>NC_136059.1:1197155896-1198469896 GCF_964261635.1 Lissotriton helveticus
GGTACCATTTTTTTGGGGAGACCTGGGGGCACGCTGGGTGGGTGGAAATTTGTTGATCCACGCAGATTCCAGAACTTTCCACCACAGAAATGTGAGGAAAATGTGTTTTTTTGGTCAAATTTTTATGTTTACAAGGGATTCTGGGTAACAAAACCTGGGGGTAGGCAGACGAGTCACCCCATCCTGAATTGCCCTGGGTGTCTAGTTTTCAAAAATGTATAGGTTTGCTAGGTTTCCCTAGGTGCTGGCAGAGCTACGGCGCAAAAACAAAAGGTAGTCTTTTTGTCCGAATCGTGCTAAATTTCACTGGGAAATTGAGGTGCGACCATGCTGCGTTTTGCGCTGTTTCATGTCGCAGCCACTATGCCTAACCACGCAAGTGAGGTACCATTTTTTTCGGGAGACCTGGGGGCACGCTGGGTGGGTGGAAATTTGTTGATCCACGCAGATTCCAGAACTTTCCACCACAGAAATGTGAGGAAAATGTGTTTATTTTGTCAAAATCTTAGCTTTGCAAGGGATTCTGGGTAACAAAACCTGGTGGTAGGCAGTCGAGTCACCCCATCCTAAATTCCCCTGGGTGTCTACTTTTCAAAAATGTATAGGTTTGCTAGGTTTCCCTAGGTGCCGGCAGAGCTAGGGTGCAAAAACTACAGGTAGGCACTTTGCCAAAAAAGGGTCAATTTGTAACTGCTAAATTTAGGTGTGACCACGTTGCATTTTGCGCCGTTTCCTGTCGCAGGCACAAGGCCGACCCACACAAGTGAGGTACCGTTTTTATTGGGACACTTGGGGTAATTCAGATTTGTAAATCAACTGTTATTACCAATTGAGCTTTCATGCATTTCTCCCTTCAAATGAAAGACATTGTGTAAAAAAAAAATCTTTATGAACAATGACCAATAATTCTCATGCTAGTATGAGTATTCCCAACTTTGAAAATGTGCAATTATATACTGTTTCTGAACTCTATAATTTGTACCCAATTCACAAATACATAGGTGTCTTTCATACAGATTATTCCATGTATACATTTTCCAAGACAAAGTGCACTGTACCCAGTAAATGAAAAAATACCATTGCAAGTTGCTGCTCAGTTTTTGGATCTGGGTTCGTCGGGTTCTTGGTGAAACTACAAGTCCTATATATCCCCACAACCAGGAAGGTCTAACAAATGTAACGGTATATTGCTTTCCAAGAGCTGTCAAAATTAGAAAAAGTTATAGGTGAAAACGTTGAGACAAAGGGCTGTTTTTTTCAACAAAATTTCAAATATTCCAATATCTAACTGTTAGTTTCTATAACGAAACCTTCATGGATTTAGACAAATGACCCCTTTCTGAATTCAGAATTTTGTCTACTTTTTGAAAATGTAAAGCTTTCCAGGATCCATTATTGCTTTCAAACTCATTTCTACCATTAACTGGAAGGAGGTGGAAAGCTCTAAAAATAGCAAAAATAGGCTATGTCCCAGAAAAATGCCAAAACTGAGTGAAAAATTTCGGTTCTCTGACAAAAGTCTGTCATTTCCTGAAAGCTGAGAAAATGGAGATTTCAGCCCCACAAACCCTTTTGTGATACCATTTTCAGGGAAAAACCCAGAGGCTTTCATTTGCAGCCCGTTTTTCCCATTTTTCTGAAAAAAACAAAAATATCACTATATTTTGGTTAATTTCTGGGACCCCTCCAAGGGAATCCACAAACCCTGGGCGCCTTTAGAATCCCCATGATGTTGGAAGAAAAGGACGCAAATTTGGCGCGGATCCCTTATGTGGTCAAAAAGTTACAAGGGCCTAAGCGCGCACTACTCCAAAACGCCAAAAAAAGGCTTAGCACAGGAGGGGAAAAGGCCTAGCAGCGAAGGGGTTAACGCTCTTCAGAGTGGTATAGCTTTATCCAGGCACAAGGGAGCACCCAGGAAAAGTCAAAACAAAACCCTGTCAAGCATAGCGTGAAGCATAAATTATGCAAAAATAGAAGCTGAGAACTTTATTGCACCTGCCAAGACACAACCAACACTCCACTTTCAGCAAGGGAGTGCATTAGAAATGCTCTTGCCTGCTAAAAGCGGAGATGAATTGCTTTCACATAGAAGGAGCTGCTTGTTCAGCAGCTTCCCAGCTCCCTTTCTATGAAACCAATGCTGGCTCCCACAGGAGGCGGGGATAGGGCTAGGCCTGGGGGAGCCTGAAGGCCCCAACAGATGATAGTTGGCCCCCTTGGTGGGACCAGGGCACCCACAATAGAAGCCAGGCCCCCTGGGATGGTGTCCCCGGGCCCAAAATCATCCCAGGAGAGGGGCTGTATGGAAACCCTCCCCTTATTTAAAAAAATAGGATAATGTTAAAAGGCCTGGACCCGGGAGATGTGGGGTCCCTCGGGCCAAAATCAGCCTGGGATGAGGCCCCCATGACCCCTGCCATCTGTCTCCACCACTCTGCAAACATGAAACCTCAAGCACTACTGGTTGGGGGATGAAGTCTCCTTGGATGCTAAGGTTCCTTGGGGGCTAACAAGCCCTTCTGTTACCTCAAGTAGGTCCCAAACAGCGGAATTGCTGAAAGGTCATCAGACTCTGGCCCCCTTTCGCCACACTCTGCAAACACACCTCCTGGAACACTACTGGCACACTGGGGGTGAAGTCCCCTTGGCTGCAGAGGTGCCTTGGGGGCCAACAAGCCCCCCTGTTCCCTTTAGTAAGTACCAAACTGTGAGGTTGCTGGGAGGTCTTCGGAAGCCTTTCTCCACTACTCTGCAAACACACTTCCTGGTGCTTGACTGGTTGAGGGTGAAGTCCTCTTGTATAATGAGGGACCTTGAGGGCCAATAAACCCTCCTGCTACCTCCAGTAAATCCCATACAGCGTGATACCTGAGAGCTGGTCACCCACCTTTCTCCACCACGTTGCAAACATCACTACTAGTTAAATAACCATAGAAATTAACTCCAAAGTACAAACATTACAGGAATATTCTAGTTAGGAAGTATAAATTGAAAAACCTTAGAACTTAACTGAAAAAAAACAAAGGTTACAGGGATGTTATAGTTAGGCTCAGATTTCACTCATACAAAACCGGTGAAATTCAGCATAATTACCTGAGCTATTTATTACTTATGCCTCTGTGATGCACTGCTTATGAACTCACATATTACATCACATCTCAATTGACATCACAGAGGATATCATTCAGAGAACTGCTCACACACCCACCCACCCTCATACAACCTCTGGTATGCCCACTCATACAACCAGAAAACCACTCACATACCCATTCATAGACTTATACCAGTACTTACACACCCACTCACTCCTCCATATAGCTAATCACACACTCACCCACACAGCCACTCACAAAACCATTTACTCACCCATATGGCTACTGATACAACCAGTGACTTACCCATACAGCCAATCACACAGCCACACACTCAGCCATATGGCTACTCACACACCCACTTACTCACCTACATAGTCACTCACACACACTCACTCACCCACACAATCACTTACATACCCATTCACACATCCATACAAGCACTCATACATCTTCCCACTCACCCATACAGCCAATCACACAGACACTCACTCTCCTCTACAGCCACTCACACACTGGCTCACTTGACCAAACACCCACTGTAACCCACTCACTCACTCACTCACCCATACAGCACTTACACACCCAGTCCCTCACTCATACAGCCATTCAGACACCCACTCTCTCACCCAAACAGTCACTACACACCCAGTTACCCACCTATAGAGCTACTCACACTGCCACTCATTCACCCATACACATACAGTCACTGTCACAACCACTCATTCACTAACACCGCCACTCACACACCATCTCACTAACCCACCCAGCTACTCAGACCGCCACTTTTACACCCATACAGCAACTCACACAAACATACACACAAGGCAAATATACATATAGTCACACAGGCACTCACATAATTTATGTTCGAAATAGCATCACCCAGTAATAGTGCATCTAGTATGCTAATTTAACTTGTGTAGTAGGTTAGTATATATGTTTAACACCCATAAACTCTTAAAAACACTTACACTCACTTGATGATGTCAACAGTGAAGTCATCAGTGATGTTATTTGAGATGCCATTAGTGATGTCATCAGTAATGTCTCTGAACATGTAATGAGTGATGTAATATGTGAGGTCATAAGCAGTGCATTGCGGGAACGTAAGTTATAGTTAGCGCAGGTAACTATAACTGCCCCATTTCACTGGTTTTCTATCAGTGAAATCTGTGCCTAACTATAATGTCCCTGTGGCTTAATATGCTGCCATCAATGGATTCTGGTGACATTTAAAAACCACATGACCGAAGGCCATGTACGGTGGTGGTTGGGTCACAGGGCCTGACCTCCAGGTAGATCCTGTGGCCAACATCGCTGTGGGCTTTCAACCTTCCATTGTGCATGGAAGGGGGTTGCCTGTAGGTCTTTGTTCCAGCCAGGACAAGTGCCCAACCCTCCACAGGTCGCAAGCTGCCTGCTACACATGCCCTTTGGCTGCCAATTGTGATATTGTTCGTATTCAGGAAGCATAAAAGTAGCCCCAACTATGCAACTTTATTCAAAGCACAGGGAATACAGTTTTTTGAAATTACAAAGATGGCACAGTACTCCCAATAAGATCCTTGCAATTCTCATTTATTCAGTTTTGCAGCTAGTCATGTTGTGACAATCTGAAGAAAGGATGCAGCGCATTTCAACCCAGAAAGCAGAAGTCTACCTATTAACTGCCCTATCACACACAAAAAGAAGCCCTTTCTTGGTCATTATTCAATTATCCCTTTTATCCTCTAGATCAAATTGCAAATTAGCAAACAAGAAGTGTTTAAGCCATACATCACTCCAGAGCTGAAGAATATTGTGCAAGATCAGCTACAATTAGAGCAACTGTTAATAAAGCATGAAGACGGTCTGTCTGCATTCAGTAAATCAACATATCACAATTAGGCCTTTCAGATGATCCTTCTTTACGTTTGTATTCAATTGAAAGTCTGTGTCGTGTATCCATGGATATCACTATAGCATAGTACAGTTGATAGACACCAAATTAAAGGCACTAGACAGTCATGCATCATAAATCAGAAACACGTCTGCAAATGTATGTATATCTTAAGAACAACCTTCAGTTTCGAACTGCTTCAGTGGTTACTTCCACATAATATATGCAGCAACCCCCGATACCCAGAAATCAGTGCAAACTAAAACCTCAAGTGAGTGCAGAACAAGAAAGATATTAACAAAACCTTTGCATTACTGTCATGTAAGAAAATCAGAAGGATGTAAAGTAAGGTTTGTTTCACTCCCAAAATCTGCACAGTGGACAACTTTCCAAGGATCAGAGAAAATGCAATGCTCCAAAATGCATTGTGAGTTCCAATTATCAATGCTAGTCACAAAGCATACACATCAAGTCCTAGCAAGCTGCAAGACAAGAGGGCAGTACTGAGGTGGCGCTTTTTTGTTGGGAAATGGCCTTAACAGTGTGGGCTTAGCCAAGCGTGCTGTTTCCCTGCAAACCTAACCATGGTTGGCTTAACCATGCATATGCGTGGTTAAGGCAGTGCGCCGTCTAGGCGGGCAGGAAGAGGAATGATCGGGAGAGAATGCGGTAAGGTAAGTGGGGCTGGGTCTGTGTTTTGGAGGCGTAGTTTTAGGGTGGGTGTAGTTTTTAGGGCTCATGGGGTTGGCATTTTAGGGTGTGGGGTAACTTTTTAGGGCTCAGGGTGTGGAAAATGGGACAGTTTTAAGGGCTGGAGGCAGGGGTGTTATCTTTACAACGCATGTCCTTTTACCAATTATGTTTTTACCACAAAATTGAGGGAGAAAAGCATGACATTGTTACTGACTGTCCTATCGATTAATAATCATTCACTTAGCAGAAACGTTCAGTCGGGAAAAGGCTCCACTGTGTGAATGAGCGCTGCAAACATCAGGCTGAGCATTCTTTCCTTGATGTCTCTGTTATGAAGTGACTTTTTGGGCATTATAAAGTCTTGAAATGGTGGCACATTGGGAATGGAAAGATGGGTTCCTTGTTGGCTTCCATCTCTCCAGTCATAGAAATTCACAAAGTTTTTACAGCATGAATACTGCTGCATTAATATTGAACAGACGGCATTACTGATAATAACCCTTGGGTCCACTTTCTTTGTGCCATGCCAGATAATGATTGCCATATTCAACACAGCACAGAGAAGTGGCACCATTGCTTTGAGGAAAGTGGTCAAAAGAGGCATTGCAATCCACTAGGTCCACGGTACACCATGCTGCTGTTTGGCTGTATCTCCACCATCTTCTTAGATATTATTCCATATATTAGTAGATGAATGTACAAATCATGAAATTGTTGCTGAAAACGGGTTTGCGACTATTTATATAATGGGTGACTGAAATACTACTCATATGCTTGCATTGAATATTGAACATTTTGCCAATGTATATACTGTGCCACACATGTTCTGCAGAAAGTAAACTAATAAATGACTGATGTAACTAATAAGCTCTTTAAAACCATCAGAATTTTTTCCAAGAACAGGCTCTAAACTGTATCCTTCTATTTCATTCCTTTTCAGACTCAAAGGTCGTACCCTTCTAACCTTCAAATGGTTCCTAACTGGCAAGTCTACAGGGTACAGGACAAACACTCTCCCATCAGAAAACTATGCAGATCTCCAATGCGCCCTGTGATTGCACTTTGCAAAATGTGTCGGACTTTAATTGTGTCATGACTGATGACAAATGATGCTACAAATGGAGCTGTATTTTCATTGCTGTTACTTCCATCCAGCCCATATGAAAAATACATGCAACTCTTAACTTAGTTCCATAGAGTTCAAATTAGAGCACTTACTTTGTGACCAATATGGTGAATGTAAGCAAATAAAAGAGGTCCCTAGTCTCACAGTTTTTTGTTCTGTTTGTCAGACTAATATATGGTAGACCCTTAAAACTCTACATCGAAGACCACTGAATTGGGTAATATCTGACATTCATTTTTGAGCCCTTGGAGGCAATTCAGATTGTGGTGTTTCATATGTATTTGACTGTTATGATGGTTATCATTCAATGTTGTATAATGGGCGCTATGCTCTATATTCTGAAGATATTGCAGTCACCGAGGAGTTCCATGACTATGTAGAGGAATGAGGATGAAGGTAGAGCTCCTTTATAAGGTTATGGAACTCCTAGGTGGTATGCAATATCCTGCTAATGTATTTTATGGGGAATTTTACTGCTTATAATACATGGCCACACCATCATTCATCCTTCAAACGTATCAATCCTTGGTGTGGCACTCTTTCGTAAGAAAAAAGTTGTATGTTTCCAGAAATGAAATATTTAAGTAAAATGTTATGTGCCAATTATTCACACCAAAAAGCAGTTAGTAGTTTGTTGCAAAATGTAGTAGAATCAGTAGAATCTAAATCAAACTAAATAGTTTTGTATCTCATAATGTTAACAAGTAGGAAGATATTGCATGTCTTCTTCAATTACCTATTCCAATGTTGACATAAACATCTCATTCTGCTGCCCATTGTTAATTAATAAAAAAAACAGATCAGAAGAATGAAAAGTCAGTTCATTGTTCTTTGCTTTAATTGCATCTCTAATGATGCTCTGTGACCTGCCTTTTTCTTTAATGACTGGCTCTGATATCAGCCATTATGACTTCATTACTCAGCTGTAATACCTTATCATGGTTGCTCAGCTACATCATTTCATTATAACACCACAACATTAGTGCAATAAAGAAATTGGGGACTGGCTTTAATACAGGAATTTGTAGGATGTCAGGTGTATCAATATTTTTGTAATTGTAAATGATATTGCTATTAATAACAGTAGTATTAGTAGTAGTAATAATAGTAACAGCAAAGTGTCAAATCAAAAATGTATTCATCAAGAAATAAATGTGGTGGTGGATCTGTGCCACAAATATGTATTACCAATAGCATACAAAATTATAAGATCAGATTGCAGCACAGTTCTAAACCCATAAACAAAAACCATGGGCTTTAAAAGCATAAGGGGCCAGATGTAGCAAAATCAGAAATACCGACTCTTAATTACCGAATTTTACCGATTCGGTAATTAAGAGTAGGTATTTCTAATGTAGGTACAAAATCGGTAAATTTTACCGAATCGCTAAAATTCGGTATTTACCGATTCGGTAAAGACCAAATCGGTATTTGATATTGAATCCTATGGGCCTTGAAGCCCATAGGATTCAATATCAAATACCGATTCGGTATTTACCGAATCGGTAAATACCGAATTTTGCAAGGGTGCAGGGGGTGTCACTTTGACACCCTCTGGCACCCCTGTTTTAGGCTTGTGTGCCATTAGGGCATGTATGTGTGCCACATGGCACAGGTGTACATGCACAGATGTGCATGTACACCTGAATCGGTATTTTACCATGCAATTGTATTGCATGGTAAAATACCGATTTTCAAAGCCCTGTGTCAATGTGAAACTTGGCACCTACATATCAAAAATGCATTTTCGGTAATTTTACCGACCGGTATATTTACCGAATCGGTAAAATTACCGAAAATGCCTGTTTTTTTTCCCCCTACATCTCCATGGCCATTTACTGGTCGGTAACGGCCGAATTCGGCCGTTACCGGCCGGTAAATGGCCAAAATCTCCCACCTACATCTGGCCCTTAGTCTTTTCTTCATAGTCAAAGGGGGTTGGAGCACCCTGCTGACACGTCACAGCTGAATTACCTCATGCATCGTGGTCGATGTGGTTCAGTGTTACTCGCTTCACACACAGTTCTCACAGTTTGTTGGCCAGTGCCAGTACCAGTATTCTTTTCAAGTGTATCCCTAGACACGTGTTTCTAGATTCCTCTTTCATCAGTAGGGAAAATGTTCATAGGTCGCTGGACGTGCTGCCGCAGGTTCCTCAGGATTAGTGCCACTCTCAGCGCGCAGGTGCTCACAGAGCTCGTCAGCTCACGGCCCACGGGAGCCATCTCAAACAGTCAAAGGGGGTTGGAGCACCCTGCTGACACGTCACAGCTGAATTACCTCATGCATCATGGTCGATGTGGTTCAGTGTTACTCGCTTCACACACAGTTCTCACAGTTTGTTGGCCAGTGCCAGTACCAGTATTCTTTTCAAGTGTATTCCTAGACACGTGTTTCTAGATTCCTCTTTCATCAGTAGGGAAAATGTTCATAGGTCGCTGGACGTGCTGCCGCAGTTTCCTCAGGATTAGTGCCACTCTCAGCGCGCAGGTGCTCACAGAGCTCGTCAGCTCACGGCCCACGGGAGCCATCTTAAACAGTCAAAGGGGGTTGGAGCACCCTGCTGACACGTCACAGCTGAATTACCTCATGCATCATGGTCGATGTGGTTCAGTGTTACTCGCTTCACACACAGTTCTCACAGTTTGTTGGCCAGTGCCAGTACCAGTATTCTTTTCAAGTGTATCCCTAGACACGTGTTTCTAGATTCCTCTTTCATCAGTAGGGAAAATGTTCATAGTTCGCTGGACGTGCTGCCGCAGTTTCCTCTGGATTAGTGCCACTCTCAGCGCGCAGGTGCTCACAGAGCTCCTCAGCTCACGGCCCACGGGAGCCATCTTAAACAGTCAAAGGGAGTTGGAGCACCCTGCTGACACGTCACAGCTGAATTACCTCATGCATCATGGTCGATGTGGTTCAGTGTTACTCGCTTCACACACAGTTCTCACAGTTTGTTGGCCAGTGACAGTACCAGTATTCTTTTCAAGTGTATCCCGAGACACGTGTTTCTAGATTCCTCTTTCTTCAGTAGGGAAAATGTTCATAGGTCGCTGGACGTGCTGCCGCAGTTTCCTCAGGATTAGTGCCACTCTCAGCGCGCAGGTGCTCACAGAGCTCGTCAGCTCACGGCCCACGGGAGCCATCTTAAACAGTCAAAGGGGGTTGGAGCACCCTGCTGACACGTCACAGCTGAAGTACCTCATGCATCATGGTCGATGTCTTTTCTTCATACCTCGGCTACAGACCCTATGCACCAATCCACTCAATCATTGTTTGGTTATTATTCTTGTTAACTAACACCAGTTTGACCAAAGTTAACATGTCCTCAATATTATGCAGAATCTACTTAACAGACAATGCCCAATTTTCTTTACACTTTTGTGCAAGTTGTTTTAATTTATCATATTAGATGTATTATGAATTGAGCTTGCGCTAACTTAAATTGTGTTTACTTTGTCCTTCATCTTGCATCGTTGGCACACTATGTCACATGATGACTAATGCTGTTGATTTGTTATATCTAGAGAGCGTTTCTAGCGACCTTTCCCACAGTGCACCCAATCAAGGACAACCAACCTGTCTCAGGCTATTGATGTACAATGTATTAAATAGCATGCTCAAGTATACTGAGAGTATGATTTAAATCCAATGTAATAATACCATGAGGGAATCGCAGAATGTATTCTGTAGTAAAATGTTTCTTCTTGCTCATTCCCTATTGGTGCTTATCATGGGAAATAAGTACTTGAGTAGAATGTATGAAAGTCTTTGCCCAAAGCTCTCTAAAAGGAAATGTATTTTTCGGTACCTGGAAACCCTATTCCCCATCTTTAGTATGTGAGTCTATGCCACATTTCATGTTGAACAGTAGCGAGTTCTTTGTACTTATGACCTGCACACTTTGCTGCTAAATGTATTGATTGTATAACTCATATATATTGCATATGAATTTGTTACATGTATTTCAAATGGCAAATCATGTCTGTCAATCTTATGAGAATGTCTCAGCCTTAAATATTGAACTTGATGATAATTATAGTGCTAACAGGTCCAATCAGGGAGCACCAAAGTCCATATCAGGGCTACATCACTCCCAGTCCTAGCTGTTGGCAAGCCTTTGATATGATCATTTTGGGTGAGTTTTTACATTGACACCTTACACTTAACACAAACAATTCTAAACACTTTCAGTGGAAATTAACTTAATCAATCTTACAATACAAGATCTTCAGTGAGAAACTTCAATCAGAAATCCTCTTTCTTTCCGAGAGCAACCCTGGAAGCACTCAAAATGTAAGCTCAATTTGCAAAACCCATAACGCCTTTGTAAGAGCAAAGATAGAGTACATTTCTCATTTAAAAAAACATAAGCTAGTTAAGATCAAACATTACTCTGCTCCCCTAATCCAGAACCAAAACCTAGAGTAAAGAGGATAAATTAAAATATTGCTTTAAAAACATCTACTTTAAAAAACATATGATGTCCTATGCTTAGTAAAACAAAAACATGTGGATGGCAGTAAAAAGACTCTTGCCTGCCAAATACAATTTCTCTCACATAGAAATAACAATAACATATTCAAAACAAAAGGGAAATATCACATAAAATGAAAAGAGAAATGAATAATCAATTCATTAAATTTTAATCCACTTTATTTCTTCATTAAGCTCAGAAGAAAAGGAAACCACTGTTCTCAGAAACATACCATTACCACAACCCTCAGACCAAGGAATAGATTCAGTTAAATATATTATTTGTGTAAAAGACGATTGAAACTTTAGAAGACCTTTATCCATCGGAACGCCAATGTCTGGATTTAAACACATTATTTAAAACATTTCAGTATGAGCTCTATCTTCTTATGTGTAAAGCATACATCTCAAACAACAAGAACAAATCCTTCCCTTCCAAATGAAGCATTCACAAGTACATGTCATTCATAAAGATTATAGGGCTCCACAACAATGTGAAAATTAAAGTCTCAGCTCCATGCTCAATAGCCATTTAAAAATATTGACCAACGTCTCAGTAGAATGGCTATAAAACCAAATTTGCTATTTAGTAAACATGCACCACTATGGTTACAACAGAAGTGTACTAACTGACATGGCTCAGGTAAGTAGCTTTCATTGTGTCCCCAGTGTACTGATTAGTCTTGATATGCAGAACATTTATGACAGTATATATTTGAGTTATCTTTTTAAACATATTTAATCTAAGAATTATTTTTGTGATGACCTATAGGCCTCATACCCAGCTCTACCACTTCATAATAAAGAACACAACAATTTCTAGATCAATCAGCACTTAAATAGGCTCTAGACAAGGATGCTTTCCAGTCTCAATTTATATCTGATGTGTTGAATGAACACAGAGTGGGCTTGAGTTATCCACTAATCTCCAACTAGTTTAAACCACTAACTTGCTTTCCTCAGCTCCCTTTAACCCCTGACTTGAGACATTGTCCATCACATGCTGCCTTTGCCCAGAGGACTATTTAATCCTGATGTTGTGCCACTGGCTGCTTTGATGTATCCTTCCTTCTCCAGTTCTTCCATTGGGGTACAAGAGCAACTATTTTGCATCCCAAATTAAACTTAATTGCCACACATTTAGGCACAGTCAATACTTTATCTTATACATGCATTTTTACTTCAAGCAATTTCCCTTTGCTTTGTATCACCATGGGAGCCATTTTCAGATGCATTTGTGTGTGTTTAAGTATGACATTAGCCTTAAATTGGCTACCACTCTGGCATTTCCCTTTCTAGAATGGGACAGCCCACTTGAAGATTGCTGAAGTCTTGAAAATTCAGTAACAAAAGGCTTGATCTTGCAAAAGTTTGGAGTCAGGCCACTCACTCTAATAGGGCTACAACTGACTTTCAGCATGCCTGGAGGCTCATTTTCATTATGGTTGCTGCTGTTATTCACTTCACCGAGGAGCATGATGAAAAAGAGCAGCCAATCACTGCTGCTGCTGTTCAGTGCACCTGGAGGCAAACTTATGCCTTGCCACTAATAAAAAGTATTGGCAAAATCAGAGGAGCCAGCTTGTTACTCAAAATGTTCTTCTCGCCTTAGAAACATTAGCTTGCTATTAACTGCAATATTCAGATTCAAACAGTCAACATTGAAGAGACAATTTTCAAAATCTTCCTATTATCAGATGAAATCCTTGTACCTTTGTCCTTAATTTAGAAGTCTACTAGGTCTGCTGAATCTATGTAATAATTCTGGAATGTCTGTTAGTTTAAAATCAGTTGTATAAGGCTGAAAATATTGCCTCTGTCATCAGCAGTTTGGAACTCCGATGGAGACCATAGGCATTCAAAAGTCCATTGAAAACCTCACATATAGTGGGATCATTCTAAAGAGAAACAAAAGTTCTATGAACCTTACCATCATTGTTATGATCATGACTCAAGTGAATCAAGATAGCAACAGGTCAAACAAGTTTGCATCCATAATTGTTAATCTTCTATTTACATGTCCCAACAAAACCTTTTTTGCTTTTGATAGTCCTGCCAAAAACTTGCTCTGGCGACAGGTCTGTAAATCAGAAATTTCACACACATGGCTTACAATTCCATCATTATCAGTGGGTCTGCCTTCCCATATCAAGACAATAGCGTTATAATTTTATCTTACAGTATACTATATACCACCAAACTCACCTAAATGTCCCTCAGTTTAACCACCTACTCTAAAACCAACTGCTGGCAACTGTTGTTTGGACAAATTGATTTAAGCTATGATTCGTTCTTCTTGAAACAATCTGTACTACAAAGGTCCGCAGCGGGTATAGTCCTTCTACTAATTTACAATATGTAGTAATCCACTGGCATGAATGGTGCTACCAGAGAATTATTCTTAGTCCACTCAGATGCAAAAAAAACATATAATCCCCTTCAAAGAACACAATGCAACTTTCAATTTGCCCACCAGAGCAGTCTGGGACTATGCCTGACTCTTATCTGTCCTGGTAAGATGACTTTAATCAAATCTTATATTCTTACATCACCAATTTGTTTCAAAGTAATTGTTCTGAAAGAGGGATTCATTTATTAAAACAACCTACCTCTGCCATGATCTGCCCCGCCCCCCCCACCCAGAAGCTGCAGGGACCAGATTTCTATCCCACTGCTGTAATGGATTAGTTCAATGCACCAATGGGAATTAGAAAATCAGCTGGAATGCAAACTGTCACAACACATTGAGCAGTTCGGTGTAAGTAGTGTTTTCTGGTAGCAATCAGTCAGATTAGAAAGGTTAAGGGACACAGTGCCACTCCAAAAATTTTCATAAATGAATGAGACACTCGAACAGCAATACAAAAAAGAAGATATCATTTAAAATGTAATGCTTATTTCTAAAACCCATGTCTAGTACAACGAACAGTGACCACAAATAATGCAAAAATAAATGCAGCAATGAATAAAATCACCAGTGGAAAAATATGAGCATTCCCAACATGTTTAGCAGGCCCCTAGCATCCTAACACCCTATAGCAAATTCTAAGAGCTGTGCTAAATTTTAGCAGAAACAACAAATAGCAAACCTATAAATGAAGCGTTTTAAGAAGGTTCGCATATCATACCTTCTCTTGGAAAAATTAGATGTTTAGCTATTTTCTGTCACAGCTTTTGCCTGGGAATGATGAGCAATGATAAGTGTAAGGCTTAAGGCCGCTGCTCTGCACCACTCCCGGAGCCACCTCCGACAGAGACTGGTTGTTGCTGCAAAACATCATGACATCTGAAGTGATAATCCTAGTCTAAAGTCCCTCCTACTTATGGAAAGATATATGGATTTTCATTAGGAGTGGCTGTAACTCCCATAATTCCCTGTAGCATAATCATGTGGAATTACTTAAGAATTCTGCAAGATTGTGCAGATTCATGTGAAAAGAGTAAGTCTGTGTTAGCTCTATTTCTGAGTGCAAAAGTGTCCCCTCATGTAAAAATTGGATGCAAGGATACATTTTGCCGTAAGAAATAGCACTAAATACAACAGAACACAAATAGTAAGTGTGAGTAGCTGCTCGCATCACTAAATGTGCTCTTGGGGTAGGATTTTTCACCAACCTATTTAGAGTTAATTTCTTAGCACAAAATGTACATTTCTGTCAAAAATGGACACCAGGGTGCATTAATGCACTAGGAAATATTGTCAAATGTATCAGAATACGAATAGCGAGCATGAGCTGCTACTCGCCTTTGGCTATATGTGCATCCTGCAGTAGAATATCTCCCCCCATATAACGCGAGTAGGAGTAATTGCGTGATAATTCCATATCATTAATGTAATGCGGAATTACCGAAATTACTCTGGATTAAATGAAATTCCACCCAGATCTAGTATTTATAGTATCTGGTTGCCTATTTTTAGGTTTCGCCTACCGATGCAGCGCATGCGCTGCACGCCTTGGAGAGATCTATTGTTGACGATTTTTAGGTGAAAGTGGGACATGAGATGTGCACGCGTTGGGCAGAACAGGAGATGTGCACGCGCACGGCGTGTCTTCTCTGGCAGTCTCAGCTGCTGCTTGTTACAGCAGACATGGCCACAGAACACAAGCTGCCTGTCTCTGTTTTCCAGGCGGGTGCCCAATACTTGTCTGTTTGTTCACATCAATGACTTGTGGGGGGTTTTGTTTGTAGATTCCCAAATTCCCCATTTTTCGAGGAATATTACATTTCTCTTCCTGAGCGCAACATGCAAAAGCATCAAAGCATGACTCAGTCTTCATCGCTTCCAGTGGCTGAGTTGAACAGCCTACCAGTCAGTTTGTGGAGTTATATTGCCCTCTATTGTTGAGCGTTTCCTGTCCAACTGCTCCCAAAAGTGACACGTACACCAAGCGACCCAACCTTTATATTTTTTTCCAAGCTTGCAGACCGAGAGCAAAAATTAAGGATTTCACACGAAGAAACAATGGATCGGACATGAAAAGTGTTTTTATTGTAAATAGACTGTGTGTGAGTATTTGTGTATATAAATACATAGGGCCCGATTCACAGAACTAACTTAAGACAAAATCCTAAACTTACTACCATTTTGGTATTCACAGAAGGCACTTACTCATTTTGGTATTCATAGAAGGCACTTACTCATTTCGGTATTCACAGAAGTTAAGAGTCCTAACTTTAGGACTTCTAAATGCCTTCTGTGAATACCGAAATTCTCAAAGTTAGGATTTTTCGTCATTTTAGGAGTAGTAAAGTTAGGAATCCTACTTTAGGACTCCTAAATGCCTTCTGTGAATACCGAAAGTCTTAAAGTTAGGATTTTTCTCAGTTTAGGGGTAGTAAAGTTAGGACTCCTAACTTTAGGACTCATAAATGCCTTCTGTGAATACCAAAAGTCTCAAAGTTAGGATTTTTCTCAGTTTAGGAGTAGTAATGTTAGGACTCCTAACTTTGGGACTCCTAAATGCCTTTGGTGAATACCAAAAGTCTTAAAGTTAGGATTTTTTCTCAGTGTAAGAGTAGTAAAGTTAGGACTCCTAACTTTAGGATTCCTAAATGCCTTCTGTGAATACCAAAAGTCTTAAAGTTAGGATTTTTCTCATTGTAGGAGTAGTAAAGTTAGGACTCCTAACTTTAGGACTTGAATTCAATACGCCGGACCAAAGGCAGTCAGTGTAGGTGCCGAATGGCGTTAGACACAGAGCAGGACCTGCGCAGACCTAGAAGAGTTCTTGCAGCCGCATTGTGTACCCTTTGTAGCCTCAGGATTTCAGCCTTGTTAGACCCTAGATATAGCGAGGAGGCATAGTCTAGTCTAGATAAAAAAGACGCTTGAATGATGACCTGGCATGTGGGGTCGTAAAAAAAAAAAAAGAGGTTGAAGCTCCCGAAGAAGTCCAAAGCAGGTGCCTGCCACTTTTTTGGTATGGACTCGGAAGTAGAGAGATGAGTCAAGCCACATCTCCAGATTGTTTACAGCCTCCTTAGGAGGGGGGCACAACCAAGGCTAGCAGGCCACCAACGTTGACTCCACTGACCATGGTCCTTTCCCACCAGTAATACTTCTGACTTGCTGGCATAAAGTTGGAGACAGTTGGCGGTCATCCACTCGGCAACTGCCGCTAGGTCACCCTGAAACTTAAGGGCGTCCCGCTCTTTGTTATTTGACAGCGCCATAAAGACTGCCTGGCGAGGACTCCTTTTCCTTGATTGACATTTAATTTCACCCACCACATCTCAACTCTACTCTTTATTCTTGAATTGTCTGTAAACTTTGGAAAGCCAACTCTGACTTTTTCATAGAGGATTTTCTTCTTTGTGAAAGTGATGGACAGTCAGTTGGCAATTACTTTTTCACCTCTTTAGAACGTGCTGGCTCTTGATCATGCCTCGGCCCATTTATCATCCCATTTCAAATGTTGGTACCAAAGAGAAATGTCCAGAGAACCTTATCTGGTTATCCTCACTCTTCCCATAGAACATCACTGTTAGACTTGACATCTTTTGGCATGTTTTCCCCGAGTTTTTGCTTTCAGCCCTCTCGGTTTTGACTGCAGCAGGGATTGTGCCACCCACGTACGTAGCCCAAGAAAGGTATAAGTGAGGGAAGTTTGGTAGGCCTGCACTCAGCGTTTAAAGACTCAGCCTTTAGCGAGGGTCCCCTTTCATTCTAAGTTCATAAAGGCCACTTTTGGAAAGTGGGTATTATTTTGCTCGGTCATCCTGTGTGCCTCTGCTGGAATGTGGATTGCCTGTCTGGTTTTTGGACGACTGGTGGCTAGGGAGCAGGGTGGCTCCTGATAATTCTAGGTAGGTCAGGAAAGGGCTAATTAGATGTGGATTATGACGGGGGAAGAGGGAGGAGATTTTCTTGCACCTCAAAGGGCCTCGTCTGCCTCTGACAAAGCCGTCTCCACCTCCTGCCAGGAATTCACGCCAGAGAAGGCCCAACTGGTTCTGGCCGGACACCGACACCCTCTGCCTAGTAGGTCAAAGGATTTTTGTGTACAAATGCTGGGTCCCAGACCCCTGAACTTTAGAACTCATCTGGATTAAGAAGACTACACAGAAGGAGAGCCGGAGAAACTGCTAAAAGAACCGACCGATTTGCTGCGTGCTTTGCTGGGCTGACCTGCAGTGGCTGCTTCTGTCTTGGGCACTGAAAGGCCTGGACTGGACTTTCTGCAACCAAATTGGTGAGACTCTCCAAGGGCTTGAGGTAGAGCTTGCACCCTGTTCACGAAGTCTCAGGAACAGCAAAGACTTCAGGTTCTTCCACCCACAGCACTGTGGACTGTTTCTTTTGTGCTGAACCCGTGTCCTGAAAGCACCACAAAGGGCATTGCCACAACACCGCAACGTGACTCTGGTCTCACTGAAGACACCATGACCGAGCTGCTGCTTGCACCGCGACCTGTGGGCACCACACTCTGCACCGCCTTGCTTCACACCGAAAGGTTGGCACCGCAGAGGGCACTGCCTCCACGCCGCACCATGACCCTGGTCCCACCGACGTCACCTGCTGATGCCATCACCGAGTTGCTGCTTGCACCGTGATCTGTGGGCCCGCACTCTGCACTGCTTCGCTACACGACGACGGTGAGACCTTCCTGACCCCGCTACTTCCTGACAAAATCGACACTGGGGCCTGCACCGTGATTCGGGGGCACCGCTCGTAAGTTACATGACACACCGCCCTCATCCCACACCACAGCCTTGGCCTACTGATGCCGGCAACATCAACTCCAGTTTGTCAGCCAACGACAACGCCGCTGCTTGCACCGTGACCTGCTAGCACCGTGACAAGCACCTCCTCCATCTCGCAAAGCGACCTTGGTATTACCGACAACGTCATCCGACGCCGCCACCGAGCCGCTGCTCGCACCGTGACCTGGGGGCACCGCACACCGCACCGCTGCGCTTCACACTGCAGCACCCGATGCCTGTTGGCGCCAGCGCTCTGGATCCCATCAGAAAAGAGCTCGACCTGCAACTTGAGTCACTTCAAGGGCCCCATCGCCCTGCACCTCTGAATTGTACTGTTTGTGGGCCTTCCCGACACCGTAGTTGGCCTGTGACCCCGCGGTCAGCCAGAACTGTTTTTGGGATTTGTTGTTCACGACGTCGTAATAGCCCCGGATGGAGCTAGCGACATCAAGGAACTATTTTTAAAGCTTTGGCGCAAGTCTGAGCTAGCCAGAAATCCTATTTCTAACAATCACCCCATTTTTTACCTCAAATCTGCATTCAGGACCACTTCCTACTTTCTGCTTATCATTTAGAGCTGCCAGCCTTGTTGAGGTCCCACGTTTTTTAGGTCGAGTCTGGGCGGTGCATGCGCTGCTCTGTGAAGCATGCTATATTCAGGTAGGTACTTGAAGCTCCGCCCATATTTTTTCACTGGCTTGTGTCATTATCCACTGTAAACTGTGGCTGTTCATTGGTCAACAGGCTTAGTTGTCCCTCCTTAGTACCACCTTCTCTCATTTTGTAACCTCCCATGGTACACCCCCTGTTAAGTGTGTTGTTACATGGTAGGCTTTAATTACAGCCTCCGACCACTATTTTCTCAAATAGCTTTGTCCTACCTGCTGTTGCAGGCAGGACACGCTCTCCTAACGCTTTAAAAAAAATTATAGCACGGGCGCCGAACCTATTTGCAATATAATAGGTCTTGCATTTGCAAGAGTTTAAACTATTACCATTGTAAATTACAATGCCTTTTATTTATATGTTTTAAAAACAACACATAAATAAAAGAAATTGTCATTTACAATGCCAATAGCTCAAACTCTCATAAATGCGAGACCTGTTGCATTGCAAATGCTCGTTTCTTATATTTATCAAATAAAACAGTACTTGAAGACCTTAGTATCAAGAAGACTAAACAAATATGAGGATAAATGCACTATCTGGATTCACATGTCGATTATATACTCCTATACCTACAAACAATAAAAACATGTCAGGATCTACAGTGAGCATCCATGATGTTATGGCAACGTCCATAACAAAAACAATAAAATGTGTCAGCCTAGGTAGTAAGCAAACATGATACTAACATTTCTGCATGTAAAATATCACACTTTCTACTAGAAGAATAAAAGAATCTGCAAACAGGCACATAACGAAAATAGAAGAAGTCTGAATGGGACTTGTCACATTGTTAACAACACTGCAAGTAATTTCTGCAACCAGGCACTTTTAATGATAACATAATCACAGACTGTGCAAAATTCAAATAGAGACGTTGTCACCAATTACTTTATATTCAATGATACTGTGAAGTACCATGCTGTTTAGTCCATGCCTTTAACTAACACTGAACCAAACAAAATGGCATCTATTCCTACCCTCCTATATAGCTTTGCATGTTAAAATATCAGAATATGTATCATATAATTTTATGCTTCATTTGCTGTTTACGGTTAAAGACTGATGGACAGAAACAAGGCTGATGGACAGAAACAAAAGACAGAATGAGGTAATAACCAATACTCAACTCTGTTTCACCCGTGAAGTTGCAAGAAGTATTTACCCAGACCTAAAAATGTGTACAATTTTACTCTTTCCTTAGGGTCTCAAATTGGAAATGTATACATAATATTCTTTGTGGTCCCCGCCCAGCGAATGGAGTTTATGTGGCTCCAAGCATCCCACATAGTGTGAGCAATTGCATATATCATTAACACTGGTGGTTGGTTCAAAGATTTAGTGTGTCATAGTAGCTTATGAATGCAAAAAGAACAATTGATGGACAGAATGCAGAAGTGTCATACATTCACTCCAGTACAGGGATCTGGGTCTAAATCCATCGTTTTTTTGCTCCCTATGCCATTCCATTTTGAACCCAGCCATATGCAAATCAGTCTTGACCCTGCACCCAATGGGAACAGTCCAGCCCGAACTGCCAGGCCAGGTCCTCCCTGGACTGGCAACAAGCATCCTAGGACCCGTTTAGGGGTTTCACCCCTCATCTGCCAGGATAGTTTGACTCCAGTGGCATGGAGAGTACGGGATCCACGTCTGGGCATACCCGTCCTACTCAGGGTGACAAAAACAAAAAGAACAATTGAAGGACAGAATGCAGAACAATGTCATACATTCACCCCCAGTCACAAGCTTGTTTCCGGTCCAAGGTGGACCTGGCTTGTCAGTTCGGGCTGGCTATTCCCGTAAGAAACAGGTCAAGACTGATTTGCATATGGCTGGGTCCAAACTTGGGTGGCGTGGTTAGCAAAAGAATGATGGATTAAACCCAGATCCTGGTGACTTGGGGGTGAATGTTTGCATTGTTCAGCATTCAATCCATCAAATGTTTCTTTTACATAGTAGCTTATGAGCCATAGCACCTCCTGTATGTAGTTTTTCACCTCCCAAACAGGATGCCAATTGCTAGGCACACTTAACCTCTCTGGAGGCTACACTATTGTTCTCCAGAGTTTCTGGGTAAACAAAACAGAGACACTGGATAGGGTACCAAAATGAAAACATCACCTTGCAGAAAATGATCACAGCAGAAAGGTGATCCTCAGATATGAAAAGGCAAAAATGTGAAAAACATCTAACAAAATGTTCAAATACTCAAGCAAGACCATGTAACAAAAGGAATTATAAAGAGTAAGCACCATGACAACAAATTCCCAAAAACACAAACAATCAAATGCCAAGCAAAGAAACCTGAATAGAAGAAAAAAGGGACTAATGTGCAAAGGGTCATATTATGCTGCAAAGTTGAAACGAGGATCATTGCGACACAAGGAACTAAGGGGGATCGATACAAGCAATTTTGCTGTGCAGAGAGGAGTCATTTAATAAATGCAGGGATGCGCTGTATTTACAGGAATATGAGGCACTCCTGTGCACTTCCCTGCTCAAGTGCTAAAACAGCAGCCGTGCGCCAACGCAGGCATCCTTTGCACCAATAACTCCTTCCTGCACGAAAACAATCATTAATGGTCTTTTTTTCCTTCTATGTGTGCTGCAGAATGCAGAACTTTCTGCAGCACTCCTAGAAAGAGCAAAAAACTAGGAGAAATATACGTTTTTTCTCTGTTGCTCCACTTTAACACATCCCCTTGAAAGGTGTTAGTTTTTGGCTCTGCATCAGTTTACCAATCCTTGTAAATCTGGGGCAGGGTCAAAAAGTCATGGGTGCTGCTTGGGAACACCCACAGCAACACCCATAACACGTCCCTTTAATGCAGAATTCTGTGTGAAAGAGGACCATATTTACAAGGCTCTGGTGGCACTGGCTTGTAAATATCCCCTATGTTTTAGCCTCTCAAGTATACAAACAATGATGATGATGTCCTTTGTAACCTGTAAATACGTCCCCACCATCTTGAATTGGAATAAGTCCATAGAAAGTAGTATTACGTATTTTAATGATCTCTGCATGTCATAGGTCCACTATCTTGCACATGTTACTAATGAGCAAGTATTCTCCATGTCAACCTCCAATTTCCATACACTCTTGGTCTAATTCTGTTAGGATGTCCAGGACCCATGCAGTTCAAAGAGCGGGTGGACCTGTAGGATGAAACAGTGGAGTGCTGTGAGGTAAGGATACCTCTGCACCCACATCCTTGATGTCATGGTGTAACAGAGGAGCTGTGTGAGAGAAATCATCATAGTTTGTTGCCACCCCTTTAACTTCCTGTCGGTCCTGCCACTACCACCATCGCCAGGAATATGCAGTGCTCATTAGATGGTGGTATGACAATATCAGAGATGGGGTGCGCATGCTTTAGCTGCCATAGACTGAGCATGTACAACCACATCCTCAAACACCGCAAGAGACTCCTGGGGTGTAAATCAACCTATCATGTATGCCACCAAAATCCTTTCACGTTAACTGTCGCACTTAGAAAAAGCACACACAAGGGACGCTAAATGTTACCCAAGAGTATATGACTTGGGTCAGCAGTAAAAGTTATTACTGTTTTAAGATGACTGATGACCTCTACTTGCTATAAGTGATACAAGTGGATATTGTTGGCTCTTTTGAAGCAATACCACTTTTTGCCCTCTTTCTATATCCCTGCCCTATTCAGAGGCTCACAATTGGGCTGAAAAATTAAACAAAGGGATATTTCTAATTACATGAAAGAAAAGACCTGCTGCAAGCAGTGGCGTAGAAAGGGAGGGCGAGGGTGGCGTGTTCCACCCCTCTCTCCCCTGCGGCCGCGTGGGCAGCAAATGCAGGTGGGAAAAGACCTAGCTACGCCACTTACTGCAATCCTTAGAACAGGTTTTATACTGAGTAACAATCAGATAAGACACCACTGTACAGACCCTTGGGTGGATGTGGGCAAAACATGTTTGTGAATTTCTCAAAAACTTCAGGTGATTTCCTTGATGAACTAGAGGGTACACATACAGGGCGAACATCCACCACTGATGGCAATCTCTATTTTTTAGACAATATTTAGCACGGCAGAGACAGGGTACAGAATTTCCAGTAAGTTGAAAGACTCATGAGACACAAATATATCAGTAGGGACCCTCTGGTATAGCAGGGAAATTAGACAGGGCACATCTGGCCCATATGACAGGACTAAAACTTTTGACACCATACCAATTTTTAAACCTTTTGACCACGTTTTATCCTCTCCAGAATTCTTCCTGCTATGAATAGGGCTCTATTTCCCCCCCCCCCCCCCCCTAAAAAAACTGATCTTTTTAACATGGAGATGGAATTATTACAATTGTTTAGAAACCTTGAATGAAATCACTTCACCTTCAACCCCCCTCCCTTGTACCAAAACGGCAATGAAGCTTCTGGCCTTTGCAAGTGGAATCCCAAGGGAAATTTCCCTATTGAAGACTACCCATGAATATATCACGTGAAACAAAACTATAGAAGAAAGACCTGCTCTGATAAATCCGAAGGGTAACAATTCCACCATCATCAAGCCAGCTCACAAAGGCGGTGGAATTGTAATTCAAGTTCTACAAGCATATAAACAAGACATTTTTAAATTTTGAGATGTAATAACCATGAACAATCTATTCCTTTAGTAGCAAATCTCCTTCCGCACATTCAGAAAAAATGTAAAGAAATCACCAATAAAGATAAAGATGAGGGTTTGCTAAGCAATTAGAAATTCCTATATCTTACTGCAAAAATTCCATGTACATTGGTCCTATATACTCTTTCCAAAATTCACCAACATTTGCAGAATCCTTCTGGCAGACCAATAGTTGAGAGTTGAGGTTCAGTGCTCAAGCCCCTTTGTATATTGATATTTTAGTGAAGAAGTTGGTACTTTTGCACTAAAAGTTACACATGGGACTGTGGTGATTTCATTAGTATAAATAAATACAATCTTTTTGTCCATGAATGTGAATTTATGGACTTTGAATCACTTTAAATCAATATCCCCAAGAGTGATGGCATCAAAGTGATCTGGGAATTATTGGACACTCTTTTAGCCCCTTCTCCAATCCCCACAGAATTAATCACATCTGTTCAATCTGGCAATCACTAGGAACTATTTCAAATGTAATGGCACATATTATTTAAAAACTATGTGGACTTCAATCGGGTTTCTTTTGCCCCAAATTCTGCTATACCTAATCTATAATGTGCAAACTAACCCCTTCCACTCTTCCATAGATTATATATTCATGATCTGGAGGGGCGATGACTGTAAACTGAAATAATTATTTGTCTGGAATACTTCTTTGACCATTGACATATGCTTCCCTTCCATATCAGTTGGATCCCTACTGATTTTCAGGACCTGACTACAATCCCTTTGGATGGTTGCCTTTATTTAGAAAATCAACAGAACACAACATACATCTGTAATATACCAGTAATCATCTCAAAGTTCTGAGGGGTGGCCTACCAAACAGTCAATTCCTAGGCATTCACAGAAATTGCAATAAACTCCTAGCCCGAGTTTATTTGAGATGTCATCTAGGTTGTGCTATTGTTCAGAATATCAAACCTTCAAATATAATAGAACTAAGGGGACCAAACAAGATTATGGGTCATTACTGCTGTGGCAGCTATGCAATATTTAAATTCATATATGGACACAAATTAGACTAGGATCTGCCAACATAACAGTAGAAACAAATGTACATTCATCCTGGACACCTAGGCCTCTAATTTCATTGAGCTAAATCCATTCAGTGAAAGCCATCTATTGGTAGGTCATTCGACTTGTCGTCAAACCCACTCATGGTGGGAATTTACAACTACTACTGAAGCTACTATCAGAGCTGAATTCAGCTGGATTCCTCTGTTCAACAGCCTCACTAAATGCCCAAATACAATTGAAGGCTGTAACCCCATTTTCTTTTCCTGATGCAGCCGCTATGCATTGTAACCTTCTGCCTCCACAATATGTGATGGATGTAACACAATTGTAGCTTTGATTATTATTTGTGTAACCTTAAGATGACATGTGAATGATGTTACCAACTTGGTATCTCTACCATAGATGAAATAATGATCACTGTGTGCACAATTATGTTTTGATTTATGTACTTAATGCTGATCTGTCAAAGTCCTGTCAAGAATTGAAAATTAATTTAACTCATCTTGTCATTTTTTTCATATTTTTTTCTCATAAGCTGGTTTTGCATATTTGCATGTGTAACACCATAATGTTCTTCACTTCTAATCATGGTAGTCTTTTCTCTATTTCTTTGGGGGGAAAAATCTTTCTCACTTCACGTTTGATCTCTGTCACCATTCCTTATGAAATGGATGGATGTTTAATTACAAATTCATTGGATGAATATTCTCTTTTGTAATTGGCTTATAGATTTAAAAACGTATATGCTATTAGCATTTCCTAATTGAGTAATACTGTGCGACGGTATCTCTGCATATTAATATAACCTTGGTCAATCACAATGTGAAGGGTGTGGGTCATGGCCTCAAGGGAATAACACACATCCTAATCTTATAATATATAAATTGAGCATGGAAATATTTGATTATTTGGCTCTAAAGATCTCCGATCATAACCAAGATATGGAGCGGCACTTCGGACTTTCCTGTGTCTAAAAATATATTTACCCATAAACATTTTTAGTCCTTACTCTTTGAGTGATACCTTCCCACAGGTGTTCTTCTAACTTCGGTGGAGACCATCCATACAAGTATCTGGGGGAGGAATGTCTCTCTTGTAAGGAAACAGTTTTGCAACTGCAGTGCTCCATTTTTCTCTTCACACTCTGTCTTCCATTTTTGTTATGTTATGTTATGTTAAAAACAAATTTATTGAGCGCACTGTCACCATGAGTTTCCTGGCGCTAATCGGATTTAGAGACAGAAAAGGAAAAAGGAAAAGAGAAACGAGAGGGAAGTTAGTGAGAGGGAGGGAAGAGGAGAGTTTTTAGGGATTTCCTAAAGGAAAAGAGAGAACAAGAAGACTTGAGTGAGGTTGGGAGGGAATTCCACAGCTTGGGGGCCAAGCAGGAGAAACTGCGGCCACCCGATCTAGAAAGTTTGAAGCGAGGGACTACTAGGAGCTGGAGGTGGGCGGACCTCAGAGCACGAGAAGGACAATAGGGGGTGATTAGGGATTTGAGAAAGGCAGGGGAGGGACCGGAAAGGGCTTTGAAAACCAGGCAGTGGACCTTGAAAGTAATTCTTTCGCTGACTGGTAGCCAGTGAAGATGACGTAGTAGGGGTTGGGCCGACTGCCATTTAGGAATTTTGAAAACAAGTCGAGCAGCCTGGTTTTGTACGATCTGTAACCTGGACAGCTGACATCTGGGGAGACCGTAGTAGATTGAATTGGAAAAGTCCAGCCGGGACATCACCAGGGCTATTAGGACTTGCAACAAAGCTTCGGGTGACAGAAGATGAGCGACTTTCCGTATCCTGTAGAGCTGGAACATGCAGGAGGATGTTACTGCGCTCACTTGTGCCTTGAGGGTGAGCCCGGAGTCAATCAGGACCCAAGGCTCTTCACACATCCAGCAGGAGAAGGAGGTGTTCCGAGCTCGATAGGCCAGTACTGAGGGCCCCAGAAGGGGGCGCTTCTCCCAGGAAGGAGGAGCTCAGTCTTGCCCGGATTGAGCTTGAGTTGGTTTTGATTCATCCAATGCTGGATGTGTGTCAAGGCTGTCTGAAAGTTAGTGACAGCGTCGGGGGAAGTGAGGGGAAAAATAATTTGTAAATCATCCGCGTAGTTAAACACGGTGATGTCCCACTTACCTAAGGAGTGAAGGAGGGGTTGAAGGTACAAATTAAAAAGGAGAGGAGACAGGGAGGATCCTTGAGGGACCCCACAGGCTGACGAAACGCTGGTGGCGCGAAAAGGGCCCATACTGACTGCCTGGGATCTATCCTCTAGGAAAGATTTGATCCAGGACAGAGCAGCCCCACAGACTCCGGCGGACTCGACACGGTGGATTAAGATGTTATGGTCCACCGTGTCGAATGCCGCCGATAGATCGAGTAGAACTAATGCCTGGGGTTGTCCACTGTCATCGGTACAGAAGAAAACCACAATGCCCCTGCACTAGTACAGAAAAATTATTATAGAGGTGAATGGTAGCTACAAAGTCACTCGGCTAAGAATGAAGAATGGATCGAACAACACCCCATTCATACAAAATAGTTCAATAGTAGGTGATTCTCTTAGAACAAAATAGAGAAAGAAGTTTAGGATGTAATCCGTTGCTGGTACGAAAAAGTTCCGTTTATTGTTCCTTAAGGTAGGCCAACACGTGTTTCATCGCAGGGAAACAGACTGCGAATCTTCAGGGCTGGATTGAAACATAAAGAGTACATTTGCGATCATATTTACATTGCAAGTGTATAAAAAAGGTGACTGGGTAGTGTCACCATATGTGAAATGGAAAACATGCCAACTTGTGACTGTAGGTGATTTAGTGTCAACGTGTATGGAGACATTTCTTTGTGTGTGGGGTGACAAAATTACAACTCTGTGAGTTCTGGTCCTATTGCTACTAGTGAAGTGACGTAGACAGTTAACAACTACTGGCCGTAGAAAAAATTATGGTGCTATATGTGGAAAGGGTGTGTTACAATGTGGAGTGTATAGCAAGAAAGTACGAAATCCCGCGTGACCGTTGTGGTAAGATTACATACATTTCTGTGAACTCATATGTTAGCTGCACCAGGGCGCTTAATTGGTAGATGTGACGCATCAAGTATGAATCTGCATAAATCATATATTGAAGAAACGATCATTTCAAATGTTGTGGCAAATGATGAGCTTTCAATAAAAGATGTTCAAGCAATTCATCTACTGTTATCCATTACCGAACGGGAAGATAGTCCTCTGGAAATGGGACAACTTCTTGAGGAAATGAACATAGAAACTAACCTGGATATGGTAAGTGGCCTAAAAAACAAATCCACCTGGACACCCACCTTACCGGGTGGTAACAGCATTGATACTTTTCATAGACATGTTCTAGAAGATCTTAACAAAATCAACACAAAAAAACACAATGAAACTTTTATATTTAAAGACAATTTGACTAAAGGAGAGCGTCTTGCCCTCACCACACTTACAAAAACTCCCACCATCATCATTCGTGAAGCAGACAAGGGAGGCAATATTGTGGTTATGAACACTGATGACTATAACAATGAAATACTCAACCAGCTAGCAGACCTATCCTGTTACGAACCCATCGCCAACAACCCCATGGGCACTCTGACAACTACCATTAATGACCACCTACGAACATGGAAAGAGAGTGGTCTCTTGAATGACGACGAGTACCTATATCTCAAAGTATTCAAACCCACATACCCGTGGCTCTATACTCTACCCAAAATCCACAAAGATCTACCCTTTCCTCCTGGAAGGCCGATCGTCTCGGGTATTGGAGGTCCCACCGAGAGAATTGCAGAGTATGTGGACATGTTTCTAAACCCACTGGTGAAGAACTTGCCCTCTTTCATACAAGATTCTAAGCACATATTAAGTGTTTTGGGCGACCTAGACTGGCAACCCAACACTACTTTAGTTACCATGGACGTCGTCGCACTATATACCAGCATCAATCCAACTTTGGGTATAAAAGCAATCACCCAAACTTTGTCCAAACGACCGGCGTCTTTGTGGGCACACACACAAATGCTAATTTCCATGATGAATCTCATCCTGAACAACAATTTTTTCATTTTTCACAAAAAATGGTACCAACAGAAGCGCGGAGTGGCTATGGGCTCTAAATTTTCCCCTTCTTTCGCTAATCTATTTATGGGTGCCTTCGAAGATGACCACATTTGGGGCCCGAAAGGCACAGTATACACTGATTCAATCTTGTTTTGGGGTCGCTATATAGACGACTGTATTCTACTATGGACAGGGACAGAGGAACTTCTAATTGACTTTTTTGCACATCTCAATCATAACGATTGGGAAATCAAGTTCACAATGAAATCAAGCAGAACAAACATAGAGTTCCTAGACCTGGAGTTTTATGTAGAGAATGATAAACTCCAAAGCAAACTATACAGGAAACCGACCTCTTGCAATGCTATCTTAAGAGCAGACAGTTTCCATCCTCACCACCAAATCAAATCAATTCCCTTTGGAGAATTCCTCCGCGCCAGGAGGAACTGCAGTGACAATAAGAATCTTGAAACAACCATACACGATATGGAAACCAGATTTGAGAGAAGAGGCTACCCTAAAGGCATCCTCACCCGGGCAAAGAATAAACTCAACAAAATCAAAAGGCAGGATACGCTGATACCCAAAACTCAATCAGTAGCGAAAGACTCTACAGTGAGACTTATTACAGAATTCAACGCAATGCACCACTCACTTAGACACAGCATGACGAAACATTGGGGTCTGCTGAAAGATGATCCTACCTTGAAGGATATAATACCTACAACCCCCCAAATTACCTATCGAAAAGGGAGA
The DNA here is from genome assembly GCF_964261635.1 of Lissotriton helveticus. Classification (NCBI taxonomy): domain Eukaryota; kingdom Metazoa; phylum Chordata; class Amphibia; order Caudata; family Salamandridae; genus Lissotriton; species Lissotriton helveticus. The sequence continues at coordinate 1,197,185,549 of NC_136059.1, forward strand.
ACACTGAGAAATAGACTGAGTCCAACCGTCCCACGAAATGACATGACAGCAACTTGGTTAACCCAACGCAGCAATGGGTTTTTCAAGTGCGGCTTTTGTACAATGTGCAAATGGGCCAAACACAAAACTAAACACTTTTATGGACCAGACAAAGAGACTTATGATATAAGAGTCAATATCAATTGTGTTACTAAATATGTTGTATACATCATTGAATGCCGATGTGGCAAACTCTACGTAGGAAGCACCATCAGAACACTAAAAGAGAGGATAGCGGAACACATGAGAGCCATTCAGAAACAGGATCCCAGATATCCGGTGGCTCTTCATGTGGCTACGTGTCAGGCCAACACAGAAGACTTTTCGGTTTCTTTCTATGGAATCGATACCGTGCCTGTACACATAAGAGGAGGCAACAGAGAACTGACACTCAGACGCAAAGAGGCCACGTGGATAATGCGTCTTCAAAGTATTGAACACGGTTTAAACTATGACCCAGAGATGCAATTTTTCCTAGGGAACTAGCAAACTTAAAGGATCCAAAACCGTGTTTTTGTATCCATAAGCTTTCATACAACTTACAATGAGAAAACAATAATACTAAGAAAATTTTGTGTTTTTTATATTGTATTGTTGTTTGTATCTCATTTCTTCATACTTTACTAATGTTGCACATTGATCCAAACCATTTATGTATTAAGCGAATCATCCTAAACTTCTTATCAGAAAGACATAATTTCGTTCTTTGTATGATTTGTGGATGAACATGTACCGTTCGAAATATGTTGCCGTTAATGACCCCCACAGACAAACTTTTCTGTATAAGCACTCGTGGGTACTCTATATTTTTTGGTAATTTATTATATTTTTTGTAGATTTTGTGTTTATCTTGCACATTTTTTTGTATACTTAGACAACGTAAACTCAATATGCAAATAGGAGCAGCATCATCAATTTATTGTATACGCTAGACAGATTTCTCTTTGTTGTAAGAATCTAACTTGGATGGACTCTCTAAAACAAAACCTTCCATTTGTGTCCATAATGTAACAGTACACCTCCCTAGCTATTAAAGTACCTAACTGTATGTGAGGAACAATAATAATATGATTCCTCTGTCCAAAAACAGTAATCTATGAGCTTCACGTATACAACAAAAAACAAACAAACAACGAAAGATTTTTGTTGTACATATACCTGATTTGCAATCTAGACTCGTTTTTGCACGCATGCTCGCAAAATAATTAATTGATCATTCCCGTAAACCTAGCGCCACAGAACCGCCGTATAATCAAAAGACCCGCCTATCTTGATCATTACTGATTTAATTTAACCAGACCTACGCAACTCCAAAAATAATACTCTTAAAGTAAAGGAAAGACCCGTGAACCTTAGATAAGCCCGGACAGGCCCACAATAACTAGTGTGGACTTGAGTACCTCTTCACTATAGTCCCCTTTTGAAATAATGAACTACTCAGGTAGGCGTTCTAGTCTTTGTCCTAACAGGGAACCTCTTGCCGGTATATCTTCAGGCCGGGTTTCCTGTCACGTGACCGTCCTCGGAAAATGGCGCCGGGAAACTCAAGAGGGAGAACTGCTGTGAAAAGGTAAGCGACCTTTCCCTGACGCTCTCTTCCTCTTCTAAAACCGTGATTACCTGGCCCACTCACCAGATAAGAACTTTGAGTCTAAACATTCCGTTTTGCTTTATTTTATTTTTCCGTGACGGATAAATATAGGTGTACCCGCCTTTTCTTGTTGGTTGACTTCGTCACTCAATCGGAGTAACCTGTTAATCCTCTCCTCCCGGTTCAATTTTGATGCTAAACTACTGAGGTATGTCTTTTTAGCTTGTCGCGCATTTCTTCAACCCTTCTTGTTTTTATATGCACCTATAGACTAAGTGACGATTTAGTCTACCAGGTTACGTGTTTTACAAACAATACTCCCAATTACCACCCACAGACTCATCAGGTCTCACCGGAGGTTGATTTCACACACACAGTGAAACTCCGTCACAGGATCCTTTGAATATCTTGATCTGAGGTGGCCTTTGCACCTCACTAATTAGGGTGAGTGTTTTGGATATCCCTTAAACAGATCAGCAATATTTTTACTGAGCATGCGTTGCACGGTCCTTTTTTATACTTAACTCTAGATGAGTACCAGAAATAGAGATCATTTTAACAGACTATCTCGAACTATGGATTTTACAAATGATCGTTTCTTCAATATATGATTTATGCAGATTCATACTTGATGCGTCTGTTTCTGTAGACAGTGTGCACCATCACCGCACAACTTGTACTAAATACCAAAGTAATATACAGCGCAATAAATAAATATATAGCTGACACCTAAGAATGTAGAGCTAAAAATAGGAATAAACATTCCAGCAATCCATTATAAATTAGTTGGTGATGTACAATATACACTAAGCGAACCATGTTAAGAATATGAGACACATCTACCAATTAAGCGCCCTGGTGCAGCTAACATATGAGTTCACAGAAATGTATGTAATCTTACCACAACGGTCACGCGGGATTTCGTACTTTCTTGCTATACACTCCACATTGTAACACACCCTTTCCACATATAGCACCATAATTTTTTCTACGGCCAGTAGTTGTTAACTGTCTACGTCACTTCACTAGTAGCAATAGGACCAGAACTCACAGAGTTGTAATTTTGTCACCCCACACACAAAGAAATGTCTCCATACACGTTGACACTAAATCACCTACAGTCACAAGTTGGCATGTTTTCCATTTCACATATGGTGACACTACCCAGTCACCTTTTTTATACACTTGCAATGTAAATATGATCGCAAATGTACTCTTTATGTTTCAATCCAGCCCTGAAGATTCGCAGTCTGTTTCCCTGCGATGAAACACGTGTTGGCCTACCTTAAGGAACAATAAACGGAACTTTTTCGTACCAGCAACGGATTACATCCTAAACTTCTTTCTCTATTTTGTCTTAAGAGAATCACCTACTATTGAACTATTTTGTATGAATGGGGTGTTGTTCGATCCATTCTTCATTCTTAGCCGAGTGACTTTGTAGCTACCATTCACCTCTATAATAATTTTTCTGTACTAGTGCAGGGGCATTGTGGTTTTCTTTTGTTCTTGTATGTACCAATGCTTGGTCCATCTTTGAGCTGTTGTGAGGATTTACCGTTCGCCCTATTGCCTGTACCAATTCTTGAATAACCTTCATTGCTACCTTTAACTTTACGGATACTCTGGCTGTGCGCCTTGTAATTCTGGAATACTCTAAAAAACCTCCTAGTCGTTTATATTTTCCATGATTTCCAGAGAGGGCTGCCCCCCCGTACACTACCAAATTTTCAACAGCATATCATAACCTTGAACACACCTTCTTGACCAGATCTATCTCATCATGAATAGAGACAAAATAGCGGCAGATTTATTCGAAAATTTAGCAAAAGGCATGCCTACCTACACCGCCACGGCCAATGCCGGTCCCCCTCGTGTAGAGGGTCTAAAAGATAAATTTAAAAAATTAGAAAGATTGAAGAAACAAGAGAGCTCACGATGGTGGGATGCCACCACGCTCAAACAATACATGCGACTCAAACAGATACCTAGAGGCTTACGCTCCCAAATCTTTCCAACCTACGATAATTTAGATGCTGATCTCCTAAAGAAATGGGAAGATGCAGTAACCAATAATTCATTTGTTCTCATGGACATCCTAATTGAGAGCGCGGATCGCAAATCAGTTAAATTACTAGAAGAGATAGCGATCCTGGAAAAAGAGATAAAAGACCTAAACTTACCAGAACCTACTGTAAAAAACTACACCATCCTAGACGAATTTTTAGCCAAACATCAAGATGAAATTAAAGAAAGGAAAGCCAGACAAATAAAGAGAGATGATGGGGACTACCGCAATGGTAGAATCTTTACTTATGACCGCAAATACGATGCGATGATTCGATCAACCAATCCTACAAGACCTAGTGATAACATGTCTGCCCCCAGCTCAGTCTCGTCCAGCAACACATCCCTGAACAGCGCAGGTACAAGCGAACCTGGTACAGAGACAGGTGACATCCTAGACACAAACAGTACTCCTTTTTTAGTGGAAATGGAGCGGATCCGAAAAGGGTACAGGGCTCTGCCTCAAAGGAGACCACAAAATCCAAAACCCACAGAGGCAGCAGGGGTGGTAAACGAAGACTACCGAAAAAAACTAAGATCAGGGACGACAAGGAAGTAGAAAAGGATGACAAGGAGGTACAAGTAATAAACCTTTCCTCTTTTCCCCTAACCACCGACATGACCAATCTTCTCTCTAAAGGCCTCAACTTTAACCCATACTCGACAGGGGATATATGTCAAATCAAAATAGATCTTTTTAAATTTATTCGCAGCCTGAAACTCAAGAAACATTTTCTAGGTAAAACAACCAGCGATAAAAATGTACAAAAGATTTCAAAAGTTGTGGCAAATGATGAGCTTTCAATAAAAGATGTTCAAGCAATTCATCTACTGTTATCCATTACCGAACGGGAAGATAGTCCTCTGGAAATGGGACAACTTCTTGAGGAAATGAACATAGAAACTAACCTGGATATGGTAAGTGGCCTAAAAAACAAATCCACCTGGACACCCACCTTACCGGGTGGTAACAGCATTGATACTTTTCATAGACATGTTCTAGAAGATCTTAACAAAATCAACACAAAAAAACACAATGAAACTTTTATATTTAAAGACAATTTGACTAAAGGAGAGCGTCTTGCCCTCACCACACTTACAAAAACTCCCACCATCATCATTCGTGAAGCAGACAAGGGAGGCAATATTGTGGTTATGAACACTGATGACTATAACAATGAAATACTCAACCAGCTAGCAGACCTATCCTGTTACGAACCCATCGCCAACAACCCCATGGGCACTCTGACAACTACCATTAATGACCACCTACGAACATGGAAAGAGAGTGGTCTCTTGAATGACGACGAGTACCTATATCTCAAAGTATTCAAACCCACATACCCGTGGCTCTATACTCTACCCAAAATCCACAAAGATCTACCCTTTCCTCCTGGAAGGCCGATCGTCTCGGGTATTGGAGGTCCCACCGAGAGAATTGCAGAGTATGTGGACATGTTTCTAAACCCACTGGTGAAGAACTTGCCCTCTTTCATACAAGATTCTAAGCACATATTAAGTGTTTTGGGCGACCTAGACTGGCAACCCAACACTACTTTAGTTACCATGGACGTCGTCGCACTATATACCAGCATCAATCCAACTTTGGGTATAAAAGCAATCACCCAAACTTTGTCCAAACGACCGGCGTCTTTGTGGGCACACACACAAATGCTAATTTCCATGATGAATCTCATCCTGAACAACAATTTTTTCATTTTTCACAAAAAATGGTACCAACAGAAGCGCGGAGTGGCTATGGGCTCTAAATTTTCCCCTTCTTTCGCTAATCTATTTATGGGTGCCTTCGAAGATGACCACATTTGGGGCCCGAAAGGCACAGTATACACTGATTCAATCTTGTTTTGGGGTCGCTATATAGACGACTGTATTCTACTATGGACAGGGACAGAGGAACTTCTAATTGACTTTTTTGCACATCTCAATCATAACGATTGGGAAATCAAGTTCACAATGAAATCAAGCAGAACAAACATAGAGTTCCTAGACCTGGAGTTTTATGTAGAGAATGATAAACTCCAAAGCAAACTATACAGGAAACCGACCTCTTGCAATGCTATCTTAAGAGCAGACAGTTTCCATCCTCACCACCAAATCAAATCAATTCCCTTTGGAGAATTCCTCCGCGCCAGGAGGAACTGCAGTGACAATAAGAATCTTGAAACAACCATACACGATATGGAAACCAGATTTGAGAGAAGAGGCTACCCTAAAGGCATCCTCACCCGGGCAAAGAATAAACTCAACAAAATCAAAAGGCAGGATACGCTGATACCCAAAACTCAATCAGTAGCGAAAGACTCTACAGTGAGACTTATTACAGAATTCAACGCAATGCACCACTCACTTAGACACAGCATGACGAAACATTGGGGTCTGCTGAAAGATGATCCTACCTTGAAGGATATAATACCTACAACCCCCCAAATTACCTATCGAAAAGGGAGAACACTGAGAAATAGACTGAGTCCAACCGTCCCACGAAATGACATGACAGCAACTTGGTTAACCCAACGCAGCAATGGGTTTTTCAAGTGCGGCTTTTGTACAATGTGCAAATGGGCCAAACACAAAACTAAACACTTTTATGGACCAGACAAAGAGACTTATGATATAAGAGTCAATATCAATTGTGTTACTAAATATGTTGTATACATCATTGAATGCCGATGTGGCAAACTCTACGTAGGAAGCACCATCAGAACACTAAAAGAGAGGATAGCGGAACACATGAGAGCCATTCAGAAACAGGATCCCAGATATCCGGTGGCTCTTCATGTGGCTACGTGTCAGGCCAACACAGAAGACTTTTCGGTTTCTTTCTATGGAATCGATACCGTGCCTGTACACATAAGAGGAGGCAACAGAGAACTGACACTCAGACGCAAAGAGGCCACGTGGATAATGCGTCTTCAAAGTATTGAACACGGTTTAAACTATGACCCAGAGATGCAATTTTTCCTAGGGAACTAGCAAACTTAAAGGATCCAAAACCGTGTTTTTGTATCCATAAGCTTTCATACAACTTACAATGAGAAAACAATAATACTAAGAAAATTTTGTGTTTTTTATATTGTATTGTTGTTTGTATCTCATTTCTTCATACTTTACTAATGTTGCACATTGATCCAAACCATTTATGTATTAAGCGAATCATCCTAAACTTCTTATCAGAAAGACATAATTTCGTTCTTTGTATGATTTGTGGATGAACATGTACCGTTCGAAATATGTTGCCGTTAATGACCCCCACAGACAAACTTTTCTGTATAAGCACTCGTGGGTACTCTATATTTTTTGGTAATTTATTATATTTTTTGTAGATTTTGTGTTTATCTTGCACATTTTTTTGTATACTTAGACAACGTAAACTCAATATGCAAATAGGAGCAGCATCATCAATTTATTGTATACGCTAGACAGATTTCTCTTTGTTGTAAGAATCTAACTTGGATGGACTCTCTAAAACAAAACCTTCCATTTGTGTCCATAATGTAACAGTACACCTCCCTAGCTATTAAAGTACCTAACTGTATGTGAGGAACAATAATAATATGATTCCTCTGTCCAAAAACAGTAATCTATGAGCTTCACGTATACAACAAAAAACAAACAAACAACGAAAGATTTTTGTTGTACATATACCTGATTTGCAATCTAGACTCGTTTTTGCACGCATGCTCGCAAAATAATTAATTGATCATTCCCGTAAACCTAGCGCCACAGAACCGCCGTATAATCAAAAGACCCGCCTATCTTGATCATTACTGATTTAATTTAACCAGACCTACGCAACTCCAAAAATAATACTCTTAAAGTAAAGGAAAGACCCGTGAACCTTAGATAAGCCCGGACAGGCCCACAATAACTAGTGTGGACTTGAGTACCTCTTCACTATAGTCCCCTTTTGAAATAATGAACTACTCAGGTAGGCGTTCTAGTCTTTGTCCTAACAGGGAACCTCTGGCCGGTATATCTTCAGGCCGGGTTTCCTGTCACGTGACCGTCCTCGGAAAACGGCGCCGGGAAACTCAAGAGGGAGAACTGCTGTGAAAAGGTAAGCGACCTTTCCCTGACGCTCTCTTCCTCTTCTAAAACCGTGATTACCTGGCCCACTCACCAGATAAGAACTTTGAGTCTAAACATTCCGTTTTGCTTTATTTTATTTTTCCGTGACGGATAAATATAGGTGTACCCGCCTTTTCTTGTTGGTTGACTTCGTCACTCAATCGGAGTAACCTGTTAATCCTCTCCTCCCGGTTCAATTTTGATGCTAAACTACTGAGGTATGTCTTTTTAGCTTGTCGCGCATTTCTTCAACCCTTCTTGTTTTTATATGCACCTATAGACTAAGTGACGATTTAGTCTACCAGGTTACGTGTTTTACAAACAATACTCCCAATTACCACCCACAGACTCATCAGGTCTCACCGGAGGTTGATTTCACACACACAGTGAAACTCCGTCACAGGATCCTTTGAATATCTTGATCTGAGGTGGCCTTTGCACCTCACTAATTAGGGTGAGTGTTTTGGATATCCCTTAAACAGATCAGCAATATTTTTACTGAGCATGCGTTGCACGGTCCTTTTTTATACTTAACTCTAGATGAGTACCAGAAATAGAGATCATTTTAACAGACTATCTCGAACTATGGATTTTACAAATGATCGTTTCTTCAATATATGATTTATGCAGATTCATACTTGATGCGTCTGTTTCTGTAGACAGTGTGCACCATCACCGCACAACTTGTACTAAATACCAAAGTAATATACAGCGCAATAAATAAATATATAGCTGACACCTAAGAATGTAGAGCTAAAAATAGGAATAAACATTCCAGCAATCCATTATAAATTAGTTGGTGATGTACAATATACACTAAGCGAACCATGTTAAGAATATGAGACACATCTACCAATTAAGCGCCCTGGTGCAGCTAACATATGAGTTCACAGAAATGTATGTAATCTTACCACAACGGTCACGCGGGATTTCGTACTTTCTTGCTATACACTCCACATTGTAACACACCCTTTCCACATATAGCACCATAATTTTTTCTACAGCCAGTAGTTGTTAACTGTCTACGTCACTTCACTAGTAGCAATAGGACCAGAACTCACAGAGTTGTAATTTTGTCACCCCACACACAAAGAAATGTCTCCATACACGTTGACACTAAATCACCTACAGTCACAAGTTGGCATGTTTTCCATTTCACATATGGTGACACTACCCAGTCACCTTTTTTATACACTTGCAATGTAAATATGATCGCAAATGTACTCTTTATGTTTCAATCCAGCCCTGAAGATTCGCAGTCTGTTTCCCTGCGATGAAACACGTGTTGGCCTACCTTAAGGAACAATAAACTGAACTTTTTCGTACCAGCAACGGATTACATCCTAAACTTCTTTCTCTATTTTGTCTTAAGAGAATCACCTACTATTGAACTATTTTGTATGAATGGGGTGTTGTTCGATCCATTCTTCATTCTTAGCCGAGTGACTTTGTAGCTACCATTCACCTCTATAATAATTTTTCTGTACTAGTGCAGGGGCATTGTGGTTTTCTTTTGTTCTTGTATGTACCAATGCTTGGTCCATCTTTGAGCGGTTGTGAGGATTTACAGTTCGCCCTATCGCCTGTACCAATTCTTGAATAACCTTCATTGCTACCTTTAACTTTACGGATACTCTGGCTGTGCGCCTTGTAATTCTGGAATACTCTAAAAAACCTCCTAGTCGTTTACACTGTCATCGGTACGTCTGAGGTTATCCAACACGGCGAGAATCACGGCCTCGGTGGAGTGGGCTGGTCTAAACCCGGCCTGGTTGGGCGCCAGAAAGTTGGACTCCTCGATAAAATGCGAGAGGCAGGTCGTAACATGAGCCTCCAGGATTTTAGATAGAAAAGGCAGGAGAGAAATAGGGCGGTAGTGTGCCAGGACCGCTGGGTCGGCACCTGGCTTTTTTAAGAGGGGCACCAGTACGGCCTCTTTGAATGAACTGGGGACTATGCCCGAGTTGAGGGAAGAGTTAAGTAGAGGAAGGATGCAGTGTGGAAGGGTGTGACAAACATCGCGAAGCACAGAAGGGGGGCAACAGTCCTTGGGGGATCCAGATTTCACGCGCGTAGACAGTTTAGCAAGGGATTCCGGGTCAAGCAAGGGGAACTGAGAAAAAGTGGAAATATTAACAGATGGTGCTGCTATAATTGGGGAATGAGAGTGAGGAATGGAGTTTTTGATGGCAATGATTTTATCAATGAAGAAAGAGTTTAGGGCCATGCAGGATTCTGATGAGGGAGGCGGGTTCGGAAGGGTCCTGGCGTCTGATGTCAGTTCGCCAAGGACTTTGAAGATCTCCTTAGATCTGTTAGGGGCTGTTAGGATTCTATTCGAGATGAAAGTGGTCTTGGTAGAGATGATTGCAGCTTTATAGGTTTTACGCGCAGACACGTATGCATCCCTGTCGGGGCTAAGATAATTGCGCCGCCATCTACGCTCCAGTCGGCGCAGCTCCAAATGTTGTTGTTTTAAAATAGGAGTATACCATTTATGGGACTTATTGAGGTGTGTACGGGAGAAGCGGAGTTGAGGTGCACAGACGTCGCTGGCCGTCGTAAGCCAGTGTGAGATGTTGGCATCCATCATATTGACATCTAGAGTGTCGGGGAGCCGGGGCTGGGTCTTGGCAAGTAAAGAGAAGAAGACGGGTGAGTCGAGACTCTTCCAATTCCGGGCAGACCCTCCGTGCTGGGGGGGAGGCCTGACCAGGCCCCTTATAAGAATGGTTGAGTCAATCAATGAGTGGTCGGACCAAATACAGGGGGAAACAGTCAGTCCAGAAAGCGACACCCCCTGTGTCCAGATGTGGTCTAGGATGTTCCCCCCAGTGTGGGTTGGAGAGGTGACATGCTGCGTCAGGTTGAGGCTAGAGAGTGCCTCAAACAGATCGGTGGCATGAGGGCCAGCGTCAGCATGGTTAAACCAGTAATCAAAGTCGCCATATATGGCAACACGGGCTGAGGAACTCATTAGAGCGGAAAGCTGTTCACAAAGAGCAGCAGAGAACAAAGGCATAGGAGTAGGGGGACGGTATAGGACGATGAGGGTTAAAGCGCCAGCTTCAGTTGGCAGGCTAATTGCGAGATTTTCAACATCGGGAAGACAAAGTGAGAAAGACTTAATAAGGGATAGATCTTTGCGGATGATTGCTGCAACTCCACCGCCACGGCGACCATGAGGCCGGTTTGCGTTCAGCAGATAGTAGTTGGGGGGTAAGGCAGCCAAGATATCAGGGAGGGAAAGATCAGACAGCCAGGTCTCGGTGAGCAACAAAATGTCAGGGTTTTCGGCAGTTAACAAGAGAAAGATATCGGAGTGGTGTTGGGGGAGAGACCGCGTGTTGAGGTACATTATGCGGATGCGAGTTTCAGACTGGACAGGGGGCAGCACTGGTGCACGAATGAGTCTAGGCAAAGGCAGGTCGGCCGCAATGCCGAGAGAGACCATGCGGTCCCAGGTTGATGATAAGAGAGCATAAGAAGACTGCTTGAGGTTTCTGAGTGAGGCAGATGAGTATGACACAAAAAGGGCAGAGTCTCGGGGCCCTAGGCCCGTCTGGTCGCGGACGGGCGCAGACGGGCTTGCCTTAGGCGCGCCTTCGGCGCGCAAACGGCGCGCCCGCTGCGCCCGTCCGCTGCGCGTACGGTGGTAGCACATGATTTGTAGGGCCGTTTAGGGGCGTGGCCAAGGAGAGTGGGCGTGGCCTGGGGAGCGGCCGCTGAAGGCGGCGAGCAGGTAGTTCAATGGCCGCTGCAGCGTCAACCTCGGCTGCGCGGCAATGGCAGAGGCAAGAGAGAAGTCCCTGAGTGCCAGGTAGGGAGAGTTAAAAAGCGCGAGCGAGCGCTGTACTAGGGCGTGTGTTTTTTTAAAAAAAGAATCAGGGTTTGTCTGTCTGTCTGTAGCTCCCGCGGAAGGCAGGGGAGTAATCCAATTTTTATAGCTCAAAGTCAATTCCTTTTTTCAGCAGACTGTCTTATCATGCTATCATCATAATATTGTCCTTGCATTACCACTCTCCCTTGTGAGTAACATCTCTCCTCTTCCTTTCTGATAAAGGCTCCATTAGATGCTCACATTACGTGTGCTTCTTACTTTTATTAAATTACAGACCTTATTGAACAATTGACTATTAGATTCTGTAGGTATTACGGGGGCATGGCAATACGCCTAAGATGGTGGGCAGACTTCTCTAAAACTACCAGGCCACGCCCAGGAATCTACCTTATCTGGCATAATCCTGGATGAGAAAGACGTCCGTATCCTGCCGCTGGGTTGCCATAAGAGTCTCATGTCGAGCAGAGATGAGCTGCAGCGGTGATTGGCCATTACCAGCACTGTGTGTCCGAAGGAGCGGTGCAGCCGACTCGGCATGCCCTGCAGCTGCCTTGCTCCCTTTGCCTAGTGGAGAGAGGTATCCTACCCATCAGGCTGAACATGTTTGCTCTCCGTCACATCCCTTGCACACACTGGTGGAGCTCTTGGACTGGAGACATGGGGGATATTGAGCAGCTGAAGGTTGGGGGTCGTAGGGGAGGCAGAGCTGTGGACAAGCCGGATTTGGGATTGGGTCCTGGTGCATGGCAGCCTTGCGCAGCCTAGTCGAAGGACTCTGGGTAGCCTGATCAGGGCCTTTGGGCAAAGGGGAGAGGACTGCCTTCTCCTTGGGCTGTAACCACCAAACCACACTCCCACAGTTTGTCTTCCCCTCCTGTCACTTGACAGCTTTACCTGGACTGATTGATCAGGCCCAGAGGGCATTTGGCCTGAAAGAAGGAGTGGTGACTGCAGCAGCAGGCTCTTAGAGGTGAGCATGGCGGCTCTGTGATGTGGCTCTTCCCCCATCGTGATGTCCGACTGGATCTTGGACTTTTGGGCAGGAGGTGGGCCCCACTGGCTACTGCAGTCTCATGAATTCACCTGCACTGATGGCCTGCTGGCATTACCTTAAGATGGATTGAAGGCACAACATTGACTGGCCGGCCCAGAGGGTCACTCCCTGCATTGCCCCTGGCTGCCTCCTTAGGAGCCCCCTTACAAAGTGTTACTTGTGCCTCTCGGTTTGTATTTGGGCATCGCATTACATGCCGCCTTGCCCAACCAAATAGTCTCTTCTTCCTTGACCGGTGCCCCTATGCACTGAGACTACCATACTGGCAAATTGTACTGATAAATATAGCGCACAGTGGCCATCCTTCCTTGGTGGTAGCACCTCTGATACTCAGCACTACCCTCGATTGCCAGTGAATACCACGGTCCAAGCAAGGGGTCCCCTCGGGCCCATCTCCATCTCTTGTGCTCCCAGGTGGGGTTACGAGCTGCAGTGAACCGTACTGTGACCTAGCAAACCTCAGCCGCACAGGACTTTGGCGGAGATTGCGGGTTGCACTTGACCTGTGCACAGGTACCACACCACCATTGAGGACCCCCTCTACAACTTGGGGTGTTGTGCCTCTCCAGAGCCCCTCTATTGCCACTCTCACACAATATAAAGCAACATTATGGGTCATTTTAAGAATGCCAGAACGGCTCTGACACCAGGACATGACGGCTCACAGCCGAGGACTGTACCGTCCGATGGATGGCAGACCAGCACGGGTACAGACTATATCCCACCCATGATGCCAGGAGCTGCCCCAGAAAATCTAGACATAATCCTGTAAGAAATAAGGGATTCAAGAACTGCCATAGATAGTCGCATCAGGCCCTGACATCCGACGTAGGCCTGCTCTGTGATGATCACTCTAAGTTGTGCAAAAGGCTTAAGGCAGCAGAAGCTGATCTGGCAACCTCGACCCCTAAATAGAGGGTTCATACAGCAGTACTGGAAGACCTATGCTCTAAAATATTCCTAATACACAATGGGGCCGAGGCTGCTGAAGGCAGAGCATGCTGAAACAATGTATGCATGATTGGTATGCCTGAAGGGGCGGAGAGCCCTAACGCCACACTGTTCATTGATGACCCGCAGGACTTGTCAGATAAATTTACTGTGGAAGGTGCATGCAGCGTGCCATTGAGCTGCCCCCCCCCCCCCCGCCCACTGAGGAAGCCTCTTCGACCCATCGTTCACCAGAGGTTGAACTACAGGTACAGTGACACCATACTGCACAAAGCCCCTGAGAATGCCCCCATAGTTATGGACAACACCAACATGGCCATTTTACCGGATTACACCCTGGCTGTTCAGTGTAAACAATCCTCCTTTATGGCTGCCGAGAAATAACTTCATGCAGAAGGCTTACCATATGCCTTACTGTTCCCAGCACATCTGAGGCCATGCACAATCAACACACTCTGTGAATTGTCACCCCAGGGTCAGTTTTGGACTGACTGGAAATCCATTACCCCAACACTTGCCGGCCTCTGCTCTCCGAGAACCCGATTGACGTTTCCATCATCATTGCCAGTACAGAACTCCCCGACGGCCACCATCATGCACAGTAGCTCACTCCCTTCAGCACGTGCTGAAGGAAGGCCGTATAGTCATAGGGACAGTGACCTCAAATAGGCAACAACAGTCCTGTGTCTACCCAACCAATTCCCCTAGCAGTGCAGCATCAGATGTGGACTCCAATACTAATGTAGCTCTCTTCCCCACTGTGAATCCACAAACATCTGATATCATTAATTGACCCCACCTTGGGCCTTGCTATCTGTTGTCCACTGAAAGCTGCACCAGCAAACGGAGACCACTCAGTTAGTCTGGATACATGTAACATATTAAATACTGATATAGTGTTTCTTTTTACTGTATTATTGTCCTTTCTCTCCCTACTTCTCATTCCTGTGCCCCAATGGGAAAGCAAAGAACCGCCTAATGATTGCACTCATATTGACACACGCTGTTAGTTGTCTCTGGCTTGACTGGTCTTCTCCTGTAGCAGTTGCAACAGTTCATGTTTCATTGTGTTATGTTCACTTTAATGAGATTTACTTGTTTGGGTTTATTCTCAGTCACGCATTATATATACAATTCTCTAAGGGTGTCTGGGGCCTGAGGGGAGGGGCTGTGAAAAACATGTTGCTTATCTGTGATATAGATGTCCACAATTTCAAATACTTTTAAACTCCTAACATGGAAGTCAGGGGCATGGGGTCAGCTCACAGGTGTCACTGCATATGGTCCCAGCTAGAAAGCTGCAAGGTCCATATTGTCTCCTAACAGGAGACACACTTTTCCTCTACTGAATCTGCAAAATTACACGCAAGATGGAGGGGGAAGCTGTTTTCCATAACATTTTCGGCCTATGCAATGGGACAGTGCGTAGGGTGCAGGCGGGCGCTCTTATTGAGGCAGTGTCATCAAAAATAGACATCAATGGCCTCTATATGTTTATACCCGGGAATTTAGATGGTAAACCAATGGTGCTGGGTAGCGTGGAACAAGATGTTTATCTTTACCATCTCTTGACCGTATTAGCATATTGATCACTTCTCCCTTGGTTAGTTGGCGAAGTCTTTAATGCGGTCATGGATAGACACTTAGATCGCCCCATCCTCCCCTGCCAAGTGCACCTTCATCCATACAGGTCACCTCAGTTTGCACACAGCTTATCAGTTTTGATCCTGTTCCAATAAGAACAGTCCATCCCGAGCTGCTAGGACAGGTTCTCCCAGAACTGAAACACAAGTAACCCAAGACTGGGTTTGCCATGATTTGGCTCTTCATTCATGTGTAGCTTGGTTTCAGTGGCATAGTGAGCATAGACCCAATGTCTGGACATACTCTTGAGCACTTAGGGTGTTACATCAAACACTCAAAAGTGGACGAATGCTTGAAATAAGCCTATCCTATGGAAGTCTTTCAGGGTAACATTCCTGCCCATCTTTCAATTGCCCTAAATGCCACCTCAGTTTGGACCCAGCCATATGTAAATCAGTCCTGACTCTGCTCCAATAGGAACTGTCTAGCCTGAACTGCCAGGTTAGGTCCTCTTTGAAGAGGAACATAAGCAACCGAAGACTGGCTGGGCCTTGATTGGGGATTTTCAGTTGGGTGCAACTTGGTTCCAGTGGCACATTGAGTACGGGACTTATGTTTGGCATGCCCTTGGGAACTTAAGACTTTACATCAAGCACACGAAAGGTGATGGGAGGAAAGATTGCAATAAGGGATGTAATAATCGGACATGGAAAATAGACAGAGGAAAAAATATGATACAGAGTAAGCATTCAAAACATTACCACCTGAGGCCATTTAGTCATCCCTTTTTTCTATTACCTGCAAAATCAAGCATCTAAGCTATGTCTGAAACAAGCACATCAAACCAGAATCGAACATGCATTTACTTCAACAGCAACTATACCTCAGTACACTCAAAACTGATGAATTGCTGCAAGGACTACAGTGTCACTATCCAAGTCTTTCACCTGCTGTATATGTAACCTGTAGTACAGGATAAAGGTAGAAGGAACAACCAATATGGTAGCACAGCAGATAGTTGGTATGAAATTGCTTGTGCCTCTGCCCATTGATAGGTTTTCTAGAAAATGTCTCTGGAACTCAGCCCAGAATTAGGTTTCATAGATCCTCTGGACTTCATCAATGTGCCAACCTGAGACAGAAAAGCAGTTGAACTGCAACCACTCCACAACCTACTAAGCAGTACTAAAGTGAGATGTGGTTCAGGTAACAATCAATCCTATGAGAAATCACAGGGATAGTTGGTGGAATTCAAAAGATGTATTCTTAACATTAAAATCATATCTCAGTGCATCAATAAAAACAAACAGAATGGTAATTTCAACGTTTACTATAAATGTGAACAAAAAAATATTCAATCATACGGATAGTGTATTTTAGAACAATCCCACTCATCAAGTGAAGACTGAATGTCTTCGGTATCCTTCAGAAAGGCTTGGTGCTTCGATTCATCAGGAACTGTCTCATCTGTGTCGCCTGGTAAGGAGTCTCATCATTAAGCCTTCCCTGAAACCTTGTCCACAATTTAACAACACGATTTTGAAACAACACATGTAGCTTAGATTAAATACAGAGACTATATTTGAGGAGATGTGAATACCATGCTCTAAAAAAAATGACATAAAACAAATATGCATTTCACATTAATCACAAGCTTTCACTTTTAGAAAATTATAATGTTTTAGCAAAAAGGGGAATACTTTTAACAGAAACAACAAAATGTCCATAGCACCAGGAAGCAGCTGTACCTCTGGTAAATCTTCTTTGAACTACTTCAGTGATCACTGTTCGGGCCATAGAATAGGTCTCTGAAATGATTTTTAATTCACCTGCTGAATGAAGCAACTGAAGTGCAAAGAGAACAGTTTGCTACATTGAAGTTAAAGTGAACTGCAATGGCAAAACCCTACAGAGCTATAAATGTAAATATGCACTCCTCATTATACATCCATTGCACAGAGGTCAGTTTTCTTTAAAAAAGAAGGCTAGGAAGCTAGGCAGACACTTGTACAGGCAGAATGTTAGACTCCAAGCAAATAACTGTATTGCCTGGAAAAGTCGACAAACATAGAAAGACACAAAGCAAAGATCCTAGTGGGCACTGGTGCTGAGCCGAAGTCTCTGACTCCGGAGACAGTACACTGATTGACAAGATCTTCAGATGTACCTTCCCAAAGGTGAAATTGGGAGCCTGTAAGGCGTGTAAAATCAATAGGAGAAATATATGAGCTACAGTAGATTCAAGACATGGCTTAAACAGGAACCCTTCTTCAGAGAGGAAGAGAATCAGCCTTAACTTCCACAAGATTACTCCGGGCTTCCCAAAACACTTGAGGCCAGATTTATCAAATGTTTTGTGTCTCCTTGTGCCATGCAATGGGATGCAGGGTGATGAAAAATCTAGAATGATCACCAAGCCATACAAGGCCAACTTGCAAGGCTCTGCTTGGTTTGGTAAATCTGGAGTAGCGCAAAGCAGCGGGAGTCTCTGTCTAGCGTTACTCTTGCCCATAGACATATGTCTGGAACCATCCAACCATGGATTTTGGTGCATTCACAGATTTACCATGAATGGTAGACCTGGGAAGGGAAACATCCTTTACAACGGAACCGTTACAACGCGGTACCGTTACAACGCAGGATTTACACCGAAAGTCGTTACAACGACTTTCGCTGGAGGGCGCTCTAGGATAGGGGATAGTTTCATTTACTATCCAACACCTTCCCTACTATCCACGGGGACTGGAGTTGGAATAGTAAATTAAACTATTCACTATCCAGCGCCCCCCAACGCAAGTCGTTGTAACGACTTGCGTTGTTAAACCTGCGCTGTAAAGGTACGCGTTGTAACGGTATGCGTTGTACCGTCATACATACCCTGGGAATGCATCAATATGCTACAGTTTCCCATGGGGCACGTAACGAGGATAAATACGTTTATTTCTCCTTGACTTTATCTCTTTCAAAGTGTGCTGCATTCTGCAGCACACATAGCAAGAAAAAATGCCTCAGAGGATTGTTTGTGTGCAGGAAGGTGTCGCTTTCTGGACAAAAACAATCATGTCTTCAAATCAGGAACCCTTGCACCATGATGCAAGAGTGCCTGTTTTGGTGCTAGGCAGCAAACAGTGTGGAGTGCAAGGAGAAGACAAAAATGTGCCATATATTGTTGAATATAGCATATCGCTGCCCTCTCCCTGTCATGCAACACAGCACAGCAAGGTGTCTTACTGTGCTTCATTGCATGGCATTTTGATAAATTTGCCCCTTGTTTACTAACCCTTAAACTCTCAAATTAGAGTGCTTCTAACCCCTATGTGAAATGTCACTGGAGACCAAAATAACCAAGTTTCCTTCACTGTCCCAAAAATTCAATCCGTTATGATTGCATATTTTTTCAATTTCCCCATAGCTTTGTTTCAATGAACATCTAGGCCCATGTTTATCATTTTTTGATGCAGCGCAATGCAGCAAGCCACCTTGCTGAGCTGTGTGAATGGGAAAATTGCAGGGATGCACCATATTTAACATTATGCAACAGATTCCTGTACTTTCCTTGTGCTGGCGCACATTTGGCTGCCTAGCGCCAATGCAGGTACCCTTTCTTAACGGTGAAAGGGAGCCTGCGTTGTAGGCAAGAATTTATTTGTCCAGGAAAGGCAACTTCCAGCACAAAAACAATCTTGAGAGGTGTTTTCCTCTTTCTATGTATGCTGCATAATGCAGCACACGTATTAAGAGGAAACTATGAGAAGAAATAAACATATTTCTCCTTGTTATGCCTCCCCTGGGGAGACGTAGCATTTTGATGCATTCCCATATCTACCACTAATGGTAAATCTGGAAATGTGTCAAAAACCATGGGTGGATGCTTGCAAACACCCATGCTCCTCACATGAAACGCCTTTCTGGGGCAGAGTAACGCAACATAGTGATTTGCACTGCCTTGCGTTATTCTAGATTTATCAGGCCATGCAGGGTCATGCAAGGTGGCCTTGTGTGGCTTTATGAATCTCACTTAAGTTTTGCATCGCCTTTGCGTCTCCTTGTGTGGCCCCTGGTAATTTGAGGTCTGTCATGGTTGCTATGCACCGAAAATCCATCCACATTATATTTATTTGAACCATAATATATATGTTCATTTTGGTGGGTTGCCAATCTGTCTCTCTCTTGTAAAACCCCTGTCTGTGTAATGGATCCATGTGCAGCTGCAACCACAGAGGTGTGGGAAGATTTCTAGGCTTTTTGTGTTCCTTGCACCAGCTGCAGCAGGAAAATATTCACTGATATTTAAAGTGGAATGTGACATTTGTTTGTAACCGGTTATTTGAAATATTAACACATTTCCAATGCCAAGCTAAACTCACCTGAAGAGACCAATGGACCTAAAAGACCACCCTGTATTTATGAATGAATGAAATCATATCTAAAGCGCAGCTATCACTCTGAAGAGCATCTTGGCACTAAGTAGCAGGTGGACGGAGTGTGGAGGAGAGTGGTCTCTGATTGCGATAGTGAGAGATAGGGCCAGGCTATCAGGGTCGGCGAAGATCCAGGTTTTCAAACTTTTCTTAAACATGGCTTCTAACTGCACGAGTCTCAGATGGATGGGCAGGTAGTTCCAAGCTTTTGTTTCAAGAACCGCCATTAACTTTCCTCCTCTGGATGTCAGGTGAAAATGGGGAGGTACTAGCAGATTTTCCGTGGAGGATCTCAAAGGACGTTGCGTCACATAGGGTTTAATTCTCGTCCTGAGATATTTGGGTCCAGTTTGCTTTACAGTTCTAAAGGTTATTACAAGGATCTTAAAAAGGATCCTTTTGTGTATAGGCAGCCAATGGAGGGTATGGAGGGCCTCCGAGGCTGAGGACCCCTTGGTAGTTTCAGTACCAGCCGGACCGCTGCATTTTGAACAGTCTGCAGCTTTTTTAGAGTAGTCTTCTTTACTCCAGCGTAAAGACTGTTACAGTAGTCTAGGCGCAATAGGATTAATGCCGCTGCCACAGTCTTACGGGCTGTAGCTGGAAGGAGAGCAAAGAATTTTAAAGAGTTTTTATCCAATGGAAGCAGGAGCCTGCCACCAACAGCGCCTGCTGATGGAAGGACAGAGAGGTGTCGAATCTGATCCCTAGGTTCTTGACACTGTATTTGGGGCGGGCTGGGTTAGTTGACCACCACAGTGTTAACATAAAAATATAATATTTTCCTAGCAGCATAATCTCAGTCTTTTGGCTGTTACACTTAAGGTGATTAGCAATGTCTTTGGGGTATCACCATGCTTATTGCCATCTTTCTAGAGTGGCAACACTTTTTGAAACAATTTGAGTCTGAGATTCTAGAATTGGCAACTGATTCAATTTAGCTCTTCACCTTCTTTGATTTGTCTTAATGCCTACATGATTAAGCCTTTAACACTGCTTGCTTTAAGTTCAGCACCGTTACAGTGGGCGGAACAGCATAACTTAACCATCTTTTATTTAATTCAAACTGTACATTTTGCCAATGTTATTCAATGTAATGCATTTCTAAGGGCCTTCCTAGCAATTTTGGAATTCCAGAGATGGACATTTTCCTTGCTCATGTATTAAGAAATAGTAGCACCAAATGTCGGTCTCCTTCAGATACTTTTCAAAGAACAAGAGTTGAGCTTGCTACACTTCAAAGGGGAGATATATGTATATGTTTACACGGTTGGGATTTTAGATGCAGATAGTGTTATTTGAATGCAAATGGATTTTAATTCATCTGCCATGTAACCCAGGACCCTCCAGACTGCCCTAACGCCCCTCCTTAAAGAATGAGGTGCCCGTGGTAGCAGCTAGTTCCTCTTCTCACACAAAAGACAAAAGAGTGCCTGGTAACCAGAAGGCTACTGCATTGGGGGTAATGGATTGTTCTTGTGCCAATACACCAGAATATACTCTCTCTCAATGACACAAAGCTTGGGGCTGTTTATAGAGACCCACATGTCTCATAGTTCTAGTGGTAGAAGTGCCCATGGATGTAGGATTACCAGCAAAATCCGCAGAACCAACAAATACAAATGAGAAAGAAAATGACCTTTAAGGGGTAGGGACTGAGGGTTCATACAGGAGTATACCCGAAACTGCTTTGAGTAGATTGATGCAGTTCTGCAGTTTGGGTGACCTACTCTAGCTATCTCCAGGACAAGGATAGAAGCTGAGGTAATCTTTAAGACCTCTGGAGAGTCCTCACTTTTCAGGCATCAGGCACAAATCAAGCTCACCCTCACAATAGTGGCAGGCAACAACTCTTCCTCTGGGCCCTGATGGCATTGAGCAGCAGTGGACAGCAATGACAAATGACTACCGAACAGCTAGGAAGGGGTGATCTTGCATCCTGCAGTGGTCCTAATTTAACAACTGCTTTCACAGGTCTTCAATCAGTAGTGTTCTGAACTCTGCTGTCCTCCTAAAATATACAATCTCCACAGTCAGGCAAGTATCTCTCTTTGCAGGTCGTTCACAGCAGCCATCTTCTTAAGATCTTGGATGAGGTCTATTCCTAGTTTGGAAGGGAGATAGCAACCAGCATAGTTCTATCCATGGAACACAGTTGTTGTTGTTGTTGTTATGAGTGTTTTTATATCGGGATAATCACCCATGACTGTATCCAGGTGCTCTTCAGCAGGTGAGTGAGACCAACACTTAGGGCTTACTCATAAAATCAGGTCTTCAGTCACAAAGAGAGGAGGAGGCGCGGATGTGTTCTGGAAGATCTTTCCAGGCTTTAGGGGCCAGAGATGAGAACGAGCATCCCCCCTGCTTTGCTTCTGTGTGTGCTTGGGGTGAGTGCTAGTGAGAGACCATCAGGTAGGAGGTATCTTGATGGTTGGTGGAAGTGAGTACTGCTGTCCCGGAAGGAAGGGCTAGTGTTGTGGAAAGCGTTATAGGTTCTTTACAGCTACACTGGTGTGCAACATCGTCCTTAGATTTTGAGAAATCAGGATACTGGTCAAGATTCCACAGTCCTGATGTATCATTGCATTTGTTTTGTCACTAAGCCTGTAATTGCAAAAATAAAAGTTTTGATGACATCAACATGCATCAAAGGCAGGTTGCAAGTGAAAAAAGCATTTCCAAGTTTCAAAACGCCTTGTATGACTTATTGCAAATTATAATTACAAGGATGTGTAAAATGGATATCCCTTCGTAAATAGGAGTCATAATAAAATGTATCAAAGGTTTGTGACAGCAACTGCAACTCCAAATCATTAAACAGTTACCAATCCACAGGTTGGACAGTATCTGAATCACAGAGGGGTAGTTTCCACGTTGTGAATTGAGTTAAGCAGCCTTGGGGCAGAAGTCAGAATTGCGAATATTTTTATAAGGCAGCATCTATCCTATTAAGAGATAATGAAATGCTATTAAAATAAAGTTTCCTGTTTGTGAATGCATTGCAGGAGGTGAGGTCTGTTGTCCCTTACAGGCCGCCATGCCTCCATTTGAATCCAGTCACAAGGGATCACAAGATTATTATGTGGTCCTTTGGAAATCAAAACTTTTCAACCTCTTTGTAGTTCGCATTGCAAATTGCATCCTTTTTCATAAACCAGCGTGTGTGCAATTTGCACTTCCTTTTTGCTAACAGGGATTTGCACATCACATCCCAAATACTTAAGTTCAGCCTGGACCAATCAAAAGGCCTACACCTTTTGAACTTAAGGTGTACCCTCCAATCCTGAGATGGCATGGACATTGCATAGCCATGACACACGGTTTGCCCTCCTGGACTGTTTTGAGTGGATCCCAGGTGAATTTATTTTTACCCCAGACATCAAGCTCAAATCTTCAGGGATACAGATCACACGCGGAAGAGTGGAACTTTCTGACAACTCTCTGACCGAAGCATTGCTGCTACTTCAAAGACTGCAGAGACAACCTCCCCTGCCCACAAACACAAGTAGCTGGTGGCAGGAGTGCAAAATGTCTAGATCCAGTAGCATTCAGAACTGGGAATGGGGATTAACATTTTCATACGAAAGACACACAGGATGCCATAAAAATTGTTTTCCCTGGGTCAAATTAAATGCCTGATAATTCCAAGATACACAGATTGAGGGCACAAATAAGGAGTGGGTTTAGATTGAGATTTCGGTTTCTTTCTGAAAGAAAGCAGAGCTTGGACCAGTCATAACGTCTGTGCTAGCATTGGTCTGTTGGACCATCTAGTCCTAAAATAGTTCACATAATGACGTCAAAACGTGATTCAACTAGATGGAAAGATCTCAGTCCAATCCCCCTTATCATCTCCCACAGCATCCTCCATGAGTCCATTCTCTCACTCATAAACTTCAGTCTAAAAATGGAAGTATCTTATGTCTTCTTGCATAGAATGTAATCACCTTTCACCAAATACTGACATTCAATGGTTGCAAACGTTCATATCTACAATCAATATAAAACTTTAGCCATCCAAAACATACTTGAGACTCATCAACAGCAGCTTGTTGAAGGCCAGGGTTGACAACTGGCTCTGACAATTAACAAGAGTGACTTCAATTGCTATCTTTGAATAACACATGAGCAGGAAGATCCAAACTTACAAAAATGTTGTCGAAATATAGACTACAGGCAGATCAAGACCAAAATATTGACTTTAAAATATCATCACAACAGAGTTAATAAGAGTAAGTGTATACTAACCTTGACGTTAATTTTAATGGAGTTGATATAGCTGCATACAACTGCCCTGAACAGAAAATAAATCCACATCTATCATCACTAACCTTCCAAACATATGTCCAGAACCAAGTCAGTCTACCACATGAAAACATACTTACTTTGCATCAAATATGTAACTAATTTAAGAACTACTAATGTATAGATAACCAAGAAACCAGACTGCTTAGCCAAAGATCGTGCCTTGTGCCCAACCCACAATTAAGCCTTAGCATGGATAAGGAAATAAAGAAATGCCACAAATATAGTCATCTAAAACATGCCTTATCCCTGTATGCCTCATTGAAATGTAAACTTGTGTCAACAATCCAACATGCTTTGGCAGAGGAATGGACCTGTCTTGCATGTTGGGTCTTACTAAAATATATATTTAAAAGTCTCCCGTACTGAAAAAAATAAAAAGAATGGCTTTTTGTAGAGATGAGATAAAGAGTTTAATGTGTCATGATTCAGTGAACTTTTGAGACATAAAATAGCCCTTCATGCATTGCAGTGCAAGCACTTCATATGAGGTGGGTTTCATATTCCCAATAGCTAATAACATTTGTGAGAGAGCAAGAGTTGCACAGTCAAGTCAACCTAAAAGAGAGCTCGAATCCCATTTTATATTTCAATCCCAGTCCCAAGCAAACCAAACTGCTGTAGATGTTCAGCCATCACTAATGACTGGTTCCTCCATTTCCCCATGTAGCTGTTTATCTTCCCTGAGACGATGAACCTGCATAATGCTTTCTCTCATAATCTACAGTGGTTTCCTTGCCTTTGAACTATGTCATGTTTAAAAGACGGGATCCGGCTATCCCTGAATAAAAGCACATCTCTAATTTCCTTATTATAGGCAACTTTTGACGCACCTAGTAGCATTTAATAAAGAAATGGCCTTGCCACTCAAATATAATAACGTATTACAGTTGAACTTTGATGTCATAATGCCTGCTGCTAGAGGCAGCAGTCAGGGCGAAAAGCAGGACCCGAGAATAATTAAAGCTGAAGTGTCAGAAACTAAAACAAAAGGTGACTTTAATTTCGCCTTCTCTGTTTTTCGACATGATCAGTGATAGGCAGAAGAAATATATTTATGGCAATAGGTTTATTTTCTCACTTCACGAAACTTTAGGAAAGAAAAAATGTTTATGTATGTTTGTACACATTCTGAGGTACTGTGGTTTATAAAACCTAACTTGTATTAAACTGATTCTAATATCTTTTTCGAAACATATCTAAATACTTTTGATGTTTTTAATTTTGCACTTGAGAATATACCTAAAATTCTTCATGTTTGCAGACATCCAATCTCCTTAATTTGATAGAGTACAACACCAATATTTAAGTGGTTTGTTAGAAGGGGGATTGTGTGACCATGCATTATAAGGAATAAAGTACCCATAGCTGTACTTTATTAGGAAATTGAACGTCACCATAGAATTCAATGAAGTTGTAAAGACTGGTCGCAGACTCCTCAGTGACTCACATTATCCTTATAATGTACTGCACATGGGTACTTTCTCCCATATATGCACTTTACCATATTTATTGTACATCGATTTGTGTAGTACATTCTTTAAACGCCCTAAATACATCATTAGGCTACAGGTGGTGCACTACATCTGCTCAAACAGTACCTTAAAATATTTAAAAAAATTATTTTGAAAGGCCTCTTCTATTTTACTTACAGATTACCCGTATTAAAAAGTATTCTTGCCAGTCTAAATTTGAATTGTGTACAATTCTGTCTGCAATTTATTGGTATGAGATGTACACATAAATTGCGGTGTAGTCCATTCAAACGTGCAATATCAGAGGTGATATTTCCTGTACCTTAATTGTTCTTCACTCTGTGGCTTCTCTGTGTATTTTAATATGCCATTGAATCTACCACTTGTGTGTGTTCAAGGCAAACATCACAGTTCGGTCCTGTTACTAGGAAACCTTTGCATTTGTCATACCATCTGAACCATAATGAATGTGAGATACAGGGTGACCTTATCTGGCACTCATGCACCATTCTGGAGTGTTCAGCACTCCATTACACGCCATTAATCTTGCAATGTGACTGCTAAAAAATTGAAAAGCACATATTTCTCTCTAAATAAAGAAGAAGCTTTTGGCACTGAGAGAATAAAAGAAAACATTGGAACATGTTAATGCAGTCAATGCCAGTTGCCCTTTGGGTGGATAGCTATTATGACAATGAGAAATGTGTTGAAAAATGTAGTTAATTGCTTCATCAAGGCCAGGAAGTCGCTCACCCTCAGGTCTATGTTCCTCTATTACAATGGCAAAGAACACTGTAAGTTCTAATTGAACACGACCCGACAGGAATTTCAATTATCGCTGGCAATGTTAACCATGTTACTCAGAACCTTATAATTACACCTTGCATATCTGAGTCTGTTCCAGCCATATGCTTGTTTCCTACGCTGGGCAGAGTTGTTATATCACAGAATCGCTCTTGACTTACAGAATGACTGCACTTACTGAATGCACAGCTTCCACCAGACATAATTAGAAGGCAATTATGATGTCTCTGAGACGTACCTTGAAGAAAAATGTTGAAATTGTACTTAAAATGTATTAAGCTGCTTTTAACTGGGATAAAATAATGGTGAAAAAAAAACGATGGATACCAGGCCTACAGTAAATGGAAAAGTTAGAACATTTTATGGGACTATCGCATGCGTGATGATATAGGGGGCATTTTGCCAGTGCCATGTATGTAGTTCTGTGTCTACTATTCACAGACACAATTTCTATTCACATCCTCCTCATCTAAAGAAGCTTGACTCTGTATGCGAAGGAGAATCTACTCAAAACTTTACAAAAAAGGTAAACTGATTTTGGTACTTCATGACAAGATTCATGAAAATCCATCAAGCCTGAGGGGCAAAAAAAGGAAAGGTCAAAAAGTGGCATTTATTGACAAATGTTCTCTCCGCTACACAGAAAACAGCTGAACTGAAATATATAAATTGGGCATGAATGCTGACCTTTAGTCAGGAAGTGCTTTTACGTGGTTTGGTATAAATCAGTTAAGTCATTTTTGAGAAATTGGTGTTAAACACTGTTTTACGGAGGCCTTAAATTGAACCAAGTAGCCAATCAAGCTACAGATATTTGCAAATGGTGGCCATGGCCACCGAACATGGCCGATTAGACGTGAATCTGACCGCTCCGTCCCAGGCCCCATAGTTATTATTCCCTGAGGCGTGCCAGAGCGCACCCGACCACCCCACGGAACAGTCAGGTGTGGGCAACTGCTGGGGACCAGTCCTGCGAAACCTGGGGAGCCCCCGTGGTGCAGCGGAGTGGTGCCAATGGTCCGCGGCAGTCCCTGAGGCAAACTGCGCAAAATGGCGGCTCTCCCTGCTGGGAGCGCAGAGAAGCAGTATGAGTGAGCCCCCGTTGGATGAACTGAGGTGCGGAGCTGTGGGGGCACTTGGCGAAACCCACTGAAAACGTCGAAAGTAATACAGCGGGAATCCAGAGGAGCGGAGTTTGCTGATGATCGGACCCCACAAAATGGCGGTGCTCCCTACCGGGAAAGTGGAACGGTATTCACGGAGAGGGCCGACCGGTGTAGCCTGCATTCAATCGTGATCCTCTATGTGCCCCTGGCGTACCACGGAAAAGAGCTAGCGGAGCTGTGACTGGCCAGAACTGGCCTTTCTAGAAGTAAACAGCTCCCCCCTTGTGGCAGAAATCGATTGACCGAGAGTGCAGGCCGCCGTGAGGTGAGCGGTACTACTAGGGCCCCCTTGGCAGTCTGGTGGTCCGCAGTAGGAGGCCGGCAGAGGTTCTCAGAACCTTTGCTGGGAGCCACTTTCAGAGCGTGGCTCCCAGAACTATAGCTTTTCCCAATTGGCTGCCTCCAGCGGCGGGGGGACCCGGCAAGCGGCGAGTGTCATGAGCAGACTCCTAAGTGTGGGCCTTCCTCTCTGAAGAGGCCATGAGTGGGGGTAAAAAAAGACTCTATTGTGCGCACTGACCGATGGGTACCTGACTTCAAAATGGCCACCATGGCGAGCAGGAGATAAAAGGTGAGCCCAGGGAGCGACGGAGGAGCGGGTGTGCAGGCTCCCTTCCCAATGAGCCTTGCAGGGAGCCAGAAATTCGAGGTGCACTCAGCCTGAGGACACAACCCTTTGCGGTGTGCCAGGAGTAAGTCATAAGTCATAAGTCAAAGAATCTTGCATAGCGCACATATCACAGAGAGGTCTCATGGCGCTTGCGGAGATTCCAAAAACTAGATCATAATGTAGTTCCACTTAAAAAAGCCATGTTTTTAATTCCTTGCAGAAACGCAGATTGTCTGAAATAGACGAAAGCTGTAGTGGCAGCGGCAGTACAAATGCCGCCCTCACCGGGTAGCAGCCAGGAGGGCTTACTAAACAGCCCTTGTAGCCACCGCAGACAGAGCCTGCGGAGCACCCTGATGAGGTCAGGAGTGGAGTTGGGCCCCCACATATTTGGAGAGAGCCCAGTCTGGTTTTGCATGGCAGGTGGGGTGGCAAAGGGCTGACCAGCGAGAGTGTCCCCTTATGCCACCGAAAAAGGCCCCCAACAATAAAGTCTCACATTACTTTGCTACCACAGGAGCGGGGACGTCTGGTGAAGAGGCAGCACAACCTGCCGGAACAATAGCGCCTGCACGGGAGGACCTCCTGTCTTCCCTCCGGGAGCTCAAAAAGGAGCTCCTGGCAGACATCAAAGCAGATATGGATGCTTCCTTTGATTCTTTCCGAGCAGAGATGAGTGAGAAATTGGAGACCCTACAAGCGGATGTTAATTCGGTGGGCACCCGAACAATGGACCTCGAGGTGAAATACCAGGAGCTGGCCGATCGTATTAAATCCCTGGAAGAAGGCTCAGCGGATCTGAGTGGTCAGCAGTGGGCCACCTTGCTCAAGTGCGAGGACTTGGAAAATTGGTCCCGTTGAGACAACATTCGAGTCCATGGTCTGGAGGAATGTTGCGAGGGTCCGGACCTGGAAGCTTTCATGGTGGGCTTGTTCTCCTCAGTCATGGGGAGGATGGTCCTGAAGTCCAGCTAGAGAGAGTCCATAGAGTGGGGCCGCAGCTCCCTGGGGAGAATTGGAGGCCCCCAGATATCTTGGTGAAATTCAGCTTATTCAAAATCAAAGAATTGGTCCTACAAAAGGCGAGGATCACCGACAAGGTCAACTTCCAGAATGCGATGTGCACGCTTTACCAGGATATGGCTCAGGCCACGCTTATGTGATAAAAGGGGGTGGTGATGGACGGAGCATCTGAACCAATCAAACACTCACACCCAGTCAACAGATCTGGGTTTAATCCAAGCAAGCCGGGCTGAAGATGGCTGAAATGCCAGAAACCGGTTCTCGGAAGCTTGTTTCCGGTCCAGGGAAGGCATGGCTTGGCAGTTCGGGCTGGACTGTTCCCATGAGGCACAGGGTCAGACTGATTTGCATATGGCCATGTCTGATCTGGGGTGGCAGAGTGGGCTAAAGAACGGTGATGGATTAAACCCAGATCTGTTGACTGGGTTTGAGTGTTTGATTGGTTCATATGCTCCGTCCATCACCTTTTGTACCACTTTGTTCGCCATAAGTTGGCAGGGTATGCTCAGACGTGAGTCCCTTGCCCACTTAGCCACTGGATTCAAGCAAGCCGGGCTGAAGACGGCTCAAAATGCCAGAAACCGGTCCTCGGAAGCTTGTTTCCGGTCCAGGGAAGGCATAGCTTGGCAGTTCGGGCTGGACTATTTCCATGAGGCACTGGGTCAGACTGATTTGCATATGGCCATGTCTGAACTGGGGTGGCAGAGTGGGCTAAAGAACGGTGATGGATTAAACCCAGATCTGTTGACTGGGTGGGAATGTTTGATTGTTTCAGATGCTCCGTCCATCACCACCCCCTTTTGTACCACTTTGTTTGCCATAAGTTGGCAGGGTATGCTCAACCGTGAGTCCCTTGCCCACTTTGCCACTGGATTCAAGCAAGCCGGGCTGAAGACGGCTGAAATGCCAGAAACCGGTCCTCGGAAGCTTGTTTCCGGTCCAGGGAAGGCATGGCTTGGCAGTTCAGGCTGGACTGTTCCCATGAGGCACAGGGTCAGACTGATTTGCATATGGCCATGTCTGAACTGGGGGTGGCAGAGTGGGCTAAAGAACGATAATGGATTAAACCCAGATCTGTTGACTGGATGGGAGTGTTTGATTGGTTCAGATGCTCCGTCCATCACCACCCCCTTTTGTACCACTTTGTTCGCCATAAGTTGGCAGGGTATGCTCAGATGTGAGTCCCTTGCCCACTTAGCCACTGGATTCAAGCAAGCCGGGCTGAAGACGGCTGAAATGCCAGAAACCGGTCCTCGGAAGCTTGTTTCCGGTCCAGGGAAGGCATAGCTTGGCAGTTCGGGCTGGACTATTCCCATGAGGCACTGGGTCAGAATGATTTGCATATGGCCATGCCTGAACTGGGGTGGCAGAGTGGGCTAAAGAACGGTGATGGATTAAACACAGATCTGTTGACTGGGTGGGAATGTTTGATTGGTTCAGATGCTCTGTCCATCACCACCCCCTTATGTACCACTTTGTTTGCCATAAGTTGGCAGGGTATGCTCAGACGTGAGTCCCTTGCCCACTTTGCCACTGGATTCAAGCAAGCCGGGCTGAAGACGGCTGAAATGCCAGAAACCGGTCGTCGGAAGCTTGTTTCCGGTCCAGGGAAGGCCTGGCTTGGCAGTTCAGGCTGGACTGTTCCCATGAGGCACAGGGTCAGACTGATTTGCATATGGCCATGTCCGAACTGGGGTGGCAGAGTGGGCTAAAGAATGGTGATGGATTAAACCCAGATCTGGTGACTGGGTGGGAGCGTTTGATTGGTTCAAATGCTCCGTCCATCACCACCCCCTTTTGTACCACTTTGTTCGCCATAATTTGGCAGGGTATGCTCAGACGTGAGTCCCATGCCCACTTTGCCACTGGATTCAAGCAAGCCGGGCTGAAGATGGATGAAATGCCAGAAACCTGTCCTCGGAAGCTTGTTTCCGGTCCAGGGAAGGCATGGCTTGGCAGTTCGGGCTGGACTGTTCCCATGAGGCACAGGGTCAGACTCATTTGCATATACCCATGTCTGAACTGGGGTGGCAGAGTGGGCTAAAGAACGGTGATGGATTAAACCCAGATCTGTTGACTGGGTGGGAGTGTTTGATTGGTTCAGATGCTCCGTCCATCACCACCCCGTTTTGTACCACTTTGTTCGCCATAGGTTGGCAGGGTATGCTCAGACGTGAGTCCCTTGTCCACTTTGCCACTGGATTCAAGCAAGCCGAGCTGAAGACGGCTGAAATGCCAGAAACCAGTCCTCGGAAGCTTATTTCCGGTCCAGGGAAGGCATGGCTTGGCAGTTCGGGCTGGACTGTTCCCATGAGGCACAGGGTCAGACTGATTTGCATATGGCCATGTCTGAACTGGGGTGGCAGAGTGGGCTAAAGAACGGTGATGGGTTAAACCCAGATCTTTTGACTGGGTGATGGTGTTTGATTAGTTCAGATGCTCCGTCCATCACCACCCCCTTTTGTACCACTTTGTTCGCCATAAGTTGGCAGGGTATGCTCAGACGTGAGTCCCTTGCCCACTTTGCCACTGGATTCAAACAAGCCGGGCTGAAGACGGCTGAAATGCCAGAAACCGGTCCTCGAAAGCTTTTTTTTTTTTTAAATTTTTTTTTTATTGAGAGTTCATACACACAATATCAATATTACAAAATGCAATTGTAAGGAAATTTAGTACAGTACATGGCATATAATTATAAATACAAATCAATACTGGCGTTTGATTGTCAACAGCTTGATTATAAAGTGCAAAGTTGAATAGAAAAAACATAATACATTTTAAACCATTCAGTGCTTAATTATAAAGTGCAAAGTGCATAAAAGCAGACTAATCAATCTGGGAATACTCCAAAGATTTGGATGTTATCAGACAGTAAAAAGTAGAAGAGAAAAAAAAAAAAAAAGAATTTTTATTGTTCGAACACACTCCAGAACTTTTCATATTTCTTTAGTGCCCCAGATCTTAACGCATATTTTCTTTCCCTGCCCTGGATTCGTAATAATTTAGCCTTCCAAGCCTGAAATGTTGGTACTTGGTTGGTTTTCCAGGACTGTAGAATAAGCGATTTAGCTATTAAAGAAGCAATAAAAAAGAATTCATCATACTGAGTGTGAATCGCTGAACAACCTAAAACAGCGACTAAATCGTCGAATATTATAGAGGTTTTAAGCTCGAGGGAGAGGTATTTTTCAATTTCCTTCCAGAGTGGCTGAATTTTAGGACATTCCCAAACAATATGTTTCCAGTTTCCTTTTTCTTCACAGCGGAAACATTTATCCGGAACTAGGGGGAAGATATTATGGAGATAAGAAGGAGTTCTGTAGATCAACCATTTGTTATAAAATTGCATGCGTTTAAAATTAGCGCCGCGAAAGATAGTTTTGTTGAATTTATTTATTTTATCCCATACTTGTTGGTTGATTTCGATATCTTCCCTTTTTTTCCACCTCTCAATACTCTTACTAGACAATTCCTGTTCCTTATTCTCCTTCAATATTTTAATCCAAGTACTCATCTTTTTTTAAATTTTATTATTCAATGCTGTTGAAATAGTTTCGTTATAATAAAGATTTACAATATCCAGCTCTCTGAGTATTGGATTGAGCATAAAAAAGACCAGTTTAAAATGGAATGAGAATGCTGTACCTGTCTGGCAATTTGTTCCCATGACTTCCACCTGTTACCAACAAGGAAGTCCTCAATTTTCTCAAAGCCATTATCTTTCCAGAGATTTATTATTTTACTATCCAGACACCCCTCTTCCCCAAGGTTAAAATTATTCAAGTCCGTTGTGTCCTCGAAAGCTTGTTTCCGGTCCAGGGAAGGCATGGCTTGGCAGTCCGGGCTGGACTGTTCCCATGAGTCACAGGGTCAGACTGATTTGCATATGGCCATGTCTGAACTAGGGTGGCAGAGTGGGCTAAAGAACGGTGATGGATTAAACCCACAACCGTTGACTGGGTGGAAGTGTTTGATTGGTTCACATGCTCCGTCCATCACCACCCCCTTTTGTACCACTTTGGTTGCCATAAGTTGGCAGGGTATGCTCAGACGTGAGTCTCTTGCCCACTTTGCCACTGGATTCAAGCAAGCCGGGCTGAAGACAGCTGAAATGCCAGAAACCGGTCCTCGGAAGCTTGTTTCCGGTCCAGGGAAGGCATGGCTTGGCAGTTCGGTCTGAACTGTTCCCATGAGGCACAGGGTCAGACTGATTTGCATATGGCCATGTCTGAACTGGGGTGGCAGAGTGGGCTAAAGAACGTGATGGATTAAACCCAGATCTGTTGACTGGGTGGGAGTGTGTGATTGGTTCAGATGCTCCGTCCATCACCACCCACTTTTGTACCACTTTGTTCACCATAAGTTGGCAGGGTATGCTCAGACGTGAGTCCCTTGCCCACTTTGCCACTGGATTCAAGCAAGCAGGGCTGAAGACGGCTGAAATGCCAGAAACCGGTCCTCGGAAGCTTGTTTCTGGTCCAGGGAAGGCATGGCTTGGCAGTTCGGGCTGGACTCTTCCCATGAGGCACAGGGTCAGACTGATTTGCATATGGCCATGTCTGAACTGGGGTGGCAGAGTGGGCTAAAGAACGGTGATGGATTAAACCCACATCCGTTGACTGGGTGGGAGTGTTTGATTGGTTCACATGCTCCGTCCATCACCACCCCCTTTTGTACCACTTTGTTTGCCATAAGTTGGCAGGGTATGCTCAGACATGAGTCCCTTGCCCACTTTGCCACTGGATTCAAGCAAGCCGGGCTGAAGACGGCTGTAATGCCAGAAACCGGTCCTTGGAAGCTTGTTTCCGGTCCAGGTAAGGCATGGCTTGGCAGTTCGGGCTGGACTGTTCCCATGAGGCACAGGGTCGGACTGATTTGCATGTGGCCATGTCTGAACTGGGGTGGCAGATTGGGCTAAAGAATGGTGATGGATTAAACCCAGATCTGTTGACTGGGTGGGAGTGTTTGATTGGTTAAGATGCTCCATCCATCACCACCCCCTTTTGTAACGCTTATGTGACAGCAGCAATTCCGTCCGATCATCGACTTCTTGAGAGAGAGGAAAGTTAAGTACAGATGGACTTATCCCTTTGGGATTGCCTTCCAATGGGATAATAAACAACATCATAGCACGGAATTGGCGGCAGTGGAGGACCTTCTAGGACTAGCGATCTCCTCACCTAATGATGCAGCATCTTCGAGGGACACCCCGAAGCAAGAGCAACATAGTAGTGAGACTTGTCGGACAGCGGGACATAGGAGCAAGAAAACTCTGGTCTGAACTCTGCGTACTGTTGGTCCCGCAGTTGGACTGTACCTGCTGACAGTGAAGTAAAATACTTCCCGCCAAGGGGATATCAGTGGGATGTCGGATGGAGCAGAGATTGTGCACTTACCTCGATCATTGAGGAGCCACCTCCGCGGACAGACTTGAGCAAACGCTGGACTGCTGTCTGTGAGCTGTGGGACGCACGGTTGGGCTGTACTTGATGTCAGTGAAGCCAAATACTCCCCGCCACGGGTGCAGTAAGGATGTATCAGTGAGAGGGTGGATGGAGCTGAGGGCTTGCCCTTGCCTTGGTTTTTGCAGAGACACCTGCACAGACTGATATGTGAGCAGCTGAAAAGCAAGGGTGGTTAGGGGTACGAAAGTGACTCTACAGCACAGTTATGCATATGCCTTAGATTTTGAGGATGGTGGGGCTGTAGGAGCAGAAATGGTCTCACTCCTAGAGTTTCTTTCTTGTAATGAGGTTCCCCCCTATGATGGGGGTTCTACGAACTTGTAGTTCTTGTTTGTACTGATTTGTTGCGCTAATTCGATGTCATGACGTCTTTGCTGTACTTTACATTTGTTGGGTTAGGGGGAAAGGGGGATGGGGAGAGAGTCAGAACAGGGGGCCTTGGGGTGTGGGGCAGGTACCCAACTTGATGGGTATGGCAGTCCGTGGTATAATATGGAATGTTAGGGGCCTTAACTCCCCTAACAAGCGGCAGCACCTTTGGAAATACCTGGTAGACCACAATATTCAAGTGGAGGCACTCCAAGAAACGCACCTAAAAAAAACTTGAGGCACACCGTCTAAAACATAAAGCTTACCCTCTCATTGATAGATCCTCTCATGCCTCAAAACAAAATGGGGTGGCGCTCCTTTATCATGCAGGGGTCCCGTTCCAATCTCACAACACCAAATCTGATAAGGCAGGGAGATACCTAATGGTGCTGGGAGACATGAGAGGATGGCCATCCCGTTTGCAGTTATCTATGCATCTTACGCGGGCCAACAGGACTTTCTCCTCTCCTTCCTCATGAATCTCGAGAACTGTGCATGGGGGGACATACTCCTAATGGGGGATTTTGGTCTCATCTGGGACTAGACACAACTCACCCACACAGGGCGGCAGGGGGAGTCTTTGGTAAGGCACTTAGGTCACAACTCCAACACCTGGGCATGGTGGATGTGTGGAGGGAGACTAATCCCACTGTACATGATTATTCCTTCATCTCCCGTTCCCACAGGACATATTTCCGAATCGATCATATGTTTGTGAGCCAATCTCTGTTCTCCATGATTTTGCAGTCGCAAGTTCACCCAATATGCCTGTCTGACCATGCTCCTCTAGATATGACCCTCAGCTGGCCGGTTCCGCGCATGCGTGCTGGTATTTCCCTAATTGCCTCTGTAGGGATAGACTCCTGCGGGACAAACTAAGACAGGCCATTAACGACTTTTTTGCGAATAATGATCCCGAGCTCATCTCCCATGCCACCACCTGGGACGCTCTCAATGCGTCATCCGGGGCAAATGCATAGAACTGGCCACTACCCTGAAAACCAACTGCGGGAGGAGAGACTCATGCTAGAAAAGGAACTGCAAGCCACAGAGAGGGTGCATAAGGAGGGCCTATCAGCACTGTCACTGCGGAGAGTAACTTCCCTCAAAGGGAAGCTGCGGGATATATACACCAACAGGGCAGAAAAAAAATATCTTGCATTTGCAGGCCAGGGGATATGAGGGGGGACAAGGTGGGCTCACTATGAGCACGTCAACTAAGGGCCAAACAGGAAAGGGAATCCATTCAATTAATAGTGGAGGACACAGACGTCTTCCACATGACGGAAGAGGGGAAGGCCAATGCCTTTGGGGAGTTGTATCACACTCTCTACACTTCGGAGGAACCACGGTCGCAGGAGCAGGAGGCTTATCTAGACCCCTTCGACCTCCCACTGGTCCCATCAAGTTCCATTGAGGACCAGCCTAAACCTATCACAACTGACGACGTCCAGAATGCGATTGATGCGCTCAAATTACAGAAGGCACCAGGACCTGATGGGTTTTCGGTGCATTTTTACCTTGCCTTCACTTGGGAACTAGCCCCTTATTTAGCCACCTTATTTAATGTCATCGCTTCTACACAGCGGGTCACTCCCACCATGGGGGAGGCTCTTGTAGCGGTGATACACAAACCAGGAAAGTACTTACTGCTTGCTCCTCTTAACCCCTTCTATGCTGATGACGGCCCCCATCCGTCATGCAACGCGGTGGGCGTGTGCTGATGACGGCTGGGGGCCATCATGAACCCGCCCACTCATTAAAAGCACCGCACAGGCGCAGAATCGCGGCCGCGTCCAAGGGGTTAAAGTCCGATAGCCCTTCTGAATTTTGATGCCAACATTTATTAAAAAATGTTGGCTACTCGCCTAGAAAATGTACTCCCAGGCCTTGTTGACCCAGACCAATCAGGGTTCATTAAGGGGCATCAGACCCATGATAATTTGTGGCGCATCATCCATATCATGGAAAAGTTCCAGGAAAAAAACATCCCGGCGGCTCTTCTACTATTAGACGCGGAGAAAGCTTTTGACCGCGTGGAATAGTCCTTCTTATTTGGGGCGCTACAGAGCTTTGGGTTTAGTGAGACCTTTATAGGGATGATTTGCGCAAATTATCATTCCCCCAACTTCTGAGCCCTGGTCTATGGCACCGCCTCACGCTCCTGCAACCTGGCATGGGGGACGAGAAAGGGGTGTCCGTTGTCACCCCTTCTCTTAGCCCTCTGTATAGGACCCGTAGCGCATAAAATCAGAGAGCATCCCTACATACAGGGAGTGAGGTTTGCCACGGATGAGCATAAGATCTCACTCTTTGCAGATGACGTGCTTCTCCCGGTCACAGAGCCATTGACCTCTCTTCCGGCTATTCAGACGGAGCTCTCACTATTCGAGTCAGTAGTGGGATTTAGGGTCAACCTGGCCAAGTCCTTCTCACTCCATGTGACTTTATCCAAAGAGGAGTGGAGACAGGTGGACGGAGCATCCCCCTTTCGATGCACAGTCAAGGAAATAACCTACTTGGGCATCAAACTCACTCCCGGTGTCTCAGACCTATAGAAGGCCAATTTCACCCCCCTACTGCAACAGATAAAAGCTGACTTGGGAAAATGGAGCACCACATTTATCTCTTGGATGGGTAGGATCAATGCCATCAAGATGAACGCTTTCCCCTGCTTGCTCTACCTCTTTCTGGGTTTACCTCTACGCTGGGGCAGAGAGCTCACCTGCCCCATTGTCTTCTCATTCGTCCACGCAGGGAAGGGGGTCTGGCGCTGCCGGATTTTTGGGGCTACTACAGGGTGGCTCAGCTGCGAGTCATGACGGAGTGGTCACTGAAAGCCTCTGAGAAACACTGGCTTCACATGGATAGGCAGGTAATGGATAGGGGCATTTGGGACCTTCTCTGGAAGCCAAAACACGATAGACCACCCAATGCCTACTTTAGTACGCTCACAGCTACCACACTACGGGTCTGGGATGACCTCACTAGGAGTCTGCACCTAACTACTTTTCCATCTACCTACACGCCTATACATTTTAATGCTGCCTTCCCCCCAGCGCTGCACGAAGGACCCTTCGAGGTTTGGCGAACCGGGGGCTGTCTTATGATCTCTGATTTGTTCAGTAGGGGGGAGATACTCCTCTTTCAAGATTGCATGAAACAATTCACTCTGTCTGCCCAGGAGGAATTCCACTACTTGCAGATGAAACATTGGGTACAGCAACCTCTGGTGCGGCTGGCCGCTACCAGAGACCTGCTCCCCATAGAGAAATTTGCCAAATCGGGATCCACTTCCAAGGGGAGCATTTCTTTCCTATATGCCCTCATTCAGGCGCTGGGCCCCAGATCGACCCCACGACATAAACAATTTTGAGACACACTTCTGGACTCTCCTGTAGTGGAAAAACAGTAGGAGCGTTCATGTAGAGACATAACCAAACTGAACCGCTCGATGTTTCTTAGAGAAGCACGCTACAAAATCATGTACGATTGGTATCTATACCCCCAGAAATTGCACAAGATCTTCTGCTACTCTTCTGATAGGTGGTGGCGGGGGTGTGGTCTGCTGGGTGACTTTCGCCATATTTGGTATGCTTGGCCCTCCATTTAGCCTTATTGGAAAGAGATTCTTTCCCAAATCAAAATCATCTTAGGGTACCCAATCCCGAACTCACCGGAACACAGATTGCTGGGGTTGAGAGATCCAATCCTGAAACGTCAAACACAAGGAGACAGATCGGTTATGTGGCTCTGCTTGGGGGCAGCAAAAATGGCAGTAGCTGCCGCATGGAAAAAACAAGAAAAACACACAAGATGATGGACGAAATATTGCACAATGGCAAAACATTCACCCCCAGTAACAGATCTGGGTTTAATCCATCGTTATTTTGCTCACCTAGCCACCCCAGTTCTGACATGGCCATATGCAAATCAGTCTTGACCCTGTGCCTCATGGGAACAGTCCAGACCGAACTGCCAAGCCATGTCTTCCTTGGACCGGAATCAAGCATCCTAGGACCGGTTTCTGGCTATCAGCCTTCATCAGCCAGTATAGCTTGACTCCAGTGGCGTAGTGAGCACGGGACCCAATCTATCCATGGGAAGACATGCACAAACATTGCCATGTCATCCCCAATCGGATTAACTTTTTTGGATACTTTTGGGCATATTTCTTGAATGACTTTACAATTATTAGCAAAACAAAAAATGCCTTTTAATGAAAACCTTGATCTAGTCAGTCAGCCTCTCTTTCTCTCTTTCTGTTAAAACAGGAAAATATTTTTTTCAAAAAGTAAGTGAAACATTAGACAATACTCTTTCATTTAAAGCAATAAAAAAGGTAAACAATACTTAATTATGCAGTTAAGAAAGTAGAATGTTAGAAAAAATCCTTATTTGCCTTGCTAAAAAGCATATTTTGTTTGTAGAAGGGAGAAATTCTTGACGCACACTGAAAGCAATGCTCATTAACTCACCGTTGATGTGACAGATGCAATTACAAATTACATAAACAATGTTGCAAGTGAGGTAACCAATAACATTAGCATTAATACTATCAATAAAGTGACTGTGAAAATAATATGCGGTGTTTTTCAAAGACGGTGTGGTTTTAGGAGCTGCTATATATGAATATAAATTGTATGAGATTAAAAGCAATGCATTTGGTGGGTAAGTTAAAATTTGTATTGCTGACCCTAACTTTATATTTTCTTTTTTTCGGTTTTAATTTGTAACAAATTGAACTTCAACTGGGTTTTTGGGGGCATTTCAGAGGGTTTTTAAAGACATATGTTAAGATAATATAGCCAAACCTAACCATGCCTTCTCTGTTTTTTCCCCAGGGGTAATATAAGTTCTGTACCCAAATATGTCATTTGAGATGTAAACAGTGTTGTTAGCAACAATGTCCTTTAGCACCATGGCATGAATAATATACAGGGTCATGCGCAGTGCATGGTTGGAGTAGAAGTTATACAGCCTGATTCATCATTCTCCCGTTTTGCGAGCCCCTAATAGCGATTCATAACGAATCGCTATTAAGGACTTGCAAAACGGGATTCATGTAGGAATTGCAATAAATATTGCGATTCCTACTTGTTCCTTATTTGCGATTAGCTAATTGCTAATCGCTAATAAGGAATAACGCCCCATGCATTCCTATGGGCCTACAGGCACATGTGTGTGTGTAACATGCAACTTAGAAAAATGCATTTAAATGCATTTTTCTAAGTTTTTGCTATTTACCGAGAGGTCTGACCTCTCGGTAAATAGCGACCCAAAATTGCATTTTGGCAATTTTAAAATGCTTCATGAATTGCATTTAAGGAATCTCAAATAGAGATTCCTTAAATTCAATTCTTCACAAATGTGCGCATTCTTAATTAGCGACTTTTGCATTTGGGATGATGAATCCCAAATGCAAAAATTGCACTCGCAAAAGGCAAGATTCTGAGAATCTTGCCCTTTGCGAGTGCAATTTAGCTTGATGAATCAG
This sequence comes from Lissotriton helveticus, assembly GCF_964261635.1. NCBI lineage: Eukaryota > Metazoa > Chordata > Amphibia > Caudata > Salamandridae > Lissotriton > Lissotriton helveticus. The sequence continues at coordinate 1,197,225,900 of NC_136059.1, forward strand.
GCGGATAGTTCGCTCAGTAAGCTGTCACTTGTGAATTTCAGTGTTTCTATTACTGTTTCCTCCCATTTTGACAGCTAATGCCTCCTGGCAACAAGATCTGTAGGGATTTCCCTGACTGCTTCTGAATTTTAGACAAATGGAATTTGATGGCGGTCAGGTGCAGATGCACAAAAGAATGCTATTTGGTTACTGAATGTTTCGATTAAGAGGACTGGGAATTAATTGCTTCCCTCCAATGAGAGATGGCAATTAGAATCTCCCATTAGATGCAGTTAAGCTAAAAAAAATCAAATATGTAAATGCTTTACTTTTTCTACAGTAGTCTTGTTACCATGTGAACAGGGTCAAGGTGCATTCTATCACTGTCAAAGTTCAAGCCACTCACTAATGGAATAGACGCACTAGGATATGCAACCTCACGACCATCACCACAATTACCCTTCAAGGAAGAGCGTCATATCTTCGGCTGCCTACCTCGCAGACGACGTCATTGTTTTATTAGCGCTCTTTGAGGTGGGCATAAAAAAGGCCAACAAGCGTCACATCTTCGGCAGCCAGCCTCGCAGACGACGTCATTGTTTTATTAGCGCTCTTTGAGGTGGGCATAAAAAAGGCCAACAAGCATCCATAGAAAACATCACATCCATGCCCTGTGTTGCGGCTACACAGCTAACAAAATAAACAGCTGCAACGCGACCTGCCTCATTTGTTCCGACGGTGAATATTTTTTGTGGAAGTGTTTTTCACAGATACCCGTCACCACTAATCCGAACGTTAATGCAGCAGGAAGAGGGTATTAATGTTGAGAATTGGCGAGGAGTGTTGTAGCTTAAACAAATCTGATTATACCCAGAAGAAAATCAACTACACATATGGAGTATGGTTGTAAGTAAACTGTAAATAACCTATCATTGCTGGAAGTAAAGCAGAACTGACTGGATGTTGAAGAAAGAAACTGATGCTCATGTAAAGCGCTCGAGTCAGTGCCCCTGGGCTGAGTTCACGCTTTTTAAAACTGCAAAACAGTGTAGTGAGCCACCAGTAGTGAAATCTGAAAGCTCATTTTCATAGTATTTTTTTAATATATGGGGAAATATTTCTTACGTAGGATGGGATAGATACATGCAACCAGTGGTGGAAGTGGGGAAAAAAGTAGGGGAACTGTGGGCGGAGAATAAGAGGGCAGGAATAACCCAAGGTTAGGATCAGTGGGCGGAGTCAGAGGTGTGGCCAGAAATGCACCAAACATCCCAATTTTTAGTATTTGTTTGGCATTTTACTGACCAGCTACAGCTTATTATGTTATGTAATTCAACCAATGGATACACACGATTATTTAAGGTTTAATATGAATTATTGACATTAAAATACATTCACAAAGTGGGATATGTTTCCAATCACTGAATGTCCTAAATACCCTTAAAAGTGGAAGCAAAAGTCATTTGTCCCGAGCCATGGAGTTTCTGTCATCAGCATTTTTTTTCCACAAGGCAGTTCAAACATGAATAGCAAAATATCCTAGTTTGCAAATGTTTTCTATATAATTATCGCTCTGCCATATTTGACACAAAACACATCTGCTATATAATCTGACAATTTTAACTGATACATTTTTTGTAGCTCAAATAGATCAAAAGTTACAAAAATATGTGACTTGAGTTGCTGCGAAGTGGACAGCCCCGCGCAAAGGTTGACTGATCACCTTTCTCACTGCTGTATTTGTATCTTTCATTGGTACTTTTAAGGCAAAATATTTCCAGAGACTGTTAAACATGTGTAAAAGGTCAAAATAATAAAGAATCAGAAAATATACTGTTTTGCGGCAGCCTTTTTTTTGCTGCATAATTTAGTCAATTTAGTCAACACTGCTACTGATCCCTGATGAGTTATGTTTCCAACGCTGGGCAGGCTTGTTATATCACATAATCACTTTGACTTACAGAATGACTGCACTTACTGAATGCACAGCTTCCACCAGACATCATTAGAAGGCAATTATGATGTCTCTGAGAGGTACCTTGAAGAAAAATGTTGCAATTGTACTTAAAATGTATTAAGCTGCTTTTAACTGGGATAAAATAATGGTGAAAAATAACCGATGGATACCAGGCCTACAGTAAATGGAAAAGTCAGAACATTTAATGGGACTATCTCATGCGTGATGATATAGGGGCCATTTTGCAAGTGCCATGGGCCTCATTTATGAAAGCCTTGCGCCACCGATGCGTCACTTTTTCCCATGTTAAAAGTGACGCACCGGCGGCGCAAGGCCTTCATAAATAAGCCCCCATGTATATAGTTTTGTGTCTACTATTCACAGACACAATTTCTATTCACCTCCTCTTCATCCAAAGAAGCTTGACTCGGTATGTGAAGGAGAATCTACTCAAAACTTTACAAAAAAAGGTTAACTGATTTAGGTTCTGCATGACAAGATTCATGAAAATCCATCAAGCTGAGGGGCAAAAAAAGGGAAGGTCAAAAAGTGGCATTCCCCATTTTTACTGACAAATGTTCTCTCCACTACAGAAAAATCAGCTGAACTAAAATATATAATTTGGGCATGAATGCTGACCTTTACTCAAGGAAGTGCTTTTACCTGGTTTGGTATAAATCATTTAAAAAAAACAAAAATGTATATCTTTATTTTGCAGTTTGTAAAGATACAAAGCAAAGCACAGAGTTCAATGGTATCACATAGCAGACATATCTCGACAATGGCAGTTCAATACTTTCTTTGCTGCATAATACGACAGTACAGCCTGGACGCAATAAAGTAGATACAATTTTTAAAAAAAAGAAGACATTACACCCGGCAATAAGCATAACCAGTTTACAGTCATGAGCAACCCCATTAAAGTCTCCAGAATACCATTAATCTGCACCTGTAGGTGCAATATGTCACATTGAGCTACCCAGGGTATGCAGAGCCATATTTATGAACATGATATCCCTCTCAGTCTATCCCCGTAGGCTCCTTGCCCTGGGTTTGCTGCGTAGGAGAGGGGTGCTGCTGCAAGGTCAGGAAAGCACGGAGAGGGCCCAAAACATCCCTGGGTCTGGAAGATACCGGAATAGTACTGGCATACATATCGCTATGTGTTGCACAAGTTACCATACTTCGCATGCATCCCTTCTTCGTCGGTGCTCTCCTACCACCCCAAGAAATCGCCACTTCCCTTTTGGCTAAGAGCAAAGAAATGGCCGCGAATATACGAACTTTTAAAGGGATTTGCACCACGTACCCCAACAACCCTATCTCTGGTAATGGCTCCAACGGAATTTGAATCATCGTACTAAGGAGTGTATGAACTTCCACCCAGAAATCGTGAACGCGTGGGCAGCTCCGGACCAAGTGTGCGAAGTCTGCGTAGGGTGCTTGACAGCGCAGACATGTGTGCGGTCTGGAGGGGTCTATTCTATGTCTCTTAGTGGGTGTAACGTAGAGCCTACAGAGAAATATGAAGTGCAGCAATCTATGTTTACTATTTAACGATACCGTTCCAGTGACCCTGCAGCATGCTAACCATTGCTCATCCATGATGGAGGTCCCAAGTCAGATTCCCAGGCAGAGCGGACCCTTTTATCATCTAATGGCATCACATCTGAGCAGGCCTTATAGAGCTGTGATATGAGGTGCAGTCCCCTATCGCTGTTTATCACCAATGTTAAAGGGGAATAAGAGGGTGGCTCCAGCGGATAGTCTGGGAACTTGGCACGTAGTGCTGCATGCAGCCTGGCCAACACAAACCTGTCCATGAACGAGGCCTCCGAAAGTGCGGGCATATCTTCCAGGTCAAAGATATTACCATCAGGAAAGAGATCTCCCATTGTGTGGAAGTTGAATTTATCGCAAGTCTTTTGGACTAGTTTCTCGGAGGTAATGGGCAGGAAGGGAGCATTCGGTAGGGGAAGGGAGGAGGAATAAAGGGTGCTCGTCTGTGTAATTTTACTTAGCGTCAGCCATGACCAGCTGGTGGTGTAAATGGGCTGTATGACTTTGGGATCGCGGGAGACACCGGAGGGTAGAACCGAGGCCAACACATTTGGAAGAACAACGTCTGATACGGGGCGGAGATAGGTGATTCTAGCATCAGGGTGGTACCAGGCATGCGCAAAATTGGCTTGTGCAGTCAAATAATATAAGCGTAGATCAGGTACGCCATACCCTCCCCGGTCGTAAGGAAGAGTCATCACTTGCTATTTTACCATGGGTGTTCTGTTACCCCAAACCAATTTGATCAGCAAGGACCGTAGAGTATTGAAAAATTTAGTGGTCAGGGAAATCGGAATATTCTGGAATAAGTACAGAAATTTAGGGAGGACTACCATTTTTATTAGGGCTACGCGTCCTGCCATAGAGAGTGGAAGTTTAAGCCAAGAATCGATTTGTGTCTCCAGTTGGGAAATTGCTACTCCGTAGTTTCGGCGTACTATCTGTTCAGTTTTGCGATGAATGTGGATTCCCAAGTATTTCACTGAGTCAGTGCACCACTCTAGTGGGAATTCCGAGGTCCATTGATTCATCCCTGTAGTGAGCGGGAAGATAACTGATTTACCCCAATTAATTCTGAGGCCAGAGAAATTGCCAAATTTCTCTGAGTAATGGGTCAAGATTAGTTTGGGGGTCATATACATACAAAATCGGGTCGACAGCGTATCCTGGAAGTGACGAATCAGTGGGTCCATTACCAGAATAAACAATAAGGGGGAGAGGGGACATCCCTGACATGTTCCGCGTGATAGACCAAAGGGTGCAGAGAGCGTCCCGTTTAAGCGCAGCCTGGCTACAGGTCGCGTGTAAAGCAAAGCCGTGGTAGCAATAAAGTCCTGGGGCATACCCATGCGTTGCATTATTGAAAGGAAAAAGGGCCATTCTAGGGAATCAAAAGCCTTCTCAGTGTCCAATAAAATTGCAGCTGCGGGTGTTTCCGGATTTAATCTATGTAAAGTATTAAATAAGGTTCGAAGATTGAAAGCAGTGGACCGATGGGGAACAAATCCTGACTGGGCTGGGGAGATTATGGATTCCACTAATAGGGATAGGTGGCCTGCCAGGGCTTTCGCTAGAATTTTATAGTCTAAATCTAGTAATGATGGTGGTCTATAAGAGCTGCATTGGAGGGGATCTTTGCCAGGTTTTGGGAGCAATATTATTACGGCCTCCCTCAACGACGTGGGAGGGAGTTGCTGGGAGTCTAGTGCCTCTGCATACATATCTAATAAATGCGTGGTCAACAGGTCCTTGTATGCTTTATAATATTCGGGCTTGTAGCCATCTAATCCCGGGCCTGTGGTGGTGTTCAAGGCATCAATGGCCTCGTGTACGCTATCCGCAGTAATGGGTTCTGCCAAAAAGTCTTGCATACATTTTTCCAAGTAAACTACTGCTATTTCCGAAAGATATTTTTCCTGACCAGAGTGGTTGGGTCCCAGCTTGGTAGTGTATAATGTTTTGAAATAGGACAGGAATTCCTCCTGTATCAGCAGAGGGTCTGTGAGTGTGTGCCCTGACTCTGATTGTAGCAATGTAACATATATTTTCGCATAGGGGGGTCGAAGCATCTGAGCTAAGATTCTACCGGGACGCTCCCCTTCCCTTCCCCATAAACTCTGGCATTGTGGTATTTACCCATATGCAAAATTTCCTTTTCAGCCGCTTCTCTATACTCCAGGAGTAAAGCTGCCCTCTTGGTGTCATACCCGGGGTTGGCAGTCGCCTGTTGTGAAGCATCTAATGAAGCCAAGTCTACTTCCAGTCGGGACAACGTGGCCCGTAGGTTTCTAAGTGTCCCAGCACTCTTTGAAATACATACGCCCCTCATGTCGGCTTTGAAGCCCTCCCATAATACTACCTCTGAGTCCACTGAGCCCGTATTTATATCAAAGTAATCCTCGATAGCTGTATATAGTTCCTCCCTAAACTCCTCGTCATGTAGTGCACATAACGGGAACCTCCATTGTCGCTCGTAGCCCTCAGGGCGAGGGACAAGTATCCTCATTAGTACTGGAGAGTGGTCGGAATAAGACCTGGGCAGCAAATGTATATTGTATATTGTGGAACCATCTGGAGAACTCAGGGGAGGCTAGCCAATAGTTGAGCCGCATCCAAGTATTGCTAGCACCTGTGTAAGTGTGGGTGGAGTCATGTGCCCGCCCCAGATCCATCAATGAGAGGCGGTCACATAAGGAATGCAGGGCCCTGCGTGCTCTAGGCTTCGGATAAGGGGCCGTTGACATGCTGTCTAATAGGGGGTCAAACGTAACATTAAAATCCTCTCCCAGTAGCAGGGGAACGGGGCCCAATTTCAATAGCTTTGCATATAGATCATGAAAGAAATCGGGGGAGTCAGTGTTGGGGCCATATATGCAACCCAGCGCGATCTTGTAATAATAAAGAGTGCCCACGATAATAACGAATCTACAAGAGGCGTCATGTACAACAGAGTGACATTTGAAGGGGAGTCGCTTATGGACCAGGATAGCTGTACCTCTGGCGAAATTGCTATAATTCGCGAAATAGCAGTTTGGGCCCCATGTGGATGCAAACCGGGATCGGTCTTTAGAGGAGAGGTGAGTCTCTTGTATCAGAGCTATGTCTAAGTTATGATGTAGGACCTGCCGTCTTTTCCGAGTGTCGTTCAAGCCCCTACCATTCCATGTGGCCAGGGTGATATTGGATGGGCCACAGTGTGTCCTATTTGTGCCATAATCGCAGGTGAAGCGTCATATAGAAGAACAGCCTATGTCTATACTCTGCTATTGTGCCAATGTTCGTATAAAGTGTAAACCCAATGCATTGCAAGAAGAACAATTCCCATCCTGCCACCCCCCACCCAGCCTTCCCACCCATCCGGAAAGGGAACATCCAATGGTCAACAATAACCCACAGTACCCTGAACATACAATCCTTATGTAGAGTGTAAACCTTTGGGGTACATAACAATACGATAAACACAGGTCAGTGGTGTACACCAAATATGGGGACTTTCGCTATCCAGCAGTTAAGTAACCAAGAACAAATAATGTCAATGCATCAGAAAATACTGTTAAGGAACACTTGCGGCAACAATGGTCCAAAAGGATACTGTTCAGCTGGGGCCAGACGTGGAAAACAGGTCCGCATTGGCGTCAGACCCACTCAGCGAGGGGGAGGAGGCAACAGCGTCCGGTAAACCCTTGTTGTTGAGCTTGTATGTATGACAGAAGTCTTGCACTTCCGCTGGGCTTTCGAACACACGGGAGCGTCCATTAACATCCACATGGAGTCTGGCGGGATATAGCATTCCCCACTTCAGTCCCAAGTTCCAAAGAGTAGCTTTGACACCCTGGAATTTCCTCCTGGCTTCTTGCACCATAGTGGTAAAGTCAGGATATAGTGACAGTTTGGAGCCTTGCCAGTTGAGTTCACCTTTCTCTCTGGCCATCCGCAACGTAGTGTTCCGATCTCGGAAGTTTAGTATCCTGGCAATGATGGGCCTCGGAGGGAGGCCAGGGTTGGGTCTTGGGCCAAGCAACCTGTGGGAGCGTTCTACTACAAAACTTGGGGTGAACACCTCCCTTCCAAAAAGGTCTATCAGGACGGTTTCCACCAGGTTGTCCATTCGTCCAGTCGCTGTAGATTCCGGCATGCCTAAGATGCGAATATTATTGCGGCGACTCCTGGTCTCCAAACCTCGTTCTTTATTGCCACTTCCTTCAGTATTCTCTCCATTCTGTCGATCCTCTTCAGGGACTGGGCCATGCTGTCTTCTAAGTCAGATGTCCGGGTCTCCACCACGTCCAGGCGGCGGTCGTGCACTTGGAGTTTAGCGCCTAGGTCAGCTATGTGTTTGTCTAGGGTATCGAAACGGACGTCTAATGCCTTGAACCCTGCCCGCATTTCCTGTAACAGAGGGCCCAGCTGTCCTGCATCTTCTGCGGGTGTAGATGGGTTTCCGCCGCCTGCCGCCATGGTAGTAGGTGGGCCCTTGTTTGCGTCTGCTGGCTTCTCAAAGGAGAGCTGGCTTTGTTTTAAGTCTCTGCGGCCCATGCCGCGATAGCCTGCCGAGGAGAGCCCCGGGGGAGGTAGAGGAGCTAAGGCTTGTGTCCACGAGGGCCAACAAGATGCTGTGTCTGAAACCCTGACCGACAGGGAATCTCTCGGCCAGAGACTGTGTGTTGGCGAGGAGTGACAGTGGCTCTAAGGCGGGAGCACTTCGTTCTGTAGGGCAAGCTGATGACTACTAGGGCCGTGGGTTGAATCTTCGGTGGACAGGGCGCCAAAGAAGTCGTGGGGACGCTACTGTTACAGCGTGCCATACGATTCAAGATGCAGTGGGCTGTTGATAGCGGGAAGAAGTCCAGCCGTTGGGGGCAAAGAGCGCAGTGCGGACGATGTTGGTGGTGGCAAGGTCGGCGTACGGCGGGAGGAGGGGAGCGGCTCCTGGGTAGTGTTGTGACTAAAGTGGTTAGGGGGAGACAATACAGGTGGTCACCACTCACTGTAGCTGGCTGTAGCGGCTACATGCAAGGCTGCTGTCGGGTCATTCGTTGCCCTCACGATCGCGGCTGTAGCGGCCTCCAGCCGAGAGGAACTCCGCTCAGCCGTCCCTGCTTGACCGCCGTCAGCGGGATGCACGGTCTCCCTAGGTGCAGAGCCCCGCGTTCGGCGACGTTCTCCCGAATATGGAACTGGCAGCTGTGGAAGATGTCGGGATGCCCCCCGGGCCGCTCTCTTGGTGTCCTCAATCCTGCTCCCCCCGGGCTCCCATCCGACCTTGAACTGCAGACGGGGCGGGGAGCGTAATGTGAAGAAAGTCTGCGGCGGCCAGGCCAGTGCTAAGCGGGGGTAGGGGAGGGCAGACTCCTGCAGGGATATCATCTGATGTGGTCGGGGGGCAATTATGGGGTATCCGCCACCTACCGCACCGCGCCGCAGCAACAACACGGAAGGCAGCTGCTGATGCGCCCGCCACCCCCGCAATCGCGTTTAATCCTGGCACCCGGGCCGCAGGGCAACTCGGGCAGCAGCCCACCATTAGTCGTCCAGGTCCCCCGCTCTCCGTCGCTGCCGGCAGGATCGATGGTCTCACTAGTCCCGATGTCAAACCGGCGATCCCAGTCCACCAGACGCGGGGTCAGCAGTCGGGAGAGACGCCGGGAACTTTCACCGGGCCGCCATCTTGTTTCTCCCTCAGCTGCGCGGCTCTCCGAGTGTTCTGTGTGTTTTTGTGCTTCAGGCGGAACAGATCAGGCTCCAGAGGTCCACATCGGGTGCTGTAGGATTCCGACACCCAGTGATGGTAAATTCAGGCCGCAAGCGTGTCCCACAGTGTCGGATGGGCTACATAACTCCGGGAGCTTTAGCACAGCGCGGCCATCACGATCGCCGGCCAAGCCACGCCCTTGCTATAAATCAGTTTAGTAGTTTTTGAGAAATTGGTGTTAAATACTGTTTTACGGAGGCCTTAAATTGAACCAAGTAGCTAATCAAGCTACAGATATTTGCAAATGGTGGCCGTGGCCAACGAACATGGCCGATCGGACGTGAATCCGACCGGCTCCGTCCTAGGCCCCGTAGTTATTATGCCCTGGCGCGTGCCGGAGCGCACCCGACCACCCCACGGAACAGCCAGGTGTGGGCAACTGCTGGGGACTGGTCCTGCGATCCGGGGAGCCACCATGGTGCAGTTGAGTGGTGCCAATGGTCCGCGGCAGTCCCTGAGGTGGACTGCGCAAAATGGCGTCTCTCCCCACTGGAAACGCCGAGAAGCGGTATGAGTGAGCCCTTGTTGGACGGACTGAGGTGCGGAGCTGTGGGGGCACTCGGCAAAACCCACTGAAAGCCTCGGAAGTAATACAGCGGGAATCCAGAGGAGCAGAGTTTGCTGATGATCGGACTCCACAAAATGGCAGCGCTCCCTACCGGGAGAGTGGAACGGCATTCGCAAAGAGGGCCGGCCGGAGTAGCCTGCATTCAGTCGTGATCCTCTATGTGCCACGACGTACTACGGAAAAGAGCTAGCAGAGATGTGACTGCCCCGAACTGGCCTTTCTACAAGTAAACAGCTCCCCGTTGTGGCGGAAGTCGATTGAAAGAGAGTGCGGGCCCCCGTGATGTGAGCTGTACTGCTGGGGCCCCCTTGGCAGTCTGGGGGTCCACAGTAGGAGGCCAGCAGAGGGTCCCGGAACCTTTGCTGGGAGCCACTTGCAGAGCGTGGCTCCCGGGACTATAACGTTTCCCAATTGGCTGCCTCCACCGGTGGGGGGACCCGGCAAGTAGTGAGAGTCATGAGCAGACTGCTAAGTGGGGGCTTTCCTCTCTGAAGAGGCCATGAGTGGGGGTAATAGAAGACGTTATTGTGCAGCGCTGGCCGATGGGTGCCTGACTTCAAAATGGCCACCATGGTCGAGCTAGAGATAGAAGGTGAGCCCAGGAAGCGACGGAGGAGAGGGAGTGCTGGCTCACTTCCCAATAAGCCTTGCAGGGAGCCAGAAAGTCGAGGAGCACTCAGCCTGAGGACACAGCCGGTTGAGGTGTGCCAGGAGTAAGTCATAAGTCAATGAATCTTTTATAGCGCACATATCACCGGGAGGTCTCATGGCGCTTGCGGAGATTCCAAAAACTAGATCATAATGTAGTTTCACTTAAAACAGCCATGTATTCAATTCCTTGAAGAAACGCAGATTGTCTGAAATAGACGAAAGATGGAGCGGCAGTGGCAGTATGAATGCCGCCCTTACCGGGTCCAATAGAAGTCAGTTAAACAATGTATGCAGTCAGCATTACAAGAAGCAGGAAAATCAAGGAGTCTCAAAGAAGTTTTGTAGAAGCTTATTATTCAGCAATTATAAAGGGTCTTTCACATGGCTAAATACAGTTAAACAGCACTGTGTCGAGCAAATCATGTGACAACCAGAGGGCACTTGGTGAGTGGTGATATATACAATAAGTGAAAGTGCAAGTGCTAAGGTGAACAGCGTGAACGACGCATAGTGACAAAGTATATATACAGTGATGGCTCCACAAGTTCAAGTTGCAGTTACTTTAGAGCAAAATTCGATAAATGTTTTGGAGCACAAAACGTAAAATGCGCCAACAAATAATGCTGTGGTGTCGACGGCGTTTCGATCCCCGTGAGTCGGGATCGTCATCAGGACAAGGTTGTCGATGAGGGCAGTGCTGTAAGGAGAAAGGGCGAGTAAGCACGGGACATGGACTTGAACCACAAGGTGAACAGAGGTGGGATGGGAAGTAAAGGGGTGATGGATTGGCAGACGGCCGGTGATGGAATGGAGTGGAGGCGGTAAATACTTAACGGAATCCCTTAGCAGCTATCATCATGTCCCCACAGATTACATACCTTATCCAGTGACCACCCACGCGCTAGAGCCCTACTCATGCCTCAGTCACTGCTTGCATCCTACCCCACCCGCCTCCACTCCATTCCAAATATAGTATTTTTATTTTGACAATTGTAAAAAGAGGGATTAACCTCCACAGTTTAAAAACAATGTACAATACATGTTCAGAAAACAGAAGGTCGATGCGACGTTTAGGTGAGTGTTCGATATATCACCTTCTTCAGGACAGTTTTCTATATAACAGAGTAATTAATTATTGACAGGCTCATAACTTACGTACACGTAAACAAGAATTTTTTTTTATAATAGTAAAAGAGGGTAACTGACAAATAAACACCCACCTCCGATATCACAATCTGTATCCAATGCAGCACATTGTGTCAACTGTTAGCACAAGATACGCAAATTCCATAAATCACACAGTTAACTCCTTGGTTCATTCCCATATTAACATTACGTATTCATGCTAGAGAAAGAACAAAACACATATCCTACAATGCTTCAACAGTATGAGCTACATACCTATAACCTCTACACGAGGTCTAGTGTTCAATCTTTAGATTAACAACAATGATTCAACAAAGTAATATGACCTTATGGTGGATCCCGATGATATCCAATATTAAAACGTATCAAAAGACATATAAACAGAACAAAAACATATTTGTAGGCATATGTCAATCATTGTCAGATTTTAATTAGTCTAGTTGCCTTGTTTCACAGGATTAACATAACATACCTTATAATAAAAACAGTAAAATGGAATATGCTTCACGTTGGAAGTCACAGTTATGTTATTTATTCAGATATGACGCACAGTTGCTGATAAGAAAAAGATGAAAAAGAAAGTCATAACCTGAATAATCAATTTAAAGTATGTGTGAGATTAAAACAAATGCATTTGGTGGGTAAGTTAAAATTACAAATTACATAAACAATGTTGCAAGTGAGGTAACCAATCACATTAGCATTAATACTATCAATAAAGTGACTGTGAAAATAATATGCAGTGTTTTTCAAAGACGGTGTGGTTTTAGGAGCTGCTATATTTAAATATAAATTGTATGAGATTAAAATCAATGCATTTGGTGGGTAAGTTAACATTTGTATTGCTGACCCTAACTTTTTTTCTTCTTTTTTTCGGTTTTAATTTGTAACAAATTGAACTTCAACTGGGTTTTTGAGGGCATTTCAGAAGGTTTTTTAAGACATATGTTAAGATAATACAGCCAAACCTAACCATGCCTTCTCTGTTTTTCCCCAGGGGTGGTATAAGTGATGTTACCAAATATGTCATATGAGATGTAAACAGTGTTGTCAGCAACAATGTCCTTTAACGTTCCATGAGTGGCATGAATAATATACAGGGTCATGCGCAGTGCATGGTTGTAGAAGAAGTTATATTTCGCTCAGTAAGCTATCATTTGTGAATTTCAGTGTTTCTATTACTGTTTCCTCCCATTTTGACAGCTAATGCCTTTCTGGCAACGAGATCTGTAGGGATTTCCCTGACTGCTTCTGAATTTTAGACAAATAGAATTTGATGGCGGTCAGGTGCAGATGCACAAAAGAATGCTATTTGGTTAATGAATGTTTCGATTAAGAGGCCTGAGAATTAATTGCTTCCCTCCAATGAGAGATGGCAATTAGAATCTCCCATTAGATGCAGTTAAGATCAACAAATCAAATATGTAAATGCCATGGCTTTACTTTTGCTACAGTAGTCTTGTTACCATGTGAACAGGGTCAAGGTGCATTCTATCACTGTCAAAGTTCAAGCCACTCACTAATGGAATAGACGCACTAGGATATGCAACCTCACGACCATCACCACAATTACCCTTCAAGGAAGAGCGTCATATCTTCGGCTGCCGGCCTCGCAGACGACGTCATTGTTTTATTAGCGCTCTTTGAGGTGGGCATAAAAAAGGCCAACAAGCGTCCAAAGAAAACATCACATCCATGCCCTGTGTTGCCGCTACACAGCTAACAAAATAAACAGCTGCGACGCGACCTGCCTCATTTGTTCCGACGGTGAATATTTTTTGTGGAAGTATTTTTCACAGATACCCGTCACCACTAATCCGAACGTTAAAGCAGCAGGAAGAGGGTATTAATGTTGAGAATTTGCGAGGAGTGTTGTAGCTTAAAAAAATCTGATTACACCCACAAGAAAATCAACTACACATATGGAGTATGGTTGTAAGTAAACTGTAAATAACCTATCATTGCTGGAAGTAAAGCAGAACTGACTGGATGCAGAAGGAAGCAACTGATGCTCATGTAAAGCACTCCAGTCAGTGTCCGTGGGTTGAGTTTACGCTTTTTAAAAAAACTGCAAAACAATGTACTGAGCCAACCAGTAGTGAAATCTGAAAGCTCATTGCCATAGTATTTTTTTTATATAGGGAGTGATTTCGTACTTCGAATGGGATAGATACATGCAACCAGTGGTGGAAGTGGGGGAAAAACAGTAAGGGAACTGTGGACGGAGAATAAGAGGCCAGGAATAACCCAATCAGTGGGCGGAGTCAGAGGTGTGGCCAGAGTGCACCAAACATCCCAGTTTTTAGTATTTGTTCGCCATTTTACTGATCAGTTACAGCTTATTATGTTATGTAATTCAACCAATGGATGCAAATGATTATTTAAGGCTTAATATGAGCTATTGACATTAAAATATATTCACAAAGTGGGATATGTTTCCAATCACAGAATGTCCTAAATACCCTTAAAAGTGGAAGCAAAAGCCATTTGTCCCGAGCCATGGAGTTTCTGTCATCAGCACTTCTCCTTTTTTCCACAAGGCAGTTCAAACATGAATAGCAAAATAATAGCTACTTTTTGCGGCCCACCCCGAAGCAGACCGGGGGCTCAGTTGCTTGGCGGGCCGGGGAGTGGTTGAACAACAACGGCTAAGGGGGTCTCCCTCTGGTCGACCCCCTCTTGACTTTCAGTTTCGTTTTCTACTCCCGGCTCGGATTGACGGAAGCGCAGCCCTGATCCACCTTCGGATGGCCTGGTGTCTCTCTGCTGTTTAGTGCTGGCCCTATTGAGTGCCCAAACTCCGACTTTCTTGGTGTCTATGCACATCTGATCCGGTCTTGTTGTCTGTCTGGCCACTCCACGACCGGCCATTTTTACCAGGTCGCGAGGACCCCTTCGGGGTCCCTTCTCCAATATGGCCACCGGACCTGCGAGAGGCGCAAGATCAAAACACCTCTCCGTGGGGGCCAAACCCAGACGAACATTATGGACCACTATTCGCAGATAAAGGGGTCCCCTGGCGGTTCTGGTCGCACGTCAGACGATCCTAAGACCGTCTCTTCAGCGCCTTCCGAAATATCCTTGCAGGACGTCATGGGCGCCATTACCACCATGCAGGCCTCTATGGGACAGCAGTACGAGGCCCTTGCCTCTAAGATCGACACGGTCGACACGGTGGCCGTCGACATCACGCTGATTAGTGCGGACTTGGCGAAGACCAACGAGAGGGTCAAGTCATTGGATCTGAAGACTTCTAGTCTCACTACGGATGTCACGGAGGCCCAGACTGAGATTGGTAATCTGCGTTCCTCACACGACCTGATGGCTCGTCGTCTCGAGGATTGCGAAAACAGAGCCCGTCGCAATAACGTACGTTTTATTGGTGTCCCGGAGAATCCCGAGATGCTGGCGGTTGACCTTTTGGTGGAGGATTTGGTTACGAATTATCTTGCTCCCGCCGGACTTAGCAAATTCTTTGCTGATGAACGCGCTCATCGAGTTCCTGGCGGGAAGGCGAAGTCGGGTGCTCCCCTGAGGCCCATTATTGCCAGATTATTCCACTTTAGGGATCGGGATGCTATTCTTCCGGCTTCTCGGGATAAGGGCCCAGTGAAATTCGAAAATGCCTCTGTTTCCTTTTATCCTGACTTTTCACCGCTGGTTCAGAGACAAGACTTGGATTTCAGGGTGTGAAGAGACGATTGCGGGACTTGGGCCTCAAGTACGCCATGTTGTTCCCGACCAGGCTTCGGATTGAATATGGAGAACGTACATTTTTCTTTGATCGCCCGTAAAATGTTAGTGACTGGCTTGACTCCCTGCCTAGAAGAGACGAACGTGCCGGTCACCCCGGAGGCGCCGACGGGGGCGTGCCAGAGTGAAGCCTGCCCCGTGGATCCTGGCGTCTGAACTTTTCTACTTCTTCAGCTGAGTCTGGACTTTGGTCTTCTTTTTTAAGCCTAGATTAGCCTGGGGGTGGCGGGGGTGAATGGGGACTCTTCCTCCTCCTGGGTTCTTTGCATAGCTTAGTTTAATAATGTGGCAACAGGCACAATGCAAGTTGGGGTGGCTTATGAGTCATACGCAGGGGTGCAGGGTGGGGGGTGCTGTAACATGTTCAAGTTAGGGGGTGGTGGGGGGTGTGTATGTGTTTCCTTTTATTCACAAGGCATCGTATTGTTTTCTTCCTTTGCTCTGATCATTGGGCCCTGTGTGGGTGCTGCTCTGCCTATTTCCTGGGGTATGGTCGGTGGCTATCCTGGAATGTCAATGGATTGGGTGACAGAATTAAGCGTGGGATTGTGTTGCGGTTCCTTAGGCGTCATTCTCCCGACATTGTTCTCCTGCAGGAGACGCACCTAATAGGTAATGCATGTCAGGCTATGAACAGGCGCGGTTATCGTCTGGTGGCCCATGCTGGGTTTACTTCTGGTTCCAGGGGGGCCGGTATTCTTATCCGGTCCTCTCTCCCTTTCGAAGTTGATGAAGTAATGCTTGATGACAGGGGGCGCTATGCGGCGCTCACTGGTAGATGGGAGGGAAAGACATTGTCCATACTCTCAGTGTATGTCCCCCCGGGCCTACAGACCTTGACCTACGCTGATCTCTTCAGGGTCCTTTTGGAACTTCCTGAGGGCCTTCTGATCATGGGTGGGGATTTTAATTTGGTTGTCTCTGGCACCTTTGATCGTCATCCTCCTAGGGATTTGCCCAGGGCTCAAATGTGGCTGAGTGACTTGCTTGAAACCTTCAGGCTGGTAGACGGCAGGAGATTACAGCACCCCACACAACTACAGTACACTTTCCACTCTGGGGCACATGGTAGTCTTTCAAGATTGGGTTACTTCTTAATGCCATCGGTCCAATCCTCCTCCATTAGAGAGATTCGTCAGCTCCCTAGGGGTATTTCCGATCACTCCCCCTTGTGGCTCCGTTATGAGGTCGGGGCGGGCAGTGAGGGTAGGGTCGCCCCTATCAACCCCTGGTACTTCCGCAATCCTAAAACCCGCTCTGAACTTGTGAAAGCTATTGAACACTATTTTGACGAAAATGTGGGGTCTGTTTCTTCTGCTGTTTCATTGTGGGAGGCTTTCAAGACAGTTATACGTGGGCAGTCCCTGTCCTTGATTGCCGCTGCTAAGAAGGCTGCAAAAGTGGAGGTGGTGCGATTGGAATCTGAGATAGCCGCACTTGAGGACGATCTTCAGACGGGCGTCTCCAGTGTAAAGTTGCATTCCCTTGCCTTGAAACAAGCTGATTACAGGGCTCTTGTGACTGATGCGGCGAGAATGATGTATAGGGAGCACCAGGGCAGGCTGTATGCTGTGGGAGACAAGGCGGGTAAATTGCTTGCGTGGTTGGACAAGAAAGAGAGAGTGAATCGTGTTGTTCCCGTGATTGAACGGCTTGATGGAGAGTACGTTACTGACCCAGTTGGGATCGTTCAGTGTTTCGTGGACCACTTTAGGACTGTGTACACCTCGGTTTGTGGTAGGGATGAGGAGGACTCTCGTTTGCTGCTGCGGGATATCGCTTTGCCTTTCTGACGCTGACAGGGGCCTCATGGATGCTCCGCTCACAGTGGACGAAGTCGCTGTGGCTACTCGTTCCCTCCGTTCCGTTAAGGCGATGGGCCCCAATGGTTTGCCCATTGAATTGTACACGCTGCGACCCGACAAAATGGCACCCTACTTAAGGGACATGTTCCTTGAGGCTTCGGAGTCTGGTTCCCTTCCCTCGGACCAACGACTTGCTACCATCGTAGTTATTCATAAGGAGGGTAAGCCGCGGGAGTGTTGTACTTCGTACAGACCCATTTCTTTGCTCAATGCCGAACCTAAAATGTTGGCTAAATTATTGGCTAATCGCTTGGTTACTGTGATCGGGGACTTGATCCATCCAGATCAATCCGGTTTTATCCCGCACCGCAATACTGCTCTGAATCTTCGCAGACTCCATGGAGTTCTCGCGAGAGCCGGGACGCTCACTGAACCGGCCATTTTAGCTTCCCTTGACGCTACCATGGCCTTCGACACCATCGAGTGGCCTTATCTTTAGGCGGCCCTCTCGAAGTTCGGGTTTGGGCCGGGATTTATTGCCTGAGTGAAACTTCTTTACGAGATGCCCCTGGCTCAGGTGGTAGTTAATGGGAAAGTGTCTTGCGTCTTTACGCTTGGGCGTGGTACCCGGCAGGGCTGTCCGCTGTCTCCATTGCTTTTCGCTCTCGCTCTGGAACCTCTGGCGGAGTGGCTCCGTTGGGAGCCTTCTATGCGGGGGATCCGATGGACTCCCGACTTTGAGGATCGAGTCTCGCTATATGCGGATGACATCCTTCTCTATCTCACCTCCCCTCGGAGGTCCCTGAATGTACTTTTTGATGTTCTGACCTCCTTCGGGAAGAACTCGGGTCTCATTATTAATTGGGCTAAATCTTGCATCTACGTTTTGGCGGGAGATCTCCCTCCATTGCCTCGTAGATTTCTGATTCAAGTAACTGAGACCGGTTTTAAGTACCTGGGGATCTACGTTTCCCTGGACCCTTCTAGGCGATATGAGCGTAATTTGCTACCCCCCCTTCAGCGGCTCAAACTGGATGTTGCGCGCTGGCGTAGGTTGCCGTTATCGCCCCTCGGTAGAGCGGCGCTTTTTAAAATGATGTCGCTGCCTCGTTTTTTATACGCACTTCAGAACTCCTTTGACCCGATCGCCTCGGGCTATTTTCGTGAAGTGGAGAGCCTGCAGAGGCAACTGGTCTGGGATGGGCGTGCCCGTATCCCTCTTTCTAAACTCACGCTTCCGTGGTATGATGGAGGTATTGCCCTCCCGGACATCAGGCGTTATTACTGGGCATCTCAGTTGAGTGTGATTAACCATGCGACCTACGCACCGGGCCCTACCCCGGCTTTCTCCATGGATACATTTCTTTTGCCAGGGGGGACCTTTAACAGAGCGTTGTACTCCGGGGGACTCCATGGAACACTGACTGGTCCCACCAAAATTGCTGTGAGGGTGTGGCGGGATGCGAATGCGGCATTGGGTTGGTGTGGCAGACTTACTAGGGCCACCCCTTTGTATAATTCTGAATGTTTGGGACATCTTTGGAGAACGAAAGGCTTCGATAAATGGGATATGATTAGTATAAGCAAGGTGGGTGATCTGTGGTCGAAAGGTACCGTCAAGTCCTTCGACGTGTTGAAAGTGGAGTACGAACTTGGTGACACGGAATTCTTCAGGTATGCCCAGGTCCGTCACGCTCTATTATCTGTGTTTGCTGCGGGTGATGATATTCCTGAATCCTCCCCCCTGGAGGACCGTATTCTGGATGGCCATGTGCCCGACAGCACGATTTCATTGATCTACAAGAAACTGATCAATAATAGAGCTGACTTGCTGGTGCGCCTTAGGGCCTCGTGGTGCGCTGATGGACTAGAACTGGATGATGAGGACTGGCAATCTGCTTTGTCCTCGCCCAAGGAAGTCGCTATTCCTGCTCGCCTGAGGTTCGTCCAGCTTAAGATACTCCATCGAGTGTATGTTACCGGGCCGTGTCTGGTTCGAATGGGCTATTCCTTGGATGGCGTGGCTGTGGAATGTCTGGCACCTTCCTCCACATATTGTGGGAATGCCCGGAGGTGGTTGAGTTTTGGTCCCGATCACATGGAGAAGCGTGGCTCAGTGGTTAGAGGCGGCAGACCCGGAAGCTGAGATCAGCCGTGGACCAGGGTTCGATTCCCCGCCTCGGCGGGTCTCGGGCTCAAAAATTCCACAGACTCGACAATTCTCGCTCCGGTGCCTACTCGACTCACGGGGTCACACTCTGCGACTCTGGGCAATAGCTTGCTTAATCTCCACTACGGCCCCTCGCGGCGGGATGCCTGGCTTTCACCTTGTGAACACCCTGCCGGGGTATCTCACAGGGGAATACCAGGACGGGTTCCCTAAGCAAGCGCCTTGAGACCCCTGGGTGATTAGTGCGCTATATAAATCAAAATACATTTACATTTACATTTACATGTTGTGAATGAGAATGTCACGGGTGTGTCGCTGCTGCCCGAGGCTAAGCGTTGTCTGTTGAATGTTTGGGAGCCCAATGACTTCAGCACCGCACAGATCGCATGGGCGACCCTTGGAAATATGGTCGCAAAAAGAGACATTGCTCAGCTTTGGGGATCTCACAGACCGCCTACCATTTCCAAATGGAAGGAGAACATGGACTGGTGCATGTTCCGGGAAAAGACTGTGTACCTTTCCCGGGGCCGGCCTAGGAAATGGGGTATGATCTGGTCCCAATGGAACGCTAATCGTGGGAATATATGTACTCCCCCACAGGATGTAAACCCTGATGTTTCTACGTCCCCCTAATTGCCATCCAGCTTTCCTTTATCGTCAATATTTTTGCTTGTTTCCTTGTCCGCCCCTTTTACCCCACGCTAATTGATTGCAATACATGTATCTAACTCTGGAGCTTTGCTCACGTGGACTCCTGATCAGGTAACACTGTACTTTTGCCTTGTGAGTTTTGGTTTTTTCTTTTGTATGTATGAAATGGCTGCCATTACTGTTTGCTATGTAACATTTGAGGTGTTGTTGCAATGATGTAAAAAAGCTACATAACACCGGTGCATTTCATTATGGCCTGTGCCACCTTGGCAATGAAACAGAATTTTTTCCAGTTTGAGGACAATATCTACCTGCAAGTGTCGGGTACGAGTATGGGGAGCGTTTACGCCCCTAGCTTAGCAAACCTGTACGTTCACTCCTTTGAGCAGCAACATATTTTCAATAATCTTAATCCCTACATCGATAATCTGAAAACCTGGAAAAGGTATATCGATGACGTCCTGGTGACCTGGCGAGGCACTAGAGAAAGATGTTTTGAGTTCCTTGAGTGGCTTAACAGCAGGAACTCCTTTCTCAAATTTACAATTGAGATAGGAGGGCACCAACTCGCATTTCTTGACTTATTGATACAAGCTACACCTGATGGGCTACAATCCGAATTATACAGGAAGCCAGCCTCAAGAAATTCGCTCCTGTTGTTCAATAGCCATCATCCAAGATCCCTAAGGGAAAATCTTCCCTTTGGACAATTTTTACGGGTTTAAAGGAACTGCTCTACCTCTGCAGCCTACAAAGAACACTCAAGCACTTTATGTGACCAGTTAATTGCACGCAAATATCCACCAAGGCTGGTCAAACAATCAATGAAACGGGCAATGCATAACAATCGTCTTGCTCTTCTGGAGCCAACCATCCCAAAAGCGCCTTTGGAATGAATGACGTTTGTTCATACTTTTGGAACCATGTCAAATAAGATAAAAAAACTGGTCAAGAAACACTGGCCCATTCTGAATTCTGGACGCCTTACGTTGCAACAACCCCTGTTCTCATTTAAGAGAGGCTCTAATTTGAGAGACAGACTAGTACACACTAGACCCCTTGAAGATCAACCCAGGGCTGTTGGATCACTATGGGACCTCCCTCCTGTCACAGGACATCATCCCTGCGGTACATGCCAAGCATGTCCACAAACCAAGAAAACATCAGAATTGAACATAGGTACCTTAAGACCTTGGAGGCAATTGAAATTCACTAACTGTAACAGCGACCACTTGGTGTATCTGATCACATGTCCGTGTGGACTTAAGTATGTAGGGATGACCACTCGAAAGATACGCATAAGAATCTCGGAACATAAAAGCACCATCCGATGCAGAAGACAGGCTACTAAATTGACTACACATTTCTTGGAAGTCAATCACCAGTCCACTGATTTCCATTGGACAGTGTTAGAAAAACCTTTCATTCCTTCTCACACTGCAGATGTAGCCAAATTCCTTTTGATAAAGGAACAAAAGTGGGTCCTGAAACTTAATACCCACAAGCAGGGACTCAACGACGAAATTCCATGGTCTACTTTATAACTTTGGTTTCCGAATGGAGAACTCTTGGGCCCAGTATTTATTATCTATTCTTATGTTGCCCTTTTGCTCCAAGGGGTGATCAATACATCAGCTATCCATTATGTGGTGTCATTCAATACATCTACCTATCACCACCTTAGTGTCTCTTGTATTTATGGCAGGAAGTACGTCTTACACGTATATTTATTCCCAATTAAACACTGCCAACTTCGATATGACTCTTGACCATCTACTAATTTGGCCCCTGTCTATCAGTAGTTTTGCTTTTAAGGACGAGTTCATTCTAACTTTTTACACTCGCCCTTTCTGTGAATACATCTATCACCAGGGCTATGAAAATTTAATTAATAGCAAGCGCTAGCACTAGGGTGATAAAATCAACCATAGCGAGCGTTATTACCTACAGCGAGCGCAATTACCACCGAGTCTTTACTTTAATCATTTCCCTCCACCCGGAAGACGCATTCACTTCGTCTTCTGTTGTTGTGATTACATCTGTTACCATGGCGAGTTGAATCAACCAATAGCGAGCGCCATTACTTTTGCAGGTTGAGCCAATCACATTGCAGGAGGTGCCGGTCACGTGACTCATAGACCTATCGGCATCTTCTTTTTAACTCTGCACTCTCTAACCGTCCGGTGCCTCCCCAGTCCGATCAGACGCCGGCGAAGGAGTACCGACGGTTAGGTGAGTGTCCCCTGCAAGCTTTCTTTAACGTGTTCCAGATATAACGTTTATTTGGACGCTTCTGTTCCCATTTTTTGGCTTATAAACTTTTCTCGGGAACAAGCGGTTAAGCAATATAATTCTGTAACATTAAGGGAATTTTCCAGCATGTTCCCATTTTTCACCAGGGAGACATCATTTGTCGAACAGGTTAGATTGAAAAGGTCGTTTACTTCACTTTATTAAGTGGGTTCTTTGAACACCATTTTATTTTATTTCGTCCCTTGCACAGTTAGGTTGTGGAGGGCTGTGATGAAGGTTTAATTGCACACTATGGCAAACATGTTTCCTTTGTTTACATGTTTCATAGAGCGGTGCTTCACTCTATCCCTGAGCCACTGCCAGGTGGGGTGAGGTCTTCACGTCTCGCAGACTATGGTAAGATGTGACCTTTTTCTATTAGGCATATAAATTGTATATCCTGATATTGATCATGTAACCATACCACTGTTCCGGAATATTGTAGTCATTATATTTGACTTGATCTAAGGGTTATACTGTGTATACCTAGGTCTTTTGTGAGCTATGGGGGGCATTTAGGTAGTCTGATGCTTGACCCTTGTTTGTTCTGACCTTGCAGTGAACGACACGAGCTGCGAGTTAGGACAAGTCTCTTCACCTGGAGACTGCAGGTGATTTAATGTACTTGTCCTTTTACAAATTTCACTTATTATTTTGATTTGCAGTAGCAATTAATTATTGTGAGGTCCTGAAGAAAGCAACGACCACTATGTCGATGAATTGCTGAAACATGTTGACCTAGCTCTACCTACTGACGGCGCATTTTTCAAACTGTCTCTACATAATAATGGTTTTTAGATTTGGTAAAGAGAGCATCATCTGAATAAAGTATGCTCTATGCTCCCTTATCCCTATGTTATTGCTTTGTTTACTGCCGCTTTCACACACTTACATACAATGCATCTACAATATAATCCTTATTTTTAGCAAAAATATCTCCTCCTTTATGGAAAATATTATTGTATACAGCATTAAAAATATACTAAAACACAAAACAATTAATAAATAGTTCATAAAAAGGGAACAACACTTTGTTATTGGTTACTTTAACCCAGTACCGTTTGTGTCTGAAGGGTTTGCTCTCAAGTTTGATTTTGGAGTCTAAGGGATAACTACTGTGAAGAAAATAGGAGTATATTGTTTTTAACTCATTGGTATGTCCTTGTGGGACTCTCATGGTGTCATGAATAGTAAAATGGAGTAGATTAGTTCTCTATGCACACTATTAGTAGGAATGCTTATTTTGAGGCCATTGTTTTAAAAGGATGTGTGACAGATAAGTGCTGTAATGAGTAAATAGTTTTATTTAAAAAAAATGTTATGATCTCGGGAGACGCTTGCATGATTGTGAAAAGTAGAGAAGAGTAGGCGATCCTTGAATGCACTGCAGTATGCACACATGAGGAAGGAGTATTACTGTAGATGGTGTTTACCAGAGTATACTATTTATGCCCATTGGCTTGGTAAGAGTTGTGCGTAGAGTGTAGTCTCTTCCCACACCTTACTATGACACTTATTATCAGAGAGAGGGGGTATTATATGCAAGGACAGTCCCCTCCACTCACTAGTTCACACCCCTGTCATTTGAGAGAGAGGTGTCAGCAGAGAGGCCAGTCTCGCTCAACAGACCCTACTATGCACACCCACCTTCTGAGAGAGAGGTCTGAAAGGACAGGCCAGTAATTCTCCATGCCCTACTATGTATGCCCAACATTCAAGAAAGGGGTATCCACAGAGAAGCCACTCTCTCTTCACACACCCTACCACATACACTGGTCATCTTAGAGAGAGGTCTGCAAGGAGAAGCTAGTCTCTCACCACACCATACGATGCACACCTATTATCTGAGACAGAGCTATGAAAGGAGAGGCCAGTCCATCCACACATCCTACTACACACACCCATCATCTGAGAGAGAGGACTGACACGAGTGGCCCGTTATCTCCACACACTACAGAGCATACCCGTCATCTGAGACAGAACTCCGAAAGGAGAGGCTAGTCCATCCATGCTCCCTACTACGCACACCTGCCATATGAGAGAGAGGTCTCAGAGGAGAGACCAGTCTCTCTCCACACACCCTCCCACACTCACATATCTTCTGAGAGAGAGGTCTTAGCAGAGAGGCCATTCTCTCTCCACAATCCCTACCATGCACACCCATCATCTGAGAGAGAGGCCTGGAAGAATAGGACTGTCCCCTTCCACTCACTACTATACACACCCATCATCTGAGAGAAAGAGGTCTCAAAGGAGAGTTTATCCATGTACACAGCCTACTATGCACACCCGTCATCTGAGAGAGAGGTCTGAAAGGAGAGGTCAGTCCCTCCCCACTGACTACTATACACACATGTTATCTGAGAGATTGCTCTGAAAGGAGATGCCAGTCCAATGACACACCCTATTATGTACACCCAATATGCAAGAGAGGGTTCTTATTGAAGATGCCAGTCCCTGTACATATCCTACTATGAATAGTTGTTATTTGAGAGAGGTTTGAAAGCTGAGGGTAGTCCCTGCTCATACTCCAAAATGAACACCCATTATCGAACAGAGGGTTTTTAGTGGAGAGGCTAGTACTTCCCATATACTACTATTCCCATACAATTGTGCTGTGATCCTGCAAGAGTATCACAAGAGTAGAGTGCAAGCTTCAGGGAGTGTGACTCACATGGAAAATTACTGGGCCTGCCACGATCCTGAAAAATTCTTGTGAGATCGTGTGGGCAGAAATAAAGAAAGGGCCAAGGCTCAACCAATAATTACCATGTTTATCACATGATTGGGGAAATGCTGTGATGTGATTGGGAGGAGAACCAGAGGTTGCTCTATTTGTCCTTGGTGCTTTGGAGGAGAAAGAAGTCTGTATGAGTTGTGTTCGGCAGAAGCGAAATTATGTGGAGCTGAGAGAGTCTGATGTCTTCATCTGTATTAAAGAAAGAACCTCAAGTGCAGGTATTTAATAATATATTTTATAAACTTTTTTTGAGAAATGTCAGTAAGTGTAGTAATGTTGGTAAACCAATTCAACACCATGTTTACAGAGTGAAAACCTGTTTGGGGATGTGTAGACGTGTTAATATAGCTTTTGAAAGGTACACATTATAATGCAGAGAGATGTGAGCAGGGTTTGCAGATTGTGTTGAACAATTAAGCATTCCAACTGTATGTACTTGTAAGGAAAGGAAACAGTGTTTCTCCAACTACAAAAGAAAGATTGTGGAATGTGTTAATACAAGCTTGATTGTTATTATGAACCTCACTGTACATATACTTTAGCCCTTTTAGGTGTGTGAGGGGTTATATTACTATTTCTAGTGTGGAAAACTGTGGTGAGTGTTAGCAAAGGTGTGTGAAGATGAATGTTTTACTTAATAAACTGTTATGGAAGCAGAGTTCATGGGATGTTATAAATTAATAGTGAAAATATGAAAATATAGTGATTGAGGGTGTGAGATTTTTTCAGGAGAAAGGAATAACGAGTTACTGGTGTACTAGATATAAATATGTGATTGTGGGTTAAAAATGCTGTAAAGATTAAAGAGTATAGTGATGTCTGACTGTTATCAATTATTGATCAGTGTGTAACTTTTATCTTTTTGGTTATTTTGTCTTTTTTTAGGAGGAAAATAGAAACTTGTCTCTGAGGAAATAATTATCTGCCTACATAAACAGCAACAAAAAGCCTTGTTAACACAAGGAGGATTATTGTGCTGTTCGGAAATAACTACCTCTTCAGGCACAGTGTATTCAGGTTGGAAGGATGTGGAAGTGCCTGAACAGTTATGCAGCTGAGCAGCTCGAGCTAACTCTTCACGAGCTAGGCTTTGTGAAATGTAATTTATAGACAGGCTGTTTTGCTGAGACTTACTGGCGACATAACCTGCTACTATATACCACGAAACTGAAGACTCTTTGGAAGGCTAAGGTGGCTAAAAGGCTAGAAAAGAAGTGCAACGAAAACGAAAATCCAGTAGGCAAATACAGTAAATAAGGGGTACACACTAGCACCTGCTGATGAGCACCAGAAAAACAATTGCATAGTATATATGTCTGTTTTTTTTATATTGTTGTTAAATTATTTTATTGTAATATAAAGGTTTAAAGGTAGTTTGGATGCCTTTGTTTAACACATATTATAAATATCAATTGTATTACAGTATTGCAATATTGCCTGAAACTGGCAGTTCTCAACAGAGAGAAAACTCAATTTTATACTCTAAAATGGACATTCATCAGCAGAGAGAGCTGTCTCTACCCACAGCCTACTTTGCACATGTGTTACTCTCGGGAGATGTCTCAACTGACAGAACATTGTATTTCCATATCATAGTCTGTATAGCGGGATGTAAGACAGACTTCTCAGCATAGAGATAAGTTCATACCCATACCTTACTTGTACATCTGTCATCTTGGGGAGAGCTGTGACCAGAGAGGTAACTCTCAGTTCACATCCATTATCCAAGACAAAGGTCAAAGGAGAGAGGCACTTCTCTCCAAATACTACTACAAAGACTTATCATGCACTAAAGATGTGTCAGGAAACAAGGCAGTTCCCCGTACAGCCTACTATACATACCTGTCAGCATGGGAAGAGGTATGAGCAAAAAGATAATTTTTTCCGAAAGCCTATTACAGACACTTTCCACCTTGGTAAAATGTGTTAGTGGACAGGTCTCTCCCTTCTCACAAATCACTACATATACGTGTTGCTCTAGGGAGAGGTGTCAGTAGAGAGGCTACTGCGTATGCACACTGTACTACTCATCCATGTTGTCCTGGAGATAGGTGTTAGTAGAGAGGTGAATGGTTTTCTACACACTACTGATTATGTTGTCATGTTGGGGAGAGCTGTGAATAGAAAGTCAAATCTATTCCCACACCCTAATATATGTGTGTTTTTTTACTCTGGGGAGAGGTCTCAGTAGAGAAGCCAGTACTTGTTATAACTACTAAATAGTAGTAAGGTCTTACATGTGAGTTGCGTACCTTCCCCAACCTGCTGATCCTAGGGAAAGGTGAGTGGAGAGGCAGTGTCTCTTTACATCCTACTCTACACACTGGTTACCTGCATGCAAGGTCTTACTGGAGAGGGCAGTCTCAACCCATACTCTACTATACATTTACGTTTTTAGCTGTGGAGAGTTGTCAGTGAGAACCCAGTGTTGACTTACACCCTACTGTGCACTGCTGGTATACTTTGAAAAGGTCCTATTTGAGAATCTAATTTTTCCTCACACCCTACTAAAGGGAACTAAAAAGGCATAAAGTATTGTAATAAAGGAAAGAGTAAATGTTTCCCCTAAAAACGGTTTACGATCTCACGAGACATTAGTGGGATCATAAAAAAGTAGGGATTGAGTTTTTTCTAATAATAATAAATGGGCCTAAAGTAAATAAATGAGTGATATTATGTGCTGTGCACCAATGTTGGTCTCATGCAGATTAAAACGTGTTTTTTTCATAAATCTAAGTGATTTTTTTTCGCAACAATCATATAACGGATTGCATTTCATTAAACTAAACACACTGTTGCTATTCTGGTATATATAAATGATACATACTACATCAGGATATATTCAGTGTAAATGCAAAGTCCATTATAAAAAGTGTGATCTTCTGAAAGCCTCACAAGAGCAAACCAGGAAGCACTGCCCCCCCTTGGACTGTGCATGAGAGATTGCCCCCTTGGCTCTTGTAGTAGTTTTTTTAAACAAATTCAAACACTGAAAAATAAATTGTGTTTTCAAACATTGTAAAAAAAGGTTGTGTTTTGATTTTTGTTTTCAAAGATATGGCAAAAACATAGATCTTGAAGTGTTAATCAAACACCAACAGCATGTTCTTAACAACAAAAAGGAGAGAAACTTACAAAAAACGATGTAAAAACAATACTGCCCCAGGGGACACTCTTGGTCAAATTCTCCTGGGCCGACCAGCTTGTCACTGATGAAAAAATGATCTGCTTACACAAGTAGTAAAATACTGCTTTTGTTTTAATTAGCAGGGTTATTGTCCACTTGTGCTCTTAGAAACTGTGCAGGGGAAGTATCTTCTGGAGAAAATTATGTTTAAGCCCCTATAGAATTGTCAAGCTCTGCAGCAAGAGCCAACTCTGCCAGTGCAAGCCTTTTCAGGTGTATAGACCTCAGGTGTTTACACATCTCTGTGGTACTCATGCTATTTTGTTTATTTCTGTTCCCTCTTGTTGAACTCTTTGACGCAAAGTTTACAGCTAATGTACTTTTCCAAATATTTCTTGGCACTAGCCTCATTTCAAGGAATTGCCACAGCAAGGATTCCTTGGGTGGCGGACATGGCTGAGCTGGTGCAGAAGCCCCTGGCTGTTCATCAGAATCTGATGAAGATATATTTCTGCTGAATGGGAAACAAGATAGCAGAGCAAGCCAAATATGGCTATCCCCACCAAAATTCAATAGTGAAATAAAGCAAAAAAGGTAGAATCTTCTTCTTCTAAATAAAGCTATCCATATGAACCAATCACAATTCTTCCTTTAGTTGTGGTTTCTCTCCCACACTTATTTCATGATACCCTTGAGCACCTTGCAAGATTGTAAAAATATTATTGATTTATATATTTCGTGGAACAATTATTAATCAATTTTTCCAAGGTAATTAACATCTCTAATGTCTTAAAGTGTTCAGAAATAGAAGAAAACTTTGCTACTAACCTAATTCCAAATGTACGATCTTGTGGATAGATCATGAGAGTTAAACAAAAGTACTTCCCCCTTGGAGTCCACGCAGGGTATTGTGTGCTTGACCCCTGCTAGCTTCTCATGAGATCGTAAAACTATTATTGTTTTATATATTCAATGGAACAAACAATAAGAAATTGCAATGACATGATCAACTTCTGTAATATGTTACTTGTTCAGAATTACAAGAAAACACTGATCTTAATGTAATTACAAAAGTACAATCTCGTAAGAGCGTTGAAAGAGCTGACTGGGAAGTACCTCCGCCTCGAAGTCCACACAAGCGATCATGCATTTGACTCCCGCAAGAATCTTTTATAAAGATATATATATATATATATATATATTTATAAATATATATATATATATATATATATATATATATATATATATATATATATATATATATATATATATATATATATTTTACCTACTGGCGGTCGCCAGTAGGTAGTTATAGTTAGGATTGTTTTCCATAGAAATCCGCAACATTCTATTGGGAATAACTTTGGCGCCGAATGAGGGATCTGCCTGTAATTTTCCTTAACTTTGCCTCGCTGCGCTCCGCTCCTTCCCTGACAGTTGCGGGGGGATCCGTCAAGCGGGGGCTGAGATAAAAGGGGGTCCCAAAACGTGTTTTCCCCATGTTAATTTCCATAGGGTGGTTGGACTCACTTTTAGTCCGAACGGCTGAATGGATTTCCACCAAACTTGGCAAAATTGTAGGGACTGGTACCCCGATGTGCCTTTGCTATGTCTCAAGATATATGCTCCAGTGGTTTTTACGAAAATTAATTTTGAAAAAATATATATTGGGCTATATATATGTTAGAGCCCAAATGTAGCCCAATGTAGCCCAATGTAGCCCAAAGATGGCCACCAGAGACAATGAAAAACAAATGTAGCCCAAATATCAGCCAGATGTAGCCCAACTATAGCCCAATGACAGAATGTCCCAGAGTGTTCTAAAGAACAACTAGAGCGCTAACAGTCTTACTTATGACAAACGTATGGCACACCTGAAGTCATCTTGATTGCAATAAAGTGTTAACACTTAAAACATTTAATTTGCAAAGGAACAAAATGAGGAGGTTCATTTTGCCATAGAAATTATGATTAGTGCTGAAGAAAGAAAAATTAGGGCACATTTTGAGTGACTTCTCAAATCCTCTTATATTTCATTAAAAAAATTCTGATATGCAGTCTCCCAAGATGGCCACCAGAGACAAAAGAGCCCAAATGTAGCCCAAATATCAGCCAGATGTAGCCCAACTATAGCCCAATGACAGAATGTCCCAGAGTGTTCTAAAGAACAACTAGAACGCTAACAGTCTTACTTATGACAAGAGTATGGCACACCTGAAGTCATCTTGATTGGAATAAAGTGGTAACACTTAATACATTTAATTATTTAATTTGAAAAGTAACAAAATGAGGGGTTTCATTTTGCCATAGAAATGTTACGAAGGCACAAGCCGACACGTGTTTTTCTTTATCGTGCAAAATAAACCTACAAGTTTAAACTCACTGGGAGTGCTGGATTTTCTGACCTTGTAAGGGGAGCTGCAATATATATATATATATATATATATATATATATATATATATATATATATATATATATATATATATATATATATATTACCTACTGGCGGTCGCCAGTAGGTATATATAGTTAGGATTTTTTCTCTATGGGATTTTTGAAAATTCTATGTCTAATAACTTTGGCGTTTGTGGACGGAATTGGCTGAAATTTTCAGGAAAATGGAACATTTTGTTTCTGAGCAGCCCCTGAAAATTTGGGGGGGTTCGTTAAGGGGCGGCCGAGAAAAAAGGGGGGTCCCAAAACGCGTTTTTCCCATGTTAATTTCCATAGGGCGGTTGGCCTCACTTTTAGCCCGAACGGCTGAATGGATTTGCACGAAACTTGGCAAAATTGTAGGGACTGGTAGCCCGATGTGCCTTTGCTAGGTCTCAATATATGTGCTCCAGTGGATTTTGAGAAATGAACGTTCAAAAAAATATATATATCTGTGACAGCGTCCCGGGTAGCGCTCCGTTTCGCGTACTTTTCGCGTTACGGAGCTTTGCGAAGCGAAGCTGATTGGCTCTCCGGTGTCTGTAAACATTCCAAACAGTCCGTAGCGGCCGCCATCTTGTCTCTCGGTAGGATCGAGAGACAAGAGGAGGCCAAAGCGAAGGGGCAAATGACCATAAGGGGGCATAGTAGATCCTCCCTGACCCCCTAGGTTTGATGTGGAGGTTTTAAAAGGGCCCCGCGGGGCAAAAAAAAATAAAATAAATAAATCGAACGGCTGAATGGATTTGCATGAAACTTGGCAAAATTGTAGGGACCGGTAGCCCGATGTGCCTTTGTTGGGTCTCAATATATGTGCTCCAGTGGATTTTGAGAAAATAACGTTTAAAAAAAGATATATATCTGTGACAGCGTCCCGGGTAGCGCTCCGTTTCGCGTACTTTTCGCGTTACGGAGCTTTGCGAAGCGAAGCTGATTGGCTCTCCGGTGTCTGTTAACATTCCAAACAGTACGGAGCGGCCGCCATCTTGTCTCTCGGTAGGATCGAGAGACAAGAGGAGGCCAAAGCGAAGGGGCAAATGATCATAAGGGGGCATAGTAGATCCTCCCTGACCCCCTAGGTTTGATGTGGAGGCTTTAAAAGGGCTCCGCGGGGCAAAAAAACCCCCCAAAAAAAACGTTTTTTTTTCGTGGGGTGCGCCCGGTTCGCGTAACGGGAAGCGGACTGGGGAGCGTACTACAAGGAAACAAGAATGATTGACTTTTAACTTATTGTATGTTTATAGACTTTTTTTTTCTTTTTTTTCTGCTGAGTGACGTCTCGGCCTATCTCCACGGGATGCAGTCCCTACCATCTCGGCGTTTAAGCCGAGGGGGACCGGTAGTGTGGGAGAGATAACGTCTGTTAACGTTCGATTCGAAGGAAATCAGGAAGTGTTGATAAACATTGTCTGCGCCATCTTGCCTTTTTTCAAATGCCACACTTTTGTCGTGCACGGCAGCCATTTTAGATGCCTTGACCAGACCCACTCTCTGCACGCTGTCGATCCTTAGCATGGCTCCCCACCCTCGCAAGCATCTCCCCCAGGCACTGGTCAACCCCGCTCTCTGTCTTATGCATGGGCAATAAACCTCCCCCCATCTGCGCTGCTCTTCCCTGAGAATCACACCCTGTGCCCGCCCGACACCTCCCTTTCGCCCTATTCACTACCGCACCCTCTGAAACTCCTCTTCCTCTGTGTCCGATTGTCCAGGCCGGTCCCAGGCTATCACCTAGCCCTGCAGATGTAGTTTATGGCCCCAGCTGTAAAGAATCACCCCTCTTCAAAGGAGTTACAGTAGATCAAGGCCCCCACCCGATGAGATCCATCACACCACACGCGTTCCTACTATCTGAAAACCATCCTGTATTGTGATTGGGGAGGGGACCGAGCCTGAAGCGGAAGATTCGAGGGATGCCTCTTTGTACATCAAAGTTTTTACAATTATGTGTCACATTAAAAATATATAGCACTCCAACAAAGTAGTAGGATTATAAAACTTTAATAACTTATAAATATATACAACGCAACAAAAACAGTAAAAACATTTAAACATTTTTAGGAAAAAAGAAGCAACAATGGTCAGTAGCTGTGTTTTGTGCGAATAGTCCCAAGGCAGCACAACGTGCTGAGTTCTGGACGGCACCCAGGTGATGTTGCCTGGGTGCCGCACTGGTTTTGGGTATCCTACAATGCAGCTCCGAAAAACGGCGTGGGGCGTCCCGGGGGGTGGCCTCGTCAGTAGCGGTCTGTTGTACGAATAGTCCCATGTCATGAATGATGTAATATGTGACATCATCAGCAGTGAAGTGCGGGTGCACGATATATAGTTAGTGCAACTAACTATATATGGAATTTCAATGGTTTTGTGTGAGTAAAATAAGGTTTTTTAAATGCTAATTCCTAACTATATATGGTCTATAACCTATGGTTTTTTCAGTGAATATATATATATATATATATATTCACTGAAAAAACCATAGGTTTCACACCAGTTATAGTTAGGAATTAGCATTTCAAAAAACCTATTAAATTCACTGAAAAAACCATAGGTTTCACACCAGTTATAGTTAGGTGGAAATTTTACTCGCATAAAACCATTGAAATTCCCACGTTATAGTTAGTTGGACTCACTATAACTTGCGCGTGCAATGCACTGCTGATGACGTCACATATTACATCACTCATGGCATGGTCAGTGACATCACTCATGACATCACTGATGACATCTCAAATGACATCACTGATGACATCATCCAGTGAATGTGTATCTTTCTGAAAAATAAATATTTTTTATATATGTATATCTAAAGGTTGATGGAAGAATAAATGGGTAAATAAATGTCTAAATGGATGTTTTTTTTGTGTAAAATTGATTGGTTAACTGACTTATTAAATGTATCTTAGTGAATACATATATTAGCGAGTAATGTTTAAATATTTAAATATCTGTATCTGTGTCTCACTTTGTGTATAAGTGGCTGCATGGGTTGGTGAGTAGCTACATGAGTGTGTATATGGGTTATTAGTTGTTTTTTTGAGTATCAGTATTAGTGTCTGTATGGTTCGGTGCGGGATATTACTTAAAGCACAGATGCATGAATGAGTGACTCACTATTTGTATGTATTTTGAAGACAGCACGTGTGCAAGACTGTATGGGTGGATGATTGTGTGTATGGGTGGGTTAGTGAGTATGTGTTTTTATAATTGATTGTTTAAGAGAGTAAATATGTTTCCGTTTCTGTAGAAGTATGTGTAGTGGTGTGTATATAGCAGTATAATCAAGTAAATGTTTTTTTGATAGTTTATTTGCATGTGTGAATGTGTGTGTGAGTAACTATATGGATGAGTATTAGTGTGTAACAGGATGTATAGGTGTATGAGTACATATGATGAGTAAGTACATGCATGAGTGACTATATAGAACTGTTGGTGAATGAGTGGATGTGTATGTAGATGTTGTAATTACCTAATAAGTTGTTGTAATTGGTATTGGTTTCTCCTTTTTTAAGAAAATGTTAGTTTCTATTTTTGAATGTGTGTGTCAAAGGTTATTTTATGCTGATAGGAGGTCTGCCACTTTGTCACAAGGATGTTGTCATCAGTGATGTCATGAGTGATGTCACTGACCATGTCATGAGTGATGTAATATGTGACGTCATCAGCAGTGCATTGCACGCGCAAGTTATAGTGAGTCCAACTAACTATAACGTGGGAATTTCAATGGTTTTATGCGAGTAAAATTTTCACCTAACTATAACTGGTGTGAAACCTATGGTTTTTTCAGTGAATATATATACGTATATATATATATATATATATATATATATGTGTGTGTTTCCAAAACACGGCCCCTCGTTCTGTCCTCTGGGTGCTCTTTGGTGGTGCAGAAGGAGATCGGCAGAGCCTCGCCGATATTTCACCAACACTCCTTTTACAAGCAGTAAATTCCTCGCACATACAGCATAAATGACGCTTCATCCAAAATCGCCTTTCACTCCTAGTTTATTTTAGCATTCTCAGCAAACCAGCAGCCCCTACGCGTTTCAAGGCAACATGCCTCTTGCTCACAGGGATTATAAACCATTTGAGATGTCATCAGTGATGTCATCAGTGATGTCACTGACCATGTAATGAATGATGTAATATGTGACGTCATCAGCAGTGCATTGCGGGGGCGTGAGTTATAGTTAGCTCAACTAACTATAACATGGGAATTTCTATGGTTTTGTACGAGTGAAATGTCTAACTAACTATAACATGTCTGAAACCTATGGTTTTTTCAGTGAATTTCTAAGGTTTTTTAAATGCTAATTTCTAACTATAACGTGCCTGAAACCTATGTTTTTTTCAGTGAATTTCAAAGGTTTTTTAAATGCTAATTTCTGTCTATAACGTGCCTGAAACGTATGGTTTTTTTCAGTGAATTTCAATGTTCTTTTTAATGCTAACTTCTAATTATAATTTTCATTTAACCTATAGTTTTTTCCGACACCCAAGAAGGATTCAACACCCACCACCACCCCCAGGACCCCCTTCCCCTCCCTCTACCACCAAGGCAGCACAGAAGTAAACAGCAAACATTCTGAAAACAACATGGCCCCTCAGCCACATAATAGCTGAATATTGGGAAAGTGTGAACAAACTATATATGAAGGAGGCAATTCATCCATGAATAACATTGCACATAATGTTGTGGACAGTGGACACAACCATGTTACGTCAAACATTAGGGAAAAGCACAGTCATGTAGCTGTGTAGTCTCCCCTGTAAACATAAGCGTAACCGGAGTGGGCTGGTCAAACGTATGCCACTTTAGCGTAGAGTGTTGAATAAATAGGCCGGATCTCTGGGTGTGGTTCATTTGTGGGAAAGTCAAAGCGTCTGCCAGGGCGGTGGCCCTCACCCTACCATGAGGCCGCCGTCGTGATCGCTAGCATTCTCAGCCGATCGCTGGCTTCCGCCACACAGGCCCCCAGTGGCACAGCACCACGGACTTATGTTTGTACAAACTACTGCCTTCGATATACACTGCAGACAGCAAGGCTCACAATTCAGATTGAGTCGCGATTGCAGATGACGCAGTCCAGTAGGCAACTGACATTGCTTAAGTCAAAACGACGTGCATGTGTGCTCTTCCTGACCGTTGCCTCCGGCCTACACTGCGGTGAGTAGGGCTCACAATTCACATTGACTCGCAATTGTAGATGACGCAGTCCAGTAGCCAACAGACATTGCTTCAGTCAACACGACGTGCCTGTGCACCCTTCCCCACCGCTGCCTCCTGCCTCCACTACTGTGAGTAGGGCTCACAATACAGATCGAGTTTCGATTGCGAACGAGGTCGCCCACTAAGCAACAGACATTACTCAAGTCAACAACACGTGGCTGTGGGCCCTTCCTCACCGCTGCCTCCGGCCTACACTGTGGTGAATAGGGCTCACAATTCAGATCGAGTCGCAATTGCAGATGACGCAGTCCAGTAGGCAACAGACACTGTTACCAGTACAGCCTGCTCGTACTACCCATCATCGGCACAGTAGATCCCACATGTGAAACTGTGTCCTGAGTCCTGAATGGCAGTGACCCCAAGTCTGTGGCAGCGACCACAGCAGCAGACACCCTTCGATCAGTGAGGCATGTTTCCATATGCAAGGCAGGCGACACATGGTGCCACTAACCCTGTACAATACAAGGCACGACATGTAGTGCCACGAACTCTGTTCAACACAAGCAGTGATACGTGGTACCACTAACCCTCTTTAACAGAAATCAGGCAGAATTCAATAGACAAAACACTTTGGTCTGGGTGCGGGCCCCCCTGAACCACGCATCATCGCAGGGTACGTACACGCTAAGCGCTAAAGGTAGTACTAACTCAGTGCACCATAAGTCATCGCAAGGAAGACTGAACAGTTTTATGTAAGCAGTGAGGCATACTATCACTCGAAAATCACCCAAAAATACTTATAATATAAAAAGAACAGAACAATCGAAGTACAATAATGATTACAATGCAGTGATTTAGAAGATGTGGAATGCAAATTTGGACATACAATATGGTGCAGCTAACTGAATTGCTGTTTCCCTCTATGTCACGTCATATATTGCCAAGTCTGAGAAGACAGAATTTGGTTTTTTTTTTTTGTTTTTTTAAGGGTTTTATTGAAGAAAACAAGAGAAATTTACATATATCGGGTGTCATACATAGAATACAATATTGCGATTGGTGAGCGAATAAATCAATGTGGAAAATTCAATTCAAAGGAGTATGCAATGTCAACTTAGTTCGGTACATCAATAAGGAGAAGTACGATCAACAATCCAGCGAAGTAGCAGCCAGCAGGGCTCACCCACCCATAGTTCAGGATAATGAAGACAAATTGGACACCCCGATACATAGGAAAATCAATACAGGATAAACAATCCGTCTCTCGTAAAAGAAAAAAGGAAAGAAAAAAAGGCCATAGAACTAAACTAAGGCAAAATAACAAACCCCTCCCCTATCCCCCCACCCTGCACCCCTGCAATGGCTACGGCCCATCCCCACTAGCAGTGTGCCTGTCGCCCCAGAACTAGACCTGAAGGAAGGAAAAAGAAAGAGTGGAGGAGGAAATATCAAACAGGCCCCCGGTCTCCCTTACCCCTCGCCAGTAGCAACCCGCCCCTACACGTATCCAGAATAATAAAATGCAACAATTAAAATCAGACGGGGGGAGCTTGTAAGAACCACCCAACTCCCGCGCTAGTATAGGTTACAAATCCCGTATCAAATGAAGTCATTGTTCAAACCCATCCAGTCAAAGTCAACCCTGGCCACTGCGATTTTTCATGCAAACCCTGTCCGCTCGATCCGCCATCCCAATGAGAGTATCAAAACGTTGAGAAAGTTCAAAGTCAGTACGGAAGGATTGAGGCCAGGATAATAGTACACAAAGTCTAAGAGTCAAACGATGTCCGCTGTCCACCAAAGATAAATCGCTAGAGCGTATTTGAAACATCCAGGAGAAAAAGGGGTAGGTAACAATCCTACAGTCACTGGAGAACTCGCTCTGAAATATAAGATCATCCATGTCCATCTGGAGCGGTATCGACACAGGGCATGATGTAGATTCGATAGTCCGGGGCTTGCTAGCAGTCGTTCGGGGGTCGACAAAAGATACCAAGTCTGGCTTCGGCGCGGGGCCCTCCGTCTCAGACGCCTCTTGCTTCTCGGGTAAAACAGCTTGTTCCAGAACCAACAAAGGGTCGGAGTCCGGTCTCCGGCAGATGATATCGACCGTTACGACCATCCTCTGGATGATGGCGGTGACCTGTGAATGGAGCTCGCCAATGGCGGCCATTACAGTATGCAGCGACGGTATACATTCCACCCGCTCCATCGCCCCTCACGAAGCGACCAAGCAGGTCTCTGAACCCCAGAGGTCGACTACTCCGGGGCACCAGGCACAGGCAAATCCGATGACAATTGTGGGCACTCTCAAAAGCGCGATCTCAGCACCGTCGCTGCCAGCGAGGAACCAAGCCCATCGACACCGGGAGCTCAACGGGGCCTCCGGGCAGCAGCTCCCCGACCACAGCAACCGATGCGTCACGCCGCCGTAGCTGCGAGAGAAAACTGCCACCGAACCACCATCCAATCGGACAAGAAACACTCCACTTCGGGAGACCGGACGCTACCCACGTCCCGCGGCCGATGTTATTCAACTCCAACCCGGCTGGGTTAGAAATCGAGGCCCCGGCTTCAACTCTGAGTTAGGCCGAGAATGGAACACGGCGTATCTTCGTTATTCAAGCAGCTAGAAATTCCGGGATTGCACCTTTGGAGTCAGGAACACATTAGCTGCACGGGAGGCCAGTGAGAAATCAGGATAATCGTCAGGATTTGTGAGCAACTGGCGGAGGTCGGCGGAGCCGGGAGCTTATGCGGCCATCTTGGTTGCTAGCGTAGCTCCTCCGAGAAGACAGAATTAAAAGAAATGTGGGGAAAAATTTCACAGGAGAAGACACTTAGCAAAAAATTGTACAGCTTCAGCTTAAAGATGCTTTCACATCGAGAAATTAGATCCTACGAATGTTCGTGTTGATAGACATCTGCAAGCTTATATTCAAAGTCAAGAGGAATCATCTGGATAAGCCTAGGTCTTGCTGCACCTCAAAATGGAGTTTTAATATAAATGATATAAAACAATTTTGTGATGATATACAGTTATGTTTCTTTAATAGCAAAAAACACAGTTGATGGACAGAATGTAGAACAATGTCATACATTCACCCCAGTACAAGGATCTGAGCCTAAATCCATCGTTTTTTTGCACTACACACCACCCTGGGTTAGACACTGGCTATATGCAAATCAGCTCTGACCCAGTGCCTCATGGGAACAGTCCAGTCCGAACTACCAAGCCATGTCTTTCCCAGACCAGAATCAAGCATGCAAGGACCGGTTTCTGGCTATCAGCCTTCATTCAGCCTGGATAGCTTGATTCCAGTGGTGTGGAGAGCCTGGGACTAACGTCTGAGCATACCCAGCCCACTCGGGGTGAAAATTGCAAAAAACACAGTTGATGGACAGAATGTAGAACAATGTCATACATTCACCCCAGTACAAGGATCTGGGCCTAAATCCATCGTTTTATTGCACTCCACACCACCCTGGGTTAGACACTGGCTATATGCAAATCAGCTCTGACCCTGTGCCTCATGGGAACAGTCCAGTCCGAACTACCAAGCCATGTCTTTCCCAGACCGGAATCAAGCATCCAAGGACCGGTTTCTGGCTATCAGCCTTCATTCAGCCTGGATAGCTTGACTCCAGTGGTGTGGAGAGCCTGGGACTCACGTCTGAGCATACCCAGCCCACTCGGGGTGAATTGCATATAGCCAGTGTCTAACCCAGGGTGGTGTGGAGTGCACAAAACACATAGAAGACACCAGGAGCGGGGCACCGCAACCCCCCTCCCAACATGAGTGAAGCGTGGACCCCAGCGGACCCCCGCAACCCCTGCGAGCCCCTGCTGTTATTTTTTATGAAATACCCCCAGAACCTAGCCCACCCAAGGGCCTCATTAAAAAAAAAAAGCGAGAATGCGCGAAACCAGCCAAATCTTTGCAGATTTTTTTTTAAATTATTTTTTGGGCCATGGGGTCCTTCTGGGACCCCCTGAGCAGACCTAGTGGGTCAGAGTTTTTCTACCCTACCCCCTTCTCTTGTTTTATGCCTTTGTTTCTCCATTTTTGGGTGACTCCCTACTACTGAGCCACAAGATGGCTGCCAACACTTCCTGGTTTGGAGTGCTACCAGCCAATCACAGTGAAGCTCGCGCACGTGACTTAGGCTCCGCCCAGATATCAAAACTTTTATTTTCTAATTTGTCAGCAACTACTAAATGGATTTACACCATTTTAAAAAGGTCGCTTTCTGACCCATGCACTACCTTTCTGCCAAATTTGGAGTAATTTCGTTTAGTAGTTTTGGCTGTTGCCTTGCACATAGTTTCCTATGGGAAAATGATTTGTTCACTCTTCTTTATTGAATTTCTCAAAAACTACTGAACGGATTTACACCATTAAAGAAAAAGGGTCGCTTTCTGAACCAAGCTCTACCGTTCTGACAAATTTGGGGTCATTCCGTTCAGCAGTTCTGGCGGAAATTAACATGGAGAAAATGTGTTTGGGACCCCCTTTTTTTCTCAGCCCCCACTTGACGATTATATATATATATATATATATATATATATATATATATATATATATATATATAGATATAGCTATAGCTATAGCTATTATGTGAGTCGTTGTGTGACTGTTTGTGTGTGAATGGGTGTTTCAGTGGCTGTATTGGTGTGCTAGTGGCTGTGTGGGTGTATAAGTGGCTGTGTGATGTGGGTAAATGACTTACTGTGTAAGTGGCTGTATTGATCAGTGACAGTGAGTGGGTATATCAGTGGCTCTATGGGTGAGTGAATGTCTGTGTGAATGGCGGTATGGGGGGTTAGTGGGTGTGTAAGTGACTATATGGGTGATGAAGTGGATGTCTGAATGGCTGTATCAGTGAGTGACTGGGTATGTAAATCGCTGTATGGATGAGTGAGTTGTTATTTGAGGTGGGTGCTTGGTAAAGTGAGTTGGTGTGTGAGTGACTGAATAGGAGAGTGAGTGTCTATGAGAATGGATGTGTGGGTGAGTGAGTGGATGTGGTAGTGCTTGGATGGATATGTAAATTGGTTTTCAACCAGTTGTGTGGGTGTAGGAGTGAGTCTGTGAGGGCTTACATGGGTGAATGAGTGACTGTGTTGAGAAGCTTTATGGGTGAGTGAGTGGATGCATAGTTGAATAAGTTTGTGTATGAGTAGCTGTATGGGTGAGTGCGTGGCTGTGTGAGTGGCTGTATGGGTGAGTTAATAGTTATGTGAGTGGCTGTATGAGTGTGAGTGGGTGTGTGAGTGGCTCTATGTATGAGTGTGTGGTTGTGTGAGTACTTGCATGGGTCTGTGAATGGGTATATGAGTGGTTGTGTGAGTATGTGAATGGGGGAGTGGGTGTGTGAGAGGCTGTATGGGGTAGGAGTGGGTGTGTGGGTGGTTCTGTGGATGATGTCATCAGTGATATTGTAGAATCACTTACAACCTTTTTGGCAACAAGAGCCAATTGAAATAGCAGAGGCTAAATACTACGCCAACTACCATGTATACTTACAGGCTACGGAAACAGAGAAAGTTCATCATCATCATCAAACACACTTTATTCGGTTTCTGTATAAAACCATGAAAGTATTCTTAAACCATACTAAGTATAAAAAGTAAACTGATACAATGTATTTGTACAAGATTCACATAAATAACAAATCTCACCTAAAAATCTCATACAATGCATAAAATATATTATGAAGTGCAGATACCGTAAGTCATTGGAAGTAAAGAGCAGAAAGGTAAATGAACCAAATGTCCCTAACTAGACTATGTGTGTCACCAGGATACCTAATATAGAACTATGCCATCATTTAAAAGGCAGTATCAATTAATCGCACCAGGCTCTAAGCTTCACTGCTGATTTCAGAAAGTTAAGAACAAATAGAATAGTGTCATAAGACAGCAATTGTAAATAAATAAAAAGTGGTTGCACCTGCTTAAACTCTAACCTTTTTAAAACAGGGATAATAAATGTTTTCAGAGGAGTCACATAATACTTACAAAATATTAAGAGGGCGCACAGCAAGATGGCATCTCTGTAGAGCTGCTCTGCCGGCCGAGCTCATTATCTGCCCATTATCCTCCCCATCCTGCCCTGATTTCTGCCCAACCCACAGGCACAGTGTTCAAGAGAGTTGTGGACAACCCTGGCTAAGTGCTGCGGACCCCGGGGTCGTCCTCACAGCGATCGCTTGCTGGGAAAGCTCTGGGCCTGTGCCAGCAACATGGCGGATCGGGACGCGCTCTGACTGCGTGACTGAGGTAGGCCGCGACTAGCGCTGGTTACGGTTTGCGAGTGCTGGGAGGGCGGGCTGCGCCTCACGCCTGGCGCTTAGTGGGTTGTGCAGTGTGGTCTGGGGGACTGGCCAGCTCCTTACTGCGAGTTACTACTGTGACTAGGGGCTGAGCTGCCTTTGGTTCCTTGCTTGTGGGGCCTACCGGTGGCGGGCTTGCGGAATGCAAGGCTGCGTACCCTTACCTCGGGCCGACTGGCGAGCCTGCTGCGGAGCTTCATCGGGCCGCTGCTGAGGGTTGGGCTGTGTTCCCCTGTGCATGTGCACTGTGTGCCCATCTTTCAGCTGAGTATATTCCTGCTGCGGTGTGCTGCTACCCTGGGTCTAACTGCTCTCACGGGCCTCTCTGCTATCATCCAGTTGGGGCCAGCTCAGAATGATCACCGCAACTGCTGGAAAATTGGCGCCTCTGCTCCCCTGCTGTTGCTGTGTGCCAGCGCTCTTGTGGCAGACCTAATGATTCTGCAAAGCTTTGGGGGCCTTGGATAGTGGCACGACAACTCCCACAGTGGTGTTAGACCGCCATCTTTGCCTATTTCAAGCCTCAAGGTGAGGCCGATGTGGAGTGTGTTTCTGGAGCGGAACTGTCTGTCTATCACACCCTCAACTTCAAGGTGGCATTGGAATATCTGCCTGTTAACTACGCCTCTTGCTCCACTGATTCCCATGGCTTTCTGAGTGTACCTCCTATTGCTGCATACCTGCTATCTGTGCCTACTATTCCCCTCTGCATTGGCTTCTCTTGTGCGGGGAACACGGCGGAGTGTAGCCCTGCTGAACATCTGACCTGTGGCGCTCTCCCCCCTGGCACAGCAGCACTGTGATATTAGGAACACGGGAAGTCCATGATATCTCCTTCAGGTCTAATCTTTGATCAGCTTTTGCTGTGACGCAGACACTAGCTTGAGGCCTGCACTACACCGGTTGCATTAGCGTTGAGCCCCAGAAACATTGCGGACGAGTGGCGTAGCTGTCTCCATTATAGCCCCTGACCTCGACGGCGCTACGCCTTTCCTGCATGGGCACAACTTCACCCCGCTCTCCAGATCCTCACCATACTACGAAGTGGTGATACCAGGTGGGGCACGCTATTATCTGTCGAGTTTGCATATCGCTGCCTGCTGTGCTGTATCAACATCATAGGAAAAACTGAGCACGGCCAACCGTGTCTCAAATTTGAACCCCATAAACCAGCAGAGCCTCTTAACATGCTGCCTCAGACTCTGAGGCGGATGCTCCAAATGAACACCTCACCAACATTGACAAGACCCTTCTCGCGTTTCAGGCCAGCTTACAGACTATCAATGGCAAGATTGACCACCTGAACCTACGCATGGATCATATGTCCACGAAACTGGACAAACATGCACTGCGCCTGGGGGAGGTGGAGACACGTATTTCTGATGCTGAAGATGGCTTTCAGCAGGTGACCACCAAGACGGCATCTATGGAGAAAGTGTTAGCTGTCATACAGGCCCGTTGTGAAGACTTGGAAGCTAGATCGCACCGCAACAATGTGCATATTACGGGCCGGCCAGAGTCCACGAACACGGGCCGCCTTGAGACATAGGTAGAGAAATTTCTCCGGGAGATCTTCGGGGCAGAGCAGTTATCTCAGGTCCTGATAGTGGAGCGGGCTCATCTCTCTCTGGCTGGACGTCCCCCCCCGGGCGCCCCACCGCGTCCCATTATTGCTCACCTTCTAAATTAGAGGGACTGGGATCCAGTACTTTGACTGGCTCGGGAGAAGGGTACCATCACTTATGAGGGGAATGCTATGGCCTTCTATCCGGACTTTACGCTGGCGGTACAGGAGGCCCAAAGAGAGTTCCAGTCTGTCAAAAAACTTCTCATCGCAGCACAGGTGTCATACGCCATGCTTTACCCTGTGCATTTGTGCATAGAGGACAATGGAAAATACAAGATCTTCACTTGCCCAAAGTCAGCATTGGACTTCACTAAATCTGTCTCCCATATCAACCGATCCTCTTAAACTGTGATAGGAGATGAGGCTATAGGAACTAGCGACATGACACATGAGCAGTGATGCCTTTGAGTCACCTGTGTTAGAACTGAGGCACGCCTCTATTTTCTTTCTTTTTGCATCACCGGTCGACACGACGCCATCGGCCCGGCAGCCGCTCTGTGCTTTGAAATGAGTATTGCGGACATTTGACAACCTATTTGTGCCTCTTTTCTCCTTTAGTGTTACCATATGCATCAAAGTATTAAAGGGGACAGCCTCTGTGTTATTATGTGATATGGTATTGCAGAGATCGGGGAGGAAATGCACTCTTGCTCGGCCACCTCCTATCTCACTG
This sequence comes from Lissotriton helveticus, assembly GCF_964261635.1. NCBI lineage: Eukaryota > Metazoa > Chordata > Amphibia > Caudata > Salamandridae > Lissotriton > Lissotriton helveticus. Next base: position 1,197,270,291 of record NC_136059.1, read on the forward strand.
GGAGGGATTTTGTGCTCCGGCGCCCCCCCTATGGGTATTCCCCATGACTAGTTATTACCTTGGGATTTGTTACTGGGGGTTCAGGATGGCTTTAGCATGTTGGGGTTGCTGAAGTGGGTGGGGGTGATGGTGAGGCGTTTATGTGTTCTGTTTATGTGGCTGGCTATTTTAGTAATGTATTGGATAATGCTCATACATTCTGCTCGACTGACAGACATAGGATAGATTCCACTTACTGTATACTTTGCTCTTGCGATGCATAATATTCTATGACAATTTCTTGTTTAACATGGAACGTGCAGGGGCTCAATACGTCAACAAAAATACAGTAGGTGATAGCGCATTTGGAACGCCATGGAATCAGTATTGCCCTTCTGCAAATAACTCATCTCACACAAGCTACAGATTAGTTGGTTGGGATTCGCTGGGCCGGCTACCGCCTCGCCTCTTCCTACTCATCTTATAGCCGAGGGTACTCACACTTGTACAAAAGGGCCTGCCTTTCACCAGCCTCCAAACTCATGTTGATACTGCGGGTCATTATGCTGTGGTACACGGGAAACTAGTGGGCACGTTTGTCACCATTGTAAAACACTTATGGACCCAAAATAGATGACCCTGGTCTATATAAGAGTCTTATTGCGGTACTGCATAGTTTGCCTGATGCAGCGACCCTCTGGGGGGGGATATCTCAACATGCATTTAGACCCCAGTAAGGATAAATCCAGTGGCAGGTAAGGGCATTCTCCCTGGGCAGCTCGCGCAATTAACAATGGGATGGTTGAACTGGAGCTGCTGGTAGATATGGCGACACAGACATGAAGAGGCACTTGAAGGCACACATATCTCCACAGTACATGGCAGCTGGTCTCGCCTTGATTATTGGTTTATGAGTGAGGGGGCGGCGGGCTGGGTGACTGATGTGGAGAGCCTACCACGCACACTCTCTGAACATTGTCCTGTTCTTCTCAATCTCGGCATTCCGCAAACACTTCCCCGATCTTTCATCTGGCACTTCTGGCCCGAGGCGCTGTTAGACCCTCTATACCTGGAGACCATCCATGAGGCTACTATTCGGGGCACCTGAATGGGTACATCAGCTGGCATTTTAAAGGACCTACGAGGCCAGTTGACTAAAGTGGAGACTACTATGACTAAACTTGAGCTGGACTATAAGATTGCACCCTGTGAGTTGACCTCGGCATCTATTAAGGAGGCCATACTTGAGCATATGAAACTGGCAGAGGAGGAGATGCGATACATCTCTAAACGTCATGTGGCTCGCTGTTATGGAGCGGGTGGAAGGCCGGGACATCTCCTAGCTACAAAGATTAAACACCGCATGAGCCAGGGCATAATCACTAAGATTACAGACGATTCATGATGTGACCATTATAGCCCCACAGACATAACGGACCAGTTCAAACAGTCGTATGCGAAACTATATACCTCCCACAGTGAAACGGACACTACTGAATTAGACACCTACCTATCGCGGGTGGCCATCGTATGGCTGTCGGATGGTCCAAGAGACTATTTAGGTCAGCCTACCACAGCTGAATACATCCACTTGGCGATAGGTTCTCTCCTTAATTGAAAGGCGATTTCCTTCTAAATTTTATAAGGCCTATGATGAGGAGCTCACTCTCTTCTTGTTAGAAATGTATGCTGAGGCGTACGACTCGGGCGTGCTTCCCCAATCCCTCCGTGAGGCGTTAATCATGACCTTACTTAAAAACGACAACCCGTCCTCCAATTGTGAATCATATCGGCCACTGTCGCTCATCAACACAGACGTGAAAATGTTAGCGAAGATTTTGGCCACCCGCCTCCAACCGCTCATGCAGAGTCTGGTGCTGCCCGATCAGTCTGGCTTCATTCCCACGCGGTCCACCTCACACAATTTGTGCACACTGTTTGCTCTATTTCACACTCTCTCTCCCGACCTACCAGCAGCAGCTATCATGCTTGATGCTGCTGAGGCGTTTGATTCAATAGAATGGGGCTATCTGTTTTTTGTACTGCAATGGATGGGATTCTCCCCTTTCTTTATTAACTGGGTACGACTACTGTACACAAACCCCACGGCACCCATCCGGGTGGGAGGCCACACTTCGGAGCCAATACCTATCACTAGAGGGAACAGGCAAGGGTGCCCCCTATCGCAGCTTTTGTTTGCATTGACGCTGAAACTGCTGGCCTGCCTCATCAGGCAATGCTACAAACATGCAGCTCTCAACTTTAGCCATTGATCGATTATTATTTCGCTATATGCGGATGATATGTTGCTTTTCATACGTGAACCCCACACTCACCTGGCACCGGTTCTGTGGGAATATATTTGGTTTGCTCGGTTCTCTGGGCTACATATTAATTGGACTAAATCCGTGGTGATGCCACTAACTACGTGTACACGTCCGCATGAACCTGAATTCCCTCTTGTATGAGCAAGAGAGTCCGTTAAGTATTTCGCGATTTGGGTTCACCTAGATCCTGATAGAGTACTCCGAAAGAACTATGGATCTGCTACAACGGTGCTGGAGCAGCAAGAGGACAGATGGGTGTGTCTTCCACTTTTTTTTGTTGATCGTATTGCCCTAATTAAAATGGTGGTGCTACCTAAGCTCTATACCTTTTTAATAACACACTTGGGGCCACATGTATCAAGCAAAATTGCATGTTCAAATGCCAAAATTCGCAGAATTTCGTCGTTTGCGAATGCAATTTTGCCAAATGGTATGTAGAAAGGCGAAATAAGGAATCACAAAATTTGCGATTCCTTATTTTGCGTTTGCATTTAAGGAATCGCAAATTTTGTGACTCCTTAAATGCAATATAAGAAGCACCAAAAAGTGCAATTTGGCCTTAAGGAATCACAAATTACTACCAACTTCAAGTTGGTGGTAATTTGCGATTTCTTTGAAAAATTCACTTTTTTGCATTTTTCAAAGTGCAATGTGAAGCACATACATGCCCTTAGGGCATGTATGTGCGCCATATGTGCACCTATGCTTATTTGAGGGGTGCATCAGGGTGTCCTTTTGACTCCCTTGAAATTATTCTCAATTTGCGATTCTCAAATTGCGAATCGCAAATTGAGAATAACTTCCCATTCATTCCGATGGGCCTCCTGCCCATAGAAATGAATCGCAATTAAGGAATATTAAGAAATCTCTAAAAATGTGCGATTTTTTACATACATCCCTATTTGCAATTCTCAAATAGCGATTTCTTAAAAATCGCTATTTGAGAATCGCAAATCAGGATGTTGATACATATGGCCCCAATTCCTCTCACACAAACCCTATGGAGCAAAGAGGGAAGCAGAACCCTGGTGGCCCTCCACTCAAATCATGAATACACAAAAAGACCAGGGTCCTGGGACTGCGGAGACCTTAATGTACCGTATCTCCTCAATGTAGTCCAGTTCAGAGGATTGTAGTCTTCTACATAACACTCCGTGTACTCAATTTTGTAGTATTCATATATGTGTAATCCTAAACCCTCATCCCACACTTTTTGTTGACAGTTTTTCAGAATATGATGGGACAATGCATTGCGATCCCAATCATACAGCTCCCATAAAGTGGAAAAAGTGAAGCGAGCGTGATGACACCTCACGGACGTACCACCATGCGGACCACTGATAGGTACTCACCAGTGAAGTCAATTGTTGTCATCATTGGCATTCATCACGCTCTAAACAGAAGAAAGGAGTGTCCAACAGAGAAAGAAAGAAAGTAACAGAAAAGGTGCAAAAAAGTGAAGTGTAGGAGTATCTCACACCTCACAATGTGGTGAAAATTGTAATAAAATTGATAAGATTCACTCACTTTGCGACAATTTTATTCTTTCACTTAGTGAATCCAACCAAAATAAAAAACAGTGTAGGTTGCTATTTATGCATACCACTGTTAGATGCCAACATGTTTCTCTGCCTCTAAACTTTATGCAGATTCATCAGGGCTATGTTGTATTTGCCACTGCACCTTGTGTTGGACACATCAATCTGGAAGACTGTCAACAAAAGGTAAAATCAGACACATGGTTACCATGGATCTGTGTGTGACTTCAACAGTATAAAATTATATCTCACTCTTATTTGTATATTTCCCCCTAGCAAGCCATCTCGTAGCCTACCAGCTGCCAGGTTTTAGAACAAGTTTCCTTTCGTAAAACTCTTGGTCCTGGGGTACCCAGTGTTCCTCTCACCCAGCATTTTTTCAAAACAGTGCCCTCACTGCTTCTCCTTCTGATCTGGGGTGGTAGACAGGTTCAGGTGGGCTGGCAGACTCTTACTCTTGATTAGGAGCGCAGGGGCTTCAGTGCATCCAATATCTCCCTGTATTATCTTTTCACGCATGCACAATACGCAAATTTTTGGTTCACGTCTTATGCTTTTATCTTACATGTGGCGGTGGAACACTAGGACGCTCATTCCTCTCCGTTGAGCTCCATATTGACACACAGGCATAGGACTACGCCCCAAGATGCAATTAACACTACCAACCCGATGATTATAACCTGGAAGGCGCTAAGTCGAGGGGCTGGAAAGCTGCCATTGTACTCCCCATTGCTGCCTCTTGCTTAACACTCAGACATATCGGTGACACACGAGGTGGGAGCTATGCACACAATGTTTCGGGTGGGAATTGACAAACTGCAGGACCTGTACCCCAATGGCACCTTTTTGACAACTGATGACGTCGACTATATATTCAACACAAGACACCACTTTTTATTTTCTTGCTCCACAGACTAAAAGAAAGCAGTACAAGCTCACTACCCAACATTTCCTGCGGAGCCCCTGACGTCACTGGCATTGCACACACTACTTCTAAGCTCCACCCGACAAAAGCTTGTTACCAACCTATATCAAGCTGCTAGAGAGGATAGGGCCCCTTCACACAATAAGAGTTTGGACAAATGGAATGAATGTCTAGACCCACAACTTATGCAAAAAGAATGGGAACACTGCTGCCAACTGACTAGCGCCCTCACCTCCAATGGGAACTTACGTAGAATACATTTCAAATATCTTCACCAGGTTCATTACACGCCCTACAAACTTTTAAAATCTGGACTCAGGGACACGGATGCTTGTGCACGGTGTGGTGCCTCAGGTCTAGACTTTTGGCACCTGGCCTGGGCCTTTGGGTGGGTGTGGACACACTGGACTGAGGTGGTTGCTACACTATCTAAGATCATCAAGGTCGAATTGACACACTCCCTGCATGTGTGTTTATTTGGGCTACTTCCTTTCCTGAAAGGTGTCAAGGGCAGACTGGCAAGTGTGGCACTGCTTATTACCAAAAGGCGAGTGGCGATGGTGTGGAATAGCAAGCGGATTCCTACAGCTGAGCAGTGGCTCAGAGATTTGACATACTGTAGAGAGAATTGAGTGCTATTTGCGGAAGAATTGCCTGCGACTTCCTGGCCAAATGACATATGGGAACCCCTATTGATTTACCTGTGGTCTATTGTGCAGCCAGATACCCTGGTCACCGCTTCTGTGTGAATAACAATTAGTATACTTGCATGTGCTGTAAGATATGTGTAATTGTATAATTATGATTAGAATCTACCCTCTCTGTATGTACATTATGCAACGAGTTGGTTGATTGTTCTTTTTTCACATTGATGTACTCTTCAATACCTCATTTGTACACTGAATGAGACTCTATGAAAATCAATAAAAAGAATATATATATATATATATATATATATATATATATATATATATATATATATATATATATATATATATATATATAAAAAAAATTAAGCATGTCCTGTGGAGACTCACTGTCATAGTCACAGGACTCTAGGATCTGGCCTCTGCTACACCCCGTGGCTGTGCCAGCAGGAGGTGGAAGAAATCAAAGCGAAACCTAGTCAGTAAACAATGTTCATAGATGCTAAAAGGCCCTAGGAGATATGGCTCTATCGGTTGCATGGTTTTCAGAATAATTAATTTATGGACACTAGGTTTTCTCAATTCGTACTCTTCCCTCTCTAGTCTCTTCTGACTACAAAAAGACTCCTGCACCCAGCCCAGGTCTTTCTTAGTCACTAAGTCTGGGTTGGTGAATAATTCAACTCTTCCGAATCTTTAAAAAACTACTCTTTATATAGTTAAGCCATAGAATATGATGAGCATAATCATGAGCCATGCACTCCTTCAAGATCAATTTACTTAAGGAGGATCCTTCGTTCAGCCAAATCATCAACCAAAATGTTAAAAGGTGAAGGCCCAAAAGGACAGACAGATAGGACACCCCCAGTTCTTCATGTACCACCATATTAGACATTCCCTGGGGCACACCTTATGTGATTCTTAAAATGCCTCTTCCACTATCCGTTGGTCTCACTACCCTGCTCTGCCCAGCCCCTCCTCTATGAGCCAATAAGAGCCCACTAAGATAAACACACAAAGGGTGTGATCACTAGGTATACTAGCCAAGATGGTGAATTCCGTGGTTAATTCAAAGAGAGGCGTTGATACCAAGATAAAATCAATAAATGAACCACCATCCCACCCATCAAAAGACGATGTAAGGGCCTTGCAACAGGGACCTAATGTACTCAAAGGTGAAGATAAATCAAATTAATGTAGAAAACCGTTAAGTAAATTGCCTTGTGCATTGTGTTCAAAATGAATCTCCTTCACTCATGGGCAGCCCAAATCAATCAGACTTGTGGTCCTTGGATTTCCACATAGGTCAATATCAAAATTCCAGGCAATCACTACATTTTTAAAAACTACATTAAGATCTTTCCTTAAAAACAAGCCCAACATAGAAATGTTACACATGCCCTTAGCACAAGACATTGCGTTATAAAAATTCAAGACACCTACTTTACAGGACCACTTACACAACAACAAAGACAGTATACAAGGGCTCTCAGTTGGCAACAGATCAAACTGAACTGTTTTATTAATAAAATCCATGAGGTGTAAAGAAGCTTAATATCTAAGCCTGCAACATTCCATGATATAAAGTTGAAGTCTATGCCGCCCAAAGTCCCATCGCTTGGCTGAGAATTGGGCGGCCTAATATTTGTTGCCCCCAGTTCCACAGAAACTGCCCCACTAACTCAATCAGAAGTGTCCAAAGCGCCCATGAGTGCAAAATGATTTGATAACTCCATAAGAGGTGGAAAAAGCTGCTGCCCGTATTGTGATGTTCAAAGAGTATGGTTCAAATTTAGATTTGTGGACCTGAAGGGAGGGTAGGAGGACTCCTGCCTGTCAAACAGGGCACTACTGTTATGAGACATATTGTTCTAACCAGATAATTCAGGTTTATAGAAGAATCCGATAGGAAGGGCCGTAATAGAGGTCTGGGGACCAAAAGGGGCGTTAATCAAGGCTGTAGCCAGAATCCTTTTGGCAATGTGAAGTCTATTAAAGTTGATAATGACACAGTCTCCCTTGCAGGACTTATAGGAGCTACCTACCCAACTTTGCACCATGTTAATGTTTTTTTCCACCCTTGTTCCTCAGGCAGTATTACAAGACAGCCCATGTATGACTTTGTACTTCACTTGGAAATAGTCTTCCTTAACACCCTGGGTGAGAGGTGGCACATTCCACAGGATCACAACATATGGGGTTGATTCTGCTGGAAGATGTATATCTATAAGATTACAATTGGGACCCCCCTCTCCCCAGAGAGGACTCTCCTGCTCTATTATTCTCAGGGATGGTTCGATCCAGTGTGGGCACCCTGTCCTCAGGTCTTAAACTCAAACCAGAACTTAAGACTGTGTGGTTCTGTGAGGAAGACAGGGACCACGGCTTCTGTGGGCAATTGATGCAAAACCTATGGGTTGCTTAGACGGGAGAGACGAATTCTTCATGGTGTTTAAATGAGAAGCTGCCAGATTATATCCTTTGTTGCCAGATGACCCGATGGAATCCTTGGTTCCATGTTCCATGTTAAAGGCCTCCCCCCTCAAAGGGATACAACATTTGAGGTCAGAAAGTCCCTTTTCTAGTGAAGTCAGACGTAGAAATAGTGGAACCAGTTTTGAATCTAATATAACCTTTAGTGAGTCCTGAAAGGATTCTAGTATACTCGCCATGTCTGCCTTTTTGATTACTTGATCAATTGGTAACTTCTGGCATGTCACCTCAGCTCTCGGCCTTTTGGCCTTTCCCCCAGACATGTGGCCATCTCTACTCCTCCTGTTCTCCCCTCCATGGCACATCCAGAAGTTATTAATTGCTTAACAGGGCAACCGACAACACGCTCCTGGGTTAGGCATACCTCATCCCCCCTAGGATTATTGACTACAATAGAGGGTAAAAGAGGTCAATGCTTACCCACCATACAGTGGGTCAGATCCTCTGATTCTTGCACTCCGTGTCTATTTAATGGACCATGAACGTTGTCTGAGATCGTGTGTGTCCTGACTGGATTAGGAAGAGGGCGATTGACAGGGGACAGAGAAAGACGCCGGACTACCAGCTCTATCTCTTTGCCAATCACTCCTGATGCCCTCTGTAGAAATTAATCCATAGTCACTACTGAACCTGTCGCAGCCCTCCCAGAATCCGTAGTCACCTTGTGTTTCCCATGGCAGACTCAAACCAATATGCAATCAGCACTCTTCAGCAGCGGACTTGCAAGGAAAATGTAACAAATCTCTAACTCCTGATTGGTGTGCGAAAAATCCCACAGGGGAATGCTGGAACTGTAACTTGCAACCAAATCACAAAGCTTACAAAGACCATAGGTCACCTGGATGCTGTGACCCTACAGCCAACGTCAAAAAATGCAAATATTGTAGTACGAGGGAACACTGCCCTCCCTACCTGCTTCTCTGACCTCGCCCTCAACAATGGGATAATGGCTCAGTTGTAGCGCCCACTGCAAACCATCACCTCCTGATGTGCTGAATAAGCTTTTGAGGAGAGATGTTGAATAAAATAAAAGAGAACCAAGAGTGTAGGCCCAGCCCAGCCTCCTCAGGTCTCTGACAGGCGCCGGTGGGCCCGCCCTTGGCCCGGACCACGCTTATGAGTGCAGAAAGCAGGGGTAGGCGGAAAATGCAGTCCTCCTTCTCTTGTTCCCACCTGGCATCACCAAGCGGCTACCACTGCCGCCGAGACACAACACACTTATGGGCGCTGAAAGCAGGGGTGGGCGAGAAATGCAATCCTCATTCTCCGGTTCCCACCAGGAATCACCAGGAACCTACCAGCCTTTTAAAAGGGAAAGGTAGACCTGTGGCACAGGTACAATACTATAGCAGGCAGTGGACCAGGGGCGGGGTGAGGAGTGGGGCATGGGGAATAGGTCAGGAAGGAATGATAGAGCTGTTTTTCAGCCAGGGACAACGTGCTTCCACTGTAATTATGCAGGACATTGGAAAGCTGATTGTCCCCTGCTAAACGCCAGGCAACAGGGCCAAAGATCAACAAAGGCCTCAGAGGTAGCATTCACATCAGTGAAATGCTCCGCCCAACACACTGACAACAACTTTGACATAGATCACAATAGGCAGCAAGGGCCTACAACATCCCAACCATGCCCGTCACTCACCCCTTCACCAACACCAGCCCCAAGGGGGAACAATGGACTCCAGAGCACGATATGACAAATGGCTACCCACCATATCCCACACCACCACCAGAAACATTTATGGGATGCCCAAGAGTGGAAGACTGCATAATAGCTCCAACAATATACATAGACCAGGCTTGTCCATATGAGGAAGGGACAATATTGGACAAAGCCATTCCCTTATTGATTGACACCCGGGTTACAAGATAAAAGCTGAAGACATCAGACATGCCAAATGCACTACTTTCAAGAACTCAAATAGCGTCAGTCGGCATGACTGGACATTCCGTTGATAAATACCTGACAAAATGTTTGAAACTGGTTGTGGGCACAATAACAGTCCAGCACCAATTCATCCTCAGCAGATTCTAACCAATAAACCTACTAGGGAGGGACCTGCTATGTAAAAACAGTGCACCATTCACTACTCACCATTAAGGGTTTTCTTGGCAAGTAAGACAAATGGGCTGCCTGTGCAGTACCAGTGATACCGCCAGAACTGTTGGGACTATGTGCCACACCATGTCTAGTCAAGGAACAACAATGATGTGGGGCAGGTGTTGGATTATCCACCATTACAGATAAAATTAATACCAGGGGTGCCGCTACCACGCATTTCCCAATACAACATTTCTAAGGAGGGATAAGCAGGTATAGCCCCAGTAATAAAGGACCTTCTCTAGTAGGGCATGATAAGAGAAATGCACTTTAGTTCTTGCAACACCCCTATTGTGCCTGTGAAGAAAGCTTCCCGGGGCCCGCATGGGGCCCATGTGTACAGATTTACACATGACCTCAGCTAATTGAACAAAATAACGATTCCATAATTTCCTGTGGTTTCCAACACAGCTACCATTTTGTCCAACATCCCAGTCACGGCCACCCATTTTACTGTGTTGGACCTTAGCAATGCCTTCTTCGCCATTCCCCTGCACCCTAATAGCCAATATCTTTTTACGTTCTCATTCAGAAAAGGTATACACAGTGTAGGTTAGCTCAGGGGTGCACAGAGTCATCATCCATCTTTTCTAACACCTTGAAGATGGATTTGGATTCCCTGAAACTGCCAGTGACCTCAACTGTGATACAATACGTTGATGACGTACTGTTGGCTTCAGCCTCGCAGGCACCCTGAATGGCAAACACTGTGGCCCTCCTGTGTCATCTAGCACTGAAGGGTTACAAGATGCCCCCCAAAAAGCTGCAGTTCTGCTTAACAACAGTACAGTACTTGGGCCATGAATTGTTCAAAGGGACTTGAAAATTACTGCCCGACAGAATATCCACCATAACACATTTTCCCCAACCACATACACAGGCAGAGGTGGGGGCTTTCCTGGGGGTGGCGGGTTACAGCAGGCACTGGATACCAAACCTTTCCTTAATTGCCTGCCCACTGCAAGCTTTAACTCACAAGGCTGTCCCAGACCTTGTACCTTGGTCCCATGAGTGCGACAATGCATTGAATACCCTAAAACATAAGTTGAGTGTGTCACTGGCGCTGGGTCTCCTAGATTAGATCAAGGAATTCCAACTGCTCTCATGAGAAGTAAGGTTGCTTACTGGGGGTATTGGCACAACAGCATGGATTCTTCTGCTGCCCAGTGGTCTACTACTCTTCCACTCTAGACCCCATAGCCAAAGCTCTCCTGGCTTGACTGCGAGCAGGGCCAGCAGCAGCCCAGGCAGTAGAACAACAAGGGAATGCAGTTCCTGGCACACACCTTGGTCTTACATGTTCCACTTGCGGTGGACACTCTGTTGACAACTACATAGACACAGCACCTTACAAATGCACATCTCACTAGGTATGAATTGACGTTGTTGGCACCACACATTATCATTAAAAGGTGCACCGTGCCTGTCTACTGCCCACTGAGTATGACATTGATAACCCAACAGTTGATGATGCTTTCCATGATTGGTTATTTGCCATTTACAGACATACAAAGGTGTGACCAGACCTAAGGGGCACACCGTTCTCAGATGTCACCGGGGGACCTGTTTGTTGATGGCTCATGTCTCAGAGATGACACAGGAGCACTGCAGGCTTCCTATGCGGTGGGCACAGCTAGAATCCTGCTGAAGGGGCAAGACTGACAGCATTAAGAGGGTCCAAGCAGCAACATAAGTGGCGCTGACAAGGGCATGTGAACTGACACAGGGTAAAACAGTGAACGTATACACAAAAAAACAGTACGCCTTTGGGGTACTCCACGATTTTGGGAAGCTGTGGGCAACAAGGGGATACAGCATGCACTACTGAGTGCTCATCTTCTACAAGCCTGCTATTACCAAAGAAAGTAGCGATAATTAAATGTGCATCACACAGCTCTTCCAAGGACTATGTTTCAAGGGAAAATGCATTTATTGATGGTGATGCTTAGAGAATAACATTAACAGGTTGCGAACTTGTAATGGTTCAGATCACTTCCACTCAACAGGTGACACAAATAAAGGATGATTCCATGTATTCTGACCCTAAGTACATTAAAAAATAGGCTGGGTTGAGCAGGAGGAGTGGAAGAATGGAAGATGTGTGCATACAGTGGAGGGAATGTGGACAGGCCCTAATGGTAAAGTATGTTGCTCATTTCAGTGCTTTACCCCAAGGCCCACCTCTTTCATGGTCCTTCACATGTGAAAAGTGATGGAATAATCTGTTTGTTTTCCCAATGTTTGTACAGCACCAAGTTCCGTCAAACTCTAGAGTGCTGATGCAGACAATATACAGTTTATTCACAATACAATATTGAGAGGGTACAGCAAAAGTGCCTAATCACTTTCCACCTCCACACAGACCTTTCTAATGTCTACAGCTTGATTTCATCAACATGCCCCGTCTAAAAATATATGTATGTGTTGGTGATCGTGTGCATGTTTAGCAAATAGACTGAGGCATACCCAGAAAAGCACTGTGATGTACAAACTGTTGCCAAATGCCTTTTGAAGAAACGTATCCAATGATCTGGGGTCCCCGTACTCCTGAGTTCTGACAATGGACCAATGTCCATCTCCCATGTTATTGGAGGAGTAAGCAGAGGGCTAAGAACCACACATAAATTACATTGCACCTATCAGCCACCAGCAGCAGAGGTTGTAGAGAGAAGAAATGGTTTGTTGAAAAACTAAAAAGGGAAGATCTGTGCATCCACTGAACTATCCTTGATTGTTGCACTGCCATTAGCTTTGTTGTCCATGAGAAGCACTCCTGGCAGAGTCACAAAACTGAGCCCACATGAGATTATTTTTGGCCATCCAATGCACATCTCAGGCCACATCTATTGTTCCCCTGTCAGTATCGGATGATTTGCTATAGCACTACTGCAAAAGGCTAACGGAGACATTGTGTTATCTTCATCACCTTCATCTTCATCACCTCCCTGAAGCAGACACACTACCAGCCCACCAGTTCTAGCTAGGTGACTGGGTCTGGGTCAAGGCCCACACCAGATGGCACTGCCTCCAGCCTTGGTGGAAAGGACCATTCTAGGTCCTCCTGACAACTGCAACAGCCGTCAAGTGTGAGGGGCTTACTTCCTGGACCCACGGCTTCCACACCAAGAAAGCATCAGAACCACAGTAAGAGCCCCACGCCTTGGCCCCTCTAACTGTGGTAGAACCAGCAGGACACCCTGACAATATGTGTACTACTAAAAGAACCTAAGTGGCTGAAGTGCTAGTAACCACTCAAGCCTCACAAAGGGTACCATTGAATGATTTTGGATCTTTGTGAATTCCTTGTTATTGAATTCTTTGCTCCTTTTGCCTACACTTACCAATGCCTGGAACAATGCCACACACAATTCTAAAGAAATACAAGGAGGGGCCCTTGGTGCTGACTACAGTATGAACCACCATTTCTGGTATAGTCATCACAATAGTAGTGATACTGTTTGCTACTGACCACATCTCCATTCCCTTCCTTGTTGAACCAGACACAGGCATAAACAATACTGAAATGCTGTATCAAATGCCACCATCCAACTCATCAATACTAGATGGTGTAAGAGAGCAGGAGGTTATGGGGGTAAGGAAAATACAATATGGAAAGAATATAAAGAAAATAAATGTTGACAATGTGTGTGAAAATCATGAATGTCAGCACACATTTGTCAATACATGCAGAGGAAAAGACAAAGACAGAATTATGTAGGTTGTACCACGATGAGGGGCATGCTACTGACCCAGCAACATATGTAAATAAAGCCAGGATGCACACCTATGAGCATGACTACAGCATCTGGGCAGCCTGCTCCGCCAAGTTCCGGCCACCCCACACCTGAATGGTCACCATCCATGAACATACAAACAAATAAGTGGGATCAGTTACTGTTAGACAGATTAGATACAAGCCAAAGGAAGGGTTGGGTAGGGGAACATATCTGGTGGCTTGGCACTCCCCAGGGGACAATATGGTGGAGGACCTAGGGGTACCAAGCCTAAGAGTAGAGCACACAATGACCACACCTTGGTGCATAAAGATCACCACAGACAACACTCTAGTTATTGAAGAGCCGCCACTTTATTTCTATAAGCAGGTTGAGTCTGTTTCTGATTTTATGTAGACTTCTACAATGTCATCAATGATACCATTTCAGATGTCATCAGTGATATCATCATTGATGTCACTGACCATGTCATGAGTGATGTAATATGTGAGATCATAAACAGTGCATTGCAGGGGCATAAATTATAGTTAGCTCAGGTAACTAAAAATGCTGAATTTAACTAGTTTTGTACGCGTGAAACCTGAGGCTAGCTATAACGTCCGTGTAACCTGTTTATTTAATTGAATTTCTATGTTTTTTATGTTATTTCCTAACTATAACGTCCTGATAAACTTGTTTTTTTCAGTGCATTTCTACATTGTTTAATGTTATTTCCTAACTATGATGTCCCTGTAACCTTTATTTATTAGTGAGTTTTTAAGGTTTTTTAAATTTTATTTCCTAACTGTAACCTTTGAGAGTGGGTGTGTGAGTGGCTGTATAGATCAGTGAGTGGGTGTTTGAGTGGCTGTATGGGTCTGTGAGTGGGTGTGTGAGTAGCTGTATGGGTCAGTGACTGAATGTGTGAGTGGCCTGCTGGATCTGTGAGTGGGTGCGTGAGTAGTTGTGTGGGTGTATGACCAGTTTTGTGAGTGGATGTATGGGTCTATTAGTAGGTGTGCGATTGGTTGTATGTGTCTGTGAATGGGTGTGTTAGTGGTTTTATCGATCTGTAAGTGGATGTGTGAGTGTCTGCATGGGTGTGTGAGTAGTTTTCTGGATGTGTGAGCTTCTGTATGAGTCTTTGAGTGGGTGTGTCAGTGGTTATGTGGGTGTGTGAGTGGCAGTATGGGTCTGTGAGTGGGTGTGCTAGTGTTTTCTTGGATGTGTAAGTATATGTGTGAATCTCATGAGGGCTATATTATCCCTTCGCCGCAGATTGCATTTTGGAACACCCTGCCACTTATGGTTCAAGGACTAGTATCCCTCTCCAAAATAGTTAAACTTCCCCGGCTTCTATAGTTTTTCCACAAACTTCCAGTGCCTATCCCTCGATCCACTTTTCAAGCCTTACACATTATACTGGGAGGTTTTATATGAAATAGGGGCAGGAGGCAGGTGGCGGTCTGTAAGCTGCGGCTGCCTGAGGAAAAGGGGGCCCTGGGAGTGCTGAACTTCAAGCTTTACTATTTGGCAATGTGTAAAGCATTTTTGCACACATACAGTAATACAGTGAAAACACTACAAATGGACACCACACCAGTTTCGAAAAATAAGTAATCTTTATCTAAACCAAACACGGCCAAAACAATAACAATCTACAATACAGTAATCAAAATGTAATCCTTAGAAGGTAAAAACAGTTCTATCCACAGCAAACTATAGACGCGACACTTTCAACACAAAGTACCTTGGATGTGTCCAAATCATTAACAAAAACAGCTGCAGGGAAGGTGGTGTATCAGTTCCTTACACCCTGGGAAGGTGATGCATCGATTCCTTACCCCCGGTGGAGGTGAAGCATCGGTTACTTACTGCCATGCAGGGTAGGTGAGGCGTTGGTTCCTTACTGAAGGGGAGGTGATGCGTTGGTTTCTTATTGTGTTACCCCAAAACTTTTTTAACGCAGGGAATCACAACGCGGTTGTTACAACGACCTCGTTGTGATTCCGCCTACCATTACTACGCAAGTCAAAACAGCGACTTGCGGAGGGGGGGAGGTATTGGATCTAAAATCCAACACCTTCCCTAGTGTCCGCACAGACTGGAGTTGGAATAGTAAATTATACTATTCCAACGTCCAGCGCCCCCTATCCGCAAGTCGTTGTTCCGACTTGCGGAGTAATGGTATGCGGAATCACAATGCGGTCGTTGTAACAACCATGTTGTGATTCCCTGCGGGGGGAAAGGCTGTGGAATAACGTCACATATTCGTGTGGAGGTGATGCGTCAGTTTCTTACTGCAGCCCCGGTGGTTTTGTAAACTTGGCACCACGGTGCGATGCGTGAGGATCAGGGATGTGTCGGTTCTTGATGTGGTGGTGAAGACAACCGTGCTCCATAGGTTTCTGCAGCCATGGACCCACGATGCATATGTTCTTGCAGCCACACTGCAGGACCTGCATCAAAGTCGGTGCGGTGATGTCAGACTTCGGAGATCGGTGCATAGTATTCGGCGTTCCGCAATTTTGCCAGCCACTGGCAGGTGCTGAGTTGTTTTCTTCAGCGGCACAGTGGCGATGCGTTGGAAAGGGGTCCTAATGTGTGAGGAACAACCTCCAGAGGCTCAACTCAGCAACAGGCACCACTTGGCAGGTCAGAATTCCCAGCAAGGAAGTTCAGGTGAGCTGGCGGGGAAGTCTTTGTGTGTCTGAGACTTCAGAACATTGGGCAAGCTCTACTTGAAGCCCTTGGAGATCTTCTTCAAACAGGATACAGAGCACAAAGCAACGTTTTTATCCTTTCCTTGGCAGAAACAGCCACTCCAGGCCAACCCCAGACAGCACACAGCAATGGGGAGTACTTTTCCTTCAGCTTTCACAGCTTTTCTCCTTTGCAGAGGTTCCTCTTAAGGGCAGAAGTATTCTAAAGTTCCGAGATCTGGGCCCCAATGTTTATATTCCATCACTCTTTGTTCTCTTGTGGCAGAGACTAGGCTCTGTGCTCAACCAAAACCAGTTCTGTTCTCTCTGGTCCAGCTTCCCGGCAGGAGGTAGAGACAGCATTGTGTAAGACAGACCAGGCCCTTCCAGGTAAAAGGAATTCTCCACCCCCCTACTCTAAATGTAGACCAGGTCTATTAAGCCCAGCCCTGACTCATCCAGGAAAGGCAGGACACACCTAACCCCCCCCCCCCCCCAGTTGCTGTCTACAGTGAATGCACAACTCCAGCCCCCATCACTCCAAATCCAGACAGTCAATCCACAAACTAGCAGAGGCACACAGGATGGCTAACAAGAAAATACCCACTTTCTAAAAGGGGTATTTTGAAACACAGAATGTAAAAATCGTCCTTACTAAAAGATGCATCTTTACATTGTGAGTTCAGACATATTAACTTTACCTTCCTATCTTGTCCCAGTTGAAAGTTATATGCTTACAGTATGTAATCTGTATCAAAAGGATCTAACTTACTCTTGTTATACATGCTTTCTTATTATTTACAAGTCATAGATTGGATGGAAAACCAACATGTTCAAGGTTTTACGTGATTGAGCATTGTAGAACACAGTTAACATGAATTTACTGAGCTGATGAGTGAGATCGGAAGTAGAGAAAGAAGGATGCTCATTACCGGCTGCCATAAAATGGAGTCGCTGGTAAGACAGATAAGGAACAGGCACGCATGTAGAGCCAGAGAAAAGCTAGTAGCCAGTATCTATTGCATTTATCCAAACATATATGTTTTGATTAAATACAATGAGTAAGTGACTTCACTTGCACAGACGCCTCTTCGCTTGCTGAAATACCTGCGCCAATATGCCGGCCATCTTTAGCTGTCAGAAACACATAAAACCTGACATTTAACAGAAAAATCTCCTCGGCATTACCAGGAAGCCAGCAAGCGAATGGATCAATATTTCTTTCCAAAACTGCAAACTCAACGAAGCCTTCAGTTCCAATAACCCAAATGCATTGCCAGCGCTCACTGCAATGGCCCCGTGAGCACAGCGGCTGGAAATGCTGAGGAGGCGAAGAGAGAAGTAAGTTATGCTTTTTAATCAGCGCTGAGTGCGTCTCCAAAGTTCCTTTTTAATTAGAGAGAAACCGCTGTTTCTGGTTCGGACTTGCTACCATGGTAGCCGCCACGAGGACCTCACTATATACATTCAGGGCTGCTGAAAGACGTCACCTCTGGATCTTGTTCAGATGCTGCTCACAGGGTGGCTGCGGGGCTTAATGTCACAGTCATGCTGAGGTGATTATACCCACCGTATCTTTGCCTTCCTGATTATGAGTGGGACCAGTGCTTAGAGTGGGATAACAAAAGTGGGGGGGGGGGGAGGAGGGGGGGTGACGGGGGACTCTTAAAGGGGTGTGGCCGATGTAATTAAGGGCGTGACTTAAAAACAGGTAAGCTAAAAATCTGTGCATAGCATAGTGTGCCGCCCGCTTCTGTCATTGCATCCAGATCTATAATACATTATAGCTACAACAATCCAGGGCTATTGGCTATGTCATGGCTGTTAGTTGCATAAGATAAAACAGCAGCACTTATAGCCTCATTGTATAGAATATTGAAAATGCTTTTTTTCTGAGTTGATGAGACTCTGAACGAGCTATAACCAGTCTCTTTGAAGTTCCATCACTGGCAGTAAAGGGTGGAAGTGCAGCAGTGTTCAGATTTTTTTTTTCTTTGAGGGTTAGGGTAAAAATGTAGAGAGCCCGATAGAGACCCGTTTCAGCGCCTGCTTTTTAGAACTGCCGGTGCTGAGCAGCGGCAGGACCCGATCCAAATAAAGCTCTAGGTGGGAAACTAAATTCTGACCCTAGCATTTTCTGTTCCCCTGCGATAAAGGCAGTTTCTGGTGCATAAGGCATCAAATTCCTCATAATATTCTTCATTTTCACCAGGAAAACTCTGAATTGTAGGTATTTACCAATCCTGTGAAATACAACACCCTGTTTTATTGGTATTTAACAGATGCACTAAATGTCTGCCCTCCTGTCCAGCCCACTTGTAATTAGGATCTCTGTGTGCTTAAATGCTGTCATGCTGGAGCACCATCCTGGAAGTATACTGGGTAATTTAAGATTTACAATCTCGATATACAGGATTGCAGAAATAAACACGTTGAGCGTTTCACATTGAAGATTTCCTATGTTTCAACCAGGGCCATACAAATAAGTCACACAACACTGAATCTACTCAACAGTAAACCCATCATTGTGGACTGCGCTAAATCTTTAGGTGTCATACTTGACAAAAGATGAATAATGAAGAGGGGAAACCCAATATACCCTTGTAGGTTTGGGCAATGTAATAATCAAGTAAAAGATACCTGTAAGGGATTTTGTTTAGGCAAAACAACTTCTAATCAATTGTATGATTTAATCTGAGGTTTCACTCCAACAGGCGATGACTTTGTAGTGTCAATGGACAACAAAACAACAATGCAAACGAGAGGAAAAAACAACACGGGAAACCTTGGATATTTTGAATATGTCAGTATTATTTAGACATTGGATATCTGAAATGGGGTACAGAATAAAAGTAAATATTTACAGCAACATATTTATGCAAAGAAGCCAGAATCACATTGTACTAACAATACATAAAAAGAAGAATAACTATTCGGAAGGTCTCGAGACCTTCCGGTGATTTTCCACGTGAGACGCCAGCCGTATTTTTCAGAGAGCAGTGATCTATCTTCGAAGAATAAAGAAAGTACTTGTTAAGCGGTAAACTATTGCAGCACCCAAAGTGCCATCTAGACAGCTGTTGCTGCAGACAATATCCTAAAATACAAGAATCGATTCAGACAGTGATCCACTGTTATCTGAATGGTTCACCAGACAGCATCAAAATATACTGTCCTGAAGATGGTCTGAAAGACGGAAGCGGAACAGACCGAAACATCGACCACTACATCTATTTCCAAGTGGAAATTAATATTTCTGAGAGTTACATATTTTCATTGTTTGATATTTGTGACTTCTATCATCACATTTGGAATAGTTATTCTTCATTTTATGTATTGTTAGCACAATGTGATTCTGGCTTCTTTGCATAAATATGTGGACTCAACCTAATCTCACACATCAACTCCATGGCCAAGAGCGCACGTTATCAACTGCGCCTTTTATGGGGGATTCGTCGGTTCTTCCCGGAGAATGACCTAAAAACCTTGGTCCAATCGCTAGTTCTCTCTAGACTGGATTATTGTAATTCTCTTCTGACTGGTCTTCCCAAATCTCACCTCTCCCCCCTCAAATCCGTCCTCCATTCAGCAGCTCGCTTCATTACAGGGTCCAAACGTAGTGACCACATCACTCCTATCCCGTCTTCTCTCCGATGGCTTCCAATCGAGGCTAGAGCTAGCTACAAAACAGCGTGCATCACCCACAAAGCTTTGCACTCTTCCTCCCCTCGCTATCTGGCAAATAAACTCAAACTGTCTGGACGCTCAAGACCTTCTCGGAATGCGGAAAAGTTCCTTCTTGAACCACCCTCCTTCAAAAGGGAAAAATTGTTGGCACAATCGTTCTCAGGTAATGCGGTGAGAATCTGGAACTCGCTTCCTCCTTCGCTCCGTGCCATCACCTCCATCCAGATCTTCAAAGCGGACCTCAAATCTCTTTTATTCCAAAGACACCTTCAGAACTAATTCCCTCCTTCTCAGACCCCACCAGGAAGTTCTTTAGTCATTGTAAATTTGTCACAAATATTTTTATTTTTGTGTATACATCCTGTGCTTGCTGCGTTTGATATTGTGTTCCTTTTGCCTGCGTTGTTTTGATTCTATGGCCTGATATTGTTCTCCAGGAAGTTCTTTAGTCATTGTATAATTTGTCATATTTATTCTTATTTTTGCTTGTACAGTCTGTTCATGCTGTGCTTGAGATTGTGTGCCTTTTGCCTGCGTCGCTCCGATTCTATGGCCTGCTATTTTTGTTTGTTTTATTCCTGCAACAGTTCTCTCATATAACGTAACTGGTTCTATTGTACAGTGCTCTGACACCTTAGGGTAAAGTCCGCGCCTTATAAAAATGCATTAAATAAATAAATAAAATGAATAAAAATGCCTCTGAGACTTCATCATGGTGGCCAGGACCTAAATCTTCATGTTAAGTTTTCGACTTTGTCCCTTCCCCACCTGCTTCGTCTCATGCTCCAGTGTCAAACCAAGTACTCCTTCTGCCTGCTGTGGTGATCGCGACATTTGAAAACTCACCAATCAGTATTAGCCACTCAATGCCACTTATGTCAGTTCCATCAGGAGAAGGATCTGGACACTTTTACCAAATGAAAACTGAATTTTAAACGTGATCATGTTGGTAGAGGACCATAGGACCATGTTGCAAGTGGTAGGGGTTTATAACTTACAAATATGGAAGCAAAAACTATCTGAAAGGATAACTGGAAATAATGGTTATCTGAAACAGAGGGTGTCATTTAAAGTTTAGAGGGAACTGAAAATCCTCTAATTTGAGGAGGAAAGTGTAATTCACAGACTGAATCTCCTGCACCATAGGAATATTATTGGGGAGGAAATTCAACCCACGCAATCTAATCCATATTTAGAGCTTCCCTCAGAAATTGGAAGATTTTCAGTTCTCTACATTCCCTAGATGAGGCCCATGTTCACGAACAGTACAAGCTGTCTGGGTCTGAACTGCCTAAATGGGATAATAAAGTCCTCACCTTTGAGTGGTGTATTTGCAAAGAATTTGATGTGAGTAGGTGTGAATTACTCTTGGACTACTTCTGACTTACTCCTGGAGTAAGCAAGGAGTACGTCACAGCACATTCTATGAGAACCAACCCCACAGAGTTTTCCACCCACCAAAGTCCTAGTTCAAGTTAACAATAGGTAGCAGTTATATCTCTGGACTTTTAAATATATCGAGGGATAGCAATTGCCATACTTTTTGCTTTTATGCTAAAAGGAGGCCTCCTCTTTCCAGAGCATTCAGTTTAACGTGCTAAAAAAGTAAACAGATTCAGTTAGGCAAATTGTCCGGTGCTTATAGTCAGCCTTCTGAGGATATGTATGCCTAGAATAGTGACGCAAATCTGTACAAGACATACATGGTTTTCTGAGTTACACCCTGGGATCCATGAAAGATTATTAATATTATTGTTATTATTATTATTTATTAATATTAGGCTTATTGGTATCATTATTATTTGTATTATTATTATTAACCCGTTCGGTGCTGAGGACGGCCCCCGGCTGTCCCACGTGGCGGTGGGCGTTTGCTGAGGATGAACGGGGCTGTCCCAACCCCGCCCACTGTTTATAATGCCAGCACCGTGGTGGAATTTGCGCTGGTGTTAGCGGGTTAATAGTAATAGTTATTATTATTGTTATTATTATTATTATTATTAGGCTTATTGGTATCATTATAATTGTTATTATTATTATTAATTTGTAATCGTAATAGTAATAACAATAACAAGAACAATCATAATCATAATAGTAATAATAATGGTGTTTTTATTACTAGCATTATTATTTTTATATAATAGTACTACTACTACTACAAAAAATAATAATAATATTGAGATAATATTACTGTAATGATCCTATTTTTTCTAAGGTGTTGCCTGCCACATCAAAGTGAATGGCCCAGCAGGAGTGTTGAATCTGCTGTCATGTTGTTAGAGGCATGGAAGGAGAGGGATCATGCTAACGAGTGTACAGGGCAGCACTGGTGCAGGAATCCATTGTCACCTTTTTACATGCCACACCCACTGCTGTATTTTGGCAGATAGCCTTGCTTCCATTGTGGTGTACCACTGACCACTATATATAGAGGTTTCTGGATTCTTTGTCCAGTAGCTAGGCTACCTCCACTACCTCCCTGCACAGGCATTTATGTACTGTTCTGTGGGGCTGCCTTCCCACAAGGCATTTGATATGACCAATAGGTCTCCGGTTTCACTGCATAACGAAATTCAGCAAAGTCTTGTTCTCTCTGTCCCCTTTGCAGTGTAGAAGTGGTTCAATCTTGCAAAGCTGCTCCCACTATCTCAGAGGTGTTCTTATCCCACCCTCTAATGACTGGTAGGTTCCTAATCTTCTAGTCAAGTCAAGTCAAAGACATTTGTAATGCGCACATATCACATCCAAAGAGTCTCATGGCGCTTGCAGACGGCTCTGACGAGAGAGAAACAGCTTAGTTAGTAAAAAGCCCACAATACTGCTTTGGATCACACCCCATGACTCATGACTCCTGCACCTAGGGCCAGACTGGCCGTAGGAACCACCAGGTGTTTTGCCGGTGGGCCGCTAGGGCGGGAGCCGATTTTGAGCCCCTGGAGGACGTTTTTGTTACAGGGCCATTTTTGCAGCATAGCTGTAAAAACAGCCCCTGTAACAAAATCGTCTTAAACCGGCCCTGGAAAACAGTACGGCTGCTCCCAAGGGGGGCAGGCGAGCTCTTTGCCAGGGCCAGTTTTGGTTCCTAGTACGGCCCTGCTTGCACCAGTATAGAAATGTTATTCCACAATACCAATAACTCTACCATCAACACAATACCAATACTACCACAAATACCACCTTCATCAACACCATACCACTGACCACCAATAGAAATACTATCACCAATACTAACAACACCACCACAACTAATGCACCCAACATCAGTACAATCAACAATGCCACTACTACCAATATCACCACTACCAATAACAATACTGCAATGCAATCAATACCAATACCACCACCAATGCAATACCATCACCAATACACCAACACCACCACCAGAGCCACTACGCATGCCACCACTTATACCACAACCAATACCACACTATCACCAATGCCAGTAGCACCAATACCAACATTACAACACCAATACCATTACCATCAATAATAGCACATCACCAACAACCACCACCAATACCACCACCCACAAAAGCATCAATAAATCACTTACATCAAGAGCACAAGCAATACCAAATACCACCCACAAATAATACTTTTCTGCCCATAAAATAAACTAAAATAAAAACATTACAAAGTTATACTTTAACATCTATAATAAAATGAAACATAATAAAAATCAAGTTAAAAAGCCTTTATGTTACAAAATATGACAATCCAGTATACAATTGTAGTCATCTATTTCACAAGCATCAAAAAACAAAACAAGGGCATTAGCTCCCTTATCAGGTGCTGGATTAAAGAACTGTTTAGAGGCTAATGCAACAGTTTGTATGCTGAACCTGGCCTTTTTTGCAGGGTGGTCCCCAAACTTTTTGCCTTCTTCCTCCTATTTATTCTGACCCGTTTTTGTTGGTTTTAAGACTCTGGGCACTTTACCACTCCTGGCCAGTGCTAAAGTGCAAGTGCTCTGTGTCTAATTTGTATTGGTGATTGGTTCATCCGTGATTGGCATATTTGATTTACTATTAAGTCCCTAGTAGAGTGCACTAAGTGTGCCCAGGGACCGTAAATCAAATGCAATTAGTGGGCCTGCAGCACTGATTGTGCCATCCACATGAGTAGCCCTGTAAACATGTCACAGACCTGCTACTGCAGTTATTGTGTGCAGGTTTAAATTGCCATTTTAACCTGGCAAGTGCACCCACTTGCCACACCTAAACCTTCCCTGTTACTACATGTAAGTCACCCCAAAGGTAGGCCCAAGGTAGAGGCATGGGCAGTGTCCAGTGCATTTAAAAGAGAGGACATGCACTGGTATGTTTTACATGTCCTGATTGTGAAATACTGCTAATTTTGTTTTTCACTATTGCAAGGACTATCTCTTCCATAGGGTAAAATGGGGATTGCCTTGAAATATCTTTTAAGTGTAATTTTCCATTGGAAGCACATAGAGATTTGGAGTTTGGGGTCTCTGTACTTACAAATTAAAAATACGTCTTTTGGTGAGGTTGTTTTTTAAAGTTTTAAATTGCAAGTTTAAAAATGCCACTTTTAAAAAGTGCAAAAAGAACAATTGATAGATTGCAGAGCAAGCAATGTCATACATTCACCCCAGTACAGCGATCTGGGCCTAAATCCATAGTTTTTTTGCTCACCATGCCATTCCAGTTTGAACCCAGCCATATGCAAATCCGTCTTGACCCTGCGCCCAATGGGAACAGTCCAGCCCGAACTGCCAGGCCAGGTCCTACCTGGGCTGGAAATGAGCATCCTAGGACCAGTTTCGGGGTATCACCCCTCATCAGCCAGGATAGGTTGCCTCCAGTGGCATAGAGAGCACAGGACCCACGTCTTGGCATACCCTTACCACTCGGGGTGACAAATGCAAAAAGAACAATTAATGGACAGAATGCAGGACAATGTCATACTTTTAGAAAGTGGGCACTTTTTTGCTTAACCATTCTGTACCTCTGCATGCCTGTGGAATACACGCCTGGGTTGGCTGACAGTTAGGCTCTTGTGCATTCACTCTAGACAGTCACACAGGGAGCTGAGGTGTGTCTTGCATATCCCGATAGCCCATCACCAGGCTGATGGGCCTGCCTGAGCTAGAGTAGTATAAGGAATTGTCACTGACACCAGAATAGGGCTGTGCCTGTCCACCATGCAAAACTGTCTCTACCCCCCTGTAGTGTGTCTGGAACAAAGTCAGGGAAAGGCAGGGTTTTGTGCACTACAAAGACTTTACTTTGAAGTTTGCCTACTTCAAATGCAGAAAGTGGTATAAGGTTTGGACCTTTGACACCTCAGAATCAGAACACTTCTGGACTGAGGACATTTTGTCAGGAAGAAGAGCTGCATGGTATAGGAGGAACTGCCACTCAGTATATTGCTGTGTTGTGCTGGCCTGCTGCTTGCTGCTTCTGTCCTGGGAATGAAAGGACTGGATTTTGCTTTCAACATCCTGCTTCCAAGGCTCTCCATAGGCTTGTGCATGCTTGCCTCCTGTTAACAAGCCTCAGGGCCATCAAATACTTCACCTACCAGTTCCATGGTCTCTTCTGCTGAGAGTACTGACTTGCCTAGTTGCGCCAAATCCAGTTCCTGGCCCCTTGGAAGTAGAATATGGTGATCTTCAGGAGAAAATCCATGCATCGGTTCTCAGTGCCTGTTTTCTTGGTGCATCGCCGCTGCCTGCCCCGAGGCATGGTTTCCCATTGGTGCATCGGGCCACAGCTTTCACTGCAGGCCCCAGCTTGCTGTTGCAGTGTGTCAGAAAAATTGCCACAGCGTGAGTCCCGAGCAGTGTTTCACCAACATCCATGACACCCACTCTGACTCCGACACAGCACCTGGTTGGCAGCTGTGGAATCAATGCAGCACCTGCTTTGTGGCGGTAAAATCAACGCAGAGCCTACTTCACTGCTGTTGCAATGAAGCAGCGCATCGTCCCCCAATGCCAATTCTTCATCAACACCGTACCGCAGTAAGGAACCGAGGTCGTGTGCCCGGAAATCAATGCATCACTTCCACTACCAGGAAGGAACCGATGCATCACCTCCCTTGACAGGGAGGAACCGATGCATCACCTCCCCTGCTTAGCAGTAAGGAACCCACACATCACCTCCCCCGGCAATAAGGAACCGACGCATCACCTCCCCTTTGTAGTAAGGACCAAACACATCGCTTTGCTTTTCCAGCACCTCCCCTCCCCTGCTCATTGCACGAGATTTGATTTTTGACACATCTAAGGTACTCTGTGCTAAGACAGATGTATCCATTAATTTCTTTGGACTAAACTTGCTTAAGCTTTTAAAAATTATATTTTGGCTTGTTTAGGTTGGATGTTTGTTTTATTCAGATAAATATTGGCTATATTTTAAACTGGTGTGGGCTCTTTTTGTGTGATTTCTCTGTGTTACTGTGTGTGTACAAATGCATTACACATTTCCTCTGAGATAACCCTGACTGCTCGTGCCAAGCTACGAAGGGGGTGAGCTAGAGTTATCTTAGCTGTGTGACTCCCTTACCCTGACTAGAGTGAAAGTCCCTACTTAGACAGGGTGCAAACCACTGCCAACTAGAGACCCCAATCCTAACAGCGTAGTTCTGTCTTTATGAATAACGGTTTAAGAAATGGTATCCTTAGTGCCATATGCAAGGGATATCACCTCACAATACGTGTCAGTTCATATGGCCTTTGCAATTGATTAAAACACTTCAACAGGTTTTTAATCCTACTGAGACAATGTTCATTAGTGTGCACCTCATTTGCAATAGTAAGAGCCTGTGGAATTAGGATTAGACAAGTTTAACAAATAGGTGCCAAGGTTTTTTTTTCCAAAAAGCTTTTATCAGCAATGAATGGCATAGCAAAGATCTGCTTCTACAGTGCCAGCACTGTCTGACTCAATGACATTGGTTTACGGTCAACATACAAACCATATTAAAACCATTAGGTCTTAGGTTTCTGTCTTGTCTTAAGGGCAAACTTAGTTGAGCTCTTGATTAAATCCTTTGCACAGTGTACAGTTACTGAATTCTTATTTCCTCCTGGTAAATAAAATTGAAAAGGTACTCAAGCAGCTTTATTTAAAAGTGTGAGTGATCTAAAGCACAACTCATAGTGTAGAACCTCCACTCCAATTACTGAGCCCATAGTCACAGCATTTCATAGTAAGTACCCTTCAAAATGATTTTAAATCTGGGTCTCTCCACCAAAACTTGACCTGGAAGGTCATAGGCAGCAACTTGGACAATTTTAGCCAGACCAGCCTTCAAAGGACTTACTGAACATTCTATACTGACAATTAATGTGGCAAACTCTAGTCATTGTAGTCGGTGCCCTAGAAAAAAAACAGCTGCAGACGGTCATTAATAGTTAGTCTGTCATTGACGACTATTCACAAGCATTTATAAAATATTGCTCTCTCTCCACATTTAGGCCATTGGTTTTCCAGATAAATGGCAATTTTTTAAAATCAAAATTGCAACACCTTTATTTTGGTTGTGTTAATACTCATACTATTCCCATACACTAATTTTCTAGTGATATCACCTATCGTAGAAGCCCAAAAGACGTGTGGTTGAAAATGGCTACGTCATCTGCATATAAAAGCAAATTCATTGAGGTGCTATTTAATTTGGGAGGATTATCGTTAGCCTTTTATGGGATAGAAGGTAGGTTGTATATGAAGAGGGGAAACAGCAGGGGCAGATATAAATCCCTACTGAAAGCTATTCTGAAATACAACCCTCTCTTTTTGTTCTCGGTCATAACCTACCTGAGGCCATGTATCTGAGTGCGGAGCAAATAAGAACTTTAGTAGCCCGTAAGTAGGTACAACTTGGCCAGTTTAGACAACAATAGCTGGGCATTCCTTACATCAAAAGCACATTTAAAATTTTTGTAGCAGACATTCAGCTCATCTAAACACATTGCTTTATTGGTAAAATAATGAAGTGCAAAGATGTGAGGCAAAGTTGATTTGTTCGGCCTATATCCTGCTTGATCTTTTGGGATTACGCTATTATCTTGATCCCATTATTTGATTTTCTTCAACAAAAATCCTGCAAAGATCTTTTGAGAAATACCAATCATTGAAATGAGACCATCAATGTGACAAATAACACCAATACCAATATCACCACCAGTGCCACCTTCACATGACACCTTCCACCAATGCCACCAATACTCCTCTAATATCACTAACACCACAACTGCTATCATCCCAAAACAAGTATGCTTATGATCAATACCTTGAAGATGTCACCACCACCGGACACCACCATTAAAACCACCAGTACTACCACTGCTACCACCATTAAACCACAAATACTACCTCCAATACGACCAGTACCAATAACACAACCACTTATACCACCAACACATCACCATAACCACCACACCCCCAAAACGAGTATCAACACTATAAATACAATACCACCAATTACACCGCCACCTTCAACATTCCCACCACACATAAAAAAAAACAGTAACATCATATCCACGACTTGGCACTAACACAACCAGTAGATCCGGCTTTAATTTACAACTGCATTAAAACGTCATTCCTACATGCCTGTGTTTGTATGCATTATCAACCCTAGACATATCAGCTTTGCCAATGCTTCTTTTTTTTATTTTGGACCAGCAATTGTTCTTACTTGAGGCTCCCGTATCCCAAGAACGACCTAGAGAAACATGTAGAGAAACGACAACAGTCACAGAAAAAATGGAACATCCTGATTTGTACTCCTTCCTGTCAAGCCTGTAGAGATTTGGGCCAGACTCCCTCCACAGGAGTGCTGACAGTAAGGTCAACCTAGTGAAGCCATGACCTCTTGTCCAATGAGCCCTGCCTGCATTGCTGCATCCATCGCATGCCCTCCATCTCGCTGTTACACTGGAACCAATAGATCCAAAGCCATCTCCACCCTCTCCAACGCACCTATGCTCCCTAGTTAGTTTACTGGGAGAGGGCCCAGACCAGAATGCAGTTTTGCTTAGTAAGCAAGAGATTTTTGTTTGCCTCTCTATGGGCTGAACAGCAGGGTGTGGGGAAGTTTGAACTTGAGTGTTCATAGATGAGGGAAAGAGAGAAAGTATGGTCTAGATTTATTATTTGACAGAGCGCAACACAGGAAGACAACTTGCTGCACTGCCTCAAATAGAGAGGGCTTGAATGTGGCATATTTTCCAAGATATGGCCCATTCCGTCTCTTTCCCTGTGCTGGCACATACAATGCTGCCTAGAGCCAATGCAGGCCTACTTGCACCATGGTTCTAGGGTGCCTGCATTGCAGGCAGGATTGTCCTGTACAAAAACAGAGGTGTTTTCCTCTTTCTAAGTGTGCAGCAGAATGCAGCACATTTAGAAAGTGGAAAAAAACGATGAAAAATAAAGCTATTTCTCCTTGTTGTGCCTCTATCAGGAAGGCGTACAGTTCTGACACATTACCAGGTTTACTAGTCTTGGTAAATTTGGAATGCGCCAAAAAGCATGGTTGGATGCATGGAAACGACCATGTTCTACCCATGTAATGCCTTCCCTGCGTCAACTAACTAGTGCTGCCTTGCATTACACCAGATTTACCTAGCAATGCAGATCCAAGCAATGTGGCCTCACGTGTCTTGGTAAATCTGACTAAAGGATTGCATTGCCCTTGCGTCATCTTGCATGTCACAAAAGATGATAAAAAAATGCCAAACAAAGTTTGTTTATAAAAAAAAATATTATGATGACACAAAACAAACTCAAACCTATTATAAATCTGGGTCTGGGGGTGTCTGAAACTGGTACTGATACTGCTGTGTGCAATTGTCATTTGGTAGAGGAAGCTTGCACTTCTGATTTCTTCTGTTCTGCTTATTGCATGCTTAAAGCAAGTTTGTACTGTTTTTACCGCTGTCTGTGCATTATTACCTCTTATGAGTGTCAGATGTGCTTGCTGTGTTATTGTCAGTGCTAAGGGTGAGCAAAAATAATGTTTATTTATTTATTTTATGGTTTTATAGAGCACAAACCAGACCCCTGAGGGGATCAGAGCGCTTTACAGTCTTAAGGGTGGTGTACAAAGCGTTGGGAAGGGAGGGATCAATTGGGTAAAATAGGGGATACATAATGCAAGAAAACACGCAGTCTAAAATCCCGGCTACATGTGGGAAAGAAATTAAAACAAGTAGATACATTGTACAAGAAGGCACATAGTCTCAACTCTTGGGGGGATGACCAGGAGTGCAGAAATAGGTATTGTCCGTAGAATGATAATAATGTAACATGTTCATTAGACAAGGTATTTACCCATTAAGAAGGTTTTGATCTCCTTCTTAAAGTGTGCCAAGGATGGAAGTCTTCTGATGGTGGGTGGGAGAGAGTTCCAAATCCTTGGCGCAGCTCCAGTGAAGGCCCGATTGTAGTTTTTTTTCTTCCGGAAGCGTGCTGATTGCAGCAGTAGGTCTTTGGCAGATTGGGAGTTTCTGGGTCCTCCTGATATCATGAGTTTATGTGCGAGAAATGTAGGGGAGTTGTTATAAAGAGCTTTGTGAGTAATGCATGCCAGTTTAAATAGGATTCTGGCCTCTAGGGGAAGCCAGTTCAGCGCTTTGGGTAATTATAAAAAATAAAAAATGTGAAATTCCTCGAAATGCGAATCTGGTTTTTGGCGGTATATTTTAGTATGAAATGAATCCTCACATCACCTTTAGACACAAAGCCAAAAAAAAGCTCACTCTAAAAAACATAGCATGCTGTGAAAACCAGTAATCTCTTTTTGGGTAATTATAAAAAATAAAAAATGTGAAATTCCTCGAAATTCTAATCTGGTTTTTGTCGCTATATTTTAGTATGAAATGAATCCTCGTATCACCTTTAGACACGAAGCCAAAAAAAAGCTCACACTAAAAAACATAGCATGCCGCGAAAACCAGTTATTTGCTTTCTGTTTATAAGTGTTGACATATGCTCCCATGATAGGATTTTTTCCCAAACGGACTTAAAATTACACGATGTGGCACAATGGTGTAACTTTGGGGATTTCACATAGTAAGTGAAAAGCAAGAAATTATGCAAGATTATAGCGTTTTAATGAACATTTCTTTATCCAGGTCTAGTCCTGTACCTGGTCTCTGAGTGTGATTGAAAACTAAACTGTTGCTGCCATACTGTGAATATGTGTAGGTGAAGGTTTACTTTTGTTTTTCATGCTGTATCTGTTCTTCGTAAAGAAGCTTGAACCGCTGTAGCAAAACATTGAGGGACTGATTTACTACTTCTGGCGCATCTCTGCTAATCAGCAGGGATGCGCCAGAACAGTTGCAACGCATCTGCCCACCCATTTACAATGCGGCGCACTGTGGCGCATGAATGGGCAGATGCGTGTTGCATCGCCCCCGCGCAAAGGTGGTGCATTGCTAGAGTTGCGTCGCAAGCACGACGCAGCTCCAGCAAGGCTCGGGGTGCACCTATCCCTAACATCCTGCTTCAATCCTTACGCCTGCTTCAAGCACGCGCAGGGTTTTGACACAGCATGGCCGTAAAAGTGACTGAGTGAAATCTTGTAGATTTCACTCAGACACTTTTCAGAGGCGTTCCTGCGCCGGAACGCCGCTCCCTGTGCAGGAACGCCTGGCGCAGGGCTTTACAACATGAAGCATCTCCCTAGATGTGGCACATTGTAAATAGACCGCAGCATGGTGCTGGCTGTGCGCTGCCGCTGCGTCACAAAAGTGACGCAACGATGGAGCAAATCTGGCGTAAGGAGCTTGTAAATTTGCCCCCCAATATGTTCTACGAAAGTGGTGTACTAATGGTTACATGGACCAATAATGCAAAGAATAAAACTGGTCCCCATCTCCTGGCTTTATAAAAAAAGAAAACTCCCGAATTCGGGTCAAGAGGGCACCTCACACACCTAGGCCCCGGTGTCACTGCACCGACTGCACCATGGATAGCTACGCCCCCGGTTCTGTGTGTGTAACCGTTCAATGTGTGTGACAAAAACCTGCCATGATACTATCTTTACTGTACCTTTTCTGCGTATAGGGATGTTTGTACTCCGTTGTCCATTGTGCTATTTATTATGTGTGAGGAAGGTTTAAGTAACTGTGCAGTGCCTGCTCGCTTTGGCCTGGCCCGCAAAGGTATGTGCCCACATACATTGAACCAGAATGCGAAAATAGCTCCATTTACGAGCTTAGTAAGGTTTTGTTTTCACAAAACCTACATTTGCATTTGAAAATGGCTTTGTTCAGATGTGATATTATACCGGTTTGATATAATTTTAAGAGGTATACGAAGTTGTAAAGATGTGATACTCGACACCTCCCGACTGTGAATTTTTATAGCTTCAAAATATGTGGCTGCCGGTCATTAAAAAAAAATAAAAAGGCCGGATGAAACTCGCGCAATTTCCTTTGGTGGAAGTTAGGCAAAATGCCAAAAAATGATAGGTTATTGTGTGAAATGCTGGCACAGCACTTCACATAAAAAACAATTGGAAGTGAGAAGGCCTTTGACATTAAAAAATAGTATGAAAACTCGCATGATGCCAACAACAGCTCCTTACGTTCGGTTTGTTGGCTGGTTCGCATGCTCCTACAACAGAATTATTACCCGAACTCTAGGGCATATCAGCAAGGGGCTGCGATACAATTATCGCCGCTTTAGCGT
This sequence comes from Lissotriton helveticus, assembly GCF_964261635.1. Lineage (NCBI taxonomy): Eukaryota > Metazoa > Chordata > Amphibia > Caudata > Salamandridae > Lissotriton > Lissotriton helveticus. The sequence goes on from NC_136059.1 coordinate 1,197,303,077, forward strand.
CCGTTTTCAGGCAAAAGCGTTGATAATTGTATCGCACAATCAGCAAGGACACGCTAGCGCGTGTTTCCATGCATCTGCACCCTTTCCCTTAATGCCCAGCTTTGCATCGCTAATGATATGCAAAGTGGGCATACCTAACCAAAATTAAGTTGATAATGTCGTTAACAGACATTTCTCCTGGTAAACAGTCATAATATCGATTCCAAAATATAGAATGGACATAATATCGAAGTAAAAATATAGAATGGACAAAATATCGAATGGACACAATATAGTGGTTAAAAATATCGCATTTAAGGTAAGTAATATCGATTTTCAAAATATAGAAGTCAAAATATCGAAGTATACAATATAGGCATTAAATATATCGATTTTTTAATAATATATTTTTTTTTAAAGTGTTTTGTATGTTAGTATATGTGTGAAAAGTGTATATAAATTTTTGTAATGTATGTTTAATGTATTTTAAGTAATGAATTTTATGTTATTTAATTTTTGCGTAATTTAATTCTGTAGCGGGTTGTGGGTTTATAGGGGAATAGGGTGGGAAGTAATTTAATTATATTAAATTAAATATTAATTTTTAGCAATTATTAATAATTTTTATTTAAATTTTGCTTTCTAGTTCTGTAGCGGGTTGTGGGTTTATAGGGGAATAGGGTGGGAAGTAATTTAATTGTAATTAATTAAATATTTTGATTTATTTATTGGTATTCATTTTGAATTTATTGTTATTTTTTAATTGGTAATTAATTTTTATTAATTGTCAATTACTTTGTATTAATTGATTAATTGTTAATTATGTTAATTTTCTAAATTTATTTTCTGTAGCGGGTTGTGGGTTTATAGGGGAATAGGGTGGGAAATAATTTAATTGTAGTTAAGTAAATAATTTTCTTCATTTATTGGTATTGATTTTAAATTTATTGTTAATTAATTTTTAATTGGTAATTAATTTCTATTAATTGGCAATTAATTTTTATTAATTGGTAATTGTTTTGTATTAATTAAATATTTGATAATTATGATAATTGTATTAATGTATTTTCTGTAGTGGGATGTGGGTTTATAGGGGAATAGGGTGGGAAGTAATGTAATTGTAATTAATGACATATTAAAAATACTTTTTGTGTATTGATAAATAATTTACTGTTAATTTTTAATTGGTATTAATTTTTATTATTAATTAGTTTTTGTTATTGAAAATTAATTAGTTGTTAAATAATTATGAATAGGTTATTAATTTTTAATAACTGATATGTAGTTGTATTTCTAATTAATTATTACATAATATTAAATTGGTTATTAATTTCAATTAATGTTTTATTGGTATTGATATTTAATTTATTTTTAATAATATATTAAATCATTACTTTCCCTACTGTTAAACTCACTGGAGTGGGAATAGTAATTTTCACCCTCCCGCTATCCAACGCTTTCCCTACTGTTGCACTCTCTGGAGTGGGAATAGTATTTTTTACCCCTACGCTATCCAACGATTTCCCTACTGTTGCACTCTCTGGAGTGGGAATAGTAATTTTTACCCCTACGCTATCCAAAGCTTTCCCTACTGTTGCACTATCTGGAGTGGGAATAGTAATGTTTACACTCCCGCTATCCAACGCTTTCCCTACTGTTGCACTCTCTGGAGTGGGAATAGTATTTTTTACCCCTACGCTATCCAACGCTTTCCCTACTGTTGCACTCTCTGGAGTGGTAATAGTAATTTTTACCCCTACGCTATCCAATGCTTTCCCTACTGTTGTACTCTCTGGAGTGGAAATAGTAATTTTTACCCTTCCAATATCCAATGCTTTCCCTACTGTTGCACTCTCTGGAGTGGGAATAGTAATTTTTACCCCTACGCTATCCAACGCTTTCCCTACTGTTGCACGCTCTAAAGTTGGAATAGTAATTTTTACCCTCCCGCTATCCAACGCTTTCCCTACTGTTGCACTCTCTGGAGTGGGAATAGTAATTTTTACCCTTATGCTATCCAACGCTTTCCCTACTGTTGCACTCAATGGAGTGGGAATAGTATTTTTTACCCCTACGCTATCCAACACTTTCCCTACTGTTGCACTCTCTGGAGTGGGAATAGTAATTTTTACCCCTACGTTATCCAACGCTTTCCCTACTGTTGCACTCTCTGGAGTGGGAATAGTATTTTTTACCCCTATGCTATCCAACGCTTTCCCTACTGTTGCACTCACTGGAGTGGGAATAGTATTTTTTACCCTTATGCTATCCAACGCTTTCCCTACTGTTGCACTCTCTGGAGTGGGAATAGTAATTTTTACCCCTACGCTATCCAACACTTTCCCTACTGTTGCACTCTCTGGAGTGGGAATAATAATTTTTACCCCTACGTTATCCAACGCTTTCCCTACTGTTGCACTCAATGGAGTGGGAATAGTATTTTTTACCCCTACGCTATCCAACGCTTTCCCTACTGTTGCACTCACTGGAGTGGGAATAGTATTTTTTACCCCTACGCTATCCAACGCTTTCCCTACTGTTGCACTCTCTGGAGTGGGAATAGTAATTTTTACCCCTACGCTATCCAAAGCTTTCCCTACTGTTGCACTCTCTGGAGTGGGAATAGTATTTTTTACCCCTACACTATCCAACGCTTTCCCTACTGTTGCACTCACTGGAGTGGGAATAGTATTTTTTACCCATACGCTGTCCAACGCTTTCCCTACTGTTGCACTCACTGGAGTGGTAATATTAAATGTTACCCTCCTGCTATCCTACGGTAAAATATTGTACATTTTTTATTAATAACTTAAATTAATTATATCTTAATTTTGAGGTTATTTGAGTATTTTTAATTATGTTTTAGTTAATTATATTTATTATTTCATTAATTTTAAATTACTTTTAAGACATTTAAAAAACTTCGATATTTTGACTGACTATTTTTTACAGACTATATTTTGGATTCGATATTTTTGTACTTACCTGTTTGTAGATAGGAATTCGATATTTTGTCATTCTATATTTTGGTGACTATGTTTTGGTAAGTCTATATTTTGTCATTCTATATTATGTCAGTGATCCATTTCTCCTATCAGCAATCTGCTCGCTAACCGACGTAGCGATTATAAAAGTAGCCCTAACCGTGCCTATCGCAGGTTTCATAACGCCTGCTTTTAATCTTACCTAGCCATTATGTTCTATGGGAGGTGGATTCTTTGGATAAGCACACCCTGCCATATTTACAAGGTATGCCATAGCGCTGTGCTGTTATCGCTGGATTTCCAGCGATAATTGCACATTTGCCCGATATCGCAGTATTTTTTATCGCTGTTGAGATATGTGTTGATAATAACGCGTTATCTCGGCGATAGCCGGCGTTAAACAAATTCGTGCTAAGCGCGCACTGCAATATTTATCCCCGTTTATTGTAGATATGCCCCTCAATCTTGTTTAAGCAATGTGACGCAGTGGCATTATCTCTAGAATTCTGCATAATAAATGTAATGCGAAATAACGGAAAATGTGCGAGGTTGCACAGGTAGAAAGACATTTTGGGCCATATTATCAAGAACGGCGATAACATTATCGCCACTTTAGCGGCAGAAAACTGCCGCTAAAGCGGCAATAAGGGGCTTCATAACATGCCCTAGAGAATTCCAATAGAAGCCCAGGTTTGATGTCCTTCGCAGCAGAACCTGGGCTTCTATGGGAATTCTCATGGGCATATTATCAAGCCCCTTATCACCCCTTTAGCTGCAGATTCCTGCCGCTAAAGCGGCGATAATGTTATCGCCGTTCTTGGTAATATGGCCCTTCGATTATATAAAAGGAGGGGCTGCACCAAGGAAATTTGACATAGTGGGAAACTGTTTCAGATACGATGTGTGGCCTGTCACAATACTTCTCTGAAATAGTGTTGGTCACTGTTGTGTATATGTTCTGAAGTTGAGGGTCATTGGAGCGCAGACCCTATTTGGTTGTGTAAGGGTTTTATGGGAGAGGTCAGTGGTCACAGTTTGGCACTGATCGTGTGTTATGCTGTTTCTGTGCCCTGCAGAAATCTCCTTCCATGTTGGCCAGTGAGCACTTTTTCAGCTACACATGCCACAAAGGTCCTATGTAAGGAAATGTAAATTACTTCATTTCGATCCATGGCAGGCCTAGAAATGAAAGTCTGCATTTAATTGCATATGCATTGCATGAGCGTTACTGTACAAGGACCTGAAATCTAGGCATTGAACAGGTTTTGTCACCATTTTGTCTCCCTATGTGGGAGTCCTACAAGAAGTCATAATACTAAAGAGAAGATGATGTGTGGCGGGCACACACTGCTGTGCATGCCTCTATGAATTCTGGATGCATACAGACCACGACATGGTACAGCCCAAGGGTAATTTTTTTCATGTGGACAAATGTGTGCATGAAAAGCAATTTGCACATCGGTGTCCTAAGGACAAATTCATTTTGACAATTTAAGAGTGTGGAAAATTGACTTGTTTCTGCCTCAGCACTGTAGCAGAGATTGTGGAAAATCTTTGTGCTATTACACTTTTTGGAGAAAGTCCTTCTTACCCCTTCCAAATAGGTGGGCTGCCCCTTGTCTTTTAGGACTCTGTGCTCGGCATCCCATTGCAGGTGACCTACGGATGTTTGTGTTTTTATCCTGGTGTGAATAGATTTGCATTTTGAGGCCATTTTGTATTCAATTTTTTATTTTTTTATTTTTATGTTTTATGTATCTGTATACTTGGTTTTACAGTTTGGTTCCAGACATTTCATTTCTTTTTACATTGTTGATCCCCTTTGGGGTATTAATCAATAAAAACTTTTGACTTAATATTTTTTGAGACTCCAGGAGTAAGTGAAATTATTGACCATGGGTCACTATAAGGATTACTATACCAAATCCCCACAAACAAAAATGATACATATATCAACATTCTTAACTTAATAACTCTCAAATAGGAATAAGCATTGGCATAGCCAATTGGTCTCGCTTTTGGGACCTTATAAGTATTTAGTTATGCAGCACAATATCCTTGGTGCAACAACATCAACTGTTGCATGGCTAAACACTTATAAGGTCCCAACGGCGAGACCTATTGGCTATGCCAATGCTTGTTTATTAGTGAAGCTTGGTAAACTCATTACTCTATGCCAAGGCTAACATGATTGGCTTTACTAATGTTTGCCTGTTTGTTGTCACTTAATATGACTGTATTTACTATGCGTCCGAGAGAGCAGTGCTATAGACTGTCCTAAGTGTGCATACGGAGACTGATAGCTGATACATGCGCCCTAGGTCTTCATACTCACTGCCTGTTGCAACATGGTATTCTCTGCTTGGTCTCCAGCTCTCTCGTTGCTTCTTCACTTGCAAGTTTGTATCAATATTTGAAAACAATTGTCATCAACAGAATTATAAAATGTATCTGGGCAAATAATTACCAGCAAACATTTTGTTTATTGGCTATTTGTGTACAAAGGATTTTTCTGGAAAATAAAGACACATATAACTAAACTCACAACGCAGCAGAACGAACCTTGTTTTGTGGCACTGTAATTTGCTGATTTTGTGTATTGCCTCTCATCAATCTTTCTCTTAACGTTTTATTTAACCATATCAGTATAACATCCCAGAGCCATAATCTTGCACAAATACATCTCAGCAAACAGAAAAGGCTTTCAGTATAAGTATGCAAACAGTGCCTATTGACTTTGACAACTGGCTTGACTAGACACCCTTATCTGATGATGCCAAGTAGCCATGACGTGACTGTCGGCAACGTTACGCTTGTTCCTGGCTTTCAATGAATTTGAGCAAATAAAGGCTTGTGTTGTCCTCACATTCGCTCGCGCAGGGACTTCCGGTAAGAACTGCGCATTTGCTTGACAAGCTTCCAACAGAGAATTGCGCACCCCTGATTGACCCATAGCGGGATCACCTTATGAAGCCAGCAGCAGCTGTCACAAGTTGACAGGTTGGACAGAGGAAGCCCCGCAACGGATACTGAGATTTTATGAAAAGAGAGCAGGAGAGGCGTTCGGTTCCCTCCTGATCCAAGTGGAAACAGAACAGCGGAAGTTCAGAGAAAAATCTAGAAACTACAAATGCACAATTTTTACAAAATCTGGCAAACGACACTGCAAGGAAAGATTGAATACTTTTCACATGAGGCAAATATCGACCGTTTTGTAGCCAAAGTTTGACCTGAGTTTTTTTTCTGTTTTGTTTACTAGCAGAACAGAAGGACAAAACAACCATTAAACTGCTAACTAACATTTATAGGCACATGCATTTTGTTGAATGGATAATCTTTTGTATTTCTTAACAAAGAATGTATTTTCTTAATGTTCACATCTTCGGTGAGCCTGCCTAAATTGATTCCATTGCGGCAAATGTACGGCCACTTATCGCGCGCTAGATGTCAGCCGCATCAATCGCATTTTTTCCCCCAAGGTTCAATAAGCTCGCATTTACTGACCTTCATTGAAAATAAACAGCATATTGTTTGGCAAACAGTTAATCATAAAGACTTCTTCTCCCGTAAAAAAAGCATTGGCTGCTCTTGCGCGAGCGGCCGAGAGACACGATATGTGGTGGGGGAGGGGGAGTAGCAAGAGTTGTGTGCACGCACGGCTAATGCTTAAACAAAAAAGGATGCGAGTGGTGCACGCGCACGATGTCGAGTGGTGCGCACGTGTGATGTCGCCTCCGCTCGTGCATGGGCGCTTAACCGCAGGCCTCATGCCAGCAAAAAGCATGTGGTAGGACTTTTCAAAGCCCACTACTAAATGTATCGCAAACAGCGCATGCGCTGGCTCAGGCGAGACCTAAAAACTCCTTCTGTGTACAATGCAGTAAAAACAGAAAGTAGGGGGTTGGCTTCCTCCTTTTTCAGGGAGAGGGTCAGGGAGTGTGGAGGTAGCCATATATAGGAGTGGTTTTAAATGTGCTTGTACAGATAAACAATGTCGGCATATTGTTGCAATTGCTCACAAAATAAAGACTGGGATGAGTAAAAATAGATATGCCCTTCTCCTTTACAGGATTGATTGGTGTGCTACATGACATCTTAATTTGAAATTAGGATGCTAACAGCAATCGAAGTTGAACCCCGATGAGCAGTTGATATGCTTTCTTGTCTTAAGGACAAATGTACCCACATTTAGTAGAAAGCCAACAACACAGCAATCGGAGACATACAAGCGATGGATTCAGAATGCAAATATGCTCCTTTGGATGGTGGGGGGGGGGCGGTGGACAACTGACTGCAGAATATTAGTGGATTTGTGCATTAGCACAAAACACGTTTAACAGTCTCCTTGAGCATCACAACTCTGGAACACACGTGCCTGTGTTCTTTGGAGGTGTGGTTTTACATAGAAATTGTATGAAAACCATTTGTGAATACCCATAAACATATTCATTTTTCGATGATCCATTTATTTTACAAGCCCACCATGCCACGTCCCAACCTATTTCCTGCATGTAACCTGAAAGTGAAACCTAATACTGTGAAGTTTCTCTCATACCAGCTGGTTTTCCACAACAATAATACTCCTCACTGAGCGCACATCTCTGCAAATCTTTTTTTTAAAAATCTTTTTATTAACATAGCTCAATAATGCACATTTCCATTAAATACTTGCAATAGTATACAGTGAGGTTTATACCTCTTCAATATTTGGAATTTTATTCACGAGGAAATAGGTTATCATAACCACCACAGTAGAAACAGTGCCCCGGGTGAGCCCACACACCATGGTGGATTTGTGGAGCTGGAAACTGCTTGTGACACGCATCTCATCCCCAAGTCCTGACAGTCCGGCTGCTACATATCAATCTCCCGCCGCCATCCCCCTAAACCTTTGTCAGGGTGCCCTTATTCGTTCCCATTTTTTAACGCACCCTCTGCTCCTGTACACAGTTTCTTCTGCCCGTTGGCACCAATCGAGGTCACGTCTCCATTTCTCCAGCGTCGGGGGTAGGGGTGGCCCCCACCCTCTTGCAATATTGCGTTTAGCGATGCCCGCCGCTAGAGCCAACCAAATACCCAAACACCTGGGTAAGTCGGATTCCACTTTTATCATTAATAGGAGCCATTTGGGGTCCATGGAAATCGTCACTCCACCACCCTAGACATCGTGTCCGTGACTCTATGCCAGTATCTCACAATTTCGGGGCATTCCCATAAAATATGCAGAAAGGTTCCCTTTGCTGACATCCCCTGGCGCACAGAGTTGTGGGGGCCTTGCCTCATCTGTAGAGGAGTGTACTAGGATAATAGGTGCGATGGAGTATCTTCAGTTGTATCAGCCTGAATCTGGATCTGATCGCGATCTCTCTTGGGCTTTGGATTGCCTCCTGCCACTCCTCATCATGAATGCTACCTAGGCCTTTAACCCATGCCTCTCTAAGTGCTGTCAGTGAGTCGGGTATATATTGTTCAATAGTTTACGGTCTCTGCAAATCTTGAGGCTGTAAAACAAGATCTCAGATTTTGCACCCGCAAATTACTGTTTTGCACGTGAAACTTACCTGTGCATGGTTGTTTGTGAAGCAGACTCCCTGAGATTGACGTTCAGCCGCTATATATTTTGTAACTTTATTGTACTTAAAAAGAGGTTTATATAAAGTGTGACTGTATGCCACTCTCAAATGGAAGAGGGCTTTAAGGCCAATTGTAAGACGATTGATAGGTTGATAGGCTCCATCGTATTTAAAAGCGGAAGTTAGGATGTTTCGGTCTTTTCGTCTTCACTAAATTAACTGCGATCAAATAAATTGCAAGCAAAGTATTTTTAAGCAGAATAGTGATGGATCATTCCTAAAGAAAGCTCTCATAATAAAAACGAGTCAAGCATTTCTCTGAGGACATCAAACCCACTTCAAAGTTCAAGGCACATGAAAACAGGAGCAAGCAATCCGCTGTCATGTACACCATGGCGTAAACACTCGGGTGACGTTGCACAGCACATGGCCTCCAGTTCTTCTGTCAGAATTTGCATGCCTGCGGCTTTTGTAACTTCTGCTTTCATGCTTGCATCGAAATGAAGCCTGCAGGGGATGGATGATTGATTGCGTGTGAAAAATTGTCTCATGTTCGTTTTCCTCGTCGCTTTAATAACTTGTTTAGCTCGCCTACTTCTCCGGGCCCATTGCTGCCATAATATTGCACTGGATTAAATTGAGTTAACATTTATGTAGCGCTTTTTATACCCCCTGCGAGGTCTGACGAGTTGTCTCAGTGGTACGCTTTAATTATTTACTTAGCTAAACATACCCTTTTGGAGGCCGTGAAGCGCTACGATTAATATTGGCCTTCTGGACGGCCATTTGGAGGGCTTGGTTGAAACAGAGATGTGCAAGCCAACAAATTAACAGAAACAGTCAAACCAAAGCCCAAACACGGGTCCCCGTGGGCTCAAAGAGCCCCTGCACGCGCCAAGCCCTGAAAACAGATGGTATCTAAATCATGCAACAAACACCATGTGGAAATATGAAAGTCTCTTTAAAATTAAAAATAGGTGTTTCTTTAACAGGCAGAAGGGTTCCTCCATAATTCATCAGATTATTTTGTACAGTGCAAACCTCGGTCCCACCTATAGGAAAGTATTCTGGTATGGGATTACAAAGAAAACAGAGGCTCTATTAAATAGAATGTTTGCCTAGAATCACACGATTTGGTCAAGCTGCGAAGGCAAGATTGGTACCAGGTTTTCTGGTTTAACATAAAGCAATTTATTCACAAGTTGGCTAGCTCTTTCTCTCCTTTTTAACACCAGGGCGTATATTTACAAGAAAATGCTGGAGCGCGGTGTTCTGCCAAATTTGACAACGCGCGCTCGGTCATTTTCACAATGCAGGGATGTGCCTTATTAACAAAAATACGGCACACTCCTGCATTTCCCCTAGCTCTGGTGCTAAAAAAGGTGCCTAGCGCTAGCGCAGGCTCCCTGTTCGCCATGTTGCAAGGGTGCCTGCGCTGCAAGGGCGATTGTTTATTTGCAGGAAGGGACACCTTCCTGCACATAAACATTCAATAATGTCGATTAACTCTTTCCATGTCTGCTGCAGAATGCAGAACACAAGGAAAGGGCAAAAACCGAGTAGAAATTAATAATTTCTCCTCATATCACCATTCTAAGACCAGGTATTACTTGGCCTTAGCTTTTGCCACTGCCCCAGCCTTGTAAATCTGGGGCAGCATCAAAAAGCAACAGGTGTTGCGTGGAACCACAACATCAACACGCATTGTCCGCCCCTTTGCCACAGCAGACAGGGGCGGTAAAGGCATATTTACAAGGTGGTGTTAAGCCATGTTAAGTGGCTTAGTGCCACCTTGTAATTATGAGGAAGGTTGCAACGCCACTGGAGCATCAAACAAATGCCTCTCCACTGGCACTAGGGGCTTTTAAATATGCCCCCAGATGTTTATGCTTTGTTTTTCCGTATTGGCTCATGATGGTAAAGCATGTATGGCAGGCAGAAGCCACATTAAAGCTCTTCTCAGGTTGAGCTTCAGGGTCCAAGGGGAGGACCTCTAGCTGTGCCAGAGCCAGGCCAACTGACAGTGCCCTCCTACTTCTACAACGTGGACACCGGCTGATTATGCATCAATTTGCTCCTAAAAATGTTATGGGGCCGATTTCGAGTGACTCCACAAATTCTGTCCTGTTCCTAAACACCTGTTTATGCACGGATCTGAATTACAGGTCTGGTTTTATTTAACTCATCCAGGGCCCGATGTAGGTAGGCAAATACCGGTCGGAAACGGCCGAAAATACCGATTTTGGATATTGAGATGTAGGGGCATGTTAAATTAAAGAATCGGTAATTTTACAGAATCTGTAATTTTTCCGATTCGGTAAAATACCGAGTTTGTAAAATTACCGATTGTGTAATTTAACATGTAGGTAGCACTGTAATCAGTGCTGCAAGGGTTTAAGAATTCGTTATTTACCACCAACTAGAAGTTGGTGGTAAATAATGAAAAACCTTCAAAAAGCATTTTTTTGCTTTAAAAAATGTGCCATGTTGCAGACACATGTGCACCCATGCACAATTGAGGGGTGCAACATGGTGTCAAAGTGACACCCTGTCCCCCTTTCAAATTCGGTAATTTTACCGAATCGGTATTTATCGATTCGGTAATTGGCATTGATTCCTATAGGCCTCAAGGCCATAGAAATCAATGGCAATTACCGAATTGGTAAATACCGATTCAGTAATTACCGAATCATTCCGATTCGGTAATTTCTAAAGTAAAATTACCTACATCCCATTTACCTACTCTTAAATACCGAATCAGTATGATTCGGTATTTAAGAGTAGGTAAATCGAGATTACCTACATCGGGCCCCCAATCTGCTAAATAACTCAACCTTCATTAAATGTTGGCAGGTCAAACCTGGCAAAATATAATGGGCAAAACGCATGTGATATTTACCTTATCATGCGGATTTTAAACATCAAATTCTGCATGTTATCCCCCAAAAACTTGTAGTAGGTGCTATTTATCGCACCCAATAAATAACGTACCTTGTGCCATCATTATTAATTAGTTCCTCGGTGTGTTAGTTAATCAGTGCCTAAAAATGGTATATGTGATATGGTATCTAATGTAATGTTACCTTATTTTATGCTATAGTATATCACTGGGTTTTGGGAAATATTCATCAATGGTGTTTTTTTTGCAATTACACGAAAAGGAGAACATCATTTAGGAATGAGTCATATTTTTAGCTGTTTACGAAAGGTACAGTTGTCCTCTTCCTATTGTTGCAGTGGGGTGTGGGATTCCATATCAAGTGTGTTGAAGTGCATTATTTGGGTGATTCACAGAGCAGGGAATTAGTTTATGGGTCTGGAAAATAATGTCAAATATGTCAGTGATGTAACCTTTGACACCCTTCCCTTTCTCAATGTATGTGTTATACTTTGCCTCACTGTAGATGCTCATTTTACACGTCTTCCTACTTTTTTGTTTATCGCAAAATGGCCAAGTTGCATTATATTGAGTCACAATATATTCCATCTGAAGCCTTTGTGCCTAGAAGCAATTTAGTTCTGCAATGTACACATTACTAGCAAAAAACATAAACAAAAAATTAAAGTGATGCAGGGAGGATGGGTAAAATGTAATCAATAGGGTGGATGTCTATTTGGGATGTATGACATTACAACGCATGCTTTTACATCGCATGCCTTTACAACGCGGTATTTACAACAAATACCTTTACAACGCATAGTGCTTTTAGGCGCTGGATAGTGAATTGTTTAATTTACTTTTCCAACTCCAGTCCCCGTGGATAGTAGGGAAGGTGTTGGATAGTACATTAAACCTATTCCCTATCCTAGAGCGCCCCCCAGCGCAATGCGTTGTAATGGTTTGCGTTGTAAAAGTTGCGTTGTAAAGGCACTGCGTGGTAAAAGTTGCGTTGTAAAGGTTGTTTACCGTCTATTTGGTATGAACCAAAGCGCTTTTGAAATAAGCTGTTTCAATTTTGAAGGTGGGTGAGAAAGAATGTATGTGAGAGCCCAACCTCGGTCTGCAGGAACCATTGTCTCGACATGATGGCCATGTCTTAAAAGATGACACGCCCCATGAGAAAGTCAAACACTAGTCACTGAGGCAATGCTACATGACTCTCAAAGGATGATGCTGAAATCTTCAAGATCTTGGGCAGGGATCATAAAATATCAAGACTCTTCTTGATCAAGGTATCTTGCATATGTTCCTGCTTGCCATGGTGGGGCATTAATACATTCCGCTGCATTTTCACGAGTGGCCCAGTTTCTGAAAGTGGAGTAACTGGCATCCTACCTTCATTACTATACAGACTCTCCAGTGGGGAAAATGTATAATTATTTAACAAAAAAGAGTATCACAAACTAAGAATGTGTAAAAAATAAAGCTTAGGATGCACCTTAGTCGACCTAAACAGAAAGGGTGTTAAGGAGAGCAGTGAACTGCAGCAAGAGTTTCTGCACAATAGCCATTTTTGGCAAAGATTAGACAAAGAAGTAGGATGCAATGGTGTCACCATACGAAGGGTGGGTATCTTTGTAGGATTTGCTTCCTGAACACAGAATGAGAAAACTCTAGTGGAAAACTGATAACCCAGCAGGGCGGGCATGCCGTAAGGGCAGTATCTTCTTGTCTCTCGCTGATGGAATATAGAATAATAGAATGGGCATTTTCTGGTAGTTACTGCACAGGCACTGCACTCTTTCTAGCGCCCATGGCTTTCCTAGCTAGCAAGCAGAGCATCCCTCTGCCACACTTGTGTCGTGCCTGACCTGGCTTCTTTCTCTCTGTGCACCTTCCAAGTTCATCTCCTTGTCCTTGGACGTAAGTTTTAGAATGCTCCACCCATCTGTCTTAAACATGATTTCACTATCTAGCTTTCCTCTCTGTTCAACTTTACCATCTGAAACCTTTAGCTTTCATTAACTTTGTACCACACCGAAAACGTGTGGCATTTTGTGTAATCCTGTGAACAGTAAATACATGCCATATGACAATCAACGTAATACAATGATTAGTGTACACTGGTATAAGATGATGGCAGGGCTTACAACCCTAAGAAGGGCAAAGGGCATGTATGGTGCATAAGTCAGGTAACAGAGTATCTGCTTGCATTAGCAATTATTGTGTTTGCTTTATCGATAGGTTCAAGTTTGCCAAAAACTCTGAAAAATGGACAGCTTTAGGTAGAGTCTCTGTGATCTTTTATCTATCTAAGGTCAAGTCCATATTTGAGGTCACATTATTCAGAATGTTCGTGTTGCAGTAATGTTAGTACAGTGACCATAAACTCGAAACACATTTCCATTCTGTATAATTTGCAGAAAATGTCTTCTGCATTGATATTTACTAACTGTCTGTTTGTGTGTCAGAAAGGGGAACCCATTAAGTTGTTTCTCTGGAAAAAGTAACGCTATTTACAATTATTATGAAAACAGCAATACCCACCCTCCAGCTCAGCATCCAATTGTTTCAAGTGTTGCCCACTGCTGTGTAATGTCTCTGCTGGCTTAAAAGCCATCCATTTATCCAAAGTAATGTGTACCTTTCAGCTTTTGTCCCAGGCGCCTATAAACCATGGTTGGAAACATTACTGAGGGACTTACTTAGTATTAGGGGGCTGTACTCTGTTTGCCAAGGCAGTGAAAGGATACACTCCACAGCCCTAATGGACTACAGCCCACCATATCTACAGGCTTCCACCTGCCTGGCAGAAATCCCTGTCTCGGTTTAGCTGGTATATTAGCACATTCTTTGTGTGGTTTATGATTGATATTAAGGAGGACATGGAATAATTGTAAAATCCTCTTGGTCTCTTGTGGAACAGAGATCTCTTTACCTTCAGAGGAAATGCGGTGCGGGGGTTCCTCGAGCTGCAGGCGCCCCCTCAACACAGTACTCAGGCCTGGGAGCTTTGGATTAAATCCGGAGTGGGGGCACCTCCATGTACCTTGTAGGGGGGGCCTTCAACTTTTTTCATGCCACTGTCCAGCAACTGCTTTGAAGCTCTGAAGTTTTGCTGTGCTGCACCATGTCCACTGCATCTGGACTGCAAAATTAAACATTTTCAAAAACAAACTTCCCAAGCTTGAGTTAGTGTTTGAAAAACAAATAAGAAATGTCCCTGAGTGTTAGACCTGACATCTTTGGCGCGATTTCCCCCTTTCTTTTTGCCTCCACTCTAGTATTTTTGATGCTGTGCTGGATTTCGTTTTTGCTGGTTTAGATGCTTTGGGCACTTTGCCACTGCTGTTCAGTGTCAAAGTGCAAGTGCTCCCTGTGGAAATTGTAATTATGATTGGTTATCCATGATTGGCATATTTGTGTCACCAAGAAGTCCCTAGTAAAGTGCACTGAGGGTGCCAGGGCTGATGATAACAAATGCTAGTAGTGGGCCTGCAGGACTGATTGTGCCACCCACACGAGTAGCCCTAAAATAATGTCTCAGGCCTGCCACCGCAGTGCAGTGTGCAGTCTGTGAACTGCCATGTCCTGCTGGTCAGTGTACCCACTGGCCAGGCCTAACCCTTTCCTTTCTGTACACATTGGTCACCCCTATGGAAGGCCCAAGGTACCCCCTTGGGCAGGGTGCAGTGTATGTGAAAGGTAGAACATGTACTGGTACAGGTGACATGCTCTGGTAGTGTATTAAAGCCATTTTCGTTTTTCACTATTGTAAGGCTATCTTGCCCCATAGGCTATCAAGGGGAATGCTGGCTACAGTGGCTACCAGCATATCTTCCCATCGGAGAAAGATAGGACAAAAAAGTCTGCCATCCCTGAACTCAAAATTTAATAACACATCTTTTAGAAAAGGTTGTATTTAAATCCTGTGTTTGAGAACAGCACTTTTAGAAAGTTGCACTTCTCTTGCCTGACCTTTCTGTGTGCCTTGGACTGTTTGTGAATTGACTGTCTGGTTTGTGAGTGACAGAGGCTGGTTGGCTCCCAGAGTCTGAGTGGGCCATCCCTGGGCTGAATAGCTCCATCTGCATCTAGAGTGGTGGGAGGGGGTAGCACCTGGGCCTGAATAGGGTTGTGCCTGCCTTCTACAATGCTAGTTCCACCTCCTGCTGGGCGTCTGATGACCCTGCCCCTCTCTCTGAAAGGAAAGGAGAGGCCAGGAAAACAAAATGGTCAAGGAACACCCAGAATTGGTTCAGACCGGGCTCAGAGCCCTCCTGCACAAAGGGATCAAAGACTTTTAGGGGTATAAGTACAGGACCCCTGACTACAGACAATTAGATCATCCTGCAATCAAGAAGGAACATCTGCCAAGGAGAAAGCTGAAACTGAAGAAGGAAGACTGTCCTGCTGTTGCTCTGCTGGACTGACCTGCTGTTGCTTTGCTGCCAAGGAGAGGGGGAAGGACTTTGCTTTTGGTGCTGGGTCCCCTTGCTTGAAGGAATCTCCAAGGGCCTGGGAAGAGCTGGCTCCCTGTTAAGAAGTCCCAGGAACAAAAGGACTTCACCCCCAGCGTCCCTGAACTCTGCTGAGAGAGTTCTGTCCTTGCTAGAGTGCCTGGGCCAGTCACTGTGCCTCTGGAAGCTGTACCTGTGTTGGGAAGCTGGAAACCAAGCTTTTAAAGAATTTCTGCAAGTTTTGTTGCATCACTCGCTTGCGGAGCGCATCCCCATCAGTGCGAGGAAATTCCCGCCGCTACTAAAGCCGAGATTGTCGCAGCGCCTGTTGCCGCTGCCAGAGTCGTCACATCCTTCGTTTACAGAATACACAAGACCGGTGTGGGAAGATTACCATCGTCGCGAGTGTCGTCGCAGAGCCTGTCGTCGCTGGGTGAGATCATCGCACCGCTTGCTTGCGGACCGCATGGCGTCGCTGCGAGTGTCGTCGCAGAGCCATCGCATTGAGGAGCTGCGAGAGGAAGATCACCGCTGGTCCGTGCATCGTCGCACCGGAGATCGTCGTAACTCCAAAGATCATCGAATCGTGCCATTGCAAGCTTCTTTCACTACGGAACCTCCGCACCGGAATCCACACAAGGTATTGCATCCCTCCTCCTACAGACCGGAGTCACCGCATCATGCTCGCTACATCCAGCGGGGCTGTCCCATCGCCTCCACAGGGTCTCAGGAGTAATGCATCGCTTGTTTTCCACCGCACCAGTTTCTGTTTTGGAACTTTGTCGCATTTAAAGGTACTGTTGGCTAAACGTGACGCAACTGTGAACTTTTCATGCAACTGTCAATTATTTAATCACATCTTTAAGAACTCTTTTGAAACCATAATTTTTAACTGTGTATGTTGTATTTTTCTCCTTTTAGTCTTGTATAGTTTAGATTCAATACCTTTATTTTTCTACCCTGTTGTGGAGTCAGTTTGTGGTGTTTTCACTGTGTTACTGTAAGTGTTGGTACAAATACTTTACACATTGCCTTTGATAAGCCTTGACTGCTCGTGCCAAGCTACCAAGGGGCTGAGCAGGGGTTATCTAAGAGTGTCTCCTCCTTACCCTGACTAGAAGCAAGGGTCCCTATTTGGACAGTGGTACCTACCTCTGTGTAGCGGGGGGACTCCGATGGATATTACTCAGCCTACCTCGAAAGACTGGTGGACCGCTGACACCCCAACTCTCACTTCTTTCCAGAATGACTGGCAATCAGACACGGAGCAGAGCTGGGGTCATCAATCCGAAGACGACGGGGAGTATGCCTTTAAGGGGGCGTATGCTGACCTGAAGGAGCCTCCCTGGTATGACGCAGGAGCCTACCGATTGGAGAAAAAGGAGGAAATCCCAACCTCGGCGTGTGACGACACAGAGGAGGAAGCCAGAGAGGAGTGTCGAGGACGAGAGACCGTGGACGGAGAACGCGAAGCCGAAAAAAGAAGGAGTGAAGCTGAAGACGAGGAGATGCCTGGAGGCCAATGGTACCACGAGCCCCCAGCCACACTCACGGAGGAGTGTGGCTCTCCCAGGTATGACAAAGGGTGTCTAGCTGGGTTGGGAGGCGGGTGGCACGGAGAAAAAGTAGTGTCGCTGTAAATACTTGTATAGCACACTTCCCGAGTCTCCTTATACCATTCATTTAACCCCCCTCCTACTACACTCCCTTCACGTCCGTGCACTTGAGACTGTACCCTTGCTGTATAGTAGCACTAACGCACCGGTGTTTCCCTCACTCCCTGGACTCCTTGTTTTACATGAAATCAGACAGATATCTGATTCTGCCCGTTGTGGTTTTTTTGTGTCTCCACCGAGATCCGGAGGGACCTTCCTGCTTCCCCGCCCGAGAATCACCTCCCGACTGAATAGCCTCAGAGGAAGTAGCCCTCAGAAGCGGGCCCCAGTCCCAAGACCATCACGGATCCTGCAGCAGCCAGTCGGGAAAGACTCAATACCAAGAAGAGAAAGTCCTTTATAAAAATAAAACCTTATCTTCCCAGATCTGGTCTCCAGTCCCTTTCTCCTACCTCACCACAACTGGTGTCAGAAGTGGGATTTCCCCCTACCATCCCGTCACCCGAGATGGATCAGCTAATCCAGCACTTAATTAAGGGTCAGGAGAAACTGGAGTGGCCATCGAGCGCCAAATGACATCGGCGCAGGCAAATAGGGAAGTCTTTAAAAACGCTATGACAGCCCAGATGGAAGGCTTACAGAAGGCGATGAAAGAACCTGGGTCCATTGGGATCACGGAGAGACGTCCCCCTATGCCTCACCCCTCAGGAGTAGCGCTTCAAAAGTACCAAACGGGAGAAGACCCCGACGCATTCCTTACGAACTTTGAAAGAGCAGCAAGAGCGTGCGGCTGGCCAGAAGACAAGTGGCCGTTTTTCTTAGCCCCTTTATTGACAGGACCGGCCCAGGAAGCTTACCAAGTAGCGAACCCGACAGGGGACACCCCTTACAGAGACATTAAAACCCTGATACTAGATCACCAGGGGCTAGACGAAGAAGCTTATAGGGTGAAATTCAGAAGAGAAAAGGGAATCCAAGGAGATAACCCTAAGACATTATTCTTTCGAATGAAAGCTGCCGCAGACAAATGGCTGCGCCCAGACTGTGGTATATAAATAAATAATACCGGATCTATTTTTGACTGGATATAGTAATAACAGATAGCTCAATAAATAAGAGTCAAGATTCGAGGTAGTAGGAGTTTGCAGGTTTAATACAGCATAAGGACAGGAACAGGACAACCTGCACAGGATTAGGATGGCAGCGCTGCCGGGGGCAGGATCGGAGTCGGCGTAACATTTAATAACAGTGCACAAGTATATATACTAAAACAATTGCATTACAGTACATACAATAGGCGGAGCAGTGGGTGTGGTCAATAGCAGTCGCGAAAGATAAGGGTGAAAGTAGGTGTAACAAGAGGCGTGAACATAGACATGTGATGTAAACGTAACAGAATATGTCATAAAAATGGGGCGGAAACATGGAGGGGGCTACCTAAGGAGCTGGAACCTCTAACCTAGTGGTGCGCGCAAACTGACAATGACGTGTTACTAGGAGAAGCTGGGGGCTATGACTTCTGCGCTAGGAGCAGAGACTGAAGTCTGGAGAGTCAGGGCGACATGTACCTAAACACTATCTAGTATCTGATGTTTAGAGAACATGTTGATAGAATCCAAAAGTTATCGGGGTAAAGGCTAACAGACACTAAGACTGGTGCATGCATTATTCTACATGTAGTGCGTGTTGAAGAATATTAAATGACCATAAATACAGTATTTCTCTTACATGGAGACGTAAAGGCTAGACCATGACGGAAACTATTGATGCGATTCAGTAGCTTAGGAATGCAGAGAAGGAGGGCTGGACTGATAACTAGAATCATAACATACTTTTGGCAGACTAGCAGGCAGAGAGCCAGGCCGAGCCGGGCACTGTGAGGCAGGAAGTAAGTGAAGGGTCAGGAATACAGGTGGGGGCTGTATCGCTCCTCAGCGAGGGCTCAGGAGACAGGAGCTGAATCTGGTGTCCGGGCCCTTTTGAGGCCTAGAAACGGGGATTTTACAATGAAATAACGTGCACACTGAGAAACGTGGCAACGTAACTTTACATAGGCCTAATACTCGTAGCTTTCACGAGAACTGGAAACTGGCATACTAGAGATGGACACAACTGTAATTGCGTCTTTAATCGATCACGGAGAATACATATGCATATTAATCATGCACATACAACATAGGATGGGGAACACGTAGGGACACAGAACATGGCAAAATTTACTTTTCCACATTCCCTCCTTGTCACTACGTTTCCATCAGGAAACATCAATATTCATGATACCATCTATCATCTCATAAAGTATCATTTGCTCGTCTCGAATTGTCTTGGAATGGGATTTAGGACGGGACTTGGGACTAGGAATACAAGAGGTAGCACAAATGCCGCAAATCGCAGGGCCACATTGTATACAGAGGCAGCAACTGAATGTGATCGCTACTGCAATACCTAGAAAGGACAACACTTTCCATCCCCAGGCAGAAATTATACTCCAGAACCAACCGGACCATGTCCAGGTGCCTGGATTTTGGTGTAACAGATGGGCAATTTTATGCAGTCTGGTTATAGCTGAATAAACGGACGGCGCGTTATTAGGAATGAAAATGCAGCAACTAGATCCGATGACTCTACATGCCCCGCCCCTATCGGCCAGTATGACGTCAAGGACGAGACGATTCTGGAGCACGACAATTCTCATAAAAGATTGCTCTTCGGTTAAGTTACCTAGAGCAGAGGTAGTCTCAATCACTACTGCTTCAAGTGTTCTGGTCAATCTACGTATCAATTTACTATTCACGACAGTACCTAAGTAGGGAAAGACACCTTTATTGATATCTATGTATTGTTCTAGAGCAGTTTCAGTATAATCGACAATCGGGAGGTCTCTCTTGTGTCTAGTATGTACTAGGTGGGAGTTCCTATGATAGTCAGGTGGGGCTAGAAAAACTGGTGGCAGTAGGAAGGCAATGTAACAAGTTCCCTCCCAATCGAGGGGCAGACGAACATATGCGGTCTGACCACAAACAAAATAAGAATGACGTGAAGCTTTGAAAATAGATTTCCCACTGTCACTATACTTGACAATAGTAGTACAATCACTATGTCCTACATGTACGGAACCATTATTTCTGACACATAATTCGCCTTTGACTGGTAGTACTGACATAGCAGGTAAGTCTGGAGTAGAATCAGACTGAACATTCAGGACCATAAAATTCGAAGAATAATTACCCAAATTATAAACTTCATTTTCTAGATCTAACCCTGTTCTGTGGGGAAGACCTTGCTTGTCTGGAAAACATGTACTGTTCAGGAAGGACATATCAGTTGAGGATGACGTTAACGTGGACCATGCTCCACACGAACCAATATGTGAAAATGGATAAGGAAAGAGTGGCAGAACTCCCTTCGGTGTCTGGAAAGGGGGGAGTCGACCACACACCCAACAATTAGTGGCATTGCTGGTCTGGTGTGAATAATGTAACATGCGGATAAAGGAATTATTTCGCATAGCAAGACGATAAGATAGTTCATGAGGAGGCAGATTACTAAACGTATGCTCTACTGTAGTATTAGAAGACTTATTTACATGAGAAATTGGAAAACATAAATGCAATGCATAACTCGTGCAGGTAATCATAAGGCTGAGATATAGCAGGAAACATAAAATAATAATGCAACTTTTAGAGTTCTCACTAACTCTCTCTCTATGGGGGTCTATTTTATACATGTCAGAAACCGGTCTAACCGTTTCACCTAGGGGAGGACTTAGACAATCAAACTGGCTGACTTATTTTACTAGACCTTAATTTCAACTTATACTCCTGCTGCGGAGTTTTCTCTAACAGGGAGGGTTTTGAATCAGTGTCTTTTGCGGGACAGTCCTTGAGAATAGTACTTTGGCAGTCTTTAAAATCCTCGGAAATGTTCTTGGAAACAGTCTTTAGTCCATAAAACTTCTTTACATGCGACAAATGCACCCAGCCCTTCCTGCCTTCCAGCTTGACGGCAGTACGGGTGGCCAGGAGGACTTGCTTGGGCTCCTTCCAGCGGGGCTCCAGCGGACTTGAACGATCAAAGTTCCTTACGAGAACCAGACTTCCGGGAACAATTCCATGCGGTGCCACCTCGGTATTGTCTGGAAATGCGGCGGCAACCTGTGAACGACAAGAGTGTAGGGCAGACATCAAGGAAGCTAGGTAATCTGTCAGCATATTACTTGAAACATCTGTAATACTTCGGGGTCTAGGTGTACCCCACATATTCGGGGGGCGGCCAAAAACGACCTCGTACGGGGACAGACCTGATCTGGAATGTGCGACCATGCGCATATAAAACAGAGCGACTGGCAGAGCTACTAGCCAGTCCACACCTTTCTCTTTACAAACTTTAGCAATGCGGATTTTCAGGGTCTGGTTATGTCTCTCTACTAGACCGGCTGCTTCAGGATGGCGTACACAATGGAACTTCCACTGGTATCCTAACAACAGGGAAACGTGTTTCATCAGTTCAGATGAGAATGGCTGGCCGTTATCAGAATATACGACCCTAGGGAGTCCATAGCGGGGGAAGAATTCACGAACCAACTGCTTGGCAGTGGTCGCGGCTGTGTAATCTGGGACTGGATATGCTTCTGTCCACCTGGACAAAGCGCATACAACTACAAGGACATACTTGAAACCTCGACATCGCTCCATCTGAATATAATCCATCTGGAGGGCTTCAAAAGGGTGGTCAGGGGGCTGGAATCCACCTTGTTCCACCGGGACACTTTTACCTGGATTAAACTGGCAACATATCATACAGGTACGGACTTTCTGCTTGGCTGCAGCTCGTAAATGCTTGTTAAACCAAATGTTCTGGATACTGTCTAACATGGCTTTTTCTCCTAAGTGTGCTGGACTATGTGTGGTATTGATAATGACTTGAACCATTGAGTCGGGGAGAAACCATGTGGCTTTTCCCTTCGTTACCCATCCCTGATCTGTCTGGACCCCTCCTTGTTCGGACCATTTCTTGATTTCATCGGGAGTAGCATGTAACTGGATATCTATGACATCTTGAGTGGGGTCCTTAACTGTCATACTAGTAGTCGGATCTGGAGTATGTGTCTGTGTCGGATTAACTGACATGTCTGGAGTCTGTGCTGTAAGCTTGGCTGTTCGATCTGCTAGATCATTACCTTGGGAAATAATGTCTGTAACTTTCGTGTGTGCTTTGCATTTCATGATGGCAATGGATGTCGGTAAATGTATGGCGTCTAACAGAGCTTGAATAAGGAGACCATGCTGAATCTTGGTTCCATGAGAAGTCATGAAACCTCTCTCCTGCCAGAGCACTCCAAAGTCGTGTACGACTTCAAATGCGTAGCGTGAATCTGTGTAAACATTGACTTTCAGGTTCTTGGCGTGTATGCAGGCTTGTGTCAGAGCAACTAGCTCTGCTGCTTGAGCAGACAGGGTGTCAATACAGTGTGTTTCTATAACTTCAGTGTCAGTAGTCACTGCATACGCGGCTACTAGTTCTCCTGTACTTGTTCTCATACATGAACCATCCACATAAAGTGTCAGATCTGGATCTGGGAATGGAATATCTGTCAGATCTTGTCTTGGCTTAGTCATAGTGTTAACTACTTCCACACAGTCGTGTGTGGCAGGATTCGAATTAACTGACGGTAACAGTGTAGCGGGATTTAGAACGTTGCAGCGTCTGATTTCTATGTGTGGCTGGAACAGTGTCAGTTCATAACCTGTTAAACGTGCAACTGTCAAGTGCTGAGTCTGTGTTCGTTTTAAAAGAACTTCCACGGAATGTGGAACTTGTACTGTCAAGGAGTGTCCTAATACTATGGAATCACTTTGTCTGATAGCTAGTGCTGTGGCTGCAACTGACTTGAGGCACGCAGGCAGAGCCTGGGCTACTGGATCTAATGTGCTCGAAAAATAAGCACAGGGCTTGTATTGTCCTGCTTGATCTTGTGTGAGAACAGATAATGCTGTACCATCACGTTGTGTAACAAAAAGTGTAAAAGGCTTACTGTAGTTTGGTGTAGCTAGAACAGGAGCTTGACATAGAGCTTTCTTTAACTCATTGAAGCTAAGTGTATGTTCAGATGTCCAAGGGAGGACAGTCGATACGGCTGCCTCCTGTGTCGTTAACTGTATCAGTGGCTTGGCTAGAAATGCATACTGAGGAATCCATTGTCTGCAATAAGAAGTAAGGCCGATAAAAGCACGTACCTCCTTCTGTGTCTTGGGCTGAGGAAGACTCGCTATTAACTGGATACGATCGGGTGTCAACTGTCTACCCCACTTGGACAGTAAGTGGCCTAAGTAGATCACTTGCTGGACACAGAATTGAAGCTTTGAAGGGGACACCTTGTGCCCCATCTCGGCAAGGAAATACAAGACTGTAAGTGATGCTCGCTCGCAAGCACGTTCAGAACGGGCTGTGATCAGTAGATCATCGACATACTGGAGCAGGGCAGTGTCAGTTGGCATGTGAATGTTGTCTAGTTGTCTCTTAAGTGCTTGACTGTAAATGCTAGGACTTTCTGTGAAACCTTGAGGAGCTCGTGTGAATTTATAGCTCCTTCCATTTAAACAAAAACCAAAAAGGTACTGGCTGTCCGGATGAATGGGGACACTGAAAAACGCGTTCTTGAGGTCAATTACGGTAAAGAATATTGCCTCAGAATCAATGGCTGTCAACAGGGATGAAATATCTGGAACAACTGGGTACTGGGGAATAATACATTTATTGAGTTCTCGAAGGTCAATCACTAATCGATATACTGGGGGTGCATTTGGATCAGTACGTTTCATGACTGGAATGATCGGAGAATTACATACATTGGAGTCAGTTTCTACAACTACTCCTTGAGCCATGAGCTCGTCAATTATTTTAGATAAGGCCGCTACAGCCTCAGGTGGTAATCTGTACTGTCTGGTTCGTGGTAACACTACACCGTGCTTGAGAGTCACACGATGGGGTGTGATTTGCATGTAACCTACATCAGTTGGACCTTGCGCCCATAGATGCTGCGGGACATTAGACAATCTCGGATCAAAATCTCGTAATACATAGTGACCCTTGAAGTCACGTAAAAACAAACGTATTCCCTCTGGGGAACAGCAAATAACTGCACCTAGTTCTTTCAGTGTCTTAATGCCTAACAGATTTTCTGGACATGATTTTGTAAGTAATAGATCAGTAGTGCGGGACAATGGACCTACTTCTAGAATAACTGGCTTTGAAATCTCGTTTACAATAGGCTTTCCTGAAAATCCAAGGGAAACATTTCTAGAGCCTGAGAGCGGAGCCCCTGGAACCTCGTCGTGACTTATGGTAGTCCTACTTGCCCCTGTATCAATCAGAAACTTTCTGTCTTTTCCTAATATTTGACTATGAATATAGGGACCTTCTTGATCTACAGGAATCTCGATGAGAGGCAAGCCTACCTCCCTCTCTAGGCTGTTTCATGAGTATTGTTGGTACTCTGGATACTCTGTCTGAGCATACTGGTACATCTGCTGTGTAACATGCTGTGTTGCAGCGATAGGCTGCGGCGCTGGAACTGTCTGTTGTGCATTCTGTGGCTGAGAAGTCTGTGAAACTTGTTCTTGTCTAGGCGGACGTGGTCTTTCTTTAGTCTTACCAGTGGCTATATTATGTTTCAGAACTGCACACTCGTTTATAAAATGACCTGGCTGTTTACAATAATTGCATGTCCCTTTAACGGGAGCTGCAGGATGACTGGCTTGATTCGGACCCCTCTTCTGACTGTCTTGTGGAACAGATTGTGCAACTAGTACTTTCATTTTCGTGTCTTTCATACGTCTTCTCTCGTGTTCTTGCTCTTCTCTGATTCTATTCTGGTGATACTGGAGCATCTGTAACATCTGGGACGGGGTACTAGCTTGCCATGTACTTTCGACTTTCAAAACTCGATTCTTAACTTGTGGACTTGAATTCTCGACTAGTTTAGTAACAAAAAGATGAGGGTATGACTCGCTACTCGTCTTCAATCCACTGTTTATAATGAAACATTTTTCAAATCTAGAATAAAAATCACTAGTGTCTTCATCTTGTTTCTGTTTACAGGCTGAGATTGCATCCCAGTCTTCCTTTTTAGTGGCTAACAATCTGGGCAAAACTTGTATTAACAGTTCTGGTAATTCTTTACATTTCTCTCCAAGACCGGTACCTGGTACTCGTATCTTATCTTCAGCTTCTAGAACTGCCCAATCGATCTTTTTCTCTCCCACCTCCCATTCTTTTTCCTTGAGTTTTTCGTATACCCCTGCGGGCAACAGGACCTTTAGCATTTTAATAATATCTGGATACGTATATTCTCCCATACGGAGCATGTCCTTTAACTCTCGGTGGAACCCTGCTGGATCTTTGTCGTGACAGGGGATTAATTTCTTCATCTCTAAGAGTTCCATCTTTGTAATCGGGGTGTAAACAAATACTCGTTGCATTTCACCATCTGCTGTCCTGACTGGGTGTACTTCTCGTAACGGATTCTGTCTATCTATGTAAAACGGTTTACTTTCTGGAGGTGAGACGTGAACAAAATGCGGGTTCAAAAACATACTATATTTATGACGCTGTTCTAGAATGACACTAATTAAATCGGTACCTAAACCTTTCCATCTATACTGGAGTAACTCGTTCAGGACATCATGTAACGGACCTGGATCAGAATGTTGACCCTCATACAATGTAATGAGGTGCTGAATCATATACATACCCACCAGTCGCTGCTCGGCTGGGGGCAGTTTCAGAAACATTTGTGCCACTATTTCGTCTGGAAAAGTGGTAGAATCAGTAACCCATCGGACTGCTGATCGGACTAGTTCTTGTTTATGCATAGTACTTAACTCACTATAACCGATTCGTGATTTCAGAATGTGATCGGTAGCTTGAAACACTTGTTCTAGAGAGCCTTGTTCTGGTGCTGGATGATGAAAGACTTTCTTGTGTTCTAGGCGGAAATGTCGGCCTGGAAATCTAGATTTACCTACATACGCTATTGTGGCGGGGTTCTCGTCCTCTACCTCTTCGGTAGGAGAGTCATTCTCTTTCTCACTTACTTGTGCTGTTTTACGTTGTTCGTGTAACCTTATTATTTCCTTACGAATTTTCTTGTACATACTCTCTATACTACTGATGGTTCTGTGCTTACCCTCGGCTATATTATCACTCCACCTGGTCAGGGTTCTCATTTCGGCCGGATCTTTGGTCGGATAATCTTGTTCCCTTATTAAACAATTAATCAGAAATTTTAATATCATGAGCTGGATCTCAGCTTTCCTTTGAGACATGGCTTCGCCAATACTTTCTGGATCATCCCCTGTACGGATGAAACGATATATTCTGTCTAGATCTTCTTTCATATCCGGTAGGGTGTCCAAATACCCGGTCACCCGTCTTATACGTATGGAATATATAACCGTACTATCATCGCCTGTGACTGGATCATAGCGGCATTCAGTAAGAGCTCGTCGGATTTCTGCAACTGACTTATATTTGGGCGTACGCTGTAACGCACGTTCATGTAACTCGACTAACGTTACACGTTGGTGTGGCGGCGGGGTACCAGGAGGACCTCCTCCTGCGGCCCCTAAACTGGAATCGTCGACTGATACTCTTCGTGCTGGCAGAGTGACTGATGTGGCGGGAAGTTGTACTACGGGCTGGACCGGGGGTACCGTAGCAGGTACTGCAACAGGTGCCCTGGTGACTGGAGGAGCAGGAATTTCATCATTTACAGGAACTGACGGAACAGGATTTGCATATTCTGGGACTGTGTCGTCCAAATAGGACGAGATAAAAATATCAGCTGCGGTCGGTTTGTGACGTAGCTTGGTCGGAACTAATGGTGGCGGAAAATTACTGGATGCCTCCGGGGTCGCTTTTGGCAAGCCCTCGGCAAGAAGAGGATACATACCCTTAATGAGGGCATTCCTCTGTCTGTCTGACTGTTCGGTTTTAACTCGTTCACCTATTTCGATTAATTCCCTTTCTTGGGCTCTTTCTATGGATTCTCTACTTAATTCTGACTTTCTGATTTCTTTTTCGGTTCTTTTATGAGATTCTTTGCGCCATAACTCGATGGCATCTTTCTGTGACTGTCTGGCTTTCTTTTTCCATAATGCTTCGGCATCCCACGTACCTGATACGGGCCATCTATACTTTTCCTCTAACTCTTTGGTGTACTCCACCCATAAGTCTAGATACAATATGGCACTTATGCCATGCTTTTGATACATAAAATGACCTGGACTGTCCCTAGGCGGGACAGGAACTGCTTCTTCTAACAGACCTTTTCTAGTTTTTAACTGACGTAGTTTGGAAAACAAAGGCATGACTGGACTGTAATCTAGACACAATACAATACACAATGAACACGATAATTACACCACTTTCATTCCACGACATTAAAATACATGAATGACATTTTAAAATAACAGTCTTGACAAAATACTACCTGGAATACTGAAAACAGAATACATGAATTTTCTCGAGAACAGAACTGACTAGAACAGAAACTAGATGCACTGCTGAAACAGTACGAAACTTACCGGTCTCATAAAGAGACGCGTCAGGACCCGCATCCACCTAAGTGGACACTTCGTGTTGGATCTGTGTACCACCAAACCCACGGACCAGAGTCAATTAGATTGACCCTGTCTAGATACTACCCCAGCAACGGTACTCACCGGGCAGCAAGAACGGAAGGCCTCGGACTGGACTGGACTGCTACGACGCCGGACGGACACACTTCGGACTTCTGTTACGGGTGGGCCTCCGGATACCTCGGACCTTGGACTCTCGGCTTGGGCTCTGGTCGGGACTCGCCGCGTTCCTCCACCGCCTCGTCTGGATGCTGGACCGCAACCTCCGTCTCCTCCGTGGGCCTGAGGGATACTTGAAGCAGAAATATCTGCACGTGGCCGGTATGGTTCCGTCACGGCTGCAGAGGATCAGGGGGCTTGCGTGGCTTCACCGGCGCGTGGGGAAAGGGCAAGTCCCTATTCGGGCGCCATTATGTGGTATATAAATAAATAATACCGGATCTATTTTTGACTGGATATAGTAATAACAGATAGCTCAATAAATAAGAGTCAAGATTCGAGGTAGTAGGAGTTTGCAGGTTTAATACAGCATAAGGACAGGAACAGGACAACCTGCACAGGATTAGGATGGCAGCGCTGCCGGGGGCAGGATCGGAGTCGGCGTAACATTTAATAACAGTGCACAAGTATATATACTAAAACAATTGCATTACAGTACATACAATAGGCGGAGCAGTGGGTGTGGTCAATAGCAGTCGCGAAAGATAAGGGTGAAAGTAGGTGTAACAAGAGGCGTGAACATAGACATGTGATGTAAACGTAACAGAATATGTCATAAAAATGGGGCGGAAACATGGAGGGGGCTACCTAAGGAGCTGGAACCTCTAACCTAGTGGTGCGCGCAAACTGACAATGACGTGTTACTAGGAGAAGCTGGGGGCTATGACTTCTGCGCTAGGAGCAGAGACTGAAGTCTGGAGAGTCAGGGCGACATGTACCTAAACACTATCTAGTATCTGATGTTTAGAGAACATGTTGATAGAATCCAAAAGTTATCGGGGTAAAGGCTAACAGACACTAAGACTGGTGCATGCATTATTCTACATGTAGTGTGTGTTGAAGAATATTAAATGACCATAAATACAGTATTTCTCTTACATGGAGACGTAAAGGCTAGACCATGACGGAAACTATTGATGCGATTCAGTAGCTTAGGAATGCAGAGAAGGAGGGCTGGACTGATAACTAGAATCATAACATACTTTTGGCAGACTAGCAGGCAGAGAGCCAGGCCGAGCCGGGCACTGTGAGGCAGGAAGTAAGTGAAGGGTCAGGAATACAGGTGGGGGCTGTATCGCTCCTCAGCGAGGGCTCAGGAGACAGGAGCTGAATCTGGTGTCCGGGCCCTTTTGAGGCCTAGAAACGGGGATTTTACAATGAAATAACGTGCACACTGAGAAACGTGGCAACGTAACTTTACATAGGCCTAATACTCGTAGCTTTCACGAGAACTGGAAACTGGCATACTAGAGATGGACACAACTGTAATTGCGTCTTTAATCGATCACGGAGAATACATATGCATATTAATCATGCACATACAACATAGGATGGGGAACACGTAGGGACACAGAACATGGCAAAATTTACTTTTCCACAAGACAGTTGAACTAAAGAGGAGATAATGAATAGCATCTATCTCGAACAATTCATGGAAGCGCTGCCCTATGGAACCCAATGTTGGTTGAGACAGCACTCAGGGCTTACTCCTGCCCAAGCTATAGAAATGGCAGCGAACTACGCAAAGGCTCAACCCCGGGCTGTGCCCTGGGAGGGGAAAAAGAACACGAGAAACCCAGCAACAATAAAAACGGAGAAGAAAACTAAACCAGCGGTGGAAGTAGGAAGACTACGGCCATTTAAGCCAGAGGTTCCCCCTCTGAAAACACCCCAATGTTATGAATGCGGTGAATGGGGACATATTGCTCGCCTTTGTCCTAGACGGAAACCACCAGAGGAACCTATGGAGGTCAGATATGTCTCCCGAGCCGTGATGTATTCCGCTGAGATGGGAACATCATTTTATGTACGTGTCACGGTGAATACGAAAACCATTCGTGCCTTACTAGACTCAGGCTGTAGGCAATCTGTGATGCAAAGTTCCTTAGTCCTATCCAGCCAAATCCTCCCAGAACAAGAAGTGCACATTCGGTGTGTACATGGGGATAAAAAAAACGTATCCGGTAGAAGTGGTAACTCTGTATCCCCTGGGTAGATCCCCTTGTAAAGTAAAGGTAGGAGTCATTGAATCCCTTCCAGAAGACCTGATTATAGGGGTAGATAATCCCGATTTTATGGATATGTTCAGACTAGAATTGAAGAAGTCCTTAAAAGATAAGGAAAACCATGTCCCTGCACTCTTGGCAGCAGAACCCTGGGTCCTAGACAGAAATGTCAAGTTCTCCCAAGCAAATGATCCATCCCTGTTTAAGGCTTGGGAAATGGCTCATGTAAACCAGACCAACAATACTGTCTCCTTCACAAGGTTTCTCATAGAAAATAATTTACTATATAGGGAAGGGAAAGCTAACAATCCAAAGCAGTTGTTAGTGCCAAAACCTTTTAGGGAACAAATCCTCTATTACGCCCACACCCATTTAACAGCAGGTCACTCAGGGGCAGAAAAAACCTTACAAAACATTCAAAAAAGTTTTTACTGGCCAGGAATTTACAAAGAAGCTTCAGAGTTTTGTAAAACATGTGAGGTATGCCAAAAACGCAACCTAAGTAAACCACCGGCTGTTCCCCTTCAACCCCTCCCTATTATAGGGACCCCGTTCGAACGGGTGGGAATGGATATAATAGGGCCCCTTCCTAAAACGGCTAAGGGCAACATGTATGCTTTGGTTATGGTGGACTACAGCACTAGGTTCCCGGAAGCCTTCGCCCTAAAAGCCCCCACGACCAAGAATATATCTGAAAAATTCATCGAATTGTTCTCTAGGGTCGGGTTCCCGAAAGAAATCTTAACAAATCAGGGAACCCCGTTCGTTTCCCGCCTCATGCGAGAGGTCTGTAAAACCCTAAACATATAGCAAATCAGAACCTCGGCCTACCATCCCCAGACCGATGGTCTGGTCGAGAGGTACAATCGTTCATTGAAAACCACACTACACAAAATGTTGACATTGGAAAACAAAGACTGGGACTCGCTATTGCCTTTGGCCCTTTACGTCCTCAGAGCGCAAACACAAAGCAGTACAGGGTATTCCCCTTTCGAGCTTTTATATGGGCGACAACCCAGAACCCTACTGGAGATAACTAGGGAAGCCTGGGAAAATGAGGACAGGTAAGAACAAAGGTCCATTTTGGAATATACCCAAATGCTAAAAAGCAAGCTGAGTAAGTTACAAGACATGGCCTACTCCAACATGGAGAAAAGCCAACAGAGACAAGCTGGGTATTTTAATCGTGGGAAGAAATGGAGGCATATGAAAAAAGGAGACTGGACCTTGGTTATGTTACCTTCCTCTGGGAAGAAGTTTCACAAGGAGTGGATGGGATCCTATAAGGTCATTGAGACATTGGGAAACACCACCTATAGGGTTCAGATTTCGCCCACAAGGACCCAATGTTTTCATATCAACCTTCTAAAAAAATGGTTGGGTCCTCTTCCAAAAACAGCCCAGTTCAATCTGCCCACTACCAAGGACACGTCTACCCTAAATCAATTGCCAATAAATGAAGAGCTACAACAGGAGAAGAAAGAAGAACTTCAGGCAGCACTACAAGTATTCGCGCCGATGTTCTCTGATCAACCAGGTCGCACCAACCTGATTGAACATCGGATAGACACAGAAAAAGGGGCCCAAGTCAAATTACGGCCCTATCGAATACCCGCTGCCAGAAGATTAGATGTTAGGCTAGAGGTCCAGGACATGCTAAAATTGGGAGTGATACGGCCATCCCGAAGCAGTTGGTCATCTCCGATTGTTATGATACCTAAGCCAGATGGGTCCACCAGGTTCTGCATGGACTTTCGGGCCCTAAATGCTATCTCTTCATGTGATGCGTACCCTATACCAAGGGTTGACGAATTGATTGAAAAAATAGGAGAAGCCAAATATTAAACAACGCTAGACCTAACCAAAGGTTATTGGCAGGTGCCTCTCCGTGAAGAAGACAAACATAAAACAGCCTTTTCCACCGAAGACGGGCTATATGAATTTAATGTCTTGCCGTTTGGGCTACATGGAGCCCCGGCCACCTTCCAGAGGTTGATGAACGAAATCTTGAGACCATATGCGACTTTCTGTTCTGTCTACTTAGATGACATTGTGATATTCAGTACAACATGGTCTGAACATATTAAACACCTGCAGCATATTCTGTCAGCGCTGGAAAAAGTCGGGCTGCATTTCAATGCGAAGAAATCAAGGGTAGCATACTCGAGGGTGAAATACCTGGGTTACATGCTGGGGGACGGAGTGATTGCGCCCCAAGAAGAGAAGGTCAAGTCAATAGTGAATACCCCATTCCCAAAGTCAAAAAAAGAACTAAGAGCTTTTTTAGGACTGATCGGCTATTACAGGAGATTCTTGCCTAACTTTGCAGAGAAAGTTGCTCCCCTGACTGATCTTCTTAAAAAAAACGCCAGGAAGACAGAATATCCCCAAATTTTCAGAATCCTTTTATTCTAGCCACAGACGCCTCTAATACAGGCATAGGAGCCATGCTTTCCCAGATTGGAGAAGATGGTATAGAATACCCCCTGTTGTTTATCAGCAGAAAGCTGCACCCTCGGGAGACCCGGTACTCAACCATAGAAAGAGAGTGTTTAGCGATACGTTGGGCCGTGGACAAGTTGAAATTTTATTTGGAAGGGAAACCCTTTGAGCTATATACAGATCATGCACCACTACTGTGGATGTACAGGAACAAATATCAGGATCCTAGAGTACTTAGGTGGTTTTTATTTTTGCAGACCTATTCCATGGTAGTGAAGCATAAAAAGGGACCAGACAATAGCAATGCAGACTTTCTGTCCCGCACTTCTATTCTCCCCGATCGGGAGAATCCAGGGGGGGAGGAGTGTAGCTGGGGGACTCCGATGGATATTACTCAGCCTACCTCGAAAGACTGGTGGACCGCTGACACCCCAACTCTCACCTCTTTCCAGAACGACTGGAAATCAGACACGGAGCCGAGCTGGGGTCATCAATCTGAAGACGACGGGGAGTATGCCTTTAAGGGGGCGTATACGGACCTGAAAGAACCTCCCTGGTATGACGTAGGAGCCAACCGATTGAAGAAAAAGGAGGAAATCCCAACCTCGGCGTGTGACAACACCGAGGAGGAAGCCATAGAGGAGTGTCGAGGACGAGAGACCGTGGACGGAGAACGCGAAGCCGAACAAAGAAGGAGTGAAGCTGAAGACGAGGAGTCGCCTGGAGGCCAACGGTACCACGAGCCACCCAGCCACACTCACGGAGGAGTGTGGCTCTCCCAGGTACGACAAAGGGTGTCTAGCTGGGTTGGGAGGCGGGTGGCACGGAGAAAAAGTAGTGTCGCTGTAAATACTTGTATAGCACACTTCCCGAGTCTCCTTATACCATTCACTTAACCCCCCCTCCTACTACACTCACTTCACATCCGTGCACTCGAGACTGTACCCTTGCTGTCTAGTAGCACTAACGCACCGGTGTTTCCCTCACTCCCTGGGCTCCTTGTTTTACGTGAAATTAGATAGATATCTGACTCTGCCCGTTTTGGTTTTTTTGTGTCTCCACCGAGATCCGGAGGGACATTCCTGCTCCCCCACCCGAGAATCACCTCCCGACTGAATATCCTCAGAGGAAGTAGCCCTCAGAAGCGGGCCCCAGTCCCAAGACCATCACGGATCCTGCAGCAGCCAGTCGGGAAAGACTCAATACCAAGAAGAGAAAGTCCTTTATAAAAATAAAACCTTATCTTCCCAGATCTGGTCTCCGATCCCTTTCTCCTACCTCACCACACTCTTCCAACTAGAGACCCGCAGTTCTAACACTGAGACGCTGAGAGCTTTCTCCCAGGGTGTGGGAATTATTTATTTATTTTCCTGTTCAGGACTACCATTCTTTCCCTGGCAGTCCCGGAACAATGTATTTCAGATTAACTGTCCTAAGTAGGGTGCGTCCTTAGATACCTTGATCAATGGATGGCTGTCAATCGAGCCATGAATTAAAGGTCACTACCTGTGGACCACTGAAGAGGTCTAAGGGCAGAATCTGCGCAGTATGTCCAACTCTAAATAGAGAGAACAAACAGGTAGTTCGGTGAGCGGGGTACTCTGAAACATTTGTGGTGGAATACCCTGTCTGCTCAACTCTAATAATGCTCTCTATCTTCTAAAGATTCCATTATGGGTATATCAAGAATTGCATGCAGAGTCTTTATTCAAAAAATTAAATCACCATTCAATTCTGAGCTTTTGTACTTGGAATGAGTTATAACAAGCAAAATCAAAGTTTTCTCTCTCGATTTGCATACATTTGTCTTCTTTCCAAACAGTTTTTCAGCGTAAATGTGTCAGGTATAACCTGGTGTAATGAGCATAGCAAAGAATCACAGTTCTAAGGTACTATGGCACAACTTGGAATACCAGGCTCAAGTACCAATAGGGGCACATTCTTAAGGACTTATCGCAGATTTATCTGCACTTTAGTGTCGCAAAAGTGGCAATAGATTTATCGCCCTCTTCTCAGGCTGGTGCAAACTGCTAACATCACCAGTTTATCAGCGATAGCTGCTGCAAAAACATCACCACAGATGAAAGCGACAACTAACACTAATGATATGCAGAGTAGGCGTTCCCGTGCAAAAACGCACAAAAACACAACTTCTCAATATTCTCAATGACCAGCCAGGTCTGCGATGACCTCCAAAAACAGGTGATAAGGAACGTTAGCAGCAGGGATTGCCATTTACTGATGTTAAGCTGGACGACAACCTGCAGTATGAAAGGGAGCCCAGTCCAGAGCCACATCTGAAGACCAACACATGTCATGGAGCTACTGATCATGCAGAGCTCAGAGACCCAAGAGGGCTTCAACACCCACCGCCACCACCCACAGGGCCACTTCCCCCGGACCACCATCCCAAGGTTCACCACAGAGGCAGCGCAGAACAAGACAGCAGACTTTCCGAAAAGGCACCATCCTCAGAGACTTAACGCCAGAGGATGTCACTGCCCACTACAGGCTCAAAAGGACAACCGTCCTCCGCATCCTGACCCACATTGCCCACAGGCTGACGGTACCTACACAGCGGACAACCAACATCCCTCCGCAGACAAAGCTGCTGGCTGTGCTGTTCCTGTTGGCCTCTGGTACCTTCCAACCAACAACTGCCAGAGTCAGAGGAGTCTCACAGCCAGCCCTATCAAAGTTCCTCACACCTGTCTTGGATGCCATCATCAGCTTGGTACCCGAGCACCTTCACTTCCCCCACACTGCGCAGGAACAGCTGGAGCCCAAGCAAGGCTTCTACGCCATAGCTGGCTTCCCTCACGTGTTGGGGGCAATTGAATGCACAAATGTCCTACTTGTGTCCCCTGCCGACACTGCACACAATTACCGCAACAGAAAACACATGCATTCCATCAATGTGCAGGCAATAGTGGACCACCGGAGACTCTTCACCAAATACCCAGGCAGTGTGCACGATTCCTACTAACCCTGGGCATAGTTCTACGCTATGCTCGCTGAGTGTGCGTAGTTTGCACTACTCTGCACTATGTGAATTTCACATAGCACAGTGAAAAAATGCAAAGCCTAGCGATGCAGGCATTTTTGCTTTCTCGCTGTCCTCAACGTCAAGTTGGCCATGGCGAGCGAGCAAATTCAACATCCCGGCGAGACTTTTTCCTTGTTCGCGATCAGCAACATCAAGTTGCCGCTCGTGAGCGTGGAAAATAAACCTCCCGTTGAGATTCTCAACTCGGGAAGGTCAGGTTTCTCATTGCGAGTGGTCGCGTATGCTCGCGACCGCTCGCCATGAGAAACTACCAGTCCACGTTGAGAAAGCTGCAGCTCGAGTACAAATCTACTCGAGCGGCAGAAAACGACCGCTTGCACTGTGCAAGATGCCGTTTGCAATGATTGCACAGAGCGGACAAGCATCCGATACTGTGCAATCAGTGTGAACAGCAAGATCTGGGCCCGCTCCCGTGGTTTCTGGAGGAGGACATCTCGATCCCTGTAATTTAGAATCTTGACGATGAGTGGTCTTGGCGGAGCTCCCACCTTCGGTCGTCCAGTAGGGATTCTGTGGGACCTTTCTATGCCGTAACAATCCGATAGACCATCAGGGGCTACATGAGTGCGGAACCAGCGTTTCATGAAGGCAGTGGCATCCGACCCCTTGCTTCGTTCCAGGAGCCCAATCACGCGGATGTTATTCCGTCTAGCTCTGCCCTCCGTGTCTTCAACCTTAACCAGAAGGCCCGTGACTTGCCTCTGTAGTGTTTGGATTTGCAGTGTATGTTCCTTGTGTTGGGGAAGCATTTCTTCCAGTGCTAGTTCGTTATCTTTCACTGTGGCTGCTAGCCAGTCATGGTCGGCTTTGAGCAGGGTAATGCCAGTCATTAATGTACCAAGTTGTTGCTCTATCGCCTTGCTAGATTCTCGGACTTCACACAATATCCAATCCAGTTTGTCCGGGGCTTCCATTATGTTCGTGGGTGACACACATGTAAGTGACTGCTGGTTTGTGTTGGGTTCTTGGTCGTCTGTAGTTTGCCAGCTAGTGGCTGTTACCTCCTGTAGCTTGGTTTTTGGGCACCCCATGCCCTTCAGTGGATATCCGACCCTCTTTAACCTATTCATGTCCCCACTGCTTGCACTGATCGACTCCTTCAAAATTGAAGCAATCACCTACGCAGATGATACACAATTGATTCTCACCCTGGACAAAAACTCTACCGCAGCAGAAGAAAAATGTCACCTCGGCCTCACCTCGGTTGTGAAACGGTTGGAGTCAAATCACCCCAGGTGCAACAGTTCTAAGACAGAGATCATGCTAACAATTTTAAGAGATAAGGTCACCCAAGGTTTTTACTGACATGCTAGGAAACACAGACACAGTTCCTGTGGTGTATAATGTTAGAAAAGTACTGTATGTCGTTAGACATGAATTGCGCAAAGAACTTGACACATTGTGCTCTCAAGGTTCAATTCAAGCCTTTGAAGGATTTGAGTGGTTATTGCCTATGATTTCATCCTGCAAACAAGATGAGTTCTTAAGAATGTGTGTGGACCTACGAGCTCTGAATTCAAGAATTTGAGATGACAGGCACTCTTTACCGAACATTACAGTACTGATAATGCAGATCAAGGATGCTAAGATAAAAGCAAAGTACCAACTGCACACAACAATAGAGTAACACAAAATTACAGATGCCCTGGTAGACATGAATACACTTCAAGTATAGTTGTCAGAGAAACCACAATGTTTTCAAGAGAGGTATCTTCATTTAATGTCTTGTGTATCCAGCCGACACGTGTTTCGTCGCAGTGATAAGCGACTCATAAGGGCTGTGTGCTTCAAGGAGAAGAAACAGAAAGGTCGCTTAGCCGGTGATACTTCCGACCCGGCCGGGCTCAAGACCAGGTTGAGTTAAAAAGTCCTCGATAAAGACCAATCTCCCTATTTCAAAAAACCCCTGTTCTTTTAGCTATCCAAGGATGCTAAGATGTTTGCAACTTTAGATATGGCTTCGGCTTGTCATCAAGTAGTTTTACATGAGGGTTCCTGACTTCATTTGTAAACCGGAAGATTCTTTCTGTTTTAAACACATGCCTTTTGTGCTAGCTTCTGCCATGTTTAAGCGATTGAAGGAGATGTTGTTCATTAGCATGAGTCGAATGAAATGCTTTCAGAATGATCTCAAGATTTCTGCTAAGAATAAGGCCGACCATGACAGGAAGGCTGCTTGTGTCAGTTTTGAAATTTTGGAAGAGTGAGGAATTACACTCAAGGCGTAAAAGTGCACTTTTAGAACACAAAGTGTGGAGATTCAGGGTCAAAAATTATCTGCTCGAGGTGTAGAACCAAAGGAGATATTGGTTAGGGCTATTTTTTAAACAATGGTTCCTAATAAGGATCAACTGTATTCTTTTATGGGTTTGATGGAATTTTATTCTTGTTTAATTGCCTGGTGCACATAGAAACTACCTAATTTGCATGCATTATTGAAGAAAAGAGAGAAGTGTATTTGGAATCAGGATTGCATGGGGGAGTTCCAGCAGATAAAAGAGGAAATTAGTAAGGCCATTCTTCTCAAACCATTTGATACATTCAATCCCAGTATAGCTGTTACTGATGCCAGCTAGTATGGTTTGGGCTCTGTTTTGTTACAAAGCAGCTTGAGGGGTACAGAGTTTTCGTATTCTGTCATTGAGCGTGAGGCATTTCTATGTTGGTGGGGAGTAAAGAATGTTCACCATTGTCTGTGGGGTCCTAAATTTGCAGTTCAGGTGGATCATAAACCCTGGTAAACTTGCTCACTATTAAAGGGAGCTGGCAACACTACACTTAGAATAGCCAAGTGGCAGTACAGGTTGAAAGAGTCTGATTCTCATGTGGAGTACGTACCTGGTGTTAAAAATATTTTGGCAGACTATTTGTCCCGTTTGCCCATGGATAACATAAGTAAATAAGTCATAATGAAGGAACTGTGATTAATGAGATTGGGGTTGCCACTTGTGGTGCCATCACTGAACAAAAATGATTCAATGCTCTTTCAAAAGATGAGGTATTAAAGTAAGTCATGAAATATATCAACAAGGGCTGACCTTCTACAAAAATGTCTCTAATGCTGATATTGATGCTTTTATACATGTGTCGGACAAACTTTTCATTTTGAATAACTGTTTGAGATGTTTGGATGTATTTGTACTTCCAAAATCTTTGCAGAGTAAAGTAGTTGACTTGGTGCATGAACACCACATTGGACTGTAAGCCAAGTAACAAAGTATTAGAGAGTTTTTTTTGTGGCCTGGTATGGATAGATCAGTGGAACAGTGTGTGGGCTGTGTGTGATTTGTGCTGTTAGTGACAAGTCCAAGTCACAGTACCAAGTGTGGTAGAGTCTGCACCAGTCCCAGATAACGCTTGGTCAAAATTGGCCATTGAAATTATTTGGTCCTTTGTCTGCTTCGGGTGGTCACACCAAATTTGGTGTTGTGGTGATTGATTACTATTTTCAATGGCCTGAAGTGAGTATAACTACTCCTAAGGTTGTGCAGTTTCTTCCGACATTGTTTTTGAGGGAAGGAATTATTGAGGAAATAGCTAATGATGATGGCCCACAATTTGTGTTAAGAACATTTCAAATGTTCTGGTTATTAAACATGTTACACCGTCGTTGTATCATCCTAAAAGTATTGGTCTGGTGGGGAGGTGAAACAAGGTCATTAAGAAATGCACTTAGTTGTCTTTAACTAGTGGTCTTGATAGGATGAATGAATTTAGGAATTTATTGTGGGTAATTCGTACCACTCCCAATGCTGATACACATTTTCCACCTTTTGAGCTGTTTAAGGGTAAATCTCCTTGAACTAAAATGAATAGACCCTGGAGGATGCACAAGGGTGTGTCTTTGGAATTAATTTGTGATGTAGGTGTGAAGCACCAGTGTTCTGAAAGAAGGCATGATGGAGTAACTGATGAGAAATCGAATGTTGGGGTGGGAGATTTCGTTAGAGTTAAATTGGCTAAAATCATGGAAGGATCACATTTATCTACCCCCAAGCGGGTGATTCAAGTAATGAAGAATGTGGTGAGATTGGAGGTTGGTAAGTGTTGGGACAAGGAAATATTGCCTGTGCAGAGAGTGGTGGTGGCTAGGAGAGTGCATGAAGAGAATGTTCATGAAGATCTTAATGAGATGACTCAAAAAATATAGGAAGACTTTATTGCTAATTAAATTCTGAGACTATACAAAGTCTTGAAATGTATACATGTTTATTTTTGATTGGTCATAAGTCCTTATGGAAAATGTGTTATCTAGTTTCTAATCTATATGTATATAGTATATGCTGAAATGAATTACTACAGGTTATTGTTTTGTTAGTTGTGATATTATTCAAGGGGTAAATGAACTGTTTGTTATCTAAGGGCGGAAGTTGCGTATGGTATTTGCTCGGTTCTTGTTTGAACACTCCGATCTTTGCATTCTCTCTGCTCATTGGAATGTTACTAAGGAAAAAGAGAGGAGAGAGTGAGGAGTGGAGACTTAACTGGAGGTTGGAGTCCTTATGTATGGAATAAGCGTCCTTTAGTGGTGTACCCCTTTTGGTATTTGTCTATTTGCATTTATGTTCCAAATAAGAACAGAGCAGATACCACATACACACTTCCCAAACACAAAATACGATAAACAACTAATCAAAGAACAGCAAAATTAAACTTAAATAAATGAACACTATGAATTACATTACATGCTCAATTTCAATAATTCAAGTAATGCGATAAAACACGTCATGGTGATCTTTAAGTTTTAGTTTTAGCATAGACTACAGAAATGCATTTCAAATTCCAAATGGGTCCATCTTGTTGTTTTATGGCACCCTGAAACAACTTTATCACTCTGAGGGGTTTGCAGAATCTGGAAATATTGTGACCTTTAACAGGTGATCCAACAACCACTAAATCATCCACAGTTACATTCACATCAGTCACACCTTTACGTATGTCATAATTTGCTTTTCTTTGCACCTGTTTGACCCTTTCTCTCATTAAGCATTCATTAGAAATCTTCTGGTTACAATCCAATGATTCAACATTATTCTTATGACCATTTTTTCTTATCCAAAAAGAACACACCTTAGTACAAGTTTGTCTTATATTAAACAACTCAAAAGGAGTCTGACCAGTTGTTGCATGAGGATCAAACCTATAAGCTTCTATTCTTTTCCACAATTCTTCTTTCCAATCTTTCCCACATGACTTTGAGATCTGCAAACTTTCTTTTATTGTTCTATTACATTTTTACACCATACTATTGGCTTTTGGGATGATAAGGTGAGCATTGTATATGACCATTGCATCTTTCTTTTAGAAAACACCCCATAGTGTGTGATGTGAAATGAACCCCATTTTCCATGGGAATGGTTATTGGGTATCTCTCCCAGCTTACCAGTCTTTCCAAAAACTTGATCACAGATGTGATGATTTCTTTTACAACACCCACTTCTGGCCACCTAGAGAACACATCTATTGGCACAAACAAATATGTGGGAGTAGCACACATAAAGATTTGTCCAACAGTGTCCAAGGCTACCTCCTCCCATGGTCCTAAAGGAAGATCTCTACACACCATCGGAGTAGTCCTCGCCTTCATTATTATGACCTTCAGAGCACACTCAGTACAATCTCTAATCACCCTCTTTACTAGAACATCCATCCCTGACCATCAATAGTCACATCTCAACCTCTCTTTGGCTTTATTAATTCCAAGATGTCCAACATGAGCTAGCTCGAGCAACCGTTGCAAGCCTATCATAACCAAATCTTCATTTACAGACATTTCACTGTGTAGCTTACCAAATATTTGTTCTGCCTCATTGGAAGATTGCTAAACTCCTCCTTTGAGGTATTTATTTCTAACACCTTTAAGAACACTGTCTTTATTCAATTCACCCAACCATTCACGTTCAAAAATACATCCTTCTCTGACCTTACAGACTTTAAACTACTCTCTCATCCACCAATCTTCAACCACACTAGCTCCATGATATTCCTTCAGCAATCTCGAGACAGTCATCTGCTTTGTTTGTAGATCTGGAACTGCACAAAGAAAAAACAGAACCACATTCTCTTCAGGTCAAATAAAAGAGGAGTCCAAAAGTGTATGTGCAATAAACAGGCCTTTAAATTTTGGTTTTATCTTGTCACTTTGCTGTCCAATGAGTGAGGTCAAATATTAAGCTCTCACTTCAAGGGAGCTTGGTATTTACTTTTGTTTCTCTGACTGCAAAGTGAGATGATTTATGTGACAATCTTGCTGGGTACTGGGGATGTGAAAGGGAAGGTTGTAAGATGTTACTTTTTTCTAGCACGCAACAAAATGTAAATGGCAGTAAATTAACTGTATAAATATTTCACAATATATCAGAATTAGGATAGCACGGGGGGGCGTGGCTTGCGCGCCGCAGCAGCATGGCGTGTCGCGCTTGAGCTCCCAGGCGAGTGTGGCCCGTCGGAGACCTTCAGCCGCTTCCTGACTGCCCTTCTTCACCGGAAAGACATGCCTTGGGGCCAGAGTATGCCAGGAGTTGTTTGAGCTCATTTTCGGCAAATTCTGCCGACGGCTGCATGTTTTCCTCGTCCAGCTGATGTGACGCACGGTCTCTTCACGAGCGGCCGCCATCTTCCCGCTTGTGACGGAGCCGGCGCTTTCTCCTCAGAGGTGCCGTTTTTGAGATACATTCTTGCCGGTGCTTGCTACTGGTAACATTTTTCTTCCTTTTTTCTGCTCCTTGTGCTGCTTGGCTAGATATTATGTTGCCTACGCTATTATTTCTTCAGTGCAGTCCTTTGGTGCTGGTGCTGCTTTTTTCTCATGCTGTATTTGCTGTGCCCTCTTGCTATATATGAGCCTCTACTATACAATTGGGTGCCTGCTCTTCGTATAAGTCCACCGTTGTCATTTATTTGACGCTCCTTACGCTCAGTGTGCTGCATTTCACTTTTTTTTTTGGTGTGAATTACGCAGTTTGGTTCCTCTTCTTTTCCTCAAGTGGCTGTGTATTTTTCTTGGGGTCTGTCTCTCCATGGCTGCCAATATGGGCCGTTCCTCAACTAATAAAGACTCAAAAGATGTTGGTACCTCGCTTAAACGACTTAAGCAATTGTCTCCTACGCCTGAGTCTACTCAGTCAGACACCAACTCTACTCTTGACACAATCTTAACACGCCTTAATGAGATGCATGATATTGCACAATCTACCAAGACTAATACAGATTTATTGCAGGTGGAGGTGTCCGCTATTAGGAACGACTTCAAAGCCCTTTCTCTTCGTGTCTCGGCCACGGAGTCACGTATCAGTTCTACAGAGGATAATGTACAGAAGCAATCCAGGTCTCTCAGCCACTTGGAGCGTTCAATGGCGGCTTTGCGTAAAGATCTCACTGAGCAGGAGGACCGCAATCGTAGATCTAATCTACGCATTTTTGGTCTGCCGGAAGATGCAGAGAAATCATCTTCCTCTATGATTGATTTTTTATATCATTGGTTGCCCGATACTTTACAAATCTCATTCCAGAGGGAATTTGAGATAGAACGAGCACATCGTGTTCCAACTTTTCGTTCTAAGTCTGCCACCCAGCCAAGAGCAATAATTTTTAAGCCATTGCGTCATCAACATACTGAACAAATTCTTTCTCATATGCGTAAGACTAAAACTGTCGTTTGGGAAGGACATCGTATTTCAATCTCTCAGGACTTTGCCAGGGATACAGTCATCCGGAGGAAGGGCTTCCTTAATCTTCGGAAACGTCTTTCTGAGATGAACATTCCCTTTTCCTTTGCTGGTCCTTCCAAATTCCGCATTACTTACAAGGGACGTTCCAGAATTTTCGATGAGCCGGCTGATTTAGCGACCTTCTTGGACAACCAGATGGAGATACAGATGAAGATTCAGAGAGCGACTTCGCAGGATCCTGGTGCCTCGGGCACTTGACATGTCTTCTTTTGTCTCCTTTATGGTGGCTTTCTATATTCCTGTGTTTCCTCTTCTCTCTCTTGCTGACAGTATATTACATTATTGATTTCTAACTCCGTTACTGGAGTTTGTATGTTCTGTTTCGGACTCTCTATTTTCTTCATAGTCATGTTGTTTACTCCG
This sequence comes from Lissotriton helveticus, assembly GCF_964261635.1. Taxonomy (NCBI): domain Eukaryota; kingdom Metazoa; phylum Chordata; class Amphibia; order Caudata; family Salamandridae; genus Lissotriton; species Lissotriton helveticus. The sequence goes on from NC_136059.1 coordinate 1,197,347,037, forward strand.
TTATATTTCTCTCAGTTTTCATCTTTGTACTCTTTACTACTCTGTATCTCTTGTTTGATTCTCAGTCGATTACTATTTAAGTCTCATTATCTTGTCTTCACCTCTTGTGGTTATATATTTTCTGTCATTTTTCATCTCAGGTCAGTGTCTTTGTTCGTTGTTGGTCTAGTCATCATAGTTGCTTCTCTCTAGTGTGTATATCGTTTGCACTTTCTTTTTGCCTTCTATTCTCCTATTCTCTTCCTTTCTTTTCTCCCTTTTCTGTTTCCTACGGTTGGTGCTTTTTCAACTTTAATCACATGTTGTATGTTTTATGCAATTAAGGATTGTTCCTTGATTGCCTGTTGTTTTAGACTTCCCATAGTTCTCCTCATGGTTTTTTGTATTCCTTTTTTACTGTTCCATATTGTATTTTCACTATCGAATTCCTTAGTATTAATATTATTCGGTATCTATTGTTTGCTTTTTCGCCACTCACTATTTATGTCTCATTATCTTGTGTTCACCTTTAGTGGTGATCTATTTTATGCCTTTATTCATCTCAGGTCAGTTTTCGTTGTTTGATGCTTCTCTATTAATAATAGTTGCCTCTCTCTGATATGTATCATCTCTTCTCTTTCTTTTTCGCTTTCTATTCTTCTATTCTCTTCCTTGCTGTTTTAATTTGCAATTCCATATCGTAAGTTTTATACATTTAAGGACTGTTTCATTAATTGTACGTTTCTTTTTAAGATACACATGATTATCTTCATGGAATTGAGTATTCTTTTTATTTTTTTTTATTTTACCACATTGTATTTTTTCAGTTTCATACTGACTAAGTATTAGTACATACTATATGATTGACATTTGATGTTCGGAATTAACTCTGTTTGCTTTTGCAGATCTACTTGTTGCCTTGTTCCTATTTATACTATTATGATGTTATTTGTTTATATTTGGAGTGTTCCCTTTTCCTACTTTATTGTCATCAACTAGGCAATCTATTGGGGCTATTGCTATTATTTATTATCCCTCCTTGTACGGGCTCCTAGCTCGCCTTTCCACGTTCTCCCTAGTATGAATTGGGTCTTTTTCAGGCCTCCCCTGCTATTTCTTCTCTCTTTTCTCTTTTCTTCTTCTCTGTCTTTCTTTCTTCTTTCGGATTTCCCACATGGATTCTCCCTCTTCGTTCTTGCTGTTTGCTATTTGGTTGAGTGTCTCTGTGCCGTTGGTTATTTCTCTGTCATCTATGGTGTCTTTTCTCTTTTGTTCTATATACTTCCATGCCGGGTTTGAATGTGCTATCCCTTAATGTTAAGGGTTTAAATCACCCGGTGAAGAGATCGAAAGACTTAGATTATTGTAAATCTCTCTCTTCGGACTTGATCCTTTTTCAAGAGACCAAGGTCTCTACCAGAGAGGCGTTATTTTTGAAGAAAGAATGGGTTTCTGATGTATGTTGTTCTGATGCCTCTGGCAAACGTAATGGGGTCATTACATTAATTTCCAAGACTTCAGGTTTATCTATAATTTCTTCTGATCACGATGCTGAAGGTCGCTGGCTGTTAACTAAATTGTCTGATGGACATAACGATCTTTATGTGATGAATATCTATGCCCCTAACGTTGACGATCCGTCCTTTTGGAAATCGATTACCAAAAAATTAAATGATACCCCACATGCTGGGAATCTGATTGTTGGCGGTGATTTTAATTTACCGATGGATCCCATTTTGGATAGGAACTCAGCTTTTCAGTTTTGTCCTCCAAAATCCCATAAACAAATGCTTAACATGTGTTCCCTCACTCAGCTTCAAGATATATGGCGTCTTCACAATCCCACTGGTAGTGACTTTTCTTTCTTTTCTTCACCTCACTCTTCCTTTTCTCGTATCGACTATCTACTTGTTCACTCTTCTCTTGTTTCGTCTTCCTCTTCTCCGCTTATTCATCCTATTTTGATTTCTGATCACGCGGCGGTTACTTTTACCTTGTTGTCCTTTGCGCCTAAATCCCGTGCTCGCTCGTGGAGATTAAATACAGAAGTTTTGCATGATTCTGCTCAGGTTCATGAATTCTCTAAGGCAATAGAAACTTTTTTCCATGAGAATGAAGGCTCAGTCTCTTCCCCAATTGTCCTCTGGGGTTCGTTTAAATGCACTTTCCGTGGTCAGGTTATTAAATGTATGTCCAACCGGAATTCTGATATTAAAAAAGAGCTTACAGATATATCAAATGAAATTAAAACTTTGGAATCTACCTTTAGACAATCTAGGGATGCATCCTGTCTACAATTAATCAAACAATTAAAATACAAATATAATACTATAGTGACCAAAAGAGCCCATATTGGAGTACAAGCGCAGAAATCCAAATGACTTCTGTTGAAGAATCGAGCTGGGAAGATTCTTGCAGCTACATTAAAATTTCAAGATTTCTCATTTAAGTCCTCTCAAATTTCTTCTATTACGGACCACTCGGGCTCTAAAAAATTTCAGACTGGGGAAATTCTTGAAGTTTTTCGTGATTTTTATAACAACTTATACACTCCCTCTAATCAAACCCCTTTTGAGCAGTGTCAAGACTTTTTAAAAGCTGTTCCGGTGCAGACGGTATCTGAGGATGATCGTAACTTTTTAAATGCCCCGATTTCCCCTGAGGAAATTATTACCGCCATTAAAGCTACTCGTTCTGGCAAAGCCCCCGGTCCTGATGGCTACCCTATTCTTTTTTATAAAACTTTTCTCCCTGCGCTTGTTCCCAAATTGCAATCTGTCTTTGATTCTTTTGTTAAAGATGGGTCTGTCTCTGGTACTGCAGCTGAAGCTACTATTGTAGTGATTCCAAAAGAAGGAAAGGATCATTCAGATCCCAAAAATTTTCGCCCTATTTCTCTTCTCAACATGGAAGCTAAGATTTTTGCTAAGATCCTTGCCAAACGATTGGAAGCCTTTATTCCCCATCTTGTTCATCCCTCTCAAACCGGTTTTGTGAAGGGTCGTCTTGCTCGCGATAATATACACACTTTTTGTCATATTCTTGGTTCGGCTAAACGATCTCAACTCCCTGCCGCAGCCCTGGCCCTTGACGCTGAAAAGGCCTTTGACAAGGTTTCTTGGCCGTTTCTTCGTGCTGTCTTGTGTGCGCATAACCTTGGTGATTCCTTCATTAATATGGTGATGTCCTTATATTCTCAACCTAGAGCTAACATCCGAGTTAATGGTGCTACGTTGTCCTTTTTTAATCTTCGTCAGGGCACTAGACAAGGTTGTCCTTTATCTCCGCTTTTGTTTTTACTATCTATTGATCCTCTTCTCAGATTGATTGAGTTAAACCCAGACATTAAAGGTTTTTCTTTTGGGCCTCACTGTCTAAAAACTGCTGCCTACGCGGACGATGTTCTTATTTTCTCAGACGATATCGCCTTGGAAATTCCTGCTATTTCACATACCATCTCCCTCTTCTCTAAGGTTTCAGGCTATACCTTAAACAAAGATAAGACGGAAATGTTCCCTTTGAATGCATATTGTTTCCCTTCACATATGGGCTCTGCGGGTTTTAAATGGCAGTCTACACATTTAAAATACTTAGGTATTTATTTCTGTTCTTCCTTATACGCCACTACTGCCTATAACGAATCCCAGACTCTTCTTAAAGTGCGTCGTCTTTTGGATACCTGGTCCCCGAAACACATTTCCTGGTGGGGTCGCCTCCAGACTCTTAAAATGATGATAACACCCATTATTAATTTTGTTTCGTCCATGCTTCCGGTTAGGTTATCAGATTCCTTTTTTCGTGAACTTGATGTCCTGACCTCTAAGTTTTTGTGGAATGACAAACGGGCTCGAATTGCTTACAAATTTTTGAGCCGACCTTGTGATATGGGAGGTTGTAATTTTCCTGATTGGGGAAAATACCAAACTGCCTTTTTGGCTTCTCAAGGTGCTCTGTGGTTCTCTCCTCCACCTCTTCCTGTTCCCTATTGGCTGTTAATAGAACGGGAATTAGCGTCTCCTTTGCCGACTGCCTCTTTCTGCACCACGTCTACTTTGCATCTCCTGTTTTCTCGTTCTATAATTCTTGATACAATTGCTGCGGTCCGGAGTGTCAACAAGAAAGTGGCACTCCCACTACATAAAACTAGGTGGTCGTCTATTTGGCGGAACTCTAAAATTAAACTTGATCTTACTCCCACTCTCATGTCATATTGGGCTGCTAAAGGGATTGCCCTTGTTCACCATCTTTATGATGCTACTAATGAACCATTACCCTTTTCCACTTTGGCGCAAAAGCATTCTTTAACTAACTTAGATTTTTATACGTTTCTTAAAATTAAAGTGGCACTCGCTAAGGTACATCTTCATCCTACCTCTTCTACCATTTCTCTTTTTCATATCTGGATTAAATCTGGTCACGTAGCCTCCAAAATCTATCATTTTTTATCATCTGTTTCATTGCCCGCTCAGACGGTTGCTCAACAAAAATGGCTACATCATTTTGATCATGGAGTTACGGATCATATTTCTTCAGATACCTGGCAACAGATTGGTAAACTTTCTCTTCGGAACAAAATTGCCCCATCATTAATGCAATCTAAATTTTTCTCTATCAACCTCCTTCATTGGACGCCTGTTCGTCTACATTCGCTCAATCTCAAAGATGATAACTTATGCTGGAGCTGTGGATTGTCGAGGGGTGATTTTCAGCATATGTTTTTTGAGTGTTCCCTTCTTCAACCTTTTTGGAACCTCATTCATAAACATCTTTCTCTCATCTTTGGTATTGAGTTTCAACTCTCTTTTCCATTAATATTATTGGGTCCATTGGCTGCCCCTGTTCCTCTCCCCTTGGATCCGATGGAATTACAGTTGTTGGATCTCCTTTTGACTGTTGCGGTGAAAGTCATACTTATGGAATGGAAATCCTTTTCTTCTGTTTCATATCATACTTGGTGGGCTTGGGTCTCCTTTTTGCGTAGTGCTCACACCTCGGTTGATCGAGCTCACTTTTCTCCTTCTATCTCTAGTAAGGTCTGGGAAGCTTTGGATAATTATATGGATTTGTCATCAAAAGGGTTGGTTGCTCAGTTTCCTTTTGATGTGTCTGTTTAAGTGGCGTCTTGTGTTCTGCGTGTTTGGTTGGTTCGTTGGGAATCCTTCTTTTTCTTTTTCTTCTTCTTCTTTCTCTTTACTGTCTTCTGTCCCCTTCCATTTTTTCTCTTGTTCTCTCTTTCTTTCTTCTTTCTTCAGCTCTTTCTCCTTCCTTGCCCCCGACTATTACAACTGATAGTGATACATTTGATTATTGCTCTGATATTAGCCTTTACCTAATTTGTTCATATAACAGGCTACTTTATCTAGGAATGCATTTACTATACTCATGCTTCAAGATTCGCCTCTGATTGATTGTTTTCTCTGGGATCAACTGTGTCACTTTTATTCTATTATGTACTTCTTATTCTTTGTCATTTCTTGATAAAATAAAATGATTTGAAATCAAAAAAAGAATTAGGATAGCACAAACGAAGCACATTTCTTGTAATTCTGAAGTGAAACAAATATATCAATACAATCAATGCAAAGCAATACTCTAGGTGATGCCAATGTCCATACATTATTGTTTGTGTGCTGTATAGTTTTATCAGTAAAGCGTGTATGTCTGCACATGTAATGGTCATTTCAATTGAAAATGTTTTGTCGGTAACCGCAGTGCGCTAACACATAATGCATTCGCCATGCCACTATATGAAAATCTACTCCACTCTACACCACTCCACTCTATGACACACTCCACTCTACAACACTTTACTCCACTCTGTGCCTTCCTACCCCTGAATTATACAACACCAGGCCACTCTACTCTATGTCACTCCTCTCTACACTACTTTAATCCACTCTATGTCACCACTCCACTATGTGCTACTCCTCTCTACAACACTTTACTCCACTCCTCTCTATGCCACTTTACACCACTCTAAGCCACTCTACATTACTCCATCCTACTCCAATGCATACCAATCCATTCCACCCTACTTTACTCAACCTCACTCCACTCTATGCCACTCCACTCCACACCATTCCACTCTACCACACTCCACTATATGACATCTACTCCAGAACACTCTACTTTACAACACTCAACTCCACTCTAAGCCACTGCTCGCCACTCTATTCTAATCTACTCCATGGCACTCTACTCCATGACAATCTATGACACTCCACTCCACTCTACTCTATTTAACTCCGCTCCACTCTATGACATTCCATTCTATCACACGACACTGTACTCCACTCTGAGACACTTCACTCTGGGACACTCCCCTCTGCGACACTCCACTCTGTGACATGACTCTCCAGTTGGCAACACTCTTCTCCCCTTTACGATACTCCACTCTATGACAATAGTCTCCCCTCTATGCCACTCCACCCGATGATATCTACTCCACTCTAAGCAACTTTACTACACTCTATGCCAATCCACTAGATGCCACTGCACTCCCCTCTATGTCAGCCACTCCCCTCTATACCACTCCCCTTTACAAAACTCTACTCCATTCCACACTATGCACCTCTACTCAACTGTATTCACCTCTACTCCACTCTACACCACTCAACACCACTCTATACCACTCTATACCATCCTACACCATGCTACAATACTCTATTCCACCCAACTCCACTCCACTCCACCCTACTCCACTCTATGCTACTCCTCTCTATGCCAAGTCACTCACTCTACAACACTCTACTCCATTCTGCACCACCCCACTCTACCCCACTCAAAAACCCACTTCACTCTATGACACGCTAATCCACTCTACGCAAACTCCATGCCACTCTACTCCACTTCTCCTTTCTCTGTTCAAGCAGCGAAACTATGAAATTCATTACCCAGGCACATAGGATCTACTGACAATAATTTCTACTTCAGAAGAAGACACACAAGCCGGCTCTTCCCCACATGACAACTAAATGCACAACACAACTGCATACCACTACAGTATAGTCAGACATGACCAACTATGCTTCTCACGTATAGAATGTTGTTGTTACACATGTGTCATTGTACATTGAACTATGCTTCTTGTTACAAGCAGATACATTAATACAAGGAGAAAAATGGATCTTACACCACAAGAGACATGTGCACATCAGACATTGTCATAATTGCTGCTTCTAATTCCATATAAGTGCATACATAGAAGTGTTTATGCCTGGTACGAAAACTCTAAGAAATGTCATGACAAAATTTGAAGACTTCACCACAAGATAACTGTGCATTTTAAATATTACTAACTCTGTGCACATACCTGAATGTGGTTCTCTCCAGCCAATTCAACTTTACCAAGCATCATGTGCATATGTGAATGTATAAGTTAACTTCAGTTTTTTTAATAAAAAATCCTCCCATCCCTCCTCTCTCTGACCCATCACAAACCTTTCTGACTACTATTATCTAGAGGTGGGCAGAACTTGTTGATTTGACTCCTCGGAGTTACAAAACAAATCTCTGTGAGATTCAACCGACTTCTGTCAACAGGCAGAAATAGGCATGTCACACTGTGATTTTAGAGCCGGGGACACGTACTGCGCAGAATAATCAGTACGATTGGCACTAGGGGCAGCTACTCGACTTGATTTTGCTGTCTATCGATTTGAGTTTCCACTCGAGCCACAGCCTTCTGACTGCCAACGATCACAACCACCTGCGACCACCCACGTTGAACGATCTTGCCGGATGTCCTCCTAGCGACCTCCGCCAAATTCACTTGCAAAATAGAATATTGTGCCCACCCTTACAACGAACCCCCAAACTTTCTTCTCAAAGTTCCATTTCTTTTTTACCCATGATACCCAACTAAAAGACAAGCACTACTTATAAACACAACTTACTACTTCAACTTTCATATCTATCCCCATCATTGTATTCCTACTCTAAACTCTACTAAACACAAAAAATCAAGAGGGCGCTAGAGGGCGTGGTGCGTGATGACTGCTCCCTGAGGCTGCTCCACCAGTCGGGGGAAGTTATATGCTAATAATCATGGTTATGGGTGATTAATCTTTATAAAAGACATTGCCCCTTGCATCGGAATGCCTGCGCTGCATCAGGGGGACTTTCGCTTTGTCAACTAAGCTTCTGGCAGCAAGGAAACTGATTGTGAAAGGCAGCGGCGGGGACCCAGACCAGTCATATTAAGATAGCGACTGCGAGCGATGAAAGACGGTGGAACCAGTAAGATATTGTGAGCTGTATCCTGGTAGACCTGTCACAGAATCGCGCTGCTTCTAAACTGAAGGGTTATCTTTTCCCACTGAAGATTGGGACAATTTCACTTCGTTGAGAAGCCCAATATGTGACGATAATGACATGGCTGGGGAGTTGCACAAATGGCGGACCCAGGTGGGAAATGAACTAACGGCGCGCAGTGGAAGCAAGCTATGCGGGCGGCTGTACTTGGTGGCAGTACAACATCCCTCCTAAACAGGCGAGTGCACGAATCCTTGAGCAGTGCCCTGTGACATGCCTTGCCGCCGCACCATTTCTTGTTGCCTGTGTTGCTGAAGTGCCGATCGTCACCTCTGATGCTGCATCAGGGCTCCTTCTCTCTTCGCGGCCGTGCCTCATGCAGTCTAAGATGTGGACATACTCGCCGCTTGTAATACCATTGCACCCTAGCGGGATTGTGCAGATGGCCGCTGTTGTGCCTGAGCCGTTGAACATTGTGCGTGACCCTCCATGGTGAATGCCGCAGCTTGCACTGACCTGTGGCCGAACGTGTGGTACATACTGATCGGTGCTAACCGGGGGGCGGTCAGTGAATGCTATTGCAGAAGGCATAGTTGGCACCATCCCCCTGTTGCATGTATCATGCTGTTGGGTGGCTTTGATTCTTCAAACCTGCGCGATCCTGCCACAACATTACTGCCCACCAGAAGGAGGTTGTTGAGGTAGTGATCAAGTGGTTACTCCTGGGATCCATATGCATCGCTGCTCCTATTACTGTGCTATCACCTCGCATCCAGACTGCTGGTCGCCATTTTAACTACCTGACTGCGCAGTGTACTCTCTTGCAAATTGACAAAGTTACCTACTGAGTCCCACCACACTGCTAAAATGGGTAAACCGGATAGACAACAATTGAAGCTGTCCTTCGAAATAAAGCGCCATACTAAAGGGTTAGCGGCACACCCAGATACTAAGTTGGATGTGGAACAAACTACCAGCACAGTCATGAAAACTGCACTCCAGGCTATACAGCAAAGGCTCCAAGCTATAAATGGGAAATTGGACTCCCTCACCCAACGAATGGATCATATATCCAACAAATTAGATTAGCAGGGGGAACGTCTTGATGCAGCAGAAGACCGCATAACCGCTGTGGAGGATGAAGCACACAGCACGTCACGTAAATGTACAGATATGGAGAAAAGTCTGGAGGTCCTCAAACATAATGCTGAGGATTTGGAGGCGAGGTCATGCCACAACAATGTCCGCATCGCAGGAATTCCCAAAAGGACAAATACGGGATGAATGGAAACCTATGTGGAAGACATGCTATGTGAGGTGTTTGGAGCCAACAAATTCTCCACAATGTTGATTTTTGAATGGGCGCACCATTCACTGGCAGCCAAACCTCCTCCTGGTGCCCCATCGAGACCAATAATTGCTCGGGTGCTTAATTATAGAGACCGCGACACCATTTTGAGACTGGCTAGGGAGAAACAACAAATAAATTACGAAGACAATAACCTGGCTTTTTATCCGGATTTTAGTAAAGGCGGTACAGACAGGGTGCAGAGTGTTCAACCCCGCCAAACAGAAACTATGGGTGCTGGGCATTGAATACGTAATGCTGTATCCTGCAAAGCTACGGGTGACAGGCGACGGGCGAGTAGGCATTCTCTAATCACCGAAGGCTGCACAGGACTTTGTAAAGAAGACAGCCACCAAGTGGAAGGCATAAGGCCCCAAAGAGACAGACCAGGACTGTGACCAAATGAGCACAGTTGTGGACCAATCGTTCAACACTTGACCACCAGTTGTCCTGGCGCGCATACTGTCGACATAAGGAATAAGTGCGCTTGGACTCTGGTGTTGTTCTAACCTTGGACATTTTGTCGACGATCCGGACCGAGGAAGACTTGACTTTTACGCATGTTTCTAGACTGCCATGATGTGGGAACTGTTGACATGGAGTACAGGCAACCTTCATATCTGTGAAACTCTGTTTTTGGGCATTGTGTTGGTATCCTCATCCTCTCCACACTGAGCGCTACCATTGGAACATGGAAGGTTTCCCACTCGCAATGTATCAGCAGTAGCACTTGATAGTGATACCATGGACACAATCCGGGGACAGGTATGGTCAGACCCTCAGAGGCGGTAAGAACTTGAATGCCCATACACATGGAAATCTGAACTGTGTGAGTCGACCAATAGACTTTCAGGAAGGTGTAGTGATATAACCTGTCACAGACATGCAGATTTATAGCCCATGCCCTGGGGCAGGGCGCTCATCTTAAACTACAGTCCACAATCGTAGATATGTGAACTATATAGATAATAGCAAATTGATAGTACACAACATTCAGGATGAGAAGCCTGTTCCGATCGTCTATCTCTATGATACTCAGGCACTCCCACATAATTACCCTGGTATATATGACTCTATAGTAGGAGGGGCAAGTGGGGTATTAGATGCATGCTACTAATTATCTCAGGGTAAGTCACATTGATGCTGTTATATTCTTATACGTTAGTTGATATGCTGGGCTTGTCTCATATGGTATTATATCCACCCAATTGAATGGCGCACTCCTTGACCACATCCACCACCGTGGATGCTGTTGCGAGTACTCGGCGGTTCCCCCAAGAGGGAGCTCCCCAAATGCAGTTCTAGTTATGTTGAAACTGTTGAAATGGGTTTGTCTTTGGAGTGTTTGGGATACCAAAGTGGAAGGGGGGTTCGGGGGATGGAACTGTTCTTTGTTACACAAGCTACCTCCACAGCATTACATTGCTACTTATCGGGCCGTTAGCAGTCATACACACAATTTTATGATCTTAACGGATATAACAGGTATGCGGACCACGCATACTCAGCAAGAACATGCCATAATTATGGCTCACATTAATGATGACAGATAGACTGCAATCGCCACAACTCAATCTGCTAACGTGGAATGTTAGAGGGTTGAATAACCAAAAAAGATACGTCAGATATTTGCCTATCTGGATAGGCTACACATACATATCACACTATTGCAAGAGTCTCATCTGTCTCCATCCGCTAAATATACTGTAGGAAGCCGATGGGGGGAGACAGTATTAACTTCGTCATAGTTCTCTTATTCTAGAGGAGTGGTAATCTTAGTGAAAAAGGGGACTCGTTTTCACATAGAGCACACAATAGCATATGATTTAGGCCGGTTTATTATAGTCACAGGACACCTCAGAGGCCACTGTATAGGCTTAATTAATACATATGGACCAAACTTGGATGATCAAGGGTTCTATAATTCAATTTGGCACAAGCTGGAGGCTTTTCCTTAAGTCACCTGGTTATGGGGCGGAGATTTTAACTCATCCTTAAACAAGCAGCTAGCTAGATCAGGCACCTCTAGAGAACCACAGAGACAAGCAGTGGCTGTGTTACAAAATATTATGGAAGAATGTAAACTGGTAGACATATGGGGGACACGCTACCCCCACTTCGGGAAGCTACATATAACTCCACGATCCATAATAGTTGGTCTCGTATTGATTACTGGCTGGGAACGGAGGAGGTACTATGCTGGACTCGACATATTAGGCATTTACCCAAGACCCTTTCTGACCACAAACCAGTATTATTAACTGTGGAACTACCTCACTATACTCCGCCGCCGCACATATGGCGATTTAATGCCAAAGCCCTAATGGATTCCTCCTACACTAACACCATAGAACAAGCGATCATTGGTTATTTTGCCTTTAATAAGACCCCTGTAGATGATCCCAGTTTACTATATATTTATTTATTTATTTAAGCATTTAAAGCTACTATCCGCGGTGTCTCTATTAGCACAAATGCAGGCATTCTAAAGGACATCCGAACTCAGCTTACTCAACGAGAGGTAAGGCTGGGTGCCCTAGAGTGGGTATATGAGCAAACACATGACACGTCCTTACTTGCTGATATTAGGGTGGTTATGACAGAATACCAAGAGTTCGCAGATGAGGAAATGAAATATATTTCAAAACATACATTGCACGTACATATGGTGAAGGGGGTAGGCCGGGCTGAACATTGGTGCATAAAATCTGTGCAGGACATATGACACACACAGTGTTTTCAATAAAGGATGATAGTGGCACAACTCACAATGATGTGAAGGGCATCCTAAAAGCTTTTATGAACACATACGGCGATATGTATGCATCGCGTGTCACGGCTTCACATACTGAGATTATGGCGTATCTGGAGGATGTAGCAATAACCTGGTTATCTGATGCGGAGAGGCAGTATTTATCACAACTGTTAACAGTAGAAGAAGTCACTGAGATAGTCAAATCCCTTCCCAGTGGTAAGGTGCCGGGACCGGACGGCTGTACCAGTGAATTTTATAAAGCGCTTATCGATCTACTCACTCCTCACCTAATAGAAATGTATGGGGACTCCCATAGTAATCAGATTCTCCCCCCAATGCTGAGGGAAGCCATGCTCATTGCCCTACTAAAACCGAATAAGGATCCGGAGAAATGTGAATCCTACCGGCCACTGTCTTTAATAACTACTGATACAAAAATGTTAGCTAAGCTGCTTGCGAAGCGGCTACAACCCTTAATGAATAATCTTGTATTGCCTGATCAATCCGGCTTAATCCCAGGTCGCTCCACCACACATAACACCCGCACACTATTTGCACTGTCGCACTATCTGGCCCCAGAACTTCAAGCAGCTGCAGTCCCTTTGGATGCAGCAAAAACATTCGATTCAATCGAATGGGCAAACCTTCACACCATACTGCACAAGATGGGATTTCCCCCAATCTTTCTGCAATGGATTTGAATATTATATACGAAACCCACAGCGCGGATACGGGTTAACAGATATGTATCTGATGCTATCCGGATTGAACGGGGAACACGGCAGGGCTGCCACTTGTCACCCGTACTATTTGCAATAGCACTTGAACCACTGGCCTTCAAGATACGGCAAGGTCATAAATATGCAGCTCTTCAATTTATACAAAGGACACACAATATTTCACTATACGCAGACGATATGGTGCTATATGTTAAAAACCCGGCTACTAATCTGTCTCCTATTTTGGGAGAGTATATTAAATTTGGTCATCATTCTGGACTCCAAATTAATTGGGCTAAATCCCTTATTATCCCCTTGACAGACACCACACACCCACACCAGGCAGAGTTCACGCTTGAATGGCAAACAGATCCAGTCAAATATCTTGGGGTATGGTTTCAACATGGTAGTCATCCATGTAAACTATGGGACAACCATTAGTAAGATTGAGGAAAAGGTGGAGCGTTGGATACAAATGCCCTTGTCACTGGCTGACCACCTGGCCATTGTTAAGATGGTCGTGTTGTCTAAGCTCATCTACCACTTTAATAACATTCCAATTACCCCACCGAAAGCGGTATTCCAAAAACTAACTACTGTAATAAATTGCCTCATATGGGCGGGCAAACAAGCACGCATTGAGTTAAGGGCTTTGACTCTGCCTTTCTCTAAAGGGGGCTTTAAGATTCCGGACTTCCTCCTATATTATTTATGTGCTCAGGCGCAATACGCACACTTTTGGTACCACCCCATCCCATTTATGCCCCATATTGCCATTGAAGACGGGGATGCACATCCCATTCCTTTGAATGCTTTACTGCCATATTGTCGGGCACGCCTACACCCTCGTGCAATTAACACCATTGATACAACTAATACAGCCTGGCATAAGATGGGGAAGCTAGCCAATAAAATGCCACTCTACGCACCGGCGCTACCCCTACACTTTCATTGGAGCTGTCAGTTACCCGAGAAAAAGTAGGCACTGACTTATTACGAAAGGTGGGTATAGTCACAATGGAAGATCTCTATGATAATGGTGTATTTATTGAACCAAAGGACCTATTATACATTAGTAATCAGACATTACTATTTCAGTTCACCTACCATAGACTACAAGCAGCCATTAAGAAGTTCTATGCCACGTATCCCAATGAGCTACTGCAATTAAATACCTTGCAAATGATTATCAACATGCCCAACAATACTCATATGGTGACACGACTATATATATATGCAGCTACAAGGCGATATTAATGATACTACGCATAAAGCACTGATGAGATGGAATGGCACGCTCGACACCCCCCTCACAGAGGAAAAATGGGCTATCTGTTGCACCACCACTAGCATGCTTACACCAAATGGCAATTTACATATACTCCATTATAAATACTTGCACCAGACATACCATACTCCCGCGCACTTACACAAATATGGCCTTCGCCCAAATGCACGATGCCAACGGTGTGGAGTAGACTGCTGACTTTATACATCTGGCCTGGTACTATACTGATATTCATGCCTATTCGATTGAAATTAAAAAGATGCTCAGTGAAATGTTTGGAGTTACTATTGCCTGTTCAATTAGTTTGTGTCTACTGGGCCTTAGTCACTAATGTGAAATCCACCAAATGTATATTCTGTATGATAGTGTTGCTTTTGGCTAAACGTAGACTCTCGCTATGCTGGGGCAGTAAGGATATCCCGAGAACCAAAGAATGGTTTAAAGATATGACTTATTGTAAAGATACTCTCAACACCTATGAGGAAGAGTTACCTGCAGGAGCATGTAAGTTTGTTCTTTGTTTTCTCTAAGCATTGTATGCTTATGCAAATACTTATAAATAAATAATAATAAAAAACACAAAAAATCAAGAGCACAAGCCTAACAGAACTAATGCACAAAAGAATGAAAAAAGAAAGCTGACCTACTAACTATTTACCTCTAATTCTGGGATCTGGAGTAGCGTGGTACTCGCTGCAAAGCACTTCAATGCCTCCTTGGGGTAGTAAGCGCTACATGAATACAATTTACAATTACAATTGTATTTTATGTTAAAAAAACACTGAATGCTTTAATCAAGTAAAAAAAGTGACTTAGATTAAAGAGAAATATTAAAAATGGTGTCACTTTGACTCTCATTCATATGTACAAACTCAAGCCCTTAACAAATGCCACCTATATCTAAACTACACTAACTTGTTATTTTATTACAGGCAAAACCAATAGGTCTGATGTTGGCTGCTTAATTGTCTTTGCTAATGTTTGTAAAAACTTTTTGTAAAACTTTTCAAAGGCACCATTTTTGTATGCAGATGTACTTAGTACAGTAGCAGAATGCCATTGCTCACAGAGAGGTAAGTCAAAGGCTGAAGCGTGTTGTCCCTTCTTTACCCTTTGCTGTATGGTGTGGTGGGTGGGGCAAAAAATATGTACAACACATTAACAGACCAATGGATAAAGAGAGCTGGCAGAGCGCCCCTTTTGCATATTATAGAAGTATTCTTTTAATAAAATCAAAAGGTTTTGCCTCATCCCAGACTTGAAAAAGAATCAAGAACAATTAAGTGTACCAGGTTAGTTTCTTTATACATGAACCTTGCATATGAAGATATGGCTTCTTCTCATGGATGTCCCAATCTCTTTAGCTTAAAACATGTCCAGGTTATCTGTTAGGTGTCATGCTTTGGGAAGATGAGAGTTTGCTTTTAAATACGGAACAAGGAAAGAGAAGAAAAGCTTTTTGGCTCTGGTGATTTTCGCCAACTGCAGACGGTTCTCTCTATTGGCAACTTTAATCTGCGTGCACTAGAGAAATCTGATAAGTATTCAGGATGTTAAAGGAAAAGAGACCATTGATCCTGAATAAGCTATTTAGCTTAATTAAGAAATGAATAAAGTAGGTCGTCTCCAGAATGCAGAATATGCAGTAAAACAGTAAAATGGCAATTCAAGCAAACTATATGCATCAAATCCTTGCTAGCCGAGGAAGAAACCTCTTAAAAAATTATACCTAAAGTTCTGATCCTGTACCATTTAAAAAGCTAACAAATATGGGAGTGGCACAATGCTCAGAGATCGCCTTTCATATTCCAGTGTGGCACATTTACAATATAACAAAAGCAGAAGGCCCTTTTCAGTGTATGAGTAGAAAAAGAGTAGAGAATGTTTCAATGGTTCTGCTAAATTCCCTCATGCATTGAGCCTAAACCCATCGGCACCTTGCTCGATGCGTGACTATACCACAATGACTAAATTACGCTGTAATAATGAACTGACAGAAATAAGAATTGAAGAAAATATGATAATAGCAGGGCATTACCTACCCTTTCATACACTGAATGCATAGTTATGAATACAAATTGTATTTCACATATCTAACTCTTTGGTTGGATAGAATATTTTCTTTGAATTTGGCACCTCAATTTAACAATGCAATCCTACTCCTCTGGCCTTTTAAACTTTTGAAGTTTCTCTGTCTTATGTGCACAACAGGTAATTTCAAAAGTGAAATTCATCAGCTTAAGCCTTTTATCCTTATGTACCGCCTAGTCCAGCTGATTAGCCAGGTGTTAGAGAAACAAAGGTGAATATTGTGTTACATTGGCTGGTCACTACTTTGCTCTTTATTACAGTAAAAATGACCAATGACAGCTGTGCATGGGGAACACTTTAACAGTGTAAATCTACACAGCAGAATAGTCTATGGGGCATATTATCAAGACAGGCGATAAAATTATTGCAGGTTTAGTGGCAGAAAACTGCCGCTAAAACGGCGATAATGGACTTGATAATATGCTCTATGGAATTCCAATTGAAGCCCATGTTAGATGTCCTTCACATTTAACATGGGCTTCAATTAAAATTCAATTGAGCATATTATCAAGCCCATTAGCGCCGTTTTAACTGCAGTTTTCTGCCGCTAAAACAGCGATAATTTTATCGCCTGTCTTGATAATATGCCCCTATGTTCCTTCATGAAGGTGCAGCCCCACCTGCTGTTCTGTGAGAGTATGAAGAGGGGAACCACCAGGTCTTAAGGTTCAGGTCACTGGATCCACATAATCGTTGCCACAGTCTGCAGCCACATCTTGATTCAATGGTGCTATCCTGCCTCATTTGTAAGTGACACGTTTTTCCTGCCATAATGCTATTCTGTTTGGAAGAATGCCAGGGGTCATGTTAGAAATAGTGCCCTGGGGGCGCAGTGGGTGTGTGCAGCAATTTTCTGTGACCCTGGGGCCCTGTAATATTGCAGACGAAAGCATATAGACTTCTGTGTCCTCGTCTGTAATACATATAGCACTAGTGCTATATCCAGGTTGTTTTCCCATGCTAATGAGGGAAAGACGTCAGTGGATATTTACAAGAGAAGTGGTGGAGCATGTCGTTAGCCTCCCTGGCTTAACGACACACGCCTCCACTTCAGAAACGCAGGGCTGCACCATATTTACAAGAATATGGTGCAGCCCTGCATTTCTCCTTGCGCTGGTGCTACACTTAGCAGTGTAGCACCAACGCAGGCACCCTTCCACTATAGTGCAAGGGTGTCTACGTGCAGGGGAAGATTGTTTATTTACAGAAATGCGTATTAACACTTTTGAAATGCAGGTTTGTCACTTCTATGCGTGCTCCTTTATGTGCAGGAAGGGTCACCTTCCTGTACATAAACAATCCAAGGCGTTTTGCTTTTTTGCTTTTTCCATGTGTGCTGCACAAGGCAGCACATATGGAAAAAGCAAAAACGATTTTAACTAAAGCATTTCTCTTCATTTTGCCAAGTTAAGACCAGGCTTTCCTTGTAAATATAGGGCATGCGTCAAAATCAATGGGTGTTGCTGTGGAACACCCACCGCAACACCCACTGCCCACCCCTTTCACGTTAAGCATAGTGTGAACTGGTGCTTTATTTACAAGGCAGTATTAAGCCACGTTAATGCTTAATGCTGCCTTGTAAATAAGGTGAAGCCCCTATCGCGGCGGGAACGTTGCAAAAAGTGACATTCCCATGGCGATAGGGGCTTGTAAATATGCCCCTTTTCCTCTGTCCCCATGACCTATCTTGGTTGCAGAGGCAAGGAGGCAGTCAGGAGGCATACTGACTGTGCACCACAAAATGGTGGCGCACAGTCAGTGCGCCCTCTGAGTGCAACACCTGCTAGTGTTGCGAGGGGGATCACTGGACCACCCAGAAATCCCCATGTAGGCAGGTGAAGTCACTTACTGCATTTACCTGCAGGGGGAACTCTATCCTCTCTTTAAAGTGCAGGCAGATGCCCCCAGCACAAAGAAAAAACAGCTAATTCAAACAGCCGCTCCATGTTTCACTGGTGTGATGCTTTCTGGGGCAGGTGAATTTGTGGCTGCTGTGTGGGCAGTACATTACTTGCAATAGCGCACATTGTCCTTGTTTGCATTCGGCACAACCGTTTAAATGTGCTCCGTGGCACAAACATTGACAGTGTACCCCTTATGTATGCAGACCTAGGTTTACCACCACAATCCGTGCTTCACAAATTGTTAGAAAGTAACATTTTCTTGCACCATCCTGTTTCAGTATCAATGAATCTACTGTCTGGTGTTCCTACACATCCAAATTCAATTAGGATTTGCTCTTAGTTCGAGTGATATTGTAAATCCTACAACACTGATAGGGTTTTCTAGCTGGTTATTTACTGCCAGAAAATTACCCCCTACTTTCCATGGTCTCTTTGTTCTTCAGACTTTGATGTGGACATGAAGAAATGTCCAGGAGGGTTCATAGCTTTGCCATTTAGTAGCAATGTGGTCACTTCAGTCACGTCACCAGTGCCTCTGAAAACAACAGTGTTTTGCCAATATACATGCCAACATGCATTTTGAAAAATGAAAATTAAACATGATAGCAATGTTTGAATTGTCAATATGGTATTGTGTACTGTGGTGTTTAGTATTCTGCTTAGCATATATTAAAAGGAATGTTATAGGATATGTATTGTGGAATGTGATGATCTAGAGGGAGAGAACCTTGGAGTCAGTTGGTGCTGATCTTCTGGGCCCTTTAAACTTACCACATGCTGTCTGTAATACTTAAAACAAATATTTATATCTGAAAACAACATCACTGGCTGGACGTTATATCATCAAAAAGTTTGCGACAAGCATGAGATCTTGCCTGTAAAACTTAGGGGCATATTATCAAGACAGGCGATACAATTATCGCCGCTTTAACAGCAGAAAACTGCAGCTAAAACGACGATAATGGGCTTGATAATATGCTCTATGGAATTCCTATAGAAGCCCAGGTTAGATGTGCAGGACATCTAACCTGGGGTTCTATTGGAATTCTATAACGCATATTAGCAAGACCATTATCGCCGTTTTAGCGGCAGTTTCCTGCCACTAAAACGGCGATAATTTTAACGAGGTTCTTGCTAATATGCCCCACTGTTTTTACATTGTTTTGGGGTCCAGGGTGTAGTGAAATAAGCTAACCTACTACTTTACTGTTGTGTTCAAGCAATTTTCTTTTACACGTTTAGTCTGTTTGGACTGATGGTACGGGTGTCTGTTAGAAAGCACATTATTTGAACTGGTCGAGTGGCATTGTCTCATCGCGAGCAGTGTCAGCGCGTGGTGCACTTTGCTATGATCTCGTTTCGCCACTATGGAGCTTCATTTTCCGGTGATCGCGTGCTGTGCTATGGAATCTTTGATCACGTTTGAAGAGGCCTCCTGCAAAAAGTTTAGCTGCACTTTCACCCTGGTGTGACTTATGTCTGCCTTCACGTCTGAAATCCTGTTTCAGACTGAGCGTGCGCTGCTCAGCATAGACCCAAGCTCTGTTACACTCAGTGCTTTAAATGGGCCGGTACTGTCCGCTACGGAGTACCGGCACTTATTTAAGGAGGGAGAGTACCGGCACTTCTCAAAAGAAATGCTATACTTTTAATTGGAGAGTACCGGCACTTCTCAGAAACAAGCAGGTACTCTGCTACAGAGTACCTGCACTTCTATTTTTCCATTTCAAGCACTGGTCACACTACAAAGGGGACGTGTGGCGTCATCTTAGGTGTGCAGTGGAAGTGAAGGATTGCTTTCATGCATCTGGTCGGTGATATGTGCGCCAGTTAAAGAGCGTATCTTTAGTCGTATGCTCATCATTCGAGTTAAATGTTGGTTTGAATATCCTGCCTTTACAAGTATCAATAGCGATTGGCACGCTTTTCTGGTGGACGGGCCTAGGATACCCATATTCCTATTGTCAACAGCGATTGGCATGTTTCTTATATTGTTGGTCATTATACATTGTTGTGTTCTTTTAACATATTTCTAATAGATTGACCTAATTCAGTCTGGAATGCTCAACTGTTGACTGGGTTTTAGTGTATTGATATATATAGTGTGTAGATGCAATTCAAAGAACATTCTGCAAAAATCGTAATTGTGCAGGAATCTATCACTGGATAAAGCTATTGATATTGATAAGAGCATAGAATGTTCACAATTGGATGCAAAACAATTAGAAGATGAAAATCCACACATATATGTTGTAAATGGCAGTTCCCAGAGCAAAGGGCTACGTACTTTTTATATGCCATACAAATTACGGAAGAGGAGGCAAAAGTGGTATGGACAATCATAACAAAAGTGTGAAAAACATTATTACTAGACACAGTCAGTCAAATTAACGTGTTTTAGATGTGGATCAACAACACGTGTCTAGTTTCAAAAATTGCCCTGCAGTTCCACAGGAGTGCTAGAGGTGCAAATAAATAGGACATTTTGGAAAAGAATGCAGGGGTGGTAGACGTGTTCTTGTTAGATGTGTTCAGGAGGATGTATGACGTTACAACGCATACTTTTACCACGCATACCTTTACAACGCGGTTTTTACATCGCATACCATTACAACGCATAGCGCTTTGGGGTGCTGGATAGTGAATAGTTTAATTTACTATTCCAACTCCAGTCCCCGTGGACACTAGGGAAGGTTATTGGATAGTAAATTAACCTATTCCCTATCCTAGAGCGCCCCCCAGAGCAATGCGTTGTAATAGTTTGCGTTGTAATGACCGCGTTGTAATGGTAGGGCGTTGTAAAAGTTTCGTTGTAAAGGTTGTTTACCGTTCAGGACTATGAGGGGTGGGATAAACCTGAAGCGGTTGAGAAAAAATAGAAGAATTGGTATTGTCAGTGGACTGTGAGGAAATTAACAGTGTACAAAATGAGCTAAAGGTATGGTGATCCTTTAGTGTTGGGGAAAATTAAAAACTGTGCTGTTTCTCTTCTTATTGATCCAGGTACATGAATAACAATTATATACATTGACAAATATAAGGAATTTTGGTCAGTTATGAGTAATTTCCTCCAGACGTGGTGATTACTGCATTTCAAGGCAGTAAGACTGATCTGGTGGGGTGTTTTTTGAGTGATTTATCATTCAAGAACAAATCCATACATGGGAAACTATATATAGAACATAAAGGTATAAATGTGTTGGAATGGTGGCATCAGGCAGAGTTTGGCATGATAATGCATGATAATTGAACCTAGTCAGAAATGTCCTGTGTCTATCATAAATTCTACATCAGATCAGTGGCAATGGAAAAACAAGTTTCAAAGTGTTTTGTAGAACATGCTTGGTCAAATCAAAGAATTTATGCACACTATTAAAGTTAAAGAGGCAGTGACTCCTGTGAAGAACAGGCTCTGTAATGTACCACATAGTATAAGAAGCGAAGTGACACAGATGTTAAAGACAATGCAAAAGGAAGGAATTATTGAAAGAGTGGATGCCATGTTATTGTTGTCACCGATTGTTCTGGGGAAAAAATAAATTAGATGTTTATGTTTGTGTGTGGGCTTAAGATCTCTCAACAATGAGATTTGGGTTGAGAACTACCCTTTACCATGCATTGAAGATCTGATCACGAAATTGGGGCCGTCCAAATGGTTTTTGAAATTGGACCTTCGAGCGGTGTACCGTCAGGTTGCTCTGGACGAACATTCTCATAGCGTAACAGCTTTTATGACACCTGATGGTCCATTCCAATTTTGATACATACCTTTTGGACTGGTCTCAGCACATCGTTATTTCAAAAGAAAATAACTAGAATGCTGCAAGACACTTCCAATGTAGTTGTCTTTTAAGATGACACTCTTCTTTATACCGATACAGAAGAGAGACACAATAACGTGTTGGAAGAAGTTTTAATGACATTGCAAAAAAATGGTGTAAAACATAGGCCTTTATTACAAGTCTGGCGGTCCAAAGACTGCCAGACTTACAAGGGCATGGTGGTGGCAGTCCAGGTCAGAGGCCGCAATATGCCTGGAGGGACTGTTCTTGACCTGCCAAGCCTATTACAAGTTTCCTCCTCCATGTACACTGTGGCAGAGAGGAAACAAAGGGCCCCCTTTGCCTTCTCCTCATGTGGATGCATACAGGGGGGGCATAACATGTGCACCCCTGTGTGCATGTACACCAGTTCCTGCACGGCATGGACTTTTGAGTCCATGCTGTGCAGGGACCTTGTTGTGCGGTACCAATGCGGTGCCTTTTCAAAGGCACTGCCGCCTTAGAAAGAGGCCCCTTCTCGGGACCGCCACACCACCTGCCCACCAGATCACTTTTAAGTCCTAATTAGTAAGGCAGGCGGCGGCCCTCTCACCCACCGACAAAACTCGTGATTGGGACCTTAGAGAGGATAAGTGTGAACGAAAATGAATATTTAGGACATAGTCTTTTGAAGGATGGGGTGAAGCATTGTCGAAGATATCACTAATGCTGCCACTCCAACAGATAAAGATCAATTATGTTCATTCATTGGTTTACGCGAATATCATACAAAATGTATTAGAAATATTACAGGTCTTACAGAATGGAGCAGACTTTATTATATTAAATAAGCATTGTGTAGTAGCAGCTCTGGCACTTCAGGAATATGTTGAGGGACCTGTGACGCATGTGACAGATGACACGAGTTTGTAATTCAAGGGGCAGTTCTATTGCAAGTAATTCGAGGAAAAGAGGTGACAGTTGAATTTGCATCTAGAAGACTGGAGGAAGTGGAGGTGAGATATTCAGTAATAGAGAAGGAAATGTTAGCTTGTGTGTGGGGGTAGAAAGTTCAGATCCTACTTGTGGGGAAGGACGTTTTGGTTAGTAACAGACCATATACCTTTGGTTGATATATTATCTGGATACAAGATAAAGAAAGCAACAGCCAGATTAGCGAGATCGTCAGCAACGTTGTTGGACTATAATTTTAATATCAGTCATATTGCAGGAAGAAAATATGCAAAATCCGATTTTTTATTTAGATTGCCCAATAAGAATAGTGAGTTAGAAACAAAAACACAAGAGGAAATTGAAGAATGCCTTATCGCAAGTATTGGGGACAGGGTGGATTGTTCCGACAGGGAAGAATGGAAAGCTGCTTTAGAGGCTGATATGGTGCTAAAACAGGTCATGAAGTTAGTTATTAGTGGGTAACCAAAAGAGAAGTCAACGGATGTGGATTTACAACCATTTTGTAAAGTGGCTGATGAATGGTCTTTAGAAAATAATTTGTTAGTAAGGGGTGACAAGTTGATTCCTCAAAGGTGTTTTAGACAAACAATACTGGAGACTGCCCATTCGGGTCATTTAGCGTGTGGAAAAGTAAATTTTGCCATGTTCTGTGTCCCTACGTGTTCCCCATCTTATGTTATGTGTGCATGATTAATATGCATATGTATTCCCCATGTTTGATTAAAGACGCAATTGCAGTTGTGTCCATCCCTAGTATGCCAGTTCCCAGTTCTCGTGAATACTACGAATATCAGGACTATGTAAAGTTACGTTGCCACGTTTCCTAGTGTGCACGTCCCTGTTTCTAGGCCTCAAGAGGGCCCGGACACCAGATTCAGCTCCTGTCCCCTGAGCCCTCGCTGAGGAGCGATACAGCCCCCACCTGTATCCTCGACCCTTCACTTACTTCCTGCCTCACAGTGCCCGGTTCAGCCTGGCTCTGCCTGCTAGTCTGCCAAGAGTATGTTATGATTCTAGTTATCAGTCCAGCCCTCCTTCTCTGCATTCCTAAACTACTGAATCGCATCAATAGTTTCCGTCATCGTCTAGCCCTTACGTCTCCATGTAAGAGAAATACTGTATTTATGGTCATTTAATATTCTTCATCATGCACTACATGTAGAATAATGCATGCTCCAGTCTTAGAGTCTGTTAGCCTCTCCCCTCCTGACTCTTAGTTTATATCAACATGTTCTCTAAACATCAGATACTAGATATTGTTTAGGTACATGTCGCCCTGACTCTCCAGACTCCAGTCTCTGCTCCTAGTACAGAGTTCATAGCCCCCAGCTTCTCCTAGTAACACGTCATTGTCAGTTTGCGCACACCACTAGGTTAGAGGTCCCGGCTCCTTAGGTAGCCCCCTCCATGTTTCCGCCCCATTTATGACATATTCTGTTACGTTTACATCACATGTCTATGTATACGCCTCCTGTTACACCCACTTTCACCCTTATCTTTCGCGACTGCTATTGACCACACCCACTGCTCCGCCTATTGTATGTATTGTAGTGCAACTGTTTTAGTATATATGCTTGTGTACTGTTATTAAAGTTAGCGCGCGCTCATCCCAGATCCAGCCCCGGCAGCTGCCGGGCTCTGCCATCCTATTCCTGTGCAGGTTGTCCTGTTCCTGTCCTTTATGCTGTATTAAACCTGCAAACTCCTACTACCTCGAATCTTGACTCTTATTTATTGAGCTATCTGTTATTGCTATGTCCAGTCAAACCTAGATCCGGTATTATTTATTTATATACCACAGAATGGCGCCCGAACAGGGACTTGCCCTTTCCCCACGCGCCGGTGAAGCCACGTATGCCCCCTGACCCTCTGCAGCCGTGACGGAACCATACCGGCCACGTGCAGATATTTCTGCTTCAAGTATCCCTCAGGCCCACGGAGGAGACGGAGGTTGCGGTCCAGCATCCAGACGAGGCGGTGGAGGAACGCGGCGAGTCCCGACCAGAGCCCAAGCCGAGAGTCCAAGGTCCGAGGTATCCGGAGGCCCACCCGTAACAGAAGTCCGAAGTCCGTCTGTCCGGCGTCGAAGCAGTCCAGTCCAGTCCGAGGCCTTCCGTTCTTGCTGCCCGGTGAGTACCGTTGCTGGGGTAGTATCTAGACAGGGTCAATCTAATTGTCTCTGGTCCGTGGGGTTTGGTGGTACACAGATCCCAAAACGAAGTGTCCACTTCGGTGGATGCGGGTCCTGACGTGTCTCTTTATGAGACCGGTAAGTTTCGTACTGTTTCAGCAGTGCATCTAGTCTCTGTTCTAGCCAGTTCTGTTCTCGAGAAAATTCATGTATTCTGTTTTCCGTATTCCAGGTAGTATTTTGTCAGAACTGTTATTTTAAATGTTCTTCATGTATTTTAATTTCGTGGTATGAGAGTGGTGTAATTATCGTGTTCATTTTGTATTGTATTGTGTCTAGATTACAGTTCAGTCATGCCTTTATTTTCTAAACTACGTCAGTTAAAAACCAGAAAAGGTCTGTTAGAAGCAGCAGTTCCTGTCCCGCCTAGGGACAGTCCAGGTCATTTTATGTATCAGAAGCATGGCATAAGTGCCATATTATATCTAGATTTATGGGTAGAGTACACCAAACAGTTAGAAGAAAAGTATAGATGGCCCGTATCAGGTACGTGGGATGCCGAGTGCATCATGCGAGTAGAAGAAGCATTATGGAAAAAGAAAGCCAGACAGTCACAGAAAAATGCCATCGAGTTATGGCGCAAAGAATCTCATAAAAGAACCGAAAAAGAAATCAGAAAGTCAGAATTAAGTAGAGAATCCTTAGAACGAGCCCAAGAAAGGGAATTAATCAAGATAGGTGAACGAGTTAAAACCGAACAGTCAGACAGACAGAGGAATGCCCTCATTAAGGGTATGTATCCTCTTCTTGCCGAGGGCTTGCCAAAAGCGACCCCGGAGGCATCCAGTAATTTTCCGCCACCATTAGTTCCGACCAAGCTACGTCACAAACCGACCGCAGCTGATATTTTCATCTCGTCCTACTTGGACGACACAGTCCCAGAATATGCAAATCCTGTTCCGTCAGTCCCTGTAAATAATGCAATTCCTGCTCCTCCAGACACCGGGGCACCTTTTGCAGTACCTGCTACGGTACCCCCGGTCCAGCCCATAGTACAACTTCCCGCCACATCAGCCACTCTGCCAGCACGAAGAATATCAGTCGACGATTCCAGTTTAGGGGCCGCAGGAGGAGGTCCTCCTGGTACCCCGCCACCACACCAACGAGTAACGTTAGTCGAGTTACATGAACGTGCGTTACAGCGTACGCCCAAATATAAGTCCGTTGCAGACATCCGACGAGCTCTTACTGAATGCCGCTATGATCCAGTCACAGGCGATGATAGTACAGTTATATATTCCATCCGTGTAAGACGGGTGACCGGGTATTTGGACACCCTACCGAATATGAAAGAAGATCTAGACAGAATATATCGTTTCATCCGTACAGGGGATGATCCAGAAAGTATTGGCGAAGCCATGTCTCAAAGGAAAGCTGAGATCCAGCTCATGCTATTAAAGTTTCTGATTAATTGTTTAATAAGAGAACAAGATTACCCGTCCAAAGATCCGGCCGAAATGAGAATCCTGACAAGGTGGAGTGATAATATAGCCGAGGGTAAACACAGAACTATCAGTAGTATAGAGAGTATGTACAAGAGAATTCGTAAGGAAATAATAAAGTTACACGAACAACGTAAAGCAGCACAAGTAAGCGAGAAAGAGAATGACTCTTCTACTGAAGAGGTAGACGACGAGAATCCCGCCAGAATAGCGTATGTAGGAAAATCTAGATTTCCAGACCGCCATTTACGCCTAGAACACAAGTCAGTTTTTCATCACCCAGCACCAGAACAAGGTTCTCTAGAACAAGTATTTCAAGCTATCGATCATATTCTGAAATCACGAATCGGTTATAGTAAGTTAAGTACTATGCATGAACAAGAACTAGCCCGATCAGCAGTCCGATGGATTACTGATTCTACCACTTTTCCAGACGAAATAGTGGCACAAATGTTTCTGAAACTGCCCCCAGCCGAGCAACGACTGGTGGGTATGTATATGATCCAGCACCTCATTACTCTGTATGAGGGTCAACATTCTGATCCAGGTCCGTTACAAGATGTCCTGAACGAGTTACTCCAGTATAGATGGAAAGGTTTAGGTACCGATTTAATTAGTGTCATTCTAGAACAGCGCCACAAATATAGAACGTTCCTGAAACCGCATTTTGTTCATGTCTCACCTCCAGAAAGTAAACCCTTTTACATAGACAGACAGAATCCGTTACGAGAAGTACACCCAGTCAGGACAGCAGATGGTGAAATGCAACGAGTGTTTGTTGACACTCCGATTACAAAGATGGAACTCTTAGAGATGAAGAAATTAATTCCCTGTCATGACAAAGATCCAGCAGGGTTCCACCGAGAATTAAAAGACATGCTCCGTATGGGAGAATACACGTATCCAGATATTATTAAAATGCTAAAGGTCCTGTTGCCCGCAGGGGTATACGAGAAACTCAAGGAAAAAGAATGGGAGGTGGGAGAGAAAAAGATCGATTGGGCAGTTCTAGAAGCTGAAGATAAGATACGAGTACCAGGTACCGGTCTTGGAGAGAAATGTAAAGAATTACCTGAATTGTTAATACAAGTTTTGCCCAGGTTATTAGCCACTAAAAAGGAAGACTGGGATGCAATCTCAGCCTGTAAACAGAAACAAGACGAAGACACTAGTGATTTTTATTCTAGATTTGAGAAATGCTTTATTATAAACAGTGGCTTGAAGACGAGTAGCGAGTCGTACCCTCATCTTTTTGTTACTAAATTAGTCGAGAATTCAAGTCCACAAGTTAAGAATCGAGTTTTGAAAGTCGAAAGTACATGGCAAGCTAGTACCCCGTCCCAGATGTTACAGATGCTCCAATATCACCAGAATAGAATCAGAGAAGAGCAAGATCATGAAAGGAAACGTATGAAAGACACGAAAATGAAAGTACTAGTTGCACAATCTGTTCCTCAAGACAGTCAGAAGAGGGGTCCGAATCAAGCCAGTCATCCTGCAGCTCCCGTTAAAGGGACCTGCAATTATTGTAAACAGCCAGGTCATTTCATAAACGAGTGTGCAGTTCTGAAACACAATATAGCTACTGGTAAAACTAAAGAAAGACCACGTCCGCCTAGACAAGAACAAGTTTCACAGACTTCTCAGCCACAGAATGCACAACAGACAGTTCCAGCACCGCAGTCTATTGCTGCAACACAGCATGTTACACAGCAGATGTACCAGTATGCACAGTCTGAGTATCCAGAGTATCAGCCATATTCATGAAACAGCCTAGAGAGGGAGGTAGGCTTGCCTCTCATCGAGATTCCTGTAGATCAAGAAGGTCCCTATGTTCATAGTCAAGTACTAGGGAAAGACAGAAAGTTTCTGATTGATACAGGGGCAAGTAGGACGACCATCAGTCACGCCGAAGTTCCAGGGGCTCCGCTCTCAGGCTCTAGAAATGTTTCCCTTGGATTTTCAGGAAAGCCTATTGTAAACGAGATATCTAAGCCAGTTACTCTAGAAGTAGGTCCATTGTCCCGCACTACTGATCTGTTACTTACGAAGTCATGTCCAGAAAATCTGTTAGGTATTAGGACACTGAAAGAATTAGGTGCAGTTATTTGCTGTTCCCCCGAGGGAATACGACTGTTTCTACGTGACTTCAAGGGTCACTATGTATTACGAGATTTTGATCCGAGATTGTCTAATGTTCCGCAGCATCTATGGGCGCAAGGTCCAACTGATGTTGGCTTCATGCAAATCACACCCCATCGTGTGACTCTCAAGCCAGGTGTAGTGTTACCACGAATCAGACAGTACAGATTGCCACCTGAGGCTGTAGCAGCCTTATCCAAAATTATTGACGAGCTCATCGCTCAAGGAGTAGTTGTAGAAACTGACTCCAATGTATGTAATTCTCCGATCATTCCAGTCATGAAACGTACTGATCCAAATGCACCTCCAGTATATCGATTAGTGATTGACCTTCGAGAACTCAATAAATGTATTATTCCCCAGTACCCAGTTGTCCCAGATATCTCTTCCCTATTGACAGCCATTGATTCCGAAGCCTCATTTTTTACAGTCATAGACCTCAAGAACGCGTTTTTCAGTGTCCCCATTCATCCAGACAGCCAGTTTCTTTTCGGATTTTGTTTAAATGGAAGGAGCTATATGTTCACACGAGCTCCTCAAGGTTTCACGGAAAGTCCTAGCATTTACAGTCAAGCACTTAAGAGACAACTAGACAACATTCACATGCCAACAGACACTGCCCTGCTCCAGTATGTCGATGATCTACTGATCACAGCCCGTTCTGAACGTGCTTGCGAGCGAGCATCACTTACAGTCTTGTATTTCCTTGCCGAGATGGGGCACAAGGTGTCCCCTTCGAAGCTTCAATTCTGTGTCCAGCAAGTGATCTACTTAGGCCACTTGCTGTCCAAGTGGGGTAGGCAGTTGACACCAGACCGTATCCAGTTAATAGCGAGTCTTCCTCAGCCCAAGACCCAGAAGGAGGTACGTGCTTTTATCGGCCTTACTTCTTACTGCAGACAATGGATTCCTCAGTATGCATTTCTAGCTAAACCACTAATACAGTTAACGACACAGGAGGCAGCCGTATCAACTGTCCTCCCTTGGACATCTGAACATACACTTAGTTTCAATGAGTTGAAGAAAGCCTTATGCCAAGCTCCAGTTCTAGCTACACCGAACTACAGTAAGCCTTTTACACTTTTCGTCACAGAACGCGAAGGTACAGCATTATCTGTTCTCACACAAGATCAAGCAGGACAATACAAGCCCTGTGCTTATTTTTCGAGCACATTAGATCCTGTAGCCCAGGCTCTGCCTGCGTGCCTCAAGTCAGTTGCAGCCACAGCACTAGCTATCAGACAAAGTGATTCCATAGTATTAGGACATTCCTTGACAGTACAAGTTCCACACTCTGTGGAAGTTCTTTTAAATCGAACACAGACTCAGCACTTGACAATTGCACGTTTAACAGGTTATGAACTGACACTGTTCCAGCCACACATAGAAATCAGACGCTGCAAAGTTCTAAATCCTGCTACACTATTACCGTCAGTTAATTCGAATCCTGCCACACATGACTGTGTGGAAGTAGTTAACACCATGACAAAGCCAAGACAAGATCTGACAGATATTCCATTACCAGATCCCGACCTGACACTTTATGTGGATGGTTCATGTATGAGAACAAGTACAGGAGAACTAGTAGCCGCGTATGCAGTGACTACTGACACTGAAGTTATAGAAACACACCGTATTGACACCCTGTCTGCTCAAGCAGCAGAGCTAGTTGCTCTGACACGAGCCTGCATACACGCTAAGAACCTGAAAGTTAATGTTTATACAGACTCACGCTACGCATTCGGAGTTGTACACGACTTCGGAGTGCTCTGGCAGGAGAGAGGTTTCATGACTTCTCATGGAACCAAGATTCAGCATGGTCTCCTTATTCAAGCTCTGTTAGATGCCATACATTTACCGACATCTATTGCTATCATGAAGTGCAAAGCACATACGAAAGTTACTGACATTATTTCTCAAGGTAATGATCTAGCAGATCGCACAGCCAAGCTTACAGCACAGACTCCAGACATTTCAGTTAATCCGACACAGACACATACTCCAGCTCCGACTACCTGTATGACAGTTAAGGACCCTACTCAAGATGTCATAGATATCCAGTTACATGCTACTCCCGAAGAAATCAAGAAATGGTCCGAACAAGGAGGGGTCCAGACAGATCAGGGATGGGTAACAAAGGGTAGAGTCACATGGTTTCTCCCCGACTCTATGGTTCAAGTCATTATCAATACCGCACATAGTCCAGCACATTTAGGAGAAAAAGCTATGTTAGACAGTATCCAGAACATTTGGTTCAATAAGCATTTACGAGCTGCAGCCAAGCAGAAAGTCCGTACCTGTATGATATGTTGCCAGTTCAATCCAGGTAAAAGTGTCCCGGTGGAACAAGGTGGATTCCAGCCCCCTGACCACCCTTTTGAAGTCCTCCAGATGGATTATATTCAGATGGAGCGATGTCGAGGTTTCAAGTATGTCCTTGTAGTTGTATGCGCTTTGTCCAGGTGGACAGAGGCATATCCAGTTCCAGATTACACAGCCGCGACCACTGCCAAGCAGTTGGTTCGTGAATTCTTCCCCCGTTACGGACTCCCTAGGGTCGTATATTCTGATAACGGCCAGCCATTCTCATCTGAGCTCATGAAACACATCTCCCTGTTGTTAGGGTACCAGTGGAAGTTCCATTGTGTACGCCATCCTGAAGCAGCCGGTCTAGTAGAAAGACATAACCAGACCCTGAAAATCCGCATTGCCAAAATATGTAAAGAGAAAGGTGTGGACTGGTTAGTAGCTCTGCCAGTCGCTTTGTTTTATATGCGCATGGTCGCACATTCCAGATCAGGTCTGTCCCCGTACGAGGTCGTATTCGGCCGCCCCCTAATATGTGGGGTACACCTAGACCCCGAAGTATTACCGATGTTTCAAGTAATATGCTGACAGATTACCTAGCTTCCTTGATGTCTGCCCTACACTCTTGTCGTTCACAGGTTGCCGCCGCATTTCCAGACAATACCGAGGTGGCACCGCATGAAATCGTTCCCGGAAGTTTGGTTCTTGTGAGGAACTTTGATCGTTCAAGTCCGCTGGAGCCTCGCTGGAAGGAGCCAAAACAGGTCCTCCTGGCCACCCGTACTGCCGTCAAGCTGGAAGGCAGGAAGGGCTGGGTCCACCTGTCTCACGTGAAAAAGTTTTATGGACTAAAGACTGTTTCCAAGAACATTTCCGATGATTTTAAGGATTGCCAAAGTACTATTCTTAAGGACTGTCCCGCAAAAGACAATGATACAAATCCCTCCCTGTTAGAGAAAACTCCGCAACAGGAGTATAAGCTAAAATTAAGGTCTAGTAAAATAAGTCAGCCAGTTTGATTGTCTAAGTCCTCCCCTAGGTGAAACGGTTAGACCGGTTTCTGACATGTATAAAATAGACCCCCATAGTGAGAGAGTTAGTCAAAACTCAATCCGATGTATTGTTTTTCTAAGTTTCATATTGTTTTTCAGCCTCATGATTACCTGCACAGGTTATGCATTTTATTTGTGTTTTCCAGTTTCTCATGTAAATAAGTCTTCTATTGTTACAGTAGAGCACACGTTTAGTGATCTGCCTCCTCATGAACTATCTTATCGTCTTGCTATGCGTAATAATTCCTTTATCCGCATGTTACATTATTCACACCAGACCAGCAATGCCACTAATTGTTGGGTGTGTGGTCGACTCCCCCCTTTCCAGACACCGAAGGGAGTTCTGCCACTGTTTCCTTATCCATTTTCACATAACGGTTCATGTGGAGCATGGTCCACGTTAACGTCATCTTCAAATGATATGTCCTTTCTTAACAGTACATGTTTTCCAGACAAGCAAGGTCTTCCCCACAGAACAGGGTTAGATCTAGAAAATGAAGTTTATAATTTGGGTAATTATTCTTCGAATTTCATGGTCCTGAATGTTCAGTCTGATACTACTCCAGACTTACCTGCTATGTCAGTATTACCAGTAAAAGGTGAATTATGTGTCCGAAAGAATGGTTCCGTACATGTAGGACATAGTGATTGTACTACTATTGTCAAGTATAGTGACAGTAGGAAATCTATTTTTAAAGCTTCACGTCATTCTTATTTTGTTTGTGGTCAGACCGCATATGTTCGTCTGCCCCTCGATTGGGAGGGAACCTGTTACATTGCCTTCCTACTGCCACCAGTTTTTCTAGCCCCACCTGACTATCATAGGAATTCCCACCTAGTACATATCAGACACAAGAGAGACCTCCCGATTGTCGATTATACTGAAACTGCTATAGAACAATATATAGATATCAATAAAGGTGTCTTCCCTTATTTAGGTACTGTTGTGAATAGTAAACTGATACGTAGATTAACCAGAACACTCGAGGCAGTAGTGATTGAGACTACTTCTGCTCTAGGTAATTTAACCGAGGAGCAATCCTTTATGAGAATTGTCGTGCTCCAGAATCGTCTCGTCCTTGACGTCATACTGGCCGATAGGGGCGGGGCATGTAGAGTCATCGGATCTAGTTGCTGCATTTTCATTCCTAATAACGCGCCGTCTGTTTATTCAGCTATAACCAGACTCCATAAAATTGCCCATATGTTACACCAAGATCCAGGCACCTGGACATGGTCCGGTTGGTTCTGGGATATAATTTCCGCCTGGGGATGGAAAGTATTGTCCTTTCTAGGTATTGCAGTAGCGATCATATTCAGTTGTTGCCTCTGTATACAATGTGGCCCTGCGATTTGTGGCATTTGTGCTACCTCTTGTATTCCTAGTCCCAAGTCCCGTTCTAAATCCAGTCCCAAGAAAATTCGAGACGAGCAAATGATACTGTATGAAATGATAGATGGTATCATGAATATTGATGTTTCCTGATGGAAACGTAGTGACAAGGAGGGAATGTGGAAAAGTAAATTTTGCCATGTTCTGTGTCCCTACGTGTTCCCCATCTTATGTTATGTGTGCATGATTAATATGCATATGTATTCCCCATGTTTGATTAAAGACGCAATTACAGTTGTGTCCATCCCTAGTATGCCAGTTCCCAGTTCTCGTGAATACTACGAATATCAGGACTATGTAAAGTTACGTTGCCACGTTTCCTAGTGTGCACGTCCCTGTTTCTAGGCCTCAAGAGGGCCCGGACACCAGATTCAGCTCCTGTCCCCTGAGCCCTCGCTGAGGAGCGATACAGCCCCCACCTGTATCCTCGACCCTTCACTTACTTCCTGCCTCACAGTGCCCGGTTCAGCCTGGCTCTGCCTGCTAGTCTGCCAAGAGTATGTTATGATTCTAGTTATCAGTCCAGCCCTCCTTCTCTGCATTCCTAAACTACTGAATCGCATCAATAGTTTCCGTCATCGTCTAGCCCTTACGTCTCCATGTAAGAGAAATACTGTATTTATGGTCATTTAATATTCTTCATCATGCACTACATGTAGAATAATGCATGCTCCAGTCTTAGAGTCTGTTAGCCTCTCCCCTCCTGACTCTTAGTTTATATCAACATGTTCTCTAAACATCAGATACTAGATATTGTTTAGGTACATGTCGCCCTGACTCTCCAGACTCCAGTCTCTGCTCCTAGTACAGAGTTCATAGCCCCCAGCTTCTCCTAGTAACACGTCATTGTCAGTTTGCGCACACCACTAGGTTAGAGGTCCCGGCTCCTTAGGTAGCCCCCTCCATGTTTCCGCCCCATTTATGACATATTCTGTTACGTTTACATCACATGTCTATGTATACGCCTCCTGTTACACCCACTTTCACCCTTATCTTTCGCGACTGCTATTGACCACACCCACTGCTCCGCCTATTGTATGTATTGTAGTGCAACTGTTTTAGTATATATGCTTGTGTACTGTTATTAAAGTTAGCGCGCGCTCATCCCAGATCCAGCCCCGGCAGCTGCCGGGCTCTGCCATCCTATTCCTGTGCAGGTTGTCCTGTTCCTGTCCTTTATGCTGTATTAAACCTGCAAACTCCTACTACCTCGAATCTTGACTCTTATTTATTGAGCTATCTGTTATTGCTATGTCCAGTCAAACCTAGATCCGGTATTATTTATTTATATACCACAAGTGTTACAGCAAACAAATGATGGACGGAATGCTGACAATGGAAACATTCTCCCCCAGTCAAAAGATCGGGGTTAAATGCATTGTTCCCTTTGCCCACTACACTACCCCAATTTGGACCAAGCCATATGCAAATCAGTCTTGACCCTGTGCCCCATGGGAACAGTCCAGACCGAACTGCCAGGCCAGGTCCCCCCTGGACCGGAAACAAGCATCCAGGGACTGGTTTCAGGGTATGCCCCCCTTCTTCAGCCTGGCTAGCTTGAATCCAGTGCCACAGTGAGAAAGGGACCCATGTCTGGGCATACCCAACCCACTTAGGGCAAAAAGTGTTACAGCAAATAAATGATGGACGGAATGCTGACAATGCAAACATTCTCGCTCAGTCGACAGATCTGGGTTAAATCCATTGTTCTATTGCCCACTACGCCACCCCAGTTTGGACCTTGCCAAATGCAATTCAGTCTTGATCCTGTGCCCTATGGGAACAGTCCAGAACAAACTGCCAGGCCAGGTCCTCCCTGGACCAGAAACAAGCATCTTGGGACCGGTTTCAGGGTATGTCACCCTTTTTGCATTTGTCACCCCAAGTTGGGCGGGTATGCCCAGACGTGGGTCCCATGCTCTCCATGCCACTGGAGTCAAGTTATCCTGGCTGATGAGGGTTGAAAGTCCGAAACCAGTCCTAGGATGCTTGTTTCCAGTCCAGGAAGGACCTGGCCTGGCAGTTCGGGCTGGACTGTTCCCATTGGTGGAGTGCATACAAAGTGCTATTAAGGTGAAGATTGATTGTGAGATAGATACTAGAGATGAAAAATGGTCTTACACGACAACACTGATGACACAGTCACTGGAAGTAGTTCGCCCAAGTTCATGAGAGGCAGGAACGTAGTTTCCACATTGAATCCACTTTAGAAATCCAAAGTACCAGGTTTTGAGAACGATGCAATGTATAAATGATACAGGGTAAATAATTCTAGTGAAAAATTCAGTAGTGATAGATGTAAAAAAGTTGAAGCTGCAAAGAAAAAAACATGTGAATTTTACAATGGGTGGTGTTGTTTGTGTCCGAGATCCATTGTTGTTGCAAAAAGAAAAGGTGGATCAGCAGTCGTCTACATGTGGATAAACAATTACTAGGCCAAGATGTACAGGTGTTGCAGAGAAGTACAAGAAGTAGAAAGATACCAAGAACATTTTTATTTGTAATATTGTGCAGTATTTGAATGTCATGATGGTACAGGTCATGCATATATTTTTCTATTATGAAAGGGGGAAATATGTAGTGTTTAGTATTCAGCTGAGCTTAAATTATAACGAGTGTTATAGAATGTGCATTGTAGAATGATATGATGTAGAGGGAGAGAACATTGGAGTCAGTTGGTGCTGATCTCCTTGGATATTTAGACTTACTACTTGCTGTCTGTGATACCTACAATAAATATTTATATTTGGAAACAACATCGCCGCCTGGACTTTTATATCATCACATGTACCTTACTGACGTTATGCATTACACTACAGAAGAGGCCTGAATGTTCTTGCCCTCCTACGTTGCAGCTCTGTCAGTGCCAGCTCAATGTCTCCTGCTTCCTCATTCTCCACCATCCAGTGACATCCATGGCCTTTATTCTGTGGTCCTGTTTTCTGTCTGTTGGTCTGCAAGCTGCAATAGGTTGTAGAGGTGACAGGCAGTTGTGTCTGTGGTGTGGAGAGGGGAGGAATGCAACATTGGTCCAGCTTGTGGTGTTTTTGGCCCAGCTGGATGTCTGGCCCACTGGTTCCATGAATCACTGCCTGGATCTACAGAGGCTCTGCAGGGGACCTTCTTTTGCTTCTATTTTCAATTCATATTTTCTCTACTCCCATAGAGACAAGTGGCAAGGTCACAAGGTGGCATGGTAGTTTAAGGAGGCTACAGCGAGTTGCACTTCTTCAAGGGTTGAGTCTTTTTTCTATATTTGTTGGGGCTTCGCAGGACTTGTACAGGTGTTTTGGGCACTGTATCAGTTACTTTGTACAAGAGAGTAGAGGTAGGTTTGCGTACTTAGAGAAAGATGCAGCTTTGACCACCAGGGATACCAGGGTTAAAAAGAGTTTGAGTATCCTTATATCAACCAATCACCGTAAGCATCATGAATACATCTAAGACCAATATGTTAGCCTGCCCCACAATCAAAAGTCCTCTAATTACTATATTGACTATGAAACTCCTTCTGCTATCTCTCCTGCACTTAGTTTAGCGTTAAATTCTTGAGCAATTCCTGCAATCATCTCCTTTCCCACTTGCGCTCAGAGATCAAAAGATTTAGCCCTGATCACTAGCAATAAGACTGGCACAGAACAATTAACACAGAAAACTAGCACCAAGCGACATGCCTGGCTATTCTTTCATGCCATGTAATTCCTGTTCTTAGGACACCCCCGCGCCGCACGGCCACAAGCTGTGTGTGTGCCCCTCACTGCTGCCCTCGTTGTGCCTGCCTCGCTGATCTCACCGTATTTGCGTGTGCCTAATAACTTTTTGTTTCCTTTCCGGTTTTACTTGCCTGTACAATCGTGACTGTTGTCCCCTTGCATTCGCTGATCTCGCCGTATTTGCGTGTGCCTAATAACTTTTTTGTTTCCTTTCTGGTTTATTTGTCTGTACAATCGTGACTGTTGTCCCCTTGCACGTTGTAGTTTTGAACTGTTTGTTGTCCTCCAGCCCCCTGTGCCTGCCCGCCCCGCTCCCCGCTTCCCGCCGCCGTCCTAGCAGACACCAGACACGCCCCCTTTTCCTTCTGTGCACTCCCCGCTCCCGCCTCCCAGATGCTCCTCCCTCCCTCCCACTTGGCCATAAATGGCGACCGCGTGTACGCGCAGCGGCCACACGCAGCGGGCACACCGATTGTGCACCGAAGGCGCGCCAAAGGCAAGCCCGTCTGCACCCGTCCGCGCCTGGACAGCGCCCAGCGCCAGGACCCCTGGCCCCCACCGACGCAAGACGACCCGACAGACCTAGGACGCCGCCGCCCTCAACGCACTCAATACCGGCCGCAACCCCACCTGCTGCCAGGCCGCCCCGAAACGCTTCCACGGACCCTTCACCTGCACAACCTGCAAGTTCACCTGCCTCCGAACATGCACCGCACCCGCCAAGCCAAACCCCAGCAGCGACCTCAAGTGCATCCTGCTCAACACTCGCTCCGTCCACAGACACGCCGTCGTACTCTGGAACCTGCTCGACACCACATCCCCAGATGTCGCCTTCCTCACTGAAACATGGATGAACGCCTCCTCAGCCCCAGACATCGCCATCGCCATCCCGGATGGATACAAGATCATCAGGACGGACCGCGTCAACCAGACCGGAGGAGGCATAGCCATCGTTCGCAAGAACACCATCCGCATCACGACCGACGCCGACGACACCTACACCGCCGCCGAACACCTCCACTTCCAGATTCACACCGACCCAAAGACGACCCTCAGAGGCACCCTCATCTACAGAACCCCGGGACCGCGCGCACATTTCAGCGAAGACATCACAGACTTCATCAGCCCACACGCCCTCCCCTCCGCCGACTACATCCTCCTAGGGGACCTCAACTTCCACCTGGAGAACAACAAGGACCGCAACACCGTCATCCTACTGGACAACCTCGCCAACCTCGGACTCAAGCAACTGGTCAACACCCCCACCCACTACGCCGGCCACATGCTTGACCCCGTCTTCTCATCCAGCAAGCACATCGCCTTCAGCCACTCCACCGGACTTCACTGGACCGACCACAGCTGCGTCCACTTCAGCTTCAGAAAAACCACCACCCACCACCACCCGCAACGGGTTCCTCACAGAAGCTGGAGCAAGATCACCGCCGACCAGCTCAACGCCTCCCTCAGCCAGAACCCACCTGCCAGCACACCGGACCCCAACGAAGCAGCCCGCAACTTCACGCAGTGGATGACCGCCTGCGCTGACGACCTCGCACCACTGAAGAACCCTCCCAGCAAACCCAGAAGCAAGAAGGCCCCCTGGTTCACCGACGAACTCAAGGACTCCAAGAAGACCTGCCGCACCCTCGAGAAAGTCTGGCTCCTCGACCGGACCACTGACAACATGACCGCCCTCAAACACGCGACCCGCAAGCATCACCAGCTCATCCGCTCCACCAAGAAGAAATCACTGAAGGATCGACTGGACAACAATGCCCACGACAGCAAGGAACTCTTCAGCATCGTCAAGGAGTTCTCCAACCCCAGCACTGGCAACAACGACATCACCCCCTCACAAGATCTCTGCGACTCCCTCGCCTCGTTCTTCCACCGCAAGATTGCCGACATCCACAACAGCTTCGGCGCACCATCCTCGCACCCAATTGTCGAACCAACGCACCCCACTGCCACCCTCCGCACCTGGACCGCAGTGACCACCGTAGACACAGCCCGCACGATGAACACCATCCACTCCAGATCTTCGACTGACCCCTGCCCCCACCACGTCTTCAACAAGGCCGACTCCACCATCGCACCCCAACTCCGAGACGTCATCAACACCTCCTTCGACACCGCCACCTTCCCGGAGAGCTGGAAGCATGCCGAGCTCAGCGCCCTACTGAAGAAACCAACAGCGGACCCCACCGACCTCAAGAACTTCCCCCGCATCTCGCTCCTCCCTTTTCCTGCCAAAGTCATCGAGAAGATCGCCAACAGACAGCTTGCCACCTTCCTCGAGACGAATGGATCCCTCGACCCCTCGCAGTCCGGTTTCAGAGCCAACCACAGCACCGAGACCGCCCTCATCGCTGCCACCGACGACATCCGAGCCGTTCTCGTCAACGGGGAAACAGCGACACTCATCCTCCTGGACCTCTCCGCCGCGTTCGACACTGTCTGCCACCGCACCCTAGTCCAACGCCTCAGCAACACCGGCATCCAAGAGAAGGCACTGAAGTGGATCATCTCGTTCCTCGCTGGAAGAACACAGAGAGTCCTCCTCCCCCATTTCATTCCGAGGCCACCAAAGTCATCTGCGGCGTCCCGCAAGGATCATCACTCAGCCCCACCCTCTTCAACGTCTACATGAGACCTCTCGCAGCCATCGCACGCCAACACAACCCCAACATCATCTCCTACGCGGACAACACCCAGCTGATCCTCTCCCTCACCAGAGACCCCGACACCGCCAGAACCAGCCTCCACGAAGGGATGAAAGACGTCGCCGAG
Organism: Lissotriton helveticus; assembly: GCF_964261635.1. Taxonomy (NCBI): domain Eukaryota; kingdom Metazoa; phylum Chordata; class Amphibia; order Caudata; family Salamandridae; genus Lissotriton; species Lissotriton helveticus. The sequence goes on from NC_136059.1 coordinate 1,197,387,140, forward strand.
TGGATGAAGAACAGCCGCTTGAAACTGAACTCAGACAAGACGGAAGTCCTCATCCTTGGCCCATCACCCACCACCTGGGACGACTCCTGGTGGCCCCCAGCCCTTTGCACCACCCCCAAGCCGACAGACCACGCACGCAACCTGGGCTTCATCCTGGACTCCTCACTCTCGGTGACCAGACAAGTCAACGCCGTCTCCTCTTCATGCTTTCACACCCTCCGCATGCTCCGCAAGATCTTCCGATGGATCCCGATCGAAACCAGGAAGACGGTCACCCAAGCCCTCGTCACCAGCCGGCTGGACTACGGAAACACCCTCTACGCCGGAACCACAGCCAAGCTACAGAAAAGACTACAACGCATCCAGAACGCCTCCGCCCGACTCATCCTGGACATCCCTCGACGCAGCCACATCTCCGGCCACCTGAGGAACCTGCACTGGCTCCCCGTCAACAAGAGGATCACGTTCAGGCTCCTCACTCACGCACACAAGTCTCTCCACAACCTGGGCCCCAAGTACCTCAACGACAGCCTGACCTTCCACACGCCCACCCGCCAGCTACGGTCCGCAAGCCTCGCCCTCGTCGCAGTACCTCGCATTCAAAGAGCCACCGCCGGAGGCAGATCCTTCTCCTACCTGGCGGCCAAGACATGGAACTCCCTCCCCATCCACCTTCGGCTGACCCAGGACCACCTCGCCTTCAGGAGACAACTCAAGACCTGGCTGTTCGAGCAGTAGCGGCCCCCTTCCCCCAAGCGCCTTGAGACCCTTCGGGTGAGTAGCGCGCTATACAAATGCTATGATTGATTGATTGATTGATTACTAGGAGCCCTCTTGTTCCATCAGGAAATTTGTGGACCTCTATGTTCAATGATAGCTTGGACTCTACATATGGTCACGATGGAAGCAGTGGCATTATCAACACTATCTCCTTCCACAGTTGGATCAATGGGTCCATCTCTAACAGGACCATTGCAGTTATACATAACCTGATAAGCATTAAAGGAATGGCAGGTGAAATGATCAACAATGGAGGCCAGGTGGCTCTTGCTGCCTCCTCACCAAGCTAGGTTGGGGAAATACAAGGGTTCAAGGAGGTGGAAATCGTCAAAGTATGAATGATTCCACAAGGCTGTGAATGCAATTGCAGGGAGCGTGGCTTACATGGCAAAGAGGGCGGCTGTGTTTTAGAGGGGTTCCTCGCTGATCACGCTGACATGATTCATTAATCCTGCCCTCCCTGCGCTATCCATCGATAATGTTCTGCTGATGATCTAACCCACACTGTGGGACCCTATAGAACCATTCCTCAGCCATTGTCGAGCAATTAGGAACCAGCCTAGGGTGCTGTGACTTTGAGCATGGCCACACTCCACACAGAGGGCTGGCAATAAGGGCAGATGGATGCTGCTATGCCTGCCTTCTTTGGACTGTGGTGGGATCTGCATGAATCGTTACACCAAGTAGGTGAGCAGCCTCCAGTGAAAATTCCCCCTCTGGTGACATTAACAGAACACTGGGTTCCCAGACGTCGTGCCCCAACAAGACCCCCCAGGAGGCCTTCCACCTGATGCCACAGGTTGACCTGTTGCCGCAATTGGCCGGCACCCTATAAAGGCCCAACTGGCACGCATGCACATTACTGCACTGCCTGCCGGCTTGGTGTACACCCAGACTCCTGCCGTATAGGGTCTCTGGCTGCAGCGCTGCCTTCCTGCTCCTCCCTCGCTCCCCTAGTTGTAGATGCAGTGATACAGCATCAGCTGCAGTGTCAACCTAGGGGCTTACCGCTGGACTGCTACTCATCTCACTGCGGTGCACCCAGGGGCCCAGACTTATCAAACGCTTAGGGGGTCCGACTCAGCAGATCCGTATTCCCTTACATGGGAGGGCATATTCTCTTACATGGGATACACATTGCATCACTTCACCACATGTGACACAGAGCCAGGTACTGAATGTGGTTCTGATACAGCTGCGATATACAGATTAACTGTAAACTGCATCACTGATTAACCTCCAGCTCTGGCACTCATTAGCCCTGACAGTCTTTGTCGCCCTATTGGGACTGTGAGGCTCTCTAGTGTATCGGAGTCCTGCGCATTGCTTGTTGCTCTGTGCTCTGACCATGCTAAGCCCCTTGCTATATTTTGCAGCAGACGTTAATGAGATGAGCACTTGCCCCCCCCCCCCTCGCCCTGTCTGGGCCCCACCACATGATGCCTGCTGTACTGTCATACCATAAGTTCACTGGGCTCCCTGAGTTCTCTGATGACGCACCCTACCTGGACCAGTAGGGCTGCTCATGCTGCACATCTCCTATTGACTGGAGGTGCATGGGAATCCTGATGACTGTTGAAGGTTCATCCCTCCTACATCCAGGAACTCACTACTGGGACTCACCTTGGCCTGAGTGCAATCTCCCTCACATTCTACTGCCACTCATTGAAGCCAAGGACTGGGCTGCTTGTGCTGCGTGGCCCTGCCTTGCTTACCTGGCACATGCAAGCAGTTTCAGTTCTCTGGTGGGGACAGTATATTCACTGTGGTCTACTTACCTTGCCACTTTCCATTTACTGCCTACATCCACAACACTCCTGAGCCTCCCAAGAAGGCCTCCTCATTGTCCACTATCGGCTCCATCCCATCATACTGAGATGCTGGCTCAGCATCCATAGACAGCAAACTAGATGCTGTCCTGGTGGCTATTGAAAACTCTTGTACTTTGCTGGAGCAGAAGGTTGTTGCTGCGTCCCAGTAAGATTCCGACTTGGTTCCCTGCAATGTCCGAGAACGCTACATAAGCGCCACCTGAACTGTGCTGACAGGAGTTTTGTATGTAAGCGGTGCATTACTGCGTCCCATTGGAACTCAGGCTTGGCTCAATACAACGGGAAAACGCTGCCCAAACGCTACCTGAACTATGTTGACAGGAGCGTTGGCTGTACCTAAATAGAATAAAAGACGATAAGGTACTATCAGCCTGAGCTTGGTACAGATATGGAACCTTGTGTCCGTTCCTTAATTGGATGATTGATCCGTCTACAATTAAGGAGCACGCACTACTGTAAAGGATATATACCCCATTGGTGCTCCAACCTAGGGGTCATTGACGCCCCTCGGTTGCCCATCTCCTTGTCCTGATGAAGACTCGCATGCCCCAGGTTCAAATGACCGGTTGGCTTTAAGTCGAGTCGAAACGTCGACGCCTCCTTTTTCTTACTTTGGACCACATTTTTGATTTAATACAGTGCCCATTAATGACATAAGTGTCTCTGTAAAATCTTGAATGTAATGGTTTAATAAGCAATCTTTATGTGGCCAGGTACTCAATACGGCAAAATCAAAATACCGTTATTGATTGATAAACAATATGATTTTGTGATATTTACTGCTGTGAATTTCTTTTCCTTTCTTTATTCACTCAACACTCTGATCACTCTCTTTTGCACGCTCCATTTGGGCAACCTATTTGTTGGTTTTTACTTATTGAAATATTTCATTATTGTATAAAATTAATTCCAAATATGAGACAATGAATTAAATACATTGTATCTCTGTCTTGGATTGTAGTGGCTTGTTGTGTTCTTTTACTTAAGATTATTAATTATAATTGGAGCAGATTCGGCTGAAGTGTTCTGTAAATGTCCAAATGATTGAACAAAATTGATTGGGTCAATTATTGTGATTAATAGGTCTAGGACCACTGTTTATTTATATCGGAGCAGAGGATAGACACAGTAGCCTCAGATTTGACCTTACTGCGAGCAGACCACTGTTACCTGGAGGACAAGGTCCAAACCGCTAAAAAAATAAACTATCTCCACGATACAGTCTCAGGCACAAGATACTGAGAGGGGCCTACTCGCCCTGCGGGAACAAGTGCGCTTATTATTTATTTGTGTATTTTATATAGCGCGCAGCTACCCCAACGGGGTGTCCCGGCGCTTCTGAGTGAAAGCATAGTGATAGTCCTGGGGGGGTTAACAAAAGAGGAAAGTTTTTAGTGCCTTACGGAAGGGTAATTCTTCCTGGATCATCCTAATTGCGATCAGGAGTTTGTTCCAGAGAGTTGTGGCACAGACCTGGAAGGTTTTACCTCCAGAACGTGCTTTCCTGAATCTTGGTATGGAAAGCAGATGTTGGGAGTTGGAATGGAGGTTCCGAGAGTTACAGTAGGGACGGATACTAACAGAGAGGTAGGCCGATCCCCTACCCCTAGTTGCTCGATGGGCTAAGGTCATGGCTTTGAATTCAGCTCTTTGATGGATTGGTAGCCAGTGTAATGCTCTGTGATGTGGCGAAATATGGGTGCGTAGGGAAACCCCGCAGACCAGCCGAACAGCCGCATTCTGGACTGTCTGGAGCCGATGTAGAAGGACCGCGGGCAACCCTAAATACAGGCCGTTCGCATAGTCCAGGTGAGATGTAATCAATGCCTGGACTATGGTTTTCCTGGTGTCACTGGGGAGATAGGTGATGAATTTCCTAATCATCCTAATCTTGGAAAAACAAGCGGCAGAAACGGTCTGTATTTGGTTACTAAAGGAAAGATTTGAGTCCCACTTGACCCCTAGATTTTTTACAGAGTCCTTAGGGACAGGGGGAAGGCTTAGTTCCTGTGGCCACCAGAGAGTTGCATCAAGAGGGGAGGGTTGATGGAAAAAGAGAACCTCCGTTTTCGCCGCATTCATGCGGAGGCAGTTATGGTCCATCCATTTTGAAATGTCACGCAGACAATCCTTCAGAGGATCAAAAGTAGTCTGCGTGGCACTCTCATAGGAGAAAAGCAGCTGAATATCATCTGCATAGGAAGTAGCTATGATGCCCGACCTAGCAATGAGTTCGGCCAGAGGAGAAAAATAGACATTGAATAATAGTGGGCTCAGAGCCGAGCCCTGAGGGACACCCCATTTCAGGGTACGGCTAACAGAAGTAAAAGGGTGAGTATAGACTGCCTGGGTACGATTAGACAAAAAAGAGGTCAGCCACTCCAGGGCCTTCCCCTGAATACCCATCGACCGAAGACGAGCAGTCAGGGTGGGGTGAGAGACGGTGTCGAATGTTGCCGACAAATCGAGCAGCACCAGCACCGCTCTGGAACCCCCATCCAGTTTCCACCGTACGGAGTCGGCCATTTCTATAAGGGCCGACTCAGTACTATGGCACTTTCTAAAACCATGTTGGGATTCATGAAGTAGGCCGTGGGATTCAAGAAAACCTGCCAGTTGTTGCTGCGCTAGCTTTTTAAGGACCTTCGGTATATAAGAAGAGGGGGTCCCAGACAGAACACAACAAATTACTAAATTCACAATATTTAGATTGGATTAATTCAAAAAGATCGAATCAAGGTGCAGGGTGCTTTTATTTTCACCGCACCCGTCCTAAACATTCATTAGATCATTAATCAGAACATGAATATATACACAATACACACAAATTCAATAAGCCCACAGGGGAGAGGGGAAGGTGCAGGGAAAAAGATAACATTTCTTGGTAGTTCAACATCACTAGTCAAAAAATTCTTCAATTATATATGTCCGCATTTTTAGATCACAGAAAAAATTAAATAGATCCCCATACGTGGGGTCAAATACAGTGTACAAACATCAGAATGAATTTCAAAAACGAAATCTCCTATTCAGCTATATGCATTAAACTGTTCTGTAGGAGTTCGAGTAAGTAGAGAAAGTCTACGTTTCGACCCATAGGATGTAGGACGGTAGATCCTTACTACGCGGGTCTTCGTCAGGACGTGAGGGAAGGGGAGGAAGGTGGGGCTGTTCCTGAAGACAAAACATTGAGACACGAATTTAAAAAAGGTCTCTGAGAGAGAGTCCCAAAACGTTACTCAAAGGAAACATTAAAGAAAGATTGGAAAAAAAGGGGTGACTAACAAGGAGGTATTATTGATGACAAGGCCTGCACGAAGTTACCTGCTGAGAAAACTGAAGGCGGCCTCAGAAAAACGTGGTCCTGGCACTTGCCGTGTAAATTAGTGGAAGTAGCTGTATCTAAGAACCAAATGGTAAAGGCGCCAATCACTCGGTATGTTCGCCAAAAATGTTTATACATTAAGATTCATTTAGCCAGATAGCCTACCTCTGCCGTAGTACTATGTGGTATTAGGCCATTCAAATTGGTGTATTACTCTCCATCATTGTAGCGGGATTAATTGTCCGTAATGAGGTCCAAAGCGCGTCAGTATATCCCATCAGTTATTCTGTAGAATAATGGGAGCCGAGTTAGTATTAGCGTTAGCTAGCGGCTAAATCAAAAGGGAGGATAGTCACAGACGTCTAAAAAGACGCCGCCTGAATTTCACTTACCCGAAGCGAAATTGGTTCGGGAGCGCGCGAGCCAGCGTCTTCCCCAGTCAGAGAGCAATCAGGAAGTGCTGCCTAGGTAACCCGAGGTCTTTTCTAAACTCGCAAGAGACGAGACTCGCGTTACTATGGTTACATAAAACACATTCAGGATTTTTGTAGAGCCGCCTGGAACGAGACTAGCGTTACTATGATTACACAGAACGCGGTCATAAAACATGATTTTAGGAAGACAGACTGAGCTGAAAATCCAGCATGTGTTGTTATCATAATTGGTGAGACGCTATCTACCAGGTTGGAAAAAAGTTGGTTTGGCAAGAACACATAATCGGATTTTTTAACAAAGGGGTTTGCACAGGTTGAGCGCGGACCTGCCAAGCACAGGGTAGTCAAGGCGCATATTGCACAGGACACGTTACATATTCGATATTTTCACAGACTGCATTCAACATGTATAGGAAAACATGAAATTAGAAAGACAGAATTATATTTCAAAAACAAGTTTTTGCATTGTAGTATATAGTGAAAAATCCTATATCGGTTAGAAAAGACGGCTTGTTTCAAAACAAGGTTTACACATCTGAGGGCCTCGGGCATGATGATAGTATGTTTGGCATGTGCGGACCTACCATGCAAGGTGGTCTAAGGCACAATATCTCAACACATTTATATGTCCAAAAAAGGGTTGACACAAGGTCAAGTGGATTACAATTACCATTATTACATACCGATCTGTCCAGGATCCACATTAATGGTGTAACATGTCGGAAGACAAGTACTGTAATTAAGCAAATGTAATGACAAAAAATCTATGGTAAGGAAACGACCGCTAACAGTGTCACAAAATTGGCGTGAAGCTACCACAAGGTGCTTAAGACGCACAATGGATTTATAAAGTGGCCATCTGTGCAAAACTGCTTTCGGATTCATTAAGGCCCATGCGCACAGAGTCAAAAAATCGAATCCATTTAATCTCTCTGACGTTATACCAATTGTAACTCATCCAATGTAATCTACTGTATAGTCTGCCCCTGTAATTTAATATACATTGGCCAGACACAACAACGTGCTAAAGTGCGTTTCTTGCAACACTGCAGTCGCATAAGATGCAAGGTTGAGGGAGCTCCTTTAGTTGACCATTGCAAAAACTTTGATCACCCCCCGGAAAGCCTTAAGTGGACCATTCTGGAACAAGTGAGACTGGGTCCAAGGGGTGGGAGCATAGAACCTATCCTCAACGTCAGAGAGATTAAATGGATTCGATTTTTAGACTCTGTGCGCATGGGCCTTAATGAATCCGACATGTTACACCATTAATGTGGATCCTGGACAGATCGGTATGTAATAATGGTAATTGTAATCCACTTGACCTTGTGTCAACCCTTTTTTGGACATATAAATGTGTTGAGATATTGTGCCTTAGACCACCTTGCATGGTAGGTCCGCACATGCCAAACATACTATCATCATGCCCGAGGCCCTCAGATGTGTAAACCTTGTTTTGAAACAAGCCGTCTTTTCTAACCGATATAGGATTTTTCACTATATACTACAATGCAAAAACTTGTTTTTGAAATATAATTCTGTCTTTCTAATTTCATGTTTTCCTATACATGTTGAATGCAGTCTGTGAAAATATCGAATATGTAACGTGTCCTGTGCAATATGCGCCTTGACTACCCTGTGCTTGGCAGGTCCGCGCTCAACCTGTGCAAACCCCTTTGTTAAAAAATCCGATTATGTGTTCTTGCCAAACCAACTTTTTTCCAACCTGGTAGATAGCGTCTCACCAATTATGATAACAACACATGCTGGATTTTCAGCTCAGTCTGTCTTCCTAAAATCATGTTTTATGACCGCGTTCTGTGTAATCATAGTAACGCTAGTCTCGTTCCAGGCGGCTCTACAAAAATCCTGAATGTGTTTTATGTAACCATAGTAACGCGAGTCTCGTCTCTTGCGAGTTTAGAAAAGACCTCGGGTTACCTAGGCAGCACTTCCTGATTGCTCTCTGACTGGGGAAGACGCTGGCTCGCGCGCTCCCGAACCAATTTCGCTTCGGGTAAGTGAAATTCAGGCGGCGTCTTTTTAGACGTCTGTGACTATCCTCCCTTTTGATTTAGCCGCTAGCTAACGCTAATACTAACTCGGCTCCCATTATTCTACAGAATAACTGATGGGATATACTGACGCGCTTTGGACCTCATTACGGACAATTAATCCCGCTACAATGATGGAGAGTAATACACCAATTTGAATGGCCTAATACCACATAGTACTACGGCAGAGGTAGGCTATCTGGCTAAATGAATCTTAATGTATAAACATTTTTGGCGAACATACCGAGTGATTGACGCCTTTACCATTTGGTTCTTAGATACAGCTACTTCCACTAATTTACACGGCAAGTGCCAGGACCACGTTTTTCTGAGGCCGCCTTCAGTTTTCTCAGCAGGTAACTTCGTGCAGGCCTTGTCATCAATAATACCTCCTTGTTAGTCACCCCTTTTTTTCCAATCTTTCTTTAATGTTTCCTTTGAGTAACGTTTTGGGACTCTCTCTCAGAGACCTTTTTTAAATTCGTGTCTCAATGTTTTGTCTTCAGGAACAGCCCCACCTTCCTCCCCTTCCCTCACGTCCTGACGAAGACCCGCGTAGTAAGGATCTACCGTCCTACATCCTATGGGTCGAAACGTAGACTTTCTCTACTTACTCGAACTCCTACAGAACAGTTTAATGCATATAGCTGAATAGGAGATTTCGTTTTTGAAATTCATTCTGATGTTTGTACACTGTATTTGACCCCACGTATGGGGATCTATTTAATTTTTTCTGTGATCTAAAAATGCGGACATATATAATTGAAGAATTTTTTGACTAGTGATGTTGAACTACCAAGAAATGTTATCTTTTTCCCTGCACCTTCCCCTCTCCCCTGTGGGCTTATTGAATTTGTGTGTATTGTGTATATATTCATGTTCTGATTAATGATCTAATGAATGTTTAGGACGGGTGCGGTGAAAATAAAAGCACCCTGCACCTTGATTCGATCTTTTTGAATTAATCCAATCTAAATATTGTGAATTTAGTAATTTGTTGTGTTCTGTCTGGGACCCCCTCTTCTTATATACCGAGCAATTACCCAGGTCCCACTGACTACATGGGTCCAACCCCTAAAATTTATAATATTTTAAGGACCTTGGCAGGGGCTGGGAGCAGAGAGATGGGTCTATAGTTCACCGGCTCATTAGGATCTGTATTATCTTTCTTTAAGATCGGACCAGTTGGGCATGTTTCCAAGACTCCGGGAAAATTCCGGTTTTGAACGAGTCATTCCAGATGTGGTTGAGGTAGGGATTAAGAAAGGAGGCCAATGATTTATATTGCTTAGCTGGCCACGGGTCAAGTGGTGAGCTGGAGCGGCATCTAGACAGTTCCATCAGTGAGTGCTCCAGAGAGATTGCCTCAAAGTCTGAAAAGGTGGAGGAAGACTCGATGCGGTCAGGTTATTTATTAGAGGAAAGAGCTGAATATGCTGAAGGACGTTCTAACAGGAAGGTTTGCCTCGTCAGCCTGCCCGAAAACCCGGAAGGCCCAGACCCAGTATCATATGTGTAGAACTGGTTGTGCCACATCCTCTCCCCAGCTGCATTGCCTCCCTTCTTCACAGTTGAAGGGGCCCACAGAGTGCCCACACGTCAACCACTCACTGGAGTGAACCCTTGCCTATGGTGATTCATTTACTATACTAGCGGAACAGAGACGGAATCCTCAAGAACACCTCAAGTTACAGGATCTGGCTGTAGAGAACACACAGATAATGATACTCCCTGACTTCCCTATGACTATGCAGCAGCAGCGTAATTCCTTCCTTGCAGTCAAATGACACCTGCCAACATTGGAGGTCAGGTACACACTTCTTTTCCCGGCAAGACTTTGCATGATACACAAAGCCCAGAAAGTGTTTTCCCAGACCCTAAGGTCGCCTTTGGAATTGATCAAAACGTCTGGACTTGCTCCTTCTGGCTCCACTGAATGCACTGCGGTATCTGTGGCTCCCTCGGCTGAGGAGATCCCCAATGCCTGCATTGCTGCCAGGGCAATTCTCCATGATTACGCATTACTCTAGGCTTGGAGCAGAGTATCTACAAATGTCGGACGGCTCTCCAGGCCGCTGTCATGATCCGTGAGTTGCCACATTTATCGAACCTTGATGAAGTACTGTCCAAGTCCTCCAGTTACGAAAGTTCCACATCAACCTGGCCCTCAAAGCTGGACTCTGTAATACTTCCTCAAGTAATGCCCCAGATGGCTGAGGACCTTGGGTGACCTCTGCCATGCACTGTCTGGTACATTTTCTTTACTTTTGCTAGAAAGTATAGCCAGTAGCCAGGGATTCATTGAACCTGTTACCATTGGACACCCATGCACTCCTTTTCCTCCACCCTCACCCTTCCCTCCCCTCCTCTCCCCCTCCCCCTCACATCCTTCCCCTCCACTTCACATCCCCTCATGTTTGTTTCCACTTCCCCAACTCTTCCTCCCACTACTTTATTATTGTTTTGTTCAATCCTCATCTGTAAATGCTGGTTTATTTTCTCTGTGGAGATAGAGAAATGCTGACATGTGTAAAATGTCCTGCAAGACTGCTTATTTCTCTAGCGGTATGGTGTGTGGCTGGTGGCAATATGTTTGCCTTGAACAAGGGGTTTCAGTGACTCACACCCCCTATCATTAGTTGTTTACTACTGACAAGTACACTTACATCATTTGGGCGGACACATATTGTCCCTCTGTTCCTATGGTATTATTCATTGGTTGTTGAAATGGTTTTAGTCCTGTAAGCCCTTACTCTCCGAATCTTCTCCTGCTCAGCACTGTGGGGATGACGTTACATTCCCTCCAGGGAAGTGACTTTTTCCCCTCACCCATGCAATGCCCGGATTTATGGTTATCATGAACATACTAACATGGAATGTCAAGTGAATGCATACTCCCTCGTGCAGCTATGTGGTCCATTCGTATTTACTCTGTCGCGCAACACACTACTGCAAGAATTCCACCTGTCACTGACCGAGACCGCAGGTCTTCAGTGAATTTGGAGGGGGCAAGTATTCTACACAAATTACTCCACACATACTAGAGGCGTCCTGCTATGGGTTAAGGCTAGCACCCCTTTCACAGTGCATGCATCTGTCATAGATACCAAGGGTGGTTACATGCTAGTGAAGGGGCATGTTGAGGGCAAACATGTACTCCTTTGATCCATTTACGCATACAATTCCTCACCAAACTTACAGGGGTACTTTCACAATGGAGTGGGATACTATGGCTCCCAGGCGAAGACTTCAATAGTGTACTGGATATAGGCATTGACTGCTCCTTCCCGTCCTTCTCTGCAGAATTGCCACCACTAGCTCCCAGGCGCTTGCTGCCTGGCTCAAACACTGGAATCTATCTGACATATAGAGACTCCGCAATCAATGCACTAGGTTTACTCCTGTTCTAGCCTCCACAGCTTACATGTCAAGGTAGACTACCTTCTGGGTCTCCTGGACCCCTTTCTCCACATAACACACATTGAATATTTAGGTCGTACCTACTTAGACCACAATCCCCAGCATTTATGTATGAATTGGAACACAAAAACTCCTCCTATTCCAACATTATGACTGCAACTAGCATTGCTGGAAGTCCCTCTTTTTTGGTCCTCCCTGGAATCAGCCATAGAAGAACACTTCAATCTTAAAACTAATACGGCCTCATCTGCTCAAATGGGACACTTTTAAAGTGGTCATTAGTGGTCCTTGTTTTGGTAATACGTGTAATGCAAGACGGTTACTTGATAAGGATATCTCTCGCATTGAGCAGGACCTACTGGGTACAGATCACAAGCTATTTTGGCATTGGGGCACAGGAAGAGACTCCTGCTGGCACAATGGGAGCATGGGGCGCTACTAGAACACCTTTGGAGTCTTAAATATGCTGCCCATACTGCCAAAACTCATGATGGAGAAGACAAGGCGGGTTCACTCTTAGCGTGGCTTGTTCGCCATGAACATCCTTGACATCCCATATAGGTGCTCCGCTCAACTGCTGGCATCGTCCTTCATATCCAGACAATGATTCACACTGAAATAACAAGATAATACACCTCTATGTACACGTCGGCTGCACCCACAGACTCAGGTACCGCTTATTTCTTACTAGCCTCCAGAGCCTCACCTACCCTATTTCCTGACCAGTGACTTGAACTGGATAACACTATTGTCTCATTTGAGATCCAAGAGGCCATACATGCTCTGGCTACAGGGACAACCCCAGGTTGGTATAGTCTCCAAACCGAATTTTATAAAGCCCCACTTCTGGCCACATGCCTTCAGACACTATATGACAAGGCCCTCGAGGCTGTCTGTCTACCACCCTTGCTTCATGAGGCATTCCTCAGTCCCTTACCCAAGCTGGACAGAGATCCCTCTGCCTTAGGCTCATATCGCCCTCTCGCATTACTCAAAACAGACAACAACATACTTCCCAAAAAATAACTGGCCATTCGGCCCGTCTGGTGTCCAACTTTCATACACCCTGACCAAAACAGGTTTGTTCCGACTCGGAACACCTTACTAAACTTGTGGATATTTTTTCACAGTTATGGAGAATGCCCCCTGGTATTGGCCATGCTCCAGATGCCTAGTTCTGTACTTGGAAAAGGCATTCGATTCCTTGGAGTGGAATTTCCTATTCGCAGTTTTGATCCGCTCCGGACTGGGCCTCTGATTTATTAACTTGTTGAAACTATTTCACACCTGTCCACTGGTGAGGGTGAAGACTGGAGACTTGATTTCTGATCCAGTCCCAGCCCATAGGGGTATCCAACAGAGATGCCTGTTATCCCTTCTGCTTTTAGGGCCTACTCCTATACCTGCGCGATGTCCACATGAACACTCAATATAGCCCATATTTCACAGGTTTTCAACAACTTCCGGACTAAAAGTTAATTGGGCAAAATCATGCCTTTTCTCCTTTAGTGGCACTGTCCCAGACCCTATTTATCATCTTGGGGGTACTCACCTAACCTGGCAACCCAGTGACATTCCGGTATTTTGGTATCAACATTTACGAAGACCCCTTTGACCTATTTGATGGTAACCTCACCGACACAATGTCCTCAATACAACCACAATTAATATGCTGGAAAACTCTTCCACTCTCCGTCGCTGTATGGGTGACCCTCATTAAGACGATTATGCTGCCCCGCCTAGTGTACTATTTCACCAACCTCCCCCTGTGCATCCCTAAAACCTTGTTCTGCATGCTCAACAAACTCACAATGGACCTTCTTTGGCAAAATACGAGATGTACAATACGAGATTTACAAACTCCACTTGCAGATCACTGAAGATGAACTAGCGATCCCCAATTTCGAACACCACTACTTGGATTCTACACTGCAATGGGTGACCAAGTGGTTGGCGGTAATTCAAGTATCAGACACCACCACAACAACCCACCCTGGAGCTGGTTCCATATTTTATATTCATTCACCAGACGAACAACCCCATTCCCTACGCTACTACATGTAGCACACCGGTGTTTTATATATAGTATCTTAATTACCAAAGCTACCCAGCCTAATGCCCCTGCCCTTCCACTCCTGGGCACCCCTAGGGGAGATCCGTTCACCTCCTTGAGGGAACTTTCAGCCTGGCATGAAACTGACTTACACACACTAGGAGATTTTTAATGAGGTGGCTCCCTCACACCATTTGAAACCCTAATAAGAGATGAGGGGCTCCTGCCCGGCCACAGCCTACTTCACACTTCCAAAATTGTGGCACTTTAAGCATGTTGGGGTAACATGCAACAGGAACGCCCAATGCATCTCACCATCCAATACCTTCATGTCATAGGCGCAGGCCACAACCTGACACAGAGTTTTGGTGAGTTGCTGCACACACATGCTGCTATCTCACTCCTGTTGAGAAACAAACCTGGTCCGTCACGGACACAGAATTGAGAACCATAGTGGAATATCCTGCACTTTTTCTATGAAACACACGTTTCCACTTTATTCAACACTACATACTCCACAGAGCATACCTCACTCCTGCAAAGATAAATCAATGCTATCCCTGCACAAATGCTGCATGCCTCAGCTGCTCTATTCCTGATGCTGGTCTGGTACACATGGTATTGGACTGACCTTCCCTTTGATATTTTCTAGGTGTGACCGCTCAGTTAGCAGACTGACAAGAGAGATCTGTGCCCCATACTTGGGAGGTCTGTTTGCTGGGCCTCGCCCGCAAGGACAAGAGACACAGGTCCACCACACAGTTCACAGACCTGGGATTGCTTCTTGCCAAGCGCTTAATCATCTGTGGGTGAAGATCGCCAATTACACCTGCAGTACCTGCTTGGGAACTCTCCATCCAGGCCTGGGCCCGGGCAGAAGGTGTTGACTTGCACAGGGAGGACACACAGGGACTACGTAGGTACCCACTTGTAGCCAGCTAGGATACTATCCTGACTGACTTTCACACTGCCTTAGTGACTATAAAAACATTTGTATTGCTACCAGGGTAGGGATGGAGAAGTAAGATAGGAAACTTTCCACTGATACCAGAGGTTCTGATTTAGGATGCAAACAAAGACCATGAGACGTGCAATGAGCAAAAGTCTGAGGAGGTGATAGTTGTTTCAGATAAGGTGCATAATTAAGTTGTAGTCACAACAATTTATAATCAAAAAAGAGCTAAGGAAGCTATCAGCACTGAATAAGTTAGATCAAGATACCACAATCACAATTATGATTGCCCATCAAAACCAGCAAGCCTTACACTGTTAAAGCATGTTTTTCCAAGTTTTTTGGCCACAAACAAAAAGCAATACAGGAAATCAAAGGCAGGTCATCAAATTGACAGTGCCACCCAAAAGGCTTGCTAGACCACATGCAAAACCTGTCACACTGGCAAGCACAATTTACAAAGAAAATTTACACAATTGACCAGATGTTTACGTTCTATCTAATTTTAGAAAAGTATGATGTACTTACGAGACAGACATAATTTGTGGTGTCTGTAAACTTACGGACCCAAGGCATCTGGTGAAGAATTTCTTGCATGCTTTGAGCATTCTAACTGACCTCTTGAACATTTCGTCTGGCTCCACTATAATGATGGAGCCCGAAGCGGAACCTTCAAAGTCTTAGCCTCTCATCAAAGTTGTTTCCCAGTGTTGTTCTTCAGCGACTGTCCTGTCCTCCTTATATATATACTTATATATATATACACCAAGTGGCCGAAGATGTCAGTAACTGCACCAGTGATACCCCTGTGTTAGCTGGGTCCCCGACTGCCTGCCTTTTTTTGCTGATGAAATCCACCTGGTCCCTACGACATGCAGATATCTTCAGAATTTATTACACCGGTTGCTTAGTTCTGCATACCCAATGGCCTAGTTATGAATAGCAAGTAAAACTAAGATGATGCTGTTCAAATCACCTAAATATGTTAAAAGCAATTTTATACTAGACAAATCCTCCCTCAAACAGGTTCCTGGTTTTAAATACCTAGGGTTCAGCGTATCATCCAACACTAAATAGAACATTTCAAAAATCCAGGATTCAGAACCTTCTGGCTCAAAGGACAGGGATAGCAGTGTGTTTTGAATGGAAAAATGGTGGACATTTGATATCCCCCCTGAGGTGCATAAAGCCCAGATCCAGAATATATTTCAGTAGGGAGCAGAGTTATTGGGTTATTCCGGTTCATTTACATTTTTATTGAAATTAGCTATAGGAACTCCCACAATCCTGACGTACTTAGAGCTTGGAATTTCAGATATTGCTTCCCTCATCAAGCAAAGGCCATTGCTTTGGACCAGAGAACGAGACACGCTGAACTGAACTATACAGGGAAACACTTTGCGACTCCCTCAGTCACACTGCCAGTGGATTACTTTGTTGGTTTAAGCATGTATGAGACATTTGAGGCAAACGTGTTTATCACATCTTTGGTCCTCCCCCAATCTGCTTACTCTTGAAACAGTATCAGAGGTCAGGTTAGCATGCAAATTGTGGTTACAGGAGGCACAGTTTTTAAGAATCACTCATTGAAGTTCGGCCAAAGAGTTCCTGATGTGTAAGTGCACTCCCAAATTTGAACCCTACTTAAAAGTGATAGATCCATTGTTGACCAAGGCCTTGTATTTTAAACTTAGGGTTGGTACTTTAACATTTAATTATTGTATCTTTAGGTGAGGCACATTGCTTAGATACAGTAAATACTGCCAAAATCGTTTAAATTGCGTGGAGGATGAGGGTAATTTTTTTCTCTGTCCAGTGTATGATGTTCCAAGGTGAAAATAGGTTTGCTGACTACTGAAGGACTTGGATACTTGAAAGTTTAAACCAGCATTGGAGCTGAAGGAGACATTCACTCATAATCTGTGATTTTGGCAGTGCCTCATTATTTGTTTGAATTCTGGAGTATTAGGAGCCCTTCTGCGACCCACGATGATGGCTTTATCTTTACACTTTTTTTTAGAGGTAACCGATTTTCCTTTTCTCGATCATTTTTTTAGGGTAGTTTAATGTTTTATGGATTGTACCCAAAATAAACCTAATTATTGATTAGTATTTTGAAAAAGGATATGGACATACAGTTCTAGAAGTACAGCCTTCACCCACTTCCATTAAAAAAAACTGAAAAAAGAGTACTGAATAGCACAGTTCAGTGCCTTATTTCTATGTTATGTTTCCTTTCATTTCATGGTGGCACACACATCGCCAATCTGATTTCAGAGAGTTTGTAGTCTGCTGCTGGTGTTGACAGAAAACCCTAATGAGGCTTCCCCAGTTACGGATGTTTTCATGGGTCCTCTGACTTTGTAGTAGTCTTCCTCTTCTCACGTAGACGCTGATAGCAAATTCAACAGAATTAAGTCAGCAGTGTCACGTAGGATCATTTGGTGCATCTGGATACTGATTTCAAATTAGTGGGCAATTGGGTGGCCAGTGAGGGGATTGCATGGCTTCAGGGAAATGTTTTCTCTTTTGATAATTTTCAAAAGGGTCTGAATTCTAGTCATGTATCCACTGTATTTCTCTGGATTATATTAATTCTCTTAATGTTTCTGGCCTTACCATACCTGTGTCAAGAATATTTGCTTCAAGAAAGATCCACCCATGCAGCACCCAACCACTTAATAACATCATAAAGGATTGATGGCACTCCCTTGTCCCACAAGCATTGTATCAATTACATATATACAACAGCAACACCACTGCTAGGAAACAGAAAACCCCCATTTAACATACAGATCAGAATATAATGGCATTATTTCCAGAGATTTCCTCCATATCGCACCCGACATCTGTACTCACATTGGCAGCTGGCTCTCTCCCTCGCTGCATCTGTTCAACCACCGTGGGACCCGCCGGTTTGTTTTTTGTAGCTCCCACATTCAAGGGACCGCCATTTCCGCTCCTTGGATCCAGCAGCCGCGGTCTTTGCGGATGTCGGGGGAAGATTTTGCTGGGGGCCGGTACACCCTCACCAGGGAGCAGATTATCCACATGAGCCAGAAGTGCCTTGCTCCGAGCTCTGCGGGCGGCTGATGCCGTTGCTGCTTTGGAGGAAGCGCCGCTCGAAGCTATCTTCGGCGCCATAGTGGAATCCTTGCTCGTGAGATGAAACACCAGGTGCCGCAGATAAGTCTCCACACACTGTCTCACGAGGGAGGAGACAGTTCCCAAATGCTGAGGCCGGAGGCGCTTACTGCAAAACTGCATTCAGACCGGGGGGGGGGGGGGGCAAAGAAATAGAATCATAACGCGGCGAAGCCTTCTTCAATCGGGTCACATTGATACGGACGGACCGCTACCTGCTAGCATCGCTAACGTCCACCTAAGCGGCCGCCATCTTGCTCCGCCTCGTTGATAACATTTCTGATTTGAACTGGAGCTCAGGCAGGGAACTCTGGTACAACGACTAAAATGGCTTGAGCAGCTCAGGCGGGAGTAAGCCCGACGGGTATGGGTTTGGCTGCTGCAGTGGGGGGGGGGGCTAAGGGTGTGTGGCACCTCAGGAACAAAACGCTGTGAATATTTTGGACTTGAATAACTCACCCGCGATAGTCCTGCCTGGTAACAAGGTCAGCAGTAACAAGAATTGCACGGGGGATATGACTTGTAATAAACTAGTGCCGGAACCCATCAGGACTTCAGTAGCTCAAGAGGATATGAACCAGCCAGGCAGTCAAAAAGTAACTGATATATTAGAAGATAAGAATCCTATGGAGGACAAAAATAA
Organism: Lissotriton helveticus; assembly: GCF_964261635.1. Lineage (NCBI taxonomy): Eukaryota > Metazoa > Chordata > Amphibia > Caudata > Salamandridae > Lissotriton > Lissotriton helveticus. The sequence goes on from NC_136059.1 coordinate 1,197,405,777, forward strand.
ATTGGAAGTTGAGAAGGAACCAAGTGACAGAGGAAGCAGAGTGGTCGGATGACGTACTAAGCACCTCGCAGGGGGCCAGCAGTCTGGAATCAGATCCAGAGGAAAGTGAGGAGGACCATCTCTCAACAACCAAAAAAAGTGCTGGTGCAAATGGGAAAGGAAAATAGTGGGAGAAAAGATCTCTCATGAGATTACTTTGCAAACACTCATATACTTGCCCACAGGGATGAAGCACGTCAAGATAGCCGAAAAACACAGGCAGGGATGAGGAAAATGCAGGGGGTAGTAAGGAAATGATCGAAGGCATTTTCTAACATGGGAGAAAGAGTGGTAAATTTGGAAGAAAGGATGATGGTCGCGGAAGCTGATGCTGCTAACGCAGTAACTATGGTGGAGGCCCATGATGCCCAGATTAAGGACATATAATGGAAGCTAGAAGAGTCTGAAAACAAGCAAAGAAGAAACAACCTAAGAGTTTTGGGGGTCCAGGAGGGCTTGGAGGGGTCCGACACTAGGAGTTACATAATCAGCCTTTTTTCAGCAGTATTCCCGGAACTCTCTGAGTGGAACTGGGCATCCAAGATCCAAAGATCATACCACACCCCCTTCAAACAGAGAACACCGGCGAAGGAAGGCGATAGACCATGGGCCATCTTGGTTTTTTTCAGAAACTTTCTCCTGAGGCAGTCTATATCGTATAAAGCAAGACCTGATGCTAGGAGATCAAGTGGGGAGGTTTCATTTTTCGTAAGGCCTGACTTCTGCCATATAACGGTAGAAAGATGCTGGATATTAAGGCAGATGCTGAAGTCGTTTCAGGACAAAAAGATTCAGGCATATCTGGTTAACCCGGCACAACTAAAAATCATTAACCAGGGAACCACTCGGTATTTCTCTTCAGAGATTAAGGCAAAGGAGTACTTGGACTCCCTGGACAAATAAGTTGTCTGGTCCATAGTGATGGGTAGAGGTGCAGAGGGGGGTGAGGGGCAGGGGGGCGGAGATGCTACTTAGCAGTGGCTGGTTGATCGAAGGAATAGCATGGCATAGCGTGGGGGGGCTTTTTTGGGTGTGGGAGTGGGGGAAGGGAAGCGTTTAATGTTTTTTTACTAAAATCTGAGTGCATTTTGGGAAATGTTGCTTTCCTTCTTCTAGGTATAGGGTTTAGAGCTATTTGTGGTGTTATAGGATCTACTACCTTCTATGATCTCGCACATCGTATGCACAGACCTAGGCGCTCTGATGGTACAGTTTTTCTACAAATCTGGCACTGCAGATTGTTCTTCTCTTGCCGCCACTGAAGATTATGGTTCTTCCCTTACTGGTATTTTATCTCATGACTCTCACACAAAAGCTTTGTGGTAGGGAGTAATGCAACATAGAGGGTATCTAAAAATAGGATGATCATAACTCAGCAAGGCTTTCCCAGGTTGAAACCTGGTGAATGCTCTGTCACCACCAAATCTTACGATGATCCTTGTCAATCAATGTTTTGTAACAGCCCAATGTTTGTCGTAAGCCCTGATACAAATGTGAAGGGAAATCATTAGGATAAATAGTGTAATGTTGCTTATTTCGATAACCCTTTGGTAAGCTAGACACTTCCAAGTTTATTCAATCAAAATATATTTATAAACTAAGCGAAAGGGTAAGAAAATGTCAAGAGTGTTGTGTCACCTACAAACTAAATATTTTTTTGGAATACCAATTTGAAACAAACGTAACAAAGTAGAACCCAAGCGAGTCTGTCTTAATTGGATTATTATATTACATCTGATTCGGAACAAAAACAAGTCAGACTAAGATAATCTTATAATCCAAAAGGGTTTGATACACATTTCTGACCCAGAAGTTTAATTTATTTCATTATGTTACTATAAAATTCACATATGCTCTTGACAGTTTTAGCATTCATAGGGTCCTATTGTCCATCAAATGTGGCACTCTGAATCTACCAACGGATTCAATGTGAAATTTAGAAACCCCTATACAACTGGAACTTCCACATTTTCGTCTCAGTTCTAAAGAAATGCAAGGAAACACAAAGCCTTTCCCAAATTGAGTAAACTGAACTAAAGGGCTACAATCAGGGCCACTTGATGAACACGTGCAACTATGGAGTTTTCAGAAATGTAATGCTCTTGTCACACAGTCCGTCTTCTACTGCTTCATTTTCTGATTTATTTTTACCAAAATGTTTCTTTTTCAATCATATCAAAAGGTACCTTCCTTGTTTCCCTCTTTCTTTTACAGTCCACTTAACGGTGAGCCAACCAATGTCAATCATGTCTAGTTGTGTACCTTATCATTTTTTCATTTGTGCAACAGTAATTATTCGATAGATTGAAATGATAAATGGCTATGGGGGCCCGATTCACAGAACTAACTTAAGACAAAATCATAAACTTACTACAATTTTGGTATTCACAGAAGGCACTTCCTCATTTTGGTATTCACAGCAGGCACTTACTCATTTCGGTATTCACAGAAGTTCGGAGTCCTAATTTTAGGACTCCTAAATGCCTTCTGTGAATACCGAAAGTCTTAAAATTAGGATTTTTCCCAATTTAGTAGTAGTAAAGTTAGGACTCCTAAGTTTCAGACTCCTAAATGCCTTCAGTGAATACCGAAAGTCTTAAAATTTGGATTTTTCTCAACTTTACTACTACTAAACTGAGAACAATCCTAATTTTAAGACTTTCGGTATTCACAGAAGGCATTTAGGAGTCCTAAAGGCTTCTCTGAAAAAGGGAGGAAACTGGCCATACAAAAGTACCTCTGACTTCTCCTCGTTGCACTTGAGTTGGGCCCGTGCAAGCCATGTGAACATGGCTGATAGGCAACTCTGGGCGATGCCAGTGCCCAGGTCGGAGCCTTTCCAAGTGAATAGTAGCTGGGTGTCATCAGCATAAGCCAAGATTTTAGCACCCAGCTACTCTGCTAGGTAAATCAGGGGGGTCAGATAGATATTAAAAAGCAGAGGACTTAGAGTGGAGCCCTGAGGGACCCGATCGATAGCTTCCTGGCAGAGGATGAGAAGGGGGGCATCCAGACCTGCTGAGCGCGCTCATCCAAAAAGGATTTTAACCAATCCCAAACGGAACCAGCAATGCCAGCTTCTTGTGTAGTGTGCCTAAATAATACCAAGGGGATATCCTTTTGAAATTCAAACAATGTGCAACTAAATGCATATATATAGATAACTATCCAACCAAGACATATTCCAAAAATGCAAAATATCTAGTATAGAAATAAAATATTTAATTCACTCTTGATTGAACTAAATGGGCTCATACCTAGACAGTTTATTAATTTCTCAGAGAACCGGGCCAAGCAGATACCATTTTTTAAAAACAATGAACCAGACACTGGATTACAGTCAACAAAAGGCATGCAGATTTTTTATAGCATAATTTACATAGTGCAGCCCTGAAAAAAAAACGCCAGACAATTCTGGTAAATCACAGAAATATCTTGCAGGATCAGAGTAAATAGCTTGGTAATTTCAATTCTGCAGCAAAAACGGGTTGACTATATCTTCATTGTATATGCATCTAATAACAGAGAGAGTCCGGCTGACTTCCTCTTCGATAAGAACTGATTGTATTCTGGATTCGCTCCTGATAGCTAAATTCATTTATGGAGCTGGTTACTCAGGGTCAATGGGGCTGGATCAGATCCTCTTACCAATGCTTAAAAAGAATTTCTATTTTTGGAGGAAACTATTAGTTCCCTTATTCCAGCACTGCTTTAAAACACAAATTATTCAAAAATCCTTTTTTAAAAGGGTTTGCGAACGTTACGACAATTTGATTGATAGAAAGCTCTCTTATATTCAGTAGGGAAGATTGTTGCTAAGGACATTCTAGAGAAGCTTCAGACATGGGCCATTATTTCCTGTGAACAACAGAGATTTAAGCCTAACTGTTCAATCTAGCTGTCCAATATGCAATAACATAACCATAGTAGCAACTATATTAGAGAGGTATGTCACAGCACAGGGGCAAACGGTCTATAAGGTTTTTCTTGACTTTTTACCAGCCTTTGACTGAATTGAGAGAACTACTCTCTGGAACAAATGGCTTACCTCTAGATATCTATGACCATTCAGAAATGAATAATTGCTCTACATTTCTTAATGAGGTGAGAAGTATTCATGGTAGCAGATAGGGGACTTACTCATCTGAATAAGTACCTGCTCCACGCTAGGATGGAATTGTACCCATAGCCTAATGTATGCAGATGATTTGTTTCTGTTTAGTCTTACTTACTGTTTTTTGCAACGCAATTTGGATTAAATGAACCGATTCTAACCAAACACTTCCCTTGGGATCAATGTGTTAACAAATAAAGTCATGGCATTCAGAGGTAGAAACAAAGGTAGTTATTATAATTGGGTATTAGGAGAGGACAAAAAGGGGTGCATTAAAAACCCACCCTATTTAGTAAAAGTATTCTTGTGCAGTCTTAGCATTAAGTATCCCATGACTCAGCGGAGCGGTAAAGCCATGGTCCATGCAAGGCTATGAGTGCCTTTTACACAGCTCTTGAGAAAAGACACTTAAGGCATTAAATTCATACTTAAAAGATTCAATTTCATGTCACATTCCTATAGGAAGTGGAACACATACCATTTGAGGCTTGGTCTACTTTCTGGAAAGCAGAAAATAAACAATTACGTTTACACTATCTCTATGGAGCACTTGACATGGCCCACGTTTTATGGCTTGAATTTGGCCCGCCAAGTATTTATTTATTGGCACTGACCTTCAGTGATCCTTTTGGGGTATCGATTAATGCACTCAAAAGAGGGAATGTGGAGGTGGCTTTTGGAAAAATAAATGGCATAAATTAATGGGATACAAATTGTTATTTTCCACAAAATGTAAACATGATCTACAAATGTTTGAACTTTCTGTGGCATACTCAAAGACTGGTCATCAAGTCAACTAAAACTGGCTCTGAAAAGAGTGGTTTCACCAGTGAGTTTCAACTTGGATGAGATGATTAATTTGCAAACAATCAAAACATTATAATATTGTAGCAGACTCAGCTTTGGTGAATAGGGTGCAACTCTATCTCAAATTTTGGGTACTCTAAGATTTATACTCGGTGCACCCTTGTGTTTGCACAAAGCTAAACTTCTCTGAAGAGTTTGCAATGACAACGAAACGGGAAACAACCTTTACAACACAACTTTTACAACGCACTACCATTACAACGAAACTTTTACAACGCAATATCCATTACAACGCATGCATTTACAACGCAGTCATTACAACGCATGACACTACAACGCACACCACTACAATGCATGCCATTACAATGCAGTGTAAAGGGATTGAAAACCTGGATCTTTAAGTTACAGGACACCTGCGCTAGAGCCCTAGTGTAACAGTTGGATGAGTTTTCACCTCCTACCAACCTGTTTCCTACATCTCTGGATCAGTATCTGGCGCCTAGATGCTCCTTGGAGCGAGTGCTGCGCGATATAAATAATCGCTTACATTACATTACATTACAGTCATTACAACGCATACCATTACAACCCATAGCATAACACATAGTACCCTTACACTATCCAACACTTACCCTACTGTTGCACCCCCTGGAGTTAGAATAGTAATTTTAACCCCTACACTATCCAACACTTACCCTACTGTTGCACCCCTGGAGTTAGAATAGTAATTTTTACCCCTAGACTATCCAACACTTACCCTAGTGTTGCACCCCCTGGAGTTAGAATAGTAATTTTTACCCCTAAACTATCCAACACTTTCCCTACTGTTGCACCCCCTGGAGTTAGAATAGTAATTTTTACCCCTACACTATCCAACACTTACCCTACTGTTGCACCCCCTGGAGTTAGATAGATATGCTTTATTGTGCATGGTTAATTAAAACCTTTACAATATCAAAGAAAGGAAATTCAATTTAAAAAAACAAAACAAAAAAAACATGAATCAGATTTAAACGTGTTAAAACCAAAGATTCCGTCCATAAAACAAACAAGAATACGTAATAAGGTGGCAATAACACAATTAAGAAAAAGGCTAACGTATTATTGAACAATCTATTTATCCTGGAAAAAATTTTTAAATGCTAAACTACCTCCCTAGCGGCCAAAAGAAGACCCCCTGGAGTTAGAATAGTAATTTTTACCCCTACACTATCCAACACTTACCTTACATGCAATGTAATGTTATGCGTTGTAATGGTATGCATTGTAAATGTAGTATGCGTTGTAGTGGAATGCGTTGTAAAGGTAGTTTCAAAGAATTCGTTGTAATGGCATGCGTTTTAATGGTATGCGTTGAAAAGGATGTTGCGGTGTAAAAAATGCGTTGTAAAGGTAGGCGTTGTAAAAGTATGCGTTGTAACGTCATACAGCCCAACGAAACACATGTCAGGGATTGGTTTTATTAATTCCAGGTTAGCTTGGATGGTATTTTACCCATCCAAAGCTGTACTTCTGTGCCTAGAGTGGTAAAAGGTTGTTTACATTGAATAGCTCGGCATGGATGGCATTAGCAATTCCTATGCTTAAAGACTTTGCTGTAGAAATAGCAAAAAACTTGTCCTTTTCTAGCTCGGTGTGAATGGCACTGTGCTAATCCTATGCTTAAAAACTTTGTTAGAAAAACATATATTTGAGGTGAGCAGATTTAGAGTGAAGCTGGTGTTTTACGGTGCTGTGTAGAGGAGCTTAAACTTGGGAACTACCCAGAGTTGTTAGCATTCTTCTTTACATAATTGATATGGTACTATAAGCCTAAAAGAGTATAGTTTTGATATATATTGACATTGACGAAGTCCAGCATGGCCAAAACGTGTTTGACTGCCGAGGGAGCGGAATAAAGCTTTTTCAAAAAATGAACATGGAGTAGTGTGCACCACGCCTTTCTTGTGAGAGAAGTGCTTTTGAAGAAAAAATATATATATATATATATATATATATATATATATATATATATATATATATATATATATATATATATATATATATATATATATATATATGTGTGTGTGCATATATATGTGTATATATGTGTATATATATATATATATATATATATGTACATACATATATGTTTTATATAAATATATTGAAAACAAAGATTGAAGTGAAGTTATAGTTAGGTATGGTAATAATATTGTATCTTATGTTTAAAAATCATCCTCAAAATTCATTGGAAAAAAAAACATGGGTTAAAGTGACGTTATAGTAAGGTTTTCAAAAAAACAACAACATTGAGCAAGAAAAAAAAACGGAAACTTACAGATATAATTTACTGAGTTAACTATAACTTGCACCCAAGCGATGCACTGCTTGTAAAGCCACATAGTACATAAATCATGACATTTTAAGTGACATCAATGATGAGAATCCTCGTGACATCTTAAATGCTTCTGGAAGACTCTTTCTCCTCGGACCAGTTTCCTACCGATATCACACTTGACTTATCTATGCGAGGCCCATTCCTGCTGTTTTCAAGCAAGATACTAGCCAAGATATTTTTAGAATATGATTATTTTACCATAATTTGAAGAAAAATACGTCAATTTTGCAGAGAGGAAAAAATCACAAATGTCTTCCATTCCTAAATTGCCTGCATCTCAGTCCCACTCCCTGCTGTGTGTGTTCTAATTCCTGGGTGGCTTAGTATCCTGACCAGCCTCGGATTGGTAACGCGGGCACTCGGGCAATGCCCGAGGGGCCGTTGCCTGAGTTCATCCTGTGGGCTGCTTTTTTGAGCAGTCTGGGGCCGATTTGGGCAGTGTCTCTATTTTCGGAATACAGCCAGCGGCCAAGTGGGTGGCTGAGTGGCCTTTCTGCAGGCAGATGGGCGCTCATTACCACCAACACCACCGGTTCCTCACCCCCGGTTTAGCAACAGGCAGAGGTATCACTCCCTTTGTCTAGCTGGCCGGCCCCTTAATGTGTGCACATACTGAGCGGAGCAGGGGGGCCTCAGTAGAAGTGGCCTCACTTGTTTTAAGGTGTGTTTCACTACTGTAAACTAATGAGTGCATTTTTTTTAAAGTCCCCCTCCTTCTTTTTAATGCAATTACTCTGAAGCAGTGATGTGAGGAAAGGCATTATGCAAATGAGGGCCGATTTTTTTGTGTGTGCCCGGGCCGATTTTCAATCCCAATCCGACCCTGATCCTGACCCTCTCTTCGTTTTGGTTTAGAGTGGAATTTTCTGACTGTATATTCTGTATTTTCGATCTCCTTGCTTTCACTACTTTACTTTTTAATATTTGACTTGTGCATCTATCTCAGCAGTATGTCAGTAAGATGCTAATGCAAAGCATATTCCTGTTTCTTCCTTCAAAGGCCTTGTGCGTCTGATTCGCTTCTTTTTGCCTTCAATATTCAACGCCCCTGTATCCTTCTTTAACTTTCCTTTGTTCACCCAAGGCGTGATTTTGATGCCGCATTTCCACCAGGAATTATGCCTATGTGTCTTACTTCATAGTGTATTTGGTACCCTGCTTTCTCCCAGTGGCAGGTGCTACTGTTCAGTGGCATAACAAAACGTGAGGGCCCCCCCTGCAAAGTTCATGGAGGGGCCCCACCTCCGAACCAACTCATGAGCGCTCAGGCCAGGGTGCTGTGGTGCTGTGCTGAGCCCCCTCCCCCCCTACCCCTCCGCACTGCGTGGCCTTTGTTACGCCACTGCTACTGTAGTTATTGTTACTCTATCTTCCCATTCTGATCGCCTGCTTTATTTCTGACTGTAGAGCGCTCAGAAGCCTGGTTGGGTGGAATCAGGGCCAAACCTGACAATATGTAAATCAATGATCGATTGAATAATTAGATATAAGCATCTACATCCACTGCAGATAGAAAGTAGGTGCACCGAGCCAATTCCACCGTTCTCTGTCTTTGGCTAGGATAGTGCGTGTTTTGTTTCTCACTTTTCCCACGCGCTGCATTTGGCGCGCAAGGCAATTAACGACGCTAATAACCCCGAAATAGACAACACAAGAGAAAGCAGATTAGTAGTACCACACATCCGATGCACGTCCATTATTCAGAAAAGGCTAGTGAGAGTGGTAAACAGTCCAACTTTCTAATGAATCTGCAAGAGAGAGTAAACAACGCTTCTCGTTTCTCGTCAGCGCCTGCAGCAAGGACCAGCGCGCGGGGAACATGCCAGGGGTTACTCCGCGGCAAGCAGTCTTAAGCACGACTTTAAAACAATAACTCGCAGCAAGCTATAAATGAGTATGTGAAAACATACCTGCGGCGGTCATGCTGGGGCTCGGTGGGGTGGAGGCCTTCTTTAGTGCTAAGAAGTCTGCTTAGCGGATACCTCTGCCCGAAGCCCTCCGGGTCGCAGCAGTCACTGTGTCGCCTGATGTGGGCTAAATTTTCAGGAAGTACAGATCTTCGCTTACTTCTCTCTTGGGCTCCGCCGAGGCTTAACTCGCTCATGCAGGTTTCCTGCACTGTCAGAAAAAAGCAACATTGATTTACTTAGCGCTTTGCATTCCCCTTCTTTTATAAACAAAACGCTGCTATTTTTGCACTCGAATGCAGCCCGCTAAATTTCATTCATGTTTTAGGGAACGTTATCGTTTAGTTTCATCATGTAACTTACTACACCTTATCTGTGACGATTTGCATAGTAAATTGTCTGTCTACTCAACACGGATTAGTTTATCTCTGAGGTGACAGCTCTCACCACAAGATGTGTCGCTGTTAACTACTTCGATAAAGGCACCACATCAACACAACAGTATCAACAATTTTAAACTAAGTCTGGTGCTTTGTGTGTTTAATGGCAGTGGTGAGAAAGGCGGGGCCGGCATGGGCCCCGCCGCAAGTATGGCTCCCCAGCCCCCCACCCGTTCTCTGCGGTGGGGCGGCCCCGTCGCGTCACAATGACGTGGCGGGCGCGCCTCATCGCGGATTGGACCCTGGGTTCCTTAGTGGAATCACTTCCGGGTCACTGGGGAGCAAAGGCCAGGCCAGTTAGAACCGGCCTGGCTAGTGAGGGTTAAAAGGCCGGGAAGCACGGGAGTCTACCTCTTTGACCCCGCGCTCCACGGCCTGCCCCCCAGCCTCCAGGAGGATGTAATTATTTTTCTTGGTTTTATTTTCATTACAGGCCGTTGTGGAAGAAGACGAGCTCGAGAGCATCAGGATTGCGTCGGCTGAGCAGCGAGAACATCGGATTGCATCGGTGGAGCAGGAGTGTTTTCTTTTCTTTGCCCCTCTGCAGGTTTGGGCGCGAGACATGTGGCGGTGGACAGCAAGCGGCAGTCGGCGACTCCGTGTCTTTCAGAGGAGGTGGCGAGATCAGGAGAACTGCAGTTGCGGAGCTGGTCTCGCCGACACTGCTTAGCGAACGCTTGGGTTTTTGAGAGCGCACACGCGCGCTGCAGAGGTACCGCGAAGGGGGGTCGTGGGGGCCAAGGTTTTTCTACAGTGTGCTCGGATGGGACGTGGAGCCTTGAAAGGGGCGCCCCGTAGTTGTTCTTGTTTATTCCTCTAAGCAGGGCAGAATTAATCGAAAGGGCAGCCATTGACCCACAAGCATTTGTAGGGCAGTCAGCAGAAGAGGGTGTGTGTTTCGGCTTTTCGGATTTGTGGTTGCATATATCTGTGGAAGAACTGTGTGCAGACATGTTGGCTGGATCAAGGGCAAATGTAATTGGGTCAGCACAATCCATCTGGCCGGTAGGGCGGTGCATTTTGTTTTGAACGGCTAGCAGGGGGGAATGCTATAGGATTAAAGTCTTTGACTACTCACCATGTGGGATTCGTGTTGAATGCATTGTGGTGGATGGTCAAAGGTTGCAAGGGGGTCCACTATTGGTGGTTTGCCCAGTGCGTAAGACAAACTTTTTACATATCATGATAGAAGTGCAAACAGAGGGACTCATCACGGCAGGTCATCAAGAGGCGACACAAAGAACATCGCTTTAAGAGGGCACAGACAGGCCTGCATTTCACTGCTTCTGTGGGCCGCCGGGTTCGAGATTACTCGCCGAACACCCACGTTAGCTGGTGTGGCACGGCTCCAGTTGCGTGGTGCTTACGGCCGGTGTGTGTACCCCCAACGGTGCTCAGGTAAGGACCTGGACAGGTTTCCAGGCCAGCAGAACAGTGCGGGGAGCCTCTCAGTGAGAGGAATCATTTAGGTCACAGATAACATTGTGCTTGCGGTGTTATTGCCTATCGGTTTGTAAGTGACCTTGCCATTTTTGCTCAGGAGTAATGGCCAGTAACTGTGGCGCGAAGCGTTCCCGCATGGAACATATGATGGAGTCAATGATGCGTAAGATGGTGACAATGAGGGTGGGGGGAGCCAGATAATCGGTCAACTACGCTGGCCTGTGGCGGTAAGTTCATGATTGGTGAGCAGTAAATTTAAGGTCCTTAGAGGGCGGCGCCATTCTTGAATGGGGTTATCCAAGGGGAGGGACAAGTGGTCTCTCCTAGAACACCAGGGGCAGGACAGCCGGTTGACTGGATGGGTCCCAGGTAGGGGGAGTCACGCTTTCTCTAGGCTGGTTGGCCACTGCGCACATGCACAATGACGTCAGTAAATGGCGTAGAGATGCAAGGGCCCCCTTTAATGGAGTTAATAGAGCGTATGTGGGTAACCGGGGTGGAAGTACCCTCACAGTAAACGGGCCCTCTGCGCATGCGCACTCCGACTGGAGGGCATGGTTATTTAATAAGGATCTGACACCAGTTAGTGACCTTGCTGTAGGCCCAAATAGGATACACAGAAAAGTAATTACTGTATGATTATGGTTCATATGATAGATTCGGATAGGAAATACCTTGTACTAGAATTATGTTAAGGTTAGCCATCTGATATCTGTATGTATCAATTAGAATCAAATGTCATGGAACGTTTTCTGCTTAATTGTGTAAATATTGTATATTTCATTTTTCATTTTAGTCTATGTTTTAATAAATACGGCTGGGGGTTGTACGACCCCCGCCTCCAAAGAAATCCCTCTCATGTCAATTTATAATAATGGTGGTTAACACAAGGGGGGTTCCGGCAGTCCCTGGCCATTGAGAAAGGCGGGGCCGACATCGGCCCCGCTGCAAGTATGACGGGCGCACCAGCCCCCCACCCGCTCTCTGTGGTGGGGCGCGTCCCATCGCACCACAATGACGCGGGCGCGCGCCTTATCGCGGATTGGACCCCGGGTTCCTTAGTGACCCGGAAGTGATTGAATCACTTCCGAGTCACTGGGGAGCAAAGGCCAGGCCAGTTAGAACTGGCCTGGCTAGTGAGGGGTTAAAAGCCCGGGGAGCGTGGGAGTCTGCCTCTTTGACCCTGCACTCCACGGCCTGCCCCTCCAGCCTCCAGGAGGATGTAATTCTCTTTCCCTAGCCACCATCCCCAAAGCAGATGATTGGTATGTGTTTATGAAGGTTGTTTCACATGTTTGTTCTAAATGTATATGGATGACAGGTGTATTGTACTAATATGTTTTGTTCCTTAGAACTTTATCCCGTTTACAGGTCATCAATCGTCGTATTTATTGTTATTCCTTGGTCAGGCGATAAAGTCATGATTGGTGAGCAGTAAATTTAAGGTCCTTAGAGGGTGGAGCCATTCTTGAATGGGGTCGCCCAAGGGGAGGGACAAGTGGTCTCTCCTAGAACTCCAGGGGCAGTACAGCCGGTTGGATGGATGGGTGCGGGGGAGGGAGGAGTCATGCTTTCTTTAGGCTGGTTGGCCACCCCGCACGTGCACAATGAAGTCAGTAAACAGCGCAGAGATGCAAGAGCCCCCTTTAATGGAGTTAATAGAGCGTACGGGGGTAACCGGGGGAGGTACTCTCATGGTAAACGGGTCACTGCGCATGCGATTGGAGGGCGTGGTTAATTGATAATGATCTGACACCAGTTAGTGACCTTGCCATAGGCCCAAATAGGATAAGCAGAAAAGTAATTACTGTATGATTATGGTTCATATGTTAGATTCGGATAGGAAATACCTTGTACTAGAATTATGTTAAGGTTAGCCATCTGATATCGGTATATATCAATTGTAATCAAATGTCATGGAATGTTTTCTGCGTAATTGTGTAAATATTTTTTATTTCAATTTTCATTTTATTTTATGTTTTAATAAATACGGCCGGGGGTTGTACGACCCCCGTCTCCAAAGAAATCCCTCTCATGTCAATTTGTAATAATGTTGGTTCAACATAAGGGGGGGTTCTGCTAGTCCCTGGCCATAGTAACAAAACCTTAGGTTCCCTCCTACGCGGTATTCTGAAGGAGCCTCCATGCCCTCACTCTGACACCAATGTTTCTTTTTCTTGTGGCCAAATAGCTGAACCACTGCATCCATTTACATATCAACAGGCGTTGCAGTGCTAAAAATAACTCAAAAGAGATACAATTGCAAGGCATACAAAAAACTGTTTTCTTGGTTATCAGTTAACACAATTGTGGTTGAAGGGTTGACTCTGTGTCCTGCAGACACAGAGTTAGCCCTTCAACCACAAATGTGCTTTCAGTCCCAGGACTGTTCCAGGACAGTCCTGGGACTGAAAGTAGTGCCGGACTGGTCTTTTATTCAAGTGGGCATTTCTCCAGTGGGCTGGAGAGATTGGAGGCTGGTTTTGAAAGCCCAGGCCGCTTCTGGGCCTCTGTCACCTTCTCCTCCTCCTCAATGTTAACTGCAGCAGTCACTGTCAGCTTCAAGACGGGGGAGGGTGGTGCAGAGGGACCAAGCCAGTAGAGAAGGAAAAGAGAAAGAAAGAGAGAGAGAATGGGTGGATTGGAAGAGAGAGAGAGAGTGAGGAGAGGAAGGGAGAAGGCTCGGTGTGAGAATGCCTACTAGGGCTGCCTTTGTTTCCTCAGTCCGGCCCTGGCTAGAGTACATTTAAATCAAATCAGCCCTTAAAAAGAACGATTGTAAGTGGCTGCTTTGCAAGGGATGTGCCGCTAGGAACTAAATCCGTTCAAGAAGAAGTGAGGTGTAAAAGCTACATATAAAGCTATACTTTACTCTTTATATAACAGTAGTCCACCTAGCGACACTACCTTCCAGGCACTGATGATGAAACACTGTCTGATAAACCCCAGTAGATAAGTGGCCTGAGTTCTAATCCCAGCTAACCCATTTACCATACTTTGGGATACTGGGACCATCATTTTACCTCCTTGTTATTTATTTTTCTTGTCCACCAAAATTGGGAATTCCTGGGGGTGATTTTGCTTGCAGTGGAGGTACTTAAGACATAAATACCACAACAAAGTTGCAAACAGCATGAGAAAATTTGGTGAATTCAGCTTCAAGAAAACCTGTAGAAAATGGGCCGAAACTGTGGCTTTTATGGGATAGTTTTCAGAAGAAAATCTCTAGTAAACTATTGAACTTAGAGACCATTCCGAAGTTACAGTTATGGCACTTTCCAATCTTGAAGAATTGCCCACTACCCTCAATCATTATTTCTTAGCAAAAGAAAATTCTGTTTGCGCATTTGAAAACTTGGTGGAAAATGAAAAATAATTGTGCCCACTTAAGTAGAAGACAATGAGTAATAATGCATGTCCATTCTTGTTCCTTTTCAAGGTGTTACCCCATTCAACATGTGGGAGCCAGCAAACAAAATAAAATTGGAATGTAAGATAGTATAAATAAACATATATGTAAGGGTGTAGTCATCAATGCCAGACTATTTCAAATTTTGTTGCCTGTTGCTTGAATAGTCCAAGGAGTAGCTCGAATATCCTGAGGTGTTCCTAACAAGGATATTGTATTCTGTGGCAAATCGCCTGTCAGGTGTAATGCTTAATGAAGAAAGGAATGCTGCATGTGAGATGCTGTTTTATGCATTCATTCGTGTCTGACTATTGATAAGTTGATGAATAAAATTCCTTTAATTAATTTGGTTGATAACAGTACTCTTTAGGTCTTGGAGATTCTTGATTGTATCGTTAACTGTGCCTAACCACTGTGATCTTGGTTTTCCTATATTCTGTGTTCCTAACATCGATCCCAACATAGGGGGAAATTAAGATGTCGGTTGGAAAGCTTTCCGACTGACATCCCTGGTTTGATTTCCGACTGCCGTATTACAATTACAACTGTCAGAATTCAAACCGCTGGTCAATCCGGCTGACTTCTGACTGGCTCAATGAGTTGTAAGGGCCGTATAATTCCGTGTGAAAGGCATTTCTGCCTTCAGGATTATGATGGTACTTTCCGAGAGCAAATCCATGTCTGCCTTTCCGACTTGGATTTGCTGTCAGAAAGTGTCTTTGAGGGCCCCTAGCAGGGCCCCCCTTCCCCCTGGCCTTCCAGTTAGGGGCTTGGGGGGGGCACAGGAAATCCTTGCACCGTGTGACAGGCACCATTAAGTGCCTGCCACTCGGTGCAGGGATTTACACAGGCTCCCATTTCTCTATGAGAGCTTGTGCTTAGGCCGGTTTACATCTGCAGCACAAGCTCCTATTAAGAAATGGGAGTATGCAACCGTACCATATGCGGTTGCATTGTAATTGCGATATCGAGACCAGCTACCGGATGTCAGTCGGTCCCGAAAACGCAATGGTGTCATGTGAACTCATAATAATCATACCCATAATGTTTTTTCCCCAGGAGATTTATTTTTCTAATTTTTGTGACCAAATATTTGAGCTTAATTTTTATCATAAATGATTTGAGTGAAAATTGTGGCTTAATCTGGTACAATATTTATTGATTCTTTCGTCTAACAGTTCAGGGAATACACAAAAATGTTCATCAGTACCAGAATTCAAAGGAGTACATTTTTCAACAATCATTTTTATTAGTCGCCCAGCTTTCACATCCATATATTGTCACAGCAAAAAACATTGCTTTGATGATAAGTATCTTTGGTGTCAGTGAGATGTCTTTGCACTTTCTCAATTTGTCCAGTCACATGATTGCTTTTCTTCCCAGTAGTAGCCGTCTTCTAACTTCCGGCTTACAATCGCCATCTTGACTTAGCTACAATCCTAAAAAAATGAAGTCTTTGACAATCTCTATTTCTTCATTGACAATTTTGTAAGATTCCTGTTGACAGGATTTTAGTATTTGTCACATTTAGCACCAGTGTAGCTGCAGCGCTATGTCTTGGATCTTGATAATCATTGATTTGAGACCTTCTGCACTTTACGCAATCAGAGTTGTGCCATCAGCATACTGGAGGTTGTTGAGTTTTTTTCCCTCCAATTTTGATAGCAGTCTGCACGTCATAGAGTTCGGAATTTCACACAATATGTTCAGAGTAGAGATTGAACAAATATGTTGATAAAATACAACCTTGTTGAATACCTTTTGCAACTTTGAACCACTCTATTTCTCCATAATCGGTCCTCAATGTCGCTTCTTAGTTGGTGTGCAGATTCCTCATGAGGCTGATTAGGTGAGTTGGCACACCCATGTCTTTTAATACAGTCCACAATTTTCCATGATCAATGCAGTCGAAGGCCTTTATATCGTATGTAAAGCAGAAGAAATATGTAGCTCTGAAATTTTCTGGCTTTTTTTTCCAATTATGTATCACATGTTATACATCTTGTCACTCACAAGTTCCTCTTTTCTGAATCCAGCTTGTTCATCTGGCAATTCACTCTCCATGTATGATTGCAGTCTTGCATGTATGATCTTTAGCATGATCCTACTGGCATGTGATAGTGAGGCTATAGTGAGGCAGCTTGAGCAATCTTTTGCATTTGCTTTTTTTGGGATAGGTACTGATATGGGTCTCTTCTAATCTTTCAGCCACTGCGTCCTTTTCCATATGTGCTGACAAACAGCTGTGTTTACTTTGATCGAGGCATCCTCTATCATTTTTTTAAACTAACTGTTAGACCTGGCACCATTGGCGTGGGTCTCCCTTCCATTTTTGCTGTTGCCTCATGTGTTTTTGCTGGTGTTAGATGCTTTGGGCACTGTGCCACTGCTGTCCAGTGCCACAGTGCGAGTGCTCCCTACTGTAAATTGATGTATTGATTAGTGGTTCCATGATTGGATGTTTGGTTTACTTGTCAAACCCTAGTACAGTGCACTGAGTCTGCCCAGGGCGTTTAAATCCAAATGCTGCTAGTGGGCTTGCAGCACTGGTTGTGCCACCCACAGAAGCAGCCTTGTAAAACGTGTCCAAGGTCTGCTAATGCAGAGCCTGCATGCAGTCTGGTACTGTCATGCTGACTGGGCAAGTGCACCCACTTGCCAGTCCCTAAACCTTCCCTTGACTTCACATTAGCCACCCCTCTGGTAGGCCCACGGGCAGGGTGCATTGTAAGTACAAGGTAGGACAAGCCCTGATGAGTGTGGCATGTCCTAATAGTGAATTATTGCCATTTTCGTTTTTCACTATTGCAAGGCTACCTGTTCTCCATAGGCCAGAATGGGCTGCTGGATTGTTACATGTTTATAATCCTAGCAGACTCAGAGAACATCGTAGAAATTCAGGTTTAGTATGCCTGGACTCAGAATAATAAATACATATTTTAGTGAAGTTTATTTTAATATTCTGTGTTTGCAAATACCACTTTTAGAAAGTAGGTATTTGATTGCCTAACCGTTTGAGCCTGCCTCTGCGAGGCTGTGTATTCCTTGTCTGGGTTTGTGTGTGACAGGGCTGGGGAATTCCAGGAGACAAGCTGGGGCGGCCCGGTGGTGAACAGGGAGATCTGCATCTGGATGGGAGGGAGGAGTTGCACCTGGGAACTGAATAAGGCTGGGCCTTCCCTCTACAATACTAGAAGGAAGACTGTCAACAAAGTTCTCCAGGACTGTACTTGCCTTCCACAATGCTGGCTCCACCTCCTGTGGGGCGTCTGGTGTGCCTGCCCTGCGCTGTGAAAGGAAAGGAGAAGTCTGGTAAACAGAGTGCTTCAGAACTGGCTTGAACTGGGCACAGGCCCCTCTCCCCTCAGAGAACAAAGGATTTTGGGGTATAAGTATTGGGACCTTGATCCCGTGAAATTAGATCACTTCTGGACTTACAAGACAAAACCTCTGCTGAGGAGAAGGAACCTCAAGAAACCGAGGAGAGGCTATTCCCAAGCTGAAGTGCTGCTTGGGGGATTGGCCTGCAGTGGTTGCCTGACTGCCAAAGAGAGGAAAAATAACTTTGTGGGCTTTTCTTTCAACTTGTGCAAAGATCTGCAAGGGCTTGGAAGAGAGCTTGCCCCCTGACCGAAGTCCCAGGACCAGTGGACTTCACCAGCCTTTGTGAATTGCTGCTGGAAAGAAGTGGCTACAGAGGCAGGGAGCTGTGACCGAATCTCACGTCCAGCCCGGTGTCCTATAGGCACCGCATCAAGCAACTTCCGCCTCGAACAACGCAAGCTCTGTGCTCACTGACTCCATCCTGACGCCGTCACCGAGCCGTAGCCTGCACCACGACTGGAAGGACACCGCGACGTGCAACGCCTCGCTACACCGAATCGAACTGGTCTGACCGACGCGGTCACTGCTGCTGATTTTGAGTCCTGTGACCGCACCGGAGTTGGGCACTGCCTCTCACGCTTTGCGACGCACCGCCCAACTCGCACCGCTGGCCCGACTGATCGACGCCAGCTCCCGAACTCCGGCTCATTCGTGCAAGCACCTCATCGAAGCACCATTTCGCCCTGCAACGCACGCCTTGCATCCACCGACTCTATCAACGGGTAGCTGCCTGCACCGCATCGAGGGACAACGCATCCTACAACACTTCCTTTCTGCACCGCGACGATCACCGGAACCGGCTCGCACATCCGTGCCGGCTGCCCCAAGTAAAAGGTACTGTGACTGAGTCTGCCGACCATTGAGTGGGCCCTTACTGACGCGGTCCACTGGATTTGCTAGACTCTGTTATTTTTAACAACGCTGTAGCCCGTCCGGGCTACCGACTTGCACAGACCCTTGATATAAGCCTTTTAAACAAGAACTCTTGAAAGCTAATAGTACTGTGGATTCTTTTTGCCTTTTATTGGTCTTGTGGTAACTCTCTATAAAATATATGTTATTTTTTATATTAAACCTGTGTGGTGTCCATTTGTAGTGTTGTCACTGGGTTACTGTATGTGGTCATAAATGCTTAACTTATACCGCCTCTGAAATAAGCCTTGACTGCTTGCGCCACGCCACCTAGAGGGTGAGCAGGGGTTATTTTGGGAGTGTAATCCCCCTTACTCTGACTAGAGGAGAGGGTCCCTATTGGTCACAAGTACCTACCTGTGCCAATTAGAGACCCCCAATTCTAACATTGGTAGTCAGTGGAAGGGATTCCGAATTTGTATTTGTGGCTCATGTACAGTGATTGGTGAACACTACTTAGCGAGGGCAGACCATAACGCAGCCACGTACTTCTGATACTTGTTTTGGCCAGAGAGCTCCATTTAAAAAAAAAGTTATGCCTGGTTCAATTAGAATGGAAAAGGCAGCATCCATTGCATCTGTTGACTGTGATTGGGAGGAAGAGAAACTAGAAAGCTACACCAACAACCAGCTCAAGAGCTTCTGCAATAAGTTAACAATTTCCACGGCCAGAATCTCCGAAAAGGAGCAATACCACAAGGAGCTGAGGATGCAGAGGAGCAGCTTGGTGGGCCACTGAGTCCTGAGAGGAAACACTGCTACCCAATGGGGGGTGCACCCTCCCCATTGGGTAGCAGTGTTTCTGCCCGAGGTCTGTCCCCAGAGGACTTGCAGACAGAAAAGAAAACAGGATGCATGAAATGGAGATGGCCAAGCTCAAATTGAATGGGCAACTGGAGCTAGAAACCAAAAAGATGGTTCTAGAGGAAAAGAGTTTGCAATTGGAGCATGACAAAGTTTTGAGGGAGTTGGATCTGAAAGCCAGGAGCCTAGAGATTACTCCCTCTGGAAGCAGCACGTCGTCAGCACCTGGGGAAGGTAGAGTGTACATCCCCAAAGATGTGGTAAAGGAGTTTTTTAAGAATTATAATATTGGGCAGTGGTTCAGAGCCTATGAGGTAACCATGTCTTCCCACCGGGTCCCTGAGAGCGATTGGGGAGCGGGGTTGTGGGGAAGGTTCCTTAGTGAGGGGCGGGACACACTGTTGGACTTGCCTTTTGAAGTCCATAATTCCTATAGCCACATGAAAGAGGCACTCATGACTAGGTATGATTTGACCCCTGAACTCGAAAGGCAGAGGTTCAGGAAGTACAAAAAGATAGAAAATAGTACCTGGGTAGAGTATGTCACTTTCTGTTGCAGAGCATTGGATGGTTGGGTAAAGGGCAGCAAAGTTAATGATTTTCAAGGTCTCTTGGATTTGATTGCATGGGAGCACTTGTCTGATAATTGTTTTCCAGAGCTGCCCCAGCAGCTGATTGATAGCAAGCTTACTAACCCTAGGAAGCTTGCTGAGGAGGCGGACCGCTGGGTCAGTACCAGGGTCCACAAGGGTCACGTGAGAGACTCAGCCAAAGGTGGGCAGGGTCCCCAGCAGAAGAGTGGAGGGATAGGGGTAAACAGAGGGAGTTCTGCAGAGGGCCCCAAAGTAATTCCCAAGCGAACCAAGGGAAAGGTTCCCAGCCTCCGCCTGAGAAAAAGCCAGTGGTCCCGACAGGTAATCCTGTTCCACAGGGACCCCTGAAATGTTACATATGTGGGGACCTGGTCATAGGGCGAAGGATACCAGGTTGTTTGGTAAACCAGCACCCACTGGTGCCCCGCCCCGGCAGATGGCTAGTGTAGCCTTTGGGAAGGAGGTGGAAGTCTAAGGTGGGTGGGGTCCCGCAGAGATGTCCCTTGTCTCTTTAGGAGACTGCGAGGTGGTCCCAGAGAACCAACTGCCCAACAACACTAAGAAATATGGGCAGTGGGTGACCATCAATGGCCGAAAGATGGAGGCTCTTAGAGACACAGGAGCCAGTGTGACAGCTGTCACATGTCACCTGGTGTCTCAAGAGCAGGTTGTCCCACATGTATTCTGCCGAGTTGTTAACGCCGACAACACAGAGAGTCATTGTCCAAAGGCTCAGGCTCTGTTTGAGTGGGAGGGGGTCTCTGGTACTCTTCAGGTAGCTATGAGGCCCGCCATGCCTATTGACTGTTTGTTGGGGAACGATTTGGAGAGCTCACCTTAGGAGAAGGTGGAGAAAAATACTCACCTGAGGATGGTGGGTCTGGCTGACTGGTTTTGCGTGACCACCTGGTCAATGGCAGCCAGTAGGGATGCTCAAGAGGACCTGGAGCCTGAGAGGGAGGCCCAGGAACCTGCCTTGAAGAGCAGAGGCAGGGGGTACGGGAAACCGGCCCGAAGTCCCCACGGCCCAGGAGGAGGTAGACGCTGAGGGGGATGCCCTGGAGCCTACCGGGGAACAGGTAGCTGAACTGGGGGACCTGCCTGAGCTGACCCATTGGCAGCAAGAAGGAGGCCCCTCCAGGGAAGAATTCTGCAGGGAGCAGAGAGAATGCCCTTCTCTTGAGGGCTTGCGGCAGCAGGCTGCAAGCCAGGCAGCAGGTGATCGGTCTGGGTCATATTGGATCTATTGGGAGAATGGTCCCCTGTATAGTGAACCTAAGGTTGCTGAGCCTGGGTCAGCCCGTGTGCTGGTGGTACCCCAGAGCTTCAGAGCCTTCCTACTGGGGCTGGCTCATGATGTGCCATTGGCAGGACATTTGGGGCAGGACAAGACGTTTGAGAGGCTTGTCACCCACTTTCATTGGCCCCAAATGCGCAAGAGTTCAGACACTCATTGCAGGACCTGTCAGACTTGTCAGGCAAGTGGAAAGAGTGGGAGGAAGCAGAAGGCTCCTCTCCAGTCATTCCCTGTGGTCAGTACCCCCTTTGAGAGGGTGGGGATTGACATAGTGGGGCCACTGGACCCCAAGACAGCCATGGGCAACAGGTATATCCTGGTCTTGGTGGACCATGCCACCCGCTACCCGGAAGCCATACCTCTGAGGACTAAGCATGGGCGTAAAATCTGTTTCGCGGGCGAATTTGTGTATTTTTGGCAATTTCGCGGTCCGCGAATCGAGCGAATATGCCCAAAAATCTGCACATTCGCAAGCGGCGAATTATTTTGCTTGGTCGCGCTTGAAAAATACAATATCGCGTGCGCGGCGTTAACTTACCGTGATTCTGAGTCCGCCGAGTTGTTTTTCTCCCGGTTTGCGCGTGCTGCGCCATTTTGGATCTTGCTGCGTGATCGTGCGTGAGTTTTTCGACCGCAATTACGTCATCGCCGTTTGCCATCTTGCACAGTGAGAGTTTGACAACGCGAGTACGTCATAAGGGCCCGCGATCACGCATCGCGGGAGTAAACGATGCCGAACACATAGATGCGGCGCGCAGCTGACATCCGGCGGGAGATTTGAACAGCTCGCTTTCCCGAAATTGCAAAAATTGCAATTCTGCACAAGAAATCCACCGCAGGCAGCATAAACCTTCTGAAAATCATGATTTTTCTAAGAATAACTCCTCAGATTGAGATTTGGCTGCACTTTTTTGTGGAAGGAGTCAATTTTTTGGGGGGGGTTCCTGTCCAGCAGGCTCCTCCCAGTGCTTTGTCCATCTCCTGGTCACTTTTCATTTTGGATCTGGAGCTGGAAGGATTACTTTTTGTGGCTGCTGCTGGATATTTGTATTTGAGGACTTTTTGGACTTTGGAGCTTCTGGATCACTTTCGGATTTGAGATTTTACAAGTAAGTTGGTGTTGTTTGTTTGGGGCATTGCAGTTGCTGCAACTACAATTGTAAAACTTTTTCACAGCTTCAAAAAAAATATATTGTGGGTAGCCACAGTATCCAGTAGGCCCAGGGTTAGTCATGGGTGCATGATACAACTGTTTCTGTGAGTTTTGTTGAACTAAAATCTCATTTATGTCATTGAATTTTAGCTCACTATATGTGGATTTTTTTATTTTATTTTGGGGTGCCTGTAAAGCCACACTAGCCAGTAGGCCCGAGGGTAGTGAGTGGTGCATGGACCAAGTCTTTCAGTGGGGCGTCTTGAATTTAAACATCATTGAGGGCATGGATGGCATTGGATTGTGGTGATTTGTGTGTGTTTTTTTACTTTTTGGGGGTGGTGTTGGGGCCTGGCCATGTGTGTGGGGGCAATTTTGAGGCCTGGTCCAGGCAGGGCCTGGCCATGTTGTGGGGGTCAAGGGGCCATTTTGAAGCCAGGCAGTGTGCTCAGGCCTGCACCCAGGTTGCCTTGCTTTCATCCATTAGGCCCAGGGGTACTCAGTGGTGCATGGACCAAGTCTGTCTGTGGGGTGCCTTGAATTTAAACATCATTGAGGGCATGGATGGCATTGGATTGTGGTGATTTGTTTGTGTTTTTCGACTTTTTGGGGTGGTGTTGGGGCCTGGCCATGTGTGTGTCGGCCATTTTGAGGCCTGGCCCAGGCAGGGCCTGGTCATGTGGTGGGGTCAAGGGGCCATTTTGAAGCCAGTCAGTGTGCTCAGGCCTGCACCCAGGTTGCCTTGCTTTCATCCATTAGGCCCAGGGGTACTCAGTGGTGCATGGACCAAGTCTTTCTGTGGGGTGCCTTGAATTTAAACATCATTGAGGGCATGGATGGCATTGGATTGTGGTGATTTGTGTGTGTTTTTTGACTTTTTGGGGTGGTGTTGGGGCCTGGCCATGTGGGTGGGGGCCGTTTTTAGACCTGTTCCAGGCAGGGCCTGGCCATGTGGTGTTTTTTGACTTTTTGGGGGTGGTGTTGGGGTCTGGCCATGTGTGTGGGGGCAATTTTGAGGCCTGGTCCAGGCAGGGCCTGGCCATGTTGTGGGGGTCAAGGGGCCATTTTGAAGCCAGGCAATGTGCTGAGGCCTGCACCCAGGTTGCCTTGCTTTCATCCATTAGGCCCAGGGGTACTCAGTGGTGCATGGACCAAGTCTTTCTGTGGGGTGCCTTGAATTTAAACATCATTGAGGGCATGGATGGCATTGGATTGTGGTGATTTGTGTGTGTTTTTCGACTTTTTGGGGGTGGTGTTGGGGCCTGGCCATGTGTGTGGGGGCAATTTTGAGGCCTGGTCCAGGCAGGACCTGGCCATGTTGTGGGGGTCAAGGGGCCATTTTGAAGCCAGGCAGTGTGCTCAGGCCTGCACCCAGGTTGCCTTGCTTTCATCCATTAGGCCCAGGGGTACTCAGTGGTGCATGGACCAAGTCTTTCTGGGGGGTGCCTTGAATTTAAACATCATTGAGGGCATGGATGGCATTGGATTGTGGTGATTTGTGTGTTTTTCGACTTTTTGGGGTGGTGTTGGGGCCTGGCCATGTGTGTGGGGGCCATTTTGAGGCATGTTCCAGGCAGGGCCTGGCCATGTGGTGGGGGTCAAGGGCCCATTTTGAAGCCAGGCAGTGTGTTCAGGCCTGCGCTCAGGTTGCCTTGCTTTCATCCATTAGGCCCAGTGGTAGTGAGTGGTGCATGGGCCAAGTCTTTCTGTGGGGTGTCTTGAATTCAAACATCATTGAGGGCATGGATGGCATTGGATTGTGGTTATTTTTGTGTGTTTTTCGACTTTTTGGGGTGGTGTTGGGGCCTGGCCATGTGTGTGGGGGCCATTTTGAGGCCTGGTCCAGGCAGGGACTGGCCATGTAGCTGGGGGTCAAGGGCCCATTTTGAAGCCAGGCAGTGTGCTCTGAGCCATAGGCCTGCACCCAGCCTGCACTGCTTTCACCCATTATGCCAGGGGTAGTGAGTGGTGCAGGTAGCAAGGCTTTGTGTGGGGCCTCTTGAATTTAAACATCATTGAGGGCATGGATGGCATTGGATTGTGGTGAGTTTTGTGTGTTTTTCGACTTTTTGGGGTGTTTAACTGATGTTCCTCTGGCTTCCATAGCTTTTAGGTGCTCAAGAGAACCACCAGTGCCAGTAAGAAGTCCTGCAGTGGTGTGTGCAGAAGAAAGTCAAGAGGCGTCACGTGTGGCCACAGACAAGACAACTCTGCAACTCGTGCAACTGCGGCCTGCTGTTCTGACATCTGAAGAAGATGGCCCCAAAGAAAGGTGGCCGTAGCGCCTCAGCGAAAAAAGTTGCCAGTGCCACTGCCAGTAAGAAGGAGCAGAAGAAGCAAGTGGCACCACCTACCAAGGAGACTGGTGTGCCCACCGACACCTTTTTTGGAGAAAAAAACTACGCCTGCAGCAGCAGCGGTGTCCGCCGGGGACCAAGCTGGAAGCAGCACCTCCGCTTCATTGGGCTCAGTGCCACCACGCCAAGTTAGGTCCAAGACCATTAGTGCTGACTGGTTTGCCCACCGACACCTTTTTTTGAGAAAAAAACTACGCCTGCAGCAGCAGCGGTGTCCGCCGGGGACCAAGCTGGAAGCAGCACCTCCGCTTCATTGGGCTCAGTGCCACCACGCCAAGTTAGGTCCAAGACCATTAGTGCTGCTGCGGCAGCCACTTTGGTTGTTCAATCACCATCGACCAGTGATGTTGGCTCATCACAAGAAAGTACCATCCAATCAACGCCGGGTGTAACTCAGCTGGCGAGTGTTCAACAATCACAGCCGCAACGACAACCACAAGTGCAACTAGTACAAGCGCAAGTACATGGGCAAGGAGAGGTGCAAGTACATGGGCAAGGAGAGGCGCAAGTACATGGGCAAGGAGAGGCGCAAGTACATGCACAAGGAGAGGCGCAAGTACATGCATAAGGAGAGGCGCAAGTAGAGGTGCATGGAGAGGTGCAACTACTAGAGGTTCATGGAGAGGCACAACTGCCTACAACGCTTGTTCCTCCAGAAGTAGGGGCACATCAGGAAATTGATATTCAAGTGGAGGTATCATCCCAGGAAGCCACTCCTCCTGAGGATGATACATTGTCTCCCAGATCCCCAGCAAGAAAAAGGTCAAGGAGGGCTGCTACTACTACTACTACTACTACTACTACAAGTTCTTCTTCAAGCCCCCTTCATTCTGATGACCTTGATCTTGATTGGAACCCAGCAATGCAGTCTGACAGTGCGGCACGCCATGAGCCGACAAAGGTAGCTAAGCCTAAAAGGAAGGTTCCCGCAAGGCTTCGACTTATGGGTGATGACCACGAACAAGAAGTGGTGTCTTATGCTGCTGATGAACAGTCTGATGACGACCCAGTCATCACAGACGTCACTCCAGCCACAGCGGGCATGCAGCAGACAAACATTTTAACCCTAGCCCGAATGGCTGCTGAGCTATTGGTAATACATGTGGAGTGGACCTTCAAACTAAATTGATCAGACTTGAAGCCAGAATGATTGCAAAACGTTGGGCCTCAATGACTAAGATGAAGTCTGGGCATTATTACAATAAATTACCTGTGTGTCAAAAACTAGTTTACATGCTATCTCAATTGTAGTTATAATCTGTATCTAGACATGTGTACATATTATTGTGGATAACTATGGCCAATTTTGTTGACAGAGTTGGAAAAGACTGTAAGGATCGGTGGCTTTAATTTAACTTTATTTCTTTCCTTGGGTATTAAGTAGTGCCTTGTTTAATCACATTTACAAATAGGATAGTAGAATAGACATTTTTATAGGACGCTTGTACAGACTTCGCAAATTAAGATTATTTTGTATTTTTAACCCAGGTGTACCAGCATTTGGTGGTATTTCCCTTCTGTAGTTTCTTAGATCGTTGTATAATACTTTTGGACTACAACACGCAGTTACTTCCACGATTGCAACAGGTCCGTTCCTCAGGCATCTATTGAACTCCACAAGAGTCCTGTCTCTAGTTCTATGAATAACACAGTAAGGCACCTCTTTAGTTTCGTTGCGTGCTAAGTATAAACAGTCTCCTGTGTCACATGACAGTATGTACACCCAGGACGCGACACGACGTTCGTACTGTGTTTGTTAGGAGAAGAGACTCCATTACTAATGTAGGGCCCTCTCTCTTCACCCTTTTGTTTAAATGCACCATGTTCAAATTTAGTGTCATTTGTAATATTTATACTTACAGAGCAGTCGTGCTCGTTTCTTGTTACAGAGGGGACGACATATCTAAGAGTATTACCAGGATAGTCCGTGTGGTGGAGAACTTCCCGCCCGGCCTTTGTAAGTCTTTAACTATTCTGTTTTTCCCGCTAGTTGTGTTCCTGATTTCAATATAGATACTTTTTATTCATGAGAGGTTTCTGTGTCCCCAGCCTCCTAAATCTACCGAAACAAGAAACGAATGCGGGTTAGCTTTAGAAGCACGACGGGGAGCTGGTACATCTTTATAATAATTCCTGTATATTTGACTCACCATTCAGTGGGTTATTGAGTAATTAAGAACATTTGGGATATAAGGTTTATTTCATTTGTCTGAAGCAATTTGCACGTTTCTAATCGGTGCTTTTGTGAAAAACAACACTAGGGTAGATAAGGTTGCACATACACTAGGGTGTGTATATATATTTCTTTCTAAGTTGATAGGACCGCCACTCCAGGAATCACTAGACAAAATTTATTAGTGTGCAATACATGGTGATTGCATGTTCCTATGTATATATGTATATATGTGTACATAATAGTGATTTCTAATACTTGTAGTTAAAAAAGGTGTTTCTTGATCCCTTAGGTGGATTTGGAAATTATGCACTCAGCTGCCCTAGTCCTGATGAGGCCCACAAGTAGTGTGGCTGAAATGCGTCGACAGACAATTTAAGACACCCAACAAAATGAAAACAATAAGCAAGAAATCAGGAGTACTCCATAAAAAAGAGGTTGGAATTATAAACCTCTAAGTGGCTCCGATAGGTTGATCTAGTATTTAAGGGAATGCTCAATGTAAAATAATTTGAAGAGCATCCTGATTTATGAAAAGGGCTAAGAGAGCACAAAGAAAATATATATGTTGTGTTTTGTATGTGTAAATGTAAATATGTGCATATATATGTCTATGTGATGTATCTGTTTATATATATTTAAAAAAGAAAAAATATGATATTCTTCACAGATTGTAAGGAATAAACACAGCAAAATATGCTTTAATCAGGAACACCTGTGTACATATTGTTTTGCCTTTGACTATGGATGGTTGAAATATATAGAAGTTTCTAGGGATTTATGTCCGTACGAAGAGAGGATTTAGGTATCGCTTCTTCGCACTGTTTAGCATTATTATCTATCCCAAGGCATTATTATTGTGTTGATTGTATGTCTTTACCTAGATGCCAAAGGGTTACTTGGGTTACCCCGTGTTTAAATAAACATCCTTTGAGTCTTAGCCATCTTGTTGACTTGTACAGGCTTCCCCTTTGGATCCATTTTCTCCTCTGAATTCTTGTGTGATCCTGGGCAGCGCTGTACTCCTCTTTCTGTGTACGTTTTTTATCCTGTTCCCAGTCCTTGCCAAGTTCCTGAAGGGAAGAGGTGTGGCGCCGCGGCTAGGGCGACTGACTCTGGAATATGGGGATCACGGCTCGATCCCCGGCACCAGTGGCAGATTAGCCCAGCACCATGTGACTCTGGGCAATAGCTTGCTTAATCTTCCCGACGGCCCCCAGCGCCGAGAGACCCTTAGAGGTGATTGTTCGCGCTTTACAAATGTTGATTATTATTATTATTATTATTACTGTGTCCCAGACAGTCCTGGACAGTCCCTGACAGAGGGTGGTTGGTCAGACTCAAGTGTGTTAGCTGTCCAACTTCTTGTTGAATCCCCTATGTTTGAGGATGACCTCTACTTCCCTGACTGAGTATCCCACCATAGAACATTTTAACTATTTATTGTCTAATAGTTACCCCCCCCAAAAAAGGTTATTCGTGGTGAAACATTATGTTTGTGTCAGACTTATGCAGCCCTCCCATTTATAGGCATATGTATGGCCAGATTGAAGTTGGACCAGTTTGCATAGAAGGCGCCTCTCCATACCTTTCAGGACATTGAACACAATGTCTGTTTTCTCCTATGCCTATCCTTTTTTTCATCCAGTTGCACGGTTTCTGCAGAAATTCATTT
The DNA here is from genome assembly GCF_964261635.1 of Lissotriton helveticus. NCBI lineage: Eukaryota > Metazoa > Chordata > Amphibia > Caudata > Salamandridae > Lissotriton > Lissotriton helveticus. Next base: position 1,197,434,664 of record NC_136059.1, read on the forward strand.
GATTTACACGACTGCCAAATCCCAATGTGTTACTTGCATCAAAGAGAATATACAATTATGTACTTACCACCATTTTTGGATTGCAACAGTTACCTATTGCACCAATGATGGATATCTTATTGAGTGTTTGTGAGTGATGTTTGATGATCATTGATTTGTGTGGGTGCAGAGTCGGGAGGGTGTTCAACTAATTTGTACTTGATTTAGATGATTTGCAATGTTTGGGGCCTGATGGGTGGTCCTTGTTCCTGAAGGTGATTGGCCCTTTCACACTGTGCAAGATTTACTTGCAGGGTCTTCTCCTTTTTTTCTAGTTCTTCAGAGACTAGACCAGTTACTTTAGTTAAAAAGCACAAATGTACACAAAATACTCAAATTCTGTTTCTCTTCTTGTTCTTCAATAGCAGTGTACTACAGGTCTGGATGACTTGGTTCGTGATGGAGTTGGACTTATTTCTTACTCTGAATCAGGAGGACGATGGAAGGACTCATGGCAGGACTACCTCAACAGCCAGAAGAAGAAAGTTATCGACTTTAGAGGAAAACTATGATCAGGTTTACTCTGAGGCCTACTCAGCTCGATGAACTGGAGAGAGGTGCTCTGATTTGAGTAATGTTGCTGAGTCTGTGTGCTGGCTCATATATGTGTGAGATGCCACATTATCAAATGATGCACGCACTCTGCTAAATGTTATGACGACAGTTGTGAGATTGATCAGTCTGGTAGATGCAGCTACTTGTCCATAATTGGTTGTAAATTGTTCTCAGTTAATTGATTGCACATGAGTCATAAAATGAAATGAATGTTTGCAGTAGTCTATGCTCTTTCTCTGCCTCTCAATCTTCTTTGTACACTTTTCATGAAGCTTACCTTCTGTCCTTCTCCTTGACTCTACAATAACATTTCTGTTTTACAATCAGTAGACCTTCTCTTCTCCTGGACGGAAGGGGAAATCTCTCTAAAAGTCCTGCATACCATACCAGAACTGTTCAGCCATGCACCCAAGAGGACATTCATTTTTGAGAAGAACGCAGATGCACTGCACCAGTTTTGCAATACAGTATAGTTTTTCCATTAACAAACATCATTTTTAGAACTGTGTGGATTCACTGCACTCCTTCATAATTTGTATTTTTCAAACCTGGATGACAGAACATTTAGGGCCAGATGTAGGTGAAATAGATTTACAGATTTTAAATTACCGAATTTTACCGATTCGGTAATTAAAAATCGGTAAATCTATGGGGTCGACATGTAGGTATTCCAGATGTGCTGGAATACCGAATCGGATGATTTCGGTATTTACCGATTCGGTAAATACCGAATCGGTAATGCCCATTCATTCCTATGGGCTATGAAGCCCATAGGAATGAATGGGCATTACCGATTCGGTATTTACCGAATCGGTAAATACCGATTTCCACAAGGGTGCAGGGGGTGTCACTTTGACACCCTCTGGCACCCCCAAAACAGGCTCGGGTGCCATGTGGCAGGCATACATGCCCTAAGGGCAGGTCTGCCTGTCACATGGCATAGGTGTGCATGCACACATGTGCATGCACACCGGAATCGGTATTTTACCATCAAATTTATTTGATGGTAAAATACCGATTTGGTAAGGCTCCTGGGACTCTGAAGAGTCCCACCTACATATGGATGGCTAGGATTCGGTAAATTTACCGATTTTTTGTTTTACCGAATCGGTAAAATTACCGAATCGGTAATTTTACCGATTCAGTAAAATAAAGCCCCCTACATGCCAATCACCTATTTACCGATCGGTAACGGCCGAAAATACCGATTTTTGGCCATTATCGACCGACCTACATCGGGCCCTTAGATATATAATAACTTGGGTCTCTGAGGCTGAAGAACTTTTTGCAATGAATTTAACTGAAATGTTTTTGTCCTTAATTTTCTTCTTCAACAGATTGATGATGATGAAGTGCTGCTCATTGCCCGATGCATATTGTTGTTGTGTATTCTTTGTCACACATTTCCCCAACTCCCCTTTCCCATCCATTCATCAAACTCCTAATCCTCTTCTATCAGGCTGTTTGATTTATTGAGGTGTGTGAATTGTTTTTACACCATAAATGAATCGCACACTTGGTGGGGCAGATGTGGTGAATGCTACACCAACTCACTGCGAGATATTCTTACCTGAACAATGCAATAACCCACATAAGCCTCACTTACCCACCTATGCATGAAAGGGATAATATAAGTACAGAAGAGTCAAAACAATGTCTGACTCTATTCCAGTATCCAATGATAGTGCACACTAGTACAAGAGTTTTACTTTTTCTCATGGTGGTCTCAGTCTTTGATAACCCACTAACTCTGTGCTTACTTTTCTTTCTGTCCAGTTGCCTGTGAGAATAGTGTTTCTGATGAATACAAGCACAAGAAGAGAAGATAACACTAATACACCACCATTAAAAAGAAGGACCTTTTGGCATATCCTGCAACAAGGTTTGTTAAGATTTGCAAGAGGTGATATCGCCTAATCAATTCAGGTAAGAAAGAACTAGTTTACTTAGTACTTAAATTGTTCTTTGGAAGGAGAGATGAATTATATTTTATATCACGTTGCTTGCAGACCCCTTACTAGGCAAATCATTACAGATGGTAGGTCAAGCGCAATTAGTTACTACACTAACTATTACAATACTATACAGTAAAACTGATTAGTGGCTGGATGCTGGCGAAAACCTCATCACGTGAAATAGATTTAAAATAAGTAAGTCACAGGATAATCCCGGCAGCCCCATGGTATTCAGCGTAACTTACAAAAATAAAAATAAAATGTAGAGCGCAAGAACGAATATGGAGGGAAAACTATAGTAAAGAACAAATACAAGTTAAAGGTTGAAGAATATAAAGATGTGATTATTGCTGAAAAAAACAAATATTCCTCAATGAAAATTAGTTTGACAAACAATTCTACTCCACAGCTTTTTAAAACGGTCACTGCTCTTTCCAAACTTGATCAGAGCAAATAGTTTACTCCCGATCAAGCTCTTTGTGATTAAATAGCTGACTTCTTTCAGTCGAAAGTAAACACTGTCTACGATGAATTTATGTTTTGAACGGAGTCCCCTGTAAAAATTTAAGGAAGATTGGATTTTTTCCAAGGCACACCAACACAAATGTAGGCTGGGTTGATAAGTTAACCCCCTGGTGTTTTTGTTTCTGGGACTACCATTTTGTTGTGTACTCCACCCCAAATTGAGAGGAGGTACATATGTATATTGGTGTATATATTTATTCTTTTGTCTCAAGAGTACAGAGAAGTGTTTTTGGTATTGTATAGTGTTCTGTGTATTTGTATATAATGTACATGTGATGTGTTGTATATAGATTGTGTTATCTGTTTATATTGTGCCTCTCTGGCTGTTCGCTCATATATGTGTATATGAACTAATATATACTTACGCTGCGTATAATTCGCAAATCACAAGACAATTGATTGTTTCTTGTTTGATAATTAAAAGTAGATTGATCCCTTCAGTACCATTTGTTTCTACTTCTTCATCCTTGGATGTCTCCTGCTCAGGTACGGGAGGGTAAGGTGGGCAGAACCCCTAACCAGTTTTTCTAGTACGATGAATTTTCAGGCAACCTCAAGGCCGAATAAATCTCTGTTTCACCTTCCTGCTCCTCTTTACTGTTTTTTGATAATTTTCACTATATAAGAAATTAATTGGATAGCTTTCCTCCGTTAACTATGGACAGAGTTATAAGGATACTGTAAACGACCAAATCAGGCTGCCCCACCGACTCATGTCCACCTTTTGTACTACACATGGTCTCTGAAATGATCATTGCTCATCATGTTTTACTTTTAAACAATGTGCTCAGTTCAGGGCTATTGCCAGCAGCATGGAAAAAAGCACTGGTGCGTCCCATCTTAAGAAATACTTTCTCAAGATCCTGCTGAGGTCAAGAATTATCGGCCTATATCGTGTCTGCGACTCCTAACCAAAATCCTGGAAAAGGCTGTAAATGAAGATCTGGTGGCCTTTTTGTAGTACCACGACATTTGGATCCATCTCAACATGGTTTTGGAACTGGTCATTGCCACTGAGGACATTTGCATGCAGGTGGATAAGGAACGGAGGGCTACTCTTTTTCTACTTGAGTGCGTTCGACACGGTTAATAATCATGTGTTAGTCAACCGGGTAGAGATAGTAAGAATAAAAGGTAGAGCAAAGCACGGACGAAGATACAATCAAGCGAGAATTCAGAACATTTTTTGAAGAATTATATACGGAAGATACTAATCCACAAGAAACTATGATCAATTCCTATCTTGAAGACGTTCCATCCTTAGCCCTAACGGAAGAAGACAAGAGAGAATTAAACAAAGAGATCTCAACAAAAGAAGTAGAGGAGGTCATTAAAAGCCTGAAGAAAGGAAAAGCAGCAGGACCTGACGCCCTACCTAACGAGTTTTTCATAAAACTAAAAGACATCTTGCTCCCACATATCACGGAGCTGGCTAACTTGATCCTGAAACAAGAAAGCAGTATACCGGATTCCTGGAATGACGCAATAATTACCATTATTTTAAAACCTGGAAAGGACCCTGCTAGATGTGAATCATATCGACCAATATCACTGCTAAATGCGGATTATAAAATATTCACAAAAATTATGGCAGCAAGGTTAGGTAAAGTATTACCGCGAATTATAAACTTCGATCAAAAAGGATTCATTAAAGGGAGACAATTGAACGAGGTCACTCAAGAACTTCTGACTGCAATAGACATAGCGACACAAAAGAAAGTTCCTCTTACCATACTTACTGTTGATGCCGCAAAGGCATTCGACAGAGTCAACTGGGCCTTTCTAGAGAAAGTCATGACTAAAAATACCATCGGCCACTCCTTCATGCAAGTTGTGAAGCAAATATATAAGACACCAAGATCCAAAATTTTAATCAATGGAAGCCTCACAGATGATGTGAAGATTGGAAGAGGCACAAGGCAGGGATGCCCTCTTTCGCCCTTACTTTTTAACGTATATATTGAACCGCTAGCAAACAAACTAAGAAATGCTAAAGAAATAACACCATTTAAATATCAAACATAGGAAAAAAAGATTGCATTATACGCGGATGACTTAATGATTTTTACGGATAACTACATTAAAGCTAAAGAAAAGATAGAAGAAATCATAAGTGAGTTTGGAAAGGTCTCGGGCTATTTGGTAAATCATGCAAAAACAGAAATCATGACCTGGAATACCAAGTTCAAAAACCCAAACATAAAAAAAGAAATAAGATACCTAGGAATCTTAGTGAATCATGACCTAAATAAAATCCCGCAACGCAATATAACGAAGGTAGCAGGAGATGTAAGAAAACTGCTTAAGGTATGGTCCACCTTACCATTAAGCCTGATAGGAAGGTCTAATACCATCAAGATGTCAATAATACCAAAATATACATTTCTCTTCAATTCAATTCCATTGGAATTTGGAAAAACACTGCTAAAAAAACCACAAAGCGAAATTTCAAGTTTTATATGGGCCTCGAAGGGCACAAGAATTTCACTAAAAAAACTTCGGAGGGAAAAACAAGATGGGGGACTTGCTAGCCCAGATCTGATGGAGTATCACAGGGCGTTTCATTTCAAAAACACCCGAGTGCTTTTAAAAACACATCAAAATTACCCAATACATCTACAAGTAACTACAGAATCAAACGACCACTTCTTATTCAAATTCGGACACCCCAAGTACTTCAAAAAAATAAAACTGAAGATTTTAAGGGAGGCAGCAAAAGTGTGGACACAAATAAGAATAACTTGAAAAATTCCATACTATAGCGAGATGGCTCCAATCTGGTGCTCACCAGGTACTCCAGAATGCCTAAAAGACTTACTGGCAACTCCCTTAAAACTTGCAAACATTAATTACTGGGGACAGTTATTGAATGGTTCAAATTTGAACACGTGGACAGAACTCCAAAAATTAACTGATAACACAATTTCTAAATTCAAGTACTATCAAATCTTAAGTTGGACTAAAACGATTCCTGCATACAGCAAGGAAAATGAAAAGTTAGAGAAAGAGATGGTAAGGATAACACCGATACAAAAAGAGGTGGCAAAGTGGTACTGGGCGTTAATAAAGGCAGGTGATAGAAATACAAGTATCGAAGATCAAATCTGGGGTAAAACTCTATCGATACCTGACTTGGACTTAATCTGGGAAAAGTCAGTTGGGAAATGCTGGTCAACACTTAAATCTGCGGCATTGAAAAGAAACCACCTGTACACTATACACCGAGCATATTGGACGCCAAAAAAACTATCTAAGTTTAAAAACGCAGGAACAAAGAAATGCCCGAAATGTGGAGAAGATAATGCAGACGATATTCACATGTTTAGAAATTGCCCCAATCTACAGGAATTTTGGAACGAAGTTGGTAAGACCTTAAGCACGATCATGAACAAGGATATAACTGTAAGTACCACCTTAACTCTTTTTGGAATTGAAGGCATAGCAGATGGAGGGGGCTTAAACAAATGTCAAGAGAATTTACTTTTTGCGCTGATAGTACTCGCAAGAAGGGAGATTTGCATTAAATGGGTTGGGAATGCCCCCCCAACACATGGAGAATGGATGAATTCAGCCATAAGAATTAATAAACTAGACAAAAGGGGAAATAACTGCAAGAGATTTAAGTATTGGGACAGTTTTGAAAACCATCTTAATAATTGCACAGGGTAGAAGAAATAGCCCTATGATTAATGCGAAACAACCTCTGGCGAACAAGTATGGTACTTGTTGAGTAGTCATAATGGCTAGCTCCCCCCGTATTGAAACCAGAGTTTTTATTATGTGAAGGCTTAAGGGTACTCCTCTAAAAATCATCTAGAAGATGATAATCTCCCCAGACAAGAGAGACCAAGGGACAGAACCGGAAAAGAACGAAAAACTAGAGGCAGTCACCTGAAACTCCGAACACATAAGAACTTCGCAATATGAGAAAAAAAAAAAAAAAAAAAGAATGAAAGGTAGAGCACTATCCCTACTTTCTTCTTTCCTTGCATATAGAGAACAGACTGTGACATTCGGAGGGCACAACTCTTATTCATTTTCCCTCCCATTTGGGGTGCCTAAAGGATTGTCACTATCCCCAATGTTATTCAACATCTACGTCACTCCCCCCCCCCCTTGGCAAGACTTATTCGGTCTTATGGTTTCTCTTCTATATCCTACGCGGATGATATGCCGATAGATTTATCAATTACAACCTGGACATCCTGTTTCTCACAGAAACATGGCTTTCCACTGACTCTGATGCCAATATTGACCGCGCCCTTCCCCCAGGATACCTCATTCACTCACAGCCCAGACCCTCTGGTAAAGGAGGCGGACTAGCCATCCTATACAAAAATCACTTAACAGGCAGGATGAAGGACGGCGGAATCCAGGATGCTGAAAACTGCCATTTCCACTTCCAACTCTCCCCCATTTCTTCCCTCACAGGCCTCCTTATATATCGGCCCCCAGGGATTGTAGGTCCTTTTTCGAGCTCCCTTCTAGAGACGGTCACTGTCCTAGCCTCATCTGCTCCCAATTTCACCATCATAGGTGACCTGAATCTTCACTTCGACGACGACTCCTCCGATAAAGCAGCCACCGATCTGCTTTTTGATCTCTCGTCCTATGAGATCCACCTCCTGAATACAGGAGCCACACACCGCAAAGGCCACCTCTTAGACCCAATACTCTCCAATATCAGGTCACTCCAAACCAGCCCTCCGTCCCCCCTTCCCTGGACAGACCATTTCCTTCTGACTTTTACCTGGCAGGTCGCCCTTAAATTGGTCCAAATGCCTCCTACCCTCACTCACGATAGAATGTGGTCGAAACTCTCTGTGGAGAAGTTGTCTGACACCTTAGAACACTCTACCCCGCCCCCTGCCTCTGACCCCTTGGTAGCTGATAACAATCTTAAAAACTGGCTCTCCAACGCATTGGACTTGGTCCTACCCAAAAAAACTATGCGAAAAAAACAGACCAGAACGGGCTCTGCCCCCTGGTTTACCCCCGAGCTCAGAATACTAAGGAAGGGCTGTAAAAGGCTTGAGCGTATCTTGAGAAGAAACTGGGATACCGCTAATAAAAACACCTATCGTGACGCGATCAGAACCTATAAAGTCGCCCTCAGAAACGCTAAATCCATTTTCTACGACAACAGAATCAAAAAGGCCTCAAACTCCACGAGAGAGACCTATAAAATCATGAAAGAACTTCTGAAGATTCCTGACCCTCCGGTGCCCCTCGACCCCTCGGGGTCTAAGTGCAATAACTTAGCTACCTTCTTTGATCAGAAAATTAAAAACATTCTATCTTCTCTCCCCCAATCTGAAAGCCCCTCACCGCTAGACAACAAGAATGAGATCGTGTTCAGGGACACAGGCCCACAGTTGAACGCTTTCTGCCAAATCTCCGAGGTTGATTTCATCAAAACTCTAACCAGCATTAAGAGTGGCTCCCCCTGCGACCCCGTTCCAATGCGCTTCCTGAAACAGGTAGCTGCCACCATCTCCACCCCGGCAACTGAGCTTATCAACCTCTCCCTCTCACAGGGCACTGTGCCCCCAAGTTGGAAAAGGGCCATTGTTAAGGCCCTGCTGAAGAAACCCCATCTCGACCCTCTAGAGCTTGCCAACTTTAGACCCATATCCCTTCTCCCCGGCCTCAGCAAGATTGCTGAAAAAGTGGTGAACCACCAACTTTCCCACTTTCTAGAGTCCAACGACCAGCTGCGCAAATCCCAAACCGGATTCCGCCAAGGCCAAGGCACTGACACCGCCCTCATCTTTGTCATGGAGGAAGCTAGGCGCATTCTGGACTCAGGAGGATCAGTGGCAGTGATCCTCCTGGACCTCAGTGTGGCCTTTGATACGGTGAATCATCGTATCTTGATTAAACGTCTGGCCGAAGCAGGAATAGGCGGGTCTGCCCTTACGTGGCTAACATCCTACCTCTCCAACCGAACTTTTCAAGTCTGGGAAGGCAATTCTCATTCTGCCCCAATTCCCCTCCAGTGTGGAGTGCCGCAGGGCTCTTCCCTGAGCCCCACATTATTTAATGTGTACATGGCCCCACTGGAGGATGTGGTTGCCCCTTTTGGTATAAAAATAGTTAGCTACGCTGACGACACCCAACTGGTCGTCTCTCTGTCGCAACTCCACCAATGTCCCGATAATTTCCATCAATGCCTGACTAAAATCCATGTTTGGATGTGCGACTCTGCTCACAAGCTAAACGGCTCTACAACAGAAGTCATGATGTTAGGCCAAAAAACAGCAACTTTGCCTTCTTCCATCTGGCTGGCCTGTTTAGGGGACCCCCCCCCAAAAACAGAAATTAAAAGCCTAGGGGTATGGCTCGATCAGAACCTTTCACTTAAAACACAGGCGAACAAAACAGCAGGCACCTGTTTCGGGCTACTCCGCTCTGCCCGTAAAGTCCTCCCTCTCCTCCCCCCTCAGTCCAGAAGGTTACTGATACAAGGTCTAGTTCTTTCGAGACTAGATTTCAGTAACGCAACTTCTTAGGAGCCCCCGAAGCCACAATCAATAAATTACAGCAAACCCAAAATGCAGCTGCCAGACTATTAATGGGGATCCCACTCAGAGCATCCGCCAAACCCGCTCTTAAAGCGCTACATTGGCTTCCTGTGCGTGAGAGGATCATTTTTAAATCCCTGTGTATCACCCACAAAATCATGCAAGGCAAGGGTCCCCCGATTCTGAGAAACTTAGTCACCCCCTACAGACCCAACAGACCCTTACGATCAGATAAAGGGTACCTGGCCTCGGTGCCCAGAATCAAGAAAACTCGCACCGGAGGTCGTCGCTTCTCGGTGAAGGCAGCCTCTCACTGGAACGCCCTTCCCCTACAACTACGCGCTGAACCTGTCCTTCTCCGGTTCCGGAAAACACTAAAGACTCTCCTTTTCCCCAACTAATCCCTTTTCCGACTCCCCCCACCTCCTCAGAGTATCTTTCATTCTCAGCGCTGGGATGCCTTCTGGTAACCATGCGCTCTACAAAAACGACATACAATACAATACAATACAGTACAATTACATCTATGGCAAATATTGTGGCCAGACAATTTAACAGCTGTCTGGCACATAATATTACAACTTGGTTGCATGAGAACCATCTAATGCTAAATACGGAGAAAACTGAGGTGATACTGTTTCGGAATGATCTCTCCTAATTGAAATGACTCTATGCAGCCTGCTGATTCTGGTCCTTGTCCAGCCCCAGTTAATAAAGTGAAAAATCTTGGGGTTCTGTTTTAGAGCCACCTCTGCTTCTCTGAACAGATCAACAATATCACATCCTCATGCTTTTATCCTTTACAGATACTCAAGAAGATCTTCCCTTTTATTCCGCTGGATATGCAAAAAACAGGAATAGTTGTTCTGATCCTGTCCAAGAAAGATTACTGCAATGTTCTCTATCTAGGAATAGACAAACATCCTCAATCAGAACTTCAGTCTCTGCAGAACGCAGCTGCGCAGTTGCTATTTAGAAAATCCCTAAATTTAGCTCCATATCCAACAGCATCAAGGACCTTCATATGTTGTCCATTCAAGACAGGATCAAATTCAAGGCATTGTTCATAGTGCACAAGGCATTGTACTGACTCGAGTCTTAGGCTTTCCAGAAAATATTTGTCTGGTATGTCTCTCGATATGATTTGAGATCTAATGCTCGGCTGTCATTCCCAGGGTGAGGAAGGCCAAGTGGGGTGGTACTAGCCTCTTCTACCTGGCAGACAAACTATGGAACTCCTTGCCTTCCTCCCTTAGGTCTCAACCGAATATGCTCTCCTTCAGGAAATCGCTTATTTCAGGTTCTTTGCCCCAAAATAAATCCATGTAACTTATCTCTTGATCAGTGGCAGTATTGCTTTTAGCACTAAGATGCCTGGCATATGTGCGCTTTAGAAATATTTTACTTACTTAAATTAAACGGTTTTCTGTTGCCAGACTGTGCCACTCTGGTGACGGGGTATAACTTTATTGCAGGAAGAGGTAAGTAACCTACTGAAGAATAATACATGACAGGAGACTTCAGGTAGGGAGAGTTTAAGTGGAACCATACTGCAACTAACAATGCTGTAATAAATATTACTACGCCAACTAGCAATAGAAATACATATAGTGAATAATGACAAAAAAAAGTAAAACCCATTTATTTTTACAAGAAGAAGACACAACCTACCCCCTCCACCTGCAAAGGCCTACCCCTCCCCAAGCCAAAATGGCCCAGAAAGTCAGAAGTGAAGTCCAAAACTACATTGTAAGTAATAAACCCTCACCCCAACTTGGTGCCTCCACCCTCTCCACCCACAACATCCCCACCACCAAAACCAAACATTAAATTAGGGGCTTGAGGGCATCAATTTTGAGGGCCAGTTTCTGCTGCCCTTCCTAGAGCAAAGCCATCTCCTGTGTCAGGTTAGTTAGCCGTCGGAGGCCGCGGTGGAGGAGGAGGTGTATGGCAACATCCAAGGAGGGGAGAGCAGTGGTGGTACAGGTGGCAGAGGATCCCAGCTGCAGGTGGTGGGGTGGTCTAGTTGGAGGCAAGTCTGACTGGAGGCCTGAGGCCATGTTGGTGGGTGATGGTGCCTGTCGTCAGACACACCAGCAGGAGGTACTATATAAAGAAAGTAAGAGAATAACAAAATAGAAAAACACAAATTATGATGTTGCTCACCTCAAAAACTTGTTTATACTGTAGTACAGTAGTAGAACATTGCCATTCCCCTAGGGCCATTAGAATTTTATTTGGGTGGGATCATTAATGATATTGGTAGTGGTACTAGTCAGTCACACACAACCTGGGCCAAGTCATTCCCACCTATGCATTACATCATAGCTAGGTAATCGTCAATCATAGCACTGACTAAAAGGGTTAATATTAAGCCAGAACACTGACATATAATAAAAAAAGAAAGAAAAGAAAATGTGATTTGTTTTAAAGGATTTAATTTCATAGCGAAAGAAAACACACTCTTTGTGTGTTAAGAAATTTTGATGACATCACCTGCCATTAACGAGTAAGGCATATAAGTATCTATATTGCTCAATTAATACTTGAGTAGGCAACATAACAGAGCCATGGTGTCTGGTCTGGTTTCTCTCCACTCCAGCATGTTTTGGGACAGCCCAGCTGTAGCATGTTTTATGAACTTATAATTCCAATGGCCCTGCTCTTCTCCAATACCCTCTTCCATTCTACCACCCTAGGTCCAAAGATAGGTTCTAACTTATAGGCTTAGGCTGGTAGTCTGGTAGATGGGACATGTAGGACTTGGCCTTTTTGGCTAAAGTTCGTTAAACTTTTTGCTTTCCCCCTAGACCATTTTCCTAACATAAAGTTGCCAATTTAGATGCGCTGGATACTTTGCCACTGCTGATCAGTGTCAAAGTACAAGTGTTCCCTGTGTAAAGTGTAATGGTAATTGGTTGGCCATGACTGGTATGTTTGCCTTACTAGTAAATTCTCTGGTGATGTGCATTGTGTGTGCCAGGGCTAGTAATGCAAAGGTGCGTGGAGAAGGGAACTCAAGCCTGCAGTGTAGGGTCTGCACGCAGTTTGCTTAGTTAGCAGGTTGTCCTGGCAAGTCCACCCACTTGTCAGGCCTTACTTTCCCTTTTACGTACACAGTGGGCACCCCTGTGGTAGATCTTGGGTAACCCCTGGGCAGGGTGCAGTGTAAGTAAAAGGCAGGACAAATACTGAGGTGTGTGTTATGTCCTGACAGTGAAAAACACTCCATTCAGTTTTTCACTGCTGAAAGGCCATCCTGCCCATAGGACATAATGTGGGAGGCTGGGTGTTGTGTTTGTTAGCCTAGTTTCCTATAAGTTTCAAGAAAACTGTGCTTTGTGCTGTGTCCTGTAACCCCAAGGACCCGAGGTGTGTTGGCTCGCTGTTTGGAAACACAGGAACATAAAAGTTGCCGGGGAAGTTTCAAGCGACGCGGTGGGCGGATCTTGTGCCAGTTTGAGACCATCGGAAAGTGTGCTCTGGGATCTTGGACGCACAGAGGAGAAGTGAGACTCGGACGTGCTTGGAGAGTGTCGTGGTGCACGGGAGACGTTGGTAAAAAGCACCTGAGCAACGTGTGCATCAAGAGTGAAGTGAGTTTCGGATGTGCTGGGAGCGTGTCATGGTGCACCGCAGGTGTTGGTCAAGAGCGCCTGGTCAGCATGTGCATCGGAGGTGGAGTGAGACTCGGACGCGCTTCAAGTGTGGCGTGGTGCACTGCAGGCATTGGTGAGGAGCGCCTGGTCACCATGTGCATCGGCGGTGAAGTGAGTCTTGGACACGGAAGTTGTGTGTCGTGGTGCATAGGAGGCGTTGGTGAGGAGCGCCTGGTCTACATGGAAAAGTAAATTTTGCCATGTTGTATGTGCCTACGTGTTCCCCATATTATGCTATATGTGCATGATCGATATGCATGTATACCCCTCTGATCGATTAAAGACGCAATTACAGTTGTGTCCATCTCTAGTATGCCAGTTTCCAGTCCTCGTGAAAACAACGAATATTAGGCTTATGTAAACCTACGTTGCCACATTTTACAGTGTGCACGTTAACTCATTGAATTGTCCCCGTTTCTAGGCCTCAAAAGGGCCCGGACACCAGATTCAGCTCCTGTCTCCTGAACCCTCTCCGAGGAGCGTTACAGCCCCCACCTGCATCCCTGACCCTTCGCTTACTTCATGCCTCGCAGTGCCCGGCCCGGCCTGGCTCTGCCTCCCAGTCTGCCAAGAGTATGTTATGTTTCTAGTTATCAGTCCAGCCCTCCTTCTCTGCATTCCTAAGCTACTGCACCGCATCAATAGTTTCCGTCATGGTCTAGCCTTTATGTCTCCATGTAAGAGAAATACTGTACTAATATTCATAGAATATTCCTCGTACACGCAATACATGTAGAATTATGCATGCATCAGTCCTAATGTCTAGTAGCCTTTGCCCTGATAACATTTGGATTCTATCAATATGTACTCCAAACACCAGATACCAGATATGCCTTAGGTACATGTCGCTCTGACACTCCAGACTTTAGTCTCCTCTTCTAGCGCAGAAGTCATAGCCCCCAGTTCTCCCTGGTAACACGTCATTGCCCGTTTGCGCGCACCACTAGGTTAGAGGTCCCAGCTGCTCAGGTAGCCCCCTCCATGTTTCCGCCCCGTTTATGACACTTCTGTTACGTTACATCACATGTCTATGTATACGCCCTGTACACGCCTTCTTGTTACATCATTTTGCCCTTATCTTTCGCGACTGCTACGAGTCACGCCTATTGCTACGCCTACTGTATTGAATGTAATGCAATTGTTTTGATATATATACTATGAACTGTTACAAAAAGTTACCCAGTTTTCCCTTGTCCCTTCCCTGGCAGCTGCCATCCCGTACTATTGCAGGCTGTCCTGTTCCTGTCCTTTATGCCTGATTAAAGCCTGTAGACTCAAGATACCTCGAATCCTGACTCTTATTTATTGAGCTATCTGTTTCATTCACTGTATTAAAAAATAGAACCGGTAATTAATTATTTATTTACCACATAATGGCGCCCGAATAGGGACTTGCCCTTTCCCCACGCGCCGGCGAAGCCATGCAGGCCCCCTGATCCTCTGCAGCCGTGACGGAACTCTACTGCGCACCGGCAGATATTTCTGCTTCAAGTATCCCTCAGGTCCACGGAGGAGACGGAGGTTGCGGTCCAGCATCCAGACGAGGCGGTAAGGAACGCGGCGAGTCCCGACCAGAGCCCAAGCCGAGAGTCCAAGGTCCGAGGTATCCGGAGGCCCACCTGTAACTGAAGTCCGAAGTTCGTAGTCCGTCGTCGTAGCAGTCCAGTCCAGTCCGAGGCTTTCCGTTCTTGCTGCCCGGTGAGTACCGTTGCTGGGGTAGTATCTAGACAGGGTCAATTCATTTGTCTCTGGTCCGTGGGTTTGGGTACACAGATCCAACACGAAGTGTTCACCTAGGTGGACGCGGGTCCTGACGTGTCTCTTTATGGGACCGGTAAGTTTCGCGCTGTTTTAGCAGTGCATCTAGTCATTCTAGTAAGTTCTGTTCTCGAGAAATTCATGTGTTCTGTCCAAACTGTTATTCTAAATGTTATTCCATGTGTTTTCAATGTCGTGGTATGAGTGATTTGTTTTTCCAGTTATTATTGTGTTTATCGTGTATTGTATTGTGTCCAGATTCCAGCCTAGACAATGCCTCTATTCTCGAAATTACGTCAGTTAAAAACCAGAAAAGGGTTATTAGAGGAAGCAGTTCCTGTCCCGCCTAGGGACAGTCCAGGTCATTTTATGTATCATAAGCATGGCTTAAGTGCCATATTATATCTAGACTTATGGGTGGATTACACCAAGGAATTAGAAGAGAAATATAGATGGCCCGTATCAGGTACGTGGGATGCCGAGTGCATCATGCGAGTAGAAGAAGCATTATGGAAAAAGAAATCCAGACAGTCCCAGAAAGATGCCATCGAGTTATGGCGCAAAGAATCTCATAAAAGAACCGAAAAAGAGATCAGAAAAACAGAATTAAGTAGGGAATCCTCAGAAAGAGCCCAAGAAAGGGAATTAATCGAAGTAGGTGAACAAGTTAAAGCAGAACAGTCAGACCGACAGAGAAATGCCCTTATTAAGGGTATGTATCCTCTTCTTGCCGAGGGCTTGCCAAAAGCAACCCCGGAAGCACCATGTAATTTTCCGCCGCCATTAGTTCCGACTAAGCTACGTCACAAACCGACCGCAGCTGATATATTTCTCTCGTCCTATTTGGACGACACAGTCCCAGCCTATGCTAATCCTGTTCCGCCTGCCCCTGTAAATAATGTAATTCCTGTTCCTCCAGCCACCGGGGCACCCGTTGCAGCACCTGTCACGGCACCCCCGGTCCAGCCTACAGTACATGTACCCGCCACATCAGTCACTCTGCCCGCACGTACAATGCCTGTCGACGATTCTAGTCTAGGAGCAACGGGGGGAAGTCCTCCTGGAACCCCACCTCAACACAGACGTCTGACGCTACTTGAACTACATGAACGAGCGTTACAGCGTTCACCCAAACTTCAGTCCGTTGCAGATATCAAGCGAGCCCTTACCGAATGCCGTTATGATCCAGTCCCAGGCGATGATGATATGGTCCTGTATTCATTGCGTGTAAGACGGGTGACCGAATATTTGGACACCCTGCCGAATATGAAAGGATATCTAGACAGAATATATCGTTTTATCCGTACCGGAGTAGATCCAGAAAGTATTGGCGACGCCATGGTTCAAAGAAAAGTCGAGACTCAGCTCATGCTTTTAAAGTTTCTAATTAATTGTTTAATAAGAGAACAAGATTATCCGGATAAAGATCCGGAAGAAATGAAAGTCCTGACCAGGTGGAGTGACCATATAGCCGAGGGAAGACACAAGACACAGAACTGTATAGAGAGTATGTACAAGAAAATCCGTAGGGAAATAATAAAGTTACACGAGAAACGAGAAGCAGCACAAGTAACCGAGAAAGAAGACGACTCTGATAATGAAGAACTAGACGACGAGAATCCCTCCAGAATAGCGTATGTAGGTAGAACTAGACTTCCCGACCGACATTCACGCCTAGATCACAAGAAAGTTTTCCCTCCTCCAGCACCAGAACAAGGTTCTCTTGAGCAAGTATTCCAAGCTACCGATCAAATTCTGAAATCACAAATCGGTTATAGTGAACTTAGTACCATGCATGAACAAGAACTAGCCCGATCAGCAGTCCGGTGGACTACTGATTCTACCACTTTTCCAGACGAAATAGTGGCACAAATGTTTCTGAAACTGCCCCCAGCCGAGCAGCGACTGGTGGGTATGTATATGATCCAGCACCTCATTACACTGGATGAGGGACAGCATTCTGATCCAGGTCCGCTACATGATGTATTGAACGAGTTACTCCAGTATAGATGGAGAGGTCTAGGTACTGATTTAATTAGTATCATTCTAGAACAGCGCCACAAATATCGAACGTTTCTGAATCCGCATTTTGTTCATGTCTCACCTCCAGAAAGTAAATCATTTTACATAGATAGACAGCATCCGTTACGAGAAGTACACCCAGTTAGAGGAACGGGTGGTGAACTAGAACGAGTATTTGTTTACACCCCTATCACAAAGATGGAACTCTTAGAGATGAAAAAGTTAATCCCCTGTCACGACAAAGACCCAGCAGGGTTCCATCGAGAATTAAAAGACATGCTCCGTATGGGAGAATACACTTATCCTGATATCATTAAAATGTTAAAGGTCCTGTTGCCCGTAGGGGTATATGAAAAACTCAAGGAAAAAGAATGGGAGGTGGGAGAGAAAAAGATCGATTGGACAGCTTTAGAAGCTGAAGATAATTCACGAGTACCAGGTACCGGTCTTGGGGGTAAAGTTAAAGAATTGCCCGAGTTATTGATACAAGTTTTGCCAAGATTACTAGCCACGAGAAAGGAAGATTGGGATGCCATTTCAGCTTGTAAACAGAAACAGGATGAAGACACTAGTGATTTTTATTCTAGATTTGAAAAATGTTTTATTATTAACAGTGGTCTGAAAACAAGTAGTGAATCGTACCCTCATCTTTTTGTTACCAAACTGGTCGAGAATTCAAGTCCACAAGTTAAAAATCGAGTATTGAAAGTCGAAAGTAGTTGGCAAGCTAATACTCCGTCACAGATGTTACAAATGCTCCAGTATCACCAGAACAGAATCAGGGAAGAGCAGGAACACGAAAGAAGACGTATGAAAGACACGAAAATGAAAGTATTAGTTGCACAATCTGTTCCACAAGACAGTCAGAAGAGGGGTCCGAATCAAGCCAGTCATCCTGCAGCTCCCGTTAAAGGGACTTGCAATTACTGTAAACAGCCAGGTCATTTTATAAACGAGTGTGCAGTTCTGAAACACAACATAGCTACTGGTAAGACTAAAGAGAGACCACGTCCGCCTAGACAAGAACAAGTTTCACAGACTTCTCAGCCACCACAGAATGCACAACAGACAGTCACGGTACCGCAGCCTATAGCTGCAACACAACACGTTACACAGCAGATGTACCAGTACGCACAGTCAGAGTATCCAGATTATCAACCATATTCATGAAACAGCCTAGAGAGGGAGGTAGGCTTGCCTCTCATCGAGATACCTGTATATCAAGAGGGTCCCTATGTACACAGTCAAGTATTAGGGAAAGACAGAAAGTTTTTGAATGATACAGGGGCAAGTAGGACTACCATCAGTCATGACGAGGTTCCAGGGGCTCCGCTCTCAGGCTCTAAAAATGTTTCCCTTGGTTTTTCAGGAAAGCCGATTGTTAATGAAATTTCGAAACCAGTTACTCTAGAAGTCGGTCCATTGTCCCGAACTACTGATTTGTTACTCACGAAATCTTGTCCAGAAAATTTGTTAGGCATTAAGACATTGAAAGAATTAGGAGCAGTTATTTGCTGCTCCCCAGAAGGGGTCCGATTGTTTCTGAGAGACTTTAAAGGTCATTATGTATTACGTGATTTTGATCCGAGATTATTGAATGTACCACAGCATTTATGGGCGCAAGGTCCAACTGATGTAGGTTGTATGCATATCACACCCCATCGTGTGACTCTGAAGCAAGGTGTAGTTTTGCCACGAATCAGACAGTACAAATTGCCACCTGAGGCTGTAGCAGCCTTATCCAAAATTATTGACGAGCTTATTGCTCAGGGAGTGGTTGTAGAAACTGACTCCAACGTATGTAATTCTCCTATCATTCCAGTCCTGAAACGTACTGATCCAAATGCACCTCCAGTATATCGATTAGTGATTGACCTTCGGGAGCTTAATAAATGTATCATACCCCAGTATCCAGTAGTCCCAGATATTTCATCCCTTTTGACAGCCATTGATTCTGAAGCTACGTTCTTCACAGTTATCGATCTCAAGAATGCATTTTTCAGTGTCCCCATTCATCCAGACAGCCAGTACCTTTTCGGTTTTTGTTTAAATGGAAGGAGCTATAAATTCACGCGAGCTCCTCAAGGTTTCACAGAAAGTCCTAGTATTTACAGTCAAGCACTTAAGAGACAACTAGACAATATCCGCATGCCAACTGACACTGCCCTGCTCCAGTATGTCGATGATCTACTGATCACAGCCCGTTCTGAACGTGACTGCGAGCGTGCGTCACTTACAGTTCTGTATTTTCTGGCCGAGCAGAGGCACAAGGTGTCCCCTTCCAAATTACAATTCTGTGTCCAGCAAGTGGTATACTTGGGACACTTACTGTCCAAGTGGGGTAGGCAGTTGACACCAGACCGTATCCAGTTAATAGCGAGTCTTCCACAGCCCAAGACACAGAAGGAGGTACGAGCTTTTATCGGCCTCACTTCTTACTGCAGACAATGGATTCCTCAGTATGCATTTCTAGCCAAGCCACTGATACAGTTAACGACACAGGAGGCAGCCGTATCGACTGTCCTCCCTTGGACCCAGGAACATACACTTGTATTCAATGAATTAAAGAAAGCCTTATGTCAAGCACCTGTTCTAGCGACACCAAACTACAGTAAGCCTTTTACACTTTTTGTTACAGAACGTGATGGTACTGCATTATCTGTTCTCACACAAGATCAAGCAGGACAATACAAGCCCTGTGCTTATTTTTCTAGCACATTAGATCCAGTAGCCCAGGCTCTGCCTGCGTGCCTCAAGTCAGTTGCAGCCACAGCTCTAGCTATCAGACAAAGTGATTCCATAGTGTTAGGACATTCCCTGACAGTACAAGTTCCACACTCCGTGGAAGTTCTTTTAAACCGAACACAGACTCAGCACTTGACAATTGCACGTTTAACAGGTTATGAACTGACACTGTTCCAGCCACACATTGAAATCAGACGCTGCAACATTCTAAATCCTGCTACACTGTTACCGTCAGTTACTTCAAATCCTGCCACACATGACTGTGTGGAAGTTGTTAACACTATGACAAAGCCAAGACAAGACCTGACAGATATTGCATTACCTGATCCCGACCTGACACTTTATGTGGATGGTTCATGTATGAGAACAAGTACAGGAGAACTAGTAGCCGCGTATGCAGTGACTACTGACACCGAAGTTATAGAGACACATCGTATTGACACCCTGTCTGCTCAAGCAGCAGAGCTAGTAGCTCTGACCCAAGCCTGCATACGTGCCAAGAACCTGAAAGTAAACATATATACAGATTCACGTTACGCATTCGGAGTTGTACACGACTTTGGAGTGCTCTGGCAGGAGAGAGGTTTCATGACTTCTCATGGAACAAAGATTCAGCATGGTCTCCTCATTCAAGCTCTGTTAGATGCAATACATTTACCGACAGCTATCGCTATCATGAAGTGCAAGGCACATACGAAAGTTACTGACATCATTTCCCAAGGTAACGACCTAGCAGATCGAACAGCCAAGCTTACAGTTCAGACTCCAGACATTCCAGTTAACACGACACAGACACTCACTCCAGATCAGACTACTTGTATGACAGTTAAGGACCCTACACAAGATGTCATAGACATACAGTTACATGCTACTCCTGAAGAAATAAAGAAATGGTCCGAACAAGGAGGGGTCCAGACAGATCAAGGATGGTTGACGAAGGGAAAAGCCACATGGTTTCTCCCCGACTCTATGGTTCAAGTCATTATTAATACCGCACATAGTCCAGCACATCTAGGAGAAAAAGCTATGTTAGACAGTATTCAGAACCTTTGGTTCAACAAGCATTTACGAGCTGCAGCCAAGCAGAAAGTCCGTACCTGTATGATATGTTGTCAGTTCAATCCAGGTAAAAGTGTCCCGGTGGAACAAGGCGGATTCCAACCTCCTGACCACCCTTTTGAAGTCCTCCAGATGGATTATATTCAGATGGAGAGATGTCGAGGTTTCAAGTATGTCCTCGTAGTTGTATGCGCTTTGTCCAGGTGGACAGAAGCATATCCGGTTCCAGATTATACAGCCGCGACCACTGCCAGGCAGTTGGTTCGTGAGTTCTTTCCCCGCTATGGACTCCCTAGGGTCGTGTATTCAGATAACGGCCAGCCATTCTCATCTGAGCTCATGGAACATGTTTCCCTTCTGTTAGGGTACCAGTGGAAGTTCCATTGTGTGCGCCATCCTGAAGCAGCCGGTCTCGTAGAGAGACATAATCAGACTTTGAAAATCCGCATTGCAAAAGTATGTAGAGAAAAAGGTGTAGACTGGCTAGTAGCTCTGCCAGTTGCTCTGTTCTATATGAGGATGGTTGCACATTCCAGATCAGGTCTGTCCCCGTATGAGGTCGTATTCGGCCGCCCCCCAAACATGTGGGGTACACCTAGACCCCGCAGTATTACAGATGTTTCCAGTAATATGCTGACAGATTACCTAGCTTCCTTGATGTCTGCCCTACACTCTTGTCGTTCACAGGTTGCCGCCGCATTTCCAGACAACACCGAGGTGAAACCGCATGAAGTCGTTCCTGGTGAACATGTTTTGGTCCTCAATTTTGATCGTTCAAGTCCGCTGGAGCCCCGTTGGAAGGAGCCCCAAATGGTGTTATTAACAACAAGGACCGCTGTCAAACTTGAAGGCAGGAAGGGGTGGGTCCACCTCAGCCATATAAAGAAGTTCCATGGATTACGACAAAAGACATTTGTTAAGGACTGCCTTGTTCCTAAAGACTGCCTAAAAACAGACTCTGAACTCAAGCCTCCCCTGTTAGAGAAAACTCCGCAGCAGGAGTATAAAGAAAAATTAAGGTCTAGTAAAATAAGTCAGCCAGTTTAATTGTCTAAGTCCCTCTCGGGTGAAACGGTTAGACAGGTTCCTGACATGTATGAGATAGACCCACACAGTGAGAGAGTTAGTCAAAACTCTAAAAGATGTATCATCGTTCTATTCTTCTTGTTATTTTTGAGTCTTATGGTTACCTGCACAAGTTATGCTTTACATTTATGTTTTCCAATTTCACATGTACATATGTTTTCTAATGCTACAATAGAGCACACATTTAGTGATCTGCCTCCTCACGAGCTATCCTATCGTCTTGCTATGCGCAATAACACATTCATTCGAATGTTACACTATTCACACCAGACCAGCAATGCCACTAATTGTTGGGTGTGTGGTCGACTCCCCCCTTTCCAGACACCGAAGGGAGTTCTGCCACTCTTTCCTTATCCGTTTTCACATAATGGTTCGTGTGGAGCATGGTCCACGTTAACGTCATCCTCCAATGATATGTCCCTTCTGAATAGAACATGTTTTCCAGACAAGCAGGGTCTCTCCCATAGAACAGGGTTAGATCTAGAAAATGAAGTATATGATTTAGGTAATTATTCTTCGAATTTTATGGTCCTGAATGTTCAGTCTGATACTACTCCAGATTTGCCTGCTATTTCAGTACTACCAGTCAAAGGCGAATTATGTGTCAGAAAACATGGTTCCGCACATGTAGGACATAGTGATTGTACTACTATTGTCGAGTATAGTGACAGTGGGAAATCTATTTTCAAAGCCTCACGTCATTCTTATTTTGTTTGTGGTCAGACCGCATATGTTCGTCTGCCCCTCGATTGGGATGGAACATGTTACATTGCCTTCCTACTGCCACCAGTTTTTCTAGCCCCATCCGATTATCATAGAAACACACATCTAGTACACGTCAGACCTAGAAGGGAGATCGAGTCCCCAATTGTCGATCAAACTGAAACTACTCTAGAACAGTATCAAGACTTCAACAAAGGTTTCTTTTTCTTTATAGGCCCTATCCAGAATAGTAAGTTAATACGTAGGTTAACAAGAACCCTTGAAGCAGTAGTGAATGAGACTACTTCCGCTCTAGGTAACTTAACCGAAGAACAATCTGCTATGCGTTTTGTTGTGCTCCAAAATCGTCTCGTTCTTGACGTCATACTGGCCGATAGAGGAGGAGCTTGTAGAGTCATCGGATCTAGTTGCTGCATTTTCATTCCTAATAACGCGCCGTCTGTTTATTCAGCTATAACCAGACTTCATAAAATTGCCCATCAGTTACACCAGAATCCAGGCACCTGGACATGGTCCGGTTGGCTCTGGAGTATCATATCTGCCTGGGGATGGAAAGTATTGTCATTCCTAGGTATTGCAGTAATGATCATATTCAGTTGCTGCCTCTGTATACAATGTGGCCCTGCGAGCAAATGATGCTATATGAAATGATAGATGGTATCATGAATATTGATGTTTCCTGATGGAAACGTAGGGCACAAGGAGGGAATGTGGAAAAGTAAATTTTGCCATGTTGTATGTGCCTACGTGTTCCCCATATTATGCTATATGTGCATGATCGATATGCATGTATACCCCTCCGATCGATTAAAGACGCAATTACAGTTGTGTCCATCTCTAGTATGCCAGTTTCCAGTCCTCGTGAAAACAACGAATATTAGGCTTATGTAAACCTACGTTGCCACATTTTACAGTGTGCACGTTAACTCATTGAATTGTCCCCGTTTCTAGGCCTCAAAAGGGCCCGGACACCAGATTCAGCTCCTGTCTCCTGAACCCTCTCCGAGGAGCGATACAGCCCCCACCTGCATTCCTGACCCTTCGCTTACTTCATGCCTCGCAGTGCCCGGCCCGGCCTGGCTCTGCCTCCCAGTCTGCCAAGAGTATGTTATGTTTCTAGTTATCAGTCCAGCCCTCCTTCTCTGCATTCCTAAGCTACTGCATCGCATCAATAGTTTCCGTCATGGTCTAGCCTTTATGTCTCCATGTAAGAGAAATACTGTACTAATATTCATAGAATATTCCTCGTACACGCAATACATGTAGAATTATGCATGCATCAGTCCTAATGTCTAGTATCCTTTGCCCTGATAACATTTGGATTCTATCAATATGTACTCCAAACACCAGATACCAGATATGCCTTAGGTACATGTCGCTCTGACACTCCAGACTTTAGTCTCCTCTTCTAGCGCAGAAGTCATAGCCCCCAGTTCTCCCTGGTAACACGTCATTGCCCGTTTGCTCGCACCACTAGGTTAGAGGTCCCAGCTGCTCAGGTAGCCCCCTCCATGTTTCCGCCCCGTTTATGACACTTCTGTTACGTTACATCACATGTCTATGTATACGCCCTGTACACGCCTTCTTGTTACATCATTTTGCCCTTATCTTTCGCGACTGCTACGAGTCACGCCTATTGCTACGCCTACTGTATTGAATGTAATGCAATTGTTTTGATATATATACTATGAACTGTTACAAAAAGTTACCCAGTTTTCCCTTGTCCCTTCCCTGGCAGCTGCCATCCCGTACTATTGCAGGCTGTCCTGTTCCTGTCCTTTATGCCTGATTAAAGCCTGTAGACTCAAGATACCTCGAATCCTGACTCTTATTTATTGAGCTATCTGTTTCATTCACTGTATTAAAAAATAGAACCGGTAATTAATTATTTATTTACCACAGGAAGTGGAGTGAGTCTCAGACGTGCAGGGTGCATGTCGGGGTGCTCCGGAGGCGCTGGTGAAGAGCGCCTGGTCATCGAGTGCACAGTAGGAGAAGTGAGGCTCGGACACGGTGAGCGTGTCGTGGTGCAGCCAAAGGTGTTGGTGAAGAGCACCTGGATATCGGGGCACCGGAGTTGGAGTAAGTCTCAGTAAAGCAGTGTGCGTGCTTTGGTGCAACATGGGCCTCTGTAGGTGTTTGGCTGATCATCGTGTGTACCGGAAGAAAGTGAGTCTCTACATCACGGTGTGCGTGTCTTGGTGCCAACTGAGACTTCAGGAAGGAATGCCTGGTGAGCGTGCACTCGGAGTCGACATGAAGTCGCATCAGCATTGTGTGTGTGGCTTTGTGCCAGAGGAGACCCTGAGGGTGCTGTGGTGAACGTGCACCCAGAGTAACGTTATCTCAGGGGTGTGGGGTGCGTGTGCCCTGCGGCCGCCTGAGACCTTCCTAACAGTTGCAGCCCGGACCGGCAGCCCCATAGGAGCTGAGCTGCCAGGCCGAGCCGCTGAGGCCCATTGAGAAAGTTCTGCATGGAAGGCCCAGTTCGCGGAAGGAGGAGAGGAGAGTGGGGTCGCGCCCCCAGTTAACGTGGATCACTACCAAGGTGGGGTGCGGGTTCGCAGGGACACTCTCTCTGCCTCTCAGTCCTTCTGGTGATGTGAGCCTTTGCTTTGGCTCAGATTAGGGTCCGTGCTGGCCGACGGAGTGGCAGTATTGGGGCCAGAGCGAGAAGCTGCACTTCATATCATTGTGGATACGTGTGGGGACAACTGTTATGGAAGACTGTCTTATGACGCCTGACATTATACCTGCAGAACGAAGTACACGATTATAGCGCTACGCATTGCATTATTTCTCCCTTGCAAAGTACAGGAATTACAGCAGCCTACATTGCATTATTTCTTCATTGCGAAGTACATGATTGTAGCTACGCATTGCATTATTCCTCGATTGCAAAGTACATTATTGTAGTGGCACGCATTGCATTATTTCTTCACTGCAAAGAACGTGGTTGGGGTGTGACGCATTGCATTATTCCTTCATTGTGCAGAACATAATTGTAGCGGTACGCATTGCATTATTTCTCCCATTGCAAGGTAACGGGGTGTATCGTTACGCATTGTATTATTCCTTTGCGGAGCATAGGATTGTATGATTACGCAGTGCATTATTGTTTGACCATTGCAACGTGTGTGATTCTAGCATTGC
The DNA here is from genome assembly GCF_964261635.1 of Lissotriton helveticus. Taxonomy (NCBI): domain Eukaryota; kingdom Metazoa; phylum Chordata; class Amphibia; order Caudata; family Salamandridae; genus Lissotriton; species Lissotriton helveticus. Next base: position 1,197,460,467 of record NC_136059.1, read on the forward strand.
GATCAGCATAGCAATTTGAAAGCAGTGGTTGGAATTTGAACCTACCAGCCAGCCGGATCAAATTTCTCATATGTTGACTTTTGTATTGTGTAGTCTGATCGTATATCTGTTTAGAGAAAGTTTATACTTGTTTAATTAAACTTGTGTGGAGTCCATTTGTGGTGTCACCAGTAGGTTGCCGTGGTCGTGGTTGCACACACTGTACACTCGTGCCTTGGAGATAGGCCTGGCTGCTTTTGCCAAACTACTAAGGGGGTGAATAGGGCTATCTTGGCCTAACATTGAGTGGGGAGTCCTGGGTCTCGCATTTGGTGACAGTGGTGTGAGACGGGGACTCCGGCTTCCAACAGGACACAATTGGCGGTTAAGGATATCCCAATCACCGTATTACTGTAGTCAATGCACAGAAGAATATGATTAACTATATTGCAGCAAATGGGATCTTTTATTTGTCACAAAGTATCCCATCTGCTCAAATCTAAATCAGGCCCTCACTCCCACACTCAGCATACAGGTCTCCAACACAGATTATTCTCAAAAAATGCCTTCACTTGGCAGTGGAGAAAGTGTAGGCCACAGGGAGGTAAGTTATAAGGATTGGGCTAGGTAGAGGTTTAGCTTTGGAAAGGTTGCTTGGGTGTCAATAAATGATCATACACTTCGGTGGGACGGTTCAAATAGTTTTTCTCCCGTCAATCAATGTGAAGAAGAACTTCGAAGTCTCGTTGATTGATGGGAGGAAAAGTATTGGAACTGTCAATCTGTACTGGGAGATAACCTATCTTGAGCAGGGAAATGTGGCACAGGTATCTTATCCCTAGCTAGAATTCACTTTTTTAGGTAGGGTGAGGCAGAAAGACAGAATGATGAAGTGAAGCCCTAGTCGGCGACTGAGAAACTGTGAAACACACCTTGTCTTCGGTTTGTGGTTTGACCTTTGCAGTCTTAGTTTCATTGAGCTGCTGCGCTGCAACAGAAACACATGAATTCAGTCGCTGCCTACACTCACTGCAGCATCAGGACCAGAGATTACACTGAGCTGCCGTTTTAGATGGTGAGATGGCAAGAGCAGGGACTGGACTTTGGAGGTGAGGTCATGGGCAGAATAAGGATATCTGCTTGCCTAACCAGTACAGTTAATTTTCATTACCAAATCAAGGTGATTTACCACTTGTCTTTGCCACCACTGGGACATCTCGCTCTCCCTCAGTTATCGCCTCCACTGATGTCCCAGCTTTGACAAGATTGCTGCTGGTCTCTGCACATGGTGAAAAACATACCACACCCAATTTAGATACCAGATAGCCACCTAATTATTTTTGTTGCACTACATACAACTGCAATACCTCACTACAGTTAGATTGGCTATCTATCACTATCTTCTTTGTCTATCGAAAGTAATCAAGTTGGGATAGGGATCAAGAGGATTCAGGAATAAGGGAAGGGCATAAGGTAAGTCTAGGTTATGAATCTATGAATGGATAAGGGTTAGAAGGGAATGCAAAAGACATATGGTACTGATTGTGAATGTCATGATATCTCATTCCTGCCAGGCTGCACTGTTATGGAAACTGCAAGTATAAGACCACATTGATGGTCCATGACCATGACGACCACTCTGTCTCTGCCCCTGTACTTTGTGACTGTTTGTTTGATGATGATCAAGAAAACAAACAAAATGTTTGGTGCCTAAAGTACTACTTGGGCATGGCTGTGCGATCTTTTACAGTACCAAAGATTTTCCCCTCTTAGTGCTACAACAAGACATGTCATTTTAAAAAGGGGCAAGGCGAAGATTAAGAAAAAAGAGCTGAAGAAAGGTGCAGACAGGAGAAAGTCATATACAGAAACATGATATTTATATAGAAAAACACAGGGAAATACAGAGATAACAAACATCCAACATGGAACATAGCAAGTATACAGAGGGCCATACTTTTAGTAGTGGGGGATAAAATGAGATACAAGGGACACCAGAACCATCGTCCATGGTCGGGCGCTGGTGGTAGGGGTGGTTGTCACACCCACCACAGTGCTGCTGAAACTGGTACACGCAACAGTTGAGGCCCTCTTGTCCTTGGGTGCTTAAGAAAGAATATAAAAACCCAATGATTGGTGGTACTCTGTACAAACCCATTTTCTTGGCATGCACAGCATTGTACTTTTTCAATCAAATAGCTTATCCCTTGTTTCATAGTCCTAAACCTCAAACCATAAAATGTTTCACTATTCATTCTTTCTAAACAATGATCTTTGCTTCTCTGCCCCTTTTAATGAGCCAAATTAGTCACCCTTCACATACTCCACATCAGGGTGATTGGGACAATGAGCTTCATAAAGAGATGAAGCCACAGAGAAGAACGCAAGCCAGTTACACGAGAGCCCTGATACACTTTCCTATCATTGTGAGAGTGAGTGACATGATGACAAGTTGACAATCATTCCTTTAATCAGGCCAAGTAAACACTTGCCTAGCTCACACTGGAACAGAATCCTGGCAGTATCATTCACTTGAGTTCTACTACCCTCTTTTGTTCACAACTTTCTACATCTTCTCCATTAGGATGCGCGGCACCACGCACCGCTACTGTACTCTACCAATGGTGTGTGTTGCCCTTGCCTCTAAGGATTGTTTTGTGCAGGGAGGTGCAATGTATCTGTGTGTGAATATATATATACATATATATTCACTGAAAAAACCATAGGTTAGAGACCATATATAGTTAGGAATTAGCATTTAAAAAACCTTGAAAATTCACTGAAAAAACCATAGGTTATAGACCATATATAGTTAGGGATTAGCATTTAAAAAACCTTATTTTACTCACACAAAACCATTGAAATTCCATATATAGTTAGTTGCACTAACTATATATCGCGCACCCGCAATCCACTGCTGATGATGTCACATATTACATCATTCATGACATGGTCAGTGACATCACTGATGACATCACTGATGACATCTCAAATGACATCACTGATGACATCATCCAGTGACTGTGTGTTTCTGTAAAGTTTAAATATGTTTTACATATTGAAGAATGAGTAGATGTAGAAGTGTCTGGATGAAGGATTTAGTAGGTGCGTGACTGACTGTATGAGTGAGTGATTAAATGTGTCTCACTGAGTGCATGGGTTAGTGACTAAACTGTCTTAATTTGTGCATCATTATGTCTGTTGTTCTGTAAACTGCTGCATGTGTTGGTCAGTAGCTATATGAGTAACTATATGGGTTATTGATTGATTGCCCAAGTATTTGTATGGGAGACTGAGTGTGTGTGGCTGGCTGGGATGTGTGTGACTCTGTGCAGATCAATGTGTACTTGTATCAATGATTGTATAAGAGAGTACGTATGTGTTAGTATATGTTTCAAAATGTAAGGTGCTCTATGTTTAACTGTATAGATTAGAAAATGGAAGTGTGATTGATTATTTACAGGACTGACTAGGTGTGTGAGTAACTCCATGGATGAGTGACAGAGTGTGAGAGTCTGTATAGGTGTATGAGTGCATATGATAGTGTTGTAAAGATGAGTGATTGTATGTATGAATGATTGTATGGGTAAATGAGTGAATGTGTGTGTAAACATAGGAATCACTGAGTGTGTATGTAGTAACTAGTATTGGTGTGTCAATGGTTTCAAAAATTATACTCTGCATTTAACACTGGGTGTAACAGAGATTATATTAAAGTGTGAGGAGATGCATTGTATTGTCACATGAATGATATCATCAGTGATGTGGTCATTGATGTCAAATGAGAAGTCATCAGTGATGTCATTTGAGATGTCATCAGTGATGTCATTTGAGATGTTATCAGTGATGTCATTTGAGATGTCATCAGTGATGTCATTTGAGATGTCATCAGTGATGTCATCAGTGATGTCACTGACCATGTCATGAATGATGTAATATGTGACATCATCAGCAGTGGATTGCGGGTGCGCGATATATAGCTAGTGCAACTAACTATATATGGCATTTCAATGGTTTTGTGTGAGTAAAATAAGGTTTTTTAAATGCTAATCCCTAACTATATATGGTCTATAACCTATGTTTTTTTCAGTGAATTTTCAAGGTTTTTTAAATGCTAATTCCTAACTATATATGGTCTCTAACCTATGGTTTTTTCAGTGAATTTCAATGGTTTTTTAATAGCAAATATCATAAGCTGTCGAATGTCAAGTATGTGGTAAGTAAAAACATTTTCGTGTTTATGCACACTGATCTGCTTTGAATGCTGCCCCCCCCTCCCCCTCATTTCTATTAGGAGTACTCTCTCTTTGCAGATAGTGAAGGGTAGTTAACGCAGGCCTTTGCCCCCGTTGTAATCCGTCGTGCCTGCTTCTCTCTCCATTTGATTGATTGTTATCCAAGCATTTACTGTTTTAGAATTGGTTCTCTTTGGTTCATTCTCTATTTACAAACAAGCACAGAGTCGCAATACTCTGTTTAGTCTTTGCAGATAGCGAAAAATCGTGTAAAAAAACAAAAGGAATCGAGCAAAATCAGTAGGCCACTAATGGGATCTCTTTTTGACCTCGCTAAAATAGAAACATTAGGAACAACCCCTCATGACAAACACGAAACTATTGAGATAAACTGAACTCCACACCATGATGGCTGCAATACAGCTCGGCTCCGCCACCCACCCCGCCCAAAATAACGATAAACTCTATGCAAATATTACAAATATATACAACACACCAGCAAAGTAACAGGGTAAAACATTTTATTAAACAACTATTTACATAACTATTTTATACTTTTTGTTGCCCGATCCGGCTAGCTCAATCGATCGAGCATGAAACTCATGCACTCTGATGGTTCAAAGTTTTGAGGAGTGCTTGTAACACTGTCTGAAGCCTATTTGCACTTGCTTCAGCTTCACTATTCTCAAAGTAAAGTGGGGGCTGTTTGAGGACGTGACTGCATTTGTGAACAATGTAATGCGGTGCCACCCTGAACCGCTTGACGGAGGCCCCCGAGGGACGGTGTGATGGCGCGGACTCGGAGGGGGCGCTTGGCTCCGGCTCCCTCCCCAAGTCGTGTTCTCCTGGTGTAGCCTGAGATCGCCCCCGACATAGGTGGCCGGCTCCCGGGATCAAGCGGAACTTTTTGCCTTTTGGTAACTCTTCCATTCTTGACCTTGTCCCACAATCCGTTTCACCTAAAGAAACGCTGTAGTGGGGCGCCCCTTTACCATTTCAGTTGCCATTCCGCCCGCTTTTGCTACACTGTGCCTCTTCCGCTATTCAGCTGTTTACCGCCCGCTCTTTCGACTACAGCGTCTCGCTCACCATGTAGTTGAGTTGCTCCCGCTCTTGCGGTGCAGCGATAGCCGGCTGCCACAGTACTCTCAAAATGGCGGCCGGCTCTTCAGATTTGGGCGTGGTCCACTAAAATTGCCCTGCGACACCTTGGAACTCGGACGCTTGTCTGCTAGAGATTGGGCTCCATTCTCGAAAGCGTCCCCTCAGCCTTGAAGAATCTACAAAAGTCTTGGGGGCCCCCGACTCCCGCAGGCTTCTGGTGGAGAGCGGCTAGCATTATTGCTCGTCGAATGGCCACGACGGAGCTACGAAATGGTGGTGCTCTCATGCTAACGCCAGCTTCAGTCTGAAACATCCAGAAACACTGTAGACTACCAATTCGATCAGTTCCGGTAGCGCCCCAACGTGACCCGGTAGAGAAGAACTAGCCCTCCCCTCTTTCACTGATGGTTCTTGTTGCCTGTCCCTTCTGTTGTCATTTAACAGAACTATTTAGCCTGCTGAAAGGGGTTGTGTTCCGACCGCTGGTTGGTGGAGACATTTTGACTATATTCTAGACCTGCGTTGTCGCGTAATGCGTCATATGACGCGCCGCGTTAGCGCATCCGGAAGTGATCCGGGGCGCGACGCGCAGCGCGTAACGTAAGCATAACAGGTCATGTGACTTGTTAATAAAACTTTTCATTGGTTCATTTTACTTTTCTTATTCTAATGATGAAAGGCTTGGTCATATGACCTAAAAATTACGCTTTTTATTACTTTCGAACATTATTTTTTCTTAAATATATGTTATAATGTTCCAGGCTAATGTACTTTCCCGGAAAATTTACAACTGTCCTGCAAGTAAAATATATTCCTTTTTCGAGAAAAAGGGCGTTTCTTCGTCCCATGACGGAGCCGTTGAGCAAAAGAGGGTCGGCCTGCTGTCTTAGTCGCCGATACGCCTGAATATGAGATTCTTATCGATCACTTTATGTTGCAGGAGTAGAAAACACAACAGCCCTTGACCATTTATCTTTACTGCGTTCCTGCGTATTATACCTTTTACCCTTCATGTAATTGGTCTGCTTTATTTCACTTGCCTTTTACTGATTCTAAAACAGTGACTATTATTAAAAACTTTACCAATGTATATACTACTACCATGTTTTCTTTTAAAAACCTTTATTGTGAAAATGTCATTATACAAATACGGGCCTATAACCACGTGGGCCGGCCACGGAGCAAACTGTAATCGTATATGATGAGTAGACATTTACACTGTAGAGGAACGTAACGGGCGGGCCATTAGGTTGCAAGAACTAAAGTGTCTAACAGTTGCGGAATCGGTGGACGTACATTTTATAATTAAAATACGACAGGGCCAGTTACAATAAAATTATCTAGATACACATTTGCGGGCAAGTACCATGGGTGACGTTAATTCGAACTTTCAATAGTACAGTAATCAATAACACATCAGAACTTAATATCAATAGGGATATCGAAATATTCAATCTATTCTCGTCCCCGCCCGCCATGTGCTTCAAAGCTGCATACGAATCTCGTGATATCAAGGTTGTGCAACCAGTACACAACAAGGAGTTACGAGTCCCATTTATTCCGGCGCCATTTTGGGCGAGGACGGGCAGGTCCAGGATATAGTCAAAATGTCTCTACCAACCATCGACTATGATGATGTTCATATGCTGTATTTATTAGAGTAACACTCATCTGTCCACATGAAATTAATTTGCCACAATCTAAACATGTCATTTTAATCTTTCCAAAGTTCTTCTAAATATTTGGGACCGTTTCCCTTGCCTCTGAAGCTCTCAGTGCCACTTCTTTGATGAATGTACTGGCAGGTCGGGGGTTCTCCTCCAAATCTCTCTTTTATGCAGCACTATAATTAATCGGTGCCACCTCTCCATATGACGATGCATGGTATAGTTACCATAACTATATTTTTTTTCGGTTCCTCTGGAGAGTACATCGTGGCAGATGAAGCGTGTAACGTACCGGGCATTTACCTTTTTTTGCATGTAGAGGAAAGGAAAAAAAATTCGAGCGTCCGAGTTCTAAGGTGTCCCAGGGCCATTTTAGTGGACCAGGCCCAAATCCAAAGAACAGGCCGCCATTTTGAGAGTCCTCTTGCAGCCGCCTGTCGTTGTAGCATCAAGAGCGGCCGAAACTCAGCTGAATGGCAACTGAAACGGCATCTGAAACGGTAAAGGGGCGCCCCACTACAGCAGACGAGCCTCCACCTAGGAAGGCCCGTTCACGCCGCCTCCCCACCCCCCCCCTTCGGGCACCCCACGCCGTTATTCGGAGCAGGATTGTAGGATGGCCACACCAGTACGGCAACTTGCTAGACACCACCTCGGTGCCTACCGAATCTCAGCGCCTTGTGGTGTCTTCTATTCAGAAAACATTGTTGTGCTGCCTTCGACCTATTCGCCGCAAGTGCGCACGCAACTCAGCTGCATAGCTTGCTAGACACCACCTCGGTGCTAACCGAATCTCAGCGCCTTGTGGTGTCTTCTATTCCGAAAATATTGTTGCGCTGCCTTTGGCCCCATTCGCACATCGGTCCGCTACTGACGCCATCTCACAGGCCAACGGGCGCCCCACGCCGACTTTCAGCATTGTAGGATGGCCACACCAGTGCGGCAACTTACTAGACACCACCTCGGTGCCATCCGGATCTTGGCATCTCAGCGCCTTGTGGTATCTTCTATTCAGAAAATATTGTTGCGCTGCCTTTGGCCCCATTCGCACATCGGTCCGCTACTGCCGCCATCTCACAGGCCAACGGGGCGCCCCACGCCGACTTTCAGTATTGTAGGATGGCCACACCAGTGCGACAACTTGCTAGACACCACCTCGGTGCCATCCGGATCTTGGCATCTCAGCGCCTTGTGGTGTCTTCTATTCAGAAAATATTGTTGCGCTGCCTTTGGCCCCATTCGCACATCGGTCCGCTACTGCCGCCATCTCACAGGCCAACGGGGCGCCCCACGCCGACTTTCAGCATTGTAGGATGGCCACACCAGTGCGACAACTTGCTAGACACCACCTCGGTGCCATCCGGATCTTGGCATCTCAGCGCCTTGTGGTGTCTTCTATTCAGAAAATATTGTTGCGCTGCCTTTGGCCCCATTCGCACATCGGTCCGCTACTGCCGCCATCTCACAGGCCAACGGGGCGCCCCACGCTGACTTTCAGCATTGTAGGATGGCCACACCAGTGCGACAACTTGCTGGACACCACCTCGGTGCCATCCGGATCTTGGCGCGTTGTGCTGCCTTCGGCCTATTCGCACATCGGTCCGCTACTGATGCCGCCTCACGTGCCAACGGATTTTCTACGCTTTTTATACCCTATGCCGCATAACAGGTCATGTGACTTGTTTATAAAACTTTTCATTGGTTCATTTTACTTTTGGTTTCCTAATGATGGAAGGCTTGATCATATGACCTAAAAATAACACTTTTCATTGGATGAAAACTATTTTTTTTTCCCTAACGATGAAAGCCCCACCTTGTTTCTGGATGTTTCAGACTGAAGCTGGCGTCAGCATGAAAGCACCACCATCTCGTGGCTCCGTCGTGGTCATTCCGCGAGCAATCATGGCAGCCGCTCCCCACCGGAAGCCTGCAGGAGTCGGGGGCCCCCAAGACTTTTGTAGAATCCTCAAGGCGGAGGGGACGCTTTCGAGAATGGGGTCCAAGACCTAGCAGACAAGCGTCCGATTTCCAAGGTGTCCCAGGGCCATTTCAGTGGACCAGGCCCAAAAAGGAAAGAGCCTGCTGCCATTTTGAGAGTCCTGTGACAGCCGCCTATCGCTGCACCGCAAGAGTGGGCGCAACTCAGCTGAATTGCGGATTTTGACACAGTGGACCAAAAGCGGACGGAATGGCAACTGAAACGGTAAAGGGGCGCCCCACTACAGCAGACGAGGCTCCACCTGGGGAGGCCCGTTCACGCCACCTCCCCCCCCCCGGGGCGCCCCCCGCCGTTATTCCGAGGAAGGCAACTCAGCTGAATTGCGTATTTTGACACAGTGGACCAAAAGCGGACGGAATGGCAACTGAAACGGTAAAGGGGCGCCCCACTACAGCAGACGAGGCTCCACCTGGGGAGGCCCGTTCACGCCGCCTCCCCCCCCCCCCCCGGGGCGCCCCACGCCGTTATTCGGAGGGCGGCAACTTACTGGACATCACCTTGGTGCCATCGTTCTGCTGCCTTGGAACTATTCGCACAACAGTCCGCTACTGATGACCCACCCCCCGCGACGCCCCACGCCGGATACCGAAATCAGTGCGGCACCCAGCCAACATCACCTGGGTGCCGTCCAGAAATCTGAACGTTGTGCTGCCTTGGGACTATTCGCACAACCGACCGCTACTTCCTTCTTTTTCCCTAAAAATGTTTAAATGTTTTTACTGTTTTTGTTTTGTTGTATATATTTATAAGTTATTAAAGTTTTATAATCCTACTACTTTGTTGGAGTGCTATATATTTTTAATGTGACACATAATTGTAAAAACTTTGATGTACAAAGAGTCATCCCTGGAATCTTCCGCTTCAGGCTCGGTCCCCTCCCCAATCACAATACAGGATGGTTTTCAGATAGTAGGAACGCGTGTGGTGTGACGGATCTCATCGGGTGTGGGCCTTGATCTACTATAACTCCTTTGAAGAGGGGTAATTCTTTACAGCTGGGGCCATAAACTACATCTGCAGGGCTAGCTGATAGCCTGGGACCGGCCTGGACAATCGGACACAGAGGAAGAGGAGTGTCAGAGGGTGCGGTAGTGAATAGGGCGAAAGGGAGGTGTCGGGCGGGCACAGGGTGTGATTCTCAGGGAAGAGCAGCGCAGATGGGGGGAGGTTTATTGCCCATGCATAAGACAGAGAGCGGGGGTGACCAGTGCCTGGGGGAGATGCTTGCGAGGGTGGGGAGCCATGCTAAGGATCGACAGCGTGCAGAGAGTGGGTCTGATCAAGTCATCTAAAATGGCTGCCGTGCACGACAAAAGTGTGGCATTTGAAAAAGGCAAGATGGCGCAGACAATGTTTTTCAACACTTCCTGATTTCCTTCGAATCGAACGTTAACAGACGTTGGGGCATATTACCAAAGTTAAGCGATATTTATCCCTAACGATGCTTAGCAACGAATTTTTTACCGCTAAGCATCGTCAGAAATTATCGCAGATAAACCTTGCTATTATCAAGGTTTATCGCAAATGCGATAAAAAACGGCCGCAATGCATTAATATCGCTGAAAAGTCAGCGATATTCATGCATTACCGAGCTAATACTCTTAGCCATGTTATCCACCTCCCATTGGATAACATGGCTAAGAACTGCTCAGGGCAGGTGTTACTTTTTGGAGATATTCGCGCTTAGCGCGAATATCTCCAAAAGTTGGTAATAGGAGATAGCGATGTTAGCGACTGTTTCCAGTCGCTAACATCTTGGCATGCCCACTTTGCATGTCATTAGTGATAAATATCACTGACATGCAAAGTGGGGCCCAAGATGGTCGCTATCTCCTACAAGCGGTCGCTAACTGGTGTTAGCGACAGCTAGGTAATACGGAGATAATTTTATCTCCGCTTTCTTGGCTTTTAAAGCCAAAAAAGCGGAGATAAACCCCCTTGATAATATGCCCCGTTATCTCTCCCACACTACCGGTCCCCCTGGGCTTAAACGCCGAGATGGTAGGGACTGCATCCCGTGAAGATAGGCCGAGACGTCACTCAGCATAAAAAAAAGTAAAAAAAAGTCTATAAACATACAATAAGTTAAAAGTCAATCATTCTTCATTCCTTGTAGTACGCTCCCCAGTCCGCTTCCCGTTACGCTAACCGGGCGCACCCCACCAAAAAAACGAATTTTTTTTTTTGTTTTTTGCCCCGCGGAGCCCTTTTAAAGCCTCCACATCAAACCTATGGGGTCAGAGAGGATCTACTATGCACCCTTATGGTCATTTGCCCCTTCGCTTTGGCCTCCTCTTGTCTCTCGATCCTACCGAGAGACAAGATGGCGGCCGCTACGGACTGTTTGGAATGTTTACAGACGCCGGAGAACCAATCAGCTTCGCAAAGCTCCGTAACGCGAAAAGTACGCGAAGCGGAGCGCTGTTACAGATATATATCTTTTTTTGAACGTTAATTTCTCAAAATCCACTGGAGCACATATATTGAGACCTAGCAAAGGCACATCGGGCTACCAGTCCCTACAATTTTGCCAAGTTTCGTGCAAATCCATTCAGCCGTTCGATTATTATTATTATTTTTTTTTTGCCCCGCAGGGCCCTTTTAAAACCTCCACATCAAACCTAGGGGGTCAGGGAGGATCTACTATGCCCCCTTATGGTCATTTGCCCCTTCGCTTTGGCCTCCTCTTGTCTCTCGATCCTACCGAGAGACAAGATGGCGGCCGCTACGGACTGTTTGGAATGTTTACAGACGCCGGAGAACCAATCAGCTTCGCTTCACAAAGCTCCGTAACGCGAAAAGTACGCGAACTGGAGCGCTGCCCGGTCCGCTGTTACAGATATATATCTTTTTTTGAACGTTAATTTCTCAAAATCCACTGGAGCACATATATTGAGACCTAGCAAAGGCACATCGGGCTACCAGTCCCTACAATTTTGCCAAGTTTCGTGCAAATCCATTCAGCCGTTCGGGCTAAAAGTGAGGCCAACCGCCCTATGGAAAACTCAATGTTAAAAACACGTTTTGGGACCCCCCTTTTTTCTCGGCCCCCCCTTGACGAACCCCCCCCAAATTTTCAGGGGCTGCTCAGAAACAAAATGTTCCATTTTCCTGAAAATTTCAGCCAATTCCGTCCACAAACGCCAAAGTTATTAGACATAGAATTTTCAAAAATCCCATAGAGAAAAAATCCTAACTATATATACCTACTGGCGACCGCCAGTAGGTAATATATATATATATATTGCAGTATTTCATCCGTAACTCCACTCACAAGCAGGATAGATGAATGCGGACCCAAAGTTCTACGTGCCAGCTATTTTCTTTATTTAATCACCCTGCATCGCCGCCACGACGCGTTTCAACCCCACCTGGGCCCTGATTACATGACGCGTTGCGTATGCTTAACCAAATATTTAAAGTGCTAGTGCAAATTATAAATTACAAACAGCCGTTTCCACAATAGATAGTGAAGAAATACTTTATGAACCACGAGCATGGTATACAATATTATTATCAATACATCTGTATCTGTATAAATAAGACAATGTAAAATCCCAATCATATCTTACTGCTTAAATGCAAGTAGGGGACACACGTATATAAAATTTTATACAAAAGTATCAAAAAATATTGTAAATGGAAATTAAAATCTATAAAAACATTGTAAATGTAAACAAGCTAAAAATGCCAAAATGAATACCTTAATAGTATAAATATTTTACCTGATCCGGGCATTGTGTTGAGAAATTACTGTACAAGGTCATCATTAACATATGGAATGGCAGTGTACGTCATCCTAGAGGCAAGAGTATAAGTCCTCACTGGCATTAGGCCCCACCGGGGACTTTGTATTGAGCTCCAGTATGTATTGTGTTTCTAAAAAAAAAATATATATATATATATTGCCTACTGGCGGCCACCAGTGGGTAGTTATAGTTAGGACCTATTATGCATTGAAAATCCGCAACATTCTATTCCCAATAACTTTGGCGCCGATTGATGAATATTTACGAAATTTTCCAAACTTTTGGCCAGCTCTAGTCCGCTCCTATCCTGAAAGTTTCGGGGTGATTCATCAAGTGGGAGCTGAGAAAAAAGGGGGGTCCCAAAACGTGTTTTCCCCATGCAATTTCCCATAGGACCTTTAGCCACAGCTACAGCCCGAACGGATGAACGGAATTACATCAAGTTTGGCAAAGGGATAATCCTTGGTTCAGACTTGTGCCTTTTGGTTAAATGGTGTCAATCAGTTCAATAGTTCCTGAGAAAATTACAGTTAAAGTCATTTATATATCTATGGGCCCGGTGGATCCGCGGAGTGTGCGAGGATTGTCATTGTACCATAAGCGCACCCTTCCGATTACGCACTGAATGCTAATTGGCTGTCAAGTGGTTGTTAACATTCGAAACCAGGAACGGTTGGCAGCCATTTTGTGCCTTGGTAGAAGCGAGGCTGAGGAAGTCAGTGAAATATGTGTGCAAAATGGAGAAAGGGGGCAGGGTAGAAATAATGTTACCCTCTAGACCTGCTTAGGGCGTCCCAGAAAGACCCCCAGGGCCCACAAGTTATTGTTTTTTTAAAACCCAGCAGGTGCGTGTAGGGTGCGCGGACTGTGCCGTAAAATAAATATAATAAAACTAAGTTTTTTTTATAATTAGTCCCCGGGGGGTTAAAATTATTACATTTTATGTTGGGCCCAGAGGGGCCCCCCAGCCTCGGGGATCATCACCACCCGGGGCTAAAAAGAAAAAAATGGTGGGGGAGGGGTCCAAGGTCCCCAAAGCCGCGGGGACTGCCACACCCCAGGACTTTATGTATTGTGTGAGGGGACTGCGTGGCCCCGCTCCTGGAGCACTCGAGGGCCCCATTACCCCCCGGGGCTACAAAAAAACAACAGGGTTGGGGGGGCTGCAAGGTCTACAAAGCCCCGGGGACCACCACGCCCCGGGGCTTTATGTATTGTGGGAGGGCCGGCTCCTGCAGTATCCCGGGGTGTCCATCCCACCCACCCATAGCAAGGAAATCTGTTCTCTCTTTCAAAATCTAAATCAGATTGCTTTTCCACATGGGGAGCTGCATGTTAGTAGCTCCCCATGTGGAAAACAATGCCGGCTCCCAAACGCGTAGTAGTTGTGCATCAAAGGTGCTGGAGTCGCGCACTCTACAGATTATGAGTCGTGCATCCAGCATGTGCACACCAGGGGGCCGCACTCAGCGCTGCGCTGGGTCCGCGACTTTTAATTTTACCTTAAAAAAATAGCCCCTATCAGTAATTTCTTATATTCCCCTGGACCCTATCCCCCGGGTCTTATTAAAAATGTTGGGGACCATGGGGGGAGCCACAATGCCCCAACGGTCCAGCGGGCTACCCGTGTTCTTCGGGAGCCGGCATTGCTTTTCCACATGGGGAGATGCTAACTTGCATGTGCAAATGCAATCTGGTTTGGATTTTGAAAGTGAGAACAGATTTCACAGCTGTGTCTTTCAAAATGCAAACCAAGTTTGCATTTTGCATTCGCGAGGCTCCCGCCCTCTCATAGCAAACAGCAGTGTCCCGAGGGTAGGCCCTGGGGCGTGGTGGTCTCCAGGGTCTTCGAGGGGTCCAGGCGGAGAGCCACGCAGTCTGCTTCCCACAATACACAAATACCCAGTGGTGGTGGTTCCAGGGGCTTGAGGGGGTCATTGAGGTCTCCACACTTCTTATTTTGCAGGGGGGGCCTTGGAGCCCCCCACAACTGTTTATTTTATAGTCCTGGGTGTGGCTCTCAGTCTTGTATAGGAAATAGCAATGTTGAGTAAATCTTCCGGTAAGATAACAAAGGATTTTGAAATCCATTTTCGGTGTTTTTGTTGTAGTTTGTAGGCGCTAAAGCAACGACAATTTTAACTCCGTCTTTGTAAATATGCCACTGAGTTTTGTAATGTCGAAAATCTCGTCTTCCATTTAAATAGGCAGGAAGCATTTATTGAAGTTCATTGTGAATCGTGAAGCAACAGTGTCTAATTGTGATACATAATGAATTGAATGAGTTGTGTACTTGTTTTGCTCGTAATGTGCATGGGGCAGATTTACAAGTTCATTGCGTTACTATTGCATTACTTTTAAGATGTGAAAAGTGACGCGAAAGTGGCGCCAGGGGATTGTAAATCTGTTACACAGTGTTCTGTTTTACTTTGCTTTGCTTTCTGTAATGGAGAGGATCCAGGGTAAATATAACGGTTTCTTTTCAGCCAGTACCTTCCAACCCTACCCCCAAACTGCTTTCTGGCTTTCTTCCTGTTACCATAGTAACAGTTCATGGAACACTTACATGAGCACTGAGGTTAGAAGTTCACCACACTATGTTGCTAATGGAAAAAGTTACTGTGCTGGAGTTTTAAAACTTTTCCATAGGAACCGTTAGTCGTAGCTATAAACTCTGGTAAAGATCTTGTAAAGAGTTAGCCTCAGAATTCTACTTCAATATATAAATATCATTTCTATTGGGGACCCCCCAAAAAAAGAAGACGTATATACTTTTTTAAAATTAACTTTTATTGAAACAACAATAAAATAACTGGAAACGTAACTTAGAGATAACAATATAATAAATAACTAGAAACATAACTTTAACAAAACAATAGAATAAACAAAATGTGATATGGACTCCAATAGAAGTACGGTAGGTAATCTGCAAAATAAAAGTGAAAATTAGTGTTTAAAATTAGATCAATGTGACTAAATGAGGTCAAACGTTATAAGTCAAGGTAACACTTGGCAATATTTCCTTATTTTTACGTCTACAGTGTGCCTGATACATTTCACTTGTCTTACAGGCCTGCGTTCAAGAGGTGTCTGTATAGAAGTGCCTACTGCATCAGATTTACACTATGGATCAACAGGTCTTTAAAAGGATTCAAAGATGAGACAGAATAAGGTGAGAGATCAAGTCATTATGCAGGACAATATTCTTTAGGGCTTATTAACAAGACTCTTACGCCACGTTTGTGTTACTTTTCCCATGTTGAAAGTGACGCAAAAGTGGCGCAAGGGGCTTGTAAATAAGATCTTTTACGTCTAATGCATTTAATCGGAGGGATTGTATATCTAGGCAGCTCTGCTTACCATGTGTAAACACAGTGACCAACAGAGTTCACAACTTGAACTCAGCTTTGGTTCTACACGTCAGAGTGGACAGCAGCATCCATAACTTTAAAAGAGAAAGAGAAACAATGTGAGAGAGAGTGAGAGAGTGAGAGAGGAAAAAAACAACATTAAAAGTGTGAGAGAGAAAGTTATAGATGGAGCGGTTAATACCGGAGAAAATACTCGTAGCTCACCTTTTGCCTCTGTTGTGTGCCCAAGCACGTGCAGGTTCATAGTGCACCCTCCAGTTTAGTGATCTGAAAGATAGTATATAGAGTTAGTAATAGCATAGTACATACAATTGCACACATATATTTTTGGTTTATTTATTTGTACACTGAGGATACTATATTAAAACAAGCTCCACTGTAAGGAGGTGTCTGTGGGCTGTTGTTTTCCAAAGTAGTATATCCCATGCATTCCCACTGCATAGCGGTGAGTTCTCAATATTGGGTATCAAGACTGTTGCACCCCATTGACTCGCAGAGTCCGGAGGTGACTGTTTTTCTTGGGAAGTCAGAGGCAGATTTAGAAGCTCCTTGCACCACTTTTCCCATGTTAAAAGTGACACAAAAGTGGCGCAAGGGGCTCGTACATCTACCGTACATCTGCCCCTCAAACTGTTGTAACCTATCTATTTTCACTGCTGGAGGTAATTGTACATTATTACACAGTGACGCTGCTGCACACTACCCACGCTCTACTTTCACAGATGACTTGTCGTTGTTTCGGAAACAAGCTTCTTTGCTCACCTTGTGCATTTGGCCTGATTCAAAGAGGGTGCACTACGTGACGAAGCAGCCTTCTCAGAAGTTGTTACGATGGCCATGCATCCTCGTGGAATCCTCGAACGTTGAGCTTTAGAGGTGTTGGGGGGGGACGTCAATTTGTGAAACACAACCTGTATGATAAAAAAGGAAGTTAACATTGTTTGTCATTTTTTTGATCAAAGGAGAGAGGAAGTGAGAGAGTGACTGCAAAGAATATTCGCAGCTCACCTTTCTGTCACCGATGTGTTTTTCACCACGTGCTGGGACATATTGCACCCTGAAGCTCTACATATAAAAGATAGTAAAAGAAAAATGTTATGATTGGTATTTGTTACTATCTTAATGTGGAGTTGAATAACATCTCCCTTTCACACACCTTCCCTCTCGCATTTAAAAAAAATATTTGTATAGTTTATATTCCGGACGTTTGACCGATTATAAAAACGTTCCTGCTATTGGAAAAAAAATGTACATGCAATAAGATACGCTATATAGGACTGCGTACACCTAAATCGCTGCATCGCTTTTTTGTATCTTGTCTGCTATATCCCATCGACTCCCTCCGATGCGCACCTAGGCCTCATTGCTCACCTTTTTGTGGACAGGACCTTTTACATCATGCAGTCCCGCTCTGCCACCAAGAAATCTGACATATGGTGCAGAGTCTTGATATCGGTATGGTTAACGACATACTCGTGCTCCCATCATCATCATCGCAGGTTCTTCACCCGCTCAGTCCTTCCGGTACCACTAACTTAGTACCCAAAGAGGCCACACACGTGGTGGTGGGCAGCCTGTTCGGTGGTTCGGGCCTACATGAGGTGTCCGAACCACCAGGCGGGCCATCACAGCGCTTGCGATGGGAGCAACTCTAAAATGGCGTACAGCATGTGCGCCCGTCTTTTTTATAGGTACGGTCACGTGTGTAGTGACGGTTGAGCTGGATGGGTGTGGTGTGGGTGTATACCAGCTATGAGGGAGTGTGTGTGTGCCGTTCTGACAACTAGACCTGGAACTAAGAAATCACTACAATGGAAATCTGGGCAATGCTTTGTTGTTGTGTTTTCCTGGAAGTGTAAGTAGAGTGGGCTGGCATGACGAATGCCTGTGCTGCGCGAGGCTCTGAACCATGATTCTGGAGCTATGGGCGTGGTTCCGTCGTGAGCTATATGAGAAATCAAGTGATTCAGGTGTCCGTTTTGTAGTGCTGACGTCACCCGGGTCTTAAAAACAAATGTGTTATTATATCTATAAAGTTCCACAAAATGACCAACATGGAAGGTACAGGGTATTACTGACTCTATATTCGTTCATAGTTGCATACATAAAAGATGGTGGACATGACGTATTTCTGAGATTATGAATGATTATTGTACATTCAGTGGAGTGTTGTAGCTGTAGTAATACAGGGCTGTGAACGGTTTAAGTTGTAGTTTTTGGCACATGAAGGGCAGCTAATATATATACGTATGTGGTCATTCAGGTAGACTGTAGAACTTGATGCTGAAAATCAGTGTTCGAGTCTCAGAGTTGCGTCTACATCCTGTTATTGTAGAGTAATGACGTTATGTACGTGTGCCTAAAAATGTATTGTAAATACGGTGCTCATGTAAATAGCTGATATAGTTTTGGGTTGATTTTGCGCTATATAAATAGGCTTTAAAAAAAAAGAAAGGAGGAATAGCCCACACTTACTGTCACAGGTAAGATGTTTGCATACGCTATTTATAGCACAATATAATGTGGTAGGGCGGAGGAGCAGCATTTTATAAACACAATTACACAGACACAGATAGATAGTTGAAGTGGGTACGGGCAGGTGTGCCCGACTCCATTTTATTACGCTGTTGTTGGTAACAAGTAGAATAGTAATCATTATATCATATACAGATATTTAATCATAAACGGTTTATGACTTCTGCTGTACAAAGTTAGGAGCATTGTATGTGAAAAAATACACAGAAGATTCTATCGTAAAGGGTTTATGAGTTGTGGTGCACTGAAGTAGGGGCTGTTTGTGTGGAGCCTGCGATGATGCGTGGTCCAGGCAGACCGCACTAGTAAAAATGTGTTTTGACTATTGAATTTTGCCTTAACAAGGGCACGTGGCGATTATTTACGTTGTACTGATTTAGTGGTACGGCTGGTGTTTATGGTGTGCTCACCCTGCGATGATGCGTGGTCTGAGTGGGCTGTACTGAAATCATTCACTGTTGCATACTGGACTATATGAACTTAGACGGGTGAAAAAAAAAGTAGCATCGATGGTTATCAATTGCTGTGCAAACTAGGTGTACTGATTGCTACCCATAACAAATTAAATGATTCCACTTCACGCAGTGCATTGTAACTTTTACAAATTGGGGATGTATGTCTGGTGGCGATGTTGAAGGTGATATCCCAGAGGTACTTGGTATTGCCAGTGGTGGAGGTACATTTTGGCGCAATTTTCTACATTTTTTTATCATAGTTCACAGAATGCAAGGATTGAAGGTGCTTGTGCATACTAGCAGTGCATCAGCACTATTTTTTTCTCTGCTTTAAATAAATCAAGGCTGAATTTAATGCTGTTTGTAGTGTAGATGAAAAGGTAAATTCAAGTTGTGAACCCTACTGTGCACAGTATACATGGAAGCTAGTAGTCAGTACAGTTATAGAACAATGCTTTTTTTTAACTTATTTTAACAAAATCTGAATACATACAGTATAATTGTCTCTGCATTAAATAAATCAAGGTTGAATTTCCTACTGTCTACGGTGTAGATGCAAAGGTGAATTCAAGTTGTAAACCCTGCTGTCCGAGTGTACATATTAGGGTGGAGTGCATTATCTGCAGTTATGATTGAAGTGGAAGATAGAACATGTATGGAGCGTGCATTTTATTATTCAACTAAATGTATAAGTGATATAAAAAAATGTTTCAAGGAAGCATAATAAAGGGATATTGTCTAGGGTTTGATAGGTGTTATACTTAGTTTGGTTTACACTGAGTTAGTGGTATCTAAAACAAGAAGGTTCTGTGGAGCCTGCGATGATGCGTGGTCCGGGAAGGTTGTATTGATAGTAATGTTTTTTGTGTTGTGAATGGTGCCTTAGTAAGGCCACGTGATACTCATTTTGGGTGCACTGAGTTACTAGTACCTTTGGTGCTTAGTTTGTACATATTCTGCGATGATGCGTGGTCTGGGGGGAGGGGGGCACAATAATTAGAGTAATGTATTTTTTCGATCGGATTCTGCATGAATTCTACTTAAAAGTAATAGTATGCCTCATTGCTGACATAAAACTGTTCACTCTTCTTTCCGATGATTTATGGTGCACTGAGTTAGTAGTGTCTTTGGTGCTGACCTTGTACGTACCCTGCGATAATGCGTAATGCAAGGGGGCTGTACTGGGAGCAATGTTTTTTGCCTAGTGAATTCTGTTTTAATAAGGTTACGGGGAAATTACTTGGGGTGCAGTGATTTAGTGGTACCGAAAGAACTCAGCTTGTGTGTACCCTGTGATGATTCGTGGTTCGGGGGGGGTCGCAGTGGTAAAATGTCTCTTGTCTACTGCAATGCGTCATGTACAATCGTCATTCTATCTGAAAAAATCTGAACACATACAGTACAATTATGTCTTCACTAAATTAATCAAGACGCACAGTAGTATTTTTCAGCCTAAAATAAATCAAGACTGAATTTTATGTTGTCTGTAGTGCTTATGCGCCACTGGTATCAAGCGATAAACTCTTTTGATCGCAGTGTACATTTAAAAACAGAACTCACTACAGTCATTGAGGAATATTTTTTGTGGCATCCTTTAACAAAATAGTCTTCGCCTTACATAAATCAAGGATATCTTGAATGCTGCCCATAGTGTAAATGGAAAGCTGAATTCAAGTTGTGAACCCTGTTGTACGCAGTGTAGATTGAAGGCCGTAGTCGACACAAACATCGATGAATGCTATTTTGCCACAGTTAACAGAATCTGAGGACACAGTACAGTTGTCTCTGCCTTAAATAAATCGAGACTGAATTAAGTGTTGTCTGTAGTGCTGATGCGCTTCTGGTGTCAAATTGTGAACTCTGTTGATTGTGCATTTCAAGGCAGTACTCAGTACAGACATTGAGGCATGTTTTTTGTCGCATCATTTAAAAAAAATGCCTCTGTCTTACATAAATCAAGGCTAATTTCAATGCTGTCCGTAGTGTTGATGCAAAGCTGAATTCAAGTTGCGAACCCTGCTGTCCGCAGCGTAGATCGAAGGTTGTAGTCAGCACAGTTATAGATGAATGCTTTTTGTCACATCCTTTTACAAAATCGGAAGACATAGAGTACAATTGTCTCTGCCTTAAATAAAGCAAGGCTGGATTCAATGAGGTCCGTAGTGTTGATGCAAAGCCGAATTCAAGTTGTGAACCCTGCTGTCCTCAGTGTAGATCGAAGGCTGTAGTCAGCACAGTTATAGACGAATGCTTTTTGTTACATCCTTTTACAAAATCGGAAGACATAGTTTCCAATTGTCTCTACATTAAATAAAGCAAGGCTGGATTCAATGCTGTCTGTACTGCAGATGCAAAGCTGAATTCAAGTTGTAAACCCTGCTGTCCGCAGTGGAGATCGAAAGGCAGTAGTCAACACAGACCTACGTCTGCGGTGCTGTGGCGTTGAGTTCGGAATGGGCCTGTATCGAGGAGGCACGTGGTCATGGTGGCAGCCACATGGCAGGGTGAGGACCTTCGCTGCGGTGGAGTCTCTTCGCTTTGCAGAAGTAAACCACGCCCAAGCAGTAGCCTAATTATTTATAGCCTTACTTTGACGTTATTTACGTTGGACTAGCCTACTCTGCTTCTGTTTCAAAGGTGGGGGGGGTGAACACAGCTACATGACCGAAATATTCCCCAGTGTCTGAGATAATATGGTTGCGTTTACTATTCAGTCCAGTACACGTATCAATGGTATATCTACACACTGAAAAGTTTTTAGTTTGTATAGTGAATTGTGTATAGTATTTCACTGGTAGTCTTAGCGTAGTGTACATTATTGTTGATGTTTGAGTTCTTTCCCTTATACATACTTGGTTGCCATATCTCTGTAGATTGAGCTAGTGTACTGTTGAGGGGATATATTCTTTTGGAAAGGTCCATTATCCTGTTTTGCGCTGTCTCTGAGGTAGTAGGGGGGAGGGGTTGGGGGGTGGTTGTGGTGGTGTTGGGTTTTGCAATTTTTTTTGGTGTCGGAAGTGTATAATTAGAACCTCTATCACATATTGATCTTTGAATATGGGTGTGAGTTGGATGTAATTCACGCACTACATAGTCGGCGTCCTTACACTAGTTAAATGTTGATGTTAATTTTTTAGTGGTAAGTGGAACTATTGCCTGTTTTTTAGGTAGCATTGCAAATTTGGTATCTTGTTGAAGATATGGGGAAGTGGTCAACATTATAATTAGGAATTGTCATTTAAAAAACCTTTGAAATTCACTGAACAAACTATAGGTTTCAAGCAGGTTATAGTTAGGAATTAGCATTTAAAAAACCTTAGAAATTCACTGAAAAAACCATAGGTTTTAGGTGTGTTATAGTTAGCTGGACATTTCACACATACAAAACCATTGAAATTCCTCCTTTATAGTTAGATGTACTAACTGTAACTCTCGCGCCTGCAATCCACTGGTGATGATGTCACATATTACATCATTCATGACATGGTCAGTGACATCACTGATGACTTGACTGATGACATCTCAAATGACATCACTGATGACATCATCATGTGACAATCAGATACACCTCATAATACACTACTATAATCTTTCATCTCTCACTGTAAAATACAGAGTACCATATTTTAATCCATTGACACACCAATACAAGTATCTAAAAACCCACTCAGTGATTCCTAGATCTACCAAACATCTAATCAATTACCTATAGATTTACTCATACATGCTGTCAATGATCAATAGAACACTATCAAATATACTTATACACCTATATTGATATTACACACCAGCACATATCCTATTTACTCATGCCGTCATCCTGCTCACTTATGCAAACAATGGGTCATACTTATATTTACTCAGCTACACACTTATACAAATACCACTTCATTATTCATTTAGATAGTAACTCATACTTAGCGTGTTATAAAATCACTACTGCAAGTATACAGTTATCCATACAGTCACTCATGCAATCACTGAGTCTTATGTATACCTATTTATATACAACAAATTTCACATACACTGCCTTTTATTATTCTAGTTTGTTGGACATGTATCATTGAGAGATATATTTGCTCATCAGCTCATCCATATGCATATTCACTCAGCAAAACAACTATTATAACATGTAGTCTTAACGTCATATACCTACTGAATCAACCTTGACACTCTCCCATACAAATAATCAGTTAACTAATCAATAACTAATATAGACTTTCACGTAGCTAGTAACCAAATGGTGCAGCAGTTTACACAACAACTGACAAAGTAATACAGATATTCACACAGTTTAGTCACTATCCAATATATTTAGTGAGACACTATAAATCAGTCCAGTAAACAGTCAATCACACTGCTACTAAATCCTCCATCCAGACACTTATACATCCACTCATTCTTCAATGCAGATTGCTATATATATAATATAAATTGAAATATGGAACCAAACACATTCACTGGATGATATCATCAGTGATGTCACTGACCATGTCATGAATGATGTAATATGTGACATCATCACCAGTGGATTGCGGGCGCGAGAGTTACAGTTAGTACAACTAACTATAACGGAGGAACTTCAATGGTTTTGTATGCGTGAAATATCCAGCAAACTATAACACCCCTAAAACTTATGTTTTTTTCAGTGAATTTATATATATATATATATATATATATATATATATATATTCACTAAAAAAACATAGGTTTCAAGAACGTTATAGTTAGTTGAACATTTAACTCATATAATACCAGAGAAATTCGCCTGTTATAGTTAACTCATATAATACCAGAGAAATTCGCCTGTTATAGTTAGTTGAGCTAACTATAACTCGCGCACCCGCAATGTACTGGTGATGACATCACATATTACATCACTCATGACATGGTCAGTGACATCACTGATGGCATCACTGATGACATCTAAAATGACATCACTGATGACATCATCCAATGAATGTGTGTTTCTGGAAAGTTTAAAATCTTTTCATATATATCTATGCCAAGGTGTATTGAAGAATGAGTGGATTTACAAGTGCCTGAATAGATTATTTAGTATGTGCTTGACTGACTGTATAAGTGAGTGATTGAACATGCCTTACTGAATGCATGGGTTAGTGACTAAACTGTGTGAAAGTCTGTATTAGTCTCTCAGTTGGTGTGTAAGCGGCTGCATGGGTTGGTGAGTATCTACATGAGTGTCTATATAGGTTATTGATTTGTTGTCTGAGTATCTGTATGGGTGACTGAGTGTCTGTGGGGGTGTCTGTGTGTTTGTGTGACTCTGTGCATAGATGTCTTAGTGGGTGATTCACTGGTTGTATGGATTCAAAAGGGCATCTGGGAAGGGCTGTATGGATGACTTAGTGTGTGTATGGGTGTGTTAGTGAGTGAATGCATATCTCAGTGGTATATGTGTGAGTAACTACATATGTTTTATGGCAGTATATGTGAGTGTTGGAATATATAAATGATTATACATGAGAGTAAGTTCTTTGAAGAGTGTGTGTATAAATCAGTGTCTGCTTGTATCAGTGATTGTATAAGACAGTAAGTATGTGTTAGTATCTGCATAAATAAGTGATGTGGTGTGTGTATAAATTACGGAGTTGGTGTGTATAACTGCAGATCCAAAAAACAATTGAGGAAGTAAGAGGCAGCAGTGATAGAATCACCCTCCTGAGCTTAGTATGTAAACAATGAGATTCTATCAAAAGTGGTGGAAGTGATTATTTTTGAGGTATTTTGGGTTTTGTGAAGACCAACTGTCTTGTGAGTAAAAAAGGGGGGAGGGGCCCTCTCTGCAGTTGGCAGAAGGAGAGCACTATGTGCTTTTAAAATACCCCTCACACACTATGAATCCCATAGTGTCATGCTTCATCATCGGGGTCTTCCCGTCCCTCTGCGGGGCGGGGCGTGCTACGACCTATGAGCTATGCGGGAGCACTTTAAGTAATTGACGATAGGCTATGTGTAGTGTAAGGACAGTGATAAGTGATAGGGGTGTAGGGACCTATATACTTGAATAATGTGATTTTTTTAAAAAAAATTGTTAAAAAATTCCTGGCTAGTCGAAAAAATTGATTTAATGGTTTCTCTGGCTGGAAAAATTAAAAAGGGGTAGAAGAGAAGAACAAAATGTATTGTCTACTTGGTCGACATGACCCCTTCTGCCTACTCCTCAGGTCCTCTGTTAGTCCCTACTGAAAAATACTACATTCTTTAATACAGATTGTATGCCTATTGTCCTAAACCTGGCAGCAAAAATCGGTTGCCTGGTTTATTCCCCAGGGCTTGAGTGGGCCCAGTGGGGTATGAAAAAGCAACAATGTGACCTTTTGTGGTCCCTGTGGAGACAAATGGGAAAAAGAGGAACAGAGGAAACAGTTAACCGTAATTCTCAAAAACCCATTCATAACGAGAATCACATTGTGTTCTTGTATCATTAGGTACTTTGCAATAGATATGCATATTCATCAAAGGCGAACCGGTAATGTCTTCTCTACGGTTCCGGTCAGAGGGTGGGATCACCCTTCAGAACTTTCACACTGACAAAAAAACACACCCCAATACACGTCACACATACACCTTGCAACCGACCAGTTCCTAGGTTGTTGTCGTTAGAATAGAGTAAAAGGGAATGATGTTGGATCCCCTCAGACAATTCCAGTAGGAACTTAATCTGTATTTAAAATGAGCCCTTACGTTGGTCAAACAGCTCGTTTTTACATAATCGGAATAGAGATAAAAAACATGTTTTCATTGCATCAATGTCCTCGTTAATACATACAGTTTATTTCATAGTTGCGTGCCCCATGAGCTTGCGTCTTAGGGTTTATGGTCTGCGGAGTACTGAAAAGGAAAAAGGAAACCGAATCACTCGAAGTGTATCTAAACGAGTGTTCGTTCTGCCCCCGCGTATAACTGCATACATGAGTAAATTGGTATGTGATTGATTCTGTGCATGACTGACTAGGTGTGTGAGTAACTCTATGGATAAGTGGCGGAGTGTTATTGTATGTATAGGTATATGAGTGCATATTATAGTACTGTATTGATGAGTAACTGCATGTATAAGTGACTGGATGTGTGTATAGACCTAGGAAATAGTGGGTGGTATATAGTATCTGGCATTTTGGTGTGTATGGTTTCAAAAATAGTAGTCTGTATTTTAAAGTGTGTGTATCAAAGTTTATATTAGGGCATCAGTATATGCATCAGATTTTCCCATGGATGATATCATTAGTGATGTTATCAGTGATGTCATTTGGGATGTCATCAATGATGTCATGAGTGATGTCACTGACCATGTCATGAGTGATGTAATATGTGACGTCATCACCAGTGCATTGCGGGCGCACAAGTTATAGTTAGCTCAACTAACTATAACAGGCAAATTTCTCTGGTTTTATATGAGTTAAATGTTCAACTAACTATAACGTCCCTGAAACCTATGTCTTTTTTTGTGAATTTCTAAGGTTTTTTAAATGCTAATTCCTAACTATAACGTCTGTAAAACCTATTTTTTCCCGTGAATTTCAAAGGTTTTTTAAATGTTAATTTCATATTTTATTGTTCATAAAACCTATATTTTTTCTATTATATTTTAAAATATTTTGGAACTCTATTATACTTCTTTTTTTAACTTTGTAATGTTTTATATCTTCCCCCAAAAATATGTATTTCCCTTTTTTTTGTTGAGAAAACTGCACTCCCATACCGGTAGCGTACCAAGATCCATCACCACGCAAATCGGATCCACCATATTGCAAAACTCGTAAATGATGCGCATTTCGTATCCGACGGGTTTGTGGCACCGCGTCCCGCGTAACATCATATACGCATGAAGTCGCCCCAGCTGCTACTTTCGTATTCAACTGGCACGCAGTACCAAGCCACGCATTAGGTCATGTCCGTATGGGGTCACGCCCACGCGCGTTGCCTATGCGACAAGTGCATGCTGCCAGGCCCTGTGTTATGTCACAGACGCATGATGTCATGCCGGGTACATAATTACCTCTTTTTTTGTTTCAAAAGTATATCTAAATAACTTTAAACAGTATATCAGAGCAAGGGATAAACTAAAATATTTTAAACATTTATATATTTCTAACTGTAATAAACGTATATTATGATAAATATATTTTCTCAAAATCGCGTTGGGTGTGGCCTCCTTGTACGCTCGGTGCTCGATTGCCATGTGACCTTAAAAAAAAGCATTTGATTGCTTCAGATTGCTTCATAAAATTTCCCACTGTAACAGTTGGATGACCCCACCCATTTTAGTCATTCTCTCTACAGCGTTTGATGAGAGACACCTCTTCTGCTTAAAGAGCTTTTTTTATTTTTTATTGCTGTATACACATATCTTATACTACACAACATGCAACGATCATCTTGATTAATATTCACAGTCTGTACATTAGCCTTCCACGTGTGTTGGTCATGCATCTCAAACGTTACATCAAAAAGAAATGTGTGTTACACGATGCCCCTGGTGTGTGTGTGTGTGTGCACATTATTGTGCTGCCTTTCGGCCTGGGTATGGTTGGCTCTAAGAAGTATCATCAAGCCACGGGCAGAGAGCACATCCTAGATCACATGTGACAAACAGTAAACAGTAATGTGTACATTTGTATTGCTGTAAGCTCTGTTGTCAGGCTTTACCAATATAGTAGTGTGTTATATGTGAGACTTTCAGATTCACGTTTGACATTCATTGCTTGACTGTAATGAGCGTTATAACTGTGTATGACGAAGCCTCACTGCTGATCCTCCCTCCATCCGAGCACATTCATATGTGTACGCTTCGCGATAGCAACACTTTTAATAATACCGCACACCATTGACATGCGTGTCTGGGCATATCCACAACCTTGACAACAACATGTGATGTTCGCCATTGAATCTTTTCGAACAGCATCTCATTAGCGTTAGTTGCCGCCCTCCCGATACATGCTACATTAATGTAAATTGCGCATTTTGCGACATCAAAACTGCAAAAGAAACACACATTAGTACACTTCCTGGCCAGCCAGGAACTGAACAACGCCCAGATCCCCGGAATAATTATTCACACGCCTACGCTGGCATGGTGTACACAAGTCCAGCCCACTTTGCGCACGTATAAATAGGATAATGACAACATCACATGTCCCAGTTCTTCAACACTGCCTCAGGTGATATGGCCACATCCACCTCGCATATCACAATGTGCAATAAAAAAAGGGATCAATGTGGTGTACACCATCCTGGCAATCAACACTGACTCTAACTTGTGAACCCTACTGCCCGTCGTCTTCGAAACGGATCCATGAGGTGTACACCATCCTGCAATCAACACTGCAACTGAATTGTGAAAACTGCTGCCCGTAGTGTTTGCACACACAACAATGACAGCATGTGAGCAGTGGGGCCTGGGTGCGAAGCGGCTCCAATTAAGCGTGCTGCTGCGGGAGGGTTGGGCTGCATCAGCCTGAGTGCGCAGGTGCGAACAAGCGAAGTTGCCCTGCATAATGATGTGATCTCTGACCTCATTCAGTCAAATCTCTGTCACATTTTAAAGACCTGCTGGACCGTACTGTAGGCCTGAGCCAGCGGCCAGCGCTGCCCTACAGACACGTTTTGAGCACAGGCCTGCGGGAGGGGTGGGGTGCATCAGCCTGACTACGCAGGTGCGAAAAAGCGATGTTGCCATGCGTAATGATGCGATCTCTGACCTCATTCAGTCACATGTCTGTCTCATTTTAAGGACCTGCTGGACTGTATTGGTGGCCTCAGCCAGCGGGCAGCGCTGCCCTTCAGACACATGTTGAGCGCAGTGCTGCGGGAGGGGTGGGGTGCATCAGCCTTGCTGCGCAGGGTCAAACAACCGATGTTGGCGTGTGTCATGATGTAATCTCTGACCTCACTCAGTCACATGTCTGTCTCATTTAAAGGACCTGCTGTCCCGTACTGTAGGCCTGAGCCAGCGGGCAGCGCTGCCCTACAGACATGTGGCATTGGCTTTTAGGGCACTGTAGTGAGCTCATTACTAAGTGTACATGCACACAGGCTTCCACCACTGCATTACACGCGCACATTATGCTTCTAGCATGCGCGCTGTTCCTTTGTATGTGAACGTTGGCATACCATATTATTATTTAACCTTGTGTATACTTGTGCACTCCAACTCCTCTTTGAGCCACGATTACCACTAACAGTTGGTAGATAGCACTTCAAAGACGAAGGATGCACTCAACTGGTGTTTTCTATTAAGCTTGAAATAAACCTTCATTTACCTCCACACGTTTCCATCATTACATTATTTCTCCCTTTTCAGACACTGAATTATTTAACCCAAAATGGGCGGAGGGGGTGCTCACCCCGTAATGATGCCCTGGGCATTCTGATGCCTTCCATTATGGTATCAAGGAACCGTCCCCGACCGGAGACCTGCACGCCCACCCTACAAAGGTACCCCGGAGTCAGAGCTTGCACCAACATGTTGTTGGACACACCAATGGTGGCAGGTGAGCAGTGAAGCCTCAGTGCGCAGGAACTACAATTGAGCACAGTGCGGGGAAGGTGCTGAGGTGCAGCAGCCTGGGTGCACAGGTGCAGACAATTACCGTAGCTAATAATGTAATCTCTGGCCTCATTCATATGTTTCATTTTAAGGACTTTCTGGACCATACTCTTTCTCGCTGACCCCAGCGTCCTAGGCAAAAGGTTGATGGGAGGTAAACACTGAGGGCTGGGTGCAGTAGGCCAACGCTCTGTCTCCTCCGCCCTCTGTTCTTGGTATTGTACACTGCTTCCGGAGGAGTCCAACCCACGTATTTCATGTTATACTGTTGTTTGGTCTAATAAACTTGGTTTCCATGTATTTGTGTTGTTTTAATAAAGGTTCTTTTTTTTCAATAGATAAGTGAGTGTATAGGTATTCTTTTTCTGACAACACTTGTCTGTAGTTTATTGTGAAAATCGTCTGTTTATAGGATGTTATGAGGGAAAACATTTGTAATTTGGGGTCTACCTACCAAATATAAACCAACAGACTGTTACATAAATGAAGCCTGGGTAATTCTACAACTGCAAGGGTCTATGAGTGTATCACTTTATAACACCATGAGTACTGCCCATGTGATGACAGAACCAATAAGGCACTGCCTAGGACCACTGAGGCTTCAGGGACTGCCAAGGTCCACCCTGCATATTTAAGGAAAGCCCCGGTGTGTGGCGATCCCCGGACTTCAGTTGACCTCAAACCCCCCGAACAATTAGTAAACAATACCCGGGAAGGTGGTGATCCCCTAGGCTTCGAAACCTCTCTGTGCACTCGCGCACCTAATTCACATGTGACATTAAGATCCCCAGGCCTACAGAGACCCCGCAATATAATAATAGGATTGGCCACGGAACATTACCCACCAGGGGCCTCATTTAAATGAATGGGTGGGACCCCGCTTCTTCTTTTTTTCCTCCATTTTTCCCATCCAGATCCGCTCTATTAAAGTGATACGAGGTTTTCCTCCTCTCGCTTCAACTAGTCAAACAAGGATTTGCTATCACATGGTGGAAGCCATGGACCCGCCCTCTAATAGCAAACATAAATGTCCCGCGGATGCACACCCCGGGACATTGTTCTATGACCATGATGCATTGGTTAGTATAAACACATACTAACACTACTTACACACGTGTAGTACAGCGACCAGAGTGTAGTGAAGAGGCAGAGGAAGCGCAAAATCTAAAAATATAAATCCTACCAGAGGTTGGATGACATAGTTTAATGAGCCGACGACCCTGGGATCAGCACAACCCAGGCAACTTTAAAATATTGGCGAGTGCTGCCTTCTTTTTACCTTCTCCCACTGGTCGCCCAAATTTATGTAGTGAAGAGGCAGACAGCAGTGAATCCAATAAGTAGATTTATTGCAGGAAAACAAGGCATCTTAAACACCCACCAACAGGAGCAGACAGCAAGGCAACCATCTTCTCCAGCACCATGCACAAACTCCCCAAGGTTCCCCTCATGACAGCCTTACATTCTAACATTACATACTTACATTCTAGTAGAATTATATACTAACATTCTACTATGACTTACATTGGAATACTACACAGAGCACATGACTTTACAGCAATGAGCTCATGGTTTCATCCAGGAGTCTTGAGACCGGTAGGGGTGAGTAGTTCGCTTCCCACTCCCTGTATTATATAAACACAAACTAACACTACATCCACAGGTATAATACAGTGCCCGGAGCACATCACTTGACAGCAATGAGCTCACGATTTAGGCTCACAGTTTAATCCCAGAGTTTTCAGACCAGTAGGAGAAAGTAGTTCGCTACCCACTCCCTATATATTATATACACATACTAACACTACTTACACAGTTATACTACAGCAGCTAGTATCCTACAGCGCCCAGACCCCATCACTTTACAGCAATCAGTTTGGTTTGATCCCCGAGTCTTCACACCGGTAGGCGTGAGTACTTCGCTTCGCGCTTTCGGTATAGGGGTCAGTAGTTTGCTTCCCACTCCCTGTATGGTATAAACTCCTACTAACACTACTTGCACACATATACTACAGCACCCAGAGACCATCCCTTTACAGCAATCACCTCGGTTTGATCCCTAAGTCTTCACACCAGTAGGCATGAGTACTTCGCTTCCCGCTTCCGGTATAGTTTAAGCTCACGATAGCAGTCAGTACTTCGCTTCCCACTCCCTGTATGGTATAAACGCCTACTAACACTACTTGCACACGTATGCTACAAAGACCAGAGCACATCACTTTACAGCAATGAGCTCACAGTTTAGGCTCTCTGTTTCATACCCGAGTGTAGCAGCATATCATCTCAGCACCATATCACTCTGAGCAACAACGCACTTTCAGACCGGTTGGAGTGACTACTTCGCTTCGCACTCCCCCACAGAGGTTACAGTGCTCCTACCCTCCTTTCTTACTTTTGTTCACTGTTTTCCCCTTACTCGCTTCAACGGAATCACAAAATGGCAGCCAACACTTCCTAGTTGCAACTGCTCGCAGCGCTCGCAACCAATAAGCAGCAAGCTCGTAACACCTCAGTCAATCAGATGGCAGAATTCTCAAATATCGATATCTGTAAATGTTTATATTTCTCCAAAACTACTGAACGAATTTACACCAAATAAACAAAAGTGTGCGTTCTAGACCATGACCCTTCACACTGCCACATTTGGGGGAATTACATTCACCCGTTCGACCTGTAGCCTTGTCTAAAGTTTCCTATGGAAATTAACATGGGGAAAAAACGTTTTGGGACCTCCCTTTTTTCTCAGCCCCCCTTGATGAATCACCCTCAAACTTTTACATAGAAGCTGATATGAACAAAGAATTAGTTTTAAAAATTTCATGAAGATTCATCAAACGACGCCAAGGTGTAAGCATAACAAAAAATGTTCTTCCTAGTGAAACTTTGTCCTAACTATAACTACCAACTGGCAACGGTCAGTAGGTAATTAATAAATAATAAAAAAAAAAAAAATATATATATATATATATATATATATATATATATACACACACATATATATGTACAATTTCTTAAACTTAAGGTACCTTGCCTGCGATCATGTTACCTGAAAGAAATTTTTTTTGAAAACAAAATAATAATTATTGGTAATTTAGTACTCATGGAGCCCCATAACCTCGACACCCAGTGGGTCGAGCAGGTTCTGCTCCCTATCAAGGACATCTGCCCAGCATTGTCAGGTGGTGCTGGGTGCGAGTTATTCCGGTGCTGCATAGCAGACATTACCCACTCGCCCCAACAGCAGCTGAAACTTCTACAGGGCACAGCTGTTGCCGGGCCTGCCGCCTGCTGCTAGCACAAAGAGGATGGGGCGGGCTGAACCCCTGCCCTTCTATGTCACCCGCATGCTGTGCGGTTGGCGCCCATGCTGCCTGCTTCTGCTATCCAGACTTTTGGAGGAGGAAAGAGTGGGACTGAGTTGGGACAGGGAGAGTTGAGAAACAGGAGGAGGACACACATAGGATAGGTCGGGAAAAAAGGAATAAGGATTAAACTAAAACAGAGTCCAAAAAAACATAAAATAAACACAAGAAAAATTAGACAGTAACAAAATAAGTAAAAAATTGTTGAGAATCAGGTTAGGAAAGCGCAAATGGGGTCAAATTGAGATGCATTCATAAAGCAAGGAAAGGGGGAACAAAACCAGACAAAAGCAAAATGGGTGCGCCCATGCTGACTGCGTTTTGCCATTTGCACTGAATTGTTAACGCACTAGCATGGTTTGTGCTACTTGCATGTGAAAAAGCAGCTTGAACGGGCTGACAAGCACTTCCGTCCACTCAATCAATCAATCAGGGATTTGTGAAGTGCACTACTCACCTGCGAGGGTCTCAAGGCACTGGGGGGAATTTGAGCAGCTATGTCTCATCCGAAGAGCCAGGTCTTGAGACTCTTCCTGAAAGCTTGCAGAGGGGGGGTCCGTCTGATGCTGAGGGGTAGTTAATTCCAGGTGTTGGTCACGATGCAGGAAAAGGCTTACCCTCCCATTCTGGCTCTGCAGATGCGCCAGATTTCGACCAGGGCAAGGTTGATGGAGCTGAGGTTCCTCTTGGGTACGTAGAAGGGAATTCTTTCGTTGACGAATTGATGTCCAGTGTTACAAAGGGGTTTGTAGGCATGGAGCAACAAGGAGTTCCATGGAAGCTTATGGAGTTTTTTTTGAACTCTGCAGAATTCCATGGAGCAAAATTCTGTGTGTTCTGCCCAGGCCTGTTCTGGACCATTCAAATTGATTACTCCTTCTCAGCTACCTACTTAACTTGATACGACTGCTTGTCCATGTTCACTGGCCTAGGGGCAGTCTGTGTTGCAAGTAACAAGGCTGTTTTAAGCGGTGATCTTATTCTCTTCTGCAGCTGGCCTTAATGTCTGGCATTGGGAGGCGTGCAGAGTTTAAGCTGTCCTCTTCAGGCTAATGTTTGTGACTGGGTGGTCTGCACTTGAAACGTTTTCTTGTCATCTTTCTTTCACCAAGCTTCTGTATGATTTTTGCTTCACTGCCTGCTTGGCACTGCTCCCTATTACAGTTTTTGGTTGTTTCCTTTGGTTTTCGGTAGGTATGTGACGAATCCATCATAGGAACGTGGGGCCCCTAGATACGTAATGTACTGCTAAGGGCTACAATGCCCCTTTGATGCAAATGGGTTCCCCCATTTAGAACTGCAGCATTGCTTTTGCTTTAATCATCCATTTTTTTACCTTTATTGTGGGTGGATCTCATTATCTGAGTCTCACTCTCAGTAATTGCAAAGTAATTGGACTACATCTGTTTACCACCAGCATCTGCCTTTTAAGAAATGCCCACTGCTACACAGCTAGGGTAACTGGCCCTGGGGTGGTTACGCATGAACACGTGTGCACGTGTGTGTGTGTAAATGTACAGGATGCACCTGGGAGACAATAGTCATGAGCAGCTTGGCAGCTCCACAAAGATATCCTACCTGTGGCAGTTTTAAAACTAAAACATTGACCTGCCAAATCGACCCCTTTTGACAGGCATGAACCTTTCATTTAAATATTAACAGTTCACGTCGGAGTAGGCCTTATTGTTAATTAAGACAGGTTGCATGATATTAGAAAGGAGGACCTATGGGAGTTAATGTTGAACATGTCCCTAAAGTGTGGGGTGCCGCTCGTGATTTGTAAAAGACTGTGGACTTGCTTGTGGCCGTATCTGGGGCACTTTGTACAGCGGAGCCCTTTGAGAACCCTTTTCTGTGACCTGGGAGCACACCAGCTCGGTCACCATCGCAGGGGGAGAGCCACAAACGTCACCTGCCTAGGGAGCGGGACTGCGAGGTCCAGAAGTGCTTGCGCCGTCCACCGCGCGCACCTGGCTCCTCTTCCCGCCCCCTCCTCCCTCTGACCCTCCTGCAGGCTCAAAAACTCCTCGTGGCCCCCGCTGGCGCGGGTGCCGCTCGTGATTTGTAAAAGACTGTGGACTTGCTTGTGGCCGTATCTGGGGCACTTTGTACAGCGGAGCCCTTTGAGAACCCTGTAGGAACAGTGAGTGACTTAGATGACATGAGTCTTTTGTCCCTCCCCCTAACACAAATTACCCAACCTCCAAATACCACAGAACCGAGGGAAGCCATTGAAATAAGCACTTCAAGTCCCCCATTTTCGGGGGATGAACTTGCTATTACTACCACCAATACCCCTAAGCTACCAAAGTCACCTAGCACAGACCGAGGGAGAAGGGAGGGTGCTATACAAAAGAGGAAGATTGGGAAACAGAGTAATAAGGAAAGGAAAGGAAAGAAAACGAAGCAATATGAGGGGGTAACACAAAATTCAACTAGAACAGATCATAATAACCAGGAAAGAACACCGCCTAGGATAACAACTGATCCCCCCCAGGTACAGTCTAGGGATACTCCCACTGAATTGCTACCTCCTTCCGTAGAACATAACTCCGAGTCCACGGAAGAGGACATAACACTAGCGGACATTGGCCACCTCCCGAAATCAATCATAAGTCCCTTAGAAGCTCGCCTGATAAAAATGGAGGCGAGATTAATTAAAATCGAGAACACTGCCCTAAAAGTTATGGAGGGCTGGAAATCGGGTGCTCCCTGTTCCATATCGTGCCCCATGGACCCGAAACATAAGAACAATTTGGACCCTCTCAAAAGCTTAAAAGCAGCTGAGACAGGAACAACAACTCTAGCGGGGGATAAAAACTCTAAATCAACTAGCATTCAACCACCTAAACTAAAATCTAACTCGGCAACTCCAGTGACTTCAGGAGGCGCTATCAATAAACAAACTAGTGTTATTCAAAATCAAGTACCAACAGCAACTAACATAACTCAGACAAATGTGCAACACAAAAGTCCCCCAAAACCTCAGTTGAACACCATCCATAATCCACC
Source organism: Lissotriton helveticus (assembly GCF_964261635.1). NCBI lineage: Eukaryota > Metazoa > Chordata > Amphibia > Caudata > Salamandridae > Lissotriton > Lissotriton helveticus. Next base: position 1,197,496,505 of record NC_136059.1, read on the forward strand.
TGACCCAAAAACGCTTCTAACCAAACCTCCAAGAACAGTCACTGTTAATCTTCCTCCGGAGGTAGCACCATATACTGCTATTTTAATTGGGGTTCCCGAATTGAAATCAGACTCTTATGAGACAGGGGAGTCGTTGAAAAATAAAGTAATTAACTGGCTCTCAACACATAGGCCGCTTCCTAGAGGCAAGACCAGTGATATCAGCATGGCAAGAAGAGTCTCATGGGGGGGCAAGAGTCCCAAAACAATTAGTGGCGACTGTATTCTGGTGAGTTTTAAAGAACCAGGTACAGTCCCATTTATTTGTGGTTCTTTTTTGGAGGATGAAGGGAGCACTATCCAACCAGTCCCTCTGTTGTTCTTCTATCCACCCAGTGATCATCCACCAAAGGCACAAAGGAGAGGTTACTATGCGGACCTTAGGGGAAACTGGGAGGGAAACCAGGAAAGGAGGAGAATTCCCTTTGACCATGCACGCCCACCCCCCATTTACCCTCCCACATACTGTGATTCACAGGGATGGGAAACTGTACAGAGAAGAGGAACGGGAAGGGGAAATTATGAGAGAGAGGAGTCATGGCCCCCAAGATTTTACCAGCCACCTTTTTTATCACTGTCTAACCGTTATGACTGTCTAGAAACGGTGGATTGACAGCCGGCTTCCGTAGCAGGGGCAAAAGAGAGTCCAGCAGGCCCTGATCAAGGCTACCTAGTATCCCTCACTACCAGCGAGGAGAAAATCTGTAGAGGGACTCAAGACTCCCATTACGAACCTAACAAAAGGGAAAACACTCAAGAAGCCCCGGCAATTGAGGAAGTTCAAATGGGCTCAGCCCCACGTACAGCTAATACCATCTTAAGGGCTAGCCAAGCAGCGACACAGATAGCCCCACTAATCCTAAAATTCCTCTCCTGGAATGTCGCAGGCATAAGTAACAAAATAGAATCGGACTCAGGGGCTGAGCTAGTAGATCTAAAAAGTGTATGTCTCTTTCAAGAGACTTGGTTAAGAGAAGAGATACCATACAGGGGATTTCAGATTTTCTCAATCCCCGCTCTATGGGCTGGGAAAGGACGACCATCCGGAGGACTGGCAACCTGGGTTGCGTCAGACCTAGGATGTACAGCCTCAAGATACCCAGCAGACTCAGAAGATATACTGGTAGTATTATTGGAATGGCCAGGTTCTTTCAAACTATTAGTTATAAACATATATTCCAGACCAGTTCAAACAGCGGCCACTTCTAAAACTATAGAGTCATTGTCGACTATCTTAGAAACCATCCCTGGGGATATGTCTTATCTAATAGGGGGCGACTTCAATTCACATTTCGAGCCTTTACCTGGCCTACTTGATGGACCCTCCCTAGAGGAGGATTCAAGTTGGCAGGTTCCCCAGACAGAGGCACCCCCACCCAGAGCTTGGACACCGTTGGCCGTTCAAATAAATACATTGAACCTTACCTTTGGTCTGAGAGCGTGCAACGGTCGTACCAGATCTGACATTCCCTCTAAATGCACATTCAACAAGGCAGGTAGGCAAAGTAGACTCGATTATCTTCTGGTTCAAATGCAGGAGTGGAAAAGGGTATTAGATTTTAAAATAGTAGATAGAGATGACAGCAACCATAACGCCCTGGAGTTAGAATATGTCATCCCGCCCTTGGGGGAGACTGCACTATGTGCACAGGAATTGAGAGGGGGCACCTCCTGGAGAACAACCGAAGGCGGATAAGATGGGAAAAACTTGCCTCCAGTACCGAAAAGTTAGCCGCCCTCTATACTGGGATTATTCCCATTCTAGATGAGGCTTTTGAGTTATGGCGCCTTAACTCTACAAAAGATATTAGCGAGGATATAGCTCAGTTACATCTAAATCTAACCAAGAAGCTTGAGGCTGATTTTCTAAGCATTGGACGACCAAGAGCGCAGGGCGTACCCAAAAATACCTGGTATAATAACACCTGTAGACTGGCAAAGCGGGACCTCTTAACCATGATAAAAGAGGGGGGTTCAAGGGAGGAAATTCGACTCAAAAGGAGGACCTACAAATCACTCATAACCAACGCTAAAATTGAGTGGGACGTTCAGCATTGGGAGAATCTATCGGAGTCCCTAGCTGAAAGGGATTCCCGTAGATTCTGGAGAATTATAAACCACGGAAGTGGGGATCTCCCCTCGGCTGTGGAACCAAATATTGCTCCAAACGTCTGGCAGGACCATTTCCAGCAGCTATATTCCTCTGACAACGAGGAGATAGCAATAATTAAACCCTCTACTCATAACACGCATAGTGCTGTCCCTTTTACCATTAAAGGCATAAGGGTGGCATTAGCAGGGCTGTCCTCCGGAAAGGCCCCAGGACTTGATGGGGTGCCGGGTGATCTCTTTAAACAAGAACCTGATATTTGGGCACCCTATCTGTTGATATTGTTTAATGCAGTCCTGGGGGGGATGAGAATACCGGACACTTGGCTGGGAGCGGAGGTGGTCCCTATATTCAAAAAGGGGTCGCCCCTGCTTCCAGCCAATTACCGTCCAATTAGTCTCATCGATGTGACCCAAAAGTTGTTCGGTAGACTAATCCTTGATAGGCTCCAAAATTGGATGGATGAGACAGATATTTTAAGCCCTCTTCAGGCAGGATTTAGGAGGGGAGTCTCAACAGTCGATCAGCTACTTAGACTTAACATTCTGTACTGGAAGACAACACACCTAGAAGGGGGGTCACTGTATGCGGTTTTCGTTGATCTCCGTGCCGCCTTCGACCTGGTCCCACGGGCCAGGTTGTGGGCAGTACTGGCGGATATGGGTATCCCCGGCGACATACTGCACATTTTAATAAGGCTACATACAGATAATTACGCCAGTGTAAGATACAGAAAGGGTGGTAGGCTGACAGATAGGTTCCCTGTCCAACGAGGGGTAAGGCAGGGATGCGTGTTGGCGCTGACTCTTTTCTGTCTTTTTACAAATGGGGTAATAGAACACCTGAGTAGGATCCCCAACGTTGATGCTCCACAATTAAACAACAGCAGGGTGCCTGCGATTATGTTCGCCGACGACACCCTGCTGTTGGCAAAAACACCAATGGGGCTGCAGAGAATTTTGGACGGTTTCTTGGACTTCTGTAACAAAAGGGGTCTAGAAATAAACCCCTCCAAGACCAAATTCATGATTCTCAGCAAAAAACCCAAAAATTGCCCAAATCCCCGTCTGGGATCTGTAGTTCTAGAAAGAGTTCAAGTAATCGAGTACCTGGGCATTACACTTAATCAGTCTCTGACCTGGCAGCAACATAAATCAAAGGCCACTATAAAATTAATTCAGAGGGCGGGAGCTATTTCCAGAATTGCCAAGAAATCCTATCTTCGACCTCTGACACCGGCAATACACATCTATAAAGCGCAAGCTAGAGGAGGTATTGCCTACGGGGCAGAGCTATGGGGACACACATCACTACAAAATATCCAGGTCGCTGAAAATAATTTTATAAGACAGCTAGCGGCTCTTCCATCGAGTAGCCCCCTCCTCCCCTTGAGAATGGACTTGGCACTCCGCCCAATTACTGAAGAACTGGGCCTAAAACCTTTGACTTAGTGGAGAAGTCTGTGGAGCAGCCAGGATCTGGGCCACTACAGAAGCGAATTACAGGAGTTGCTCAGGCTAATACATGTGTCCAAAATTCCTTGGTTAAAGTATATCCGGGACATGTGTACTACACTTGGAATCCCTGAGTTGTGGTGTAATCCTGAAACAACTGCCACAAACCTCCCAAGGAAAGAACTCTCCAGACTGTTTTACAATTTCATCCTCGAGAAAGCTCTGGGTTCAATCAGAGAAGGGTCTTTAAGTGACATTTTTACGAAAGCAAAAGACTCCTACAGACCTGAGTATGTTCTGGATGCCATGACCCCTGTGCATGTAAGAAAGATTTTCCTGCAATGGAGATATGGCTCGCTACCACTGAGGGCCTTCACCAAATCCTGGAATGGTAACCTTGAGTTGGCCACATGCCCAGCATGCAATTACAAGCTGGAAAGTGAGCTACATGTGGTTTTCTTTTGTAGAGCGTACAGCAAAATCAGGAGCTACTGGTTGGCTCCATACTTAAAGAACTTGTGCTTCCGAACCTATGCCCCAGCATATAGAGTGCTAAAAACAGACTTATCACCTACAACCGTCTTTGCCATGGCCAAATTTCTGACGGCAATGTGGAGAGCACGCGCAAGAATTATAAAAGACTCCAATATGGCATCTTCTACTAACTTTTAACCTTAAATCATATATTTTTTTAGATTCCAATCATGGCTTTTTAAAAAAAAAAAAAAAAACCTGTAATACAGAAATCGTCTTAATGTTTTATAGTATGCTTATGTGTTTATCTTTTATGATCTGAAATGATCGAAATAAAGATTATTTGAATTGAATTGTAATATACCCATGAGCTATGTTTACCATAGCAAGGCTGGCTGCTGCCATAAAGAAACTTTGTATCCATTGTAACATTTGATAAATGCTTAATTCTAGTTAGTAGTAGCTAGAAAAATATTTCAAGGATTTCTGTTAATCCTAATTTACAATCCAATTTGGGTGAAATCGAATTTTGTTTCACTATTAAGCATAAGGCACTTTAAAAAGTTATCATTTTTCTCTCTAAAGCTTGTAATCCTTCAACTGTCACCTGAATGTTAATAGCTCTCATATGATGTTATGTATATTGCTCCTGGTCAGTGGACAATAGGCTTGGGAGTGGAGAGGTGTTTTTCTTCCTTGAGCAGGATGACCTGAGGGGTTGTGCCAACTCCTTCCTGAGCTTCGAAAAGTGCTTAATCTATTACTGTCAAATGTATCTCATGCCTAGGCCTGCTTCCCCTTTGTCCTCCTAGTAAGCTTTGCTCCAAATCCGTAGGCAGGAAGGCTGCCCCAGAACTGGTTCAGAGTGATCACAAAGGAGGGTTTGAACATTATCATGGCTACACTTCTGGGTATGCATAGGAGTTCCGACAAAGGGAAGAAGGGCTCTGCTATATTGGACGGTGTCAGAATGCTGGTGAAGAGGGTTGTGACGGGTGGATGAATGGTGTGGTATCTGGCCAGGGGTGTCTGGCATCTAGAACATTCTACCAACACTTATAAATTCCTGCACAAGGGAGAGACAGAGAGGAAGTCAAGTCCTTGGACCTGGACAGCAATGGTAGCAACATCATGGATAGCTAGAAGGAGAAGCCATCTGATGTCCCTGATGGACTAAGGACTTTGCCTGCAGCTGACCCCCAGTAATAAATGGGACTCTCCAGGGCCAGTGGCACTGGTCCCCTTATGCTCCTTGTGGACCAGCTGCAGAAAGACTTGTACTCCACTGCCCCCCAGAAGCCCTGCATGATATTCAAGAGGGCATAGGGTCTGTGGAGGGCAAAGCAGAAGAAGAGAAGGCTGGCTTATGGAGCCAGTGAAAACATCTCCCAACAAGGTGTGCTGAAAATGCTCCTGGTGGGTGGAGCAAAACAAGTAAAAGATTATCAAAGCTGGCCCAGAAATGGCTGATTTAATGATTTGACCTTTGACCATCTGGAAGGCAAACAAGTCTGAGGCACTGTGCTTCACCATAATTAAATGCCCTCAGGGTGGGCCAGTGCCTAAGAGTCGGTGTAAGGATAACTTCATTACTTATTGGGGAGAGGGTTGTGTGTGAGGCCCCCTTCCTAGAAGCTCTTTTGGCCTATGGGACCCCTTCCCCCATGGCCGACGTGATTATAGACTCCAAGGAGGCACCACCTCCTGAACAGGGCAGAGAAGACTTGCCAGTGCTGCAGACTGCTGCACAGTCCATGCCAAGAGGAAGTGGGCCTGGGAGAAGTGTTCTTGGTCTCTACCTGCATGTAAGAGAACAGAGTTGGCAGAGGGTAGAGATGAATCACACAGGTGATGCTGTCTCCCGCTGAATGCAGGGAGCCAGCCGGCTGTGGAGGCCTTAGCGCTCCCCCCGCGGGCCCCCCAAGAGCCTCCAACAAAAAATAAAACAAAGGAAAGAGGAAACAAGTGGCAAGGTTGTGGTACCGAAATAAACTAAGTGGAGAAGCCGCTCAATAAATATGTGAGGTCCCAGCTTGGAGTGTCCCATAACGTCCTGCGACGGCTTTTGCTGTGTTTCTTTCCTTCTTTATGGTGCCCCAAGGAGGGGCAGGGGCACCACCAACAACTTTGCAAAATGTTGTGCAGGGATATAGGAAGTGCAGCAGCCACCAAGGAAGAATTTAAAGAAACACTCACCCTATGTCTACCAGGCCACAGGACCTGGGTAGAGTTTTACTGCATTTTTAAAGTGCTTACTGGGTTAGAGATTTTGTTCGACAGCTCGGTATTTCAGGGACCTCTTGGAGTTGGTCTTATGGCTGCATTATATGGACTTAATTAGTAAAAGAAATATTCTAATACATGTTTAATGTTGTTTTGAATGCAAAATCTTTCTTAATATTGTGGATGGACAATGCAATGGATTTGAATATGTTTACTGAATCCACTGGGGTTAATTGTGAAGCATAGTTTGTGAGGATTGTATTTACAATATTTTGACCCTTTGACAAAGCCAATAGTCTTGCCTTATATATTGATGTGGGGACCACTTGACAAATACAAAAGGCCTGATATATTTCAAATTATGCCCCCTTGTATTATGATGCTGCATCTTGCGTAAGTGGAGATATTGTGATTAAGGGTTTCATGACCCACAAGGGGTTAAAAATGTTTTCAGAGTGTCGTCAAAGGTATTTCCATTTGCCTGCTGTATATATTTGTAAATTAAGTCCTAGTATTTAGTGTTGTGTGCAGTAAATATAATTGCTCTTTTTCATAGAAAAATTACCGACTGGGCAATGATTTATTGAGTGTTGGTATTTCGTGCCTGAGAATGGAGTTGACTCTCCCATACCACTTCCCCTGAGTAGGCCTTGGACTGCTCTGCTTCACTATTCTGAAAGTGTGAAATGCTACAATGGTGTACTTGGTTCCCAATAAGGAGACAAGTGTGGACCTATTACATGCACAGGCCTCACACCCTGCACAACTAATAAACAAATTTCGTCCACCATTCATATTCCCAATTTTTCTGATTGGGATTGAGAATTTGCGAGGGTTCAAAAACTACTGAAGCCTGGGCCAATCCTCAGGCAAATTGTTGGTCCCACACTAGGCAATACACACCTTGATCTTCCTTTGGAAAAATATTCCCATCAATACACAAATGGAGAGGAAAGGAAACGACGAGGTCACACCTTGCTAGTTAGCACATATATTTACATTGGTTACCTTGTAAGGAATAGCTTACCTGGTTTAGGCTGATTTAGGAGTGACAAAGAAAAGAGACTATTTTGATAAGGTTTCTTCAACCACAACTTATCGTGGAATGCTTCATAGTTGGTGATCTAACCACACCAGAGTAGGTAACTACCACTCTGATGGACTTAACTTGTGGAGGGAGTGATACAAAAACTGTTTTACTAGGATAGTGCAGGGGTGCAGATACAATTATCTCAAGGTTATAGCCAAAGGATTTTCCATTATGTGTTTTGGAAAGTTTGATATCATTGAAAACAAAAATCAGGGGATAAAACTGGAACCATTATGTTGCAGTCACCACTAACAAAATTGCCAACACGTTGTGGTCAGAAGTACAGCCCAAACTGGTCTACAGCCTTCTTCATGGCTCCTATGTATCCTGCCTACTTAATTGTGTATTTAGTGCATTTTTATGAGGCCTAATGCGCTTATACCTGAAATGGTTTCCTCTTCAGGAACACCTGAGGGGAGAAATACAAAACACAAGAGAAACTTGGTTCTGTTAATTGGGTTAACTTACACTCCAATCAAATACAAGCCTTGTGAGGTTTTGTGTATAGTGCGCTAACATTTATGCCTGGTTAACACTGCAAATTAAAGCACCCTACATTTCTGGATGTATCCCTTTTCACACGTGAACATGCCAGTGTTACATTATCAATCATGTTTTTACTACTCTTTCTCTAACACTGGGGGTGTATTCAGGTTGGACGTCTCAACAGTGTGGGGCAGCTGCCCTACCATTACACACTATAAAAGAAATAAGGATAAAGTATCTACCCCATCGTAATGATTAATAATCTTTATATGAATCGTTATTCTGCTTTAGGCGGGGCTGATCACTATTATTGTAACAACTATTCTTAGCATGATCACTGTTCACAAAAAGATATAAAGCTCCACTGCTCAAATGGAGGTAGTCAGTTGCTTATTATACTAATTAGCTGATTGCTGACCTGCAATCTTTCTCTATTTTTAGTTTTGATAGCAGATGTTAAAAGAAATTGCAATTTAGTAGAACAATTTTAAGTAATCACAGAGTGGTGGATACTATTGAATCATATAGGATTCTTCAATTACTCAGTACTCATTGTGGAAGGCAGTGATATTTTCAATATTTCAATTATCATACCATTATTCATCGTGAGTATGTGAAATACATGAGAGGGGCCAAGATATGCCCATAAGTTACACATGCAAACTGACATGCATGATGAACAATAGGTAACTGCCTTGGTTGCTTTAGAACACATATCACACAGCAACTGGAGTATATGCAAACAGACATATGTATTAACACTTTTAGTGCGGGTGTCAGCCATTTGATGACATCCGTACAACCTCCCCAGTGCATCTGTCAACCATTGGCTGACACGGGGGGGTATACAAAGGCTCCCCTGATGCATCCTCAATGAGAAGACACGGTCTCTCTGCCCCACTGGGGGGGGGCAGATGGGGTGTAACCCCCAATCTCCCAAGGGGACAGAAACCCCACTAGACACCATGGTCAATAAAAAACAATATAGGGGTGGAGGATGTCCACTGTGGGCATGGCCATTCCCCCACCCCTAAAGAAATATGGTGACAGTCTTTCTTCTCTCACAGTTTCTCTCCCCCAATGGGAGGGCAGAAGGGGTGGTTGCCCCAATCTACTCCGCTGGGGGCAGAAAACCCACTAGACACCAGGGAATGCCCTTTAAAAAATATAGGGGTGGGGGCTACCCACTCTGGCCATGGCTATGACCCCCCAACAAGAGGACAGACAGACTTTCTGCCCCCCAGGAGAAGATGTAGGTAACTACCCCCTATCTGACGCCACGTAGGTACAGAGAGTCCACTAGACACCAGGGTCAATAACAACATAAATATAGAGGTGGGGCTGCCCTCTGTAGGGCTGCCCTCTGTGGGGATGACCATACCCCTTCCTCTAAAATATTATAGTGACAGTCGTTTGTGATCCCCATGGAGGGAAGATGGGGGTGATTTCCCCCAAGAGAAAAAAAACATAGAGGTGGGGGGTGCCTCCCATGGACAAGGCCATGACCCCCCCAAAGGGCACAGACAGTTTTTCTTTGAGTATTGTTTTTAGATATCGGCCAGAAGAGTGTGGCTAAGACCTAATTTCATCCCACTTGCAACAGTGAATGTCTGCATTTGTTAGGCGGCCACATGGGAAAACCTACCAGACTTAGATAGTTCTTGTGTGGATCGCACAAACTTTCTAACCCACAATGCTCTGCAAAGTGAAAACTTTGATTACAAACTCACACTTTCTCCACATGCTCACCCTGGAATCCCCTGGTTGTCTAGTTTTCAAAAATGTGCTACATACGTGTGCATGTACATCTTTTTCATGCACTGCTTTCAGTTACTAATGCATACCAGCCACCAGTTCTCTGTGTCCTTAATTCAACAGAACTAGCCATTTCCATTCAACATTAAGTGAGGTGGCAACAACAGAGACTCTCCACTCTGGGAAGTGGTCCAAATGATGAAAGGGCGGTAAAGGAAGAGTAACTGATGGATATCTCTTCACATAGTGCGATATCCTGTTGTGTGCTCTACTAACACACTTGGAGTACACATAGAGTCATCTAGACACACTTAGATTCACTGTAGACCCACAGGTATTCTTTTTGTAGTACATATCGTGTTTAGGGGGCTATAACTGTGTGGTAGTTAAATATTACTTTGGACCCTCAACCCACCCGTTTGTAATTATTAACCATCAAGTCACCCCAACCTGGATTTACCCAGGTGTCTAGTTTTAAAAAATGTCCAGGTTTGCTTGGTTTCACTGGGTGCTGGCTGAGCTATGGACCAAAATCCACAGCTACACAAAATGGTGAGTTTTGAGTGGAAAAATATGATGTATCCATGTTCCATTTTAGGCCTCTTCCTGCCAAGGACACTAGGCCCACCGGTAGAATTGAGGTACCATTTTAATAAGGAGACTTGCGGGAATGCTTGGTGAAAGGTAGTTTGTGGCACCCCTAATATTCCAGAACTTTCCATCTCAGAAATGTGGGGAAAATGCCCTTTTTTAGATACAGTTTGAGGTTTGCAAGGGTTGCTGGGCAGGAAAACCTGATAAAAACCTTACAAATAACCCCAATGTAGATTATCTCAGTGTGACGGGCGGGACAGTACAATGAGGAGATAGAGACTACTCGAGACTGGTGGACAGCTATAGATCTCTTACCTCCTCTTGTCCCCTTTCAGCAGGACGACTGGCTCCCACACTCTCAAACTTTTTGACCCCAAACGAGGAACAGGCAGTGGGCGCATTTAACTGGGGCTTTCTGGAGGACGAGACTCCACCCTCAAGTGACATCATCACGCCCGGACCGTCAAATGTAGGAGATTCCCAGAAGACGACGTACGGCGTTACCAGGGAGGAGAAAGAAGTAGCGTGGAGAACCAGAGAGCAAGATCGGACTGCGGAAGAAGAAGATGAGGAAGAGCGAAGGCTGAGTCCCATTACCACCGCTGCAAAGCCGGGAGGCCAACAACACCACGAGTCACCCTGCCATGTTCCCAGGGGAGGAGCGTGGCTGGAACAGGTACGGGGCAAAGTAGCGGGCTGGGTAGGGAGAAGATACCGCCCGAACGTGTAGTATTAAGTCATCTACCTCTGACCAATACTCCGTGTACATACTCCCTGTATATAAACCCCCCCCGCCCACGAGCACTCGAGCACCGACCTTCACCGTTCGTGTGTGTTGACATGCTGTACACTGAGGAATGGTATCCCACTCACCCCTGGTCCCTGGTGTATAAGTTTGATAGTAGGACGGCTGTCCTGATATATATATATATTTTTTTCTTTTGGTTGCTCCGGACTGCTGATTCTGCCATGGGACATCCGACCCAAGGGAACAGTCTATCAGGACCCTACAGACTAAGGTGAACTCCCCCCAGTGTGGCTCCTACACGCAGAGTCAAAACAGATCCCGCAACCTTTGCAAAAGAAAGACTGACCAGTAGACAGAGAAGAGTGTTTGTAAAAATAAAAACCTTGCTGAAACGACCTGGTCTACTCTCAGTTACTGATACCCCGCCACACTCAGGTATCTAGTTTGAAAAAATGTGCAAGCTTGCAAGGTTTCCTTTAGTGTGGATTGAGCTATGGCCCAAAATCTACTGCAGACTACTTTGGGGAAAAATGGTCAGTTTTGAGTGGAAAAATGCAATATACCAATGTTGCGATTTAGGCAGTTTCCTACCACAGGCACTGTGCCTACGAATACAACTGAGGTACCATTTTGTTTAGAAGACTTGGGAGAATACTTAAAGAAAGAAAAATTGTGGCGTACAGCAGATTCCAGAACTTTCTATATTAAAAATGTGAGGAAAATATATTTGTTAGTTGAACATTGAGGTTTGAAATGGATTCTCTGTAGAAAAACCTGGTGAAAGCCATGCAAGTCACCACACCCTGAATTCCCCCAGGTGTCTAGTTATAAACAAAGTGCATGTTTTCTTGGTTTTGCTAGGTGCCGGCTGAGCTATATCCCTAAATCCACCACTACGCAATTTGCAAAAAAGGGTCAGTATTGAGTAGAAAAATATAATGTAAGCATGTTGCATTTTTGGGTGCTTTCTGTCAGATGCACTAGGCCTGGCATACCCACAAAAGTGAGGTGCCTTTTCTATCAGGAGACTTGAGTGATGCTGGGTGGAAGGAAGTTTGTCGTTCCTCCTAGATTCCATAACTTTTGATCACAGATATCTGCTGAAAATGAGATTTTTTTAGTTTGAGGTTTGCAAATGATTCTGAGTAAAAAAACTGGTGAGAGCTACAAAACTCAGCCCATGCTGGAATCCCCAAGGGAGCTAGTTTGTTAAAATGTGCAAGTTTGCTAGGTTTCCCTTGGTGCAGATTGAGCTATGGCTCAAAATCCAAAGCTATTCACTTTGTAAAAAAAAACTTTTGAGTAGAAAAATGTGATGTATCTGTGTTTTGCGTTTTGGGCAGTTTCCTGCCATGGGCACTATGCCTACCCACACAAGTAATGTACCCTTTTGATCAGAAGAATTTGGGGAATTCTGGTTGGAAGAAAGTTTGTCCTTTCCCACAGATATTACAACTTTCCATTACAGAAAAGTGAGAACAATGTTTTTGTTGCAAAAGTCTAATGTTATCAAGAGATTCTGGGTATAAAACCTGGTGAGAGCTACTCAAGTCATCCGACACTGGATCCCCCAGGTATTTAGTTTAAAAACTTGTGCAAGTATACTAGGTTTGCCTTGGTGCTGGCTGAGCTATGGCCCAAATTGACAGCTACCCACTTTGCAAACAAATGGTCAGTTTTGAGTGAAAAAACGTGACGTATCCATGTTGCTATTTGGGCCGTTTCCTGCCACGGGCACTAGGTCTAACCACACAAGTGAGGAAACGTTTTTTATCAGGAGACATTGGGGAATGCTAGGTGGAAGAAAGTTTATGACTCCAGAACTTTCCATATTAGCAGTATGAGGAAAATTTGTTTTCTTCATCAAACGATGAGGTTAGCAAGGAATTCTGGGTAAAATTAAGACCTGGTGAGAGCCATGCAAGTCATCCCACCCATGTTTCCCTCAGGTATCTAGGTTTTAAAAAATCTGCATGTTTGTTCAGTTTCTCTAGGTGCCGGCTGAGCAATGGGCCAAAATCCACAGCTACCCACTTTGCAAAAAATCGTTGTTTTGAGTAGAAAAATATCATGTATCCATGTTGCATTTTGGGCCACTTTCTGCCAGAGGAACTAGGCCTTCCCACAAAAGCGAGGTGCCTTTTTTATCAGGAAACTTGGAGGATGCTCAATGGAAGATAGTTTCCAGCTCCTCTGAGATTCCATAACTTTCGATCACAGAAATGTGAAGAAAATGGGATTTGTTTGTCAGATTTTGAGGTTAGCAAGCTATTCCGAGTAGAAAGTCCTAGTGAGAGCCACACAAGGCACCTCAACCTTATTTCCCGCAGGTGTATAGTGTTAAAAAATGTACACGTTTTTTAGATTTCCCTTGGTCCCGACTGAGCTATGGCCCGAAATCCACAGCTTTCAACTGTGCATAAAAAGGGTCAGTTTTAAGTGGAAAAATGTGATGTATCCATGTTGCGTTTTGAGCCATATCCTGCTGTGTTTCCTAAGCCTAACCACACAAGGGAGATACTTTATTTTATCATGGAACACGAGGGAATGCTGGGCGGAAGAATGTTTGTGGCACCCCTAAAACTCCAGAAGTATGAATCATAGTATTATGCAGAAAATGTGTTTTTTTGTCAAAGTTCGAGGCTTGCAAGGTTAGTTTGGGTAAATAAAAACCTGGTGTGGGCAACGCAAGTCACGCCACCCTGGAATCCCTCATGTGCTACTTTTTAAAAATGTGCAAGCTTACTCAGTTTTCCTGGTGCCGCCAGAAATCCACAACTAGCCACTTTGCAAAAAAGGTTCAGTATTGAGTAGAAAAATATAATGTATCCATGTTTCATTTTTGGGTGCTTTCTGCCAGAGGCACTAGGCCTGGCCTACCCATAAAAGTGAGGTGCCTTTTTTATCAGGAGACTTGGGGGATGCTGGGTGGAAGCAAGATTTTGGGTAAAACAACCTGGTGAAAGCCACACAAGCCACCCCACCATGGCTTCCCCAGGTGTGTAGTTTTAAAAAAACTTACAAGTTTGCTTGGTTTCCCTAAGTCCCTTGTGAGCTATGGCCCAAAAGCGACAGATACATGCTTTGGCAAAAAGGGTCAGTTGTGAGTATAACAATGTGATGTATCCATGTTGCATTTGGGCTGTTTCCTGTAGTGGGCACTATGCCTACCGACACAAGTGAGGTACACTTTTTATCTTGTGGGAATGCTGGGTGGAAGGAAGCTTGTGCTTCCCCACAAATTCTAGAACTTTCCATCACGGAAAAGTGAGCAAAATTAGTATTTTTAGTCAAAGTTTGAGGTTTGCAAGGGAATTTGGGTAATAGAAACCTGATAAAATTAATGCATGTCACACCACCATGGATTCCCCCAGGCATCTAGTTTTCGAAAATATGCAAGTTTGCTAGGTGTCCCTTGGTGCCAGCTGAGCTATGTCCCAAAATCCACTGCTACCCACTTTGCGAAACAATGGTCAATTTTTAGTGGAAAAATTTGATGTAGACATTTTGCGTTTTTGGTTGTGTCCTGTTGCGGGTGCTAGGCCTAACCACTCGAGTGACATACCTTATTTTATCATGAGACATGGGGGAATGCTGGGCAGAAGGAAGTTTGTGGCACCCCTCAGACTCCAGAACTTTCAATCATAGAATTATGTGAAAAAATTGTTTTTTCAGTCAAAGTTTGAGGTTTGCAAGGGGTTCTGGGTAAATAAAAACCTGGTGATACCAACACAAGTCACCCCACACTGTATTCCCTCAGGTGACTATTTTTCAAAAAAGCACAAATTGCTCAGCTTGACTAGATGCCAGCTGAGCTATTGCCCAAAATCCGCAGGTACTCACTTTGCAAAATAGGGTTTGTTTTGAGTGGAAAAAAATGATGTATCCATGTTACATTTTGGCCTGCATTCTGCCACAGGCACTAGGGTTACCCACACAAGTGCAGTGTATTTTTTATCAAGAGACTTTGAGAACTGCATGGCGGAAGGTAGTTTGTCGCTCAACTCAGATTCCATAACTTTCCAGAAAAGTGAAAACATTTGTTTTTTGTCAAAGTTTGAGGTTTGCAAGGGATACTGCATAAAAGAACCTTATGAAAGCCACAAAAGTCACTCCACCTTTGATTTCCCCAGGTGTTTAATTTAAAAAAAATATGCAAGTAGGCTACGTTTCCCTCGGTGCCTTCTGAGCTATGTCCCACAAATCACAGCTACGCACTTTTGAAAAAAAAGGGTCAGTTTTGAGTGTGATTTATCCAGGTTACATTTAGGCCATTTCCTGCAGTGGGCTCTAAGCCTACCCACACAAATTAGATACACGTTTTATTGAGAGGCCTAGGGGAATGCAGGGTGGAAAGAAGCTTGTTCTTCCCCAAAGATTCCAGAACTTTTAATCACAGAACTGTGAGGAAAATGTGTTTTTCCTAAAAGCTTGCGGTTTGCTAGAGATTCTGCTTCAAACAACCTGGTGAGAGTGACACAAGTCACCTCATGCTAGATTCCTCCAGGTCTCTAGTCTTAAAAAATGTGCAGGTTGTTTTAGGTTTCCTTGGTGCTGGCTCAGCTATGGCCTGAAATCCACTTCTACTCTTTTTGCGCAAAAAATGGTCAGGTTTTAGTGGGAAAATGTAATATATCCATGGTACGTTTCCTGCACTGGGTACAACACCTCTCACACAAGTGAGGTACCTTTTTTAATCTGGAAACATGGGGCAATGCTGGGTAGAAGGAAGTTGGTGGCTCCCTGCAGATTCCAGAACTTTCCATCACAGAACTTTGAGGAAAATATTTATTTGGTCAAAGTTTGAGATTTGCAAGGGAATCTGGGTGAAAAAACCTGATGAAATAGATGCAGGTCACCCCCTCCATGGATTCCCCCAGGTGCGTAGTTTTCGAAAATGTGCAAGTTTGGTAGATATCCTTAGGTGCCAGCTGAGCTGTGGCCCAAAATCCAAACCTACCCCGTTCAGCTTTAAGTGGAAACATTTTATGTCTCCATGTTGCTTAATTGGCCTCTTCCTGCCACAGGAACGTGTCCTTCCTACACAAATGAGGTGGCTTTTTATAAGGAGACATGTGGAAATGCAGGGTGGCATGTAGTTTGTCACTCCCCACAGATTTCTGAACCTCCCATCACAGAAATAGGAGGAAAATGTGCTTTTTTAATCAAAGTTTGAGGTTGGAAGGCTTACTGGGTAAAAAAACCTGGTGAACGCCACGCAAGTCACACCACCGTGGATTCCCCATGTGTGAAGTTTTTAAAAATGTGCAAGTTTGCTAGGTAAACCCTTGGTGCCTTCTGAGCTGTAGCCCAAAATACACAGCAACCCACGTTGCAATAAAATGGTCAGTTTTGAGTGAAAAAGTGGTCAGTTTATATTTTTATCATTTTTCTATAGTTGCATAGTTCTGCTTCATTTTTATTGCCTTTTATTGCTTTCTAAATTTTACAATGTTTTTGTTCTAATGGTTGCCAAATATGTAGATATATTTATTTTGCATTAATGTTGCTATAAGATTCAATAAAGCCTTTTCAGAATAATACTCTTTTACGAAAACCATGACAAAGCAGAACACGCATAGACAAAGCCAAAAGGCTGGCCGCCAACACCATAACTATTGACTTTGCCAATTCTTGTTTAATTCTCTGCCTGCTCACAAAGGCATCATTGTGATGGTGGACATCCACCATGGGGAGAGGTGTGTGGGAAAGTCGCTCTCTTATTGCAAATGACTATGTGATCACTGGGTCTGCCTGAGGCAGGAACATAATTAATGTTCTGCAGTCACGTAAAACAGCAGACAAAAGACACATTAAATGTTCGTCCTAATGAAGCTTCAAGTTACTCTTATACTGTACTGTTGTTAATTGAAAGTTATTTTAGAATTAATTAAAAAAAATAAACAAGACCATGACTTCATATTTTTAAATATTTAAGCTGTTTGAAGGAGAGAAGACAAATAATATGCATCATAGAAAAGTTTCCATGTGAACAAAGGATTCTAATTTATGAATTTAATGAAATGTTAATGTTCTTCTTCAAAGTCGTCTGGAAATAGACTTTAATATCACTTCATTACTTGCATTTAATTAATTTATTACACTTTATTCAACCTAGCAACCACTTTTAGGTCCAATTTTACTATTTATTAAGATTCAAGAAGAACCTTATTACTTCACAGTGTAATTGTATTGTTTCCCTTCCTAATCCCAGCAACGAGCATTGATGGGCAAAAGATTTACTTGAACCTTTTCCATCATAGTTAGCACTCCATTCTCTGCTTGAGTGAAAAATGCAAACCTATTAACCACTTGACTCACAATTAATTGCAGATTCTCTTAAATCTTTCGGTGGGTGATCCCATTAAGGGTATTAGGGTATGAACTATTTTTGGAGGGTGTTAACTGTTTAAAAAGGGGGCCACCCAATTAAAGTCTACAAGCTTGATCATGGCATGCAGATTGTGCTTTTTTTGGTTTGTTGTAAATCCATTCAGTCGTTTTTTAGAAAATAAGAGTACAAAATATTGGTATAACTGGATGTGCGGCAATTTCAGGTCCGGGGACCAAATTGCCTGGGGTACAAATTAATTGTTTAGGGAAGAAGGTGTGCAGCACCCCTCCCCAGGTCACTGCCGGCCTCGGGAACCCTATCCCCCAGGGACCAATCAAATCAATTATGGGAGTAGGCAAGCGGCTCACTCCCCTGTCCATATTTGGCTATAGGGACAACATCCCTGGGCACACTGTATATTTTAAGGGAAGGGGAGCCATGTGGCTCCCCTCCGTGAGACTATAAAAGGCCCTGGAGACCCCATCCTCAATGGTTGCAATTACTTTAAAGGGTTGGGGCTGCGTGGCCCACCTTCCTGATCCTTTATTGGCCCCTTGGACCCCATCTTCTGGGGCTGGCTCACTTGCTGTGGCCTGGGGAGCCCACTTGTGTTTGCTCCTATCTGGCATTTTTAAAACTCCAGCCATACTGGAGCAAACCCAAATTCTGTTACCAGTGGGTGAGAGCTTTAAAAATGTTCCTGCCAGCAGGAAGCAGACATTTGATCTGTTTCACTCTGGCACGAAAGCATATCAAGATATTGCTTCTGCCCAGAGGGAGAAGCATAAACAGCTGCTCCCTGCGGGAGAGAGCAAAGCCAGCTCCTGCAACATGCAGGGAGCCGGCTGGGGCCATCGGTACCTGGGCCCCCCCACAACCCCCACCGAGGTGCATGGTGGGTGCCATGGGTGGGCAGCAGGGAACCCACCTATTGTAAACTGAGGCCCTGGGAGTTAGGGTCCCGGGGCCCAAAATGGGCCCCTCCCCTTAAAAAAACCATGGCCCCAAGGTCTTTTTAAGGCTCAGAAATGGGGGAAACATAGCCCCCTCCCCTTAAATAACAGATCAGCCCCAGGGATGGGGTCCCCTGGGCCAAAAATGGCCCAGGAATTAACAGATTGAGACCCAGGAGATGAGGTCCATGAGGATTAAATCAGCTTGGCCTCCCCTTTGCATAAAAAGTATGGTCCTGGCAGATGGGGACAGTGCGTTTTCTTTAGAACTGTATGCTAAAAAACTTTCTAAAATCCTTGATGGAGGTGAATGTGTCATTAATTTACTGGAGCACAATCTCTTCCGTAGTGACTGTTCGAGATGGGTTCTTTCTTGTCAGTTCCTGGTCAGAGAGCCGGGCGACGGTTCTCATTTTAATTGCTGCTGAATAGTAGGATGCAACTATGTTCCTGCCATTTTCCAGGTTGATGGACAGCGTCTTTTTTCTACAACTGTACATTGAACAATTATCTGAAATCATTTTATTGAGGTGGAAGCATTGTTGATTAATTGGAGGGCAATATCTTCTGTATTGATTGTCTAAGACAAGTAATTTCTTTCTTTATATTCTCCTGGACTGAGAACAGAGTCCATGGTTCTCCCTTTTAACCCCTTCCATGCTCATGACGAGCTCAGCTCGTCATGCAGTATACTGCTTGTGTGCTCATGACGAGCTGAGCTCGTCATGAACAATGGGAGTCCAAGATGGTCAGCACAGAGGGGGAATTGCTGTAGCATTGATGTGGTTAATTGCTGCTGGGCATGCAAAGGTGCCAAATCACATACAAGCTCTGCCCATTTGGCCCGCTCCTTCTACATTAGTAGTATTCAATGGTGTTCTCGCCATTTCCCAGGCTACTCTACAGTTTGTTTTGTCTACAATTGCACATTGATTATGATCTGAAATCCTTGATGGAAGAAAGTCCTTGTTGAATTCTTGGAGCACAATCTCTTTTGTAGTGACTGTCTAAGACAAGTGGGTTCTTTTTTGTCGTCTTCTGGTCTGAGAGCAGAGTCCATGGTACAGCAGAGGCGCCACAGTATCTACAAACTCTGCCTCTTTGGCCTCGCCCCTTCCACACTAGTAGTAAGAAATGATGCTACTCCCGGGTGGGTTGCCCACAGAGCCTAGCCAAAGGCCAGTCCCTGTCTCCAACTCCCTGCTGTGCACAGCCAAAGGCTGTTAGCAGTGAGAGGTTGGCTGACTGTGGGGGCTGCCTGTGAGGGGTTTGCCGCAAGCCAGGACCTGCATACAACATAGCTGTGTCACCATATGGAGTAATAAACGCATGTGCGGGCCTTGTACACAATGCCAAGGCTGTGTGATAGTGTTCTCACGAAGTTCTCTGTGTCAGCAAGGTCGGTGTTTCCAAGAAACTAACCCAAATGTCCCGAATACAAATGTGTGTCAAAAGGTAAGTTTTGGAAAGAACTGTGTACATGTAAAAAGGCACTATGTCCTAACAGGTCAAACTCAGGGACATGATACATTTTGGCTATGTTCAGTGTTAGGGCCTTAGATATTGGTAAGTAGTAGGTCCCTACCTTTTAGCATTTTATTAAAGTGATAAACCTATTACCACTTTATAAAACTGATAATAGGTAAGAAACTTAATTTTTAAAATTTATTTTTAAATAAGTTCACAGGCATATACCGCAGTCTTTACCACGGTCTATGGACAATGCATTGGTGGGAAATGCATTTTGGGACACACTTTTATCTTTGCACCTACTCAACGAATCACCACGAAAATCTAAATCATCTCACATTGCAGAAAATGCTATATGTCTGGCAAGTTTTGTGGTCATTTGTCAAATGGGGGGAAGGTTTCAGGGAGCTAATATCCAAGGAATTACTATCTTTGAGAACTCTAACTGTAACTAGATTTATTGTAATTTGTTTATTTTTATCTATTGTATTTGTTTTTTTCATTTGTTTTATTATTGGTAGCACAGGTGTAAAAATTTTACAGAGTCCAAAAATACAAAAAATATAAGAAACTACCTGCCTAGCTCTCATTGCGCATAAACAATATTCATAGTTCATGATCCATTTAAAGACAGAAAAACCATCATCCAGACATTACATACATAATTATTGTGCAAGGAAAAACATAACGGAGAGGAAAGTAGAAACAAGATCTGATGTAAAAAACTCATGGATTATGATAGAATAATACTTAATGAAATAATAGGTGGAAGAACAATTCAATTCCAAAACCGCCAAATTCTTTCCAGTTTGGTAAAGGAACCTACCATTTTCGCATAAATAGATTCTAGGTGAATGACTCTCTGCATTGTTAAAATCCATTGAGAGATCGTCGGGACCACCTTGGACTTCCAATTAGCTAAAATAAGTGATCTGGCAATTAAACTTACAATAAAAGTAACTTGAAGTTAACCTACAGTCAAATCTTCACTGGACTCTACTATGCCAAAAAGGGTGGTAGAAGGGCTAGGAATAAGAGTAGTTTGCAGTTTCTTACTGATTTCAGAGAAAATGTCCTACCAGAAGTTTCCCAGAAGACAGCATGTAAATCCGACATGGAGCCAATCTCCCACTACCAGCCCACATCTAAAGCATCTGGGATCCGCAGAGAGGAACATTTGATGGAGCCAATCCGGAGTTCAGTACATCATCCATTTACTGAACCATGCCATCCTTCTCAGATTAGCAGCCCTGACTGTTTTACTGCTTATGTTATTACAATTCTGCCATAGTTGCAACATAAAAGTGCAGGCAGTAATCGAGCTGATCTTCTCCAGGTGATCCAAGATCACCTGTTTATTCTCCACTGATTTAAATAATTTAAACCAGTTGCCTATACCTTTGATTTTAGATATAAAATTAGCCTTCCCCAGAAGAGCGCCTGGACAACCTTTTTCAAAAGTTTGGCCTGCGCAGAACTGCTTAACCTGTGCTTAGCTCAATAACAAGAGACTGCTTATATTGGTCTTACTATTACGTATCTGTTGCCAGAAAAGAAGCTCTTCATTCCTATAGAAATTATGAAGAGAAGAGAACCTCAATTTTGCCCACTGATCACAATTTTGAAGTGACCACTGTAGCCCAAACGGAATACATTCCTTTAATTTCATCTGGGGATGGAGCCATAGAATATCATAAATACCCCTCATTTTCTGAAAAAGCAAAGTAATCACCCCTGGGGTCATAGTGTGTGTTTTTTTGGAAGTTTGAGTAAACATAAAAAGGGCGCAAGGTCGATCTCTGATTCCTTAAGCATAAATGTAAGAAAGAAATTGGCATCTAGCAGCCCCTCTGTGTTGTTGTAATTAGGCCAATTAAGAATTAAGGCATAGTTATATAGCCATACATCTGGTAAAGCTAAGCCCCCGTCCACTACTTCTAATTGAGGAATCTGTAATTTTAATCTAGGTTTATGTGCAGACCAGATAAAATGTTGAAATTCAGACTGGACGGAGTTGAAAAAAGATTGTGGAATTTGAATCATTAAATTAGCCAAAAGAAATAAAAATAGCGAAAGAATATTCCTTTTAATAAGGGCGACACACCCCATAATTGAGATGGGGAGATATTCCCATTGCTTAAGCAGATTTTTTGTTTTGCTTAAAGTGGAGATAAAGTTTAATGGGTATAAATCTTCCAGTCTGGTGGTCACAAAAATCCCAAGATATCTTATTGGCTTGGCTTCAATATAATGTTCCTGCATTGCGAGGGGCAAAATATCATCTGTGCTGCTAAATTGAAGGACATCTGATTTAGAATGATTGATTTTGTATCCTCCAATATTAGTAAACTCCCCAATTTTATCCACGGCTCTTGTTAAATTGTCTCTATCTGCTACTAGTTTAAGTTTTGCCGAACCCGGTAAGGGAGCGGTTATAGTGTCATCCTGCCGAATAGCACATGCCAGAGGCTCAATAAACAGGGAAAATAAGACCTGAGAAAGCAGACAGCTTTGGTGTGTCCCCCGGCTGATAGAAATTGTACCTATAATATCTCCAATGATGATTATGGAGGCTTTCGCATTAAGGTACTTGGAATTGTGATTGTTTTAAAGATTGTAAATAAAACCTGCCATTGTACTCTGTCAAATGCTTTTTCAGCGTTGAGCATTATTATCGCCTGCAACAAATAATGAGTGTTGGAAGCCAATAGTCTGTTTTTGAGAAAACCATTCTGATCATGATGGATCAGTGTAGGGATAACCTGCGCAAGTCTATTTGTCAAGATTTTAGTAAAAATGTTGTAGTCGGAGTTTAATAGACTGATAGGCCTATACGAATCTTCTGGTTTCCCTTTTTTAACAAAGCTTATTACCGCCGCTTGAGGGACATTTTCCAAAACTGGGTCCCTTCCAAGAATCCCGTTGAACAGTGTACCTAAAAATACAGCAAGTTGAGGAGAAAAGATCCTATAAATCTCTGACGGAATTCCATCTGGCCCACAGGCCTAAGCAACTGGAGAAAGATTGATCACCTGGGTAACTTCATCAAGGGAAATATCTGATCGCAAGAGCTCTCGCTCCTCAGATGATAGAGTAGGGATATTTATCTTATCAGGTCAATCTCCAGCGACCACGGGACTAGTATAATGTGTTTCAGTATAGAGGTCTTTGTAGTGATTGAGAAAAACCTCTGAGATCTCCGTGGGGAGTGACGTAGAGTTCAGAGTAGTTGGATCCAATTTTTTTAATGTGGTTTGAATTTGCAGACCAAGCCACAAGCCAGAAATGTACCTATGTGCTCACTTTCCTTGTATCTTTTCTGTAGAAGCGAGTCATGGTGTAGAATTTCTACAAAAAAGTCATGTAAATTGGACTTGGCACCAGCGAGTTTAGCTTTCCTTTGTGGAGTTGGCATAGAAAGATATTCTGCGGTAAAATGGCTAAGCTCTTTCTCGAGCTAAGACCTAAGAGAAGTCTCTTTTTTTCTTTTAAAGGCCAAAAATGCAATTACTGCACCTCGAAAAAAGGCTTTTAAAGCATTCCAGACAGAGAATGTGGAAGCGGTGTTGATATTTGATTAAATAAATTCCTCTAGTGCCATGCGAATATGCGCGACCGATTGTTCATCAAGAAGCAATGATTTATCGAATATCCATCCGGGCCTGATTTTCGTTTGAGTCTTAATTTAAAACTTCACAGTGATCTGGAAAAGGATTTTCAAAAATCTCAAACTCGGTCTTTAAAAGAGTATGCAAGATTTTAAAAAAGTCAATCGTAGAAGAAGAATGAAATCTACCTGAATAACAAGTATATTGCCTTTTGTCTGGTTATTAGACGAAAAATCCCTTATAAGATCTTGGTATAGCTTTCTAGATTTGGGTTTAGTTTGTTTCTTATTGGCCTGATAGCAATCTATGGCTGGGTTAATCAACAAGTTAAAATCCCCCCCTAGTACAAGATACCCAGATTGAGTTGTTGCAAAATCATACAGGGACTGTAGGAATACTGAAGAGTCCTCAATAGGGCCATAGTAGCTCGCAAAGTTAAAAAGTTGGTCTGAAATCTTCATCTGAACCCAAAGCCACCTGCCACTAAGATCTTTATGAACCATCAAGATCTTGCATTGAAGTTTCTTAGCTACTAAGATAGCAAACCCTGTAACAGCTGCACCAGAGGAGGCATAAAATTCATGTTGAATAAAGCCTGGGGCTTTATCTAGAGGAGCACCCTCTTATAATGAGTCTCTTGTAAAAATACAACATCAGTTTTAAAAGATCTAAACCAAGCCATCATAGATCGTCTTTTAACTAGTTAATTTTAACCATTGACATTGCAAGATACTACCTGCAGCATTTTACTAATCATTTTTTTTCACAATAAACACTATCTGATCACAGAAAAAAAGACAAAACTTGCATAGGTCTTTAAACTTTTTGAACATCTGCTACATATTATTCCCCAACCCTTGCCCCTGCCACCCTCCCCTCCCAACCAATTTCTGAAACACCCACCCCAGCCAACCCATGCCCCATTGAACTTGGAACCCTGCCCATCCAGGGATCCTAGGGTGCCCCCACTAGCGTGAAGCCCCTCTCTTCGTAACCCTAACAATCCTCCACCTTTTCCCTATGCTGGGGTGCAATGACATGGCACCCAAGGCGATAAGAGGGGAGGCTACCATTATCTAAAAAGAGTAAAAAGAAAAAAGGAGAAAAAAAGAGAATAACGCTAGACAGAAATGCCTCCATCCAAAACCATCTCTCCCATACCATCTTGAACTCGTAAAAGAGAGAGAGGAAAAAAGCAGAAAAGGGGCAAAAAGAAAAAAAAACACACTAGCCCTTATTCTCATCTCCTGCATGCTGTAAGGACTGTAAAAACTCCTGAGCTGTTTCCACAGAGTGGAAAATCTGGACCAGCCCTTTATAAAACACTTTCAATTTCGATTGTTGAATTATGCCCGTCGTGGCCCCAAGCTGCTGAAAGGAATTAATCATTCTTCTAAACTCCTTTCTCCTTCGTGCCGCAAAAGCATGACAATGCCCCAACCCTGACAAAATTCCACACTTTGTATGTGGGGGTAGTAGCCCCCAATCTGCCCACCGGGGGGCAGAAAGCCCACTAGACTCAAGGGACATTTTGTGGGACAATTTAATTAGGGTGGGGGCTGCCCAAAACTAGCATGTCAATGACTCACCGACACCAAAATAGCAACCGTTCTGCCCCCCTAGGGCCCCCAGGGGGCAAAAAGCACACTAGACACCAGGGATTTTTTGGGGACAGTTTGAAGTTCGGTGGGGGCTCCCCAAAAAGGGCATGCCAATACCCCCACCCCTGCCAAAATTACAGCCTTTCTACCCCCTGGGGGCAGTAGCTCCTAATCTGCCCACCCGGAGTGGCAAACAGCCCACTAAATGCTAGAGCTTTATTTTGCTAATTTGAATCAGGGGTAGGGGTGTGCCCAAAATGGGCATGCCAATACCCCCACACCCTGTCCTCAAATATTCCAGTCATTCTGCCCCCTGCCCCTGGGGGGCATATGGGGCCAGGAGCCCCCAGTCTGTCCCCCTGGGGGGCAGAAAGCCCACTAGAAACCATGGATTTTTTTTATTCGTGTAGGGGTGGGGGCTGCCCAAAATTGGCATGACAATACTCTACTCCCACCCCCCTAGAGAAATTCCAGTCTTTCTGCCCCCGGGGGGGACAGATGGGGCAGTGGCCCCTGATCTGCACCCTGGTAGCAGGAAGCCCACAAGGTGCCAGCGATTACGCTGGCTTTTTTATGCATGGGTTGGGGGCTGCCCAGAACTTGCGCGGGTGGCTCAGGTACCCTCGACAGGCAAGGGTCCAAAACATGTTGAGGAGTAATCATAATGACCTATCACAAAACAACCTTGTTTTGCAAGGGGGTCACCTGGGTTTTTGGCCCAGGGCTCAGCGGCTTTCTTGGGAAACCTACCAAACCCATACATTTCTTAAAACTAGACACCCCGGGGGGTCCAGCGAGGTATGGCTTTCATGGGTCCTCCAACATTTTCCTACCCAGAATGCCCTGCAAACCTCAAATTTAGCCGAAATAATACTTTTTTCTGAAATTTCTGTGTGGGAAAGTTCTGGAATCTACATGAAGGTAGACATCTCACTCTTGGGGATGGGTCAAGTACCTACAACAGGCAAGGGTCCAAAACGTATTGAGGAGACATCAAAATGACCTATCACATAAAAACCTGGTTTTGCAAGGGGGGGTCACCTGGGTTTTTGGCCCCGGGCTCGGCGGCCTTCTTGGGAAGCCTACAAAACATATTCATTTCTGAAAATTTGACACTCGGAGGAGTATAGCGAGGTATGCCTGGCGTGGCTCCCCCAATGTTTTCCTACCCAGAATGCCCTGCAAACCTCAAATGTAGCTTAAAAAAACACTTTTTTTCTCACATTTCTGTGTGGGAAAGTTCTGAAATTTAGGTGGATCCACAAATTTCTTATCACCCAGCATTCCACCAGGTCTCCCTATCAAAATGATACCTCACTCGTGTGGGTGGGCAAGTACCCGTGACATGCAAGGGCCCAAAACCGATTGAGGAGACATCAAAATTACCTATCATAAAACAACCTTGTTTTGAAAGGGGGGTCACCTGGGTTTTTTGCCCCAGGCTCAGTGGCCAGCTTAGAAAAATACAAAACCCACACATGTCTGGAAACTAGACACACAGGGGAGTCCACTGAGGTATGGCTTGCTTGGGTACCCTAAAGTTTTCCTATCCAGACTGCCCTGCAAACCTCAAATTTAGCTGAAAAAAATCACTTTTTTCTCAAATTTCTGTGGGAAAGTTCTGGAATCTACGTGGATCCACAAATTTCCTACCACCCAGCGTTCCCCCAGGTCTCCTGTTAAAAATTATACCTCAAGCACGTTGCTGGGTCAAGTACCCACGACAGGCAAGGGTCCAAAATGTATTGAGTAGACATCAAATTGACCTATCAGAAAACAACCTGGTTTTGCAAGGGGGCAGTCACCTTGATTTTTGGCCTGGGCTCGGCAGGCATCTTGGAAAACTACCAAACCCACACATTTCTGAAAAATAGACACCCAGGGGAGTCCCGCGCGGTATGGCTTGCGTGGATCCCCCCAACGTTTTCCTACCCAGATTGCCCTGCAAACCTCAATTTTAGCTGAATAACCACATATTTTTGGGTGGAATCACTGTGCCGGCACAAATGTCCTACCCCAGAGCGTTCCCCTCAGTCTCCCGAGTAAAATGATACCTCACTTGTGTGGCTGGGGCAAGGTTCTGTGGCTGGGAAGAGCCCAAAACACAGTGAACAAGGGTGTAGCACCGAGAATTCTAAGCTCTACATTTTTTTAAATACGTTTTTAGCCAATTCTGCATTGGACACCCACACAAGTGAGGTATCATTTTACTCAGGACACTAAGTAGAATGCTGTGGGGTAGGACATTTGTGCTACCACATCGATTCCACACAATAATTTGTGGAAAATGGGGTTTGTTCAGCTAAATTTGAGGTTTGCAGGGGATTCTGGGTAGGAAAACATTGGGGGATCCACGCAAGCCATACCTCAATGGACTGCCAAGGGTGTCTAGATGTCAGAAATGTGTGGGTTTTGTAGGTTTCCCTAGATGGTTGAGAGCCCAGGGCTAAAACCCCAGGTGCCTCCACCAAAAAACAAGTCGTTTTGTTATAGCTAATTTTGAAGTCTCCACAGTACGATGTGGGCTATTTCCTGTTGCAGCCACTACCCACACAAGTGAGGTACCATTTTTATCGGGAGACCTGGAGGAATGCTGGGTGGTAGGACATTTGTGTCAGCCCAGGTGGGCATCTTGGGAAACCTACCAAACCCACATATTTCTGAAACTAGACACCCGGGAGAGTCCAGCGATGTATGGCTTGCGTGTGTCCCCCAACGTTTTCCTACCCAGCAGCCGCGGTCGGTAGTAAGAGTTTCTGCAGAGCGGTGATGTGGGGAGGGGGAGGGGCAGGGTGGGGGGAAGTAATGTATGGATTTCAGAGTTTAACAGGTAAGTAAACACATAAATAAATAAAATAAATGTTGTTGCGCGCATTGCATCACATTTGGTGATGCAGTGCACGCAACAACATTTGTTTTATTTATTTATATGTTTACTTTCCTGTTAAATTCCGAAATCCATGCATTACTTCCCCCCACCCTGCCCCTCCCCCTCCCCACATCACCGCCCTGCAGAAACTCCTACTACCGACCGTGGCTGCTACCCAGAATGCCCTGCAAACCTCAAATTTTGCTGAGAAAATCACTTTTTCCTTAAATTTCTGTGTGGAAAGGTTCTGGAATCTACGTGGATCTACAAATTTCCAACCACCCAGGATTTCCCCAGGTCACCCGATTAAAATGATACCTCACTCACATGGGTGGGTCAAGTACCCGCGACAGGTAAGACCCCAAAACGTATTGAGGAGATATCAAAATGACCTATCACAAAATAACCTGGTTTTGTAAGGGTGGTCACCTGAGTTTTTGGCGCTGGGCTCAGCAGCCATCTTGGAAAACTACCAAACCCACACATTTCTGAAAACTAGACACCCGGGGAAGTCCAGCGAGGAATGGCTTGCGTGGATCCCCCAGTGTTTTCCTACCTAGGTTTGCTAGGTTTCCCTGGGTGCTGGCAGAGCTAGGGTTCAAAATCTACAGCTAGGCACTTTGCAAAAAAAGGGCCAGTTTTCACTGCAAAAATGTGTTGTGTCCACGTTGCGTTTTGGGCAGTTTCCTGTCGCGGGCACTAGGCCTACCCACACAAGTGAGGTGCAATTTTTCTCTGAAGACTTTGGGGAATGCGAGGTGGGTGGATTTTTGTAGATCCACGCATGTTCCACAACTTTCCACCACAGAAATGTGAGGAAAATTTGTTTTTTTGACACATTTATAGGTTTGCAAGGAATTCTTGGTAAGAGAACCTGGTGAGAGCCAGTGACGTCAATCCATCCTGGATTTCTCTGGGTGTCTAGTTTTGAAAAATAGGTTTGCTCGCTTTCCCTAGGTGCTAGCAGAGTTATGGTTGAAAATCTAGAGCTAGGCACTTTGCAAAAAAAGGCTCAGTTTTCACTGTGAAAATGTGTTGTGTCCACTATGCCTTTTGGGCCGTTTCCTGTCACGGGCACTAGGCCTACCCACACAAGTGAGGCACCATTTTTCTCTGAAGACTTTGGGGAATGTGGGGTGTGTGGAATGTTGTGGATCCACGCTGATTCCTGAACTTTCCACCATAGAAATGTGAGGAAAATGTGGTTTTTTGATACATTCTTAGGTTTGCAAGGGATTCTGGGTAACATAACCTGGTGAGAGCCAGTCAAGTCACTCCATCCTGGATTTCCCTTGGTGTCTAGTTTTCAAAAATGTATAGGTTTGCGATGTTTCCCTAGGTGCCGGCAGAGCTAGGGTAAAAAATCTACAGCTAGGCACTTTACAAAAAAAGGGTAATTTTTCACTGTAAAAATAAAGTGTGCCCATGTTCTCGGAAGACTTTGGGGAATGCGGGGTGGGCTGAATTTTGTAGATCCACGCAGATTCCAGAACTTTCCATTCTTAGGGTTGCAAGGGATTCTGGGTAACAGAACCTGGTGAGAGCCAGTCAAGTCACCCCCTCCTGGATTCCCCTGGGTTTCTAGTTTTCAAAAATGTATAGGTTTGCTAGGTCTCCCTAGGTGCCGGCAAATCTACAGCTAGGCACTTTACAAAAAAAGGGTAATTTTTCGCTGTAAAAATAAAGTGTGTCCACGATGCATTTTGAGCTGTTTCCTGTTACGGGCACTAGGCCTACCCACACACACAGATCTAGGGGTGAACTACGCTCAAACCCGTTTGTTAGATATTATCAATAAAATATGAGCCAACTGTCAGATGAAAACAATGTAAGAAACTGCTAAAACAAATAAAAGGTAATGAAGCTATCTCACTCTTTCAATAGTTTCCTTCTAATTGCCCACGTGTGGCCCAAAAACGTTGCAACTTTGCAAGCAATTGCCGGTCTGGGGCCCAATCTAAGGATTGGAAGAGCTTGCAAAAGATGCGTTTACCGAACTGCTTGCAGATTCGTTTTAGCCATTTAGCTCTCGGGCGGGAGTACACCGGAGAAGCAAAGAATACATGGCCGGTTGTCTTTACTGTAGAGATGCAACTGGGACAAAACTGAGAAATAGTGGAGGGTGTGGTGCCAGGAACCTGTGAAAGAGTTCAAGGGAAGGGAATCAAACCTAAACTGCATATAAAGTTTCCTGTCTTGAGGTGATTTCATAATGTCTCGATACTGTTCATATGAACTAATCAGTTTAAAATCCATGAACTCCATAGTTAAACATCCCCATGATGGTTTAATAAGTGAAGCCTATGCTATCCAGTTCCTGTACTGCTTTTTAACATCCCAATAGCCCTGTAATCTAATTGCGGCTAATAGGGTTTTCATATTTCGTATTTAACCTATCTTATTGAAATAGTCAAGTGCACTAACTTCCATAAGAGCAGTGGCATACAGGAGCAACTCAGGGGTGGACCTTATGTTGAGCCAAAACAGTAAAGGGTGTAGCTTGGCCTTATCTATGATAGAAACTCTACCCAAGTCCAGCCTTAAAGAGGGGAGTGGTGTACTCTGGGGTAACGCCATCAGAAACTTCAGGAACTTGTTCTCTGATTCCAAAAGGGCATCCATTTCCTAAACTCCCCTCAGTTCAGCTCTATAAAGGGCTGTACATAGTGCTTTGGAGTCGTAGAACTGAAGTGGGGCTGCCACTGGTTTACTGAAGGAGGTGCTATGTTCTTCAACAGGGCCCCTACTATTTGCTTGTGCTTCAGGGACAACTTGGTCACACAATGCTTCCATCACATATCTTCTGAGAGTGTGATATATAGATAGTCAAAGGTACTCACCCTTCCCAGAGGGACACCTCCTAGGGACAATTTTGCTCTGAAGGATATCTGAGTATTAGGCAATAAAAGCTTCATCTTTGAAGTATTAACCTCTAATCTTTAAAGCGTTTTAAGAGCAACAGGACACCTCCTGGTATTTTGGCTACTAACAGCGTATCGTAAGCAAACAATAGGGTCACAACTTTTAGCCCCTCCCCCAGAGTAGGGGCATCTGTTGAGGCATAAGAAAGAGACTGAACAAAGCCATTCACAAAAAGTGTACACAGCACTGGCGTACTCCCCTACTAACATTTATTGGGTCAGTAAGCTGGCCTTGGTGACACCAACGAACCCTGGCAAAGTTTGCCTCATGGAGGCGAATAATGAGAGATAACATCTCCAGGGGAAGTTCCATGTATTTTAAGACTTGCCATAGCTTGTACCTTGGGAGAAGTTCGAAAGCCGTCTTTAGGTCGCATAAGGCCACACAAATGCTCCCCTGACTGATGACTATGGTCTTCCAAGTCAGAAGAAGGAAACTGAGCACCTTGTCAATGGTGCTAGTCTTTTGTCTAAAACCAGCTTGAAAGGGAATCAAGATGTCATGTTCACAAATCCAGTCCTGTATCTTTGCAAGGAGTGTGCAAGCGAACACCTTTTGGTCACAGTCCATAAGACTGATAGGTCTATAATTACAGGGTGAAGATCTATTGCCTTTCTTGTATACATGGATCACCTCTGCTCTGTTCCAAGAATTGGGTATTCGGGCCCCTCTGCTATCACGTTGGCTAAGGACAGAAACTTGCATGTCCAGTTTTCTCTGTCATATAAGAATACATCACACGGAATACTGTCAGGTCGAGTGGCTTTCGCCTCAGCGATTGAGTCAGTGAAAGTCCTGATTTCACTTTTAGAGAAAAAAATCCTTAGCTGTAACATAGGTGGGGTCTGGGGAGATACTTTTGTAACTGACATAGAGGGCCCAGAATATTAAAGAGAAAAGTGGTCATACCATGCTGAGATAGAAACATAATGGTTGGTGGTAATGGTGTATAGTCATCTCCCCTTGTTCCACAAAGATCCTCCCTCTCAAGTGGTTCTAAGGTAACTTTAAAATCACCAGCTACAATCAAGGGAAATGGTTTGGTCCTATCGTCCAAAAGCTCTACGAGATCATGTATCGTAGCTGACCTCCTCCCCCTTTGTTCCTCTGGTATAGACATTGCAAATGTCAAGGAACACCATTCTGGCCTTTAAGTTGGATAGCTAGGATGTCGGAGCTAATAGACGGGAGCTCACGGATTATACAATGCAGTGCAATTCTGACCCAGATTAACAACCCCCGCAGGGCAGGAAGAATTGCTGGACTTGCTGGGCGATGGAACGTTACATAGCCTGGGACGTAAACGGAGGAAGTGTTCCAGCTCGCCTGGAGTATACAGATGTAAAACTTTGAGTATATTGAATCCAATGCAGGAGGGCCATTGGTGACCTTGTTCCGGTCACATTCCGCAACACCAGTTGGATCATGCTGGACATTTCCTGCATATTTGTGGAGATAGATCGTGGTCCATCTTGGGGAATTCCTACCTGAGCATGAGGCTGTTCTAAACTAACAGGTGGTGCTCCTCTAGGCAACTTTCTTTTAAGGGGACGTGACACCCTTTTATTCCAGCCTTCGTGAAACAAGGGAGTTGTAATATAGCCCTAACTAGGCTGACTTCTAATTGTAAGAGTAGTCTGGGCATTTGGAAGATGGACCAATGAGTGCCTTGAATGTGAATTTGTGAATAGATTCTGAAGTCAATGGTTAAGTTCTATTTGGAATCTAAGCCTAGGTGTGGGACAGAGGGGTGGGGAATTGATGGCGGGGGCATTGAGGCAATCTATATTTGATTTGGATGCTTGTGGATGTATGAGGAAAAAATCTAGCTTCCAGAGCTATCAAATTGTTGGCCAGATTCCCGTCAATCAGGCAAAATCCAATACAGTCAGTAAGATTGTTGGGGAGAGTAAGCCTGCTGGCTTGCAGGATGTCATCCCTTATCACTGAATGGCAACCTCTCACATGGCGAATCCAGTGTTTGGTATTATTTATTAGGGAATCCTCTCCTTCATGCCTTAGATAGGTGGGAACGTTGAGCACATTGATCATATAAATACATTTTGCAGGTGATGGCACTTGGTCTCCCCAATATGGTAAATTGAGATCTCGGTTGTGCCTGGGTAAATGAACAAAGGTGTGGGAAAGACTCAGGCGTGCCAATGGACCTCTATTTGCTCGCGGCTGTACTATTCTAACCCCCAGGGATCTATATGTGAGGCTATTTCTGAAAAGCTATTCTTGATGTTTACAGGGGTAGCTCGTGGGGGAGGTTGATGGGCCTCTATATGCATTGGACAGGTTGCATTAGCGTGGTGGATAGTAGCCTGAATGCAGTGTTGAGTATCACTCACTCCTCTAGCTGGTATAAGGTTAACCTGACCTGTGAGTGCTTCAATTATGGATTTCTGCAAACACAACAATGATGGACAGAATGTGGATCAATGTCACACATTCACCCCAGTCCAAAGATCTGGGCCCAAATCCATCGTTTTTCCACTCCACACCACCCTGGGTTAGACAATGGCGATATGCAAATCAGTGCTGACCCTGTGCCCCATGGGAACAGTCCAGTCCGAACTACAAAAGCCATGTCCTTCCCAGAACGGAAACAAGCATCCGAGGACCGGCCCGGTTTCGAGGTAACACCTCTCATCAGCCCGGCTAGCTTGATTCCAGTGGTGTGGAGTGCCTGGGACTCACGTCTGAGCATCCCCAGTACACTTAGAGCGGTACCTGCAAACACAACAATGATGGACAGAATGTGGATCAATGTCACACATTCACCCCAGTCCAAAGATCTGGGCCCAAATCCATCGTTTTTCCACTCCACACCACCCTGGGTTAGACAATGGCGATATGCAAATCAGCGCTGACCCTGTGCCCCATGGGAACAGTCCAGTCCGAACTACAAAAGCCATGTCCTTCCCAGAACGGAAACAAGCATCCGAGGACCGGCCCGGTTTCGAGGTAACACCTCTCATCAGCCCGGCTAGCTTGATTCCAGTGGTGTGGAGTGCCTGGGACTCACGTCTGAGCATCCCCAGTGCACTTATGGGGCACAGGGTCAGCGCTGATTTGCATATCGCCATTGTCTAACCCAGGGTGGTGTGGAGTGGAAAAACGATGGATTTGGGCCCAGATCTTTGGACTGGGGTGAATGTGTGACATTGATCCACATTCTGTCCATCATTGTTGTGTTTGCAGGTACCGCTCTAAGTGTACTGGGGATGCTCAGACGTGAGTCCCAGGCACTCCACACCACTGGAATCAAGCTAGCCGGGCTGATGAGAGGTGTTACCTCGAAACCGGGCCGGCCCTCGGATGCTTGTTTCCGTTCTGGGAAGGACATGGCTTTTGTAGTTCGGACTGGACTGTTCCCATGGGGCACAGGGTCAGCGCTGATTTGCATATCGCCATTGTCTAACCCAGGGTGGTGTGGAGTGGAAAAACGATGGATTTGGGCCCAGATCTTTGGACTGGGGTGAATGTGTGACATTGATCCACATTCTGTCCATCATTGTTGTGTTTGCAGGTACCGCTCTAAGTGTACTGGGGATGCTCAGACGTGAGTCCCAGGCACTCCACACCACTGGAATCAAGCTAGCCGGGCTGATGAGAGGTGTTACCTCGAAACCGGGCCGGTCCTCGGATGCTTGTTTCCGTTCTGGGAAGGACATGGCTTTTGTAGTTCGGACTGGACTGTTCCCATGGGGCACAGGGTCAGCGCTGATTTGCATATCGCCATTGTCTAACCCAGGGTGGTGTGGAGTGGAAAAACGATGGATTTGGGCCCAGATCTTTGGACTGGGGTGAATGTGTGACATTGATCCACATTCTGTCCATCATTGTTGTGTTTGCAGTTACCGCTCTAAGTGTACTGGGGATGCTCAGACGTGAGTCCCAGGCACTCCACACCACTGGAATCAAGCTAGCCGGGCTGATGAGAGGTGTTACCTCGAAACCGGGCCGGTCCTCGGATGCTTGTTTCCGTTCTGGGAAGGACATGGCTTTTGTAGTTCGGACTGGACTGTTCCCATGGGGCACAGGGTCAGCGCTGATTTGCATATCGCCATTGTCTAACCCAGGGTGGTGTGGAGTGGAAAAATGATGGATTTGGGCCCAGATCTTTGGACTGGGGTGAATGTGTGACATTGATCCACATTCTGTCCATCATTGTTGTGTTTGCAGTTACCGCTCTAAGTGTACTGGGGATGCTTAGACGTGAGTCCCAGGCACTCCACTCCACTGGAATCAAGCTAGCCGGGCTGATGAGAGGTGTTACCTCGAAACCGGGCCGGTCCTCGGATGCTTGTTTCCGTTCTGGGAAGGACATGGCCTTTGTAGTTCGGACTGGACTGTTCCCATGGGGCACGGGGTCAGCGCTGATTTGCATATCGCCATTGTCTAACCCAGGGTGGTGTGGAGTGGAAAAACGATGGATTTGGGCCCAGATCTTTGGACTGGGGTGAATGTGTGACATTGATCCACATTCTGTCCATCATTGTTGTGTTTGCAGTTACCGCTCTAAGTGTACTGGGGATGCTCAGACGTGAGTCCCAGGCACTCCACACCACTGGAATCAAGCTAGCCGGGCTGATGAGAGGTGTTACCTCGAAACCGGGCCGGTCCTCGGATGCTTGTTTCCGTTCTGGGAAGGACATGGCTTTTGTAGTTCGGACTGGACTGTTCCCATGGGGCACAGGGTCAGCGCTGATTTGCATATCGCCATTGTCTAACCCAGGGTGGTGTGGAGTGGAAAAACGATGGATTTGGGCCCAGATCTTTGGACTGGGGTGAATGTGTGACATTGATCCACATTCTGTCCATCATTGTTGTGTTTGCAGTTACCGCTCTAAGTGTACTGGGGATGCTCAGACGTGAGTCCCAGGCACTCCACACCACTGGAATCAAGCTAGCTGGGCTGATGAGAGATGTTATCTCGAAACCGGGCCGGTCCTCGGATGCTTGTTTCCGTTCTGGGAAGGACATGGCTTTTGTAGTTCGGACTGGACTGTTCCTATGGGGCACAGGGTCAGCGCTGATTTGCATATCGCCATTGTCTAACCCAGGGTGGTGTGGAGTGGAAAAACGATGGATTTGGGCCCAGATCTTTGGACTGGGGTGAATGTGTGACATTGATCCACATTCTGTCCATCATTGTTGTGTTTGCAGTTACCGCTCTAAGTGTACTGGGGATGCTCAGACGTGAGTCCCAGGCACTCCACTCCACTGGAATCAAGCTAGCCGGGCTGATGAGAGGTGTTACCTCGAAACCGGGCCGGTCCTCGGATGCTTGTTTCCGTTCTGGGAAGGACATGGCTTTTGTAGTTCGGACTGGACTGTTCCCATGGGGCACAGGGTCAGCGCTGATTTGCATATCACCATTGTCTAACCCAGGGTGGTGTGGAGTGGAAAAACGATGGATTTGGGCCCAGATCTTTGGACTGGGGTGAATGTGTGACATTGATCCACATTCTGTCCATCATTGTTGTGTTTGCAGATACCGCTCTAAGTGTACTGGGGATGCACAGAAGTGAGTCCCAGGCACTCCACACCACTGGAATCAAGCTAGCCGGGCTGATGAGAGGTGTTACCTCGAAACCGGGCCGGTCCTCGGATGCTTGTTTCCGTTCTGGGAAGGACATGGCTTTTGTAGTTCGGACTGGACTGTTCCCATGGGGCACAGGGTCAGCGCTGATTTGCATATCGCCATTGTCTAACCCAGGGTGGTGTGGAGTGGAAAAACGATGGATTTGGGCCCAGATCTTTGGACTGGGGTGAATGTGTGACATTGATCCACATTCTGTCCATCATTGTTGTGTTTGCAGTTACCGCTCTAAGTGTACTGGGGATGCTTAGACGTGAGTCCCAGGCACTCCACTCCACTGGAATCAAGCTAGCCGGGCTGATGAGAGGTGTTACCTCGAAACCGGGCCGGTCCTCGGATGCTTGATTCCGTTCTGGGAAGGACATGGCCTTTGTAGTTCGGACTGGACTGTTCCCATGGGGCACAGGGTCAGCGCTGATTTGCATATCGCCATTGTCTAACCCAGGGTGGTGTGGAGTGGAAAAACGATGGATTTGGGCCCAGATCTTTGGACTGGGGTGAATGTGTGACATTGATCCACATTCTGTCCATCATTGTTGTGTTTGCAGTTACCGCTCTAAGTGTACTGGGGATGCTCAGACATGAGTCCCAGGCACTCCACACCACTGGAATCAAGCTAGCCGGGCTGATGAGAGGTGTTACCTCGAAACCGGGCCGGTCCTCGGATGCTTGTTTCCGTTCTGGGAAGGACATGGCTTTTGTAGTTCGGACTGGACTGTTCCCATGGGGCACAGGGTCAGCGCTGATTTGCATATCGCCATTGTCTAACCCAGGGTGGTGTGGAGTGGAAAAACGATGGATTTGGGCCCAGATCTTTGGACTGGGGTGAATGTGTGACATTGATCCACATTCTGTCCATCATTGTTGTGTTTGCAGTTACCGCTCTAAGTGTACTGGGGATGCTCAGACGTGAGTCCCAGGCACTCCACACCACTGGAATCAAGCTAGCCGGGCTGATGAGAGGTGTTACCTCGAAACCGGGCCGGTCCTCGGATGCTTGTTTCCGTTCTGGGAAGGACATGGCTTTTGTAGTTCGGACTGGACTGTTCCCATGGGGCACAGGGTCAGCGCTGATTTGCATATCGCCATTGTCTAACCCAGGGTGGTGTGGAAAAACGATGGATTTGGGCCCAGATCTTTGGACTGGGGTGAATGTGTGACATTGATCCACATTCTGTCCATCATTGTTGTGTTTGCAGTTACCTCTCTAAGTGTACTGGGGATGCTCAGACGTGAGTCCCAGGCACTCCACACCACTGGAATCAAGCTAGCCGGGCTGACGAGAGGTGTTACCTCGAAACCGGGCCGGTCCTCGGATGCTTGTTTCCGTTCTGGGAAGGACATGGCTTTAGTAGTTCGGACTGGACTGTTCCCATGGGGCACAGGGTCAGCGCTGATTTTCATATCGCCATTGTCTAACCCAGGGTGGTGTGGAGTGGAAAAACGATGGATTTGGGCCCAGATCTTTGGACTGGGGTGAATGTGTGACATTGATCCACATTCTGTCCATCATTGTTGTGTTTGCAGTTACCGCTCTAAGTGTACTGGGGATGCTCAGACGTGAGTCCCAGGCACTCCACACCACTGGAATCAAGCTAGCCGGGCTGATGAGAGGTGTTACCTCGAAACCGGGCCGGTCCTCGGATGCTTGTTTCCGTTCTGGGAAGGACATGGCTTTTGTAGTTCGGACTGGACTGTTCCCATGGGGCACAGGGTCAGCGCTGATTTGCATATCGCCATTGTCTAACCCAGGGTGGTGTGGAGTGGAAAACGATGGATTTGGGCCCAGATCTTTGGACTGGGGTGAATGTGTGACATTGATACACATTCTGTCCATCATTGTTGTGTTTGCAGTTACCGCTCTAGGTGTACTGGGGATGCTCAGACGTGAGTCCCTGGCACTCCACACCACTGGAATCAAGCTAGCCGGGCTGATGAGAGGTGTTACCTCGAAACCGGGCCGGTCCTCGGATGCTTGTTTCCGTTCTGGGAAGGACATGGCTTTTGTAGTTCGGACTGGACTGTTCCCATGGGGCACAGGGTCAGCGCTGATTTGCATATCGCCATTGTCTAACCCAGGGTGGTGTGGAGTGGAAAAACGATGGATTTGGGCCCAGATCTTTGGACTGGGGTGAATGTGTGACATTGATCCACATTCTGTCCATCATTGTTGTGTTTGCAGTTACCGCTCTAAGTGTACTGGGGATGCTCAGACGTGAGTCCCAGGCACTCCACACCACTGGAATCAAGCTAGCCGGGCTGATGAGAGGTGTTACCTCGAAACCGGGCCGGTCCTCGGATGCTTGTTTCCGTTCTGGGAAGGACATGGCTTTTGTAGTTCGGACTGGACTGTTCCCATGGGGCACAGGGTCAGCGCTGATTTGCATATCGCCATTGTCTAACCCAGGGTGGTGTGGAGTGGAAAAACGATGGATTTGGGCCCAGATCTTTGGACTGGGGTGAATGTGTGACATTGATCCACATTCTGTCCATCATTGTTGTGTTTGCAGTTACCGCTCTAAGTGTACTGGGGATGCTTAGACGTGAGTCCCAGGCACTCCACACCACTGGAATCAAGCTAGCCGGGCTGATGAGAGGTGTTACCTCAAAACCGGGCCGGTCCTCGGATGCTTGTTTCCGTTCTGGGAAGGACATGGCCTTTGTAGTTCGGACTGGACTGTTCCCATGGGGCACAGGGTCAGCGCTGATTTGCATATCGCCATTGTCTAACCCAGGGTGGTGTGGAGTGGAAAAACGATGGATTTGGGCCCAGATCTTTGGACTGGGATGAATGTGTGACATTGATCCACATTCTGTCCATCATTGTTGTGTTTGCAGTTACCGCTCTAAGTGTACTGGGGATGCTCAGACGTGAGTCCCAGGCACTCCACACCACTGGAATCAAGCTAGCCGGGCTGATGAGAGGTGTTACCTCGAAACCGGGCCGGTCCTCGGATGCTTGTTTCCGTTCTGGGAAGGACATGGCTTTTGTAGTTTGGACTGGACTGTTCCCATGGGGCACAGGGTCAGCGCTGATTTGCATATCGCCATTGTCTAACCCAGGGTGGTGTGGAGTGGAAAAACGATGGATTTGGGCCCAGATCTTTGGACTGGGGTGAATGTGTGACATTGATTCACATTCTGTCCATCATTGTTGTGTTTGCAGTTACCGCTCTAAGTGTACTGGGGATGCTCAGACGTGAGTCCCAGGCACTCCACACCACTGGAATCAAGCTAGCCGGGCTGATGAGAGGTGTTACCTCGAAACCGGGCCGGTCCTCGGATGCTTGTTTCCGTTCTGAGAAGGACATGGCTTTTGTAGTTCGGACTGGACTGTTCCCATGGGGCACAGGGTCAGCGCTGATTTGCATATCTCCATTGTCTAACCCAGGGTGGTGTGGAGTGGAAAAACGATGGATTTGGGCCCAGATCTTTGGACTGGGGTGAATGTGTGACATTGATCCACATTCTGTCCATCATTGTTGTGTTTGCAGTTACCGCTCTAAGTGTACTGGGGATGCTCAGACGTGAGTCCCAGGCACTCCACTCCACTGGAATCAAGCTAGCCGGGCTGATGAGAGCTGTTACCTCGAAACCGGGCCGGTCCTCGGATGCTTGTTTCCGTTCTGGGAAGAACATGGCTTTTGTAGTTCGGACTGGACTGTTCCCATGGGGCACAGGGTCAGCGCTGATTTGCATATCGCCATTGTCTAACCCAGGGTAGTGTGGAGTGGAAAAACGATGGATTTGGGCCCAGATCTTTGGACTGGGGTGAATGTGTGACATTGATCCACATTCTGTCCATCATTGTTGTGTTTGCAGTTACCGCTCTAAGTGTACTGGGGATGCTCAGACGTGAGTCCCAGGCACTCCACTCCACTGGAATCAAGCTAGCCGGGCTGATGAGAGGTGTTACCTCGAAACCGGGCCGGTCCTCGGATGCTTGTTTCCGTTCTGGGAAGAACATGGCTTTTGTAGTTCGGACTGGACTGTTCCCATGGGGCACAGGGTCAGCGCTGATTTGCATATCGCCATTGTCTAACCCAGGGTGGTGTGGAGTGGAAAAACGATGGATTTGGGCCCAGATCTTTGGACTGGGGTGAATGTGTGACATTGATCCACATTCTGTCCATCATTGTTGTGTTTGCAGTTACCGCTCTAAGTGTACTGGGGATGCTCAGACGTGAGTCCCAGGCACTCCACACCACTGGAATCAAGCTAGCCGAGCTGATGAGAGGTGTTACCTCGAAACCGGGCCGGTCCTCGGATGCTTGTTTCCGTTCTGGGAAGGACATGGCTTTTGTAGTTCGGACTGGACTGTTCCCATGGGGCACAGAGTCAGCGCTGATTTGCATATCGCCATTGTCTAACCCAGGGTGGTGTGGAGTGGAAAAACGATGGATTTGGGCCCAGATCTTTGGACTGGGGTGAATGTGTGACATTGATCCACATTCTGTCCATCATTGTTGTGTTTGCAGTTACCGCTCTAAGTGTACTGGGGATGCTCAGACGTGAGTCCCAGGCACTCCACACCACTGGAATCAAGCTAGCCGGGCTGATGAGAGGTGTTACCTCGAAACCGGGCCGGTCCTCGGATGCTTGTTTCCGTTCTGGGAAGGACATGGCTTTTGTAGTTCGGACTGGACTGTTCCCATGGGGCACAGGGTCAACGCTGATTTGCATATCGCCATTGTCTAACCCAGGGTGGTGTGGAGTGGAAAAACAATGGATTTGGGCCCAGATCTTTGGACTGGGGTGAATGTGTGACATTGATCCACATTCTTTCCATCATTGTTGTGTTTGCAGTTACCGCTCTAAGTGTACTGGGGATGCTCAGATGTGAGTCCCAGGCACTCCACTCCACTGGAATCAAGCTAGCCGGGCTGATGAGAGGTGTTACCTCGAAACCGGGCCGGTCCTCGGATGCTTGTTTCCGTTCTGGGAAGAACATGGCTTTTGTAGTTCGGACTGGACTGTTCCCATGGGGCACAGGGTCAGCGCTGATTTGCATATCGCCATTGTCTAACCCAGGGTGGTGTGGAGTGGAAAAACGATGGATTTGGGCCCAGATCTTTGGACTGGGGTGAATGTGTGACATTGATCCACATTCTGTCCATCATTGTTGTGTTTGCAGTTACCGCTCTAAGTGTACTGGGGATGCTCAGACGTGAGTCCCAGGCACTCCACACCACTGGAATCAAGCTAGCCGAGCTGATGAGAGGTGTTACCTCGAAACCGGGCCGGTCCTCGGATGCTTGTTTCCGTTCTGGGAAGGACATGGCTTTTGTAGTTCGGACTGGACTGTTCCCATGGGGCACAGAGTCAGCGCTGATTTGCATATCGCCATTGTCTAACCCAGGGTGGTGTGGAGTGGAAAAACGATGGATTTGGGCCCAGATCTTTGGACTGGGGTGAATGTGTGACATTGATCCACATTCTGTCCATCATTGTTGTGTTTGCAGTTA
Source organism: Lissotriton helveticus (assembly GCF_964261635.1). NCBI lineage: Eukaryota > Metazoa > Chordata > Amphibia > Caudata > Salamandridae > Lissotriton > Lissotriton helveticus. Next base: position 1,197,538,311 of record NC_136059.1, read on the forward strand.
CCGCTCTAAGTGTACTGGGGATGCTCAGACGTGAGTCCCAGGCACTCCACACCACTGGAATCAAGCTAGCCGGGCTGATGAGAGGTGTTACCTCGAAACCGGGCCGGTCCTCGGATGCTTGTTTCCGTTCTGGGAAGGACATGGCTTTTGTAGTTCGGACTGGACTGTTCCCATGGGGCACAGGGTCAACGCTGATTTGCATATCGCCATTGTCTAACCCAGGGTGGTGTGGAGTGGAAAAACGATGGATTTGGGCCCAGATCTTTGGACTGGGGTGAATGTGTGACATTGATCCACATTCTTTCCATCATTGTTGTGTTTGCAGTTACCGCTCTAAGTGTACTGGGGATGCTCAGATGTGAGTCCCAGGCACTCCACACCACAGGAATCAAGCTAGCCGGGCTGATGAGAGGTGTTACCTCGAAACCGGGCCGGTCCTCGGATGCTTGTTTCCGTTCTGGGAAGGACATGGCTTTTGTAGTTCGGACTGGACTGTTCCCATGGGGCACAGGGTCAGCGCTGATTTGCATATCGCCATTGTCTAACCCAGGGTGGTGTGGAGTGGAAAAACGAAGGATTTGGGCCCAGATCTTTGGACTGGGGTGAATGTGTGACATTGATCCACATTCTGTCCATCATTGTTGTGTTTGCAGTTATCAATTATGGATTTCAGCATGCTAACTTCTGCCCTCAGATCAATATGATCCTGGAAACAGTGGAGTCAAGCAAGAATAGTCCTTTATTTGACACATCTCCTCCTTCATTCCCCCTTCAATCCCCCTCCTGCCATGACTTCCCCTCCCGCGGTGCCTCTCATCATGTCCTCCCTTCCCCCTTCGTCATCATCCAAATGTTGGAGGTGTGTGAACCCATTTCTGTGGGTGAAATCAATGACAAGAGTGTCACGTCCGCACTCCGCAGAATCCGTGTGCAGAAGAAATGCTCCACCTCCGGACCTCCCAAACACCCTGTATACAAATATCACAGGGTGTTCAAGTGATACGGTGAGGGAAAAACCCCAAAAGGGGAAAAAACCCAAAAGTAAAGAATAGAAGGGAGGGTCAGCAGTGGACAAGAAGCTTCAACAGAAATACACAAGGATTAGTAACGATATAAGGTCTACTCTCAATACATTCTCGCTAAGCGCATGGAAACCTGGTTCACCTGATATGTACAATGACATCCCCTTCATTCAGTAATAGCGTCTTCTATTCCTCCTGCTCCTGTACACAACACAAGAAGCACAGTATGTATAAAGCAAACGAACAAATGGCTTCTTAAATACTTGTTGTCACTTAGATACATACCCCACAACCATAGGCTAACTCCTAAAAGGAATAACCTCCAAAGTTCCAGTGAGACCTTTGTAACTTTGCCAAAATGAACTTAAAGTAAATTGTAGATTCTATCTCTGCTAAGGAAATCAAACCCGGATCCAGTTACAGTCTCTAGTTCCTAAAGTAAACCTAAACACGATATGCTGTAGTAGCAACCACTACCAACATCCGCTTTAGTATTTGTATTCCAATAAGAGGAGTTCCATTTCACAACACACGATATCAATTCGTGCCGGCATTGCGAAGGCCAACCCCCCTGCAATCCGGCACTTGCACGTTTACTAGCACGTTATTTGCAACTCCCAGCCGGAGGTCACGTCGCAGGACAGAGCACAGAATTAAATGACAGCTTGCTCTTGTACTCCTCATACCTCGCAGCCGCGAGGTTCAAAAATAGATACGAGCAGATTGCTCAAATCAAAGTCAGAATAGACCACACATGTGCGAGCGCGCATGTACTTTACCAGTCTTTACCCTTTTTCAGCAGCAGAGTAGAACAGCAAAGTTTTCACGGGCAATGGCTTCAGGAAAACGTCCATGAAAGCAGACAGCCAAACGGAAAGGCTCCAGCAAACTAAACAAAATCACGAGCACCTGAACATGGGTTTCTTGCGGCTATATCCAGCTTCGCAAAGGATCATGGTCACAGTAGTTCTAGACTCACTGACCATGGGAGTTGTAGTTCAGGTAGGCGCAACTTGATTCAGATCCTGACAGCACGCCCTCCTCCCAAGCGCCTCCTAGGACCCGGCTTGGAGGGAAACCGAGCATGGAAAGACCTGACCGCACCGGGGGCGTGCACATGATGCCAAGGCTCCCAAGAGTCATCTTCAGCAGTATACCCCTTCCATGAGACCAAATACCAAAGCACCCCCCGCCGGAGTTCCAAGTCGCGAATTGCCTTCAACTCGTATTCCACGCCCCCGTCGGAGATGACCGGAGGTGGCGCCTTTCTGCGCGCTGAGAGGGCTCTTTTCAACAACTGTACATGAAACACAGGATGTATTCTCAATGAGGAGGGCAACTTCAGCTTGTAAGCCACAGGATTCACTTGACGCACTATGGGATAAGGACCTATGAACCGAGGGTGAAAGACACTCCTCAGTTTGAACCTGATGAATCTGGTTGAGAGCCACACCAAGTCACCTACCCGGAACACAGGACCAGGAGCACGATGTTTGTCCTCCCATTTTTTGTACACCTCCTTAGCTTTCAATAAATGCTTTTGAACCCCCCTGTGCACCTTCCTCAAAGCCAGAATACGGTCTCTCACCGAGGGTTGATTGGCCACTTCCACAGGAATGTCAATTGGCAACGTGGTAGCATCATACCCAAAGTTAGCCTTGAAAGGGGACATACCAGTCGAACTGTGCCATGTGTTATTATAGGACAACTCAGCCATCCACAGTAAATCCACCCAGGACTCGTGGGCTGCCTCAGAGTAACAGCGCAAGTATTTCTTCAAAGTCTGGTTCAGGCGTTCGGTTTGGCCATCGGTTTGAGGATGGAAGCTGGTAGAGAGCGCAGACTCCACCCCCAAAGCTTTGCACCACATTTGCCAAAAGCGAGCGATGAACTGTGGCCCCCTGTCTGACACTATAACCCGGGGAATGCCATGTAACCTTATGACATGTGAGGCCAAAATTTGAGCTGTCTGACCTGCCGTAGGGAGATTCACACAGGGTATAAAATGTCCCATCTTAGTCAGATTATCAACCACAACCAACACCGCAGAATTGCCCTGATCCAAAGGTAGGCCTGTTATAAAATCCAGACTTATATTCTGCCAAGGGCGAAGGGGGTTCGGCATAGGCATCAATAGTCCTTTCCGTTTTGTGTTCTCTCCCTTAGCTCTAGCACAGGTCTCACACTTGCCTATCCACTTGGTGGCGTCCGAAACCAGTGACTCCCACCAGAAATACCTTCTAAGCAGTTGCACCGTCTTGGTAACCCCCGGATGTCCTGCTGACGGAACCACATTGCACCAACTGAAAGCCTTCATCCGCAACTCCTCAGTAGGTAAGAACAAACACTCCCCCTGAAAAGGCAGACCCTGTCTCACCCTTCGGCCTGGTTTCTGAGCCGCCCATCGTTCCCATGACCCCAAGGACCTGGAACTCCGAATGTCTCCCAAAACCTCTCAGCTCGAACCGCACACACTACCTTGGTAGGCGAAATTATGGGTTGCTGTACTTCCCCAATTGGCTCTGATTCCATTTCCTGCCTGGACAGCGCATCCGCTTTCCTGTTCTCTACCCCAGGCCTGAATGTTACGACAAAGTTATATTCAGAGAAAAACAGCATCCACCTCATTTGTCTTTGTGTCAAGTGTCGAGCAGAGGACATGTATTGGAGATTCCGATGGTCAGTGTAGACAGTTACCGCTTGACTAGATCCCCATAGGTAAGGTCGCCATTCCTGAAATGCTCGTTTAATTGCCAGCAGCTCTTTCTCCGCTATAGTGTAGTTTACCTCTGACGGGCTCAGCTTTTTTGACAAAAAGGCAACAGGATGTAACTGACCGGTACCTGGATCTCTCTGTGATAGTATCGCCCCTAACGCTGCGTTAGAAGCATCCGCTTCTACTATGAAGGGTTTTTCTAGTACAGGATGCGCCAACACTGGGGCGGTGGTGAAAGCTTTTTTCAGGGCCTGAAAAGCACCTTCAGCCTCAGAGGTCCACACAAACGAAGTACCCTTTCTCAACAACCTTGTGATGGGAACAGCAGTCTGAGAAAAATGCAGAATGAATCGGCGATAGTAGTTCGAAAATCCTAAAAAGCTCTGCACTTCTTTTACATTCCTAGGGGCTGGCCAGTCCTGAACAGCCTGTACCTTTCGTTCTGACATCTGTAGGCCATGGGGACTGAGATTCACCCCCAAGAATTCCACTTCATGCACCCCAAATTCACATTTGCTCAGCTTTACGTACAAACTATGTTCTCTGAGTTTGTCCAAAACCTGACATACCTGAGCTGTATGACTTGAAACGTCATGAGAATATATCAGTATGTCATCTATGTACATAACTACAAAACGATCCACATAGTCTTTCAACACGTCGTTTATAAAAAATTGGAAAGCCGCGGGCGCGTTACACAGCCCGAAAGCCATCACCAAGTATTCATAAAGACCGAATCTTGTCTTAAACGCCGTTTTCCACTCGTCCCCTTCTCTTACCCTGACCAGGTGATAAGCCCCACGCAAGTCCAAACGGGTGTAGATTTGGCCTCCCTTACCTGATCGAGCAACACAGGAATAAGGGGAAGAGGGTAACGATTGCGTATAGTGTTCTTATTCAAATTGTGGTAGTCTACACACGCCCTCAGGTCCCCATTAGCCTTAGCGATGAAAAACAGAGGAGACGCCGCTGGAGAGCGGGAGGGCCTGATGAATCCCAAACGTACATAGTGATCTAGATATTCCCTCAAATGGGTGGTTTCAGGCCCTGACAAAGCATTCACTCTACACGTAGGAAGCGTGGCTCCCTCCACCAAATCTATGCGGCAGTCATATTCCCTATGAGGGGGTAACGTTTCCGCTTTACTCTCACTGAATACATCACCGTAAGCCCTATATTCAATTGGTAATTGCACATCTTTTTCTGCCGCTGTAGCGGCCAAAAACGGGGTTGCTAACACTGCCACATGAGATGGGGCACATGGAACTAGATGATCCTGACAAATTTCAGGTACAAAGCGGAAGGTCTTGGTCTTCCAGTCCACCACTGGGTTGTGTCTGTGCAACCAAGGCATGCCTAGAATGACCTCATATTGGGGAGCAGCTATGATGTTTAACGTCAGAGTTTCTGAATGCATTAAACCATGCGAAACCAAAGACAGCCCTAACTCACTAGTCCTTTCTGTTATTTGACCTGACGTTAATGGCTGCCCGTCAACAGCCAAAGCATCTTCGGGGTTTTCTCTAGGGACTCGAGGCAACTCTAAAAGTTTTACTAAACCATCATCGATAAAGTTGCCTGTGGCACCAGAATCCAACATCACCATAACTCGATGTTTAACCTGATCGTTTTCAAGAGTCATTGTTACCACCAGATGCGCTTCTGTTTCCTCTGACCCAACGGCTGACAGTGAGGTGATCTTCCACTCCTGTGCCTCCTCCACCCTAGGCATTTTTACTTCCCCCACTGTGTTATCTGACACATTGGAAGAAACTGCCACCTTCTTAATTCTGGTAAAGCCACCTGATGACTTGGGTTTGGAAGGGCATTCCCTAACGTAGTGCCCCTTCTTCCCACAGTACATGCATAAGCCTTGTACTCTCCTACTCTCTCTTTCCTCTCTTGACAAAGGAGCCCTAAGGGCCCCTATCTCCATGGGCTCCGGAGCGGAGTCTTGCCCACTTGGACTGCGACGAGGGGTCCGTTCATAACTGTACGTTCCTTTGTCCCATCGTCTTCTGCTAACCCCTCTGTCTGTTAACCTGCTATCCAATCTTAATGCCAAATTCACCATGTCCACATAAGTGGTGGGCTGAGGATCCACCTGAGCCACTACATCTTTCAGCTCCTCTTTTAACCCTAAATAAAAAAGAGTCATTCTTTTTTCCTCAGGCCACTCTGCTTCGGCCACCAATCTATTGAACGCAGTAAGATAAGGAACCAATTCTCCTTTACCCTGACGCAGTTCCAGTAGTTCACGATCAGCACTACAAGACGTAGCCCTCCGATCAAACACCCTCTCAAACTCCGCTCTAAATGCTGACCAATCAGACAGAATAGCATCATCACGTTTTACTAATGGCACTGCCCAATTAGCAGCGTCCCCCACCAAATAAGATATTGTGAATGCCACCCTGGAATGGTTTGTAGGAAAAGAAGAGGGCTTACAAGAAAAGTGCATACCTGCACTTTTCGTGGGTCTCCTGAGAACCTTTCGGGATTGGCCAAAGGTATGGGCGGGGGTACTGTAACCTGTACCGTGGAGGCCGGAGCAGAAGCATTAAAAGGATTACTCCCCAACCTATCCACCTTTTCTCGCAGAGCCGCCGTCTCTGCCTTGGAGGCGGCCAACTCCTGCTGTACCAACACTAGAGCACGCAATACATCCTCCATGGACGCCATTTCTCCTACACCCACACGGATCAGGCAGAGTGTATTTCTTGGGCTCGTGATTCTGTCACGTCCACACTCCGCAGAATCCGTGTGCAGAAGAAATGCTCCACCTCCGGACCTCCCAAACACCCTGTATACAAATATCACAGGGTGTTCAAGTGATACGGTGAGGGAAAAACCCCAAAAGGGGAAAAAACCCAAAAGTAAAGAATAGAAGGGAGGGTCAGCAGTGGACAAGAAGCTGCAACAGAAATAAACAAGGATTAGTAACGATATAAGGTCTACTCTCAATACATTCTCGCTAAGCGCATGGAAACCTGGTTCACCTGATATGTACAATGACATCCCCTTCATTCAGTAATAGCGTCTTCTATTCCTCCTGCTCCTGTACACAACACAAGAAGCACAGTATGTATAAAGCAAACGAACAAATGGCTTCTTAAATACTTGTTGTCACTTAGATACATACCCCACAACCATAGGCTAACTCCTAAAAGGAATAACCTCCAAAGTTCCAGTGAGACCTTTGTAACTTTGCCAAAATGAACTTAAAGTAAATTGCAGATTCTATCTCTGCTAAGGAAATCAAACCCGGATCCAGTTACAGTCTCTAGTTCCCAAAGTAAACCTAAACACGGTATGCTGTAGTAGCAACCACTACCAACATCCGCTTTAGTATTTGTATTCCAATAAGAGGAGTTCCATTTCACAACACACGATATCAATTCGTGCCGGCATTGCGAAGGCCAACCCCCCTGCAATCCGGCACTTGCACGTTTACTAGCACGTTATTTGCAACCCCCAGCCGGAGGTCACGTCGCAGGACAGAGCACAGAATTAAATGACAGCTTGCTCTTGTACTCCTCATACCTCGCAGCCGCGAGGTTCAAAAATAGATACGAGCAGATTGCTCAAATCAAAGTCAGAATAGACCACACATGTGCGAGCGCGCATGTACTTTACCAGTCTTTACCCTTTTTCAGCAGCAGAGTAGAACAGCAAAGTTTTCACGGGCAATGGCTTCAGGAAAACGTCCAGGAAAGCATACAGCCAAACGGAAAGGTTCCAGCAAACTAAACAAAATCACGAGCACCTGAACATGGGTTTCTTGCGGCTATATCCGGCTTCGCAAAGGATCATGGTCACAGTAGTTCTAGACTCACTGACCATGGGAGTTGTAGTTCAGGTAGGCGCAACTTGATTCAGATCCTGACAAAGAGGGCCTTGGCCTATGAGTTGTGGGTGCAGCTAAATTCCCTACCTCGGAGTAAACTGTGACTGATTGGATAGACTTACTGCTGCCCTCATTAGGTTTCCTAAACATTGAGGGATTAAGTTTTTGTGATCACAAATTTAGGCCAGGTGGAGGTCCACCCAGTGTACAGATGGGGACAGTCCCAGGTTGGTCTAAATTTTCCTCACACTCAACCAATAGGTCATCAATACAATCAAGAACACAATTACTCCCAGCATGCTTATGGGCCTGCTTGGCTTTGTAGGATTTCGCCTGTGCCTCCCCACCCCACACTCTACAGATTTTCTTTTCCCCAGTTCTAGTTTGGGTCCTGTCGTGGACAAAAGCTTTCAGTGACAAGATATAGCTGTAACAAAGGACGCTATTTAGACACCTGTAGCACTCAGTACCTAGCTATCCTAAGAGCAGATGTTAGGAGGGTGGCCCAGCCTAGCCTCTTCTGGGCTCTGACAGGCGTGGGCAGGCCCACCCTTGGCCTGGGCTTAGCCTGGGCACTTCCCGTGCTGTGAGAGGCCCTGACGATTTATTGGAGGTTGGCTCCTCCCATGTGCTGGTGCAGACTGGGAGACCAAGTCCCACTGCAGGAAAAAGCAAAGCACAGTGCTGGCACTGTTGGCATTGCGGGCTCACTCATGGCCCGTCTTGCATGTCCCATGCTGCGGGAGGGCCACGTCAGTTTAGTGAAGGTAAGCCCCTCCCACATGCTGGTGCCGGCTGGGGGACTGAGTCCCACCCCAGGAAAAGGCAAAGCAGTGAAGCACAGTGCTGGCGTTGCTGGAGTTGCAGGCTCACTCAAGTCCCATACATAATTTAATGTTTCTACCACCCACCTCTCCTCAGTCCTGTGCATAGATAGTTATATGTGTATATTGTACAAAGCAGAGGAAAGAATAAAAGAACAGTATTTTTCACATAACTATTTGCAAACTGTACAGTAGGACTGTAAGAATGCTATGGCAACAGTGATGCATTCACTAGGACACCAACACACTCACTTATGCATACAGTTAGACACCATGGGAGACATCGATACATACAGGTACACCCTCATGGACACACTGATACACTCAGTGACTGACTCAAATACTTAGTTTTATAGGTACTCAGAGACCCTGGGACAGAATAATAAATACACTAAGGAACCCATGTACACAGTAATACACTTAGAGTGACTTATTTACACACTAAATGTATACATACAATTACACACTCTGGGACATATTTATACACACACTGCCATAGGCCTGCACTCAGAAATACATTCACTGATACACTCACACAGACACTTTTAAAAATGTTTAGATTCCCTGGGCATTTTGATATATACACAAGGACACCAATGCATACCCTGGTGACATCCCTGAGTGTAAGAATCAATGTACTCATTGATTCTTACACTCAGACACTATTGTAGACACTAATACATTCACTCATAAACACAACGATGCATTGAGTGATATAGTGACACACTCACTTATACACACAGTGAGATACCAAAAGAGAGAGATAGATACAGTGAGACACTGACACACTCACTTATACAGACAGTGAGATATTCTGTGACACACGGATACATACACTGAGACATCTGTGGATACACTGATGCAGTCATTGAATTAGGCCCTTAATATGAGTCTGGCGGCCCACAGACCACCAGACTCACAGTGGCAGTCTTCCGAAGGCCCTATTATGACAAGGGCAGTCGGGCCGCCCTGGGACCGCCACAACGATCAGAACTGCCGGGGAACCACCATTCCCTGGTGGGTGCGTGGTGGTGTTCAGGGCGCAATATGCTTGGCAGGCCGCTGCATCCCCATCAATCATATCACGATTTTCCTCACCGCCACACTTTTCATGGCGCTGAAACTGCCATGAAAAGTGTGGCGTGAGGAAACAAAGGGAGTCCTACAGGGTCCCCTGGTGCCTTTGCGCCTGTTATATTTCATATTGGTACCCTAATATAGATCCAGGGAACATCGTACACCTTCCCTACATCATCTCCCCTCCATTTCATATGAACGAGCCATAAGGTCATAACTCCTAATAAGAACATACTGCCTTATAAGGACTGAACACCTTATAAGGACTGACGCCTTTTATGGACTAAACCTTTCACCTACTTCCATGCTGAGGGAGGGTTCTTCCTAATCGATATTGCTAAGACGTTATCCTTAGAGCATATGAATACATTTTGAGAATGATACCCGGGGGCATACTTCACCTCTCCTATCCACGCACAAGGTTTAATCCCCAACATCATCCTCATACTAAACAATAGCTAACACACGCACATGGACTGTATAACTACAGCTCCTCTTGCTATCAGTGAGGAGGAGGGAACTGAGACTTCAAGGCTGACACATTGACCAGAGATGCTGAGGCTCCGACATGCAATCGCTCTAGCTGACAGTGGTATGACTGTCCCTTGCGGGGTGTCCAACTCAAATCCAGGACGAAGTCCAACACTCTCACTATTCCAGGTGGTGGGGTTCGACTAAATGCTAGTAGGATTTTTGGCTCTTAAGCTCTTTCATACCTACTCACATGCTAGGTACACTTAGGTACATCAAGACAGGCATCAGAGGAGTATGCACTATATTTTATAAATGCATTTTATATTCATGTATATGTTCATGACTATTGCAAAATGGTAGAACTGTACTATTATTTTTTATTCAATGTACTGTTGATCTTATATCTCTGCTACTGTGTAGCAGTTGTAGCAGCGCATATATTTTACATGAGAATATCAACGGTACAATAAATTCCTTTTGTAAACACGCTCAACTGTTTCTTCTCTGCATCTCTCTGAGTGAAAACGAGCAAGCACGAGTGACTGGGTGAAAAGTAGTATATTGTTTCCACAAGTCTGAGGAATCAGAGTTTGTTGTGTTCTGAGGTTGCCAAAAACTAATCTCTCTGATAAAAGGAGATTCTAGCTGCACTGTGAGCTAGCTAATGCAAAAATTGGATAACATACTCGGCGGGATGTACAGAGTCAGTCTGCCACCAGACCAACAGTATATTGTATCCAAAAACAGCTCAGGTCCTGCATGAAGGGTACTATAGAAACTACACTATGCAGGGGGGCACATGGTGTGCCTCCTGTCTGAATCAACCCCCATGTTCCTGCACGGAATGAAATTCACAACATTGTGCATGTCGGACTGTGCAAGAACATGCTTTGACGTTCCCATTACGTTGCCTATTTTCAAGGTACCTCCATGGGAACGCCTGAGAACTGCCTGCCAGTGACTTTAAAAGTCATAATTTGGTGGACGGTCTGTTTTGGCTTTGGCAGTGTGGGAGCGGGCGGCAGCATGGCGCATCTGCTCCCACACCGCTAAAAGTCATATTAAGACCCTTAGTCGCATAATCTATCATAAATACAGTGACACACCCAAGGACACATTCATGCAGTCACTGACTCACTGACACACTCAGTTGTACTTAAATGTATCTATAATAGATATATCCAAGAGAGGTTGATGGATACAGAGTTATAGCTGTGTACTGTGAAAAGCAGAGTCAAAAATAAAAGGAAAGTATATATTGCATAACAGATTATAGACCGTAGACTAAAGAAAAAACAGTTAGTCACAAAATCCATACTAATATTATAAAGAGAGAGCCCAAACCTTTGAGGTGGGTAATCTCAGTAACCACAGCACCAATCACAACACCCAATACAGCGTTGGAAAGGGCAGTTGCAGCAGAAGGACATAGGCTATGCAGATGGCCACCATATATATATATTGTTTTTGCAGAGTTTTATATAGCGCGAACTTGACCCGAACTGAATCAGGTATCAGAGCGCTTTACATAGCACCAGTTACATTACATGACACACATTCATTTTTGTTAGGCACTGGGAGATCAAGTGATTTGCCCAGAATCACAGGATGTTTGGCGTCGTCACCAACACTCGAACCCAGATCCCCAGGTCCGAGGTTGAGCGCCTTAGCCGTTAGGCCAACTCCTCTATACATTTAAAAGGTAAAAGAACCGTGCCAGCAAAGTAGTCCCTTGTGGGCGTGTCTGCGTTGTGCTGTGGGCGTGGGCTGGGGGCGTGACTAATGCTGGGGTCGTGTGGTACGGCCATCACATCATGGGCTGTGGGTGTGACAAACGCTGGGGGCGTGACAAACGCTGGGGGCGTGTGTCCGCTCTTCATACCATGTGAGTCGTACATACAAGTGCCAATTACGTTGCTGCGCATCATCAAGAGGCACGCTGGGGGCGTGACACGCTGGGGGCATGAGAAACACTGGGGGCGTGTGTCCAACCTTCATGCCATGTGAACGCAATTTGACCGCATCAAGGGGCACACTGGGGGCGTGAGAAACGCTGGGGGCGTGTGCTACGTTCCGCCGTTCTTGCCATGTGGGTCGTACATTAATCAGAAGATTGTCTGCTGTGGCCGTGTGCTGGGGGCGTGACAAACGTGTTCACCTGGAGGCCAGGTAAGTAACGTTACTGCAGCCTCTCCTGCGCGCTGTTACTGAACTCTCTCATTCAACAAAATTACACGCGCTTGCTACCATCAACCAGGGCTCTAGCCGGGCTCAGGCGGCGAAGCAGTACACTAATTACATGCGCCTGATAACATCAACCAGTGCTGCAGCTGGGCCTCAAGCTGGGGAACAGGCGCCTGCTAACATCAAACAGGCCTGCATCTGAGGCTCAAGAGGTGGAACACGCAAATGAGCGTGTCTGCGGGGACAATTACTGCAGCCTCTCCTACTCGCTGTCACTCAACTCTCTCATTAAAAGGATTTACCCGCGGCTGATAACTCTCTCATTCAACGACATCACACGCGCCTGCTAACATCAACCAGGGCTGTAGCCGGGCTCAGGCGGCAGATCACTACACCAATTACACGCGCCTGCTAACATCAACCAGGGCTGCAGCTGGGCCTTCCCCGTCCCTATTCTAATTAAACAAAAAATGTTGTCTACCGCAAGACTTTAAAATAAATTGCCCTTGCCAAATACACACATTACACACATTCTATTTCATACCCGGACAACGTCGGGACGAGCTGCTAGTTAGTAATAAAGATATTTGTTGTAGATGTTAATGTATTGTTCATTTTTCTACAGACATCTGATATTATTTGAGAAAGAAGATTTATAATGCCTGACAATGAACTGCAAACTCAGAGAGAGTGAATAAAATAAGGTGGAAAATATCCAGAGGGAAAAAAAGAGAAGCTTGTAAGAATACTAAGCAGTTTTCAAAAAGAAAATATGTAGTAAAAGGCAAAACGGGACTACAGTCTTCTCTAAAAATGGAATTTACACAACAAGTGGAAAAAAGCAAGGAATACGTGTTTCTGAAAGTAGGAAATGCTCTAAGAGATCAGGGACTTTGACATGGAGACAGAAACAGTTTAAGGAGTTATAGAAATTTGCTGAAAAGGATGAAGAAGTATAAGAGGAAAAGCACTACACTAACCCCTTGGCTGCGGGGTTAATTTTCCCACAGGGTGTGGACGCAGTGCCGCGGTGCTCAGAACGGCTCCCGGCCGTCATGCGTCACTGTAGTCATGTGCTCATGATGGCCGAGAGTATTTCAAACTACGCCTACTGATTAATTCGCCCGCACAGGTGGGGAATTAATCGCGTGTGGGCGGAGCGGCAACGTTTGGACGGCTCCCGGCTGTCATGAGCACATGACTACCGTGACTCATGACGGCCGGGAGCCCTCCTGAGCACAGAACCAGTTAAGCAAAAGGAAAATATTGAGCGTGTTGTTGAGAAACCATTTACTCTGAAGAGGGAATTATTTAAATTAATATTGAATAGAAAGAGGACATTTGACAAAACAGTGTTGTGTATAAAGAAATTAACCGTTAGAAAATGTCTTATTAATGGAACCAATTTTTGCAAAATTTATAAAGGTGAATGGAAGCCTACCTCTAACACATAAGCTTATTTTAATGAAGTAAACGATTTCCAAGAGAACACACCAGTGCATGCAGTTGATTTAACTGGGGATTGGTATGATGTAAAAGATGGTACTCCTCTTGCAAAAGAGAGGGTTCTTAGAAATGTAGAGCAAGTGGTAGATGAAGAGGTTCAAGGAAGACATACACAGGCCCCAGTATACAAATTGAACTGTAGTACCATTTGCAGTATTCGTCAAGAGTTAACTGATTTATTTAAAAATCTTATAATCAACTTTCCAAGCAGAAGTCTCAAACAGCAAATTGCAATTTTGCAAGGATTATATTCATGCAAAGTAAGAAAATATAGTAATTTACAGGAACATTCAATTGCATTTCTTTCAATGAAAGTTTGCAGAAGCACCTTTCATCATTTCAGGATGTTAGCTGTTCACACTCCAAAATACGAACAGTGGTTAGAAGACTTTACTATGTAAAAACTTGTGCCTTGTATTTAGGAGAGATAAAAAGAGTTTTATTGTATGGTACACTATCAGAGGTAAAAACTGCATGGGAAGATATTCAGTCTTGGTTATTTGGTTCTGAAGAGGAGTCTAGCGAAAATGTAGAATAGGTTACTTGCGGTGTAGAAGAACAGGATACAGAAATTAGTGCTTATAACTTTACACATCAGATTGCAAAGTTTAACTCAGTTTGCTCTGAGTATCCGAACTGTGTTTATATTTGTCCACAGTTGATTATATGTAAGTACTGCTTTAATAAGTGAGAGAATAATAAAAAGCCAGTTATAGCTATATATAATAAGATAGCTTTGCTGTCTGTTCCAGAAGAGCTTAAAGTATTACATGTTTATTAATCAATTCTAATACAGTGGATACATCCATTCAAAGCCACATTTCTCAACAACTACTGAACAGATGCGTCTCTCTTGTATTCTAGTGCCCGAGGTGACTTGACCCAATAAACAGGTTTAATTCCCCTGACTTTGGGTGCCTGCTCCCTTTCTCGTAATGGAGTTTGGGGAGGTGTATATATTGATAGATATTTTGGGCACCTCGGGACATTGCTTTGCCCCCTTTGCATTTTTTTAATGTTTTTTTTGTGACTCGGTTTAACTGAGTCACAAGATGGCTGCCAACACTTGCTAGTTTGAAGTGTAGGCAGTCAATCAGATCGCAACATGAGATTGGGAGGGGTCACTGATCCACTGCATCCCTATATGAACAACTGGGAATTTCCTTAAATTTCTTAGCAACTACTGAATGGATTTACACCAAATCACAAAAAAACACTTCCTTGAACCAACATCAACCTTCCTGTCAAATTTAGTGCAACTCTGTTGAGAAGTTCAGGCTGTAGCCATCTCTAAAGTGACTATGGGAATTAACATGGGTAAAGCACGCCCTGGTTCTCGGGCCCCCGCTTGACGGATCACCCCTAAACATTCAAGACAGTAGCTGAAGTGAGAACCATGATAGTTTTGAACATTTTGGGAAGATTTATCAAACAGCACCAAAGTTATTGGCAAAACAAAAAATTGCTTTTCCTATGCAAACTAGGTCCTAACTATAACTACCTACTGGCCACCGCCAGTAGGTAACATATTACCTACTGGGTGTTGCCAGTAGGTATTGTTAGGACTTGATTTCAATTAAAAAGCAGTTTTTTAGTTGCCTATATCTTTGGTGCCGGTTGATGAATCTTCACAACATTTTCCCCAAAATTTGACACTCTTTTCAACTTGTGTGGGAAATGTTTCGGGGTGGCCTGTCAAGTGAAGGCCACGAAAAAGGAGGGTCCCAAAGTGTGTTTTCCTCATGTTAATTCCCATAGGACCATTGAACATGCCTACAGCCCGAACTACTGGACAGAATTGCACCAAATCTAGCAGAAAGGTAAATTTAGCTCCTCGGATCACACTTTGTGTGATTTGGTATAAATCTGTTTCGTAGTTTTAGAGATATTAACAAGAAAATACATTTGTACATATAGGGAAGCGGATCCTCCATGGATCCACCTATGGGGGATCCGTAGATTCATGCACCACAGCAAAGTCCTGATTGGCTGGCCACAGCTTCTCAGAAAAGTTGCCACTGCCATTTTGTTTGTTGGGGAAATGGTTCCCAAGGCTGAAAATTATCTTGAATATTGACTGAAGGGGATCAGTTGAGAGGTTTCCTGACCCCTTATACATGTTATAAAAGTTGGCTAGGCATTTGTCCTGGGGTCATAAATGTGAAAAAATAAAATTTGGACACTTGCGAAATCCGTTAATCCCTGGCGGAGCTCAGCACGTCCCAGTGTAATTCCACAGGATCGGCGGATTACGCCCTGCTGAAAAAAGTATATCTATTTTTTTAACTCTCTCTTGCTCTCACAGCTACTCACATACCCATACAGATACTGCCACACCCACTCACATACCCATGCAGACACTCTCACATCTATTCTTATACCCATATAGACACTGTCACACCCATTCACAAACATACAGAGACTCTCACACCCACACTTACACCTATATACACACTTTTACATCCACTCACAGACCCCTTTCTCACCCATTCAGATATCCTACAGACACCGTAACACGCATTCAGAAACACATTGAGACTCTCACACCTATACATACATCCATCAAGACACTTTCACATCAACTCACATATCTATACAGACCCTCTCACACACACTCTTACAACTAAGGAGCGGCTGTTACACCCATTCACAAACCTATACAGACTCTCACGGCCACTCTTATATACATATAAAAAGTTACACACTCACTCTCATACCCATACAGACACAGTCACACCCATTCAGATATCCTACAGACACTGTTACACCCATAGAGAGCCTCTTACACCCACACTTCCATCCATACAGAGACTTTCACATCCACTCACATATCCATACAGACCCTCTCACACCCACTATTACACTTATGCAGGCACTGTTGCACCCATCCAAAAAGCCATGCAGACCCTTTCACACCCACACTTACCTCCATACAGAGACATTGACACCCACTCATATACCAATACAGACCCTCTCGCATCTGCTCTTATACTCATGCAGACACTTTCACACCCATTCACAAACCCATACAGAAACTCTCACACCCACAATTACACCTATATAGACAGTTTCACACCCACTCAAGTACCAACACGGACAGTCACACTCATTCAGATATCCTACATACACTGTTACACCCTTCACAAATTCATACCGAGGCTCTCGCAGCCCCACTTATACCTCTTTAGATACTTTCATAGGCACTCAGATACTGATTTAGAGAGTCTCACATCTATTGATATCCTCATACAGACACTGTACCCGACACTAAGATATGCATTCAGGCACTTTTGCATCTAAAATGATACCAATTTAGACTCATACCCATTGTGAGATCCATTCAGAACCCTTGACTAGAAATAATAATTAAATGCTCTGTTTTGCATTGAATGTGCGCCTTTGGTTTGCGGAACCGCAGATTCAACAATCTTTTTAAAAAAAAGGATGTACAGTTAAAAATAACAACTGTTTGGGACATAGGATTTCTTTTAGAAGAGCAGTTGTGCTTGTTGTGTGTATATGATGACTACATATACGAGCAGATGCAGAGTTTCAAGTTGCTCAGAAATACTCTGTTGCCTTCGTCCTTGAAGTTAACCCCATCTCTCCTGTATATTCCACACATGTTGAAGCGCAGGCCATTATTGAAGATAGAGCTGATGTTATGGTCTCTGAGGAATGGCGAAAAATTTGTATTCACATGTTTCCTGGCTTTCTCGACCTGTTGACAAAATTCAGAAGACACTTCCATTACTGCCTTTTGCATATGTTAGAAAACACCAAGGCAGTGTGAGGGAAAAATTGCATTAATTGTTCAAAGTTATTATTCATTAGGATTGTCAGTCCTACCCCAGGCAGTGTGCCTAGGTCATTGCCACTACACGTGCACAATTATGAAGTCGGAAGGTTGGGAAGCCAAAATGTTATCAACCAATCGAAGCAATTGTTGCCACTTTAACCATATCTTACCATTCAACTAACATCCACATTAGGGAAATCCATTTCCCTGTCAATCCCACTCTTTCTAGAAAACTCTCTAGCCCAGAACACAAAGCTATGACCTACAATCCACACGCTAACAAATTTGAAGGATGGAGCAGCAGTACACAAGAGAACGCCATAGAAGACTGCAGCTGAATGAGACAGTTTTCAAAATGAAGTCAGATAAAAGAGACACTAGCAAGTAAAATTTAAAAAATCGAATTTGATTTGTGCTGTAATTATGGTACTGTTTAAACTAGGTTTTGGTATAAGTTTAAAGTAAGTGCGTGTGTGATTGGCTACGTGGGATATTATTCTAATTGGATATGGTCAGCCTCACCTGCTGTCTTGGGTTTTAGAGTTACCATGCTTCTGCAGAGACTGTTGTGAACTTGTGACCTACTGCTAGAAGAGAATGTTACAATTTTGGTCACCATGGAAACAGAGCTACAAATACTCTAGAGTGTCCTGGGGCGTGCGCTGACAGTGAGAGAATGGGCAGAAAAATGACTTAACCATTTTGAAGAGATACGTTTTTAGAGGGTTTTTTTAAAAGTCCGAAGTCCTGTGTATGCTGTAGCTCCACAGGAACAGCGTCCCAGGCAGCAGCTGCTTTCACAGAGATGGACTGGCCACCTAAACGCGCCCTACGAAACAGTGGGATGACCAGCCGGCACTGAGTGGTTGATCGAAGAGGGCGGTTCGGCGTATACAGGACAAAACGTCTCCTCAGATACGCTGGCCCTTGACCATGAATGGCCCTGTGAGATGGAATGAGGGCCTTAAATTGCACCCACTGGGTCATTGGTAGCCAATGCAGATCACGCAAATGTTGCCGGACACTAGATCTCCGCGAGATGTTGAACAGGAGTCTAGCCACAGCGTTCTGTATGAACTGGAGTTTCTTAACCAGATAGGCCGGAATGCCAATGAACAAAGCATTGGCATATTCGAGGCGAGAAAGGATGAGGGCATGCGCTACCATTTCTTTACCCTCCCTCGGAAGCAGGGGGAAGAACCTACGTAGGGCCTTGAGGGTACCAAAGCAAACTCCTGTGAGTTTTTTAATGTGCTCTTCAAACCCCCAAGTTTTTTGCCGGATCCCCCACAGAGCTGGGATAAGGAACAGTGGGAGGCCACAGTGATTCCCTGAAAGCGGAGGGGAACTGACCATATAGGAGTACCTCCGATTTTTCCTCATTGCACTGAAGTTGGGCATGTGCAAGCCAGCAGAAAACCGATGAAAGGCAGGTCTGAGCGGTCTTAGTATCCAGATCCAAACCCCTCCAAGTAAATAGCAGCTTGGTGTCATCCGCGTAGCCAATATTTTCGCACCCAGTTCTTCCTCTAAAAAAATCAAGGGGTCAGATAGATGTTGAAAAGCAGAGGTCTTAACGTTAAGCCCTGAGGTACTCCAGTGGAGAGCTTCCTCACAGAGGATGAATAGGGGGGCACCCAGACCTGCTGAGTACGGTTGTCCAAGAACGATTTAATTCATGCCAGAGCAGAGCCGGTAATGCCAATAGATGACAGCCGGGCAAGAAGAAGTTGATGGGGCACCGTATCGAAGGCCGCAGAGAGGTCCAACAAAATCAGAGCAGCCCTGTCGCCTCCATCTAGGCACTACCTGATTGCCTCAATCATTTCAACCAACGCCGCTTCCGTACTGAAGGAGGCTGAGAAGGGGTAAGAGTTTGGCCTGCATCCAGCATGTGGGAACAGTGGCCGTCAGAAGGGAGAGCTTAATAATCTTGACTACCTCTGAGCTGACCACCTCTGCTGCACCCGCTAAAACTCAGGCCGGGCATGGATCAGTGGGTGAGCCAGATTTCAAAGATTTCAAAATAGCTAGAATATCGGGCTCGGCCACCGATGAGAAATGCCTGAACTGGTCGGTAGGAGGACTAAGAGTCAGCGGGAGTGCCAGGGAAGCACTCTTCTGATCAGAAAGAGCAGCACCCAGACAGTCCTGAATCTTAGCTATTTTGTCAATAAAAAGGAAGACAAGACCTCACACCATTGGACAGAGGAAGGTAGCACCATTTGCTCTGCACAGGGGGAAAGGAAGCTCTTAACAATAGCAAAAATCTCCTTACAGTTGCTATTAGCATTGGTGATCCTCCCAGCATAGTAGTTACTTTTTGCTTTCCTAATGGCAGAATACTATTCCCTCTGGGCAGTGCGAAGTGAAGACTTGGCAGAGGGGCAATACTCCAGCTTCCAGCTAGGCTCCAATTTTTTACAGCCCCGTTTCAATTCTTTCAGGACGTTTGAAAAAAAGGGCTTTGAGGTTGGGGAGCGCCGTTTACCACTAGCAGCTGGTTTGTCAGTAGAGCTAACCCCTCGGCTAATCCAAAAGTCGAAGTTATGCACTGCCCCAATGAGATCAGGACCCAGTGACGGACGGGCCCGAAGTAAAGCATCGGAGCGCGCCCGGAAGATTAATCTTCTGGGGCGGATGCAAAAAGAAATGGCAGAAGTACCAGAGGGTTTTCCATGCACCAGAAGAACCTGATCAGATGGTGATTGGACCAGGTAACATACTCTGGTTCATTTATAGATAGATCAAAATTGGAACAAGCTAGATCCAGTAAATGACCCCGTGAGTGAGTCGGCATCTTGACCCACTGGTTCAGCTGAGCCAGGTCAAGAGAATCCAAAAGGGTTCTGGAATCCAGGGCTTCATGGGCGTCCAGGTGTAAATTAAAATCCCCCAGGAGAAAGAACTTGGGGAAGCGGAGGGCGCGAGCTATGATGACATCATCCAAAGCATTAAGAAAAGCGCTGGGCGGTCCAGGGGGACGGTACACCAGCGTACCTCCCAGCATGAAATGGGGGGATAGAATGAGGGTGAAATGCAAATCCTCGCCCTCCCCCAATTCACCTGACACCTCCCTAGAATAGGACCAGGTGTCCCTGAACACCACCGCCGTTGCCCCGCCTCTCCCAGCTAACCGGTTGGCTCGGATGATTTTGTAGCCTCTGGGGATAGCATACTCCACCACCGGGGCACAGGAGTCATTCAGCCATGTCTCTGTAATGAATAAAATATCAAGTTTGCCATCAGAGAGAAGCTCAAAAATCTCAACTGCATGTTTGACCATGGACCGGGAGTTAATAAGAGCAGCTGAGATCATAGTCTCATTAATAGCTTGTTGGGCGGGATCAGAGATCTTTTGCTGAAGTCCCTGGCGGAGCTCAGCACGTCCCAGTGTAATTCCACAGGATCGGCGGATTACGCCCTGCTGAAAAAAGTATATCTATTTTTTTTAACTCTCTCTTGCTCTCACAGCTACTCACATACCCATACAGATACTGCCACACCCACTCACATACCCATGCAGACACTCTCACATCTATTCTTATACCCATATAGACACTGTCACACCCATTCACAAACATACAGAGACTCTCACACCCACACTTACACCTGTATACACACTTTTACATCCACTCACAGACCCCTTTCTCACCCATTCAGATATCCTACAGACACTATAACACGCATTCAGAAACACATAGAGACTCTCACACCTATACATACATCCATCAAGACACTTTCACTTCAACTCACATATCTATACAGACCCTCTCACACACACTCTTACAACTAAGGAGCCGCTGTTACACCCATTCACAAACCTATACAGACTCTCACGGCCACTCTTATATACATATAAAAAGTTACACACTCACTCTCATACCCATACAGACACAGTCACACCCATTCAGATAACCTACAGACACTGTTACACCCATAGAGAGCCTCTTACACCCACACTTCCATCCATACAGAGACTTTCACATCCACTCACATATCCATACAGACCCTCTCACACCCACTATTACACTTATGCAGGCACTGTTGCACCCATCCAAAAAGCCATACAGACCCTTTCACACCCACACTTACCTCCATACAGAGACATTGACACCCACTCATATACCAATACAGACCCTCTCGCATCTGCTCTTATACTCATGCAGACACTTTCACACCCGTTCACAAACCCATACAGAAACTCTCACACCCACAATTACATCTATATAGACAGTTTCACACCCACTCAAGTACCAACACGGACAGTCACATTCATTCAGATATCCTACATACACTGTTACACCCTTCACAAATCCATACCGAGGCTCTCGCAGCCCCACTTATACCTCTTTAGATACTTTCATAGGCACTCAGATACGGATTTAGAGAGTCTCACATCTATTGATATCCTCATACAGACACTGTACCCGACACTAAGATATGCATTCAGGCACTTTTGCATCTAAAATGATACCAATTTAGACTCATACCCATTGTGAGATCCATTCAGAACCCTTGACTAGAAATAATAATTAAATGCTCTGTTTTGCATTGAATGTGCGCCTTTGGTTTGCGGAACCGCAGATTCAACAATCTTTTTTAAAAAAAGGATGTACAGTTAAAAATAACAACTGTTTGGGACATAGGATTTCTTTTAGAAGAGCAGTTGTGCTCGTTGTGTGTATATGATGACTACATATACGAGCAGATGCAGAGTTTCAAGTTGCTCAGAAATACTCTGTTGCCTTCGTCCTTGAAGTTAACCCCATCTCTCCTGTATATTCCACGCATGTTGAAGGGCAGGCCATTATTGAAGATAGAGCTGATGTTATGGTCTCTGAGGAATGGCGAAAAATTTGTATTCACATGTTTCTTGGCTTTCTCGACCTGTTGACAAAATTCAGAAGACACTTCCATTACTGCCTTTTGCATATGTTAGAAAACACCAAGGCAGTGTGAGGGAAAAATTGCATTAATTGTTCAAAGTTATTATTCATTAGGATTGTCAGTCCTACCCCAGGCAGTGTGCCTAGGTCATTGCCACTACAAGTGCACAATTATGAAGTCTGAAGGTTGGGAAGCCAAAATGTTATCAACCAATGGAAGCAATTGTTGCCACTTTAACCATATCTTACCAAGTCAACTAACATCCACATTAGGGAAATCCATTTCCCTGTCAATCCCACTCTTTCTAGAAAACTCTCTAGCCCAGAACACAAAGCTATGACCTACAATCCACACGCTAGCAAATTTGAAGGATGGAGCAGCAGTACACAAAAGAACGCCATAGAAGACTGCAGCTGAATAAGACAGTTTTCAAAATGAAGTCAGATAAAAGAGACACTAGCAAGTAAAATTAAAAAAATCGAATTTGATTTGTGCTGTAATTATGGTACTGTTTAAACTAGGTTTTGGTATAAGTTTAAAGTAAGTACATGTGTGATTGGCTACGTGGGATATTATTCTAATTGGATATGGTCAGCCTCACCTGCTGTCTTGGGTTTTAGAGTTACCATGCTTCTGCAGAGACTGTTGTGAACTTGTGACCTACTGCTAGCAGAGAATGTTACAATTTTGGTCACCATGGAAACATAGCTACAAATACTCTAGAGTGTCCTGGGGCGTGCGCTGACAGTGAGAGAATGGGCAGAAAAATTACTTAACCATTTTGAAGAGATACGTTTTTAGAGGTTTTTTTTAAAAGTCCGAAGTCCTGTGTATGCTGTAGCTCCACAGGAACAGCGTCCCAGGCAGCAGCTGCTTTCACAGAGATGGACTGGCCACCTAAACGCGCCCTACGAAACAGTGGGATGACCAGCCGGCACTGAGTGGCTGATCGAAGAGGGCGGTTCGGCGTATACAGGACAAAACGTCTCCTCAGATACGCTGGCCCTTGACCATGAATGGCCCTATGAGATAGAATGAGGGCCTTAAATTGCACCCGCTGGGTCATTGGTAGCCAATGCAGATCACGCAAATGTTGCCGGACACTAGATCTCCGCGAGATGTTGAACAGGAGTCTAGCCACAGCGTTCTGTATGATCTGGAGTTTCTTAACCAGATAGGCCGGAATGCCAATGAACAAAGCATTGGCATATTCGAGGCGAGAAAGGATGAGGGCATGCGCTACCATTTCTTTACCCTCCCTCGGAAGCAGGGGGAAGAACCTACGTAGAGCCTTGAGGGTACCAAAGCAAACTCCTGTGAGTTTTTTAATGTGCTCTTCAAACCCCCAAGTTTTTTGCCGGATCCCCCACAGAGCTGGGATAAGGAACAGTGGGAGGCCACAGTGATTCCCTGAAAGTGGAGGGGAACTGACCATATAGGAGTACCTCCGATTTTTCCTCATTGCACTGAAGTTGGGCATGTGCAAGCCAGCAGAAAACCGATGAAAGGCAGGTCTGAGTGGTCTTAGTATCCAGATCCAAACCCCTCCAAGTAAATAGCAGCTGGGTGTCATCCGCGTAGCCAATAATTTTCGCACCCAGTTCTTCCTCTAAAAAAATCAAGGGGTCAGATAGATGTTGAAAAGCAGAGGTCTTAACGTTAAGCCCTGAGGTACTCCAGTGGAGAGCTTCCTCACAGAGGATGAATAGGGGGGCACCAGACCTGCTGAGTACGGTTGTCCAAGAACGATTCAATTCATTCCAAAGCAGAGCCGGTAATGCCAATAGATGACAGCCGGGCAAGAAGAAGTTGATGGGGCACCGTATCGAAGACGGCAGAGAGGTCCAACAAAATCAGAGCAGCCCTGCTGCCTCCATCTAGGCACTACCTGATTGCCTCAATCATTTCAACCAATGCCGCTTCCGTACTGAAGGAGGCTGAGAAGGGGTAAGAGTTTGGCCTGCATCCAGCATGTGGGAACAGTGGCCGTCAGAAGGGAGAGCGTAATAATCTTGACTACCTCTGAGCTGACCACCTCTGCTGCACCCGCTAAAACTCAGGCCGGGCATGGATCAGTGGGTGAGCCAGATTTCAAAGATTTCAAAATAGCTAGAATATCGGGCTCGGCCACCGATGAGAAATGCCTGAACTGGTCGGTAGGAGGACTAAGGGTCAGCGGGAGTGCCAGGGAAGCACTTTTCTGATCAGAAAGAGCAGCACCCAGACAGTCCTGAATCTTAGCTATTTTGTCAATAAAAAAGGAAGACAAGACCTCACACCATTGGACAGAGGAAGGTAGCACCATTTGCTCTGCACAGGGGGAAAGGAATCTCTTAACAATAGCAAAAATCTCCTTACAGTTGCTATTAGCATTGGTGATCTTCCCAGCATAGTAGTTACTTTTTGCTTTCCTAATGGCAGAATACTATTCCCTCTGGGCAGTGCGAAGTGAAGACTTGGCAGAGGGGCAATACTCCAGCTTCCAGCTAGGTTCCAATTTTTTACAGCCCCGTTTCAATTCTTACAGGACGTTTGAAAAAAAGGGCTTTGAGGTTGGGGAGCGCCGTTTACCACTAGCAGCTGGTTTGTCAGTAGAGCTAACCCCTCGGCTAATCCAAGAGTCGAAGTTATGCACTGCCCCAATGAGATCAGGACCCAGTGACGGACGGGCCCGAAGTAAAGCATCGGAGAGCGCCCGGAAGATTAATCTTCTGGGGGCGGATGCAAAAAGAAATGGCAGAAGTACCAGAGGGCTTTCCATGCACCAGAAGAACCTGATCAGATGGTGATTGGACCAGGTAACATACTCTGGTTCATTTATAGATAGATCAAAATTGGAACAAGCTAGATCCAGTAAATGACCCCGTGAGTGAGTCGGCATCTTGACCCACTGGTTCAGCTGAGCCAGGTCAAGAGAATCCAAAAGGGTTCTGGAATCCAGGGCTTCATGGGCGTCCAGGTGTAAATTAAAATCCCCCAGGAGTAAGAACTTGGGGAAGCGGAGGGCGCGAGGTATGATGACATCATCCAAAGCATTAAGAAAAGCGCTGGGCAGTCCAGGGGGACGGTACACCAGCGTACCTCCCAGCATGAAATGGGGGGATAGAATGAGGGTGAAATGCAAATCCTCGCCCTCCCCCAATTCACCTGACACCTCCCTAGAATAGGACCAGGTGTCCCTGAACACCACCGCCGTTGCCCCGCCTCTCCCAGCTAACCGGTTGGCTCGGATGATTTTGTAGCCTCTGGGGATAGCATACTCCACCACCGGGGCACAGGAGTCATTCAGCCATGTCTCTGTAATGAATAAAATATCAAGTTTGCCATCAGAGAGAAGCTCAAAAATCTCAACTGCATGTTTGACCATGGACCGGGTGTTAATAAGAGCAGCTGAGATCATAGTCTCATTAATAGCTTGTTGGGCGGGATCAGAGATCTTTTGCTGAAGGCAGAAGTTGCAAGAGGGACACGACTTAGAGAGACTGTCCAGAACTTCCCACTGCCAACCACCCTTACAGTCAGAGGCGTTGAGCGCCATAAGCTCCTCACGGTTATAGGCCATCTTACCTCCTGGCAACTCAGTAGAAGCTTGGGCAGCACGGCTAGCGCTGGACACTCCCGGTGCGCGGACTTGCGCAGACGGGCTTGCCTTTGGCGCACCGGCGGCGCGCCAAAGGCAAGCGTCCGGGATAGCATGTGCAATTTATGCAAAAAACTCCCTCCCCCAGCTAGACCACAACCACCAGTCCAGCCGGGATCTGGGACTTCCCCCAAGATGGCACCTTGCCCTCCACACAATCGGCACAGCAAGCCGCAGTCGAACGGGGCAGGGGAGGCACACCTCCTTCACAAGTAAGTGGGGAACAAAGTAAAAATGCTATCGCTAGCGAACACAGCTAAAAGTATGATTTTAAAAGTGAATGCGAGCGCCTTAGCCCGTGACTCATAGACAAAGAACAACTTACGAACAAAGAATAAAAGTAAAGTCAATCGTAAGCACAGACTGCCACTGCAGCGCAAACGGGGTCAAGTAGGTACTGCCACCACCTACCCTAGCCGATGATGAATAATGATTGCTTGGGTATAAATTTAAGGATTTGTAGGAAGTGGTCTATAAGTGGCAGTATTTAGGAATAGTTTTAAAAAAAGATTTCGATTTGCCTTGTGGATCTGTGGATCCACCATAAGGTTACACGGGGCGCATCGCTGAGCACCATGGATCCCTTCACGAATCAGTGGATCTTGCCCAAAACCACTACTGAATTGAGCTCTATTTACAGAATTCAAACAAAGGGTTAAGAAATGTGACCATTCAGAAGAACTGTATGATTAGTAAGAAAATGAAAGCAGTGTTTCTATTTGTTTGCAGCCTCTGTAACCTTGAAAGCAAAGTTGAATAGGGTGCCATTAATTGTTGCCTGGTCTGTGAGTGGTCTACAGTTCTTCCATTTGGTTTTTGTGTGCTTAATTGAGACAAGTCTGACAACCCAATACTGAGAAAGAAAAATTCGAACCAACAATCAAATTTAACAGGTATGTGAATTAAGCTGTAGTAAAAAAACAGAAAGTTGATACTGAAGGAGTGAGTGTTACTAACGTGGATGAAAGTGAACAGGATGTTTGAGAAAACTAAAAATAAATTTTGATAAAGAGTAGAAGATGAAAATAAAGTAAAGTGTACTGATCAGGAACTATGAATAAAAAGTGGTGAACAAAAACCAAACAGAGGTGTATTACAATGTAGGGAGTGACACAAGAAGTGAAATGCTAACTTATGCAGTGAGATATTAAGGCATGTTATTATGTATACTGTTTTGCAATGAAATATACACAGATATATGGATTATGATGCGCTAGCTCACACTGATGCTTTTGCTAAGACAGCAAGGTATAGTTAAATATGCTTACTTTTTACACATAAGGATATAGCTATGCATGCAGTAAAAAAACAAAGGTTACAGTGATGCATACACTCAGAGTCAGAAGGAAGATAATGTGTGCACTAAGTCACTCAAATAGATATTGATGTATGCAGTTAGATAACTAGCTAATTGGTAAAATATAAGCTGAGGTACACAGAGAGAAATTGAAGCATAGAGCAGGACATTTAGAGATAGTGAAATATATAGTGATAAATTAAAGTACACAAGTATATATACATTAACAGTAACACACTTATAGAAAGAGGCACAAAGTAATGGGGCTGTAATACAGGTATGACATACAGATACATACTGAGAGATACTAAGCAGACACTCTAATGACGGGGCAACCACTATAAAGTAGATAGTAACATTTCTAAAAAAGAAGACCAGCAAAAAACGTAGGAGTGGTATTTACAGTGATACACAGTGAAAACATTGACTTGGCTTTTCCCAACCATGTGGTGGAGCTAGGTGTTTGATGGTAACTATGGACTAGATGATCCTTTAATGACTTCAGTTTTCTGTATGTAATCGATGGTGCCTTACCCACATCAGGACTAATTATTGGATCCGTCTCTAGGAGACCCCAATATTGTCTCATGACATTTCTCTACTGGTTAAATCCCACATTAAGGGGCCGATTAGGATGGCGGACGGAAATGGGTACTGTCCGCCATGGTGGGGGAAATTTTACTCCCGGCTGCGCCGCGGAGAAACCGCGGTTGGGATTAGGATATTCATGTCACGAAACTCCGACCGCGGCGGACGGATCACAACCAACACCGTCCGCGGTGGACGGAACACAACCAAGTCCGTCCGCGGCGGACGGAGTCCAATGAACAACCACTGCCGCGGACGGAAATGACCGCGGAAAATAAAACATGTACCGCCATACCTGAGAATACTCCGTGGCCGCAATTAGGATAAATCCGCCCGTACCACGGAACTCACAGCCATCCACGTCCGCGGCGGAAACAATGCTACGAGAACCACAGCATCAGGGCGGAAGGCCAACACGCACAACATCCCTAGCGCCTAACAAATGTATGAAAGTGCACCGCAAGTCCTAAGCAAACATACGAACATTGACAAGGCCCCCCCCCCAAGCACAAGCCACCATGACACGTCCCAATTATCCAATAATGCACACAAGTCAACACGCCCACCTACCACCTGACTCGCAACAACCATTGAGACACGACTACAAAAAGACACCCCCACACAACCACAATCCCTTGCACCACAGCATTGCTGCCAGCAAGAGGGCCATTCGAGACACTGCTAACTCACATAAAATCACATAGAAGACACCCACCCACCACCCTACCACACAAACACCCACCACACAAATCCTACACATCACACACCACACACCTGCACCTCCCAACTCACTCAACTCACACACTGAGCACCACACACTATGGCACCCAAAAAAAACCCCAAATTCACGGAGACAGAGTTGCGGGTAATGGTAGATGAAATTATCCGTGTGGAGCCCAACATCTTCGGGGCCCAAGTCCAGCAGACGACCGTGGCGCAAAAGAACCACATGTGGGACAGGATCGTCACTCGGGTGAATGCGTCGGGGACTGTGCCGAGGACCAAGCACGACATTCAGAGGCGGTGGCATGACCTTAAGACCAGGGTCAAGGGCATCCGAGCGAAAAACCACGCCAGAGCCAATCTTACTGGCGGTGGCACACCCCCGGAGCCCATACCCTACACCGATTGGGAGGAGAAGGTGCTGGTGATACTACACCCAGAGAGCCTAGACGGCCTTGACGAAGGAGAAGAGACTGGTGAGTACAAACCAAGCACCACGATCAGCACGACATGGTCAGGCTCACACAACTGAGAATAAACATCCCCCACGCCCCAACCCATGCACGTCGGACACCAACACACTAACATGTCCATGGCTCCCAACAGGCCCCCATGTTCACGGGGAGGGTGGTGGTGGTGGTGGTGGTGGAGGGTGGGGTGTGTGAGAGGCCCAAACTACAACTCCCAACAGGCCCCCATGTGCACGGGGAGGGTGGTGGTGGTGGTGGTGGTGGAGGGTGGGGTGTGTGAGAGGCCCAAACTACAACTCCCAACAGGCCCCCATGTGCACGGGGAGGGTGGTGGTGGTGGTGGTGGTGGAGGGTGGGGTGTGTGAGAGGCCCAAACTACAACTCCCAACAGGCCCCCATGTGCACGGGGAGGGTGGTGGTGGTGGTGGTGGTGGAGGGTGGGGTGTGTGAGAGGCCCAAACTACAACTCCCAACAGGCCCCCATGTGCACGGGGAGGGTGGTGGTGGTGGTGGTGGTGGAGGGTGGGGTGTGTGAGAGGCCCAAACTACAACCCCCAACAGGCCCCCATGTGCACGGGGAGGGTGGTGGTGGTGGTGGTGGTGGAGGGTGGGGTGTGTGAGAGGCCCAAACTACAACTCCCAACAGGCCCCCATGTGCACGGGGAGGGTGGTGGTGGTGGTGGTGGTGGAGGGTGGGGTGTGTGAGAGGCCCAAACTACAACTCCCAACAGGCCCCCATGTGCACGGGGAGGGTGGCGGTGGTGGTGGTGGTGGAGGGTGGGGTGTGTGAGAGGCCCAAACTACAACTCCCAACAGGCCCCCATGTGCACGGGGAGGGTGGTGGTGGTGGTGGTGGTGGAGGGTGGGGTGTGTGAGAGGCCCAAACTACAACTCCCAACAGGCCCCCATGTGCACGGGGAGGGTGGTGGTGGTGGTGGTGGTGGAGGGTGGGGTGTGTGCGACAGGAAACAGAAATGTCTACAAATCAATGTAACAATGTACTGTCCACATTACTGACCAGCTCGATCTTGTCCCTCAGGTGATCGTCAACTGACTGGGGAAAGCAGTACCCGGCCGCCAGCCTCGCCTCCCACACCTACAGGACTCTCTGCTGACGACGACACAGGCAGCTCCGGGGCGGAGGATGGAGCGGGACCAAGCACGCAGCCAGGGCCATCTGGCTCACAGGGACTCCCGGGACCGACCAACGTCGCATGTGTGACTCCCGCGGCACCTGTCTCTGTGATCTGCACAGTCCCCACCACCACCAGTACCACCAGTACCACCAGTACCACCACTACCACCAGCACCACGACTCCTGCCGGTGCCACCCAGCATGACCCAGCGCGCAACGCTGGTCCAACGGCCCCACACACAAGCAGGGTGAGTGGGCCACAAACACAGGCAACGGGACAACTGCCAATCAGGCGAGCCACACACCGCCGGTCAGAGGAGGGACAGCTACCCGAGCCAGTGGCACAGTCCCTACAAGCTCTTGCCAGGTGCCAGGCCTCATACGACCGGTCCCAGGCAAACGCTGATCGTGTTCACCAGGACTCAGTGGACAACACCAACATCCTGCGCGAGATCTCTGGCATCCTTGGCCAGATGTTGGTGATCATGGGCCAGCAGGCAACGATGTGGAGGGAATGGGTTGGCCGGAACAACCCCCCCCCCTCCACCAAGTGTGTCAGCGCCACCGCCACCGTCACCTCCGCCTCCCCCGTCACCTCCGCCTCCGCCTCCACCGCCGCCACCACCACCTGAGCCCCTGGCGACGGATGTGGCCCATCACCAACCTGCCCTCCCAGCTGACTCTGTACCACCTCCGAGACGGAGGGGGCGGCCGAGGCAGGAAGTGGCTGAGAGCAGTGTTGGAGCGCCAGGCACACGCTCCAAGAGGGGACGACCTTGACAATGCCACTGCCTGTGCCAGACATTCACCCTGCAAACCATCCTGTCCCACATAGACAATCATTGCCACTGGTCTGCTGGACTAGCCTGACACCCCCCAATGTGGTGTCAGCACGGACATTTCATCTGCCATTACCTTCAACTCCAACTCCCTCCCCCCCACTTACTTGTAAATATTCACCAGCACAAAAGCACAACCTGTCAATAAATTGCATTTACTCACACAATGATGTTTTGCCTCCATGTTTATTCACATGATTGCCATCAGATACAGACGTAAACAGGTACAGGGATCATAGTCGCACATGATCATGGCGCTGCGGGAGTGACCTAGAGAAAACCAGAGACAGCAAACACACGTCACTAAAGAGATTCACACACATCACAACACAATGCACAGCAACATTACACAAACGACAACCATCACACAAGCATGGGATGGGAGCACACACATCATGGACACTCCTATGTCCAAAGACATGAAGACACACATGTGCAACCATCACAAACCACACCCAGCTGATTAACCCCATATCCACACAACACCAGAAAACATACATGAGCCATTGTCAACCGCCACTAGAGGTAGATACTCACATTCAAGGGAAGTAGCGATCAATGAGCTGGCGCCTCTGGTCCACACCTTCCTCCTCACCACTATCCTCATCAGTCGACATGGGTGGGATGGGAGGCCGAGGAACTCCTTCGTCTTCAGGGTCCAACAGCAGTTCAATGTTATTGCGTACTGCCAGGTTGTGGAGCATGCAGCAGGCAATCACGATCTTGCATACTTTTCCTGGTGAGTAAGGCAGGGCCCCTCCGGTCTTATCGAGGCACCGAAACCTAGACTTGAGCAGTCCAAAGGTACGTTCGATGACTCTCCGTGTCCTTCCATGTGCCTCATTGTACCGCATTTCACCCGCCGTCCTCGGATTACGTAGGGGACTGAGGAGCCAGGGCCGGTTTGGGTAAGCCGAGTCGCCTATGTAGGGGGATGACAGAGACAAACATCAGAACAAGATATGGTGGGTACCCCATGCAACACAGAGATCACAAGAGTCCCCACTGCACACTCACCAACAAGCCACGCTTGACCGGGTGGCAGATTTGCCATGAGTCGTGGGACATTGCTGGTTCGCATGATGTGGGCGTCATGTGCGGATCCAGGAAATCTTGCACACACATGGGAGATGATGTTGCTCGCCAGGCACACCACCTGCACGTTCAGCGAATGAAAGTGTTTTCGATTCCTGAACACTTGTTCGCGTGCCCGTGGTGGAATGAGCGCGATGTGCGTGCCATCAATTGAGCCCACAACGTGAGGTATGTGGCCCAGTGCATAGAAACCAGCTTTGACAGCTGGCAACTCTTCCGGACGTGGGAAATATATGTACTCATCCTTGTACAGCATCATAGCTGTTAACACATCCCGAAGAACCGTGCTGAACATGGCCTGTGACATACCCCCGGCACCTCCAACTGTATACTGAAATGTGCCAGTAGCGAAGAAATGTAGTACCGCCATGACCTTTGCAGTGGGTGTAAACGAGCCAGGATACGTTCTACGTGGCTGCAGATGAGGAGACAATTGAGCCACAAGCTCCAGCAACCGACGTCGATCCAGCCTGAATTTCCGAATCACCTCCTCGTCTACCATATCCTCCAGCAGAGTGTATGGGCGATGCACATTTGGAGCCCTCCTGTGTGGGAGAGAGATGTAACTTAGGTCAACTTACAAACGACGCATACGTGTACAACTCCATCACATGTGTACCTTACTGACAAAACTTCAGTCGTCACCCTAATGTATCGTAGACACATCACAGACACTCATGCAACTGCATGCACACAAACGATAAGTTTACACACGCCATGTCATCAAGCACAAATGCCACCACCAATGATGATGTGCATACGGTAATGACATGCATGGTGACAGAACGTATAAATCACATACACGGAATGCATGTGTACCACCACCACTGTAGTCACCTCGACACAACAAGAAACTGACAACAGATGCATTAATTGGCCACACAGCCGTGATGTACTGTGTAGTTGTGAAGATGTAACAACGTCTGTAGGGTCAAACCCGACGTCAACACGTACAAATGCACATCTGTTGCCCATTGTGTGCCGACCGATGTCCATTGTATGGACACACATGCTATATTGTATGACATATGACCTTTCACAATCACGCTCACATCCCTCATGACGCAACTGCACACAACACATCACGGTGCAGCGTCTGACAAGATCACATATTTGGCGCCGCCATGGCGGTGCTCAACTTCCGCTACTTCCCAAAGGCCATATGCGGCCTGCGTCCCTCTTCCCATTGGCTGCATGTGCAGGGACCGTCACGGGCACACATCGGCAACCGCACGTGCAAGCTTCAGGCACGGATGCTTCAGTTGCAACAATGTACTATCACTGGCGCCTCCATGGCGGTGCACGTACACAGCGGGGGAGGTGCAGGCCTATACACCCTGCAGATGTACTCAATGGACATGCCAGTTCATGACCCCCCTTACAGTCACCTTGCATCATCCACCGTACACCGGCCGGAGCGGCCGGCCCATGAACAACCGCCGTGCCCGGCCATGAACAACCGCCGGTCCCGGCCATGAACAACCGCCGTGCCCGGCCATGAACAACCGCCGGTCCCGGCCATGAACAACCGCCGGTCCCGGCCATGAACAACCGCCGGTCCCGGCCATGAACAACCGCCGGTCCCGGCCATGAACAACCGCCGGTCCCGGCCATGAACAACCGCCGTGCCCGGCCATGAACAACCGCCGGTCCCGGCCATGAACAACCGCCGTGCCCGGCCATGGCGGTTGTGTTCATGGCCGGGCACGTGCGGTTGCCGATGTGTGCCCGTGACGGTCCCTGCACATGCAGCCAATGGGAAGAGGGACGCTGGCCGCATACGGCCAATCGCAAGTAGCGGAAGCTGTGCACCGCAACAACAGGGCCAGTCATTGGCCCATTTCACGATCACGCTTCCAGGGCTGACCAATTGCTGGCGACGTATGCCACTGACACGTGCTGAGGGCCCTATATATGTGTCTTGGCCAAAATGAAACTTCCTACCCTGGGGACCAGTGCTGCCTGTGACCATCACCTCGACCTGCTGCTGCTGCTGCTGAGCTGACCACCGACTGCTGCCTGTGACCATCACCTCGACCTGCTGCTGCTGCTGCTGAGCTGACCACCGACTGCTGCCTGTGACCATCACCTCGACCTGCTGCTGCTGCTGCTGAGCTGACCACCGACTGCTGCCTGTGACCATCACCTCGACCTGCTGCTGCTGCTGCTGAGCTGACCACCGACTGCTGCTCTAGTGCCATACTCCGTGATCTTGCCATGTCGAGTGGCAAAGAGATCCGGTCTCGACCCTTCACCTCCGCGGAGCTTGATGTCCTCGTGGACGGTGTACTCCGCAACTATGGACGCCTCTACGGCGCACCGGGACGGGTGGTAAGTGCAGTGTGGGACATGTTGGTGTGCATGAGGGGGCCAAATGATCAGGCCTATTTATATCTTAGCTGTGTAGTGTGGGCTAGACATATGTTCCTGATTGTGCATGGCTGCTGACAGTAACGTCTTGCCCCTATGTGTGTGACAGGCCACCTGTCCACTGACTTAAACCCTTTTGTCTCCCATCATGGTAGGTCAAGCTGCACCTTCGCAAGGACCTGTGGAGGACCATAGCACGGGAAGTACGGGCATTGGGGGTGTGCAACAGACGACATACACACTGCCACAAACGCTGGGACGACATTTCCAGGCTGAGCAAGAATGTAGCGGAAGTAACACTGGGCCTGATTCCAAGGACGCCCCGTCTGGCCCGACGCTCCATGACCCCTCTCATGCACCGTATCATTGCAGTGACGCATCCTGAACTGGCCGAACGTCTGAGTGCCGATCAACAGCAAACTAGCGGTGAGCATACTGTCTGTGTAGGAAACTTGTGAGTGCTATGCATGTATTGGTGCACAGACACACTATTGAGTTCCGTGTTGCGTATGTATGCCTGTGATGGCATTTTGGTCCCATTGGGTGGTACTCATTTGACATCCAGGTCCGCCATGTTGACACGCCACTTGCTTAGTAGTTGAGTGTTAAAGCACATCCCCTAGTGGTCCATGGCCCCATGGCAGAAAATGTGAGGATGACTGGTAGGGGTGGGCCATGTGCAGGATGAGGGCTCATGAACCTTTGTCTGCTATGTGATTTGGCTATCCTGTTCCTTCTGTACGTGAGTGTGCCCATGACTCACACATCTTTTCTGTGCATTTCAGCTTTGACAGAGGACACTCAGCCACAGACGGTGGAGAGTAGCCGAGGAAATGAGTCCGGCTCAGACTTCGCACACACGCAGACTGACACGGAGGAGGCCAGCGCCGGAGAGGGGGACAGGACCGTCCCTGAGGACTCGCATGTGGAGACACCATCGTCCTCCTCGTCGGACACTCTTGGTGAGCCTGCACTGTTGTCACAGACTGGGAGTGGGCACTCATCACCTTCTGTCGGAAGACAGCACACAGGGCCCACACTTCCGCCAACTGCACCATGTATTGTTCGTGGCCGGAGGAGTAGGGGGAGCAGAGTGGCGTTCGGTGCAGGCACCGCTGCCCCTGCCACGGTGAGCCAAAATGCACTGTGTGCTGAGGCCGTTGATCTGCTGCGACAGCTGTGTGTGGGTCAGACCAATATGACAAATGCTTTCCAGGACCATGATAGGAAGTTGGGGCAGGTGGTGGCATTCATGGAAGGGATGCATGGCGATCTTGCAGGTCTACACAGGACAGTGCAGTCATTGGCAAGCAGTGTGTCGTCTGCAATAGTACAGTCGAATGAACAGGGTGCTACTTCTGTTTCCCCATCTACACCGCTGGATGTCTCAGGGGGTAGTGATTATTCAGAGCAGGACTCAAATACAGGTTATTGCACTAGAAGCAGCGTCAGACAGCACGTCAGGGCACGCAGGGCACAGACCCCATCCCCTAGATCAGCTAAATCTGTTCACGTAGACGACGTCAGATGCACTGGAGTACACACACAGGATCCACAAGTGTTGTTGGGGGACATGCCTTCCGGAGCTACACAGGCATTCAACACGAAAGG
The DNA here is from genome assembly GCF_964261635.1 of Lissotriton helveticus. Lineage (NCBI taxonomy): Eukaryota > Metazoa > Chordata > Amphibia > Caudata > Salamandridae > Lissotriton > Lissotriton helveticus. Next base: position 1,197,574,418 of record NC_136059.1, read on the forward strand.
TACTCTGAAGGCAAGGGATACTCACATGTCCATGGACTGTTCCTTGGACAAGGCCAGTCAGAAGACAAAGGCACCTGCTAAGAGCAGGGAGACTCCCAAGAGCAGGCCCACAGCAGAGGTAAGGGACACTCCCAAGGACAGTGAGAAGACTAAGGCACCTACTGAGAGCAGGGAGACTCCCAAGAGCAGGCCCACAGCAGAGGTAAGGGACACTCCCAAGGACAGTGAGAAGACTAAGGCACCTACTAAGAGCAGGGAGACTCCCAAGAGCAGGCCCACAGCAGAGGTAAGGGACACTCCCAAGGACAGTGAGAAGACTAAGGCACCTACTGAGAGCAGGGAGACTCCCAAGAGCAGGCCCACAGCAGAGGTAAGGGACACTCCCAAGGACAGTGAGAAGACTAAGGCACCTACTAAGAGCAGGGAGACTCCCAAGAGCAGGCCCACAGCAGTGGATAGGAACACTCCCAAGGACAGTGAGAAGACTAAGGCACCTACTAAGAGCAGGGAGACTCACAAGAGCAGGCCCACAGCAGTGGATAGGAACACTCCCAAGGGCAGGGACACACACAGGGAGCAGGTGTCTGCTGGAGGCAGGTGCACCACAGACGACAAGTCTGCTGGCAGGAACAGGGCGGCGAGCAGGGCACAGGCTACATCCAGAGACAACACTCCACCTAAGGATAAGGCACAACCTACGGACAAGGCATCTAGCATGGACAATGGCGCTATCAAGGACAGGCATACTTCACCCCTGGCTGCACTGAGGCTGATGTTTTCTACTAAACGCCAAACTGATGTCTCCGCGGCGGAGTCCCCCCATACCTCCACTCCCATCCAGGCCAGTCAGAAGCAGAGGAGGGTGTCCCCTGTTGTTGCATCCCCCATTACACATCATTCCGAGTCCAGGCGGCAGGCACAGAGCAAACGACAAGCAGGCTCCAGCACCTCCCCCGAAACCAGATCCCCGGCAGCAGTTGCTCCACCTATGCTGGGCGGTGATTCTTTGGAGTCCCCACCACTTGGCAGTCCTGTCCTGTCCAGGGTGCACTCACACCTCCCTAAGAAACGCAGACACACACCATTGACACCTGCCAACCCCGATTTGGCTCTAGGTGAGCTATCCCCAGCTCCCAGGCCCACCCTGCCTCCTGGCCCATACAGCCCTGTGGCTCATCATTTCAGTTGTCCCAGTGGCGCTGGTGCAGTTGACTCTCATGTATCAGATGGTGGCACAGTGTCAGTTGTGCCCTCTCCTGTTGCAGGTCCTGGCAGTGTATCTGGGTCTATGGCTCACGTGTCAGTTAGAAGATCTGTGGCTGTGTTGCACACTCCTGTTTCTGGTGCTGGCAGTCTGTCTGGGTCAGTGGCTCACGTGTCAGTGACTACATCTGTGGCTGTGTCTCACACTCCTGTTGCTGGTGCTGCCAGTGTGTCTGGGTCCGTGGCCCATGTGTGTGTCACTCGGGCTGTGGCTGTGTCTCACACTCCTGTTGCTGGTGCTGCCAGTGTGTCTGGGTCCGTGGCCCATGTGTGTGTCACTCGGGCTGTGGCTGTGTCTCACACTCCTGTTGCTGGTGCTGCCAGTGTGTCTGGGTCCGTGGCCCATGTGTGTGTCACTCGGGCTGTGGCTGTGTCTCACACTCCTGTTGCTGGTGCTGCCAGTGTGTCTGGGTCCGTGGCCCATGTGTGTGTCACTCGGGCTGTGGCTGTGTCTCACACTCCTGTTGCTGGTGCTGCCAGTGTGTCCGAGGCAGGTAGTTCACGCAGTCCCCCTGAATCTGTGATGTGAGGTGCTGTACACTTCACTCAAATGTTACTTCACATGGTGTGTCCATTGAGAACTGCGTGGCACTCTTGTGGTCCCTGTGACGGGTTGGTAGGGACACGTAGTTGTGCTGCCTCTGATGTACCTGCTCTGTAATGCACAATGCCCTGTTGATGCTCTGATACTGCATGCTGACCTCTCGTTACCTGCTGTGATGTACCTGCTCTGTACTGCACAATGCCCTGTTGATGCTCTGATACTGCATACTGCCCTCTCGTTACCTGCCTATGATGTACCTGCTCTGTACTCTACAATGCCCTGTTGATGCTCTGATACTGCATGCTGCCCTCTCGTTACCTGCTGTGATGTACCTGCTCTGTACTGCACAATGCCCTGTTGATGCTCTGATACTGCATACTGCCCCTCTCACGTGCTGCCTCTGATGGGCCTGTTCTGTGCAATGGACTGTTGATGCACTTTGCCCCTCTCACGTGCTGCCTCTGATGGGCCTGTTCTGTGCAATGGACTGTTGATGCACTTTGCCCCTCTCACGTGCTGCCTCTGATGGGCCTGTTCTGTGCAATGGACTGTTGATGCACTTTGCCCCTCTCACGTGCTGCCTCTGATGGGCCTGTTCTGTGCAATGGACTGTTGATGCACTTTGCCCCTCTCACGTGCTGCCTCTGATGGGCCTGTTCTGTGCAATGGACTGTTGATGCACTTTGCCCCTCTCACGTGCTGCCTCTGATGGGCCTGTTCTGTGCAATGGACTGTTGATGCACTTTGGCCCTCTCACGTGCTGCCTCTGATGGGCCTGTTCTGTGCAATGGACTGTTGATGCACTTTGCCCCTCTCACGTGCTGCCTCTGATGGGCCTGTTCTGTGCAATGGACTGTTGATGCACTTTGGCCCTCTCACGTGCTGCCTCTGATGGGCCTGTTCTGTGCAATGGACTGTTGATGCACTTTGCCCCTCTCACGTGCTGCCTCTGATGGGCCTGTTCTGTGCAATGGACTGTTGATGCACTTTGGCCCTCTCACGTGCTGCCTCTGATGGGCCTGTTCTGTGCAATGGACTGTTGATGCACTTTGGCCCTCTCACGTGCTGCCTCTGATGTACCTGCTCTGTACTGCACAATGCCCTGTTGATGCTCTGATACTGCATACTGCCCTCTCGTTACCTGCTCTGATGTACCTGCTCTGTACTCTACAATGACCTGTTGATGCTCTGATACTGCAACCTGCCCTCTCGTTACCTGCCTATGATGTACCTGCTCTGTACTGCACAATGCCCTGTTGATGCTCTGATACTGCATGCTGCCCTCTCGTTACCTGCTCTGATGTACCTGCTCTGTACTCTACAATGCCCTGTTGATGCTCTGATACTGCATACTGCCCTCTCGTTACCTGCCTATGATGTACCTGCTCTGTACTCTACAATGCCCTGTTGATGCTCTGATACTGCAACCTGCCCTCTCGTTACCTGCCTATGATGTACCTGCTCTGTACTGCACAATGCCCTGTTGATGCTCTGATACTGCATGCTGCCCTCTCGTTACCTGCTCTGATGTACCTGCTCTGTACTCTACAATGCCCTGTTGATGCTCTGATACTGCAACCTGCCCTCTCGTTACCTGCCTATGATGTACCTGCTCTGTACTGCACAATGCCCTGTTGATGCTCTGATACTGCATGCTGCCCTCTCGTTACCTGCTCTGATGTACCTGCTCTGTACTCTACAATGCCCTGTTGATGCTCTGATACTGCATGCTGCCCTCTCGTTACCTGCTCTGATGTACCTGCTCTGTACTCTACAATGCCCTGTTGATGCTCTGATACTGCATACTGCCCTCTCGTTACCTGCCTATGATGTACCTGCTCTGTACTGCACAATGCCCTGTTGATGCTCTGATACTGCATGCTGCCCTCTCGTTACCTGCTCTGATGTACCTGCTCTGTACTCTACAATGCCCTGTTGATGCTCTGATACTGCATACTGCCCTCTCGTTACCTGCCTATGATGTACCTGCTCTGTACTCTACAATGCCCTGTTGATGCTCTGATACTGCATGCTGCCCTCTCGTTACCTGCTCTGATGTACCTGCTCTGTACTGCACAATGCCCTGTTGATGCTCTGATACTGCATGCTGCCCTCTCGTTGCCTGCTATGTTGTACCTGCTCTGGTGCCCACTTTGCCCATGCTCACGCATACACTGTGATTTGACCCCTATTTTGGACAATAAAGGTAGTCTATCAAGTCTCGTGGTCTGTCGTTGCCATTCCTGCTTGCGTACTGCAAATGTGTATTCGTATATGCTTCTCATCAGTGGTTTCGGTAACATGACACTCCCCCTCCCTACGTCACGTCCCTTGCTGGTATTCCCCTCCAGACAGCCAATGGTTTGTACCTTACCTGCGTCGTCGTCCATAGTAGGCCATGACTAGGACGTGGTGGATCGCGAAGAGCATCGGGAAAGCGTGTAGCGCCGGGTCCATGGTGGTGGTCAGCTTGCGGTGGGTATCTCGGCTGTGTCACCTATGTTCGCTGTGGGGATTCCGCCGTGTTAAGACAGGTTGTTTTTCCGCTGCGGTTTTATGTGTGTTTTCCGCCATCTTGATTTGGGGGACGGTCTTAGACGTCAGTGCGTACGGCGGAGCGTCCGGATGTGTTCCGTCCGCCGCGTGGTCGTGTGTAGTTGGCCGGCGGAGCGTGCTTTTCCGTCGCGGACGGAAATTTGACACGTTTTCCTATCCTGATATGGCGGACGGAGTATCCGCGGCAGGCGGACACGGAAAAGGCTTTTTCCGCCTACTCCAGGGCCGCGGTGGCTCTTCCGTCCGCCATCCTGATCGACCCCTAAATGTTGAAATTAATTTAGGTGCTTGACTCTTGTTTGACAACTTCATCCTAGAAGAGAATAGTGCTTGATTACGTGTAATTCCTCTAGCTTTTTCACTAGCTGTCTCAATAGTCTTGTGCCTATAGCCTCTTTGTCTAAACCTCTTAGTCATGATGTTTTCTTCTGCAGTAAAGTTGTTTTCTGTGCTGCAATTCCTAAGGAATTCGCCAAAAGGTATGCTATTCTTTAATGGGCCGGATGATGACTTCTAGCGTGAAGTAAAGTATTTCAGTGATGTCATTTGAGATGTCATCAGTAATGTCATGAGTGATGTAATATGTGACATAATCAGCAATGCATTGCGGGTGCGCAAGTCATAGTTAGTTCAACTAACTATAACAGGCAATTTCTCTGGTTTTATATGAGTCAAATGTTGAACTAACTAAAGCGTCCCTGAAACCTATGTTTTTTTGTGTGAATTTCTAAGGTTTTTTAAAAGCTAATTGCTAACTATAACATACCTTAAACCTATGATTTTTTCGTTGAGTTTTGAAGGTTTTTAAAATTTTAATTTTATATTTGAATGTTACTAAAACCTATATTTTTCCATATATTTTTTCAAATATTTTGGAACGCTATTATACTTCTTCTATTTTTTAACTTTAAAAATGATGTAATGTTTTATATCTTCCCCAAGAAATATGTATATTTTTTTGGGGGGGTAAAAACTGCACTCCCATACTGGTAGCGTACCAAGCTCAATCACCACTGAAATCCTATCCGCCATATTGCTAAACTCGTAAATGATGCACATTTCGTATCCGACGACTTCGTGTCACCGTGTCCCGCATAACATCATATACGCATGAGGTCACCCCAGGTGCTACTTTGGTATCCGACGGGTACGCAGTACCAAGCCACGTGTTATGTCATGTATGTATGGGGTCGCGCCCGCAGCGCTTTGCGTATGTGACGAGTGAACGCTGCCAGGCCCTGAGTTACGCCACAGACGCATTGTATCGCGCCGGGTACGCCATTCCATTTTTTCTTTTTTTGTCTCAAAAGTATATCTAAATAACTTTAAACAGTATATGAGAGCAAGCGATAATCTAAAATATTTTAAACATTTATATTTTTCTAACTGTAATAAACTTATATAATGAGAAATATATTTTGTCAAAATCACGTCGGATGCGGCCTCCTTGCGAAAAGGGTGCGTGATTGCCATGTGACCTTAAAAACAAGCATTTGATTGGTTCATAACTTTTCCCATTGTAACAGTAGGATGACCCCACCCATTTCACACATTCTCTCTACAGCGTTTGATGAGAGACACCTCTTGTGCTTAGAAAGCTTTTTTGAAAAGTGTTTTCCTGTATACACATATCTTATACTCCACACAACATGCAACAATCATCTTCATAAATATTCATGCTCTATACATTAGCCTTCCACGTGTGATTGCCATGCCTCTCAAATCTTCCATTAAAAAACAAATGTGTGTTACACGATGCCCCGGGTGTCTGTGTGTGCACATTATTGTGCTCCCTTTCACGCCTCGGTATTTGTGGCTCTAAGAAGTATCAGGACCCACGGGCAGAGTGCACATCCTGGATCACATGTGACAAACAATAAACAGCAATGTGTAGATTTCTTTTGCTGTACTCTCTATTGTCAGGCTTTACCAATATAGTAGTGTGTTATATGTAAGACTTTCAGATTCACATTTGACATGTATTGCTTCACTGTAATAAGTGTTATCACTGTGTATGACGTAGCCTCACTGCTGATCCTCCCTGCATCCGAGCACATTCACCTGTGTGTGCTTTCTCAATAGCAATACTTTCAATGATACCGCACACCATTAACATGCGTGTCTGCGCATATCCACAACCTTGACAACGACATGTAATGTTCACCATTCAATCTTTTCAAACACCATCCCATTAACGATAGTTTCCGCCCTCCCGACACATGCTACACTAATCTAAATTGCACACTCTGCGAGATCAAAACTACAAAAGAAACACACATAAGTACACTTCCTGGCCAGACAGGAACTGAACAACGCCCAGGTCCGCGGAATAATTATTCACACCCCTACGCTGGCCTGGCTTACACAAGCCCAGCCCACTTTGCGTAAGTATAAATAGGATAACCACGACGCCACACATCCCTCTTCTTCCACACTGCCTCAGGTGATATGGCGCATCCACCTTGAATATCACAATCCGCAATAAAAAAAAAAAATGGATCCATGAGGTGTACACCATCCTGTCAATCAACACGGGCTCTAAATTGTGAGCCATACTGTCCGTCGTCTACTAAAGGGATCCATGAGGTGTACACTATCCTGCAATCAACACTCCATCTGAATTGTGAGCACTGCTGCCCATAGTGTTTGCTCAGACAACAATGTCAGCAGGTAGGCAGTGGGGCCTGGGTGCACAGGGGCTCCAATATAGCGCGGTGCTGAGGGAGGGGTGGGCTGCATTTGCCTGAGTGCGCAGTTGCGAACAAGCGATTTTGCCGAGTGTAATGATGTGATCTCTGATCTCATTCAGTCTTATCTCTGCCTCATTTTAAAGACCTCCTGGACCGTACTGTAGGCTTGAGCCAGTGGGCTGCGCTGCCCTACAGATACCTCTTGAGTGCTGTGCTGCGGGAGGGGTGAGATGCATCAGCCCGAGTGCGCACGTGCGAATAAGCGACATTGCCTTGTGTAATGATGTGATCTCTGACCTTATTCAGTCACACCTTTGTCTCATTTTAAAGACCTGCTGTACCGTACTGTAGGACTAAGCCTACTGGCAGCGCTGCCCTGCAGACACGTGTTGAGCGCGATGCTGCGGGAGGGGTGGGATGCATCACCGAGTGCATACGTGCAAAAAAGCAATGTTGCTGTGGGTAATGATGTGATCTCTGACCTCATTCAGTCACATCTGTCTAATTTTAAGGACCTGCTGGACCGTACTGTAGGCCTGAGCCAGCGGGCAGCGCTACCCTACAGACACATGGTGTTGGCTTTTAGGACACTATACTGAGCTCGATACTAAGTGTACATGCACACAGGCTTCCGCCACTGCATTACACGGGCACATCATGCTTCTTGCATGCCCTCTATTCCTCATTTATGTCAACCTTGGTATAACATATTATGTAACCTTGTGTATTCTCATGCACGCCAACTCCTCTTTGAACCACGATTACCACTAACAGTTGGTAGATCGTACTTCAAAAACAAAGGATGCATTCAACTCCTATTTTCTCCAGACGTTTCCACCATTAAATTATTTCTCCCTTTTCAGACATTCCATTGATTGCCTCAAGAAGGAGCTGACCCCGCAATGATGCCCTGGGCAATCTGACACCTTCCATCGTGGTATCAAGACACCGTCCCCGACCGGAGACCTGGTCTACAGTACAAAGGTACCCCAGACTCGGAGCTTGCACCAACATGTTGTGGGACACACAGGTAGTGGCAGGTGAGCATTGAAGCCTCGGTGTGCAAGACCTACAATTGAGCATTGTGAGTGGGAAGTAGCAGCGGTGCAGCACCCTGGCTGCAGCACCCTGGGTGCAGAGGTGCATGCAAGCGATTTTCCCTCAGCTAATAATGTACGACTATATTATCAAAGAACGACGACCATCAGTAGACCTGTACCATAGCCATATAGACAGTATGATAATAGTGGATGTATGGATTAGGATGATTTCTAGTATCACACACTACTTTTGGATGTTCTTACGTTTGGCCGAACAAGTGTCAGCAATAATGTCTACATGGGTACATTACACTTCATGGGTCATTGAATAATTGAATGATTGAATTCAATTGTTGATAATGGTACATTACCCATTATAACTCATTTGGCTTAGCAAACTCCATGAACAGTAAAAATTGTTACATCTTTGGGACTAGTGACACGTATGGGTACATTACCCAATAGAAGGTGTGTGATTCAAAAATGATGAAATGATGTTTACATCTACTATAATGTTGATAACTACACAATGAATTTCCCGTTTTAAATACGGTATTGTATTTTTCATGATGATGTAACCCTGTGGAATCATGATTGTATTTCGCATAAATGAGCCATGAATGCGCATAGATACTAGCGAGGTACATGACCGTGAATATACGATTACCAGAAGAATGATTTATGAATGGTTCTTAATTGGTTGTGCATTTCTAATCAAATTATGCTGATATTTTTTCAAGCAATTTCGTTCAGTGAAAGAATTTATTTACAAATGAATTTGCATCTGTTTTTCACATGTATTTACCGATTTAAGGTTTAGGGCAGTGCAATGGTGTTTGGGCAGTGTAGGGGGCCGTGCTGGGGGTAGTGTTTTAGTGTTTAGGGTAGCGCACTCGTGTTCATGTAGTGTAGGGGGTCGTGCTGGTGTTTATGTAGTGTAGGGGGTAGTGCAGTGGAGTTTGTGTAGTGTAGGGAGTCATGCTGGGGTAGTGTTTTAGGGTAGTGCAATGGTGTTTGGGTAGTGTAGGGGTCGTGCTGGGGTAGATTTAAGGTTTAGGGTAGTGCAACAGTGTTCAGGTAGTGTAGGGGGTCGTGCTGGGGTAGTGTTTTAGGGTTTAGGGTAGTGCAGTGGTGAATGCGTAGTGTAGGGGGTTGTGCCGGGGATAGATTTAGGGTTTAGGGTAGTGCAGTGGTGTGGTAAACCACCGTTACAACGAAACTTTTACAACGGACTACTTTTACAACGCAACTTTTACAACGCAGGAACCATTACAACGAACTACGATTACAACGCATTTTTTTACAACGCAATACTTTTACAACACAATACCTTTACAACGTAAGTATTGGTAAGTATATTATTATAATAAAAATGTTATAAGTTTGGGTTTTTGGGTAAAGGGGTATTTTTAGGGTTCAGGGCTAGGTTTGGGTTTTTGGGTAAAGGGGTATTTTTAGGGTTCAGGGCTAGGTTTGGGTTTTTGGGTAAAGGGGTATTTTTAGGGTTCAGGGCAAGGTTTGGGTAAAGGGGTAAAGGGGTATTTTTAGGGTTCAGGGCAAGGTTTGGGTTTTTAGGTAAAGGGGTATTTTTAGGGTTCAGGGCCAGGTTTGCGTTTTTGGGTAAAGGGGTATTTTTAGGGTTCAGGGCCAGGTTTGGGTTTTTGGGTAAAGGGGTATTTTTAGGGTTCAGGGCTAGGTTTGGGTTTTTGGGTAAAGGGGTATTTTTAGGGTTCAGGGTCAGGTTTGGGTTTTTGGGTAAAGGAGTATTTTTAGGGCTCAGGGCTAGGTTTGGGTTTTTGGGTAAAGGGGTATTTTTTGGGTTCAGGGCTAGGTTTGGGTTTTTGGGTAAAGGGGTATTTTTAGGGTTCAGGGCCAGGTTTGGGTTTTTGGGTAAAGGGGTATTTTTAGGGTTCAGGGCTAGGTTTGGATTTTTGGGTAAAAGGGTATTTTTAAGGTTCAGGGCTAGGTTTGGGTTTTTGGGTAAAGGGGTATTTTTAGGGTTCAGGGCCAGGTTTGGGTTTTTGGGTAAAGGGGTATTTTTAGGGTTCAGGGCTAGGTTTGGGTTTTTGGGTAAAAGGGTATTTTTAGGGTTCAGGGCCAGGTTTGGGTTTTTGGGTAAAGGGGTATTTTTAGGGTTCAGGGCAAGGTTTGGGTTTTTGGGTAAAGGGGTATTTTTAGGGTTCAGGGCAAGGTTTGGGTTTTTGGGTAAAGGGGTATTTTTAGGGTTCAGGGCTAGGTTTGGGTTTTTGGGTAAAGGGGTATTTTTAGGGTTCAGGGCTAGGTTTGGGTTTTTGGGTAAAGGGGTATTTTTAGGGTTCAGGGCAAGGTTTGGGTTTTTGGGTAAAGGGGTATTTTTAGGGTTCAGGGCTAAGTTTGGGTTTTTGGGTAAAGGGGTATTTTTAGGGTTCAGGGCCAGATTTGGGTTTTGGGGTACATGGATACAGGGTAAAAATAAATTTAAAATAATATTAAATTAAAATAAATTATATTAATTTTAATTAATTACATTAAAAAAATATTATATAATTACCAATACAAGGATACAGGGTAAAAATAAAATAAAAATAATATTAAATAAAATAAATTATATTAAATTTAATTAATTACATTAAAAAAAATATTATATACTTACCAATACTTACGTTGTAAAGGTATTGCGTTGTAAAAGTATTGCGTTGTAAAAAAATGCGTTGTAATGGTAATTCGTTGTAATGGTTCCTGCGTTGTAAAAATAGCGTTGTAAAGGTATGCGTTGTTAAAGTATGCGTTATAACGTCATACATCCCAGTGGTGTTTGTGTAGTATAGGGGGCCGTGCTGGGGGTAGTGTTTTAGAGTTTAGGGTAGTGCAGTGGTGTTTGTGTAGTGTAGGGGGTCGTGCTGGGGTACTGTTCTAGGGTAGTGCAGTGGTGTTTGGGTAGTGTAGGAGGTCGTGCTGGGGTAGATTTCAAGGTTGAGGGTAGTGCAATGGTGTTTGGGTAGTGTAGGGGGTTGTGCTGGGCTAGTGTTCTAGGGTGATGCAGTGGTGTTTGGGTATTGTAGGAGGTTCTGCTTGGGTAGATTTAAGGTTTAAGGTAGTGCAATGGCGTTTTGGTAGTGTAGGGGATCATGCCGGGGTAGAGTTTTAGGGTTTAGGGTAGTGCAGTGGTCAATGGGTAGTGTAGGAGGTCATGCTGAGGCAGATTTAAGGTTTAGGGTAGTACAATGGTGTGTGGGTAGTGGAGGTGGTTGTGCTGGGGTAGTGTTCTATGGTAGTGCAGTAGTGTTTTGGCAGTGTAGGCGGTTCTGTTGGGGTAGATTTAAGGTTTAAGGTTGTGCAATGGTGTTTGGGTAGTGTAGGGGATCATGCTGGGGTAGTGTTTTAGGGTTTAGGGTAGTGCTGTTGTGTTTTTATAGTGTAGGGGTAATGTTTTAGGGTTTAGAGTAGTGCAGTGGTGTTTGTGTAGTGTAGGGGATCATGCTGGAGGTAGTGTTTTAGGGTTTAGAGTAGTGCAGTGGTGTTTGGGTAGTGTAGGGGGTCGTGCTGGAGGTAGTGTTTTAGGGTTTAGAGTAGTGCAGTGGTGTTTGTGTAGTGTAGGGGGTCGTGCTGGAGGTAGTGTTTTATGGTTTAGAGTAGTGCAGTGGTGTTTGGGTAGTGTAGGGGGGTCATGCAGGGAATAGTGTTTTAGGGTTTAGGGAAGTGTAGTGGTGTTTGGGTAGTGTAGGGGGTCGTGCTGAGGTAGTGTTTTAGGGTAGTGCAATGGTGTTTGGGTAGTGTAGGGGTCGTGCTGGGGTAGATTTAGGGTTTAGGGTAGTGCAACAGTGTTCAGGTAGTGTAGGGGGTCGTGCTGGGGTAGTGTTTTAGGGTTTAGGGTAGTGCAGTGGTGAATGCGTAGTGTAGGGGGTTGTGCCGGGGATAGATTTAGGGTTTAGGGTAGTGCAGTGGTGTGGTAAACCACCGTTACAACAAAACTTTTACAACGGACTACTTTTACAACGCAACTTTTACAACGCAGGAACCATTACAACGAACTACCATTACAACGCATTTTTTTACAACGCAATACTTTTACAACACAATACCTTTACAACGTAAGTATTGGTAAGTATATTATTATAATAAAAATGTTATAAGTTTGGGTTTTCGGGTAAAGGGGTATTTTTAGGGTTCAGGGCTAGGTTTGGGTTTTTGGGTAAAGGGGTATTTTTAGGGTTCAGGGCTAGGTTTGGGTTTTTGGGTAAAGGGGTATTTTTAGGGTTCAGGGCAAGGTTTGGGTAAAGGGGTAAAGGGGTATTTTTAGGGTTCAGGGCAAGGTTTGGGTTTTTAGGTAAAGGGGTATTTTTAGGGTTCAGGGCCAGGTTTGCGTTTTTGGGTAAAGGGGTATTTTTAGGGTTCAGGGCCAGGTTTGGGTTTTTGGGTAAAGGGGTATTTTTAGGGTTCAGGGCTAGGTTTGGGTTTTTGGGTAAAGGGGTATTTTTAGGGTTCAGGGTCAGGTTTGGGTTTTTGGGTAAAGGAGTATTTTTAGGGCTCAGGGCTAGGTTTGGGTTTTTGGGTAAAGGGGTATTTTTTGGGTTCAGGGCTAGGTTTGGGTTTTTGGGTAAATGGGTATTTTTAGGGTTCAGGGCCAGGTTTGGGTTTTTGGGTAAAGGGGTATTTTTAGGGTTCAGGGCTAGGTTTGGATTTTTGGGTAAAAGGGTATTTTTAAGGTTCAGGGCTAGGTTTGGGTTTTTCGGTAAAGGGGTATTTTTAGGGTTCAGGGCCAGGTTTGGGTTTTTGGGTAAAGGGGTATTTTTAGGGTTCAGGGCAAGGTTTGGGTTTTTGGGTAAAGGGGTATTTTTAGAGTTCAGGGCAAGGTTTGGGTTTTTGGGTAAAGGGGTATTTTTAGGATTCAGGGATAGGTTTGGGTTTTTGGGTAAAGGGGTATTTTTAGGGTTCAGGGCTAGGTTTGGGTTTTTGGGTAAAGGGGTATTTTTAGGGTTCAGGGCAAGGTTTGGGTTTTTGGGTAAAGGGGTATTTTTAGGGTTCAGGGCTAAGTTTGGGTTTTTGGGTAAAGGGGTATTTTTAGGGTTCAGGGCCAGATTTGGGTTTTTGGGTACATGGATACAGGGTAAAAATAAATTTAAAATAATATTAAATTAAAATAAATTATATTAATTTTAATTAATTACATGAAAAAAATATTATATAATTACCAATACAAGGATACAGGGTAAAAATAAAATAAAAATAATATTAAATAAAAGAAATTATATTAAATTTAATTAATTACATTAAAAAAAATATTATATACTTACCAATACTTACGTTGTAAAGGTATTGCGTTGTAAAAGTATTGCGTTGTAAAAAAATGCGTTGTAATGGTAATTCGTTGTAATGGTTCCTGCGTTGTAAAAATAGCGTTGTAAAGGTATGCGTTGTTAAAGTATGCGTTATAACGTCATACATCCCAGTGGTGTTTGTGTAGTATAGGGGGCCGTGCTGGGGGTAGTGTTTTAGAGTTTAGGGTAGTGCAGTGGTGTTTGTGTAGTGTAGGGGGTCGTGCTGGGGTACTGTTCTAGGGTAGTGCAGTGGTGTTTGGGTAGTGTAGGAGGTCGTGCTGGGGTAGATTTCAAGGTTGAGGGTAGTGCAATGGTGTTTGGGTAGTGTAGGGGGTTGTGCTGGGCTAGTGTTCTAGGGTGATGCAGTGGTGTTTGGGTATTGTAGGAGGTTCTGCTTGGGTAGATTTAAGGTTTAAGGTAGTGCAATGGCGTTTTGGTAGTGTAGGGGATCATGCCGGGGTAGAGTTTTAGGGTTTAGGGTAGTGCAGTGGTCAATGGGTAGTGTAGGAGGTCATGCTGAGGCAGATTTAAGGTTTAGGGTAGTACAATGGTGTGTGGGTAGTGGAGGTGGTTGTGCTGGGGTAGTGTTCTATGGTAGTGCAGTAGTGTTTTGGCAGTGTAGGCGGTTCTGTTGGGGTAGATTTAAGGTTTAAGGTTGTGCAATGGTGTTTGGGTAGTGTAGGGGATCATGCTGGGGTAGTGTTTTAGGGTTTAGGGTAGTGCAGTTGTGTTTTTATAGTGTAGGGGTAATGTTTTAGGGTTTAGAGTAGTGCAGTGGTGTTTGTGTAGTGTAGGGGATCATGCTGGAGGTAGTGTTTTAGGGTTTAGAGTAGTGCAGTGGTGTTTGTGTAGTGTAGGGGGTCGTGCTGGAGGTAGTGTTTTATGGTTTAGAGTAGTGCAGTGGTGTTTGGGTAGTGTAGGGGGGTCATGCAGGGAATAGTGTTTTAGGGTTTAGGGAAGTGTAGTGGTGTTTGGGTAGTGTAGGGGGTCGTGCTGAGGTCGTGTTTTAAGATTTAGGGTAGTGCAGTGGTGAATGGGTAGTATAGGTGGTCGTGCTGGGCGTACATTTAGGGTTTAGGGTAGTGCAGTGGTGTTTGTGTAGTGTAGGGGGTCGTGCTGGAGGTAGTGTTTCAGGGTTTAGGGTAGTGCAGTGATGTTTGGGTAGTATAGGGGCTCATGCTGGGGTAGTGTTCTAGGGTAGTGCAGTGGTGAATGGGTAGTGTAGGTGGTCGTGCTGGGGGTACATTTAGGGTTTAGGGTAGTGCAATGGTGTTTGGGTAATGTAGGGGGTCGTGCTGGAGCAGTGTTTTAGGGTTTAGGGTAATGCAGTGGTGAATGGGTAGTGTAGGTGGTTGTGCTGGGGGTAGATTTAGGGTTTAGGGTAGTGCAGTGGTGTTTGTGTACTATAAGGGGTCATGCTGGGGTAGTGTTCTAGGGTAGTGCAGTGGTGTTTGGGTAGTGTAGGAGGTCATGCTGGGGTAGTTTTAAGGTTTAGGAGAGTGCAATGGTCTTTGGGTAATGTAGGGGGTGATGCTGGGGTAGTGTTTTAGGGTTTAGGATAGTACAGTGGTGAATTGGTAGTGTAGGTGTTTGTGCTGGGGTAGATTTAGGGTTTAGGGTAGTACAGTGGTGTTTATGTAGTGTGGGGGGTCGTGCTGGGGGTAGTGTCACTGCAAGAGTACATGTACCTATATGTCTTGAAACACATCAACCAACCAAATCATTCTGTCTCAATTTCCCCAAATGCACACTGACTCCCAGTGTGATTCTAGACAAATAACAGTATTTCTTATAAATGGAGTGTATAGATACTGACTGGGCAAACGTAGACCTGAAACACAAGTGTGAAGGTGATTACACTACTACTTGCATAGTGCATAGCAGTTTTAAGCACTGCATGCCCTAAAACCTGGCTCACTGCAAAAGTACATGTACTTATATGTCTGCAAACACATCAATCAACCAAATCATTCTCTCTCAATGTTCCCAAATATACACTGACTCACAGTGTGATTCTAGATAAATACCAGTATTTCTTATAAATTGAGTGTATGGATACTAACTGGAGAATTGGAGGCCTGAAACACAAGTTTCAAGGTAGTTAGACTACTACATGCATAGTGCATAGGAGTTTTAAGCACTGCATGCCCTAAAGCCTGACTCACTGCAACTAACCATGGGCGTAAAATCCGTTTCGCGGTCGAATTTGCGGATTTATGCCGATTTCGCGATCCGCGAATATCGCAAATTTACCCAATAATCCGCAAATTCACAAGCTACAAATTATTTTGCTTGGTCGTGCTCGAAAAATACAATATCGCGCGCGCGGCGTTGACTCTGAGCCTGCCGAGTTGTTTTTCTCCCGGTTTTGCATGTGCTGCGCCATTTTCGATCCTGCTGCGTGATCGCGCGAGAGTTTTTCGAACGCAATTACGTCATCGTGGCTTGCCATCTTGCACAGCGAGAGTTTCACAACGCGAGTGCTTCATAAATGCCCGCGACGGCGCACAGCTAACTTCCGGCGGGAGGTTTGAACAGCTCGAGTTCCCGAAATTGCAAAAATTGCAATTCTGCACAAGGAATCCACCGCAGGAAGCATAAACCTTGGGGGTGGGGTGGGAGGAAGGAAGTGCCTCAGAGTCTCCAACTTCCTGTTCTTGTCCAGCAGGCTCCTCCCAGTGCTTTGTCCATGTACTGGCCACTTTTCATTTGGCTGTTGAGCCGGAAGGATTACTTTTTCTTGCTGGTGGTGGATTTTTGTATTTGAGGACTTTTTGGACTTTGGAGTTTGGATCACTTTTGGACTTGAGATTTTACAAGTAAGTTGGTGTTGTTTCTTTGGGGCATTGCAGTTGAGGCAACTCCAGTTCTAAAACTTTTTTCACAACTTTAACAAAATATATATTGTGGTGGTAGCTAGCCACAGTATCCAGTAGGCCCAGGGTTAGTCATGGGTGCATGATACAACTGTTCCTCTGATTTTTTTTTTACTTAATTCTCATATATGTCATGGAATTTTAGCTCACTGTTATATGTTTTTTTTTTTTTAATTTTGGGGTGCCTGTAAAGCCTCACTAGCCAGTAGGCCCAGGGGTAGTGAGTGGTGCATGGGCCTAGTCTTTCTGTGGGGTGTCTTGAATTTAAACATCATTGAGGGCATGGATGGCATGGGATTGTGGTGATTTGTATGTGTTTTTCGATTTTTGGCGGTGTTGTTGTGTACTGTGCATGTGGGTGGGGGCCACTTTGAGTGCTGGTACAGGCAGGGACGGGCCATGTGCTGGGGTGCAAGGGGCCATTTTGAAGGCAGGCAGTGTTCTCAGGCCTGCACCCATTTTGCCTAGCTTTCATCCATTATGCCCAGGGGTAGTGAGTGGTGCATGGGCCTAGTCTTTCTGTGGGGTGTCTTGAATTTAAACATCATGAGGGCATGGATGGCATGTGATTGTGGTGATTTTTAGGTGTTTTTCGATTTTTGGGGGTGTTGTTGTGGACTGTGCATGTGGGTGGGGGCCATTTTGAGTGCTGGTACAGGCAGGGACGGGCCATGTGCTTGGGGTGCAAGGGGCCATTTTGAAGGCAGGCAGTGTTCTCAGGCCTGCACCCATTTTGCCTAGCTTTCATCCATTATGCCCAGGGGTAGTGAGTGGTGCATGGGCCTAGTCTTTCTGTGGGGTGTCTTGAATTTAAACATGATTGAGGGCATGGATGGCATGGGATTGTGCTGATTTTTGTGTGTTTTTCGATTTTTGGGGGTGTTGTTGTGGACTGTGCATGTGGGTGGGGGCCATTTTGAGTGCTGGTACAGGCAAGGACGGGCCATGTGCTTGGAGTGCAAGGGGCCATTTTGAAGGCAAGCAGTGTTCTCAGTCCTGCACCCATTTTGCCTAGCTTTCATCCATTATGCCCAGGGGTAGTGAGTGGTGCATGGGCCTAGTCTTTCTGTGGGGTGTCTTGAATTTAAACATCATTGAGGGTGGGGGCCATTTTGAGTGCTGGTACAGGCAGGGACGGGCCATGTGCTTGGGGTGCAAGGGGCCATTTTGAAGGCAGGCAGTGTTCTCAGGCCTGCACCCATTTTGCCTAGCTTTCATCCATTATGCCCAGGGGTAGTGAGTGGTGCATGGGCCTAGTCTTTCTGTGGGGTGTCTTGATTTTAAACATCATGAGGGCATGGATGGCATGTGATTGTGGTGATTTTTATGTGTTTTTCGATTTTTGGGGGTGTTGTTGTGGACTGTGCATGTGGGTGGGGGCCATTTTGAGTGCTGGTACAGGCAGGGATGGGCCATGTGCTTGGGGCGCAAGGGGCCATTTTGAAGGCAGGCAGTGTTCTCAGGCCTGCACCCATTTTGCCTAGCTTTCATCCATTATGCCCAGGGGTAGTGACTGGTGCATGGGCCTAGTCTTTCTGTGGGGTGTCTTGAATTTAAACATGATTGAGGGCATGGATGGCATGGGATTGTGCTGATTTTTGTGTGTTTTTCGATTTTTGGGGGTGTTGTTGTGGACTGTGCATGTGGGTGGGGGCCGTTTTGAGTGCTGGTACAGGCAGGGACGGGCCATGTGCTTGGGGTGCAAGGGGCCATTTTGAAGGCAAGCAGTGTTCTCAGGCCTGCACCCATTTTGCCTAGCTTTCATCCATTATGCCCAGGGGTAGTGAGTGGTGCATGGGCCTAGTCTTTCTGTGGGGTGTCTTGAATTTAAACATCATTGAGGGCATGGATGGCATGGGATTGTAGTGATTTTTATGTGTTTTTCGATTTTTGGGGGTGTATAACTGATGATCCTCTGTCTTCCATTGCTTTTAGGTGCAGAAGAGAACCACCAGTTTTTGGAAGAAGTCCTGCAGCGGTGTGTGCAGCACAACGTTACGCGACGTCACGTGTGGCCACAAACAAGACAACTCTGCAACTCGTGCAACTGCGGCCTGCTGTTCTGACATCTGAAGAAGATGGACCCAAAGAAAGGTGGCCGTAGTGCCTCAGCAAAGAAAGTTGCCAGTGCCACTGCCAGTAAGCAGGAGCAGAAGAAGCAAGTGGCACCACCTACCAAGGAGACGGGTGTGCCCACCGACACCTTTTTTGGGAAAAAAAAACTACGCCTGCAGCAGCAGCGGTGTCCGCCGGGGACCAAGCTGGAAGCAGCACCTCCGCCTCATTGGGGTCAGTGCCACCACGCCAAGTTAGGCGCAAGCCCATGAGTGCTGCAAAGGCAGTCACTTTGGTTGTTGAATCACCATCGGCCAGTGATGTTGGCTCATCACAAGAAAGTACCATCCAATCAACGCCGGGTGTAACTCAGCTGAGTGTTCAACAACCACAGCCGCAACGACAACCACAGGTGCAACTAGTACAAGTGCAAGTACATGGGCAAGGAGAGGCGCAATGAGAGGCGCAAGTAGAGCCGCAAGGAGAGGCGCAAGTAGAGCCGCAAGGAGAGGCGCAAGGAGAGGCGCATGGACAGGTGCATGGAGAGGTGCAACTAGAGGTTTATGGAGCGGCACAACTGCCTACATCGCTTGTTCCTCCAGAAGTAGGGGCACATCAGGAAATTGATATTCAAGTGGAGGTATCATCCGAGGAAGCCACTACTCCTGAGGATGATCCATTGTCTTCCAGATCCCCAGCAAGAAAAAGGTCAAGGAGGGCTACTACTACTACAAGTTCTTCTTCAAGCCCCCTTCATTCTGATGACCTTGATTGGAACCCACAAATGCAGTCTGAGAGTGAGGCACGCCATGAGCCGACAAAGGTAGCTAAGCCTAAAAGGAAGGTTCCCGCAAGGCTTCGACTTATGGGTGATGACGACGAACAAGAAGTGGTGCCTTCTGCTGCTGATGAAGAGTCTGACGATGGCCCAGTCATCACAGATGTCACTCCAGCCACAGCGGGCATGCAGCAGACAAACATTTTAACCCTAGCCCAAATGGCTGCTGAGCAGGATGAGGGCGGCGCGGCACTGGTGGAACCACCACCAACGCAGTTAACTACAATACCAACACGACCTACAGCTTCCATATTTTCTCATCAGAAGGGCCGGCAGGGACCTCCATCCAGCTCGACCCCCATTACCTCAAGTAGTGGTGCTGTAAGTCAACTACAGGGAAAAATCCAGCCACGCACAACCTATACTTCATCTGGCATTGGAAGTCAAAGTAGCACCTGCACCACCAGCAGACATCTCCAGTCCCCAGTTTGGGACTTCTTTACTGTTAGCAAAAAGGCGGAAAACATGGTTGTTTGTTCAATTTGTAAAGTATCAGTTAGTCGGGGTAAGCTTGGTACCATCTATGGTACCGGAGGCCAGAGAGGTAATCTCAAAAAACACCACCCTATCCAGTGGTATAAGCACCTAAGTGACATCGATGAAGCCAAAACAAATCCAAATGTATCCCTTGATATTGCATCTGATGATGATGAGAGGCTGATCGTGCAGGGGGGAAGTGAAGAAGCGACAGACATTTTTTCTGGTACACGCAGTACCCCTGGCAGCAGCACTGCAGTGGTAGCGCCCACACCCTCTACCCCTGAAACATGTATGAGGCACACTAAGAGTCTGGGGGACACACCAATGCAAAAAAGTAAATCAATGAGCCTAACTGGTTTGAAGTCTGCATCATCATCATCATCATCATCACGTAAAACGGTCCAGCGCACCATTAGCAGCATGTTTTGGTGGGATCCGCCATTTGAACGCAACCACCCAACGGTGCGTCTCTATAATGCAAAGCTGGCTAAAATGCTAGCGCTGGACCTTCTCCTTTCTCTTTCGTGGAAGGGGTGGGTTTTCGTGAATTTGTGGCAACAGTCTGCCCTAAATGGAAGGTTCCTAGCCGGTACTATTTTGCAAGGGTTGCTGTTCCAGCACTACATCAAGATGTGCTGGAGGTGATTGGCGCAGCTATTCTGAAGAGTGCTGTTCACACTATCCACATGACAACAGACATGTGGACCAGTTGCGCAGCCATTGATTACATGTGCATCACTGCACACTGGGTCTCTTTTGCAGGGGTCGAAAGACAGTTAAAACACAAAGATATTGACACGGAGGAAGTTTTTCAAGCTACTCGCAAACATGCAACAGTAGGCATGTTTGCCATGGAGAAATCTCACACTGCACCTAACCTTTTGGAGGAGTTTAATAGGAAGGTCAATGAATGGCTGCATCCAAGAAACCGCACAGTTGGTTATGTTTCCACGGATAATGGCAGTAATATAGTTAGGGCCATGTCTGATGGTAGCTATTTCAGAGTGCCGTGTTTGGCGCACAGTATTAACATTGTGGTGCAAGCCTTCTTGAAAGCAGAAGAGCCAGTCGTCAATGTACTGACCACCTGCCGAAAAATCTGTAGCCATTTCAACCATTCTTTTAAGGCCCGGAAGCAGCTGAGGAGCCTTCAATATGAACGTCAACTGCCAGTCAAAGGACTAATCCAGGAGGTGGCAACACGTTGGAACTCAACCTTTTACATGCTTGAGCGTCTGTCTAAGCAGTGGGAGGTAATACATGAGTTTGTCTTTAAACTGGGCTCTGCTCACAAAGACTTGATGCTAGAGTTGGAGGAATGGAAGCTAATTGCAAGCCTGACAGACATGCTTCATCCTTTTGAGCTCTTCACGCGTGAAGTCAGCAGGGAGGACTGTTCTTTGACCAAAGCTATCCCATTGTTGCACATGCTAGAGCACCAACTGAAGGAGGTGTGTTCAACATTCCGAGATGATGGTGAAAAGCGAGAAGCATATGGTTTGGCGCAGAAGTTATTATGGCGCCTACTTGACAATGAAAGGCTTAAAAAGATACATGCAGAACAACATTACATTTGTGCCACTATTCTTGATCCACGGTACAAAAAGGCACTGCCCACCAATACTTTCTTTCCTTTTTTCGGAAGCAGAAGTTTCAAAGTACAAACATTGGCTAGCTGTGTCAGCCACTCGGTTCGAAAGAGAGCGGCAGAACATTCAAGGAGGCAGCACAAGTACAACTGAATCAGCAGGCCATCCGGCATCAAGTTCCACTTCTCAATCCGTGGCCGAAGGGAGTCACTTTCCCTCACAGCCGTTAACGACACCAGCAACCATATCATCACCCTCACCTGCACCAGGCCGCAAATAAATATTGTCGTTAGGGGATTGGCTAACTCAGCAAGGGTTAGCTCGGTACACTGATGAAAAGGTCTCAGATGGTACGCAAAGTGGATCAACCCTGGAGAACCTTGAGTCGGTGGTGCAGGCCTATCTGGATGACCCAACAGAGGTCTGTCATGATGAGAACCCACTGGGATATTGGTATACGAAAAGCTCAAAATGGCCACTGATCACCAACCTGGCTCTAAATTATTTGTCTTGCCCACTCGCAAGCGTGTCTTCTGAACGTGTTTTCAATGCTGCTGGTGCCATTGTTACTTCAGAAAGGACCCGGCTTTTGCCCAAAAATGTGGAGAGGTTAACAATAATCAAGATGAATCAGCACTTCATACCACCCGATTACAAAATACGTGAATGCACGCAGGAAGAAGAGGACACCGACTTAGGTGATGACGACGACGGAAGTTCTTCTCGGTCACCAGACCTACTCCCGTCTCAATTCATAGACTTGAAGGACGAGCTCTGCTTCCCTGACAACGAGGACTGAAAATTATGTCCTTTTTTCCCGTACTTATTCACTTTTATTCCTGTGTGTCTTTCTTTGTTTTGATACTTTTACCACAACAAAACTCTAATCAACTAATCATAATAGGTGCATCATCAGCACTGTCTTCATCTTATTTTCCGTATTGATTTGAAGGTGCCGCAGTCTGCATTCAGATGTTCACAAGTTCACAACTCAATCATGCTTCTCTATCCTCCTCCAGACTCCCCCTATCCATTTTCCTCAAGGCAGATGGATAGATTATGGAGAAAAAACAAACTTTGTCTTCGTAGACGAGACCCCTCAAGTGGGACTGAAATAACTGACTGACTGACTACATGCTTGCTGATTGTTGACAGACCTACTTCTGAAATTTACAAGAGAGGCTGCCCTGTGGGCCCTCACTTTCCGAAGAAGATGCGGACATAAAGTAGAACAGGTAATGAATAATGAGAAGATGGCATGCAGTGGACAGCAATGGCTGTCTGTCTCTGTTGAAACCAATTGCTGTTTGTTTTTTGTGAACAGCGCAATTTGCCATGTTTTCAATATACCAGTATTGCAGGTTTTTGGGGGTTTATTTGGGGGTGTTCTAGATTTAGGCACAGTCTAATGTTGTTTGCATTTGTTTTTCAGGACATCCATGGTAGAAAACGGGAGTTATGGCCTAGCTGACAGCGTGCTTGGAGTGATTTTGGAATGAGGCCGAAAATATTTTTAAGTGTGAGCTTTTCCGGTTTTGCTTTTTGCCTGTTTGGGGGGGGTTCTGCTTTTTTCTGCCTGGGTTGAAGGGTCTGTGGCCATTGCTGGGAAGGTCTAATACCGGATAAAAGTGTTTTGGATAAAATACATGGTTAAAAAGTTTTTCACTTTTTAGCGTTTTCTGTCACTTTTGTGTTTTCGGGGGCCTGCTTGGGGGGGTTCCTGGTGTTTGTGGGTGGGTTTTTGGGTCTTGGAGCAACGCTGGGTATGGATACTTTTGATTGCAAGAGGTTTGAAGCAAATCCATGGTGGCAAAGGGGAGTTAGGGCCTAGCTGCAGAGCGTACCCTGATTGATTTTGGAAATTTGTATATTTGCTTTTTGCCTGTTTGGGAGGCTTCTACTTGTTTCCGCCAGGGTTGACGGGTCTCTGGCCATTGCTGGGAAGGTCTAATACCGGATAAAAGTGTTTTGGAGAAAATCGGAGTTTAATTTTTTTTGCGTTTTTGCTCACTTGCTTGTCTTTGGGGTGCTGTTTGGGGGGGTTCCTGGTGTTTGGGGGTGGGTTTTGGGGTCTGGGAGCACTGCTGGCACAGTCTAATTTTGATTGCATTTGTTTTTCAGGAAATCCATGGTAGAAAACGGGAGTTATGGCCTAGCTGCACAGCGCGCTTGGAGTGATTTTGGAATGAGGCCGAAAATATTTCTAAGTGTGAGCTTTTCTGGTTTTGCTTTTTGCCTGTTTGGGGGGGTTCTGCTTTTTTCTGCCTGGGTTGACGGGTCTGTGGCCATTGCTGGGAAGGTATAATATCGGAATCAAGTGGTTTGGACAAAATCCATGGTGAAAAAGGGGGGGGTTAGGGCCTAGGGTTAGAGTTAGGGTTAGGGTTAGGGTCTTGAAATCGCTGTTTCCACTTTACACATAGCTTGAGGGGAGAGATCTGCAAATTTCGCCCACACTTATTTATCCTTGAAAAGGAGACTCTGAGTACGCACTTTCGAAATGATGCTTGTATGTTTTGTAATACTGTCGGCTCTGAAACTGAAAGTGTTATTTTTGCACTACACAGCGTACCTTATATTTTTTTCTCCGTGGTGTTTACATTTCACTTCCTGTTTTCCCATCAACAATTACAGGCCGGCTTTTACCCTGTGCAATGACAAAAAGGATGAACTCAGGCTTAGCGACCCGCAAATCAGCATCCGCCAGGCAGTCATTGGACAAGGTGTCTTCTGGTCCCCAACATTGATCGGCGGAGCGTCGGATCGAATGGAGGAGTACCGCGAAAGAGGAATGGCTGCATGCATGCAACTTCCCAAATTCAACAGGACACCTACAACAACATACAGTTACAGTATCCAACTTCATTTCAACTTATCTTTTAAGTAATGTTATTGCTGTGAAATACTGTGAGTGTGACACTGTGCATTTGTTTGCTCTCTGCTTCAATTCATCCCTCCAGCCATTGTATACTTTTTTCTTTGCTATTTTTTAAACTAATTTAATGTAAGTAGTGGTTCTTCTCTCTGAGGGCAGATAGGCAAGTGAAATTACGTAATTACTGCAGCCCTGTACTGTCACATTGTTGTTTCTTCATAGTACATTGTAGAAAGTACTACTTACTTTACAAAAACCTATCCATTTAGAAAACAACTTCATGCATGCAGTAGTGCATGCACTTCCTTTATGTCCCTTAAAAGATTTATGAATAGCTTTGTATCCAAAGATTTGTTTATCTTCATTTGTTGTTTGTCCATGCTGTGTTTTTTTTTCCTCTCTCCACAAAACTTTACCCGCAAACCCCATTCCCATCCAAGTTTCAAACCCTAACCCTCTTCCCCCGGGCTGTGTGGTTTTCATTGAGGTGTGAGCAAATGAAAACAATAATTCCACACACTTGCTGGGGAGGATAAGGTGCAAGCAACCTCCTCAACTCAATTTTAAGGCAGCTAGATGAATCCTAGGATATTGTAATTCTGGGTAAAAAAACAACAATGAGTATTTTAAAAAAAATTCTAAATTTCATGCCCACCATCGATTGGATCCATCGTCAACATCATCCTCCTACATGTCAAGAAGACTTGTTGTGTTACGCTGCTGTGTCACTGTTCTTGTCGTAGCCATAATCATCCATGCAATTCTTTTTTCCCCATACTTATCTTCAGAAATGCTTAGGCTTCTGTTCCTTCTAATACTCCACTCATGCCACTCAATGTCTAATTTTTTTACTTTGTTTTTCATATGCTGCTACTGCTAGTGTGGTACCACTCCTACTGCTAACACCACAACAACGGAATTTCGGTCCGGGATGGTGGAATAGCCATTTGCCATGCAGCCAGCGCTGTGCCTAGCTCTGTTCTCAAACAAGAATCACAGGTAAGATAGGCATTTTGGGGAGGTAGAAAGATGGGCTAGGATGCGGAGGAAAGACTGACAGTGGTACAAGTAAAGTACTAGTAGGCGAATTGAATTCACTAACTCTATTAGTGGCATTTTTGGAAGTTTTAGATAATTCATGCTGGTAATTTTGAGGAAAAGCAAACGTGCCGTAACTCCCGCCCACCACCCCACAAAAGAAGATCAAAGCGTACACTATGTTGAAGTATGTAAAGTGAATAATGTATTTCCCCTAACAAAAATAAACTAGTCCCACCCCTCCCTAACACAAACAATTGTCCATTTGAAGTAGTCCCAAAATAAATAATCCCCAACTCCCGGTTCCCACCCCCCCAACAGTCTTTAAAAAAGGGGCAAGGGACACAGTCACTTCCGGCGGTGTTTGGGCAGGCGGTCCTTGCGGAGGTCCCGGAGCTGCTTTTCAAGGTCATCCACCTTGCGCTCCAGGTAGTCCACTCTCAAGCTTAGGCGGAGCATGCGTGCCTTCCAGGCTCTGAGGGGGCCAGATGCTGATGGTCTTGCAGCTGAGCGGCGGCGGGGGGCTGTCCGAGCCCCGCGGTGGGATGGAGGCTGTTGGCTGGACACGGTGGCACTGGTGCTGGAGGAGGTTTGTGATGTTCCCTCCTCGTTCTCCCGAGCCCACAGCTGGCAATATTCCACTCGAATGGCCTCCATCTTCCGGGCCCTGGCCTGGACAACCATTTCCCCTCTGGTGAGCTTTTTGGGAGCATCTATATGAAGAAAGAAAGAAAAATAATGTAACCAATACTCTTTAACAATAAAACAAAATAATTCAACAGAAAGTTGTCTCACAGTAACACTAGTAATTTGCAAGCACAGTATAACATTTTGGGATGTATCTTTCCGCCGTATTGTAGGCCAGTAACAGTGGGAGTTTCAGGAATTCTACTACCAGGCAGCACTATGGACTCAATACATAGTCAGAGAGTACACCTGTTTTCTTCTTTTTTTCTCTACTTTTGCGAAAGAAATTAATTACTTGGAGAAGCGTGGCTCAATGGTTAGAGCGCAGACCCTGATGCAGAGGTCTTTCCCGGGACCAGGGTTCAATTCCCGCCTCTGCGGCTCTTGGACACAATTTCCCCGGACCTGATAATTCTCGCCTCGGTGCCTAGTCTAATCATGGGTCCCACTCTGTGACTCTGGGCAATAGCTTGCTTAATCTCCACAACGGCCCCAGGAGCGCTTGGATGCCTGGATCCACCTTGGGGGTGCCTAGGAGTGGACATTTCACAGGAAAGCCAGGAAGGGTTCCACAGCGGTATAAATACAGCGCTACGAGACCTCAGGTTAGAAGGCGCTATATAAATACAAACACAATTACATTTACTTGTACGTGAACTTGTGGTAGCCGGCATAATGCCAGCTCAGTCAGCTTGCACCCAAGAAAAAGAGACACAAGCCATGATGACGCAGACTTGCATGCATTACTTTAAGCAGTATATGCAGGTGGGGATGGGAAGCTCTTACTTTTGTATAGGGGTGGCACTGGCCATACTCGGTTACATCAAGGGCTACTGCTCAATGTAATTTATATTTTGCACTGCCCCCCTGGCCTTCAGTACTACAAAAGAAAAATGAAGATTATTAATTTCTGATCATGTCTCCAGCCGATCACATGATCTCTTTGCTTATGTGATGCATGACTTTAGGTGCTTTATTCTCATAGATTGAGTGAACAACAGCGATAGTCCACCCATGATTAACGCAGCAGAAAGAAAATGATGAACATAGGGAGTGAGTGTGGTAACCATAATTGCCGGAGGAAGGGACTTGATATAATTGTCAACTATACAATACATACACAATATATGCTGTGCTTGCAAAGTAAACTAGTGTACTGTTACTTTAGGCAAGGGAGAGTTTCAGAACAATCACAATTTGTAGTATTTGGATTTCCTCTGCTTTGGTACTCTGGCACGGACATGCTGTTTGAACAAAGTAACACTCTTCATGCACTGAGCGTCTGCTCTACATACACCTCTGCTATGTAGGAGGAAGAAGATACCATCCAGGCTTCCAAAGTAAATGTCTATCATTTTTCTTAATGTCTCAACTGTAACAACTTTACTTTTTCTCAACAACCAAATAACACCCTTTTCATTTCATTTGGTAAACCACCGTCTTCTTGACTTGCATTTGAGTTTCACCCAAATGATATATTGCAATGCACACCACACATTAATTTTCTGATTGACCCACACAGGCAGTCATTTTTCCTTTCTCCTCCAACCATCCTTGCTTCAAGCAGCCATGCATCTGATTCCTTCCTATCAGCCACCTCTGCCTGCATTCAAAAACACGTATCATTCTTTAGTCATAAATGTTACGACTCGCTAGTCCTTCCATTGACCCTAAGTTTTTTCCCTTTTCGTTCATCACATTCCTCAAGTTCATCTGATATGACTTGGCTTCACGATAAAAGTTTCCCAGCTGATTTGAAGTCAAATATAGGGGGCCATTGCTTACTGGAGAACTACCACCGCTAATGCTATTGCTAAGTCAAGGGTGACTGTCTTCTACGTGATTGGCTAAAAATAAATTTAATTCTAAATCAGTAACTGTTCTTAACAGTACAGTGTACTTGTAGTAGTGTACTTTCTACTGTACAGTACATCATACACTCCTTTGCGAGCCTAATCTAAAATGTAAATAAGAAAGGATGATAATAACTTACCACCGTCCGCCGCTGCTGAGCCATCCCCCTCAGCTCCTCCTGGTGGCGCCGCCGCTTGAGTGGACCCCTCCGCGCTGCTGGCACCGGTACAGGTGTTGGCAAGTGCTGCATCTGATGTTGTGACGCCTAGAAAAAACATGTCATATTTTTAGATGCCATACACCACCCCCTACTTCGTCTCGTAATGGAAGAGAAAATGTTAAACAATTTTTAATTATTGGGAGTGAAAAGAAGTCACGGTTTTGGGGAGGGTGTTAACTTATATGCTTAGCCATAACATGCAACTCTTTTTGGCACAACTGATGAATGCTTGCTCTTTAACGTGCAACATTTTTATAATTACATACAGAACCAACTACTCCTCATCACCACCAGGAGGACTTGAAGTTCCAACAAGGTGAGGGCTCCCGGGGCCCGCACAGTTACTTTTGACTGAGGTATATGGAAAGTCGAACTGCACCTATCATCAACAATGTCCTATTTCTCTTGTCCATACTTCTGTATGTGCAGAATAGTCCCTGAAACACTAGCGGTATGGTATGTGCTACTATCAAATCAAAAAGACAACTACTAGCTTATTCTTGGTGGACATTGACATTTTGTTGTTGGAAATTGTCAAAGCACTAACATTAAGAAGACTGGAATAGACAGCAAGGGCAACCTGGAGGACTGCACTGAGTGCTCCTAGAGCTATTGCTGGATCAGAGTTTTGTTTAACACCGTTTGCCGACTAGGCAAGCTTAGCTACCTACACAGACCGACTCAGAAATAATAGTAAATAGTAGTAGCACAGAGAGTGATGGTAGAGAGGCAGGATATGAATGTTGAAACAGTGTACAAGGAGATCAAAGACTATTTTGTTAAAAATAGAGTTAGGGAAGTATAATTATATTAACAACAGAACTACTTACTGTCGCCAGCAGAAGAGCCTGCAGTGGACCGTTCCTCCTGCCCACTCTGTTCCGCCGGAGTCTGGGGTGGTACTGTCCTCTTGCCCCTAGGAGGTGCTGATGATCATGAAATAAACAGAAACATGAATGATTGTTTTTTGGAAATAATAATTTCTTTGACCACAATCCTAAATTATCTCGGGGGAAACAAATTAGCAAGAATTGCACTACATGTATTGACCTAACTGATCTGGTCAACTAGGAGGATACTAGTACAGTATTGCTGGATTCGCAGACCGTCTACTTGGAAAGGTATGTAAATCACTAACTAAACCATCAACAAAAAGGTTCTACTACGACTGCCAGCACTCAGCAGCACGCGACGTGACAGACACAGTCCGTCATCATGATTGCAGACCAAATAACAAGTCATAATATACTCAACCTGAACCTATCAATCCATCACTATTTCTTCTTCTTAGTGGCAGCAGGAGTACAAAGGAAGGACTAGACTTGAGACTCTAGTCTCTCTAGCATTACGCAGTTCTGTAAAGTACTACACTCATACATATTCAGGCCAAATGAGCACAAAGTTGCAAACAAGTAAGCATAGTAGCAACGCCACTGAGCAGGCAAGCACTTGCAATCACAGAAGCTATTTAAATGTTAATTTACCTGCAATGTAATAGAATTGGCAGCATTCTTGCTCTTCGGGAAAAACATATGTTAGCAATATAACACAGAGCAGAAGAAAACAAAGTAGTTATTAAATAGCTACTCACCAAAGCCAGGGATCTCCACACCGAGCAGGTGGAGCAGGTCCTGCTCGCGGTCGAGGAGGTCCAACCACCGGTGTGTCGCTTGCTGGTAGGTGCGCCGGACCCCTGACTCCCTCCGCATGGCCCGGCACACCTTTTCCCACAGCTGGCGATGCTCCTGGATGCAAATACCCTGCCGCAATCCTGCCCCCTGCTGCCACGGTCTTGGGGAGGTGGCGCTGAACATAAAATATCACTGCGGCCACCTCCACCGCGCTGAATGTCTCCCTGGCCACCACTTCCTCCCCTCGCAACCGCCCGCAAGGGAGCCGGGTACGGGGTGCGGGACCCTTCCCCTTCCCCTTCTCCTTCCCGGCTCCCTTTGCCATGGTCCTGTACAGCAGAAAGAAAAAAAAGGAAAGAATGGGGAAATGTAAAGAAAAAAAAAGTTTTAAAAAGTAGCTTTAAAAGTAACAAAAAGTTGGAAAAAACACAAAATATAGATCTAGAAAAAAAGAGGGATAGATATAGAGAAGAAAAGATCAAAAAAGTCCAAAGAAACAAAGGATTGCACAGATGAAAGGAGGATTAGAAAGCATGCACAGAACCATAGCAATGTATGAAAAACAAGATGGCCACGCCCATTGAGGACCGCATGGGTAAGTTCGCGCGATATTTCCCTTCCGAGCACGCAAAAACGCCCGCGAACACGTAATTGCGTGCCGCATACGACGCGAGTATGCAACAAGCGCCCGGAAATGGAAACACATCACGCAAACAAGATGGCCGCGCCCATACACGACCGCATGGGCAACCTCGGGGTCTGTGCGCTGCAAGCGGTCCGCGAATATGCAGAAAACCGCTCAAACACGCAAAAAAAAAGAAATCAGCAAATTCGCACGAATTTGCGGATTGCAAGTTCGATTTCGCACGAATACGCTCCCCGCGAATCTAGCGAAATGGCAGAAAAACGACTTTTGGAAAACTGAAAGCACTTAGCAGGTGCAAAAGTTCAAGATAATTTGTAACCATTCCCTGTAGTGCTTCCTGTGGGGCCCCTCCAGAGTTCAGTTGCCTACTTGCAACTATTCTCTGACCCTGCTCTGACCCTCAAAGCAGGGTCAGAGAATAGTTACAAGTATGGCACAATGCTCCTGTAAAAAACATAACTGCAACAGGAAGCACTTACAGCTAAGGAAGCAGGTGGCAGGGATGAACCAGAGGGTGGCACTGGTGAACCAGAGGGTGCTGTGATGAACCAGAGGGTGGCAGTGGTGAGTGCTGAACCAGAGGGTGGCAGCAGGGGTGAACCAGAGGGTGCTGTGATGAACCAGAGGATGCTGTGATGAACCAGAGGGTGGCAGTGCTGAACCAGAGGTTGGTAGTGATGAACCAGAGGGTGGCAGGGAAGAACCAGAGGGTGGCAGGGATGAACCAGAGGGTGGCACTGGTGAACCAGAGGGTGCTGTGATAACCAAGAGGGTGGCAGGGATGAACCAGAGGGTGCTGTGATGAACCAGAGGGTGGCAGTGATGAACCAGAGGGTGGCAGGGATGAACCAGAGGGTGGCAGGGATGAAGCAGAGGGTGACAGTGCTGTACCAGAGGGTGGCAGGGGTGAACCAGAGGTGCTGTGATGAACCAGAAGGTGCTGTGATGAATCAGAGGGTGGCAGTGCTGAAACAGAGGGTGGTAGTGATGAACCAGAGGGTGGCAGGGATGAACCAGAGGGTGGCAGGGATTAAGCAGAGGGTGCCAGTGCTGTACCAGAGGGTGATAGGGGTGAACCAGAGGTGCTGTGATGAACCAGAGGGTTGCAGGGATGAACCAGAGGGCGCTGTGATGAACCAGAGGGTGGCAGTGCTGAACCAGAGGGTGGTAGTGATGAACCAGAGGGTGGCAGGGATGAACCAGAGGTGGCAGGGATGAACCAGAGGGTGGCACTGGTGAACCAGAGGGTGCAGTGATGAAACAGAAGGTGGCAGTGCTGAACCAGAGGGTGGTAGTGATGAACTAGAGGGTGGCAGGGATGAACCAGAGGGTGGCAGGGATGAACCAGAGGGTGCTGTGATGAACCAGAGGGTGTCAGTGGTGAGTGCTGAACCAGAGGGTGGCAGCAGGGGTGAACCAGAGGGTGCTGTGATGAACCAGAGGGTGCTGTGATGAACCAGAGGGTGGCATTGCTGAACCAGAGGGTGGTAGTGATGAACCAGAGGGTGGCAGGGATGAACCAGAGGGTGGCAGGGATGAACCAGAGGGTGGAACTGGTGAACCAGAGGGTACTGTGATGAACCAGAGGGTGGCAGTGGTGAGTGCTGAACCAGAGGGTGGCAGCAGGGGTGAACCAGAGGGTGCTGTGATGAACCAGAGGGTGCTGTGATGAACCAGAGGGTGGCAGTGCTGACCCAGAGGGTGGTAGTGATGAACCAGAGGGTGGCAGGGATGAACCAGAGGGTGGCAGGGATGAACCAGAGGGGGCACTGGTGAACCAGAGGGTGCTGTGATGAACCAGAGGGTGGCAGTGGTGAGTGCTGAACCAGAGGGTGGCAGCAGGGGTGAACCAGAGGGTGCTGTGATGAACCAGAGGGTGGCAGTAGTGAGTGCTGAACCTGAGGGTGGCAGGGGTGAACCAGAGGGTGGCAGTGATGAACCACGAACACGCAAAAAACAAAAATTCGCAATTTCGCACAAATACGCGAATTATGCGGATCGCGAATTCGCTTTCGCACGATTTCATGGACCGCGATTTCGCTGATTTCGCCCATGGTTAACTGCAACAGTACACATACTTATATGTCTGCAAACACAACAACCAATCAAATCATTCTATCTCTATGTTCCCAAATGGACACTGACTCACAGTGTGTTTCAAGACAAATAACAGTATTTCTTATAAATGGAGTGTACAGATACTGAACGGGGAAATGTAGGCCTGAACCACAAGTGTGAAGGTGGTCAGACTACTACATGCATAGTGCATAGGAGTTTCAAGCACTGCATGCCATTGGCAGGGATGAACCAGAGGGTGGCAGGGATTAAGCAGAGGGTGCCAGTGCTGTACCAGAGGGTGACAGGGGTGAACCAGAGGTGCTGTGATGAACCAGAGGGTGGCAGGGATGAACCAGAGGGCGCTGTGATGAACCAGAGGGTGGCAGTGCTGAACCAGAGGGTGGTAGTGATGAACCAGAGGGTGGCAGGGATGAACCAGAGGGTGGCAGGGATGAACCAGAGGGTGGCACTGGTGAACCAGAGGGTGCTGTGATGAACCAGAGGGTGGCAGTGCTGAACTAGAGGGTGGTAGTGATGAACTAGAGGGTGGCAGGGATGAACCAGAGGGTGGCAGGGATGAACCAGAGGGTGTCAGTGGTGAGTGCTGAACCAGAGGGTGGCAGCAGGGGTGAACCAGAGGGTGCTGTGATGAACCAGAGGGTGCTGTGATGAACCAGAGGGTGGCATTGCTGAACCAGAGGGTGGTAGTGATGAACCAGAGGGTGGCAGGGATGAACCAGAGGGTGGCAGGGATGAACCAGAGGGTGGAACTGGTGAACCAGAGGGTGCTGTGATGAACCAGAGGGTGGCAGTGGTGAGTGCTGAACCAGAGGGTGGCAGCAGGGGTGAACCAGAGGGTGCTGTGATGAACCAGAGGGTGCTGTGATGAACCAGAGGGTGGCAGTGCTGACCCAGAGGGTGGTAGTGATGAACCAGAGGGTGGCAGGGATGAACCAGAGGGTGGCAGGGATGAGACAGAGGGTGGCACTGGTGAACCAGAGGGTGCTGTGATGAACCAGAGGGTGGCAGTGGTGAGTGCTGAACCAGAGGGTAGCAGCAGGGGTGAACCAGAGGGTGCTGTGATGAACCAGAGGGTGGCAGTAGTGAGTGCTGAACCTGAGGGTGGCAGGGGTGAACCAGAGGGTGGCAGTGATGAACCACGAACACGCAAAAAAACAAAAATTCGCAATTTCGCACAAATTCGCGAATTATGCGGATCGCGAATTCGCTTTCGCACGATTTCGCGGACCGCGATTTCGCTGATTTCGCCCATGGTTAACTGCAACAGTACACATACTTATATGTCTGCAAACACAACAACCAATCAAATCATTCTATCTCTATGTTCCCAAATGGACACTGACTCACAGTGTGTTTCAAGACAAATAATAGTATTTCTTATAAATGGAGTGTACAGATACTGAACGGGGAAATGTAGGCCTGAACCACAAGTGTGAAGGTGGTCAGACTACTACATGCATAGTGCATAGGAGTTTCAAGCACTGCATGCCCTAAATCCTGGCTCACTGCAAAAGTATTTGTACTTATATGTCTGCAAACACATCATCCAACCAAATCATTCTCTCTCAATTTTCCTAAATGGACACTGACTCACAGTGTGATTCTAGACAAGTAACAGTATTTCTTATAAATGGAGTGTACTAATACTGACTGGGGAATTGTAGGCTTGAAACACAAGGGTGAAGGTAGTTAGACTACTACATGCATAGTGCATAGGAGTTTCAAGCACTGCGTGCCCTAAAGCCTGGCTCACTGCAACAGTACATGTACTTATGTGTCTGCAAACACAGCATCCATTCCACATATTTAATTCCTGCATTTTACTATTAAAGCTAAACTCATTTTGGAAACACATAACCAATGACTATTTTCTAATTCTACCAAAATGCAAGAACACAATACGTTTTTAAGCAATTACATATCAGAAATCATATGAAGTACCAAAATGCTTCTCTCAGAGTGATTCCTAAATGCACACAGACTCACTGTGTGATTCTAGACAAGCAATACTATCCCTTGCATTTTACCAAAACACATTTACTAGTCTACAAGACATACGGTGACTGTACAAATTGCACAACATTTTCTACTACACATTAGTATAGAGTGCTTCTATCAGAATGATTCCTAATGCACACAAGACTCACTGTGTGATTCTAGACAAACAACACTATCCCTTGCATTGTACCAAAACACATTTAATAGTCTAGAACGAGTACTGCATTTCAATGTAGAAACTTAACTCATTTTGCAAATACATAAAACATGACTGGTTTCTAATTCTACCAAAACATGAGAACAACACAGTTATGTGTCTGCAAACACATGAAATACACAAATGCTTATCTCAGAATGGTTTCTAAATACACACACACTCACAATAAGATTCTAGAGAAAGAAAAGTATTCTCTGCACTTTAGCAAGAGAATCACATTAGTCTGATTAAAATCAAAAAGCACCATGTAGATTAAGAAGTATGTCAGTCACACACCAGATTTTCTTATAGAGAATCTGTGTTCTGTACACCTCTCACCAAAACCAAAGAATGGCAAACTTTCCCTCTCTTTTTCAACACATATACATCTAAACATCAAATCACATGCCTTCCCACAATAATTCAAAAAGCAAACACACATTTCTATTGGTTACACATTTCAACGCCAACCATTTCCAAATTGATATAAATTCGAACCCTACCCCAATCTGCCTTCTGCCTGTTACCATAGAAACTGTTCATGAAACACTTAACTGAGCACACAGGTCACAAGTTCACCACACAATGTTGCTTATCAAAACAGCAAGTGTGCTTGTGTGCTTGACTTTTCAACATATCAGCTTATCTTAAGTAATGTTCCTTTCAATCAGTTTTTGTTAACCAATAAGAATCATACTTTTAAAAAACACAAACATGCACCATAGTTTTCTGTGTAGAATGTTGTCAAACAACCAATCATATACTTTCTTTTTTTCAAAACTGTATCTTATCCACCATTTTAGAAAAATCTTAGTTTTTAACCTGCCATTAAATTTACAGAGACCATCTGAGTGCCTCCAGATCTCCCTTCAAGATGCTTAGAGTGTGGATTGTGGGACACAGCTATATTTTCTGGAGCCAAAGGTATGCAGAAAACAAAGGAATTCACAAACACGTAGGTTTACCAAATGTAGACATTAAATGGATCGGACAAAGAAGGTTAAAGTAGCACCAATTGATGCCATTGGTTAAATCCTTCTTGCATCTCCAACACCCTGACCTCATAATTGTGCACTGTGGTGGCAATAACCTATGCACTTTGACTGGGGTAGGTCTGGAAATGCTTATGGAGGACACCTTTGGAGAATTGATGTCACTTTTCCCCCAAACTGCCTTTGTCTATTCTAACATATGCCAAAGGCAGAAATGGAACTGGTCCAATCAATTTTGTCCACAGATTGAGAAAGCTACGAAACATGTGAATAAATCTGTTTCTGCTTTTCTCCGAGACTATAGAATGGGCTCCATTTACCACAACAATCCGCGTTTCAATATGGATGGCATCTATAGGACAGATGGTGTACATTTTACAGATGAGGGAAACAGAGTCTTCCTCTTGAACTTTAGACTCTGCATAGGTACTTACTTGTAGGTACTAAAATCTCTCAATAAACACAAGGGTTCTTTTTAGAGCCACCAAGAACTAAACACATAAGCTTGATGTATATCTGAAAAATATTATTTGTTTTTTGGCTTGGAGTCGAGCACCCAACGCGCCAAAGTCGTGCACCCAGCGCGTACAGGTCATGCACCACACACGCTGGAGTCGTGCACCCTACAGGTTAGGAGTCGTGCATCCAGCGCGTGCACACCAGGGGGCCGCACTGAGTGCCGCGCTGGGTGCGTGACTCACAATTTTACAGTAAAAAAGAAATAGCCCCTATCACTAATTACTATTATCCCCAGGGACCCCATCCCCCGGGGCTTATAAATAACATTCTGGAACGTGGGGAAGCC
Organism: Lissotriton helveticus; assembly: GCF_964261635.1. Classification (NCBI taxonomy): domain Eukaryota; kingdom Metazoa; phylum Chordata; class Amphibia; order Caudata; family Salamandridae; genus Lissotriton; species Lissotriton helveticus. Next base: position 1,197,610,667 of record NC_136059.1, read on the forward strand.
CCAATGCCCCCACTGTCCCAGCCGGCTCCCCGCATCCTATGAGAGCCGGCATTGCTTTTCCACATGGGGAGCTAACATACAGCTCCCCATGTGGAAAAGCAATATGGTTTGGATTTTGAAAGAATGGGCAGGTTTCCCTGCTCTCTCTTTCAAAATCCAAACCACGTATGCTATGGGAGTGCGGGAGACCCCCGCCCTCTCATAGCAAACAACAGTGTACTGGGGTGGGTACCCCAGGACACTGCAGGAGCCGGCCCTAGGGGAGCCGGTCCCCAGGACCCTCAAGGGCTCGAGGAGGGGGGCCTCGCAGCCCCCTCCCACAATACATAAATACATAAAGCCCCGGGAGGCCCAGGGCTTGGGGGGGCCCCCTCCCACAAATTATACTACGAGGGACTTTTGAGCCCCTCCCAACAATTTATTTTATAGCCCCACGGGTGGTGGTCCCTGGGGCTGGGGGGGCCCACTGGGCCCCCTTTAAATTTATTAATTTTCCCCCCAGGATTTGGCCCCTGCACACACTACACGCACCTACCGGGTCTTTTAAAAAAAATATATATATATTTTGTGGGCCCTGGAGGTCCTTCTGGGACGCCTTAAGCAGGTCTAGAGGGTAAAAGTATTTCCACCCTGCCCCCTTTCTACGTTTTACACACATATTCCACTGACTTCTTCAGCCTCGCTTTGACCGAGGCACAAAATGGCTGCCAACAGTTCCTGGTTCCGAATTTTGACAACCACTTGACAGCCAATTAGCATTCAGCGCTTGATCGGAAGGGTGAGCTTATGTTGCGCTCATGGTGCGCTCAGGGTCCGCAGATCGACCGCGCTATAAATATATAAATGCTTTTAACTGTAATTTTCTCAAGAACTACTGAACAGATTGACACCATTTAAGCAAAAAGCACAAGTCTGAACCGAGGCCTACATCTTTGCCAAATTTGGTGTAATTCCGTTCAGCAGTTCTGGCTGTAGCTGTGGCTAAAGGTCCTATGGGAAATTGCATGGGGAAAGCAGGTTTTGGGACACCCTTTCTTCTTGGTCCCTGCTTGACGAATCACCGTGAAACTTTCAGGATAGGAGCGGACTGGAGCTGACGGTAAGTTTTGAAAATGTATATATATATATATATACATATATATACATATATATATATATATATATATATATCCAAAACAAAGTTTGCCCAACATGGAGAGGCCAACACAGGTAGGTCAATTGCCAACTTCTTTAATGAGGGTTTGCAGCACGGATCAGGGAAATGCAAGCTGCGCAGAAAATATGAAGTCCAGCTCGACGCGTTTCGTGCTCCCCGCACTTAGTCATGAGCTTCTGGCTTCTGGACTGCAGGCAAACAACGGCAGTTCTACCGGCACCTGTAAATTATCACAGTCTCCGCCCATATGGGCGTGGCCAGCACTCTGGCCTGATGGTAGCTGTAGTGCCTGTCTTACTCAAGTGAGTTGCCGTTTATGCCGCTGAATAGTTCCAGATGAATCCCAAGTGGGTTGCACCCTTGCAGTCACGATCCACACTGCTTACTTGCACCTCCATTAAACGGCTCCTGTCCTGAAGACTGTCGCGCTTGTACACGCAACACAGGTACTGCTTGCACAGCGTGGCGCTCTCCGCGACCCAGGCATGGCCGCTTAAATCTCCAAAACAAAGTTTGCCCAACATGGAGAGGCCAACACAGGTAGGTCAATTGCCAACTTCTTTAATGAGGGTTTGCAGCACGGATCAGGGAAATGCAAGCTGCGCAGAAAATATGAAGTCCAGCTCGACGCGTTTCGTGCTCCCCGCACTTAGTCATGAGCTTCTGGCTTCTGGACTGCAGGCAAACAACGGCAGTTCTACCGGCACCTGTAAATTATCACAGTCTCCGCCCATATGGGCGTGGCCAGCACTCTGGCCTGATGGTAGCTGTAGTGCCTGTCTTACTCAAGTGAGTTGCCGTTTATGCCGCTGAATAGTTCCAGATGAATCCCAAGTGGGTTGCACCCTTGCAGTCACGATCCACACTGCTTACTTGCACCTCCATTAAACGGCTCCTGTCCTGAAGACTGTCGCGCTTGTACACGCAACACAGGTACTGCTTGCACAGCGTGGCGCTCTCCGCGACCCAGGCATGGCCGCTTAAATCTCCAAAACAAAGTTTGCCCAACATGGAGAGGCCAACACAGGTAGGTCAATTGCCAACTTCTTTAATGAGGGTTTGCAGCACGGATCAGGGAAATGCAAGCTGCTCAGAAAATATGAAGTCCAGCTCGACGCGTTTCGTGCTCCCCGCACTTAGTCATGAGCTTCTGGCTTCTGGACTGCAGGCAAACAACGGCAGTTCTACCGGCACCTGTAAATTATCACAGTCTCCGCCCATATGGGCGTGGCCAGCACTCTGGCCTGATGGTAGCTGTAGTGCCTGTCTTACTCAAGTGAGTTGCCGTTTATGCCGCTGAATAGTTCCAGATGAATCCCAAGTGGGTTGCACCCTTGCAGTCACGATCCACACTGCTTACTTGCACCTCCATTAAACGGCTCCTGTCCTGAAGACTGTCGCGCTTGTACACGCAACACAGGTACTGCTTGCACAGCGTGGCGCTCTCCGCGACCCAGGCATGGCCGCTTAAATCTCCAAAACAAAGTTTGCCCAACATGGAGAGGCCAACACAGGTAGGTCAATTGCCAACTTCTTTAATGAGGGTTTGCAGCACGGATCAGGGAAATGCAAGCTGCGCAGAAAATATGAAGTCCAGCTCGACGCGTTTCGTGCTCCCCGCACTTAGTCATGAGCTTCTGGCTTCTGGACTGCAGGCAAACAACGGCAGTTCTACCGGCACCTGTAAATTATCACAGTCTCCGCCCATATGGGCGTGGCCAGCACTCTGGCCTGATGGTAGCTGTAGTGCCTGTCTTACTCAAGTGAGTTGCCGTTTATGCCGCTGAATAGTTCCAGATGAATCCCAAGTGGGTTGCACCCTTGCAGTCACGATCCACACTGCTTACTTGCACCTCCATTAAACGGCTCCTGTCCTGAAGACTGTCGCGCTTGTACACGCAACACAGGTACTGCTTGCACAGCGTGGCGCTCTCTGCGACCCAGGCATGGCCGCTTAAATCTCCGACAGTCTTCAGGACAGGAGCCGTTTAATGGAGGTGCAAGTAAGCAGTGTGGATCGTGACTGCAAGGGTGCAACCCACTTGGGATTCATCTGGAACTATTCAGCGGCATAAACGGCAACCCACTTGAGTAAGACAGGCACTACAGCTACCATCAGGCCAGAGTGCTGGCCACGCCCATATGGGCGGAGACTGTGATAATTTACAGGTGCCGGTAGAACTGCCGTTGTTTGCCTGCAGTCCAGAAGCCAGAAGCTCATGACTAAGTGCGGGGAGCACGAAACGCGTCGAGCTGGACTTCATATTTTCTGCGCAGCTTGCATTTCCCTGATCCGTGCTGCAAACCCTCATTAAAGAAGTTGGCAATTGACCTACCTGTGTTGGCCTCTCCATGTTGGGCAAACTTTGTTTTGGAGATTTAAGCGGCCATGCCTGGGTCGCGGAGAGCGCCACGCTGTGCAAGCAGTACCTGTGTTGCGTGTACAAGCGCGACAGTCTTCAGGACAGGAGCCGTTTAATGGAGGTGCAAGTAAGCAGTGTGGATCGTGACTGCAAGGGTGCAACCCACTTGGGATTCATCTGGAACTATTCAGCGGCATAAACGGCAACCCACTTGAGTAAGACAGGCACTACAGCTACCATCAGGCCAGAGTGCTGGCCACGCCCATATGGGCGGAGACTGTGATAATTTACAGGTGCCGGTAGAACTGCCGTTGTTTGCCTGCAGTCCAGAAGCCAGAAGCTCATGACTAAGTGCGGGGAGCACGAAACGCGTCGAGCTGGACTTCATATTTTCTGCGCAGCTTGCATTTCCCTGATCCGTGCTGCAAACCCTCATTAAAGAAGTTGGCAATTGACCTACCTGTGTTGGCCTCTCCATGTTGGGCAAACTTTGTTTTGGAGATTTAAGCGGCCATGCCTGGGTCGCGGAGAGCGCCACGCTGTGCAAGCAGTACCTGTGTTGCGTGTACAAGCGCGACAGTCTTCAGGACAGGAGCCGTTTAATGGAGGTGCAAGTAAGCAGTGTGGATCGTGACTGCAAGGGTGCAACCCACTTGGGATTCATCTGGAACTATTCAGCGGCATAAACGGCAACCCACTTGAGTAAGACAGGCACTACAGCTACCATCAGGTCAGAGTGCTGGCCACGCCCATATGGGCGGAGACTGTGATAATTTACAGGTGCCGGTAGAACTGCCGTTGTTTGCCTGCAGTCCAGAAGCCAGAAGCTCATGACTAAGTGCGGGGAGCACGAAACGCGTCGAGCTGGACTTCATATTTTCTGCGCAGCTTGCATTTCCCTGATCCGTGCTGCAAACCCTCATTAAAGAAGTTGGCAATTGACCTACCTGTGTTGGCCTCTCCATGTTGGGCAAACTTTGTTTTGGAGATTTAAGCGGCCATGCCTGGGTCGCGGAGAGCGCCACGCTGTGCAAGCAGTACCTGTGTTGCGTGTACAAGCGCGACAGTCTTCAGGACAGGAGCCGTTTAATGGAGGTGCAAGTAAGCAGTGTGGATCGTGACTGCAAGGGTGCAACCCACTTGGGATTCATCTGGAACTATTCAGCGGCATAAACGGCAACCCACTTGAGTAAGACAGGCACTACAGCTACCATCAGGCCAGAGTGCTGGCCACGCCCATATGGGCGGAGACTGTGATAATTTACAGGTGCCGGTAGAACTGCCGTTGTTTGCCTGCAGTCCAGAAGCCAGAAGCTCATGACTAAGTGCGGGGAGCACGAAACGCGTCGAGCTGGACTTCATATTTTCTGCGCAGCTTGCATTTCCCTGATCCGTGCTGCAAACCCTCATTAAAGAAGTTGGCAATTGACCTACCTGTGTTGGCCTCTCCATGTTGGGCAAACTTTGTTTTGGAGATTTAAGCGGCCATGCCTGGGTCGCGGAGAGCGCCACGCTGTGCAAGCAGTACCTGTGTTGCGTGTACAAGCGCGACAGTCTTCAGGACAGGAGCCGTTTAATGGAGGTGCAAGTAAGCAGTGTGGATCGTGACTGCAAGGGTGCAACCCACTTGGGATTCATCTGGAACTATTCAGCGGCATAAACGGCAACCCACTTGAGTAAGACAGGCACTACAGCTACCATCAGGCCAGAGTGCTGGCCACGCCCATATGGGCGGAGACTGTGATAATTTACAGGTGCCGGTAGAACTGCCGTTGTTTGCCTGCAGTCCAGAAGCCAGAAGCTCATGACTAAGTGCGGGGAGCACGAAACGCGTCGAGCTGGACTTCATATTTTCTGCGCAGCTTGCATTTCCCTGATCCGTGCTGCAAACCCTCATTAAAGAAGTTGGCAATTGACCTACCTGTGTTGGCCTCTCCATGTTGGGCAAACTTTGTTTTGGAGATTTAAGCGGCCATGCCTGGGTCGCGGAGAGCGCCACGCTGTGCAAGCAGTACCTGTGTTGCGTGTACAAGCGCGACAGTCTTCAGGACAGGAGCCGTTTAATGGAGGTGCAAGTAAGCAGTGTGGATCGTGACTGCAAGGGTGCAACCCACTTGGGATTCATCTGGAACTATTCAGCGGCATAAACGGCAACCCACTTGAGTAAGACAGGCACTACAGCTACCATCAGGCCAGAGTGCTGGCCACGCCCATATGGGCGGAGACTGTGATAATTTACAGGTGCCGGTAGAACTGCCGTTGTTTGCCTGCAGTCCAGAAGCCAGAAGCTCATGACTAAGTGCGGGGAGCACGAAACGCGTCGAGCTGGACTTCATATTTTCTGCGCAGCTTGCATTTCCCTGATCCGTGCTGCAAACCCTCATTAAAGAAGTTGGCAATTGACCTACCTGTGTTGGCCTCTCCATGTTGGGCAAACTTTGTTTTGGAGATTTAAGCGGCCATGCCTGGGTCGCGGAGAGCGCCACGCTGTGCAAGCAGTACCTGTGTTGCGTGTACAAGCGCGACAGTCTTCAGGACAGGAGCCGTTTAATGGAGGTGCAAGTAAGCAGTGTGGATCGTGACTGCAAGGGTGCAACCCACTTGGGATTCATCTGGAACTATTCAGCGGCATAAACGGCAACCCACTTGAGTAAGACAGGCACTACAGCTACCATCAGGCCAGAGTGCTGGCCACGCCCATATGGGCGGAGACTGTGATAATTTACAGGTGCCGGTAGAACTGCCGTTGTTTGCCTGCAGTCCAGAAGCCAGAAGCTCATGACTAAGTGCGGGGAGCACGAAACGCGTCGAGCTGGACTTCATATTTTCTGCGCAGCTTGCATTTCCCTGATCCGTGCTGCAAACCCTCATTAAAGAAGTTGGCAATTGACCTACCTGTGTTGGCCTCTCCATGTTGGGCAAACTTTGTTTTGGAGATTTAAGCGGCCATGCCTGGGTCGCGGAGAGTGCCACGCTGTGCAAGCAGTACCTGTGTTGCGTGTACAAGCGCGACAGTCTTCAGGACAGGAGCCGTTTAATGGAGGTGCAAGTAAGCAGTGTGGATCGTGACTGCAAGGGTGCAACCCACTTGGGATTCATCTGGAACTATTCAGCGGCATAAACGGCAACCCACTTGAGTAAGACAGGCACTACAGCTACCATCAGGCCAGAGTGCTGGCCACGCCCATATGGGCGGAGACTGTGATAATTTACAGGTGCCGGTAGAACTGCCGTTGTTTGCCTGCAGTCCAGAAGCCAGAAGCTCATGACTAAGTGCGGGGAGCACGAAACGCGTCGAGCTGGACTTCATATTTTCTGCGCAGCTTGCATTTCCCTGATCCGTGCTGCAAACCCTCATTAAAGAAGTTGGCAATTGACCTACCTGTGTTGGCCTCTCCATGTTGGGCAAACTTTGTTTTGGAGATTTAAGCGGCCATGCCTGGGTCGCGGAGAGCGCCACGCTGTGCAAGCAGTACCTGTGTTGCGTGTACAAGCGCGACAGTCTTCAGGACAGGAGCCGTTTAATGGAGGTGCAAGTAAGCAGTGTGGATCGTGACTGCAAGGGTCCAACCCACTTGGGATTCATCTGGAACTATTCAGCGGCATAAACGGCAACCCACTTGAGTAAGACAGGCACTACAGCTACCATCAGGCCAGAGTGCTGGCCACGCCCATATGGGCGGAGACTGTGATAATTTACAGGTGCCGGTAGAACTGCCGTTGTTTGCCTGCAGTCCAGAAGCCAGAAGCTCATGACTAAGTGCGGGGAGCACGAAACGCGTCGAGCTGGACTTCATATTTTCTGCGCAGCTTGCATTTCCCTGATCCGTGCTGCAAACCCTCATTAAAGAAGTTGGCAATTGACCTACCTGTGTTGGCCTCTCCATGTTGGGCAAACTTTGTTTTGGAGATTTAAGCGGCCATGCCTGGGTCGCGGAGAGCGCCACGCTGTGCAAGCAGTACCTGTGTTGCGTGTACAAGCGCGACAGTCTTCAGGACAGGAGCCGTTTAATGGAGGTGCAAGTAAGCAGTGTGGATCGTGACTGCAAGGGTGCAACCCACTTGGGATTCATCTGGAACTATTCAGCGGCATAAACGGCAACCCACTTGAGTAAGACAGGCACTACAGCTACCATCAGGCCAGAGTGCTGGCCACGCCCATATGGGCGGAGACTGTGATAATTTACAGGTGCCGGTAGAACTGCCGTTGTTTGCCTGCAGTCCAGAAGCCAGAAGCTCATGACTAAGTGCGGGGAGCACGAAACGCGTCGAGCTGGACTTCATATTTTCTGCGCAGCTTGCATTTCCCTGATCCGTGCTGCAAACCCTCATTAAAGAAGTTGGCAATTGACCTACCTGTGTTGGCCTCTCCATGTTGGGCAAACTTTGTTTTGGAGATTTAAGCGGCCATGCCTGGGTCGCGGAGAGCGCCACGCTGTGCAAGCAGTACCTGTGTTGCGTGTACAAGCGCGACAGTCTTCAGGACAGGAGCCGTTTAATGGAGGTGCAAGTAAGCAGTGTGGATCGTGACTGCAAGGGTGCAACCCACTTGGGATTCATCTGGAACTATTCAGCGGCATAAACGGCAACCCACTTGAGTAAGACAGGCACTACAGCTACCATCAGGCCAGAGTGCTGGCCACGCCCATATGGGCGGAGACTGTGATAATTTACAGGTGCCGGTAGAACTGCCGTTGTTTGCCTGCAGTCCAGAAGCCAGAAGCTCATGACTAAGTGCGGGGAGCACGAAACGCGTCGAGCTGGACTTCATATTTTCTGCGCAGCTTGCATTTCCCTGATCCGTGCTGCAAACCCTCATTAAAGAAGTTGGCAATTGACCTACCTGTGTTGGCCTCTCCATGTTGGGCAAACTTTGTTTTGGAGATTTAAGCGGCCATGCCTGGGTCGCGGAGAGCGCCACGCTGTGCAAGCAGTACCTGTGTTGCGTGTACAAGCGCGACAGTCTTCAGGACAGGAGCCGTTTAATGGAGGTGCAAGTAAGCAGTGTGGATCGTGACTGCAAGGGTGCAACCCACTTGGGATTCATCTGGAACTATTCAGCGGCATAAACGGCAACCCACTTGAGTAAGACAGGCACTACAGCTACCATCCGGCCAGAGTGCTGGCCACGCCCATATGGGCGGAGACTGTGATAATTTACAGGTGCCGGTAGAACTGCCGTTGTTTGCCTGCAGTCCAGAAGCCAGAAGCTCATGACTAAGTGCGGGGAGCACGAAACGCGTCGAGCTGGACTTCATATTTTCTGCGCAGCTTGCATTTCCCTGATCCGTGCTGCAAACCCTCATTAAAGAAGTTGGCAATTGACCTACCTGTGTTGGCCTCTCCATGTTGGGCAAACTTTGTTTTGGATATATATATATATATATATATTTATATATATTCACTGAAAAAACCATAGGTTTCACACACGTTATAGTTTGGAAGTATCATTGAAAAAACCTTGCAAATTCACTGAAAAAAACATAGGTTTCACACATGTTATAGTTAGCTGGACATTTCACTCATACAAAACCTTTGAAATTCCCCCGTTATAGTTAGTTCAGCTAACTATAACTCGCACAACCGCAATGCACTGCTTCTGACGTCACATATTACATCACTCATGACATGGTCAGTGACATCACTCATGACATCACTGATGACATCTCAAATGACATCACTGATGACATCACTGATGACATCATCCTTGTGAAAGAGTGGTAGACCTCCTTTCACCCTAATATATCCTTTGATACACACATTCAAAAATGGAAACTATAATTTTCAGAAAAATGGAGATATCAATACCAATTACAACAACCTATTAGGTAATTCCAACATCTACATACACATCCACTCATTCACCAACAGTTCTATATAGTCACTCATACATGTACTCACTCATTATATGTACTCATGCACCTATATATCCTGTTATACATTAATACTCATCCATATAGTTAGTCACATACATATTCACACATGCAAATAAACTATCAAAAATCCATTTACTTGATTATACTGCTATATACACACCACTACACTTACTTCAACAGAAACGTACACATATTTACTCTCTTAAACAATCAATTATAAAAACACATACTTATTTATACATACACTCTAACATATACTCAATTATATACATCAATATTCATATATACTAGTTTAAAACATATGTAGTTACTCATGAATACGCTATTGAGACAGTCATTCACTCAGTAACCCACCCATACGCACAAACATCCACCCATACAGTCTTGCACACATGCTGTCTTCAAAACACATATAAACAGTGAGTCACTCATTCATCCATCTGTGCACTAAGTAATATCCCCCACCGAACCATACAGACACTCATACTGATACTAAAAAAAACAACTAATAACCCATATACACACTCATGTAGCTACTCACCAACTCATGCAGCCACTTATACACAAAGGGAGACACAGATACAGATATTTAAATATTTAAACATTACTTGCTTATTTACCCATTTATTCTTCCATCAACCTTTAGATATACATATATAAAAATATGTATTTTTCAGAAAGATACACATTCACTGGATGATGTCATCAGTGATGTCATTTGAGATGTCATCAGTGATGTAATGAGTGTTGTCACTGACCATGTCATGAGGGTGCGTGCAACGTGCGAGCAACTCAAGATTTAAAGAAAAAAAAGTTTTTTTTGCCCTTCTGGGTACTTTAGGGACCCCATGAGAAGGCCTAGGGGGTCAGGGAGTCTCTACCCTGCCTCCTTTTCACGTTTTTAAAATCATTTACGAAAATCGGGTAAAACGTCATTCATATGCGATGGTCGTGCAACGTGCGCACACCCGTGCGCGCACGTAAAGTCATGTGACTTGAAAACAACACTTTTGATAGGTTCATAGTAGTTTCTTTTCCAAATCTTCAAAACCCCACCCACTTCCCTCATAATCTGTTTTACTTTCTTTGGAGAAGGATCTTCAGGGAAAATGGCAGAACAACAACAGGTACAGGAATCTTCTGACTCTGATGTCGAATATCTTCTAGAACAACCTAAGGCGAAGAAGACCAAAGACTCTTTCAATTGGAAATTTTTTTCATTTCCAGAAGGACAGAAAAAGGTGAATGCCCCAAAGGTGACGTGCAACATTTGTGGCTCCGTTCTGTCCAGAGGAGATCCGAAGAAGCATTATTCTTTTAGTATACACACTATGATGCGTCATTTGAAGATTGTCCACCCAAATAACTATGCTTGGGCATCCACTCAGCATTTGAGGGACAATCCTACAGCTGCTGTCCCCAGTACGTCTACATCAGCTGCATCTCCATTGACAAGAACTCTTGACATCCGGCCGGATTTTGCGAATGTCCACATAAGATGCAACTTCTGTAATGAGATCTTGTGCTATGGAGAGCAGAGTGTAGACTTGATTGAGGCAAAGATTAGGCAGCACACATGCCCCCGCGCTTAATTTTTTTCTTTTATTATTTTGTTCCTGTTGAACAGTTTTTCGTTACCTGTTTATGTTTTTTGTTACAAAAAAAACAAAAAATATATAAAATTGTTCAAAAAACAAAAAAAATGTAAAACAAAAAAAGACAAAAAAAACAGCTCTTGTAAGAACTAACTTCACTTCTCAAAGAAGAGCTATATCTCTTACAATACTGTGTCATACTTTTTTTGAATGAATGTGTAGTGTATAAATGAATGACTGAAATGACTGAGTGAAGGGGAGGAAGGGACTGAGGGAATGAGTGAGGAAAAGGTAGTATGGTGAGTGAGGAAAGGGGAGTCAAAGAGTGACTGAAACAAGGGGACTAAGGGTAGGGGAGTGAGGTAAGGAGAGTGAAAGAGTAAGGGAATGGCAGTAAGGAAAGGAAAATGAGGGAGGGGGAGAGAGAAAAGGGGAGCAGGGCACGGAGACAGGGAAGGGAAGTGAGAGACGGAAGTGGAGAAGTAGAGCAGGGTAAAGGGAGTGAAGGTGAGAGAAGTGGAGTGACGGTGAGGGAAGGGGTATGAGGATGAGAAAAGGGGGATAAGGGAAAGTGAGAGATGGGGAGTGAGGGAGAGAGAAGTGGAGTGAGGGGATTGAGGGAGTTAGAAAAGGGGAGAGAGAGAAGGGGAGTAAGGAATGGAGTGAGAGAAGGAGAGCGAGGGGGAGTGAGGAAAAGGGAACGGGAAAGTGAAGAGGTGAGAAATACAGACAGGAGGAAGTGGAGTGGGGGAAGGGGAGTAACGGTGAGTGAAGGGCAGTGACAGTTAGGGAAAGGGTATGAGGGTGAGGGAAGGGGAATGAGGGAGAAGGAAGAAAATTAAGAGAGAGGGAAAGTGAGTGAGGGAGAGAGGAGGAGTGATAGAAAGAGAGAGGAAAGAAGATTGAAGGAGAGAGAGAGAGGGAGAGAGTGAGAGAGAGAGAGGGAGAGCAAGGAACTGAGAAGGAGTGAGGCAGTTAGAGTGAGTGAGACAGAGGGAGACAGGGAGAGAAACATGGATGAAAAAAAGTGAGGGAGAGAGTGAACGAAGGGGAGTAAGTGAGATGAAGCGAGGGAGTGAGGAAAGAGGAGTAAAGGAAGGACGGTGAGGGAAGGGGAGTGAGAGAAGGAGAGCGAAGAGGAGTGAGGAAAAGGGAGCGGGAAAGTGAAGGGGTGAGAAATACAGATAGGATGAAGTGCAGAGGGGGAAAGGGAGTGATGGTGAGTGAAGGGCAGTGAGAGTAAGGGAAGGAGTATGAGGGTGAGGGAAGATGAATGAGGAAGAAGGAGCAAAATTAAGAGAGAGGGAAAGTGAGTCAGGAAGAGAGGAGGAGTGATAGAAAGAGAGAGGAAAGGAGTTTAAGGGTAAGGGAGAGAGAGGGACAGAGTGAGAGAGAGGGAGAGCAAGGAACTGAGAAGGAGTGAGGCAGTTAGAGTGAGTGAGACAGAGGGAGACAGGGAGAGAAAAATGGATGAAAAAAGTGAGGGAAGGAATAAACGAAGGGGAGTAAGTGAGATGGAGTTAGGGAGTGAGGAAAGCGGAGTGAAGGAAGGGGAGCAGGTGAAAGGGAATGGGAATGATGCACAGAAAGGAGAATATGAAGTAGGAGAAAAGGAGTGAGATTTAGTGAAGGGCAGTGACAGTGAGGGAAAAAGAAGCATATTAAGATAGAGGAAAAAGTAGTGAGTGAGAGAGAAGAATTTATGGAAAGAGGGAGGAAAGAAAAGGAAGATTGGTGGAGAGAGTGGGAGACAAGGAGAAAGAGAAAGAGAGGGAGAGTGAGGGACTGTGAGGGAGTGAGGCAGTTATAGTGACTGAGACAGAGGAAGAGACTTAGAGACGGATGGAGAAAAGGGGAGTGAGGGAGGGAATAAAGGAAGGGGAGTAAGCAAATGAAAGTGAGGGAATAAGAGAAGGGGAGTGACTGAAAGTGAGTGAGGGATGGTGTGAAGGAAAGAGAGTGAGGGGGCAGAGAGAAAAGAGTGAGGAATAGAGCAAAAGAAGGGTACTGATAGAGGAAGATAGAGGAAGAAAGAAAAGAGAAGTCAGGGTCACAGAGAGGAAAGAGGGAGCAGGAGAAGGTAAGTGAGGGCGAGGGAAGGGTACTGACGGTAAGAGAAGGAGTGTAAGGGTGAATTAAGGGGAGTAAAGAGAGTGAGGGAAGGGGAGTAAGATGAGCAAAGGAAGTGGAGTAAGAGACAGAGTGAAGAAAGTGAAAAAGAGAAAGAGAAGTAAGAGAGTGATGAGAAAGTATTTTTTGTTTGTCATACTCACCTAGTAAGTAATGAAAAGTTAATAAAATATTTTTTATAAATATAATATCTGTGGAAGAGAAGAAAAAATTGAGTTATAACATATATTTCACAATACAAAATTTTTTGTACAATAAGTTATGTATTTTATTTTGCTTTTCTCAGAATATATTGAATTTCACTGAAAACAGTGAGTTCAATAGTACTCATCATATAACAGCGGGCAAAAAAAGACAACCAATAAGAAAAAAAAACCCATTCAACATTTTCATTAGGAATGTAAAAATTAGAAAAAAACATACCTTAAATATTTTTCTAACAGCAATTTGTTACGTAAGTATGGGATATCACCAACAATCACAAAGTAACAAAACATTATTACTTCTTTTTTATACAATCTAAATAAAGTTATGTACAAACATATGCTAACAACATTTACCCAAAATAGTCATTTTTTGTTTCAAATACCATTCCTCATGGCCAAATAGTATATGTGAAATCCTTAGTTTGGAAGATACTTAATAGTACTCCTAAGCGTCCGTTTCCCAACCTTCTGAATCAAAAGCACCAGCATCTTTTGTACCATCTAACAATGATTATACCTCCACCCGATGCTATTTATCATGTACATAGAACCTTAAACAACTAGCATTCTATCAGAATCTCAACATCATCTGGCATGGCAATGACACTCTGCTCATCCTTTATCTTAGCAAGGAGCTGAATACCATTAAAAGAAACATCTACAAGGGAATAAAAAATGTCGCCAACATCTCCAACAACTACAACAAATATAAAATACCTCTGCCTCACTGATGATCAACATCTCCTGTGATAGCCACGTCAACCTGATCACCCTCACTCACAAAGTACTTTTCAACACCAGACTACCCTTTCCTAACAACAGTAAAATTCCCAGGCCAATTATTTACCTTAAAATTTGGGTTGTAAAAACTCTAGGTAAGAATTTTGTAAGTCATAAGGCAAACGTTGTTTAAAAATCAATTGAGTATCATTACAATGAGTCCAGCCTTTTGTACATTTTAAATAAGCTGTGTTGTGTCCTGATGTTGTAGAAGGATCATCGTGGAAAATAATTGCTTCAGTTACAAAAGTTCTTCCTGATATTGATAGTTGAGAAGCCACATTTTTTTATTGAAGTTGTCAGTTTTCTTCCATGAGGGCTGCATCGTTGCAGCATTAAAATTACATACTGTCCATATCTTTGTATAATTAATGTTGATAACATTTGTTAGTTACATTGGGTACAGACCATGTTTTGATTTGCTTCTCTAACTAGATTATTAAAAGACACTGATTTGCAGTCTGGTAAAGTCAAATATATAAATCTTTCAGTGTCTATTTCAGTACTACTTGAAAAAGAACAATTGTCACAGTCATGTTGCCATTTATAAGAGAGGCCAAAAAGATTTTCAATATCTATACCTTCATCTTGCAATACAACAAGCATATACATTAGAAATTCCTGACAATGTTGCTGAATATTCTGTGAAAATTGATTTAAACCAGAACATATGTCTAAAACATTTCAAATATCAGAAACACTTTCTATTTTAGTTTTATCACTACTACATTTCTCAAACATGGAATTCAACAAACAACAAAATCTTTTGTCCTGATTTTCAACAATTTGTTGTAGTAAAGTTTCAAGAAAAAAAAACCATTAACCACTACAATAGCATAGCAGTTGACACCAGTACTGTTTTCAAACTGAAAACCAACAACCTCTTCAATAGAATCCTTTTTCTTTTTGCTTACTATCACTGGTTCATCTAGTTTTTTTCTTTTCTCTGCAACCTCGCTACAATTTTTTTCATATCTTCTTTTTCGACTTACCACACGCTTTTCAAATACTGGATATTGAGGTAAATTGGGAGCATGTTCTCTTCTTAACCTAGTATACTCTTTTACACAATTTACATCTGCACTAATCTTTGTGTCATCAAAATCAATCAGGTATAATCCAGATAAAGTTCTGACTCGAGATAAAGCAACATATGCCATACCCTCCTTGAACACAGTACTTCCAATATTCACCAAAGCACTATCTATACTAAAACCTTGAGATTTATGAATAGTCACCGCATATGCCAAACAAACTGGAAACTGTTTTCGGCAGACATATAAATCTTTTACAAGCAAAAATCGAGCTGAACAACGACTCAATTGTTGTACTTCTTCAATTTCATCAAATTTGATTTTCAAAAATTCAATGTCATCTCTATTTGGGTAATTCACAAAATCAACAACATTGCCCATTGCTCCATTTACTAAACCTCTTTCCACATGTAAATTACATCGTAAAATTATCTGACAATTTATACATGCATATAGATTCTTTTCTAAACCAGCAGTTTTAGATATTGATTTTTCTAAAGAATCCAATTTTGAATTCAACTTTTCTGACAAAATAATAGTAGCTCCTTCGTGCTCTATTCTATCAATAGCTTCCAGTTTTATAATTTCTTGATTTTCTAACTTTAGCATTTTTTCATTGAATATTGAACATTCTTGCAGAGTTGGCATCAAGCATATCACTGATTTCTTTTCTGCAATTTTTCTATATATATTCTCTGGGAGAATATTTTTGTTTGGAAACAAATTTGTAAGTAATCGTGCCTGTAAAGCTTCTTTGCCATGTTCACTTACTTTTCCAATTCTTATATCTTCAAGAATACTTTTATAATCAACGGCCTTTGCCTGTCGCATATTTGTAATGAGTTCTGAATATTCGAAATATGACCAAATATTAACATTTCCAATGCTTCCCAGGCACTTTCTGGTGTCTTCATGTGTAACTGTTTTAAATACTGGCTGTCCTTTCACAGGAGTTAGTTATAGTAGATCTCCAAAAACGATGACGTGTTTGCCTCCAAATAACACATCATACTCTGTTTTAAGGATTTGTTGCATTCTTAAA
Organism: Lissotriton helveticus; assembly: GCF_964261635.1. Taxonomy (NCBI): domain Eukaryota; kingdom Metazoa; phylum Chordata; class Amphibia; order Caudata; family Salamandridae; genus Lissotriton; species Lissotriton helveticus. The sequence goes on from NC_136059.1 coordinate 1,197,626,849, forward strand.
TGCGCAAAGACAAGCATTAAATTTGATACCATGCTTACCTCATCAATAATGAGAAGTTTAATTTTTTTCAAGACTCTAGAAACTTCACAACAAGCTTTTCCAGATAGCTTGTGGTATTCTAATTTATTTTCATGCTCTACTGGCAGCATCAATAAACGATGTAAAGTAATCCCTTTAATGTTATGTGCTGCCAACCCAGTTGGAGCAGTAACAACACAAGAGAGTGACTACTCAATTCTTTTCTGTAGATAAGTTGCAATTCCTTTAATTAGAAAACTTTTTCCAGTTCCTGCTTCTCCACTCACGTACAGTCGGACAGGTTTAAATGACATACATGAGCACTCTTTTTGATCCTGATATAAACCATGCTCAATCTGTTCTGTCACTTGATCGTATATTTGTTTTTGCTCAACATTTAGCTGTTTTTCCAGTTCTTCTAAGTTTACTACATCCTCATGAGCTTGTTGCATTGCTGTTTCCACCTCATCCATGGCAGTTGCTGCTTCATTTTGAATAATTGGTTCTCCTAGTGGATCCTGACTCAACGAAGGAGAACTTTGAATGTCTTGAGAACTGTCTATAGCAATCTCTGCTGCAATTGTAGCTTCTTGCTGTATTTCATCGTTCAACAATTTCAGATAATTAGTAAAAACAGGACATTCTATAGTATTTTTAGTTGCGTTGAATGCATCTTCATAACTGTCAAAATCTCCAAGTAGTTCCAGTTCTGTTCGCCATGGCTTAAAGAGTTGCAAAAGAGCTAAATAGTAAAATTCCCTTTTGTCAGCAGTTTCACAACTCAGTTTTCGGTGATTAATCAAATGTCCCTTTCTTTGTTTCACTAAACATCCATCAGTTCCAATCACAGCATATACACCTTTATTGATATCTTCTGTAATATTTCTCTTAAAAGTATAGCTTTGCAGTACTTCATAGAGACAAACGTTCTCAAGATGATTACTTCTATTTGGATAGTATGTATCCAACATATTTGTTTTCAAAATATCTGTACTGTGTGGTTCTCTCTCTGCTAAATACTCAATTTCTTGGTTTCTTGTTCTTGCAAGACCTAAACTCACCCAAATGATTCTAGATTTGGAGTATAGACTTGCAGATGATAATCGATCTGAATATTCATATGCTCCGATTTCTCGATGAGACAACATCTTCAAACTGTACTATTTCTTACTTAGGTTTTTTTTCATGAGAAATTTCTTCCCACATTTCCTTTAGTTTTGTCTTTTCAGATTTAGTAATGTAAGACGTTACATATCGAGCCACAGCAATGGAGTTGTCTGCAACATATTGAATATCCATGTTAGCATTCCACATGGACAAAATGACTGGGTTATAGTCATTTATGTATTTTGACTCTTTATTTCTTCTTAAGTTGTAGGTATTTTTCGGTGATTTTCTTGTGACAGTATGTCGCAAAGATGACATAAAATTGTTCACTCTTCCTTTTGATAATACTGGACGTGGAAATGCAAATCGACATTTTGTGTAGAACTTGTCCTTAGATTTGTACTTTTGACGACAGTATTTTCCACAACAATGGGTTAGAAACCGTAAGATTTGATGTCTTAAATTCTTTTCTACTGTACTTTTGGGTACAGCACATATAGAATATTTTTCAATAAAACTCATCACTGTGCCATCTGAATCTGTTCCAAATTTGGGGGCATCTTTGATCCATAGCAGCATATGTATGTGAGGAGCACCTCTTGGTTGATACTCCTTTCTCCAAAAGAAATCCAGAACCTCTCCAAGAGGAGGATTTTTTTGGTTTGTGATAAAAGATATCATAGCTTCAAATCTGTGATTGAAATACCTGCATACATTAACTGGATCCAAAGAGCACAGTTCTCCAGGTGTATTGTATTCTATATTTTCAATGTTAGCAATTGAAGTAAATCTTCCCAAGCATACTCTGCACAGCTTAGAGTAAGGAACCATGTAGGAGTTCCTAAGTTTCTTAGCATACATTTCAATTCCCCATGACGACGGTACCAATACTCATTAGTACCACGCTGACATGCCATGAGATTAATTAGCTGATATTCCAAAACAGTATTCTTCTCTTGGACTTTATCCATAAAGTCCTTTACCGAAACATTTTGCAAATGTACTCCACTTTTTAGTATATGGTTCACTGCATAAGAAAGTCCAGACGAGTCATTCTCAAACAGAAGATGAAACAAATATGGAATACATTGGCGAAACCTTGGATCTTCTGCATATAATCTTGAAGTCTGGTATTCAGATGCAGGAATCTGCACAGGTCGTTCATCATATCGTCCACCTTTGCCTGTTGGAAATAACTGAGGGAAGCAACAAGCATCCAAGCTTTCTTCCCATACACTAATGGGACTTCCTTTTGCTTCTTTCATTTGAAATAACTCAATAGTTTTTTCCCATCACTTCTTTAGAGTGAAGTGGATGCACACTGTAATGTTCATAAATTCCTTCAGTTCTGGACACATCCACTTTTTCAATTTGTCCAGTTGGCAAATCACTCTCCTCTTCTACAGTTGTTTCCTCTTCTCCTACATACACATTTTTATAGTATTGATTATTTTTTACCAAATACAACGTTGCCTTATTCACTTTCCTAACATCCACTAATTCTTGCCAGATTTTCTTACTCTTCGTAGGAACGCCATTAACTAGAATAACTAGAGGTTCCTCTTCCACATTTTCTACACCAATTGTTTCAATATTTTTCTTTAAATTTAGAGGTAAATATACAACTATTCTCTTTAATCCGCTCTGTAAATCTGAAGGAGGCAATTTCCCTGTTTTAGACTCCATGCGAACAATAGCCTGAAATGCATGCACACATTGAATAAGAATAGACTCATAAGTATTTAAATCCATCAGTTCAGAAGGAATATTTATCAACTTAAGTTTATTATGTACAGCTCTAGCAGGCATCTTATTCTCATCTAATTTATTATAACAATATATACAAATACTTTCATCAGAACCCAAATCAAAACAATTCTCTACCAACAAATAAGTTGCAAATTCCTTCCACTCATTATTATTCTCCTTCTTACTTTTTAAATATAGATCAATTAACATAGGTCTGATTTTTATAATGAATTTGTCTACAACAAATACAAGAAAAGTTTGGCTTTTCACCTGAAATGACCTTAAACCTTGTAATTTCTTGCTCAAAAGTTTCTGTACTAAAATTCTGTACATTTTCTTCCACATTTCCTTCTATTAATGTATCTGTTTCTGCACTGTCTTCTTCAGGACCAAATTAACTAACCTCAATTTCTTCACAAATGTTGATTACATCTAACACAGATCCATGCAAAAGAGCACTGTTTAACTGTTTTAGCTTAAGTGCTGGACTTTTTGCATAATACACCCTTCTCACGAATTTCCTCACTTGAGTATGATGCACTGCTAACATCCTGAAATGGTGAAAAACACTCTGACATACTTTTTTAGAAAGACAAGCCAGAGAATGACCTTGTAATACCATTTTTTCTCTCACTCTGCAAGGGTTTAATTCTTGCAACATCTTAATCTTTTGTTTAACACTTTTCTTAATATACTTACGTAAGAAATTGCATGAAACATCAATTGAATCCTGTCGTACCATACAAATACTACTACAAATCCAAGTGTACACTGGATCCTTAGGACGTCTCCCTAAAAGTTCATCAGCTAACACCTCTTCTGCATTTCTAGGAACCCTTTTCTCTTTTTCAATTGAACATCCATTCCTAACCTCATAAGCGCGACCACTGGTGTCAACTGCATGCAACAAATCATTACTCTGAAAGTAACTCTCTTCATTAAAAAACGGCTCACACCTTGAACTATGTTTCCATTCTCCAGAAAAAAACATTACAAAAATTAGTTCTATTAATTAGTCTTTTCCACTTACTTTTGACCTTCATAACATTGATTGGCTAATCTAGTGTTCGAATTCTATTGATTACTAAAATAAACAATTTTTTTTAATTCAAAAGCCTTCTCAACAATACTTTCAATTTTTTTTTCTTATAAAAAGCGGTTTTTCTTTTACAATTCTTTATATTTTTTAATACATTTAAAACAACTCTGTTATAAAACATTCGCTTCCGAATCTCAACAAACTGATTTTTTCGTCTATTACTATGCACACTATCTTTACCATATATTTTTCCATCATTTTTCTTTTTTGTCTGGTTTTTATTTGTAGTTGCAGATATTTTTTTTTCTGATTCTCCACACTTTTTTTACTTTGTGTTATTTTCCTTATAATATCCTTTGTTGACTTACCAGGAGCTTTCATTGTTTTTTCCACACATTGGCGTTTAGATAAATCTTGTACTTCTTTTTTCTTGGAAAAGTAAGCCTGTTTATATCCTTTCCTTTTCTCACTCTTTGACGGCATATTGTTTTTTCTTTCTGAAGATAATTAAAATCTGTTGTGAAGAAAAAAAACACATGTTGAGACCACTACTAGCATACTACATAGCAATTAGAAGCACTATATGTTGTAAAGTCTGGTTCACTCCAAAGTAATTTCAAGGCACAGTGTTCGTGCAGTGTAGGAGATCATGCAGGGAGTGCTGTTTCAGGGTTTAGGACAGTGCAGTGGTGTTTGAACATTATAGGGGCATTTGCTGAAAATTATGTTTCAGGGTTTACAGCAGTCCAGTAGTGTTGAAAGAGTTTAGCAGGTTTTGCTAGGGATGGTATATCAGGGTTTAGGACAGTGCAGTGGTGTTCAGGCACTGTAGAGGTTCAAGGTGGGACTGATAATTCTGAGTTTAAAACAATGCAGTTGTGCTTGGGCAGTGTATGGTATCATGTAAGGGCTAGGAGTATAAAGCACTGCATGTCCTAAAGCCTGACTCACTCCATGAGTACACGTATTCTCATATCTGCAAACACATGCATCGAGCACACCCAGGATCTTTATTACACAGCATGGAGACTATTTGGGCATTCAGACGCCTGGCACATATTCTGCATAGGACTTTGTAGCACTAAATGTCCTAAGGCCTGACTCACTCCATGAGTACATGTATTCACATATTTTTAAACACATCAACGAAGTAAATTATTCTGCCACAATTTTGTGAAATGAAGACTAACTCACACTGTGATCTTAGACACAGCGCCATGAAACCGCCTGGTGTACGCGCGCTTAAGAAATATTTTAAACTCAAACTCACACATGACAGTATGCCTTGCAATTCAGTAAAATGATTACTACAGTGAAAGAGAATCTTGCTGGGAGTGCTGTTTCAGATTTTAGGACAGTGCAGTGTTGTTCAGGCAGTGTAGGGGCCCAAGGTGGGACTGAGAATGTAGAAATGAGAATTCACTGAAATGATTTCTACATGCTACAGAGAGAGTTGGTATGCAACTTCTACAGCACACCCAGGATCTTTATTGCACAGCATGGAGACTATTTGGGAATTAAGATGCCTGACACACATGCTACTTTTGACTTTATAGCACTAAATGTCCTAAGGTCTGACTCACTCCATGACTACATTTATTGCCATATTTTTAAACACATCAACTAAGCAAATTATTCTGCCACAATTTTGTGAAATGAAGACTAACTCACACTGTGATCTTAGACACATGACAGTATGCCTTGCAATTCAGTAAAATTATTACTACAATGAAAGGGGGTCTTGCTGGGAGTGCTGTTGCAGGGTTTAGAACAGTGCAATGGTGTTCAAGCAGTGTAGATGGTGAAGGTGAGACTGAGAATGTAGAAATGAGAATTCACTGAAATGATTACAACATGCTACTGAGACAGTTGCTATGCAATTTCTACAGCACAACCAGGGTCTTTATTACACAGCATGGAGACTATTTGGGCATTCAGAGGCCTGGCACATATGCGGCATTGGACTTTGTAGCACTAAATGTCCTAAGGCCTGACTCACTCCATGAGTACATGTATTCCCATATTTTTAAACGCATCAACTAAGCAAAATATTCTGCCACAATTTTGTGAAATGAAGACTAACTCACACTGTCATCTTAGTCACATGACAGTATGCCTTGCAATTCAGTAAAATTATTACTACAATGAAAGGGGGTCTTGCTGGGAGTGCTGTTTCAGGGTTTAGAACAGTGCAATGGTGTTCAAGCAGTGTAGAGGGTGAAGGTGAGACTGAGAATGTAGAAATGAGAATACACTGAAATGCTTACATAATGCTACAGAGACAGTTGCTATGCAATTTCTACAGCACACCCAGGATCTTTAATACACAGCATGGAAACTATTTGGGCATTCAGAGGCCTGGCACACATGCTGCATAGGACTTTGTAGCACTAAATGTCCTAAGGCCTGACTCACTCCATGAGTACATGTATTCCCATATTTTTAAACACATCAACTAAGCAAAATATTCTGCCACAATTTTGTGAAATGAAGACTAACTCACACTGTGATCTTAGACACATGACAGTATGCCTTGCAATTCAGTAAAATGATTAATACAGTGAAAAAGAGTCTTGCTGGGAGTGCTGTTTCAGGGTTTAGAACAGTGCAATGGTGTTCAATCAGTGTAGAGGGTGAAGGTGAGACTGAGAATGTAGAAATGAGAATTCACTGAAATGATTACGACATGCTACAGAGACAGTTGCTATGCAATTTCTACAGCACACCCAGGATCTTTAATTCACAGCATGGAAACTATTTGGGCATTCAGAGGCCTGGCACACATGTGTCATAGGACTTTGTAGCACTAAATGTCCTAAAGCCCGACTCACTCCATGAGTACATGTATTCCCATATTTTTAAACACATCATCTAAGCAAACTTTTCTGCCACAATTTTGTAAAATGAAGACTAACTCACACTGTGATCTTAGACACATGACAGTATGCCTTGCAATTCAGTAAAATGATTACTACAGTGAAAGAAAGTCTTGCAGGGAGTGCTGTTTCAGGGTTTAGAACAGTGGAATGGTGTTCAAGCAGTGTAGAGGGTGAAGGTGAGACTGAGAATGTAGAAATGAGAATTCACTGAAATGATTACTACATGCTACAGAGACAGTTGCTATGCAATTTCTACAGCACACCCAGGATCTTTATTACACAGCATGGAGACTATTTGGGCATTCAGAGGCCTGGCACACATGCTGCATAGGACTTTGTTTCACTAAATGTCCTAAGTCCTGACTCACTCCATGAGTACATGTATTCCCATATTTTTAAACACATCAACTAAGCAAAATATTCTGCCACATTTTTCTAAAATTAATTCTGACTCACACTGTGATCTTAGACACATGACAGTATCCCTTGCAATTCAGAAAAATGATTACTATCTGCTACTGAAACATTTTCTATGGCATTTGTGCAGCACACCCAGAAAGTTTACTAGACTGCAAGGAGACTATCTGAGAATTCTAACCCTCATATACAAGTGTATAAGTGGTTAGACCACTTCATATACAAACTCTATATTTTTAACAACAGCACTGTACTGCATAAAAATATCTCCTCAAACACATCAACATACCAAATGTTCCTTTCACAAGGTTTTTCCCAAAGTAGACAAATTCAAAATCATACTCTATACAAATAAACTCCAGCTTCCACATTAGAATACATGTGTCAATTTAGCTTAAAGTGCACAACATAGATCCCCTTACAAATTAACAACTCACCTTTAAAATGCTTTTGTAGTTTTAGAACAGTGTCAATCACACACCAGATTTTCTTAAGCAGAACCTCTGAATTGTGCACCAGTCACTGCAACCACATAATGGCATAGCTTCCCTCTCATTTTACAATCATATTCTTGGAGATAACCAATCAAATATCTTCCCACACAAATTCAAAACCACTGGTGAAAAGTTCATCTGCAAAGCAAATCAGCAAGGGTGTTTGACTTTTCAATACTGCAGCGAATCCTGTGCAATGTTCCTTTCAAGCACTTTCTCTCAATCATTAGCATTTTCCTTAAAAAAAAACAGTAGCATGCACCCTAGTTTTCAATGTTGAATTTTCAAAAACCACCAATCATTTTTTTTTTCAAGTGCACTGAATCTCATCCCCATTTTTTTCTAAACACCTACTTTTCAAACTGCCATTTCATTTCCAGAAGCCATCTGAGTACAACCAGATCTCCCATCAAGATGCTTAGAGTGTGGATTGTAGGACGCAGCTATATTTTCTGGAGTGAAAGGTATGCAGCAAATAGATGCTTTCTCAACCTTGATTTACCAAATGTGGATTTTATGTGGATTGGTCAGAGAGGATTGAGATCTCACCAATTGATGCCATTGGTAAAATCCTTTTCACATCTCCCACACCCTGACCTCATAATTGTGCACTGTGGTGGCAATGACCTAGGCACTTTGACTGGGGTAGGTCTGGAAATGCTTTTAAAGAATACCTTTGGGCAATTGATGTCACTTTTTCCACAAACTGCCTTTGTATATTCTAATATATGCCAAAGGCAAAAATGGAACTGGTCCAACCAATATTGTCCACATATTGAGAAAGCATGGAAACATGTGAATAAGTCTGTTTCTGCTTTCCTCAGAGTCTATGGTATGGGTTCTATATACCACAACAACTTGTGTTACAACCTGCAAGGCATTTATAGAGGAGACGATGTACATTTCACAGATGAGGGGAACAGAGTCTTCCTTTTGAACTTAAGACTCTGCATTGGTACTTACTTGTAGGTACAAAAAACACTCAATGAACACAACGGCTCTTTTTAGAGCTAACCAACATCTAAACACTCAAACTTGTTATTTAACTGTATTTATTTTAATTTTTTTTCTGACGTGCGCGCAACGTGGGAGCACCTCGCAAGTTTTTTTTGCCCTTCGGGGTCCTTCAGGGACCCCCTGAGAAGGCCTGGGGGGTCAGGGATTCTCTACCCTGCCCCCTTTTCACGCTCTCCACTTTTGTTTTTGACTCACTTCTGCCTCAAGGGTGCGTGCAACGTGCGCGCACCTCGCGATTTAAAAAAAAAAGTATACATTTTTTTTGCCCTTCGGGGTCCTTCAGGGACCCCCTGAGAAGTCCTAGTGGGTATGGGAGTCTCTACCCTGCCCCCTTTTCACGTTCTCCACTTTTGTTATGGGATCTCTTCTGCCTCGGAGTGACAAAATGGGGGCCAACACTTTCTGGTTTTCACCGATTAGAATGTTGACAGACGTCTAACAGCAAATCAGAATTCCGCTCGCGCACATCCGATTCGTGCACCGTGCGCGCTTATAGAAATATATATTTTTTTCTTTTGATTTTCTCAGAAACTACTGGAAGGATTTACACCATTTCAACAAAAGCGTGATCTGCAAATCAGACTGCACCATTTTGCCAAATTTCTTGTAATTCCGTTCAGCCGTTCGGGCTGTAGCCGTGTCTAATCGTCCTATGGAAAATAACATGGGGAAAACACGTTTTGGGACCCCCCTTTTTTTTCAGCCCCCACTTGACGAATTCCCCCAAAACTTTCATGGAAGGAGCGGGCCATCTTCTTTGAGAAATTCGCGAAGATTCATCAACCGGCGCCAAAGTTATTCCCAATAGAATGGGGGTGGGGTCGCACACTACTCATACACCAGCGGGATCGCCCCTAAGGACTGTGGTAAGTGTAGTTCATGTTCCGTGATGCATCTTCTTTCGATTCTCTGCTATCTTCACTATCTTTGCCATCCCTGAACACGTGTTTCGGGGTATTTACCCCTCATCAGCAGGGATTAGGCCGTGTTCTGGGGTTGCCGGTGACTGCCAAATATTGCCAGGTTTAGTACCACTCAGGCGCGCAGGTGCGGGGTCCCAGGCTCGTCAGCCAACTGCTCGAGGGAGCTTTAACATTACAAATGGGGGTGGGGTCGCACACTACTCACACACCAGCGGGATCGCCCCTAAGGACTGTGGTAAGTGTAGTTCGTGTTCCGCGATGCATCTTCTTTCGATTCTCTGCTATCTTCGCTATCTTCGCCATCCCTGGACACGTGTTTCGGGGTATTTACCCCTCATCAGCAGGGATTAGGCCGTGTTCTGGGGTTGCCGGTGGCTGCCAAATATTGCCAGGTTTAGTACCACTCAGGCGCGCAGGTGCGGGGACCCAGGCGCGTCAGCCAACTGCTCGAGGGAGCTTTAACATTACAAATGGGGGTGGGGTGTCGCACACTACTTACACAGCAGCAGGATCGCCCCTAAGGACTGTGGTAAGTGTAGTTCGTGTTCCGCGATGCATCTTCTTTTGATTCTCTGCTAAGTTCGCTATCTTCGCCATCCCTGGACACGTGTTTCTGGGCCTGGGACCCCGAGCCTGGGACCCCGCACCTACGTGCCTGAGTGGTACTAAACCTGGCAGATATTTGGCACCACCGGCAACCCCAGAACACGGCCTATCCCTGCTGACGAGGTGTGATACCCCGAAACACGTGTCCAGGGATGGCGAAGACAGCGAAGATAGCAGAGAATCGAAAGAAGATGCATCGCGGAACACGTAACTACATTTACCATAGTCCTTAGGGGTGATACCGCTGGTGTGTGAGTAGTGTGCGACCCCACCCCCAATTGTAATGTTAAAGCTCCCTCGAGCAGTTGGCTGACGAGCCTGGGACCCCGCACCTACGTGCCTGAGTGGTACTAAACCTGGCAGATATTTGGCAGCCACCGGCAACCCCAGAACACGGCCTATCCCTGCTGACGAGGGGTGATACCCCGAAACACGTGTCCAGGGATGGCGAAAACAGGGAAGATAGCAGAGAATCGAAAGAAGATGCATCGCGGAACACGTAACTACATTTACCATAGTCCTTAGGGGCGATACCACTGGTGTGTGAGTAGGGTGCGACCCCACCCCCAATTGTAATATTCCCAATAGAATGTTGCGGATTTCCTATGGAAACTAGGTCCTAACTATAACTACCTACTGGCGACCGCCAGTAGGTAATATAATATATATATATATAATCACAGAGGATCCTTGAATCTGGGCCTACTTCTTTAAACATTGTTTTTTTCAAATTGTTTTTTAATTGCCCCCAGGACTACCTTCCCCCAGTACGTGGGAAATATAATGAAAGGTAGGAGGGCCACATACCCCCAGGGTGATTTTGTCCCTAGGGATCACCACCCTGCAGTGCCTAGCCATGCACAGAAAATGGGGAGAAGGACCACAAGGCCCCTCCTCCCTAGGTCACAATCAACCAGGGCCTCACAATTGAAATGGAGAGGAACCACACTTCCCTCTTCTGGAGCCTTTAATGGACCTAGGGAGCACATGATCCAGGGCCAGGCTCAGCTATGCTGGGGTGCCCACTCCCAGGACATAGTGGTTTACATGCCTGCACTAGTGCAGGTAGGGAAACTGTTGTTTGGTCTCACTTGACAGGAGCAATTTACAGCTCCCGCCAAGCAAGAACAAACACTAAGTCCACTCCCAGTGGGTGGGAGCAGGAAAAATGCTTCTGCATACTGGGAGCAAACTTTTCATCTGCTTACCTGTCTGCTGTGATGCAGTCAGGAATGCAGATGAAATAAATTGCTCTAACACGGACAAAGCAGTATTTTTTGCTGCTTCCTGTGACCGGGCCTAGGGAGATGGAATCCCCGAGGCTGAAATCGACACAGGGAGGGGGGACGCGTTGCCCCCTCCCCTATTTCTAGGTAGATAGGGCACAGGAGATGGGGTACCCAAGGCCAATATTAACCCTGGGAGGGGCGCTTTTGAATGGATTCTGAATGCCCCCTCTACTTTCAGAATTAGGCCAGGCCCTGGGAGCTAGGGTTTACAGAGCCAAAAGTGGCCTGGGGAGGGTAGCCATGCAACTACTCACACACCCATTCATTGATGCACACAACCACTCATACACCCACTCCCAGACCCATAGAGCCACTCACACACTTGCAAAACCACTCACACATCCACACACTGGCCCATATAGCCACTCATACACTCACCTACAGACCTATAAGCCACTCACATACTGAATCATAGACCCATACAGCCATTCACATACCTAGTCATTGACCCATACAGTTACTTATATAGCTAGTCATAGACCCAAACAGCCACCCACACACCTACTCAAAGACCTAAACAGCCATTTACAAATCCACTCACACACCCACACAGCTATTCATATACCCATTCACAGATCCATACAGCCACGTATACACACACACTCATAGATCCATACACTCACTCACAAAGCCACTCATAAACCCAAATAGCTTCTCACACACCCACTCATAGACTCATACAGTCGCCGACACACCTACTTAATGAAACCAATACAGTCACTCACAACCCCACTCACACAGCTACTCACACACCCACTCTCAGACCCTTACAACCACTCACAGGCTCATACAGATACTCACAAACCCACTCACACAGCTACTCACACACCTAGTCACAGACTCCTCCAATCAGTCACACACCCACTCACAGACCTACCACAATCCCTCACCCATTCATACATCAAAACAGCCACTCATACACTCACACAAGCACTCACACACCAACTCATAGACCCAAACAACTACCTAAACACTAACTCATAGATCCATACAGGCACTCACACATCAGATCCATACAGCCACTCACACACTCACTCTCCAACCCATACAGCCACTCACACACTGATTCACAGAACCATACAGCCTTTCACACACCTACAATCCCATTCACACACACCCACTCACAGACCCATACAACTACTCACACACCCACTCATTGACCCATACAACCCCTCACACACCCACTCCCAAAGGTTAAATGGACAGTAAAGTTAGGAATTAAAATTAAAAAGAAACGTAGAAATTCAGGAGAAAAAAAGAGGTTACAGGGACGTTATAGTTGGGAAATTACATTTAAAAAACATAGACATTCGCTGAAAAACCAAAGGTTACAGGGACGATATAGTTAGGAAATAGCATTAACCCCTTATGTGCCGAGGACGTAATCATTTCATCCTGGTACTAGCCCACTGGGGAAGCACAGACGCTCCCCCCGTGGGCCGGCCCTCTACATGTCCCCACTGGGGATGGCAGCAGAAGCACTTCCGCGGCCTCCCCAACCCCTCCCTAGGCAATCAAAAGACATCAGCCACACTCACGGTAAGCCAACGTCATCATAGGCTGCCAGGGATGTAAGTAAGTAAGTAATACTTTATTGTACAGTTAATTAAATCCATTACAAACCACATAGAAAAATTGCATTACTACTGTGATAAAATGTTACAAAAACTACGATTAAAAAGTGCTAAAGCTAAAACTATTTAAAAAAACAGGCACAATGTTAATTGGCCCAAACCTGAGTCACTTCTATCATGCCATTGAAGAGCTTAGCATAGTTGGGCTGGCCTGCTTTCCCCTTCACAATACATTTAATTATTGCAGTCCATTTTCTGCCTGGCTAACAAGAGGTTGTCCTCCCTTGGGCTTATTTTTTCTGCGATTAAGCCCAATGGGCTCCTAAATGCCAGCTGGGCCCTCATTATTAACTAATTGGTTTAACTCTGAGGAGGCAAGTGTTGCACTGGGTTCCATCACTGTCCTTCCTGATTTTTTGCTACTATGAGTGCCGTCCCTTCTTCGTGCAGGTTATGGTGCTGGCTTCTGCTCCACAGCCAAACCAGTCTGGCTTTTTCTGTTTATTCTTTGTTTTTGTTGAGGCGGACATCTGAGACTTCAAGGTATTTTACCAGTCGGCAGCTCAGTTGGATTAAGTCACCCGAGAAGCATGCCAGGACCGCTTCCCTGCATGACCTTATTAGTTTTTTATTGAATAATGGTCTCAGAAGGTTCCGGCGATCTTGTAGCAGGACCTTACAGATGGTAAAGGCGGCACTTTGGTGAGGGACGCAGCCATGGGGCCATGTGGTCTACAGAAGGCAATAATCCTGGACAAAATTTCAGAAACTTCTCTTTTGTTTTTTTGGTGAAGCTGGTCTGAAGATATGTTTATGGCCTAAGTTTGGTGTAAGATTGAATGGTTAACCAGCCATGTGCTCGCTCAGCCAATAAGGCTTTGTCCTGCCGGAGAGATTCTTTTTGGACAATATTATTTACAGCTTTTTTGAAGCCCATCAAAGGCCCTTGCAGATTCCATAGTTGACGCACCCCCGGTGTTTTATTGCATCCTCCAGGAAAAGCCTTGCGGGCAGTTTTCTTTAGTTTGCATTTCCTTCCAAAGGAGAGCGTTGGAGCGTTGAGTGTATTTGCTTCTCCCCTGCTTATTTCATACCAGCTTGTTAAGTATACTCCTTTGCGTGCCAGCTCTTCCTTTGCAAGCCCAAATTTGAGTCTAATCCGTGCGGGTGATGTGTACCTCAGCAAGCCAAAGATCATACACAGTGCTCTTGTCACTGTGCCATGTACCGTTTCAGCGTCCCTTCCTCTCAATTGCTTCACTTCCATAGGTTATAGATGGAACCAGTTTTGCCTGAATCACCTTTATTAGAGGAAGGAGGTTTGATCCAGTGATCTTATTTTTTAGCTTTCTTAGAGATACCGCTGCCATTAGACCTCTCTTTTTTATATCCTCGCATTGTGGCTTAAAGCTGCCCTTGAAGTCTAAAATGACCCCCACATATCTGTATTTACTTGTGACTTGCAGCTTTCTTGAGTCCAAGAACCAGTTGTTTGTTGATTTCTTTTTACGATTAGTGATGCACATGACTTTAGTATTTTCTTGATTGATATTGAGCTTTTTTGTTTTAGAGTATTGCGAGGTGATGTCCAACAGTCGCTGTAGGACTATCAGTGTCCGGCTGATCAGCACCAAATCATCCGTGTAGAATAAATTGGACAGCTGGGTGCCTCCTAACTTGGGTGCATGGGAGTTACTTTCGTTCAGCAAGGTTGACAGTTCAGCCACAAAAAGATTGAATAATGTTGGTGCAAGCACGCATCCTTGTTTTACGCCTCTTGTGGGGATCTTCCTAGATAGAAATTCCCCTGCACCTAGTTTGACCTGAACCCAGGTATTACTGTGCAAGAGGATTAATTGGTTCCACAGCAGCGGGGGAATTTTCATTTTCTTTAGTTTTTGCCACAGCATATCTCTGTTAACATGGTCAAAGGCAGAACTGTAGTCAATGTAGCACAGGTATAAAGGTTGATTAGCCACAAGTGCTGCATGGATCAAAAGCGATAGGGCTAGTGTGTTAGTGGTGGTCCCCATATTTTTACGGAAGCCGGTTTGATTTTGTGGGATTGCTGTTGTGTCTTTCACCCAAGATGTTAGCTCCTGGAGTAAGAGGCCCGTGTAGTATTTCACCTCATTATCAAGTAAGGCTTTAAGGCGATAGCTTCTTGGCTCGTTCCTATCTCCGTTTTTGAAAATTGGGGAGATGATTGCTCCCCTCCAGGATCGTGGGATTGTTGAAGTCTGCAAGATTTTTTCAAACATTAATTTGAAAACAACAGCCCAATATTCCGGCTTTTGTTTGAACACGATTGGGGGAATACCATTTGGACCTGGTGTGCCCCCGCGTCTCACTTTCGTAATTCTTTTACATATCTGTGCGTTCGTAATTGGAAATTCCTCATTTTGTACAAGAGCTTCTTTGTATTGAGCTGTCCACGCTTCAAAGACATTTTTGGGATTGCGTGATTCTTTCCACGGTCCATGGACTTCATTCAGGTGTGTGCCAAGGAAAGTTATCCAAGCCTCTTCAGTGGCATAGGATTCGATCCCCTTGCTTTGTTCACTGATCAGACTGTTAATCTTTTGCCAGAACTGCGAGCTATTGTTAGTTTTGGCGTCGTATAGGAGTTTTCCCCAAAATGCCTCATCTGCTTCTTTTTTAAGTCACCATGTCAGTTTCCTACGAGTATCTTTTAACTGTCTCAACACTTGACATGCGGCAGGATCTGTCCTTACTCTTCGGAGAGTATGGTTGATCTGGGTCTTTAACTTTTTTAGCTGGGTTTCTTTTCTAAAACTATGAAGATTCTTGTGTTTCAGGACTATGGCCATTCCAGTAGTCCTTGCATTTGTTCCAGAATTATCTCGTAAAGTTTTTGTAAACAACTCCCAACTATCAATTAAGTCTGTGGCAGCTAATTGTGCCTCTTCTAATGCTTGTTTCCCTTGGGATAAAATACTTTGTGGGTCGTTAGTTTTGCAGTTTATCTGCCTTTCGTTTGTTGAATATTCTGAGCCTAGTCTGTTGGCGGTGGGAAGGCTTAGTGTTGTTGGGGCCTCGATCGTGATTTCCTGAGGGAGGTGATCACTGTACTCCGTAGAGCCAATGTGGGAATCTCTTGCCCTTTGGTACAGGCTGCGCGAGAGTAATGTAAAATCAATTGTGGAGCTAGCCTTAGTGCTATGAAATGTAGCTACTTGGGGACGGTCGCCTGAGATTCTACCATTGAGTGCTCGGAGGCCCAGATCTTCTAGTTTTGCCAGGAGTCTCCTGGCTGTTTTCAAGCTCCTACCTCGCGAGGTGTTGTCTTGATGGCTTGGGTCCCAAGTGAAGGGGTCCTTGTCTTCGATAGTGTCTGAGGCTGAATTACTAAGCATATTTAAGTTAAAGTCCCCGCTGATGATCAAGCTGTTGGTTTTCTCGGTTTTTATTAGTTTTATGAGTTCTTCCTTCAGCTGCTGTGCTCCCTTTGTTTTCTCCCGAGGGTGTAGATAGAGGCTTATTAGGGCTATATCCTCTTTTTTGTTCTGCTCTCGGAATCTCAATTGCAATTCTTGCATTGCATTTGGAGGGTGTAGCTTGTAAGTCAAGGGCACTACTGAAACAATGGTTTTTAGCGAGCTGTATGTGGCAAGGCCTCCATTCTTGTGGCCAAACAATGAGCTCTGTGTAGGCGGCAGAAAGTTCAGATTATAGCCCGACAGTGCTGGCGGAGTATCAGTCCAGGTTTCTTGCAGTGTAATGATGTAAAATCTTTGCAAGTAGATGTTTAGTTCCGAGTCCGAGAGCTTGTCTCCTAGACCATTGATGTTTCAGGAGCACAATTTGAAGACATTGGGGGTGTTCCCTGCTTTAGCTTTACTTTGTCATTGGTTTTTAACTTTGACATTTAGGGTCCTGGATAGCCAACTCCAGTTTTGCAAGGTTGGGCTGCAATTGGCAAGTGGTCTCTTATTGAACTGTTCTCGATGGACTCCGTTCTCAGGGGTTTTGCTCTGAGCTCCTCTTAGTACGGAGATCGAGTTGGGCTACCCGTTCTCTGTCTTTTGCTCATTGTCAAGGGTCAGAGGATCTGGATATCTTGGTTTTGGGAATGGTTGTAGTTTTATTCCCCAGGAATCAAACTTTGCTTGTTCTTTTAGCAGTCTCTCCGAAAATGTTCCTGTGGCCCATACTGTTTTTGTTGCTTCAACCCCTAAGTATCCTGGCAGTTCTATAAATTCTACTGACTCCAGGTCGCTAGAATATATATTATTAAGACTATCGATATTTTTCAATAAGCGTAATATATTCCCCCTATTTAGAGTATCTAATATGCCCCTTAATTTGTACTATGGATGGAAGACTTTTGTGGCGCTGCCTATTTGCCCCTTTTCTTGTGTTGAGCTATTGTACACAATAATTGGGACCTCCCGTAAGCCATGACGTTCCTCATTTGCTTCTGCATGTCTTTGAGCGCTCATTTCTATCTTGTGCGTTAGTTCTAGTCCGGTAGGGCTTGCTGCAGTTACTACCCGTTGTGGCCTCCCTCGAGGGTGTCCTTCTTCCTTTTTGTGGGGGAGGCTAGTAATAGGCTTTCTTTCTTGCGGCGGTTTTCCTTCCGGTTTTTTCCACCCTTCCTGTTTCCAGTTTCTTGTAAATTGTGTTCCATTACTGTGCCATCTCTCATCTCAGTCTGCCTTTCTTGTAGTAAATCAGGTGTCGCTTTCACACTAGTGTTGTCCTTACCCCAAGCTATTGCCGTTGTTTTTTTCTTTTGATTTCGTCCCTTCCATTTCTGCTTTCTTCCGTGTTTTCCAGATTGAGAATGTTCCTGCATGGTTTCTTTTTGTGGGTTTTCCCCCGTTGGCACTATGTTTATAATTAGTGGTGATTGGATTCCTTCGTTTTGCTGACTGCTGCTGAGCATTATCTTCTTAACATCCGTAAATTCCCTGATCGACTGTAGTTCTTGTGTCGTCTTTGGACTCTCCTGTGTTGGAGACTGAGTTCCTGCTAGCAGTGGCGTACTCATTTTGCCTCTTGTCTTGGCAGAACCGGTTGATCAGTTTTTGTTTACGGCCTTCCTAATATCAGGGAGGAGATTATCCATTGCCGTTGGGAGTGTTACCAATTTGTCCACTATTGTTATGCAGGAGCAGTTAGGTTGTATGAGTTGGGTCTCTGCTTACGCCCTTTTAACCAAGTTGTTCAACTCTGCTAACTTGCCGTCAATATTCGTGACAAATATTGACAGAGAATTGAGGACAGAAAGTTGTAGATCCATCTTGTCTGACTGGTATTAGATGCCGTTTACTGATAGTTGCATTGTGTGCAAAAGCGATGTCCAGATGTCTTCTTTTGCTTTTGGTGTTTCCTTCCCAGAGTTTGCGTTAGTTGCACTGTCGGTCCCTCCTGGCAGTTCCCCCATAGTAGCCGCCGGGTAATTTGCTACCAGTTCCTCCCACTCCTCTCGGGTGAGATACGAGGTTTCAGAATCGTTGACTTGAAATGGAATAGATGTTATATTAGTTGAAGTGAATGAGCTAGGGGGATAGGATTCAGTTTGTCTTGAGGCACCTCCTAGCTTGACCTGCTCCTGTTGTTTCTCAGGTTGTTGGTCATTTATTTGCGATGTGTGCTGCCCCTGCATTCTAACTTCCTGTGTAGTTATGGTATTTGATTGCCTCGCTTCTTCCGTGTCTGTCACTATTGCGGCTGCCCTTGTTCTCTTGAGTTCTTGCGTCAACAGCCTGTCCTCTGGCATTGTCAGTGTGTGTTTGCAGAATACTGGTTCTTTTGCATTGGTAAATCTCTGTGCTGCATGTGCTCGCTATTTTGCGGGTCACCCTTGCCCTGCAAAGTGTGGTGGCTAGACCCCCAGGTTACTGTTCCTTCTGGTCCATCTTGTCTCTCAGTATTTCCAGGGGGCCCTTGTCCGCCTTTTCCGAGTTCTAAGAATTCAAAGGGTTCTTCATCAATATGGAGGTGAAGACTTGTGGGACTCCTCTTCCAATTTTTTGTTAGGACTAAGTTGGGACTTGAGGTCGCAACTTGGCCTTCTTTTTTGATCTATCTCCTTTGTACATTCATGCCCGCAGCCATTTGGATTTATCTTTGGGCTTGGGTCTACCAGCTCCTGTCTATGTACCTGAGCCTGCACAGTTTGGTTCCATGAAGCCCTCCTTTCTGGTCCCTTGGTCGGCTCTTCTTTGCTTGCAAGTGTAACCTCTTCCACATTGTTCCTCCCTTCTCTGAGGTCGACTGAATCCCTTTCTGACCCCTCCTGTAGTTATTGCATCAGGGGAGTTACCTTTCTTGCCTTACATGGTTGTAGTGGGATTGGCAGATCACTTGTGTTGCGACTATTTAGGCAGACATCTTTAATAAATGAAAACTTTGTATACATTTTAGGTTGAAAGCCAGATTTATTCACTGGGAATGCGTTTTCGGTCCCTTTCGCCTTCATACCAGACGGACATTTGGGGCTTGTAATCAGGGGGGAAATTAAGAGACGTTCTCCCTCCTTGTCTCCTTTCCTTCCCTCATCCATTCCCTTGTCTTCCCCGACCTCATTGCTCCTTTTTCCCCTTTTCTCTCCCTGGTATTTTCTTCCTCTTCTATTCCCCTTGTCCTTGACCTGCTCAGCTCTGTTCCAATCTGTGCCAGTCTATGCCAATGCGGCGATTTCAGGTGTTTTCAGGTCCGGTGAACATTGGTGGATGGTAAAGACAGCAATGGTATGATAAGATGGTAAGATGAGGAGAGCAGAGGGAGTGTAAAGAGAGGTATGAGGACGCGGCAAGGTGAGGGGATTGATGGAACAAGGGCCTCTTGGGTGTTATTTCAACTTGCTCTCGCCGCTTTGTCCGCTTGCCGTGGAGCTAGCCTGCCTCTACGATTCCCGTTACAGACCTGCTCCTGCCTGTGTTGTCTGTACTGTCTGTACTGACTACCGTGGCTGTAGTCGTGGTTGTGGTAATAGGGTAGTAGGGTAGTGATGGTGGTGCGTGGGGCGGGGAGTGTGAGGGGCTGAGTCCCAGGGTACGAAAAGCACGAAAGCACCGAGTGCTCTGTGCGTTATGTGCCGGAAACCAGCTTGTGCCGATGCAACACCTGCACCTGCTCAGCACGGCACCGACAAAGCACCCTGCCTGCTTGCACCCCTCTCTACCCCACACTCTCTGCTTGGCTTGCTGCTTGGTTTGCCGTGAGACTCCCCCCAGGCACAGCTCAGCACTGTACACCACACGGTGCCTTGAGCATGCTCCCTGGAGCTAGTGCCTGGGGGGTTACGTAGGCAAGAAATGGCAAGAAATGGCAGCTGAACAATCAGTTCCTGCAACCCCTAGGGCTCATGCTTCACCTGGGGTTGCTTGGCTGACCTTCAGGGCTTGTGCCTGGTACCTAGGTCCTGGTCAGAGCACTGGGAGTGGGCTTAGTTTAGTCACGGTGCTTAAAAATGTCTCTGCCTCCTGACTCCTGCACCTGATCCCGCACAGCACTGCAGTGCACTATAAGGCGCGGCAGGGGCTCTGCTCAGGGGCTCCGCTCTCCTAGTAGGGGCCGCTGGGCAAGGCCCACTATAGCCTCCTTGCTGTCTCCAGCCTCCTGCCTCCTACCTCCTGCGGCTCCTCAGCCCTGCACTGCAGCTTTAAGAACAGTTTTGTGTGATCTCCACTGCAGCTCACAAAGTTCGTTTCCTGTGAACGGTTCGCAGTTTGCGGGGTTCGCTTACGCCGCAACACTCCAACACCACTGCAGGCTGCCGCGGACCAGTTTTCCAAAATCCTTTGGTACTCGTCCTCTACTGTGGGACTCCGGGTGTGGCTTGGCTGCTTGGCTGCTTGTCGGTGTGGCTTGCGGTGTTTCCAAGTTCCCGCAACCCTCACTGCTGCCGCCGCCTCCGCCGCCACCGCTTCTGCTGCTTCTCGCGGTTCTCGTGGTTCTCGTGACTGCAAGACCCGGACTGGATCTCTGATACTGCAAGGGATATGCGGGAAACCATTTGCTTCCAGTGCGTCCGGAGAGAGAACGTAGATCTGGTAAGTACTTCTCTCAGGCGGTTACTTTCAGGGGAAAACAGACCCGGGGGAATGGAACAAGTTTTTCCTTTACCCCTGTGCCTGTTTCAAATGGATTTGTGATCCACGATTGCGGGTGAGTCCCATCATCGTGGAGCAGGAATCCATCCACTTGACCACCAAGGATTTTTTTCTGTTCTGTTGGGGGAGGCAAGGGTCACTCCCCTGGGGGCATTTGTAGCCTTGTTACAGCCCCCCCCGGTGATTGATTCAGCAGATTTCAGGTTTATCAGCCTCTGGGGGGGGGCAAAACCCACTAGAAACCAGGGAATTGTAATTTGCACATTTTGGGAGAGACCCCTTGCGAAAGGATCGCTCTCATGGGGTGACTATTTTTTCCTCTGTGTTTCCGCCCCACCTGGGCTAGATCTGCCATTTTTCCTGCTGATACCAGCGGTCTTTTGGACAAGGATTGCTCCCCTTTTGGGGAGGAATGTTTTGGCCATTTCCGCCCCCCTTGGGGACAGATTGGCTTTATACTTTTAGGTCCATCTGCCCCGAGGGGGCAGAAGCCTCTAGACCTCCAGGGATTTTTTTATGTATGCATATAGAAATGTTTTGGCAAGTGGCTCTTTGGGCAAGGGTCATCCTTTTTTGTGGATGAATGTTTTGCCCATTTTGGCCCCCCTTGGAGGCTGATCGGCCATATATTTTTAGGCCCCTCTGCCCTAAAGTGGGGAAGAAGCTACTAGACCACCAGGGATTTTATTGTTTATAGCGCAAAATGTTTTGTGGAGTAGTCCCTTGGGCAAAGGTTGCTCCCCTTTTGGGGGTGAATATCCTGACTGTTTATGCCCCCATAGGCCTTATATTTTTAAGCCCATGTGTCCCCAGGGAAAGTGTGTGTTTTAAATGTAGTTTGGCTGATGGTCTGCGTGTTTTGCCATTATTTGTGATCGTAATGTTTTTTTCCCCTTTTCATTTTTGTGCGGTGCAAAGCTTTTGTTTTACTTTGGTGTTTGGTGGTCCTGATTGATCATGTTTGATGCCTCCACAATATGTTTTTGGCAGTTTCTGGTCATGGGCACTAGGCCTACCCACACAAGTGAGGTACCATTTTTATCAGGAGACTTGGGGGAATGCTGGGTGGTAGGAACTTTGTGCTGACCCGGTGATTCCACAACTCTTCCACACACAAATGTGAAAACCCCCAGATTTTTTTAGCTAAATGTGAGGTTTGCTGGGAATTCTGGGTAGGAAAACATTGGGGAATCCATGCAAGCCACTCATCCTTGGACTCCCCTGGGTGTTTAGTTTTTAGAAATGCCTGGGTTTGGTGGGTTTCCCTTTATGGCCGCCGAGGCCAGGGTCAAAAACGCAGGTGACCCCTTACAAAACCAGGTCATTTTGTAATTGATAATTTTTGAGGCCTCCACAATATGTTTTTGTGCCATTTCCTGTTGCGGTCACTAGGCCTAACCACACAAGTGAGGTACCATTTTTATCTAGAGATTTGTGGGAACCCTGAGTTGGTGAACGTTTCTGACTTTTAGCAGATCCCAAGAAGTTCCATCACAAAAATATTTGGAAAATGTGTTTTTTGACAAAGTTTGAAGTTTGCAAGGAATTCTGAGTATTAGAACCTGATGAGAGCCTCACAAGCCACCCCATCCTGGATTCCTCTGGGTGTCTAGTTTTCAGAAATGTATAGGTTTGCTAGGTTTACCTAGGCACCGGGTGAGCTAGGATTCAAAATTCACAGCCAGGCATATTACAAAAAAAGGGTTAGTTTTCACTGGAAAAATGTGATGTGTCCACATTGCGATTTGGGCCATTTCTTGTCTTGAGCAATATGCCTATGCACACAAGTGAGGTACAATTTTTATTGGGAGACATTTAGAAATGCCGGGTGGGTGGAAGTTTGTGGTTTCCCTCAGATTCCAGAACATTTCATCACAGAAATATAAGGAAAATGTGTGTTTTTATTTTTTACAAAGTTTAAGATTCGTAATGGATTCCGGGTAACAGAACTTGGTGAGGGCCTCACAAGTCACCCCCTCCTGGATTTCCCCGGGTGTCTAGTTTTAAAAAATGTATAGGTTTGCTAGGTGTCCCTTGGTGCCGGCTGAGTTAGGGTTCAAAATCCTCAGCTAGGCACATAATAAAAAAAGGGTCCGTTTTCACTGAAAAAATGTGATGTGTCCACGTTGCGTTTTGGCCTGTTTCATGTTGTGAGCACTAGGTCTACCCACAAAAGTGAGGTTCCATTTTTATTTGTAGACTTTGGAGAGTGCTGAATGGGTGGAAGTTAATGGCTCCCCACAGATTCCAGAACTTTCCATCACAGAAATTACTGAAGAATTTAGTTTTATTTACAAAGTTTAAGGTTTGCAAAGGATTCTGCGTACCAGAACCTGGTGGGAGTCACACATATCACCCCACCCTAGAATCCCCGGGATGTCTAGTTTTGAAAAATGTATAGATTTGCTAGGTTTCCCTAGGTGCCGGCTAAGCTAGGGTCCAAAATCCACAGCTAGGCACATTGCAAAAAAAGGGTACGTTTTAACTGTATAAATGTGATGTGTCCACGTTGCGAGACTTAGGGGAACACAGAATAGTAGAACAAGTGTTATTACCAATTGTACGACAATTAAAAAAAAAGAAGTCATTTTGAAAAAATTCCCTCGAATTCACATGCTTGTATGGGTACCCACAATTTTAGAGATGTGCAAATTACTACTGCTTCTAAGCTCTATATTTTGTTCCCATTTAAGAAATGTATAGGTTTCCTTGGTACCCATTTTTCACTCTTTATATTTTACCAAATTAGTTGCTATATACCCGGTACACAATGAAAAACCACTACAAGACGTAGATCAGTTATTGGCTCTTGGTTCCTCGGGTCTTTGGTGAACCTACAAGTCCTATATATCCTCACAACCAGAAAGGTTTAGCGGATGTACCAGCATATTGCTTTTAAATATTTGTCATACTTAGATGAAGTTACAGATGAAAACGTTGGCACAAATACAAATGGCAGTTTTTTTCAACTCAACTTCAATATTTTGTATTCAACTATTACGTTCTAAAAAAAACCTTGAAGAAGCTACACAAATGATCCCTTGCTGAATTCAGAATCTTGTCTACTTTTCAGAAATGTATAGCTTTCCAGGATCCAATATTGGTTTCACACCCATTTCTACCACCAACTGGAAGGCATTTGAAAGCACAAAAAATAGGAAAAATAGGCTATGTCTCAGTAAAATGACAATACTATGTAGAGCATTTTGGGTTTCTTACAAATGTTTTGCTGTTATTGAAAGCTGGGAGGATGGTGATTTCAGCTCCATAAACCCTTTGTTAACGCCATTTACAGGGGGAAAACAGACACTGTCTTCTGCAGCACTATATTCCAATTGTTGCCAATGAACCCAAAATGTAGCTGTATTTTGCCTAATTTCTCTGTGCCCCTCAGGGGAATCCATAAACCCTGGGTATTTTTAGAATCTTCAGGATGTTGGAAGAAAAGAACACGAATTTGGCATGCATACCTTATGTGGACAAAAAATTATGGGGCCTAAGAGCAAACAACCCCAAATAGCCAAAAAGGAGTGGCACGTGAGGGAAAGGGCTGGCAGCAAAGGGGTTAAAAAAACCTTACAAATGTGCTGAAATAACCAAAG
Source organism: Lissotriton helveticus (assembly GCF_964261635.1). Classification (NCBI taxonomy): domain Eukaryota; kingdom Metazoa; phylum Chordata; class Amphibia; order Caudata; family Salamandridae; genus Lissotriton; species Lissotriton helveticus. Next base: position 1,197,651,647 of record NC_136059.1, read on the forward strand.
GATAAAGGGTTTTTATAGTTAGATTCAGCATTTACACACAGAAAACCATAGAAATTCATCATTTATAGTTACCTGAGCTACCTATAACTTACGCCAGTGTACTGCTTATGACGTCATATTTTACTTCACTCATGACATGGTTAGTGACATTACGGATGACATCACTGAGGACATCATCCAGCAAAGTAAACATCAATATACTTCATAATATACAATTAAAGTTTTTAAAAGTAGAAGACACAGGTGAGAGATGCACAGCACACAGCTCACAGCAACCTTATCATCTGCCTCATTCACTTATCACCTAAGAGACAGTTTTCAGCGGATAGTTTTGTCTCATCTGAAACACTGTTCTAAAACCTAATGACCAAAGTAATACATCTAATCATTGAAAGTAAACTATTGCAAACCACAGCAACACCATTTGTGAACTTGGAAAGATGTTTTACTGCAACTGTCAGATTTACACAATCTACTACAACATACAACTAGTAGAGAGGTCTTAGCGGACAGGCCACTGTGTCACAAACCACTAGTCAAATTATTATTTATCCTGGACAAAGGTCTGAACATTGAGTTGGGTCTGTTGTAAATGTCTACTGCAATGAGCCATTACCCTAGAGTAAGGTCTTAGTGATCAGAATAATTTATTGTAATATACTACTACAGTCATTGATCACGAAGGAGAGAGGTTTGAGGAAACTGGTAAGTATCTTGTAAAAGAGAACTATACTCATGACATTGGAGTGAAATTTCAGTGAACAGCTTAGACTGTCACAAAGCACTAACGTACATAAGTAACATTAGGAAATATGTGTCAGTGTAGAGGCTACTTTACTGATAAATAATACACCCACTTTAAAAACAGGATTATTGTGCAGATGACATATTTTAGAAATAGTATCACTAATTAGTAGTACAGAAAGAATAGTAATTTACCTTATGCAATAGCTTAGTATATCTTTAAGTCTTAAAAATATTTGTAAAATATTTACACTCACTGGATGATGTCATCTGTGATGTCACGGGCCATGTCATGAGTGATGTAATATGGGAGGTCAAGTCAGTCAGTCAGTAATACTTTATTTGGTTTACATCAAACATAAAAGCATGCAAATCAGGCAGTAACAGCATCCAATTAGTTAATTACACAGATATAGCTGTGTAAAATCCATCATAATATATATATTCAGTTATAATACTAGCATACAAAGTTAAGATAATCACTTTAAAAAGAGATCCATACAAAATGTAAACAATTTAAGACAGTTGGCACTGTTACAGCTCGTTATTATTTCCCCACTAACTTTCTGTGTTTAATAACATGGGGAAAAAATCTAACACCCGAGCAATTGTAAATGCTCTAAAGCCTCCTTACATTTACGATATTTAAAATTCTTAAAAGTGGCTTCAGAAGCTGATTTTTTTGTTCTTTATAAAGATAACAGAAGAAATACTGATGCAGTTCGTATTGGAGGTGGTTGCGTTGCATGGGCATTATTCCAAATCCTCTCGGAAAAAACGTTGGAAGGATTGACCACCAAGAAATGGGCAAGGTCGAGCCTAAACTTCAGTAAAATAAATCTTTAATGGCGAGATACTCTCAGAGGATATGGATCAATATCAGGTGTTGTACATAATTGTAAATACATGACCACCCTGCTCTTCTTCCTCTCACCCTCCCATCTATGCACCATCACATGCTCCAGTAATTTATTTACCAATAGGTATTGGATTAATGAACAGCTCTGTTCTACCAATTAACTGGAATCGGTTGTTGACATAGATCAGCCAATTAACCTTATGGGCCTGGGAAAGTTGTAAACAGTAATTTATTATAGACCGTAATAGTATCGCCTCAGGTCTTGACCAAATTGAGAGCTACAGTGAAACAGGAGCAAGTTGGATGGAATCTCCAATATACTGCACACCTAATTCCGTATGCGTTATTAAAGCAGAGGTGGTACAGGGAAGTGATATTAATCTACGTAAGAATGTATTTGTACTGTTTTGTAAAGCCACATGATCAGATTAACCCCCATACGCCAGCACCATAGGCAGCTATAGGACTAGGACTCGCTTTGTAAATATTAAAAGCAGCATCCACCAGGAGGAGCCCTGATTTGGAACTAAATTTGAAAACATCTGCAATAGCCTGCTCCAGCTGAGTATCCTCTTCAGTTTTCAATGTACCTATGTAAAATGATGATTGGATGGGATTCCTAAATATATAAAAGTGGTAACAGTTTTAAGGGCAGTGTCACCAATGTGAAATATAGGGGTTCTGCTATGTGGGCGATTGCAGATCATAGCATATTATTTCGTTTTATTAGTTGTCAGCCCTAGGTCAGACAAGAATACCATAAAGCGATCCAGTAGTTTTTGGAGTCCTCTTCCTGTCTGAGCCATAAGTACACAACCATCTGCATGCATTAGTTCTGGTAACATAAGCGGCCCCTCTTCCTGGCCCACTCTCAGCCTCTGGGATACCACCTCCTGGGGCACAGCCAGTATGTAGATAGGGAGGAGGGCAGGGCAGTCTCTTTCCCGGGCCACTTTCGGCCCCTGGGACTGCCACCCCGAATGGCATGGCCAATATATAGAAAGGGAGGGGGGCATTTTCTGCCTCGGTGACCCTGGGGCCTCTGTATCACATGCTGAGGGAGGCCGCATGGCCCCCCCTCACAGAGTCATTAATGGCCCTGGGGACCCTATCCCCCAGGGCCGTCTCCAGCTATGTCCCCGGGTGCCCACCCAGAGGACATAGTGTTTTCCCTGCTAGCACTGAAGTGGGCAGGCAAAACTGTGTTTGCTCTCCCAGGCGGGAGCAATTTGGAAGCTCCCGCCAAGCGAGACCAAATGCTTTGGTGTGGATTACGATGTCAGTCGGATCGCAACCGACGGCCTGTCAGTTGCGATCCAACCAACATCTGCCACTGCTTTACACCGACCGCATTATGATACGGCTGTCAGAGGCACCATAAGGAGGGGCTGATTACTGCTGTTCCAACAGGCTGAAGGAGCCCATCGGCCGAGCTGTCGGAATGAAATCCCTACAATAAAGGCGGTGCCATGACAGGTGCCGCCATAGGGATTACAATGACCCTTTCGGTCTGCCTTTCTATGGCGGTCCAACTACCATAGAAAGGCACTCCGAAACAGACTGTGGGGTTCCTTAGCAGGGCCCCTGTCATTCAACGGCCTCCTGCAAGAGGGTGCCCCCCAAACATCTATTCCTCTTGGGGCAGGCACCATGTGATGCCTGCCACACCGTGCATGGAGGTTTTCAAGCATCCATTTTACTAATGAGGGTTGTGCAGCGGCTTTTTTCTGCCCCCTGGAAAAGCCACATTAGGTAAATGGATGTTTACGACTGCCTCATGAACAGTCACATCTAAATTCATCGGATGGAACTGCCAACTGCTTGACTGTCAGTTTCCATTCCGACACGATGCCGGTCGCACGCTCATCCAACCGGCATTGTAATTAGGGCCTATGTCTGCTCCCAGTGGGCAGGAGCATGAAAAATGCTCTAGTTAACTGAGAGTGGAATTTTCATCTGTTTCCCTGTCTGCTGTGAAATGGGCAGGGAAACAGAAAAAAATTGCTCACGTCCTCAGAGAGCAGCATTTTTAGCTGCTCCCTATGGATGGGAGCAATGGCAGCCGCTGGAGGCAGGGAGCCTGCTGGGGCGGTGAGGGCATTAAGAGCTTCCCCACAGACCCCAACAAATATGTAGTGGGTGCCCTAGATTGGCTCCAAGGCACCTGCACTTTATGGGAAACAGCCTTTACTCTGAAGTTTTTAGATAGTACAGCATTTACCATGCATTTTTTAAAACAAAATGACTATTGGCATGTAAGTCTTTACATCACAAGATTTACCATGCAATTGATTAGTAGGGTTTCTGTGGCCTAGGGATCCTGGGTTTTAGGGCACAGGGCATGTGTTTGTTTAGTCCATGTAGGAGCTGTCTTGGTTTACGTGTGATTTGGTGTGTTATGGTGCATTTATGTCTGAAATTGGCTTGTTTTTAAATAGGCAGGTGTGGGGTGTGTTCAGGGTGAACGTCGTATCTTTGCCACTGATGGGTTTGGGATGCGGCTGCTAATGGCAGTTGTGGATAAGTGAGACTGGTGTCCCTGTACGTTTGATGAGGATCAATCAAGTGGAAGTGGTCGAAAAAGGACTATTTTAGAAGTGTGTGATTGCAATGTTATCCAATGTGCCTGATTTGGATGTTGTCTGCATTACGTTTTCAGGTGGTTCTGGTGGTTCCTGGTTGAAGTGACTTTTCTCCCTGATAGCTGGGAATGTTTAGTTTGTGTGTGAGCAATTTGGGGAAATCAATCTTTGGAAGCATGTTTTGTTAGAACAAACATTAACATATTTTCATACATTACTGATTTTCCAAAACAGTGACTACAAAACAATAGTCTTTTTTCGCTTTCAGTCAATATTCCAGGATGCATAGGGTTGAACGTCTCTTTTTACAGAACATATAGCACTTTGGAGCAGGATGGATGATCAGTCCAAAGAGTGCTGCTTACAGATATGTTTACTTCACATTTTATAACAAATTCAGCACATTTACACCGAGAAAGAGAAATGGTATGTGTGGTGAAAGTGTGTGTTTTAGTTGTTTGCATAGTAAGTGTACTTTTAATTTTAACAATGTACAAGCATGGTAATGGTATGCATGGTTAAATATGTGATGTAAAGACGTGCATGGTAATGGCATACAATCACATTTCATTGGCAGGGGCCGAAATAATCCTGGGGAGGAGGTCGCTCAGCCCCTTACTTACTCTTGTTTAATTAGCTGGGTCATGGAGAGAGGTCCCTGGGACCTTAATAGGCCCACAAAGGAGGGGACTTACAGCTTCCCTTCCCTATTATTAATTGTCTATGGGAAGGTGGCATGAGTTCCTTCCTCCTCTTTTATAATTTGGACAGCCCCAGGGAAATTGGGTCACGGGGGCCAAAAATCATCAATCCGGGAGGGGGCTGCGTGTCTCCCTCCCCATTTACACTATGGGCAGGTCCTGGTAGATGGGGTCCCTGTGGCCAAAATTGGCCTAGGGAGGGGGGTACATGCCCCTCTCCCACAAAATTTAGGTGGTGGGCCCTGGGGAATGGAGTCCCTGGGTCTAAATATGCCGAGGGAGGGAGAACATGTACTACTTCCCCAAAGAAAATATGGCAGGCCTGGGAGATGAGGTCCCCAGGGCTGAAATCAGCCTGGGCAGGGGGTCTGCATGACCCCTTCCTGGGTAGGCTACCTGTGGAGGGTAGAACACACCAGGCCCTGTGGCCACCCCCTGCAATGCATGGCCTACAGTCATGTATAGGGTGGGGTTGGCGGCATGTGGTGAGTTAGCAGCAGGGCCTGGCAGCAGGTCATGTCCTTCCACTGCACACAGCAAAAGGCCAAGCTCAGCAAGGGGTTGGCATGGGGTTGGCTGCATGCGGGGGCTGGCTGCAGTGCCTGGCCGCAGCAGTGGCTGGATTAACATATGGTAATTAAATATAACTTTACAGTAAGAAATGTCACTGAAAAAATCAAAGGTTGCAGGTACATTATAGTTGCCAAACAGAATTAAAAAATCCTTAGAAATTCACTCTAAAAAACAGAGGTTACAGGGAAGTTATAGTTAGACACACAAAACCATGGAAACTCAGCAGTTCTAGGTAAACTTCTCTCAAGAAACTATAACTCTTGCCCTCTCCATGCACTGCTAATTACTCCACATATTGCATCACTCCTGACATATTCTATGACATCATCGGTAATATCACTGCAACATTTGCTACAGAATTATTAATGAGAAAACCATGAATCGTGGGGGCGTGAGTTATAGTTTCTTGAGATAAGTATAACCATAACTGCTGAATTTCTATGGTTTTGTCTGTGGAAAATCTGAACCTAACTATAACATCCCTCAAACGTTTACTTTTTTCAGTGAAAATAGATATAAATATAGACATCTCATAACAATACCCTTTCAGGCTTAGAATGACACATACATTATGCAAAAAAGAAGCAGAGACCTCTGGGTAATTCCCTTGTTTAGGTGGAGAGCACCCTACAGCATCAGTGACACTCTGAATCTGCCAAACTCAAATGTCTGTTTTTTTAGAAACGTTTTTAGGTATAGGATTAGCACAGAGCAATCCATGTTGAGCTAGAAAAGAACAAAGTCTTTCGTAATTTCTATAGCAAAGTCTTTAAGCATAGGATTAGCATAGCTGGGCAAAGTTATGGCAAGAGAAGGAACACTACAGACAAGAAGGAGCTTTTAGTGATTTTATCACACTGGTATATTCTGGGTTTTATAAGAGTTCAAGATGACCTCCACCATTTGGTAGTCTAATGAGAGTCCTGTGGCTCCATTGGACATGTAGTCCTCTTTGGCTTCACAGATAGACAGGTGGGTCTTGTATGGCATTTTAGATTCTGAATGGATTTTCCCAATTCATGCCCTTATATAGATACAATTCATGTTGCCCTTAAATAGGCATATAAATCAAGCCCTTATTTAGGCATAGCCCACGCAGCTCAAATACAGGCATGGCTACTTCCATCCGTTCACCAAACGTCACAACGATTTCTTGGAAAACAAGCTTAAGCCGTTAGGGACTTCCCCTTGCTTGAATATTGATTTCTCCAAGAGCTCAGTTAGTTTTACAATGAGCAACATTTCCCCAGGGGTTCATTCATGACTTTCATATGCCCAACTTTATGTCAAACATGGCATTCCTAAACACCTTCAAGGTATAAATATACCTTCCCATGCTATAGCAAAGCGCAGTGGTTCGGAGCAGTTCGACGACCTACTTGTCCGACGCAGCTCGCTACAGCAAGTGCCGAAGGAAGCCGACTCTCCAGTTGACGCATTGATCAGGAAGCCACCCTCCTCTGCTGAGAAATCCAGCTCCAGTGTTTCTGACTCCCCTTGCGGGGTGTTGGGAAATCGAGTCCCGAGAAAGAGATACCAGACCTCCTTCATTCTTACAAGGTATGGAGCTGATTAGATCCTAGAGAAACCTTTGGTAGATTCTTGGCAAAACTTAACCTATGCAAAAGACCATACTTACTTCTTCCCTCGTACTAGACCTAGGTTAGGTACATTGGGGTAGGCGTATTTTAGAAGCACTAGTTGAGTATTTTAGTCTATGTTATTTAGGTATGTATTTTTATATGGCTTAGAAACCATACAATGCTATTACAGTATTATTTTATAATACTATTCTCGCTGTACGCATTATACTTTGTATTCTGTCTAATGATTGTAGCAGTTCACCTCTCTTGCATGAGAAAGAAGACTGTTCTATAAACCTTTCATTGAAAACGCCCATCTCTCTATTTCTCTGCAACTTTGTAGAAACGAAGCATGCACAATTGACTGAGCAAACTAGTTATCTAGAGATATATTCTTATTCTTGGGAAATAAAGTTGTCATGTTTATGCGGTTCTTGTGTATTCGAGAAAGTTTCTAGTGACCTCTAAGCTAGCTGGCACTCACAATTAAGGTTAGTATATTCGATAGAGACCTATTGACATAAGTCCTACGTTAAATCTATAGGATATATTATTCCAATGCGCAGAGCCTATTAGGAATACAGGAACTACACTACCTGGTGCCCAACATTTGGTAAGGCACTAATTTAACGCTAGATACTAAAGTAACTCAGTCGTGCTTTTCTCAGAGACCCCTTTTTCCGTAATACTCCAGTTGACGTCTGGAGTGGGTAAAAGGATAATATCCGCCATAGCTGAGTAGGACGAAAAATCCTATGTATTAGTTTTTGGTTTGTTCAATGTTGAAGGATACAGTGTTCCAAAATATTTTGCCCCTTATCTTTGTTTCCTTGACGCTTGCTCTGCAAACTTTCAGTCAACAGAAATGTCCCTAAACGGGGATAACAACACTGAAACCAGTGAAGCTGCGGCTGATTCAGCCAGACAAGCTCTTAATATAACAGGTTTTAATGAACCCGACGAGGATGCTATAAGTATTTCAGAAAATCTAAGGAAAGCCATCACTATAAAACTTATTAGAAATGGCCTATCAGCAAGAGGTGGTAGGGTAGTTTTTGTGATAGAGGCACATGAATATCACCAGACAAAGGTATTCCATTCATGGATAGTCTTCCCTGAAGCAAATCCAGTAACGAAAGTGTTTCACTTCTACAAAGAAGATGAACCACCAGAGGAATACATTCCTTTCGAGGATATTGAAATTCCTCTAACATACCAAGAGCATGCGCTCTGGTTTAAAGGCGTCCTAAACCATATAAATCACATTACCAGGCTCGGTCCACTAGGTAGACCAGGAGCAACATGGCTAGCTTTAGCCAACTACAAACCTGAACGTGACATTGAAGCAATGTCAGATGAACAATTACTTAGTAATATACAAAATTTAATAGAATCATATAGTTAAAGGTGTTTAATAAAAACACTCCTACTCCTAAGAAAAAAGAATTGGGAGAGTAGCAAAAAACTTCTAAAGAGAAGCGTTCTCAATCCAGAGGTAGGGCTCCTCAAAAGGAGCCCTCTGAAAGGAGGTATAACCTCAGGAACAGGGATAATTTGAGAAAACCTGATAGATATCAAGATACTGATACACGTTCCTCTCGTACCTTTCAGACTTCGTCACAGAAATCCAAAAGATGAGGACAGTCAGAAAACAAGGAAGAACATGTGAAGTCCAGAGATGATCAACACGTTCAGAAAAAGAAGAAACCTCAATTCACCAAAAAGAAGGTAGCAGTGCTAAAAATCAGACATGCCGAGGATCTTGAGGACACAACTCAAGAACGAGGAATGGGCTCAGACAATGTTGGACAGCGCAGCAGAAGTCACCATAGCTCGCAAGTACTTGAAGGATCATCTGGAGAAAGTGGACTTGAATTAATTCATTCAAGTTGAAACTGCAGATACTAGGGTTAGTTGTCCACATAATTTATATGAAATAACACTCCGGATGGAGGGGGACATACCAAGAAAAGTGAGAGCACTCTTTTGGAAGCAATTCTCTAAGGGTTATGACATTATTCTAGCTGAACAAGACTGGCCACCACAATTTGTCAGAGAGTGCCCACATGGCGAAGACATCATTATAAAAAAATAAGCTAGAGGAATACCACTAGTATACCAGATGCAATGCGTAGTTAAAGTATAGAAAAATCTCTGTGTTTGAACAATTAGTGCAAACAATACACCAAGGAATTGAGCATGAAACAAAAATCTTGAATAAACAGTTCTTTGCACTGTACACCAAATAATGAGAATCAAGATATCAAGAATCAGAAAACAGTTTGTATTGACTACATACAAACACTTGTGCAATGTTACAGAATACAGGTAAAATTGAATCAGTGAACACATTTTCAATGTACTACAAACTCGGTTATGCCCAATGCATTTCGGGAGGGTACCCTTCTTCAGAGGCACTGTTGGAAAAATCAAAAGAAAGACATTGACGAAATACAACATTGAATGCACAAATGATAAACATAAGGAAATATAACAATGTCCAAGATTCAGTTACGTCATACGAAAAACTACTAGGCGCTGATCTTAGGAAATTTTTGCTAGGACCAAGAAAAACGCGTCATATACATTTTATATATGCCGGTATCTATGCTGCTTATAATGAATCATTGAAGATTCTGCAAGCAGTGGCTGAAGAAAGAATACGAGAAATTGATCATATTAATTTAGAGAAAACTCTCTATGTAGTTGACAATGGGTTAACGACTCTGTCGTCCAGGATATATTCTTTCGACAGCACAGTATCCTCTACCATAGACATCATGGAACAGGACTTGGTCATGTTGCAACATGGCGATACAAAAGGGGATGATGGACGGAGCGTTTGAACAAATCAAACACTCACCCCCAGTCAACTGATCTGGGTTTAATCCATCACCATTCTTTAGTTCACTCAGCCACCCCAGTTTAGACATGGCTATATGCAAATCAGTCTGACCCTGTGCCTCGTGGGAACAGTCCAGCCCGAACTGCCAAGCCATGTCTTCCCTGGACCGGAAACAAACATCCTGGGACCGGTTTCGGATTCATAATCCTCATCAGCCAGGCTATCTTGAATCCAGTCTTTTCAAAAAACAAGGGAACCCAAAGAAGTACCAAGGACCTTGGGCAATAGATTATTAAAGAAAACAGTGGTCCTTAGAATAAGGAATTTATCAGTACAATATAACATATAGACTCCAATAAGTACTATATCTCAGAGTTTTTCAGTGCCCAGCCGGGCCTGAATTTTAATTTCATGTATGAAAAAAATACAATGACCACAGGGTCTGATTCAGGAGTTGATAGGGTACAAGCCTGCACCTATCCAAAGTACATTCGAACAACGTTCGAGGAAGGAAAAATAGGAGTAAACAAAGAGGAAGCAAAGAAGTTCAGGCAAAAAGAACATGGGAGCCAACTGTCCCTTGCATCATTAATATCATTCACAAGCAAATTAGGACAAACAATAACTGTAACAAAATTAACATAATAGACAGGTTACAGAATTGTCAAAAAGTGTCGACGGCGTTTCGATCCCCCGGCTCCTATTGAACTGGGATCATCATCAGGACTTTCTAATTTATTGCCTGTAAGAACTTTTGTCATAAGCCTGTTTAAAGTAAAAAAGGGAGGAAAGAAAGAGAATTCTTTTTACATATAAAGCACTTAGTTCAGGACTTTTTCACATTCAGACAATATTTCTTGCTGTTCATGCCGAGGGCTACAAACAAGTGGGCGGACCATTCATGAAGGCGACCCGTGGCGAGTGAGTATTGGCCTCATGCAGACATACTGTGTGACAACGGAATTCAATGGCGGCGCACTCTTGTGAATGTAAGTGAAGTGAAGGTGTCAGTTTATATACTTGAAAAGTATTACCGCTTGTGCATACAGACAGTGAAGCACTCGTGGCGAGTTCAAACTGGGGCTAGCGTGTGCCGCAACATGTGTCTAGGTGGTTATCGTGTAAACGTAATAGCCGATTGTTAGACATACCTTATAGCGCAAGGATTACTCTTTTTTATCGAGTTGCAATGAACGTAGTGTACAATGCCTAAGGATTAAAAGAGGCGGGTCAGTTCCGTGGTGAGTCGTTTGCGTGGTGACAAACAGAGGACTAAGGTGCCTAAAATTACCTCCGTTGAGACTCGGTAAACATCAACCTTGCAGAGAACGAATTACTCCCTTGCAGCGAGTTGGAGGTGCAATGCCTGGGGATTTAAGGAAGCAGATCAGTTTCGTGGTGGGCCGTTTAGGCGTGCCTGGTGGTGGTATAGATTGCGTAAAAATTACCTCCGTATCTATTTGATGGATAAACTGGCATCAGTCTTTACAATCCATCCATGCCGCAGATTTAAATGATTTGGGTCTTGTGGGGGCAGAGTTTCAATTTGCGCACTCTGTAAAAAAGCGAGGATTACTTATTGTAATATATTAGGAAACGGAGCTGGCGAGGCGAGGGGAGCATAAGTGCGCTCTTACCTTTCTAATGCAGAAAATGCTGCTTGGCTCTACAGTCGAGCAAAATCCAACTCGGCGTGCACAATGGCAGCGAGCCGACTTCTCAGCAATCCGGAAGTGGAGTCCCAGCCGGTGTGAGGTGTTTAAATAAGAGCAGTAAAGGCACATAAATCTATGGCGGCCATCTTGGAACGGTAAAATATATGCTAGCAAAGTGTCTAAGTGCTCACCTTCATGCATGTTTCGTGACTTTTAGGAACAATACCAAAAGAATTTACATTTACAATTATGTCATGTCATTATAGCTTTCAAATGCACAAGTAAAATACGTTCTGGATGGTATTGATTCGCACAGCGGTTCTAACCTGTGAGCTCCAGTACTGTGAGCTTTGTGCAGTGGACCTTAGAAAAAAGAGATGGTAGTGACATTTTCAGCCCAACTAGTAGTTTTCCTTCACTAATTCATTATTAGTGGCAGTATGACTCTGTGTCCGAAAGAAAGTTCAGAAGACCCAAGTCTATTTTTTTCAGAGTAAGCCAGCCCAATCCTCTGTACGATTAAGTCCATTCTGGATCGTGTCCAAGAGGATGATGCATTTGAGTTCCTCATGGTTGAGCAGTTGGCTCATATTGCCACCTCTCGCCGGTAACTTCAATGACTTTAGTATGGTCCAGCGGAATTCGTCTTCCTTGTGTTTGGCGTCAGTAAAGTGTTCCACAAGTGGGGCATTAGGAGTTTGGCAGCGGATGCGGCTCCTGTGTTGGCAAATCCTTGTTTTTACCTTCTGTGAAGTTTGGCCAACATACATTTTGTTACAGGGACATTGAATCAAGTATATTACATTACAGGTGTTGCAATTAGACAAAGAAGAGCTAGTAAAAGTGATATTATTAAATACTCTTGTTTTTCCTTCAATGGCCATGTCACACACACTGCAATTACCACATTTCACATGCCCGACAACGGGGGGCATGCCCCAAATAGCTTCAAGTGTAGATGCTTGGGTGGGACTTGGTAGTGCTGCTCGCACTAAATGGTCCTTCAAATTCTTACTTTTCTTGAAGGCGAACAAGGGACGCTCAAGTTCAAGTATGCCTGCATTCACCACTGGCCAATGTTGGAGTACCATTTTCCTCATTTTATTTGACACAGGGGAGAAAGTGGTCACACAGGCTAGTCTGTCCTGGGGTGTCTTGTGTGTCGGTGTGAGTAGTGTTTCTCTGGGTCTGTACCATGCTCTCTTTAGGGCATTTTTGACAATTCTCTTTGGGTAGCCCCTGTTTTTGAGTTTATCAGCTAAGATGGCACTTTCTTTGAAATAGTCCTGCCTACAGGAGCAATTTCTCCTAATTCGCAGGAACTGGGAGAATGGGAGTGAGTCGCGCAATGCTCTAGGATGATGGCTGGAATAGTCCAGTAGGGTATTGCGCTCTGTTGTTTTTCTGAAGAGTCGGGTCAAAAGGACTCCTTCCTGGTGAAAAATAGTGAGATCCAGGAAATCAATAGCCAATTTGTCAGATGTTAAGGTAAAATGGAGGCCGCAACAATTATTGTCCATCCAGTGTAGGAAGTGGCGCAGATCACTGACTTCGCATCTCCAAATCATGAAGATGTCGTCAATGTATCTGCGCCACAAACCTATCCCTGGGTAGAACGGGTTCGAGGATGTTAATATTACCTCGGTCTCAATCTCATTCATGAATAATACTGCCAGGTTTGGAGCAAAAATTGCTCCCATGCTTGTCCCCTTTATCTGCTGATAGAACACGCCATTAAATGTAAAAAAGTTCCTTGTCAGACAGATTTCGAGAAGTTGTAAAATGAACTCCGTTGGTATTGTGTGTGGGCGTGGTCGTGTATCCAAAGTCTTCTGAATCACCTTCAGGGCTAGAACCTGGGGAATGTTTGTGTAAAGGGACTCTACGTCCATGGTACACAGGGTGTCTGTCACTGGGTTGAATGGTAAATTTTCAACCAATGAAATCATGGACATAGAGTCTCTCACATAACAGGGCGTGGAGGGGACAAAACCTTTTATGAAATAATCAATAAAGGAACCAAGAGGCTCCAGAATTGAACCGCAAGCTGAAACAATGGGGCGGCCTGGTGGTGACGTTACACTCTTATGGACTTTCGGTAGAGTATATAGTACTGGTGTCCTGGGGCTTGTGATATTCAAATAATTAAACTCTTTCTTGGATAAGAAGCCCTCTGCCATTGCGTCTGTAGTGATTTTCTTTATAAGTTCCTGTATCTCTTTTGTAGGGTTAGCCGCTAGCCTTTGGTAATGTTCCCTGTTATCTAGCTGTCTCTGTATTTCTTGGGTGTACGAGTCAAGGTTTTGGAGAACAATTCCACCACCCTTGTCGGCACTCTTGATGACCAATGAAGTATTCATTTTCAATGTGGAAATAGCCTGTTTTTCCTTCAGTGTGATATTATATGGGGTAAACCTGTGCTTACCCTGCAAAATGGCGAGATCTTTTAATACCAATTTCTCAAAGGTGATTATTTCTTCAGGGATCATGCAAGATGAAGGCAAAAAAGTGGACGGTGGTCGGAAAGGAGTCAGAGCCTTACTCTCTTGGCCAGGATGCAGTTGGAAAAAGGCCTTAAGCCGAACTCGTCTAAAGAACCTCATCAGTTCTGTGTGGAGCTCTAGAAAGTTAGGTGGGGTTGTGGGCACAAAAGTGAGACCTTTCTTGAGGAGGGAAAATTCATCCTCCTTGAGTGAATAGTTAGAAATATTGAAAATAGGAATGGTTTCTATGCGAGAGGGTGGCGAGTTTACCACTGATAATAATTGTTCCTCGTCCGCCGCTCTCCCGCTGGATTGACCCATCTCTGGGTTTTCTTGACCTTCCCTCTCTGAGGGGTGCCTTGTTGGCCCCTCTGTAAAAAAGCACTAGTCCCAGTGTTCTGGTGTGCACCACCTCGTCTGGAGGTGCTGCTACCTTCGCCTGCGTCTGAGTTATCAGACGATTCAGCCGAGGTGTCCGAGAAGCCTACTATGTTCCTGCGTCTATTGAATCTGCCCCAAGGTCTATATTGCTGAGGGTTGGTGTATACCCGATTTGTATAAAAATCCTTTTGTAGGTATGGATATGTCGCCTCAATATTGTATGTTTTTATGTCTTTTTTTATTTTATTTGATTTTTTATTTTGTTCTATTCTATGAAACTCAGCGATGGTTTTATCCACCTGTTCAAGGAGTTTCTTGCTGTCCTCAGTGATATCTGAGTCCTGAATTTGTTTTAGGATGTCTGAGATTTCTACTTCGAGGGATTTAAGGGTCTCAACAGCAATATCTATCCCTAGTGCCAGCCAATGACGTGAGCAAGTTGTTCCTATGTAGCTGAAATTGCTTATGTATTTAGGATTGTCTGTGAAAATCCCAGGTATATTACGGACTTGTAACCCTAGTGGAATTACATCGGCCTTTAGGTAATCTGTTAGCATTAGTATCATCAATTGTAGCCGGACCTGTTTCTTTCTGAGTTTTTCTAACTGTTCGGGTAGTGCGGCATTCTCCTGACTGGGGACTTCTGAGGTATCAGACAGTAGAGATGGGCCCGAGCAGAGTTGTTTTAAATATTCGTCTGTGTAGAGTGGAGCATGACTTGACATAGTGCGATATTTTGGAGGGGATAGAAAGTTTAAGGAAGGAGTTTAGGTATAGGGAGGGGATGGGGGTGCTAGGGGGACCCAAAGCCACGAGGGGTTTTGGACAATGAAGAGCCCTTGCAAACCAGCGTTTGCGCTCAAGTCTTTTCAAAAAACAAGGGAACCCAAAGAAGTACCAAGGACCTTGGGCAATAGATTATTAAAGAAAACAGTGGTCCTTAGAATAAGGAATTTATCAGTACAATATAACATATAGACTCCAATAAGTACTATATCTCAGAGTTTTTCAGTGCCCAGCCGGGCCTGAATTTTAATTTCATGTATGAAAAAAATACAATGACCACAGGGTCTGATTCAGGAGTTGATAGGGTACAAGCCTGCACCTATCCAAAGTACATTCGAACAACGTTCGAGGAAGGAAAAATAGGAGTAAACAAAGAGGAAGCAAAGAAGTTCAGGCAAAAAGAACATGGGAGCCAACTGTCCCTTGCATCATTAATATCATTCACAAGCAAATTAGGACAAACAATAACTGTAACAAAATTAACATAATAGACAGGTTACAGAATTGTCAAAAAGTGTCGACGGCGTTTCGATCCCCCGGCTCCTATTGAACTGGGATCATCATCAGGACTTTCTAATTTATTGCCTGTAAGAACTTTTGTCATAAGCCTGTTTAAAGTAAAAAAGGGAGGAAAGAAAGAGAATTCTTTTTACATATAAAGCACTTAGTTCAGGACTTTTTCACATTCAGACAATATTTCTTGCTGTTCATGCCGAGGGCTACAAACAAGTGGGCGGACCATTCATGAAGGCGACCCGTGGCGAGTGAGTATTGGCCTCATGCAGACATACTGTGTGACAACGGAATTCAATGGCGGCGCACTCTTGTGAATGTAAGTGAAGTGAAGGTGTCAGTTTATATACTTGAAAAGTATTACCGCTTGTGCATACAGACAGTGAAGCACTCGTGGCGAGTTCAAACTGGGGCTAGCGTGTGCCGCAACATGTGTCTAGGTGGTTATCGTGTAAACGTAATAGCCGATTGTTAGACATACCTTATAGCGCAAGGATTACTCTTTTTTATCGAGTTGCAATGAACGTAGTGTACAATGCCTAAGGATTAAAAGAGGCGGGTCAGTTCCGTGGTGAGTCGTTTGCGTGGTGACAAACAGTGGACTAAGGTGCCTAAAATTACCTCCGTTGAGACTCGGTAAACATCAACCTTGCAGAGAACGAATTACTCCCTTGCAGCGAGTTGGAGGTACAATGCCTGGGGATTTAAGGAAGCAGATCAGTTTCGTGGTGGGCCGTTTAGGCGTGCCTGGTGGTGGTATAGATTGCGTAAAAATTACCTCCGTATCTATTTGATGGATAAACTGGCATCAGTCTTTACAATCCATCCATGCCGCAGATTTAAATGATTTGGGTCTTGTGGGGGCAGAGTTTCAATTTGCGCACTCTGTAAAAAAGCGAGGATTACTTATTGTAATATATTAGGAAACGGAGCTGGCGAGGCGAGGGGAGCATAAGTGCGCTCTTACCTTTCTAATGCAGAAAATGCTGCTTGGCTCTACAGTCGAGCAAAATCCAACTCGGCGTGCACAATGGCAGCGAGCCGACTTCTCAGCAATCCGGAAGTGGAGTCCCAGCCGGTGTGAGGTGTTTAAATAAGAGCAGTAAAGGCACATAAATCTATGGCGGCCATCTTGGAACGGTAAAATATATGCTAGCGAAGTGTCTAAGTGCTCACCTTCATGCATGTTTCGTGACTTTTAGGAACAATACCAAAAGAATTTACATTTACAATTATGTCATGTCATTATAGCTTTAATGACATGACATAATTGTAAATGTAAATTCTAAAAGTCACGAAACATGCATGAAGGTGAGCACTTAGACACTTCGCTAGCATATATTTTACCGTTCCAAGATGGCCGCCATAGATTTATGTGCCTTTACTGCTCTTATTTAAACACCTCACACCGGCTGGGACTCCACTTCCGGATTGCTGAGAAGTCGGCTCGCTGCCATTGTGCACGCCGAGTTGGATTTTGCTCGACTGTAGAGCCAAGCAGCATTTTCTGCATTAGAAAGGTAAGAGCGCACTTATGCTCCCCTCGCCTCGCCAGCTCCGTTTCCTAATATATTACAATAAGTAATCCTCGCTTTTTTACAGAGTGCGCAAATTGAAACTCTGCCCCCACAAGACCCAAATCATTTAAATCTGCGGCATGGATGGATTGTAAAGACTGATGCCAGTTTATCCATCAAATAGATACGGAGGTAATTTTTACGCAATCTATACCACCACCAGGCACGCCTAAACGGCCCACCACGAAACTGATCTGCTTCCTTAAATCCCCAGGCATTGTACCTCCAACTCGCTGCAAGGGAGTAATTCGTTCTCTGCAAGGTTGATGTTTACCGAGTCTCAACGGAGGTAATTTTAGGCACCTTAGTCCACTGTTTGTCACCACGCAAACGACTCACCACGGAACTGACCCGCCTCTTTTAATCCTTAGGCATTGTACACTACGTTCATTGCAACTCGATAAAAAAGAGTAATCCTTGCGCTATAAGGTATGTCTAACAATCGGCTATTACGTTTACACGATAACCACCTAGACACATGTTGCGGCACACGCTAGCCCCAGTTTGAACTCGCCACGAGTGCTTCACTGTCTGTATGCACAAGCGGTAATACTTTTCAAGTATATAAACTGACACCTTCACTTCACTTACATTCACAAGAGTGCGCCGCCATTGAATTCCATTGTCACACAGTATGTCTGCATGAGGCCAATACTCACTCACCACGGGTCGCCTTCATGAATGGTCCGCCCACTTGTTTGTAGCCCTCGGCATGAACAGCAAGAAATATTGTCTGAATGTGAAAAAGTCCTGAACTAAGTGCTTTATATGTAAAAAGAATTCTCTTTCTTTCCTCCCTTTTTTACTTTAAACAGGCTTATGACAAAAGTTCTTACAGGCAATAAATTAGAAAGTCCTGATGATGATCCCAGTTCAATAGGAGCCGGGGGATCGAAACGCCGTCGACACTTTTTGACAATTCTGTAACCTGTCTATTATGTTAATTTTGTTACAGTTATTGTTTGTCCTAATTTGCTTGTGAATGATATTAATGATGCAAGGGACAGTTGGCTCCCATGTTCTTTTTGCCTGAACTTCTTTGCTTCCTCTTTGTTTACTCCTATTTTTCCTTCCTCGAACGTTGTTCGAATGTACTTTGGATAGGTGCAGGCTTGTACCCTATCAACTCCTGAATCAGACCCTGTGGTCATTGTATTTTTTTCATACATGAAATTAAAATTCAGGCCCGGCTGGGCACTGAAAAACTCTGAGATATAGTACTTATTGGAGTCTATATGTTATATTGTACTGATAAATTCCTTATCCTAAGGACCACTGTTTTCTTTAATAATCTATTGCCCAAGGTCCTTGGTACTTCTTTGGGTTCTCTTGTTTTTTTAAAAGACTTGAGCGCAAACGCTGGTTTGCAAGGGCTCTTCATTGTCCAAAACCCCTCGTGGCTTTGGGTCCCCCTAGCACCCCATCCCCTCCCTATACCTAAACTCCTTCCTTAAACTTTCTATCCCCTCCAAAATATCGCACTATGTCAAGTCATGCTCCACTCTACACAGACGAATATTTAAAACAACTCTGCTCGGGCCCATCTCTACTGTCTGATACCTCAGAAGTCCCCAGTCAGGAGAATGCCGCACTACCCGAACAGTTAGAAAAACTCAGAAAGAAACAGGTCCGGCTACAATTGATGATACTAATGCTAACAGATTACCTAAAGGCCGACGTAATTCCACTAGGGTTACAAGTCCGTAATATACCTGGGATTTTCACAGACAATCCTAAATACATAAGCAATTTCAGCTACATAGGAACAACTTGCTCACGTCATTGGCTGGCACTAGGGATAGATATTGCTGTTGAGACCCTTAAATCCCTCGAAGTAGAAATCTCAGACATCCTAAAACAAATTCAGGACTCAGATATCACTGAGGACAGCAAGAAACTCCTTGAACAGGTGGATAAAACCATCGCTGAGTTTCATAGAATAGAACAAAATAAAAAATCAAATAAAATAAAAAAAGACATAAAAACATACAATATTGAGGCGACATATCCATACCTACAAAAGGATTTTTATACAAATCGGGTATACACCAACCCTCAGCAATATAGACCTTGGGGCAGATTCAATAGACGCAGGAACATAGTAGGCTTCTCGGACACCTCGGCTGAATCGTCTGATAACTCAGACGCAGGCGAAGGTAGCAGCACCTCCAGACGAGGTGGTGCACACCAGAACACTGGGACTAGTGCTTTTTTACAGAGGGGCCAACAAGGCACCCCTCAGAGAGGGAAGGTCAAGAAAACCCAGAGATGGGTCAATCCACCGGGAGAGCGGCGGACGAGGAACAATTATTATCAGTGGTAAACTCGCCACCCTCTTGCATAGAAACCATTCCTATTTTCAATATTTCTAACTATTCACTCAAGGAGGATGAATTTTCCCTCCTCAAGAAAGGTCTCACTTTTGTGCCCACAACCCCACCTAACTTTCTAGAGCTCCACACAGAACTGATGAGGTTCTTTAGACGAGTTCGGCTTAAGGCCTTTTTCCAACTGCATCCTGGCCAAGAGAGTAAGGCTCTGACTCCTTTCCGACCACCGTCCACTTTTTTGCCTTCATCTTGCATGATCCCTGCGGAAATAATCACCTTTGAGAAATTGGTATTAAAAGATCTCGCCATTTTGCAGGGTAAGCACAGGTTTACCCCATATAATATCACACTGAAGGAAAAACAGGCTATTTCCACATTGAAAATGAATACTTCATTGGTCATCAAGAGTGCCGACAAGGGTGGTGGAATTGTTCTCCAAAACCTTGACTCGTACACCCAAGAAATACAGAGACAGCTAGATAACAGGGAACATTACCAAAGGCTAGCGGCTAACCCTACAAAAGAGATACAGGAACTTATAAAGAAAATCACTACAGACGCAATGGCAGAGGGCTTCTTATCCAAGAAAGAGTTTAATTATTTGAATATCACAAGCCCCAGGACACCAGTAATATATACTCTACCGAAAGTCCATAAGAGTGTAACGTCACCACCAGGCCGCCCCATTGTTTCAGCTTGCGGTTCAATTCTGGAGCCTCTTGGTTCCTTTATTGATTATTTCATAAAAGGTTTTGTCCCCTCCACGCCCTGTTATGTGAGAGACTCTATGTCCATGATTTCATTGGTTGAAAATTTACCATTCAACCCAGTGACAGACACCCTGTGTACCATGGACGTAGAGTCCCTTTACACAAACATTCCCCAGGTTCTAGCCCTGAAGGTGATTCAGAAGACTTTGGATACACGACCACGCCCACACACAATACCAACGGAGTTCATTTTACAACTTCTCGAAATCTGTCTGACAAGGAACTTTTTTACATTTAATGGCGTGTTCTATCAGCAGATAAAGGGGACAAGCATGGGAGCAATTTTTGCTCCAAACCTGGCAGTATTATTCATGAATGAGATTGAGACCGAGGTAATATTAACATCCTCGAACCCGTTCTACCCAGGGATAGGTTTGTGGCGCAGATACATTGACGACATCTTCATGATTTGGAGATGCGAAGTCAGTGATCTGCGCCACTTCCTACACTGGATGGACAATAATTGTTGCGGCCTCCATTTTACCTTAACATCTGACAAATTGGCTATTGATTTCCTGGATCTCACTATTTTTCACCAGGAAGGAGTCCTTTTGACCCGACTATTCAGAAAAACAACAGAGCGCAATACCCTACTGGACTATTCCAGCCATCATCCTAGAGCATTGCGCGACTCACTCCCATTCTCCCAGTTCCTGCGAATTAGGAGAAATTGCTCCTGTAGGCAGGACTATTTCAAAGAAAGTGCCATCTTAGCTGATAAACTCAAAAACAGGGGCTACCCAAAGAGAATTGTCAAAAATGCCCTAAAGAGAGCATGGTACAGACCCAGAGAAACACTACTCACACCGACACACAAGACACCCCAGGACAGACTAGCCTGTGTGACCACTTTCTCCCCTGTGTCAAATAAAATGAGGAAAATGGTACTCCAACATTGGCCAGTGGTGAATGCAGGCATACTTGAACTTGAGCGTCCCTTGTTCGCCTTCAAGAAAAGTAAGAATTTGAAGGACCATTTAGTGCGAGCAGCACTACCAAGTCCCACCCAAGCATCTACACTTGAAGCTATTTGGGGCATTCCCCCCGTTGTCGGGCATGTGAAATGTGGTAATTGCAGTGTGTGTGACATGGCCATTGAAGGAAAAACAAGAGTATTTAATAATATCACTTTTACTAGCTCTTCTTTGTCTAATTGCAACACCTGTAATGTAATATACTTGATTCAATGTCCCTGTAACAAAATGTATGTTGGCCAAACTTCACAGAAGGTAAAAACAAGGATTTGCCAACACAGGAGCCGCATCCGCTGCCAAACTCCTAATGCCCCACTTGTGGAACACTTTACTGACGCCAAACACAAGGAAGACGAATTCCGCTGGACCATACTAAAGTCATTGAAGTTACCGGCGAGAGGTGGCAATATGAGCCAACTGCTCAACCATGAGGAACTCAAATGCATCATCCTCTTGGACACGATCCAGAATGGACTTAATCGTACAGAGGATTGGGCTGGCTTACTCTGAAAAAAATAGACTTGGGTCTTCTGAACTTTCTTTCGGACACAGAGTCATACTGCCACTAATAATGAATTAGTGAAGGAAAACTACTAGTTGGGCTGAAAATGTCACTACCATCTCTTTTTTCTAAGGTCCACTGCACAAAGCTCACAGTACTGGAGCTCACAGGTTAGAACCGCTGTGCGAATCAATACCATCCAGAACGTATTTTACTTGTGCATTTGAAAGCTATAATGACATGACATAATTGTAAATGTAAATTCTTTTGGTATTGTTCCTAAAAGTCACGAAACATGCATGAAGGTGAGCACTTAGACACTTCGCTAGCATATATTTTACCGTTCCAAGATGGCCGCCATAGATTTATGTGCCTTTACTGCTCTTATTTAAACACCTCACACCGGCTGGGACTCCACTTCCGGATTGCTGAGAAGTCGGCTCGCTGCCATTGTGCACGCCGAGTTGGATTTTGCTCGACTGTAGAGCCAAGCAGCATTTTCTGCATTAGAAAGGTAAGAGCGCACTTATGCTCCCCTCGCCTCGCCAGCTCCGTTTCCTAATATATTACAATAAGTAATCCTCGCTTTTTTACAGAGTGCGCAAATTGAAACTCTGCCCCCACAAGACCCAAATCATTTATATCTGCGGCATGGATGGATTGTAAAGACTGATGCCAGTTTATCCATCAAATAGATACGGAGGTAATTTTTACGCAATCTATACCACCACCAGGCACGCCTAAACGGCCCACCACAAAACTGATCTGCTTCCTTAAATCCCCAGGCATTGTACCTCCAACTCGCTGCAAGGGAGTAATTCGTTCTCTGCAAGGTTGATGTTTACCGAGTCTCAACGGAGGTAATTTTAGGCACCTTAGTCCACTGTTTGTCACCACGCAAACGACTCACCACGGAACTGACCCGCCTCTTTTAATCCTTAGGCATTGTACACTACGTTCATTGCAACTCGATAAAAAAGAGTAATCCTTGCGCTATAAGGTATGTCTAACAATCGGCTATTACGTTTACACGATAACCACCTAGACACATGTTGCGGCACACGCTAGCCCCAGTTTGAACTCGCCACGAGTGCTTCACTGTCTGTATGCACAAGCGGTAATACTTTTCAAGTATATAAACTGACACCTTCACTTCACTTACATTCACAAGAGTGCGCCGCCATTGAATTCCGTTGTCACACAGTATGTCTGCATGAGGCCAATACTCACTCGCCACGGGTCGCCTTCATGAATGGTCCGCCCACTTGTTTGTAGCCCTCGGCATGAACAGCAAGAAATATTGTCTGAATGTGAAAAAGTCCTGAACTAAGTGCTTTATATGTAAAAAGAATTCTCTTTCTTTCCTCCCTTTTTTACTTTAAACAGGCTTATGACAAAAGTTCTTACAGACAATAAATTAGAAAGTCCTGATGATGATCCCAGTTCAATAGGAGCCGGGGGATCGAAACGCCGTCGACACTTTTTGACAATTCTGTAACCTGTCTATTATGTTAATTTTGTTACAGTTATTGTTTGTCCTAATTTGCTTGTGAATGATATTAATGATGCAAGGGACAGTTGGCTCCCATGTTCTTTTTGCCTGAACTTCTTTGCTTCCTCTTTGTTTACTCCTAGTTTTCCTTCCTCGAACGTTGTTCGAATGTACTTTGGATAGGTGCAGGCTTGTACCCTATCAACTCCTGAATCAGACCCTGTGGTCATTGTATTTTTTTCATACATGAAATTAAAATTCAGGCCCGGCTGGGCACTGAAAAACTCTGAGATATAGTACTTATTGGAGTCTATATGTTATATTGTACTGATAAATTCCTTATTCTAAGGACCACTGTTTTCTTTAATAATCTTGAATCCAGTGGCCAAGTGAACAAGGGACTCACGTCTGAGCATACCCTGCCACACTTAGGGCGAACAAAGCGATACAAAAGGGGATGATGGACGGAGCGTTTGAACAAATCAAACACTCACCCCCAGACATTTTATATATGCCGGTATCTATGCTGCTTATAATGAATCATTGAAGATTCTGCAAGCAGTGGCTGAAGAAAGAATACGAGAAATTGATCATATTAATTTAGAGAAAACTCTCTATGTAGTTGACAATGGGTTAACGACTCTGTCGTCCAGGATATATTCTTTGGACAGCACAGTATCCTCTACCATAGACATCATGGAACAGGACTTGGTCATGTTGCAACATGGTCTGTCGCAATTACGTTCTGTCATGCTATTAGGCTGTGCGTTACCAAACCTTCATTCAGGCTACGTGCCTTGGCGTTTAATCAATACTATGTCACTGTTTTCAGAATTCCATCTTACTGATAAACAGATCAAACTGGCACAGAGGGGAGCACACTATACAGTGCTGAGCATTGAAAAACTGGAAAGATTGCCATTAACTGTCGCTGAAAAGCCAGCCACAGAATGGATTATACACGGAACAATCACTCTGCCTGTTACGATTTTCCATTTTCAGTATTGCCTAAAACACATACCAGCAGGCACATGAAAGGTTGGGTAAAGAATACATCAAGACATCCTGGGAATTACCATACATACACAGATGTTGGAGTGGGGGGAAAGAAGTGTTTCTTAGTGGTAAAAATTGTGAAAACGCACTAAGTGGTTCTCTCCATTGTCTGGGTATTATTTTACACGGGGCCTGCGATGGTTCCTCTAACAACTTATCCTGCCACCTGCAAGGTACACCAGCTGCGCTGATTGATCCAATTTTTGGACAGCTTTCTAATGGAAGTCACCTTATGTTGAACGATCACAGCTGCTGTGGCATGTTTCCAGGTTTACCCTATCTCGTAACTGTGTCAGCCAGGGTCACTTGCTGTATGCAAGTATTGTTTCCAGAAACCAAGACAGACCGGGAGTCACCTTTATGGCCTTCACTGAACATCTCTTCTATACGAATTGATACTTTAAGCAGAATGAAAGTCATTCTTTTACAGAAAACTGTGCCACTGACCTCGGCCAAAGAGACCTATGATCTGCAAGTCGCAAGGACTTCTGCAGAGATACATGCCCTCTTAACTACAAATTGCCCTACACATTTCTCCGAAATGTTAAGTCGTATCTTAAACATGTCAGATACGAGTGGTATTGTACATGTATTTAAGACAGTTTTTTCGGGACTGTTAGCACCTTTTGAAGCAGTCCGAGGAATATTTCAAAACTCCGTGCCACTCTGTGTTTGGCGATTTGCCTCTCATTTTGGGACTGCAGGGATACTATTTTTTCTCCTACTGCTTCAATATGGCAAGCCAATCCACGAGCCTCACCCGATCACCGTGGAGACCACTCTACTGGCGATGAAGTGTCGTGAGCGCATCGTCCAAATTTTGGGATTAACTCGTTTAAGATAATTAAATACCACATGGTTTCTGTAATTCAGACCAATTTGGCAAGATTGCATCTTACCTGTTCTGCGCTGCCTGCTAGGCGGAGAAGAAAGCGTGTTAGACACCTGTTTCACACTCCCATCAGTCATGCCAACGGATGTTGATACTTTACTTGAACCAGTAACGGCCCATGCACTGTTTTGTCCCCAGCGGCTACCAATTCTGATGACGGCATTCATTGAGATCTCACAGACGCAAAATGCTGACGGTGAGGTACGAGAAACGACAGGCACACAGGTACCATCTGATTCGAACATTGCTAATGCGACCAATGCTCACGGCGATGCTTCACATCTATGTGCGGTTGATCTTCTTAACAAGGTAATCCAACTCTCACCTACTATGGTAGACACATTCTTTACAGACTTAGAAGATTTTATGTTTTCTCCAAAAATAAAACACTGACTTTTGATTTGGCACACAGTGTTCTCAGAGACTCTGAATTGAACCTTCATTTTTTCAAAACAAAGTTCTAACTTTGGGACTCTTTTTTTCTATGATTAACTTTTTTTGTTCCAAATTTGTATTTTTCATTTTTTGGTACAAAGTATTCTGCTTAAAGTAGAACTATTCATAGAGAACTAGAATTCTTTGAAAACTTCCTGGGACAATATTTGACCTTGTCCTCATACCAACAGTTACATGTAATATGACATGAAATGGTTTTGGCACCTTTTTCTTCTGTATTTACAAGCCATTTCATGAATGTATTTTCGTGATTCATTCAGACAGCATTTACAAATGTCAACTATATGCTTGGAATGAAACATTGCTTTAAATGCATACAGCACAAATGCTCTTTTCGTGTACAACCAGTACCAATGCATTTTTTATGTATTTTGGGTGGGCTTTTAACACATCATGTTTAGATATGTTTAACGTGTTTAGAACTTAGTAATGTCGTACATAAGAAAGTGAAGTGGGTGTTGTATGGCATTTTAGATTCACATTGCCCTTATATAGGCATAGTAATCAAGTCCTTATTTAGGCATAGACCATGCAGCTCAAATACAGGCATGGCTACTTCCATCCGTTCACCAAACGTCACAATGATTTCTTTGAAAACCAGCTTAAGCCGTTAGGGACTTCCCCTTGCTTGAATATTGATTTCTCCAAGAACTCAGTTAGTTTTACAATGAACAACTATTCCTTGCCCGACGCAGCTCACTGCAGCAAGTGCCGAAGGAAGCCGACTCTCCAGTTGACTCACTGATCAGGAAGCCGCCCTCCTCTGCTGAGAAATCCAGCTCCAGTGTTTCTGACTCCCCTTGTGGGGTGTTGGGAGATCGAGTCCCGAGAAAGAGATACCAGACCTCCTTCATTCTAACAAGGTATGAACCTAGAGAAAGCTTTAGTAGATTCTTGGCAAAACTAAACCTATGCAAAAGACCATACTAACTTCTTCACTCGTACTAGACCTAGGTTAGGTACATTGGGGTAGGCGTATTTTAGAAACACCAGTTGAGTATTTTAGTCTATTATATTTATGTATGTATTTTTATATGGCTTAGAAACCATACAATGGTATTACAGTATTATTTTATAATGGTATTCTCGCTGTACGCATTATACTTTGCATTCTGTCTAATGATTGTAGCAGTTCACCTCTCTTGTTCAATAAACCTTTTATTGAAAATGCCCATCTCTCTATTTCTCTGCAACTCTGTAGAAACGAAGCATGCACAATTGACTGAGTGAACTAGTTATCTATTGTTTCCACGACTCTCAGAAAATATATTCTTATTCTTGGGAAACAAAGTTGTCATGTTTATGCCGTTGTCAGAAACTAATCCCTTCTTGTGTATTCGAGAAAGTTTCTAGTGACCTCTGAGCTAGCTGGCACACACAATTAAGTTTAGTATATTCGATAGAGACCTATTGACATAAGTCCTACGTTAAATCTATAGGATATAATATTCCAATGCGCAGCGCCTATTGGGAATAATTGAACTTCACTACAAGGGGGCATGGTGTTAAATAAATATACTAAAAATGGAGAAGGTCCCTTATTTGTTGATATTGCAGCTGCCTCTCTGGTGAGTAGCTTGAAACTAAGGCAGGTTAGGGATAGGTCTTAAATATATGTAATCAATACAAGAAAACCTTTTCTTTCCATAGATCAGGATGATAATTTCACTAGAAAACACAGATTAGTTGTTGTCCAGTTTTGAGAAACTAATAATTTGTATTTGTGACTTACAAAGCAGCTTGATGAACATGACATTGTGCATTTCATACTTATATATTTAAAGCAAACTATTAATCTATGTCACTGGCCACAGCAGGGTACATGCACACAATTGCTGAAACATTTCTGGTCCTCAAGAAGGCACAAAAAGGCAAAGTCCGAATGGGTCACCACTGTGGCCTATGTCCTTCCCCTATTAGTCCCTTACCTGCCTCACAGAGCCTTAAAACATTCAGCTTATGGAAGAGGCATCTGCGTAAATTATGGGCCGCATAAAAGCAGAGGCAGTGGTGTTTTGGTCACCATCCTCTCCCATGATGACCAGCTTGTTTGTTAGGATAGGTGTGCTTTTTAGAGGTCAGCAGAGTTTATGACTTCAACACTTTGGCCCCTCTGGCCCGTTCTATGCATTTGGTTGCACAGGCAAGCATTCTGCATGTTAAACAGTTGCCACAACCAGGTTACTAAGCAGCCTTCAACTAAATGCAATATTGCTAGATTGTGGGAGAAAATGAGAGAGCTTCTGCACCCGCTACTTTAAGGTGTGGATGTGGTGCTATGTGAGCAGAGGGAAAATGGAAAAAATGACCAGCAAGTTTTCTCTTTCCTCTCCAAGGCAGGAGTCATAACTGTGTTTTCAGCCACACAATGCCCACCTAACTATGTTATCCAATAGTACTGGATGAGTTCCAGGTTCAGGTAATAAGGTTGTCTGGGTCTCAAGGTAATTAGCTGTGGGCAAGAAGGACACCGCAGGCTGACATCACCAGTGCCACTGTACCGCACTGAAAAATGCTTCTAGATAGCATTGGCTACTCAGGCATATAAATGAAATATTTGGACTTATGTTTCAATATATGTTTGTCAGGTGAACAACACTTTCTCTGATGCAATAAAGAAGGCAAGACTTGCAGGCTATGCTTCTTTAGACAAATGTGGAACTAGTGATACAATGACTGTCAGGACTAATTTTTGTTTCTCGTAGACCCCAGGCATTGATGATCTCTTATGACATTTTGGACTCTATCCATTATGTTGAGAAATTGCTTGGCACACGAGCCTCAAATCTGTCCTACAGGATACACCCTGGTATATTTAAAGGATGATAGCAGACCTTGAAAAACCTGATTGTGTCATAAATCCCTTATCAGAATAATGTTCTATAATTCTATTGTTTGGGTTTATTTTTTATAAATATCACATCATGCTCTTTTTTAAATCTTAGCATGGTTGCTGTGGTCATTCGGGGAGTTTGCAAATTATTTACTTTGTTTATGATTTAGGTAAAACCTTGGTAATAATCACATACCAACACAGACAGTCTGTCATTGGCCCTAGCGTTAAGAAGGAGCTGGGCCCCCTGGTGGTGTTTTAAGGTACACAATACAACAACAATAATAATGTTTCAGTGGGCTTCTCATGCCTCTAAACCCCAGTGCCACTGCACCTGCTGCACCAATTGCAGCCATGCCCATGGAATCACAGTGAGATTGAGAGTAATGTTCTGCATTTTGGGGATACTGTTTTTGGTCCGAATGTTATTTCTCTAGAAGCTGTGGCACAAAACTAAGTATGTCAATTCTTTGAGTAATACAACTGAACTTTATACTGCCAAGAACTCATTACGATATCAGAGAGGTGATAAAGTCTATGTTAAAAGGTTTTGATTTCAGCTTTAATTTATTTATTTTGTATTCTGCCTCCTGGCTCAAAAGATAATACATTACCTTGCTTGTAGATTTTATTGACACAAAGATTTGGGAGGTAAACATACACAGTCCAGAGTGCTATAAATAGGTGGAAGTGTGTGGGGCCTGATTGGGTGCATTTGGCGTAGGGAAAGGCATCAAATGCAGAATAGGTCATCCATACACCAGCTCCAACAGGCTCCCACAGTAGTATTGAAGACTGGCACCACAAGGTGGTAGCCTCAAACCAGAACTCGTTTGAGCAATCAAAGAAAGTGAGAGCTGAACTCACAGGCAAAGAATCATTGCAGCAGAGCTGCATTAGTATGCAAGGTATCCGGGGTGCAGCCATACTCGGCTGAATGCAGGGAAAATTTGAAAAACATATTTAACACAGACTTCAGAAAAATAATTGTAATACATTTTAATACATGTCAATTTATTAAAGAATTCATCCAAATTAATGGTAATAGTACTTCAGCATTTTGATTTTGTGTCCTACATTAAAAATACATGTGTAAAATATTTTTACATTCATTTTTAACATAAAAATATTTGTTAAGAATTGTTTTTTACTTTCCCCTATTCTTTCTCATAGTGAGACTCTGCAATCAGTTGTGATCTCCATAGAGCAAAGAATAGGGAAAATAAAAAAAGCATATTTATCTGAAAAAATATTTTAAAAATATTTCTGTCAAATTATAATGTAAATTCATTTAACATATTTATTTTCAGAGTAGTACAAAAGAACAACAAGGGACAGTATTTTTTTAGGTAATTTTGTAATAATTTAGAGATACTTAATTAAATTAAAATTATTTTGCTGAAATTTAAATTAAATGATACATTCCCCAAAAAGGAAAACAATGTTTTAAATCTTTTAAGTAATTCAATTATATTTAAAAAAGTGACTTTGCTTTTTACATTCACAATACTTGTTAAAATATTTTGAAATTAAATTTTACAAATGTGCTATTTGTATTATTTTAAAATCATAGTATATTTATTTATGATTTTAACTATATGAATAATGTAATTCATGGTTATTTCCATACGGGGTTTCATTTAAAGTCTCTTTATCCATTTTGTCCTATTGGATGGTGTTTCAGTACATGTGGTTGGCCATTTGTGGTGTTGGACTTACTACTAATTACACTTGTAAATTTCATCCTTTTTTTCAAGGGATGGAGACATGTAAGTTAAACTTTTTAAGTAATTTATACTGAGGTTTTGCGGATAACTAAAAAGTAGTAAACCTACTTGAAAGTGTGAATTACTGAAAAGTGTAAGTTACCTTTGTGAATTAGCCCTCTTTGGGAATCTTAACTACTTCAAACATTTCTGAAGAAGCAAGTGAAAATGAAAAGGCCGCACCAGATGACAGTTGTACACCAAGTCACCATAAACCACTTCTCAGAAACCTGCGATGACAAATCTGCCGCAGGAGAAGACCTACAAGAATATGAGGAGGACATATTTAGTTTTACATTATGTTTTTTTTATGTTTTATGTGCAACATATACCAGAACAATCTAGCTTCAAAGAGCAAGTTAGGAGAAAAAGAGGAAGAGGAGGAAGCATTAAATAACACTTGTATATTAAATAAAATGCAAGAAGAAACAATACAAACACATCTAGATTTCCTTGCACAACCAGAGAGATTCCATTCAGCAGAAGCTTTTTCAGGCGTTATCAGCTTGCTCATGAATAACGCAACATCTAGAGACTTTGAACCAAAATACGCATCCAGATCCAATGACTCTCTTGATGGCTCTCACCAATGCAGGCATCTCTAGAAGTACCTTGGATAAAGTACAATTATTACAACTGAGACCAAGGCTAACACTGGTGCCTACAAAGACTAGCATTTAGGCCTATGGAGGCACAATACAGTTACCACTTCCTGGATTGAACACAAAAACTACTAGCCACCAAAACAACCAAGTTGAAGGAATGATCTTTAGAAAAGGAAAGGAATTTAGTATGCTAGTTAGCTGCCCTAATGCCTAGGATTTAGGGCTAATATTTATAACCCCAACATTGATGAATGTAGCATTGAAGGCATCACTCAAGATGTCAACCACTTGTTTAAAGGACTTCAATACCTTAGGTTGAAAATCGTCAAGCTGCACATTGTTCCTACTTTTAAAGTGACACCTCTGAGACTCAGGAGAGTGTGTTTCCAGATTTGACTGCTGATGAAAAATAAACTAGAGAAATTAGAAGCACTAAGGGGCATACTTACAAGCCCCTATAGCCACAGGAACACCACTTTTACTGATGTTCCTTAGGCGATAAACCCTTTCCCCGTATTTACAAGGAGGTGTTAAGCAACTTTTTAAATTGGCTTAGCACCGCCTTGTAAATTAGGCCCCTTTTCATGCTACACATAGAGTGAAAGGGGCGGGCAATGGGTGTTGCAGTGGGCGTTCCCCCGCAACACTCATTGAGTTTGATGCTGCCCCCTATTTACAAGGGTGGCGTAAATAGGAGGCATCACCTAAATTAAGACTAGTGAAAACCTGGTTTTCACATGGGAAAACAAGGAGAAATGCTTAATTTCTCCTTGTTTTTGCCGTTTCTATTTGTGCGGCATTGGTCAGAAAACATAGAAACAGCAAATCACTGTGAATGATTTTTCATGTGCAGTGAGGCGACCCTTCCTGGACATAAAGAATTATTTATAATATGATGATTGACTACTTCTATGTTTCCTGCACAATGCTGCACACGTAGAAGTAACAAATCGCCATTCTGGATTGTGTATGTGTAGGACCCCTTCCTGCACATAAAAAAAGCATTCCCTCAACTGAGTTTAGCGCCAGCGCTAGGGAAAACACAGGGATATGATTGATGTACCATTGTAAATACGGTGCATCTCTGCATATTCAGAATAGCAGGGCATGGTGTAGCAATTTTTGCTTAACGCACTCTTCCCCAATCCCTTGCAAATATGCCCCTAAATAACTTTTCAGAGTTTTAGAACACCGTCCACAAGACAATCCATAACCGAGCATCACAGGTGTCTCTGAGCAACCCTACTGAGACTGTATGCTCACATTACACCATTGAAAATGTAAGGGGCATATTTACAACAAAAGTGGCGGGGCATGGGTTAGCTCCAAAATAGCTAACGCAGCGCTCCGTCACTTTAGAAACACAGGGATGCACTCTATTTGCAATAATATGGTACACCCCTGCATTTCTCCCTGCTCCTAGAGCCAATGCAGGCACGCTTGCACCATAGTATAAGGGTGCCTGTGGTGAGGGAATGATTGTATATGTGCAGGAAGGTGTCCTGTCCAGCACATAAACAATCTAGAATGCCGATTTGAAACTCCTATGCACAAGACAGCACACATATAAGTTGCAAAATTGTCAATTTTAAATGATTGTCTATGTGCAGGAAGAGACCCCTTCCTGCACATAAACAAACATTCATGGCCTTTTGCTGTTTCTCTTTGTGCTGCAAAATGATACAACAGCAAAAACGAGAAGTAATTAAGCATATCTCCTTGGCTCGCCATTTTTTTGAGGGGGAGTTTTATATCGAACAAACTTGAGCCAAAGGTATCAGAGCGCTTTACATGAGCACCAGCTGCGTTACAGACAGACACATTACATTTTTTAGGCATAGGGAGATTAAGTGATTTGCCCAGAATCACAGGATGTTGAGTGTACCTGCTGAGACTCGAACCCGGTTCCCCAGCTTCGAGGTTGACACCCTTAGCCATTAGGCTATATCATCTCCCCTGATAAGACAAGGTTTTCTCTGGTCTTAATTTTGGCGCATCCCCATATTAATGACATGCTTGTAAATATGAAGTAGCGCAAAAATCAATGGGTGTTGTGGTAGAACACCCACCGCAACACCCTTTGCCAACCTCTTTCATGCTAAGTATTGCATGAAAGAGTGCCTTATTTACAAGGCAGCTTTAAGCCACGTTAACGCCACCTTGTAAATAAGGCAAAGGGCTTATCGCCACAGGGACGCCAGTAAAAGTGACTTTCCTGTGGCAAAAGGGGCTTGTAAATATGCCCCAACGTTCCTTAAAGATAAAAAAAACATTTTTGGGTATGTAAAAATATGGATGAATAATGTATGTGTAGTTAATCAAAACCATTACAATCTATAGACAATTAAGACAGAGAAATATTAGCAGATATTAAAACAATAACATTCGTTGCCCTTTTTCTAAAACAAAAGATCAACCACAGGGCGCGCGTCCATATGTTCTCGTGTATATCCTCCATTGTTTGCCAATGCTGAATTTAGCTATGTGGGAACAACAAAAACATGGCCATAATAGCAAATATAGCAACTTCAAGTATAACACAACTCTTTGTAAAAACGCTGCTGGGTCTTGTCCTACCGCAAATAAATCAATTTTAGTCACGGAGGCATGTTTATGTATATATTTTTAACATTTTTCACTGTTTATCATACTAGTTTAACTGTCCAGACGCTATCTCCATAAATGTAATAAACATATTTACTAGATGCTTATGCTCTCTCTTTAATCACAATACAATAGCGGCGGCAGCTGTGTGTTAAAATGATTAAAGAAATCACGCAGGCACCTCTTACATTCTATATTGCGGGGAGGAATGAAATGCGTGCAGAAGATGCCATTTTGTGGTCACAAAGTCTACATTTTCTCAAAGGAGGATAATGAAACGTCGTTAGTAGAAAATCAAAAGTTTGAATCAATCTAAGCATTAACAATATTAGCTTCTGTTTGTGAGACGCAGGGTATGAATCGCTCAAACATTTCTGACTGTATGCTTCGCTATATGAATTTATCTCAATCTTGGCAAGAGTTTTCTTTAGCTTCCGTAAAGGAAATTAGTTTTATGGCAATATTTAGTCACTTTGATTTTAAATAAGTGAAAGGTAGAGAAGACTTCCAAAGCTGATTAACCCTCAAGAACTCTAATGCAATAATAAGATATTTTTCCACTGGGGAGTCTCATTTTAGTTTCCTATGGCATTTTCTTTCCTGAGATGATTCGTCGGTGTTCATGAATTTATGGCAGATTTTTACAAACGAGACTTCCATTGCCCATGTTTGTTTGTTTAAACTATATTCCAGTCTAATTTTTGTCTAAGAAGTGAGCTGTGGAATTTTGAACTGTGATCCATATGTATTACATTGGCTATAGATTAAAACACTGTAAGCTTTCCTTAAACGCCTCTATGTCATAGGCTAGTGACTGAGGGCCTGAATTAGAGTTTGGTGGACAGGGACGTGACCATCTGTCGTATCGCAAGTACAATATATCTCAAATATCCAATGGCAATGGCATCCAAAGGCACAGCTGACAAGATATCCATCCTTTTTACAACAGAGTAACCTAGCCACTGAACTTTAGATCAGGCTTTTGATCTTGACTACACACAATATCAGGTCAAGTGAAGCATTACTGACCCTCTTTGGTAGAGCACTCAGGGCAAAGTAAAGAGAGTTAGTCTATGGTTTTAGTGATGAGCTTTCTCAACTGGGCCCTATTACGATGGTGGTCGGACTTGCTTCTAACCAACACGTCTTGGTATGGGAACCGATCGATCGTAGGTCGCAGTTCAGAATACCGTATTACAGGGATAGCACATGGTGCGATCGTAAACTTCCATTTCTCTATGTGGGCTTGTGCGGCAGGCGGAAACCTCCCGCAGCATGAGCTTCCATAGAGAAATGGGAGTTTGTTTAAATCCCTGCACTGTGTGGCAGGCACCGGTGCAGGGATTTGGCACCCCCCAGCCAAAAACTGTAGGTCGACTGTAGGAAACAGAGGGATTGGGGCCCTGCTAGGGGCCCCCAAAGTCGCTTTCCGACAGCCTTTCCATGTCAGAAAGCTTGACATAGAAAGGCTGTCGGAAACCAACATCATAATCCATACGGCGGAACAGCCATAAGTAAGGGATTATGATGTGTATCCGACAGGCCGACGGGCTCCTTGAGCCATCGGAACACGGTTCGATTTACACTTCGACTGCCAATATTGAAATTAGCCGGTCAGACTGTTAACTTACGTTGTTGGTTAGTAAGCCTCCAATGACCAGCCGGAGGCTTACCGACTGAGAAAGTAATGAGGCCCAGAATTTTTATTTATGGATGTACGATGTTACAACGCGATCATTTAGATCGCTGTACATTACATCTCTGGTTTTACAACGCAACTTGTTACAACGACTTGCGTAGTAGGGTTCTGGACTTAGGAATGGTATGATTTACTATTCCAACTCCAGCCTACGTACAGTAGGGAAGGTGGTGGAACTGTACATCACACTATTCCTTAGTCTAGAGCGCCCTCCACTGCAAGTTGTGGTAACGACTTGCTTTGTAAAAGCAGCGATGTAAATGTATTGCGCTGTTTTGACCGGGTTGTTAAGGTTGTTTCCCGTATTTATATGTCATACACCCATTTATTTATTCGTATATCAAAGATTACTACTTTGATTGTTCTTAAATTTACAGCCATGTGGTTATTTTTGGTTAAATTTTCTGAGACTGTCATTAGTCTTTGAAGGCTGATTGCTGTTTCAGGTAAGGTGGCACTATATCATCCACATACCTCAATGGTATTATGTGCTGATTTCCTACTTTAGGAGAGTTTGAAGTAAAGCTATTAAGCTTTGTATTTAATGCTTTCATATATGAGTTAAAAGAACACCAGCTAAGGCCACAGTTTTTTCCCAGATGAGCTTTAATCTAGTCTAGTATTTGAGTGTAGCATTTCAATTGCACAAAGTAAGGGGGCTGGCATGCCTCTTTGTTTTTTTTTTGCCACAGATGATTTCTACTGATCTTATAAAATGCTAATTTAAAATCTGTGAAGCATGCATACAAGAGGAATCTTATGTTTAGTTGTTCAACAATAATTGGAAGCGCCAAAATATTATTAGCTGTTCTGGCTAATGGTTGAAATCCAGTCTTATTGACGAGAATGAGCCTGGATGCAGAGATCCTAGTCTCAAGAACTTTCAGGAAAACATTTGTAAAGCATTGGCTTCCACATCCAATGCAGCCATAAGGCTACAACTGCCAGGATCGAAGCCAGGTCCTTTGATATATAAAAAGAATGCAATACTGAGGGGCAGATTTATGAAGGCCTTGCGCCGCCGGTGCATCACTTTTTCCCATGTTAAAAATGACGCACCGGCGGCGCAAGGCCTTCATAAATCTGCCCCTGAGTCTTTATTGCCAAGACAGTTTTTTCAGGCAACGTGTAAAAAGAGGGTTAATTATTTCTGTCCAGAAAAAATCTGAATTGTATTTAAACAGGGCAGTGAGTAGGCCATTTGACCCAAGAGCACCATCGGGCATACTCTTTTCTTACATTGTTATCATCTTCAACTACACGGGAGCAAAAGAGAAAGCCAAGCTTCTCCTTCAAGATGAGCTGATATGTTTAATCCAGGCATCTGGTGGAATGCTGTTATCTTTTTAATAAAACAGACCTTTTCCGTTCCTATTTATAAAGGGTTACAATTTCCGGGGGTCTTTGTTGTACTTTGAACAGATCAAAGCTGCCTTTTTCTTCTTGGTCCATTTTTGCTCTCTTATCGTCTGGTGTCAAAACTTTCCATCCAGAAAAAATGGTCACAAATTGCGCACCAACAGTGTGCAAATGGAAAGTAATTTTGTGAACTTGCCTATGTACTAATAGATCAGTTCAAACAATTCTGAATCATTGTGGGACACAATCAAAGGAAGTAGATTGTAAACTGGAACTACAATTGGATGTTATCAAGGGGTGGTGGCCTGCTGGGGTCAGCAGGCCACTATGTTAGCGATCTAATTTTAGACAAGTCAACTTTTTTTTAATAAAGCCTGATTTCCCTTAAAGATACTGAGCTGCATTTACAAACTACTTTTTGTTTGTTTGTACCGCTGTCTACTCCCTCAGCCAACTGTTTTTAACATTCACAAAAGAGAACGGTTTGTAAGGGGACCCCTTCCCATTTGCGAATGGGTTAACACCTCCTTTGAGGTGTCAATACATGTTAACATTTTGTGAGTTTGGCAGCAAAACATTATTAATAATTTAATGAATTGCAAGTTAAAGGGGATGCCCTAAACATTGCCTTCCCGAAAGTGATTTGTTATGGGTTTCTAAACCAGTTTTGCGATTCAGTTACTTGTTACTAAAACAGAAAATGAGTTTACTACATAACAAATGGCCATTTTACGGTCTCAAACCGTATGATTTTGCAAATCATTGGATTTGTGACTGCCAAATGGTTGTAAGTCAGGCCCTAGATCGCTTTCTTATATTTTTCTGTTGGGTCTCTCAACTTCAATGCCTGATTTATATCGCATAGTGATGTTTAATTTTCTGAGTTTCAATATT
The DNA here is from genome assembly GCF_964261635.1 of Lissotriton helveticus. NCBI lineage: Eukaryota > Metazoa > Chordata > Amphibia > Caudata > Salamandridae > Lissotriton > Lissotriton helveticus. The sequence continues at coordinate 1,197,689,161 of NC_136059.1, forward strand.
TAATTTAAATGTACCTTCCAACAAAGCCTCTGTGAACCAATAATTGCTACAATATGAACAGTTTGCTTTTTTCCTAATTATGTTACATTGTTATCAATTTTTGGAATAGATTAATCAAACATTTCAATTCACAAATCCAACTGAGAGCACTTCAAGGTGTCTTAACTTGACCAACTCTGAATTCTCTGGTGTAGTTTTTCAATTATCATACAATTTCATTGCATTTTCATTATAGGCTTTTCTTTTCATTTACTTTATTCTAGAAGTCCTCCAAAGAAAGGGGGAGCATCCAAGACAACGTTAGAATTTCTAATGCTGAATATTTGTTGTGCATGATCAATACTGAATCTTTTCAGAATGGTAAAGTTACTAATTTTGAAAAATAGTTAGATAGAACTGAAGGAATAGTGCAACACTGCCATACGCTTTGGAGAAATAATAATGAAAGTCATCTGTTAGATAGAACCGACAATTTTAGGGTTTGAGTGCCAATAGCATGAAAGAAGAAAGGAATATTTTACCTAGACGGTATCTTCTGTGAACTACCATAATTTGATAGGCGATCACCCAAAGACCATTATGTCAGTGAGGTAAATTATCCTCCATGGTTTTTGCATAAAATTTTTAGCTAGAAAAGTCTGTAACAAGCCATAAGGTGTCATTAAAATTGTGTTTTAGCTTACTAAGATTGGTCTGGAAATCATTAACTGAGTGTTTTCTTTAAATGAAGGATTGATAGACACATGTCAAATATGAGAAGCATTATTGCTTGCTACCCATTCTAAAATGTTCAATGTCCAAGGCCAAAACCACTAGCCTAGTTATTTTTAAATCAAAGTGCAAAGAAATGTGGATAGCCCGGTGTTGTCCAGGTAAGGCATCAGTGCTGACTTTAAAAAAGCTGAGGACATACAGAATGCTGGTGCCCTCCCAGAACAGCAAAACACACAAGATCATGAACGGAATGTTGCACAATGGCAAAACATTCACCCCCATGGCCATGTCTGAACTGGGGTGGCGGAGTGAGCTAAAGAACGGTGATAGATTAAACCCAGATCAGTTGACTGGGGGTGAGTGTTTGTATTGTCAACGCTCCGTCCATCATCACCTTTGGTTTTTCTTTGTTCGCCCTAAGTTGGCAGGGTATGCTCAGATGTGAGTCCCTTGCTCACTTTGCCACTGGAGTCAAGCAAGCCCGGCTGAAGATGGCTGTAATGCCAGAAACCGGTCCTGGGAAGCTTGATTCCGGTCAAGGGAAGACATGGCTTGGCAGTTCGGGCTGGACTGTTCCCATGAGGCACAGGGTCAGACTGATTTGCATATGGCCATGTCTGAACTGGGGTGGTGGACTGAGCTAAAGAACGGTGATGGATTAAACTCAGATCAGTTGACTGGGGGTGAGTGTTTGTATTGTCAACGCTCCGTCCATCATCACCTTTAGTTTTTCTTTGTTCGCCCTAAGTTGGCAGGGTATGCTCAGACGTGAGTCCTTACTCACTTTGCCACTGGAGTCAAGCAAGCCCGGCTGAAGACGGCTTGATTTTTACATTGTTAAAAGTTATTTCGCTGCCTTCTTTCGCTGGTGGGCATGTTCTACAATTACCACATTTGAAGTTTCCAATTACTGGATTATTACCTGTGATGCTTTTTTGTACATATTTTTTTGGAGCTGGCATTCTAGATCTAACTGCCATGTCTTTGATATTTTTATTTCTTCTGTAAGCGAAGAGAGGTCTGGGCAATTTTTCTTGTTCTGATTTATTGATATTAAGTAAGTGCCAGTTAGAGTATATAATCTGGCGTACTTTATTGTTCATTAATGAATGTCTAGTCACAAAGACTAGATGATCGTCTTTTTCTGATTGATTATCTTGAAGCAGATGTTGACGATCATAGAATCTGGCTCGTTTGAATGATTCACGGACAAGTCTATGGGGATAGCCACGTTCCTCAAACTTTTCTTTCATTGAAACTGCTTGCTTGTCAAAATCTTTCAGCTTTGTACAATTACGTCGTAGTCTCAAGAATTGACTAAACGGTATTCTATTTTTCTGATTTGGAGGATGAAAGCTTTGATAGTGGAGCAATGTATTGCGGGCAGTTGGTTTGACATATAAATCAGTGAAAAGCTGGCCTTGATCGTGTTTTATTTTGATGTCAAGAAAATCGATTTCCTTATTGCTAATATGGGATGTGAATTTGAGGTTATGATCGCATGCATTCAACCAAGATATAAATTCGTTTAGCATGTCTTCATTGTCATCCCAGACAAAAATCACATCATCGATGTAACGTGACCAATAAAAGATGGATTCAAAGAAGGGTGCCAATTCATTAAAAATATGCTTATTTTCAAAGTATGCAACATAAATATTGGCAATAGTGGGCGCACAGGAAGTGCCCATGCTTACTCCTTTGATTTGCCTATAGAGTGTTCCTTTGAATTCAAAAATATTGTCTTCCAAAACTATTCTAAGGCAGTCTAGAATGAAGTTGGCATTACAATCAATCTCAAAAGTGTCTATAAACCATTTGGTTGCTATGATGGCACCATTAGTAGAAATGTTAGTAAAGAGGCTTTCGACGTCTAGCGTCAATAGCCATTGTCTACTTTGTTGGAAAGGCGTGCCCTCAAGTTGGTTGATGATGTGGCCAGTATCTTTTACATACCCTGGTATTGCAGATATGTATTGTCTTAGAATTGCATCTAGGTATTTAGATATAGGCTCAGTTACACTGCCTATGGTAGTCACAATTGGTCGAAAGGGAGGGTCTGTCTCATTTTTATGCACCTTCGGCAGACCGTATATGCTTGCCATCCTAGGTTTATCGATATTCATGTAATCAAATTCTTTTTTACAGATATCTCCATCAGTTAATGCTTTGGAGATCAGTCTATGTATTTTTTGTTTTATCTTTGCAGTTGGATCTTTTGCAATTTTTGTGTAAAAAGTGGTGTCGCTAAGCATATCTTCAATTTTATGTACATACTCGGAGGTGTCCAGAATCGCTATCCCCCCTCCTTTGTCACATCCCTTAACTGTAGTTACTGAGGATTCTCTTATTTCTCTTAAAGCATGGTGTTCTTGGATAGAGATGTTAAAAGGGGTCTTCGGTATGTATCTAGTAGCTATTTCCAACTTTTTAAACACAACTTGCTCAAAGATACGAATTTCAGGAGTTACCTGGTCAAGTGTAGGTGTGAAGACCGATTTAGGTGAAAGCCCAGATTTATTTCTTTCAGACACAACGATGTTATCTGTATCTGAAAAGAAGTCTTTTAAACGTATTTTTCTGAAGAAGGTCATTAAATCATTGAAGAGTTCGAACTTATTCAGTCATGAGTGAGGCACAAATGTCAAGCCTTTAGATAGGGCTGAAATTAGGGCACCATCAATTTTTTGTTTACTCTAATTGAATATTGGAATACTCTTCATTCCCTCCAGTAACGGGCATTCCGTGTTTCTAGATACCTGTTCGAGTTGGAAGGTTGATGTTCCTGGAACTGAGGTTGGTACTGAGGTTGATATTGTTCGAAGTATTGGCCTCGCGTTTGATATGTCTGACGTGGTTGATACTGTGGTTGTGGTCTGTATTGTGGCCGATATCGTGGTCGCCAATTCCCCCGACCTTGGGGACGTCTCCCTAAAAAAGACCGTGGTCTTGAATTGTACCTATCTCCTTGGTTCTGATATGGAGATGAGCTACCAGTACTATCAGAATCAGATGTATTGGAGAAGGTAGTTGTCTTTCTTTGTCTATTGTCTGTGGATGGATCTTGAATGTTACCATCTAATAGAGAGTAGTAACCATCTGCTAGGTATGGATAGACATTTTCTTTACTATAGTACCTGAGATCTTTTTGAAATTTATCTAGTTTGCGTTAAGGAGGTAATCAGTATAAGAACCTAATTCAGTTTCTAGCTCTTCTAATTTTTTCTTGGCATCAAGTATGACATCAGATGATTTGATTTTATTTTCTAGATCTAGAATTTCCTGCATTAGGTCTAGTAATACCGTTTTGGCTGTCTCCACAATTAACATCATTATATCTCTTGAACATCTATTTGCAATGAGCGACCATTTTTCCAGGAATTCTCTTATATGTACAAATAGACCCGGAATATTTTTTATGTGTAACACTTGGGGGATCACTCCGGCCTTAAGGTAATCAAGAATATATTTACCATGTAATTCAATTCTTCTAGATTTTTGTTTAAATCAAGAAGTTTTTTAAGATCTTCATTTTGATCAGGGTTAGTAGAGCTCACATTATCAAAATTGATAGCTGCTCCCACCATAGTTTCAAAGTCTTCATCTGAGAAACCAAAGGATTTCAGATTCGACATATTGGGTATTGCAGTCTTTATTTGTTTAAATACCTTTTTTACATATGTAAAACTAGAAAGATTATTTATTTTTTGAAAAAAAAGGGAAATTTATTTAAACAGTTGTGAATATTGTCTTACATGTAAAAAGTATTAATCAAATTAGGAAATTATAGAAGAAGGAGGTTTATTCTAACAAGAAGGAAAATAGAAATATTTTTTTTTTTAAAAGAAAAAGAAAGTCAGCAAGTAGAGATACAAATGAAGAGAGGGAGAAGGTGAGTTCACAAAGGGAGGTAATTAACAGGTCATCGTATATACAAAGAACTATTACACTAAAGCTAGCTACAACCAATTAAACCAAAATTAAATATTTAACTCCCCTCATGGTCAGGCCATGAGACACAATGCTTGAAAAATATGGGACCCCTACTAAGGAATGCGTTTCCTACTCGTAGGGAAAATTAATCAATTGTGAAAAAGAGAACAGTAGCCAAACACATTATTTCATAAATGCCAGAAAGGTGAACATCTGTAACAGTTTTTAGACACAAACCAACATGTAAGAAATCTATTTACTAACTGATTATTATAAAAATAGATTTTGTTTATTTAATTTTTTTCAATTTTAGATATGCTTGATATCTTTTTAAGAGCATTATTATTGACACAATACAATAATTAGATAAATAAACAGGGGAGAGTAAAAAAACTGTTACAGATGTTCACCTTTCTGGCATTTATGAAATAATTTGTTTGGCTACTGTTCTCTTTTTCACAATTGAAGACGGCTATAATGCCAGAAACCGGTCCTGGGAAGCTTGATTCTGGTTCAGGGAAGACATGGCTTGGCAGTTTGGGCTGGACTGTTCCCATGAGGCACAGGGTCAGACTGATTTGCATATGGCCATGTCTGAACTGGGGTGGCGGAGTGAGCTAAAGAACAGTGATGGATTAAACCCAGATCAGTTGACTGGGGGTGAGTGTTTGTTTTGTCAACGCTCCGTCCATCATCACCTTTGGTTTTTCTTTGTTCGCCCTCCCAGAACAACCAGTGGTTTATAAATTCATGACCTTGGTCAACTATTGTGGGAGATTTATCCCAAACTTAGCAACATTGACAGAGTCCCTTTGAACCCTGCCTGGGCCCACTCAGCATGGTTGGGATCTAAGGAAGAATGGTGTTTAAAAGCAACAAAAATGCCATGCTTCTATCTGCTGCCAATACATTTACCCTTGCAAAAATACAGAACTTGTGGGATGCACTAATTTTTCTCTTTACCTGGATAGCTATGACTTCAAAGTAGTCAGAGACTACATACAACAAATTCACTTTTTCCTCAGCAGGTACACCTCATCTTCCTCCCCACGATGAAAGTGAGCATTGCAAATGCAGAAATATTGCTTTGCTGTGATATAGCAATCCGGCATAGATAGTCTTGATAACTATTTGCCAGGAATCTGGCAATTTAAGAAGTAGCGCTACCAATACAATCCAGTGATATAGAGAAGTGCATCCAATTTCTGTCTCAACCAGCATATCTGGAGGTAATGACTCTGAATAATATCAGAGAGCACATGATGAATGATGGTTGTTTATAGCCACTATGCAGTATGGCGAGGAACAACAAATGGAAGACATTGTTTTCTAGCATGAACATTAGAGACACTGAGTAAACACACCATGACAGCCATGTGTACAGTGTGTCAAGAACTGAATATCTCTAATGATGGATTGTTACTGCAAGGCTGTAGTTTGGTGGTCCCTTATTTCCTACAAGAAAGAGTTGTGGCACATCACGATTAACAGTGGATGGTCAAAACAAAAGGGAAACTTTTCAAGAATGTGTTGTTTCCCCACATGGGTGTCTTAATCAAACAACTAGTCAACAACTGCCAGGCTTGCCAGGCCACTGCAGGTGAAGCTCATCCAGATCTTGTAAGTGCAGAAGGGGTGTGCTTGTTGTCGAGCCACAGTACTTACAGAAAAGACAAGCATGACCCCCTGTTCAAAATCAGTACTGATTTTTGCATTCTCTCAGTTGGGCGTTACCCATTAGTCCTCATAGACATGTATACCAAAGTTCCTGTTGAGGAAATTGTCCAGTCCACCGTGCTAGACCAAATCAAATCGAAGCTAGAAAAAAATCATCACATTTGGAATCTCCACGGTACGCACAACAGGAAACGGGCCCTTATTCAAGTCAGTGCCTTGCAATCAAAACAAGTAGTCATTTCTCATTGGACAACCACTATCCAGTGGACCCAAGCTAAAGAGAACATTAAGAGATTATGAGGATGTGCAATAAGTCCTGAGAATTCCTGTCAATGGACTAGGACAATATTAGATTACATAAAACCTGGTCAGTTTTTTACATATTGATATAAACTGTTTTGCCCTGCTAAGATATTCTTCTCAATGGCATCTTGTTGCTTTGTTACACTTTATGTAGCATTGAACAGTTTTATTTATTTGAACGACTAGATCCGTTTAATGTTGCAGTCTGTAAATGATATTACCAAGTGAGACCCTACAGCGCTGTTATAATTCATTTAGAACTTATGAACTTTATTTGATTTGTAAGTTAATAAGATCTGCTTGCAAAAGTAACATTATTACAGCCACAATAAAGAATTTTTTGATTTTGACTTATTCTGAACTGTTGAGTGCAACCAGAAAAGGACATAGACAGGACAATGCACAACTCTCTGCAGGAGTATTGCAGCACATCTTTCATTGCAATACTTAGATGTGCTTCAGGGACCAGATTGGTTGGACAACCAGTCAATGAGACAATTCAATTGGCACACCAACAGGTACTAACAGCTCCGGATACCTGACTAAGTCAAGTACGGAGAGAGATCTTCAATTTCCAAGCTAGGAGAAAATGGATGGCACAGTGACCGACTGTCAAGTTGGGGAAGCATGTCCCTGACAAAGGTTTGCTACTCAAGGTGGAAGTTTAGAACACCTCTTGAGAGTGGCCAATGGACTGTTACTGCTACCTAAAGGACTATGATAACGGCCACTCGAAGCCAAGAAACAATAACCTACAATGTCATATTATTCAAGAAGCTGAATACCCTTGTGAATACAGTGATCACGACACCTGAGGAGAAATACAAAGTTAACCTATCAAAGAACTAATAGAATGTAAACTGTTTTATGAACCACCCCCCATGGCACAACTTCAAAATTACAATGGCATGGAGATAACCAAAATATATCAAGAACACAGCCAACTGACTGATGAAGAGGGGATTTTTTCTTCAAGAACTGGTCAACAGTACTGCGTATTGCCACACCCATGACCATTCCAGAAGCAAAATGACTATAGTCCTGATTTATAGTTTGGCAGATGGGTTGCTCTGTCACAGACATGATAGATTTCCCTTTTGTTTGTTTTTTCCTCTTTGGACTATTTAAATGTGTAGCTCCACCACCCTCTCTACTCTGTGAACCCACCCAACCCCCACACTCGTCCCCCACCACTATATAAGCAAACAGTGGGGGTGGTGGTGTTAGACCTGTCAGCCCTTTGGGTGGTCCCTCCTATTTTTTTTTATATATCCCCTTTTTGCCTCTGTATTTTACTTGGGTGTCCACTACATTTTTTTTTTCCTCTCTGGTGTTGACCCTAGGTCTCTGGGCGCCTCATTTTTACCTCTTAGTAATGAGGCGCAGGTGCTCCTCTAAAATGGAGGAAAGTTCTCTCTCACAAAATGGTGGCTTGATAACTGTCAGATTACCTCACAGCCTAAGGCCATAGGTTTGTAATGAGGAGTTCCAGAACTTTCTGGTCCACTCTAGACACTCTAGGCCTAGGCTATATAAGACGGAATGTTGTGCGGCCATTTTGGAAGAGAGCTGAGAAGAGTGGATTTGACCAGCTCAGAAGTTAGCTGGAGTCCAGGCTGTGGCATGAGGAGTTGGGCACGCTGTGGAGGGTTTGACAGCCTCCTTGGGCTGCTCCCTTTACTGACTGATACCGTCCCTCAACAGTGGATCTGACCTGGCGGAGCTTGCCACTCACGACAGATTTAAGATACCCGAGGAGTGTGCCAAAACACGGAAGGGACCACCAGACGTGAACTATAGCAGAACTGTCAGGTGAGGGCAGCTAGGACTGCCTCCATTTGGGGAACAAAAAGCCCTTGTGAAGGTAGCTCCTTGCCTGGTGGAACTGGGAGGCTCACCTGAATAACTATCCCGCTGTGGGTGTGAAAATCCTCTGAGATTGCCCACAACCGTGACTGTCCACTTACCGTGGCTTAGCTGGTCTGCCGAAAGTGCCCTGCGTCTGTGTAGCTTGGAGACGGCAGCACCTTCCAGAGGGAGCCGTGTGAGGGTGACAGGAGGCGGAGTGTGACGGGTCCACGGGAGGCTGGGTTCCTGATTTGGAGGAGCCTGGGAGCAGCGGGGGCCGTCGGAGAGCTTGCCCCTGTAGGTCTGACTCGTGCGGAGGAATGGCCTGAGTGAGACTGACCCGGTGCCAGAGAGCGGAGCCCCCGGAAGAAGGAAGGCGGGAGCAAGCGAGGTCAGGAGGGGAGGAGTTCGATCCAAGGAGGGTGTGAGGCAGGAGCAGGCGAGGTCAGGAGGGGAGGAGTTCGGCCCAAGAAGGGCATGAGGAGGGAGTAACGCGCAGGAGCTGAGGCGCTCGATCGGCAGGGAGACATGCCTGTGGTATGAAGCTGCCTTACTTATACCGGGCCAATTTTTAATTCCTAATTTCCTCTGAATAACAGCCTTGACTCTGCAGTCCTCTGTCATCAACGGGACCGCTTCAGTGAACAGCGACACCTTCGAACTGCAGGAAGACTGGCCTGTGGTGTTAAGTCTGCCTCCCCCGTACCGGGCCTGTATTAACCCCCATCTCCCCTGGGTAAAAGACTTGGCCCCTCAATCCCCTAACCTCGACCGGATCGCCTCCTTGAAAAAGTAAGCAGGGCTGTGGGTGGGGGAGTGAAGGACACTGAGATCTCACAGGAAATTCTACCTTCCCTCATAGTGGGCCAGTGAACTGAGGAAGAAGTGTGGAATCACTCTAAACTGTGCTAGACAAAATAAATGTACCAATGGAATGCAGGATTAATCGTAAATTGGGATGTGTAACACAACTAGAGAAACGCTAAAGATTAAACTTTTCACTAATGATATTGTGTAAATAAGAAAAAAAAAAGCTGAACCAAAAGAGGAACTGCATTTATGGGGAAATGTTGTCATGATTTATTATTTCTATTTGGGACCCATTACTTGATGTGGGTCAATGGGTATCACCTACTGATCTTGGCTATGGTGACATGCTAATGGTCGGTAACAATTCTCCTCACCAGCCAGAGCCATAGTTAATTAATCCGATATTGAAAAGGAATGCTATTTGAAACTATTGTACTGAATGTATACCAAAACTAAGGAAGGTTCAATAGTACTACAAGAGTTGTGCCTCGTTGTATAATCACAGAGTCAAGTTCGCTATTTGGAAAATGATGAAACATTAATGTGAATGCAACTAGAATCAAAACTTAAGAGAATATAAAGCTTTTCAAATTTTTCACTAAAATAAGGTGTGGTGTCATTTTTGAGTGGAGGTACGCTGGGCTACTCTGTTGAGTGTGACGCAAGTGCAACCATTCGCCTTAGAGATAGGCCTTACCGCTTAAGCCAGGCTACCCTAGGTGGACCGGTAACCCCAGGTCCAACAGGTGGTATATGATGACCCACCACCATCCCCATCATCCCTCCTCCAATCACACATATGATCAAAACCTGGGCCCTGCCGGTTCTCATCAAATTACTATACACTATTTCCAGCATATTCCTTTTTTCCCTGTAACTTTTCTTTTCTCTCAATTGCATATACCCCCCTTTTTTTTAATGCACACCCCTCTTCTTTATTTGCTGCCAATCGTGGCGGATATTCCACTCAACTCCTTTAGATATTCCTGAGCTATTATCTATGAAGTAAAACTTCGGACACACCCATTAACAGTAACTTTCAATGGTGCTGGATTTTGCAAAAATACTTTGACACCAATTCTTTGAAAGTGACTAATAAGCTGTTGCATCCACCAGCACCGCTCAACGGTGGCATGCGCAAAGTCTGGTCCAGTGACAAATGAAATCCCCTCAAATTGGGGCGAGCCTCATTATGAATTAACTGACGTGCCAGAAAGTTACCAAAGTATACTAAAATTACTCAAGGTTTCTCAGAAGCATCCGCAGAGTGTTTCTTTGCCATTAGCGGGATTCGATGGGCATGTTGTACTTCAGTGTCCTATTTCCAATTGGGCTTTTCTGGAAAGGCACCTTTCAGAAGAGTAACCATAAACAATATTATGTTACCTCCTTCCACCCCCTCTGGAATCCCCAGGAATCGTACGTTGTGTCTGCGTTGTCTATTTTCTTGGTCCTCTAACCTCCAGAGCATATCCACAATTAGAGTGTCCTGTTTTCTGTTTTTTCTGCAGTTTAAACTCAGTTTCGAAGCCTTCCGTCCTTTCTTGTGCAATCCTCTCCACAGTGTCGGAGCACGTTTTGGTCAATTTTATAATAGATCTGTGTAGTTTTATGAACTCTAGTATGCCATGGCGACCTTCACCTCCAGTAATTGCTTGACAGACTAGAGAATTATTGCAGGTGTGGCTTTTGGCAAAGAAGATTACGATCCTGTTTCCATTCTTACCTCAGCACATACCAGTTGCTTAGCAGAGTATTCCCATTTCAAATTCTCCAGAGAGGTACCTTCTGCACTCCCAACCCTTTTAAAATCTTTTAATCCCCTTATTTCTCTTTTGGAGACCCTCTTTTGTGTTAAAATTGCAAGATTATCCTGAGTGCTATTAGTGGAGCAGTCGGATAGAAGATCATCGGTGGAGACGGATGAGGTAGTATGTGGGTTAGACTGATATGACTCATCTGCCAGGGAATAACATTTCTACCCCCAGTCTGGGACCACCACGCTGAGTTTTGCAGAGTTCTGAGCCTGCTTCTGGATATTAACCTCTGGGGAGCTAGAGATTTTTCCCCAGAGGAATTGATAATTTCTCCTTTGACCTCCAGGCTGAGTGCGTCAATTGACTAACTTTGAGTTTCCTGTTCTTCAGTTACATCATTCTCTTGTGTTCTCTGGCCTGACTGGTGCACAATAAGGACTTGGTTTAACTTCTTATATGTTTCAAACCCCCCAGTCCTTTTCAGGCGGGCACCCAACCTTGTTATGTCTGGCTCATACTGAGAAACTGCACCCCCGGTATCACTGCCTGCCAAAGAAACAGCTTTGTCTTTATTTACAACTCCAGGGTCAGCCTTAGAATCCAAGGGGGAGAACATATTTGAAATCAATGGTTGTGAAGTTCCACTATCCCCACTTTTGCAACCCTTTCAAAAAGGTCTTGTTAAAGCCTTTTTCGGAGTCTGGGCACCTGGCTTAGCCTTCTCTTTAGTAGAACTTTCTCCTGTCACGTCTTACGACATCCGATCCACCATGCATACTCTACCGGAAATGACTCGGGCTGGTGGTCAGGTAGGTAGGGCGGGTGAAGCATCAACAGTGGCACCTCTGACATGACAGATTTCCTATCTAGGAGTTCCCATTAGGCCAATGATGTGTGACAATTAGCAAAACTAACACTTTTAAATGAACAACTGATTAGATCCTACTTTTCTGCCTTGGAATGGTTTCTTATACATTAGTGAATCTATTTCCATACTGATAGACTCTAGTAAGTAAGCAGGGTAATGTTTTTTTTTTTAAACTTTTTTTATTGTTAAAAGGAAGAGATATTGTAATCATACATTCAAGTAAGATACATATAATCCGAACAAACAAGATAAATAAAAAGAAAGAGAGAACAGCAGTTTAAATCATATATGACCTAATTAACAAAAAGTAACACATGTATATATTCAAAATTCCTCAATGGCATTCCTTACTAAGCTTCTTTTCTAGGTAACAAAATCATTTATGTAATTTGAATGCTTAAAAACAAAAATCAAAAATCTTAGAGCTCTCCTTTTCTAGAGCCACTCAAACAGATCTATATTTCCGGAGAGCCTGAATTCCCCTAACTTTTGCCAGAGCCTCCTCTCTTTCCCCAATTTCTTTAAGAACTGACCACCATTCCTTCTCCTTAGGGGGTTTAGGAGAGATCCACGCTCTAGCTATCGCTAGTCGTGCAGCTACAATCATTATTGACTATACAGGGCCATTCTGCCCAGCATCTTCTTTATATCCTAGCATCCTCTTTGTTGTTGTCAACCAAAGATCCCCACCTAACCTATTCGAGATACTCGCCCGAATCGTATCCCAAAACCCCTTCAAAACAGGACAAAGCACGAACATGTGTACAATGTATGCCGCATATTGCCCACATTTGGGGCAATTCTGGCGATCCCCCCCCTGAGGACCACCCTGAGAACCCCAAACATTCCCTGTTTGAGACCATTGAGTAATTTTTTCCGGTGTATAATAAAGACAACACAGTGTCCGAAATTGCTGCAGCTGTAAATTAGTTGAATGTACAAATTGGGAGATGTTATCAAAGGCTATCTTCATCTTGTCAATAGTAATAACCTCCCCCAGATTCTCGTTCCATTTAAGCGCCAATTTCTCGCACCCATCTGCCCTATTCTGGCACAGCATTTGATATGCCTTGCTAATAGTTGCCTGCAGATTCTGACAATAGATAAGTTCCCACATACTAGCCCCACTAACCATCCGTATTTCTAGCCTCCCTACCAAATGGTCTCTAATCTGTAACTATTTTTAAAAAAAGCATTGTGGAATATTAAATGTTACAAATAAATTCTCGAATGTCTTTATACCATTGCAATCGAACAGTTGTCCCAAAAAGTGTACCCCATATTTGGCCCATTGAAGGGCAGTGCTATCTTGATAAATACTGGGCAACATTGGATTGCCCCATACGGGAAGTTTACAATGCATTAAGGGGAGAGAGAGTCTGGTCTCAATGTTTTTCCATATGTAGACAGAGTCCCATATAGTCTTAAACCATACACGTTTAAAGTAGTTGGGATCATTAATACGATAGAGAAATAGTTTGCTCTCAGCACCCGAAATCAGCCAATGCCAGGTCTCTGTTAGATCAGAATTCAGGGGGCTCCGCAAGCGACCTACAAATGCCCCCAAAAAATAGAGTTTAAAATCGGGTAAATCTAACCCTCCCTGGTTATAAGGAAGTTTCATTAATCCTACGGCCCTTCTTGCCTTCCGATACCCTCACACAAAACCACTAAGAATACCATCTCATTTTCTAAAAAGAAATTCGGAATATGCAGCGGAATAGACCTAAAAAGATAAAGAAATGTGGGAAGAGTTTTCATCTTAAGGACATTACACCTGCCCAAGACACTCAAGAGGAGTTTATGCCATACCTTTACTTATTTCTCAACTTTATTCAATAAAAGACCATAGTTTAAAGAATGTATTTGCTCGATTTTAGAAGAAATTTGTACCTCCAAATAAATAGCCTCCTCACAGATGCCTTTGATTGCCTCGTCCGGTTGAAAACTTAACAAAACTTCAGCTTGTAGCCTGAGAACTGGCCAAACTGTTTTGCCTCTCTGTCTATATGTTCTATAGCCTCCTTAGGTTGCTCAGTAAACATAGCTATATCATTGGCATATGCCGTCAACTTAAGAAAGCGCTGCTCAATATTTAATGGGGGAATCGCATTATTAGCCAAAAGTGTTCGAATAAGTGGCTCAATGTAAAGAGCAAATAAAAGAGGTGAAAGGGGTCAGCCCTGCCTTGTACCGCGCTTAATTGGAAAAGGAGTGGTGCTAATGTTAGAATATAGTAATTTGGCTTTCGGTCCCTATACATAGCAGCTATCATCTTTCAAAAATTCTCTTTAATCCCAAATGCTAAAAGTGTCGCCCAAAGATAATCCCAGGCCACCCGGTCAAATGCTTTCTCTGCATCCAATAATATCTTGCCTACGTTGAATTTTTAGTTTCCCTGCAGCATCAAAGGCAGTTATTGCTGTATTAACATGGGCAGTTGTATCTCTCCCCGAAATGAATCCATGCTGCTGGGGAGAGACCAAATTGGCCATCATCGGACCTAACTGGGTGGCCAGTAGATTGGCGAACACTTTTGCATCTGCATTAATTAAAGAGATTGGACGGTACGAGGCTCTTTCTTCAGGGTCATTATCTTTCTTTAAAAAGAAAATTATATTAGCGACGTTCCATGACTCAGGTACATGCCCTGTCCTGCCAACTTGAGAAATAACATTGCGCAATACCGGAGCCAGAAGGTTTTTAAAATGCTTGTAAAATTCCACAGGGAGAGCATCATCACCTGCAGCTTTGCCTGCTAAAAGCCCCCCTATTGCGTTCAAGACCTCCTCTACTGTAACCTCCTGTTCTAAAGAGAGGGCATTTTCCTCCGTCAAGGTCTGTAAATTGCTCTGATGCAAATATTCCATCAAATCAGTCATATCCTGCCCTAGCGCAGGAGAGTATAATTGTTGATAAAAGGTAGAACATTGATTGGCTATCTCCCCGGGCTCCCTACAAAGGGCACCACCTTCCCCTTTTATAGCATTAATCTTGGTTTTGAGCTAAGTTGATGAGCCAAGACTTTCCCAATCCTATCACCATATTCATATTGAAGTGTCTTATGTTTAATAAAACAGGCTGCTACTTTTTCCATTAAAACGCTGCTCATAACAGCCTTCTGCTCCAAGAGGAGTCAATACAAATGTTCTTGTTCTGTCCTTTGATAATGGACTGCATCAGCATGTTCAAGTTCGCAGATAAGGAGCTTTTGAAAAGCATCCTTGACTTGGCCGCTACGCTCCCTATTCTGCTGATATATAAACTGTTGAATGGCTCCCCTGATGTATGCTTTCATCGTGTCCCATACGGTAAACAACGAGGATGAACCTATGTTATCTAAAAAATAGTCAGAGATTTGTTTACGAATAAAGGTCCCAAATTCCACATTCATTACCAGAAGTCTTGGAAACGTGAATGACCGAGCAGTTTTAATAGCAGTTTTTGCATGAAAAAGAGAAAATTATGGGGTTATGGTCAGATGTAATTTTGGGGCATATCTCCATATCTGCTAATGCCAATAAAGTATCCTAAACCCAGGCCATATCGATTCTTGAATATTGGCTATGTGGTGCTGAATAATAGGTATAGCCTGGTTTATTTAAATATAGAGTCCCCCATGCTTCCTGCAAGAAGTATAGTCTAGCCAATTCCAAGATAGAAGCTCTCACCTTTACCATTCTTGGAGCTTGCGGTTGACTAGCGGAGTCTATCCCATAAGAAATAACACAATTAAAATCCCCCATCAATACCATCTCCCCCTGCCAGCCCATTAACTCTAGGCAAATATTATCAAATATGGTTGGGTCGTCAACGTTCGGGCCATATAAAGCGCAGAAAACATAGCAAACACTGTTAATTTCTACTTGAGCAATAGCCCATCTTCCCCTTTGATCTGCTAAAATGTTATGAACGTGACACCGAGCATTTCTGACACTAAAATAGCGACTCCCCTAATCGATATACTTTGAGAAGTACATACAACTACCTCTAGCCCAAGCTGTTCCAAAAGGCACCGATCCTTATAAGCTAGATGCGTTTCTGTCAAAAGTACTGTATGAGGTTTATATGTCTTAACCGCTTCCCGAACTAGTTGCCTTTTTGATCTTCTATTCAAACCAGCTACGTTCCGAGCTAAACATTTAATTAATGCCATATCTGTTTAATAACATCCGCCAAAACATAAAAAATAATATAGCAATTGCTATCGTTCTCCCATGCCCATATACATAGCAACACTCTTCTTTTGACTTTTCCCCCCACTTTTACGATAACCCACCCCCTTACAACAACCTCCCCTGCCTTCATCAAGGACATCCTCCCCGTTTCCCACAGAAGGAATCACCCCCCCCCCCTAGAACAGCTGCCGCTGCAAATGGCAGCTAGCGCCTCCCCGGCTCCAGGCCCAGCCCTTTCTGGCCCAACATAGAGAGACAGAAAGAATATCTTCAACCTTGCACCCTGCACCCTGCTAATAACCCTATTCAATCCCCATAACAAAAAAAACAAAAAAAGGACCAAAAAAAGGGCCAAGAAAAAAAAAAACACCCATTAGCCCTCTTGCCAATAAACCTAAGCATCCCATCATTCAAGTTATAATAACAGAGTCAGAGCAGCCCATACAGTCTCCAGATACTTATTAACAGCTACCCAATTATACAGTCTGACACTTTGCAAGCGCCAGTTTAGCATTTATATCTGAGACAAAAAAAGTGATTTTCCATCTTTCACGACTATCAGTTAAGCCGGTTCTTTGTAGAAACGCCTGGGCGCAAGCAACCTTGAACGGATCCATTAGTTGCCTCAGCTTCCATCTCCTTTCCATAGTTGCCCAGCTTAAATCTGACCTAAAAAAATCGATAGAGAGTCCACAGCCACTGGGGCATTAGGGCGCGCCTTAAAGGACAATGCTTATCTCAGCAAACAATTTCCAAAGAAAGACAAAATAGGGCAAGGGTATCAGGCATTAGCTCTCTGTATGGTAAGGGGGAGCCTATGAGCTCTTTGAACTTGACAGTCCCAGTCCCAATCTGATAATGCAGGGAAAGCTTTCTGGAAGAGTCGAACAACAAAACCTCGGGGGTCCGAATCTTCCTTTCCCTCTGGTACCCCAAACAGTCTCAGATTTTTACGCCTCTGCCTGTTTTCCATTTCCTCGATCTTGGCTAGGCAGGTATCAATTTGTTGCTCATGTGTCTGGACAGTCTGCTCAACTGTTGTGACTGTCTACTCCACTTCAGCAACTCTGCTTTGCAGCTCCTTTACATCCTTAGCAACATTAGCAAATGTACTTGTGAACTCGTCAAGTGACACTTTAATACTTAAATATTCCGCCCTGACTTGTGCGTGATGTGCTTGTGCTTCCTCACGTTGCTCCTGTAAAACTTGCAATATCACAGCGAACAAAGGCTTCTTCCCCGTAGACAGATTGCAGCCGCTGGGTTCCATTTCTACTGTGTTTGCGCCTGTCTGTGTATTGCTGACCCCTTCCATGAACAGCACTGCTGGTTGTGCCATGATGCCCTGTTCCCTGCTATCCGCTCTAGCCGTCTTATTTTCGGCAGCATTCAAACTTGCCACAACTTGAGATTTTACTGAGCCGGTTGCAGACAGTTGTGAGATCATAGCTCGAACATCCCCCTTGGCTTGTACCCACTTCCTTAATGGGCTATTTTCCACTCCTCGCTGGAAGCCCACACTAATATGTCCAGCACCGCCTTACAAATCGCTAATTTCCTACTATTATTAGCGTTTTTAATGGCCTTGCTCTTCCTCTTCTGATCCGGTGTCGGTATAATATTCGCATTGTATAACCCTACTTGTTGCCCATCTACTGATGTGGAGTCCTCCTCTGGACGATAGGTTTTACCGCATATCTGTTGTTTATTGGCAGCCTGCTGAGGTAGTACTAAAGCTCTGCTTCTCACATCTCCTTGATCAGCTTGTTCTTCATGATTGATTGATTTAGCATTAGCAGGCAGGTTTAACAGGCTGGTTTTCGGGCTGAAAACTTCGCCACATTGAGTTATGTCTTGAGGGCTAACACAGTTACCCTCGCTGTTACTTTAATTATTGCTGCCCCTATTGCTATCAAGCAAGTTATAAGCCAGTCGCTCCTGATCATTCCGATCCATTGTGCCATTTTGTAAATTCAAACATTCCTTCTGACTCAGGCTAGCGAAAGGCTCCTGTTCTGTCAAACATGCGTTTTCCCTTCTTTAGGTGTCTTTTAGCAGCGCTCTACTTTCCCCATTACTCTCGCTCTCCGTCCTTGTATTAGGGCTGCTAAGTAACACTGCGAGAGCAATCGTATCCGCCGTTGCGGCGCGGCGCGGAGCTCCCCCTCCTCTAAGAGCTCCTCTGCCTTACCTGCTTCAAGAAGTTTGACAGCCCTCTGACAGTTTTTATACATTGCGGATTTACCCCCACTCTCCGCATCATCTTCAGGGCGCACGGAGGATTGTACCCCCGCAAGCCGGGCAGCTCGGGCGCATTTCACTGTGTTTCTCGGCGTTGCCAAATCCAGACACAACCAGTTGATCGCAGACGCCGAGGAGCAAGAATCAAAACCAGAGCCGTTGCTGTAAGAGTACGAGAAGTGCGAGGTCAATTTTCTCCAGTAGGCTCTCCTCACAGCCTGCCAAAGCCTATCACTCCAGATAAGTCAGTCAAAAAATAACTTTATTTGGTTTATCATAACCATAAAGTATATAAATCACAATCTATTACATGAAAAGATTAAAAACGAAGCGTGTTTTCACTCTGTTAAAATATTTACACTTTCTGTAAAAAGGGTCTTTTCAGTCTCCAAGCCTTTAGTCTTTCCCTGCATTCGTGAGTAAATGTTCTACTAATATCATGAATTTTACCCCCGACATGTTAAAATATTTGATGATGCGCCCATCCAACTTGTTACAGCATGTCTGCAAGTGCAAACGTTTAAATCAAGGAAGACAGATTTCAACAGGGACCTTCTTTCTGCTTTTACTGATTTGCAGACGCACAGTAGGTGGCTTAGAGTTTCTGTATGGTACCCACATAAACGGTATGCCTTTGTTTGCTGTTTATTTTTCCAGGAGGGGACCAAGTCCTTCGAGCAGTGATCGCCAAATCTGAATGCCATGAACCTCCTTTTTAATGATAGTCGGAAGTGGGCTGCTAGGTAGGGTTGTGGTTATAGGCTTAAATATGAGTTTATTACGACCCATGCGTGGCGGCGTTTGGCCAATCTCCTTTTATCTTCCACAAAGGATAATGTCTTTGCACTGTTGTTTGAGACTTTGTTGAATGCGGACCTTTCCAGCTTGCTATTCCATGCTTCTTCCAGCTCTAGTTCCTTCAGGGCAATACGCAGATGATCGCCCCAGGTGTTTGGGTTTCTTTGCTCATATTATAATTTTATTTCAGTCCAGCATAGGTTGTTCAGTGTTACAATTTCTGCTGCTGTGAGTTTCCGATTCATAAAGGGGGTGGTGATGGACAGAGTATCTGAATTAAGCAGAACACTCCTACCCAGTCAAAAGATCGGGGCTTGTCCATCACCGTTTTTTAGCTCACTGCACCATCCCAGCTCAGAACCTGGCTACATGCAAATTAGTCTGACCCTGGCCCAGTGCATCATGGGAACAGGGCAGACCAAACTACCAAGCCAATTCTTTACTGGAAAGGAAACAAGCTTCCGGGGACCGGTTTCTGGCATTACAGCCGTCTTCGGCCCGGCTTGCTTGAATCCTGATGGTGCAGTGAGCAAGGGACTCACATCTGAGCATACCCTTCCACACTTGTGGTGGACAAAACGATTCATAAAGGGGGTGGTGATGGACAGAGTATCTGAATTAAGCAGAACACTCCTACCCAGTCAAAAGATCAGGGCTTGATCCATCACCGTTTTTTAGCTCACTGCACCATCCCAGCTCAGAACCTGGCTACATGCAAATTAGTCTGACCCTGGCCCAGTGCATCATGGGAACAGGGCAGACCAAACTACCAAGCCAATTCTTTACTGGAAAGGAAACAAGCGTCCATCACCACCCCCTTTTTGTAATTATTTTGCTCTGAGTTTCCAGCATAATTTTACCAAGATTGATTTCCTTTGGAATTCTTGGTTCTGGAGCCCAAATTCCAAATGAATTGATGCTGGCGAGGAACCTTTAAAAAGATTGAATACTGCTTTATAAACCTTGATTTGTAGTTTGTTTAGAATGTCCGTTTCTTGGCCGTGCCATGTTTCCAATCCGTAGGATACGGTAGGGAGCAATTGCGCTGCTATGATTTTTAGGAGGTGCCCATGTGAAGGGCATTCCAATTTCTTATAAAGCTGTTTATAGGTAAAGGGTAATGATTGGGCTTTTGCTGTGATCTCCCTTTTCTGGTCCACCGAGACAGATTTCTTGCCAATTTGATACCCAAGTAATTATAAGCACTTATTTCCTCTATTTGAGAGTTTTGTGCGTACCATTTGTATTTTCTTGGCCTCGGGCCCACCAGTCTTACCACCTTGGTTTTTGATTTATTTAGTTCCAAGCCTTGTGCATCCAGGTAGTCTATTAGTTTATTTATGGTCCTTTGCAGCCCTAACGGAGTTTGGCTCACCACAACGATATCATCTGCGTATTACAGAAATTGGATTGGCTCATTTGCCAATTTTGGCGGATGTCCGTTTACTTGTTGCAGGTAGTCATTTAAATCTGCCAAGTATAGGTTGAATAAACATGGTGAGAGTACGCAGCCTTGTTTTAGTCCTTTTGTTATGTTTATTTTTGACTATACTTTTCTTCCATCTCCTAACTTTACGGTAGCCCATGTTTCTCTATATAATGATGTTATTGCGTCTATCAGTGGTTGTGGGAGTCTCCATGCTTTCAGTTTCTTCCACAGGCGACCGTGTGGCACTCTATCAAAGGCAGATTTCAAGTCGATATAACAGGCCAATAGTACTCCCTTTTTCCTTTCTGCTTTTTCCATCAAGATCGTCAATACTGATAGGTATGAGATGGTGCCCATGCCTTGTCTAAAGCCCGTTTGAAATTTTTGGATGATGTTGTTATCCTCTGTCCACTCTTGCTGATGTCGTAGAATACACGAGGCAAAAAGTTTAGCCTCTACATCGAGAAGGGCAAGTAGGCTGTAGTTCCCGGGTTCTATTCTGCTGCCGTTCTTGTAGATTGGGTGAAGAAGGTTGCCGCTCCAAGACCGTGGCATCTTGTTGTCACAAAATATTTGATTAAAAAGGGGTGTAAGGTATTTAGCCCAGACGTCAGGATCTCGTTTAAACAGGGCGTTAGGCAGTCCGTTTGGCCCTGCTGCCCCTTCGGCTTTCAATTTTTTTATCAGGAATTTTGTGTATTTTATTGTTGTCAATGATGTCTGATCGTTGGCTTCCCAGCTGGTTCGGACTTTTACTCCCTCCATTTCGAACCGGTTGCCACTGAGTCTGGTGCATTTCCTTTTACTTTATCTATACTTTCTTCTTCACACTTTTGTGGTCCTGCTTTGGGGTTATACAGTTTATCTATATATTCCAGCCACGTTGTTTCACTTATTCCTACGTTGTGTAGAGTTCCATTTCCTTTCATTAACTTATTAATTAAGCCCCAAAATTCCCTGCTGTTCGGCAATTTACTTGCTCACAGCAGGTCTTCCCATATCTTTTCTGTGTGTTTCCTTTTTTCCACTCTGCACTCTTCCTTGTATTCTTTTCTCATTTTTTGAATCTTACAATTGTCACTGTCTCTTTCCTTTCTAATTTCTCCAGCTTTTTGTCTTACCTCCTTGGCAATGTTTCTTTTTTTATTTCTCAGCTGTATTGTATACCAAGGCTCTTTATTAGCCCCATACGTGCCTTTGCTTCCTGGTTTTATTGGGAATTTGTCCAGTAGTGACGTGTTTAACTTCTCCCAATCTTTTACTAATGAGCACGCTACTGACGCTTCAGCATTCTCTATGTGTTTTTTCACCATGTCCATTATCTCATCGATTATTATTCCTCTCCATTTGAGCTTCCTTAAGTTATAGGTTTCGGGTAATGTGACTAGCGATGCTACACCCTCTTTTTGTAGAATGTTTAGGTGTAGGACTATTTCTTGGGGGAAATGGTCGCTCTCCGGTCTTGTTATAATACGGAAGTGATCGACCTGGGGTGCGAGGTCTTTGCTGATTATTGTGTAATCTATAATTGATTGTTTATTTCCACAAGAAAAGGTGGTACCTGCTGGTTGGTCTCCTTTCGTGTTTCCATTTAGTGTGACAAGACCTAGTACATTCAGCTCCTTCCACATTTTTTTAATTCTATTCTTGTTATCGTTACCCCCTGTAAGGTTGCAATTGAAATCACCTGAGATTATCATCTCATGATTTTGGTGTGTAACTTGTAACGTTTTTATTATATTTATCAGGTTTAACAGTTTTTTCATTTTCTTATTCTTTTCAGGATGAATGTATATATATAGGACAATTAGCTTCCTCCCCACTCCGTTTGTGGGGTGATTCCATTCCAGTTTTACAACTTAGATCCAATTTTCTCCAGAATCCATTTCCTCTACTTTCCAGTCGTATTCTGATGTTGTGTATATGGACAGACCCCCTCTTGGGTGACCATACTTGGCGATTTTTTCTGCCATTATATGAAATTCTTCATATCCTGCTATATGCTTTGGAGTTACATTCCACGTTTCTTGTAACAGGATTATGTTAAATGTACTAAAAAAGGTGATGGTCTCAGGGTCTTGGTTCATTTCTTTAAATCCGTGGACATTCCAGGAGCAGATTGTTATTTTCCTGTCATATTGCTTAGTGACTTTCTTATTTTGTTCCCCACTGGCTATGTTGTTTTCATCAGGATCGGTGTGAATTCAGCGTGTGGGGTATCCAGGACCAATCTTGATTTCCTTCTGACTGGATGGTCTTTTGTCTGAGAGTTATGTTTTTTGGGCAGGGATCCCTGAATGTTTGTTGTGTTGTGGACGTACTTCTCGCTCCCTTTAGTACGGAGGTAGTCTTTCCGTTTATGTTTGCCAACCGAGGTGCCTCGTTGTTTAGTAGCGGGTATGGGTATTTTGTTAGAGTTGGGAAGATAATATTATGCTCCAGGCTGCAAAGACCGCCCTTGTGGAGAAGATCAGTTCCGTTGTCTCTTTTGATGCCCATGTTGTTCTGCTTACTTCCAGTTCTGTCTCCTTGTTTATTTGGACAAATTCAATCGCCAAAAGTTCTGAAAATGGTATTTCCCTTAATTTGGGAATTTCTCTGAATAGACGCATTATGTTACTCCTGTAGTGTGTGTACCTTTTTTCTTTTGTTTGGTATTCTGGCCTGAAGATTAAATTACAGCCTGTCTCTACCGGGTCCGAATGAGGTTCCTGGTTTTGATTATGTTCACTTTTTTCCCTTGTCGATTCCCAGGCCTTAGTTTTGTTCAGGGGCTCTTCAAAGGGCATTTCTTTTAAGGTCGAATTTGCCATTGAGTCTATCACGTCAATTTGACCTCTTTTGGCCTCCGTTGTTCTGGCTGGCCTGGCGTTTTCCTTGGAGATTTTCCCCGATGGTACATTGCAAGTCCTGTCTTTTTTATCCAGGGTAATTAGTAAATGGGTATCCGTACTCATGAGACGGTCTCCCTGTAGTCTAGGGCTCTTTCCCCATTTGGGCAAGTCAGATTTATCTTCGTCAGTTCTCCTTATGATTGTTTTTACCTAGCTCAAGTTTTTTAAGCCTTCATGGGTTTTTGCTTCGGATACGAATTCCAACGAAGTGGAGAAGTGTGGCTCACTGGTTAGAGGAGGCAGACCTGGAAGCAGAGGTTAGCCTGGGACCAGGGTTCAATTCCCGGCTCGGCGGGGTCTTGAGTCCTAAAATGTCCATGGACTCGACAATTCTCGCTCCGGTGCTTACTCGATTCACGGGTTCACACTCTGCGACTCTGGGCAATAGCTTGCTTAATCTCCACAACGGCCCCTCGAGGCGGGAGGCCTGGCTTTCACCTTGCGGATACCCTGCCGGGGTTATCTCACAGGGGAATACCAGGACGGGTTCCCTAAGCAAGTGCTTAGAAACCGCTTGGCGATTTGCGCTATATAAATTCCTGTACATTTACATTTACAACAATCTTATTTCACTGTCCTGAATTTCTGTTAATGGTTTATTTCTTCCCCTTTTTTGCATGTTTTCTGTTTCATCCTCAATGTTGAATATTTTATTTATTACTTTTTCTTCTACCGTCTGTCCTCCTTTTGTTTTGAGTTGAGCGTTTTCTGGTGACCACTGGTTGCTTTGCCTGGAAATGTAAAAAGGCCCTAGATTATCTGATGTAGTTATTTCTTGGATGTTTACTTCTGCTTTTGGGGTGTCATCTGCCCGGTCTAACACGCTTTTATTGCCATTTTGTGAAAATATGGCATAGTTTTGTCTTTTTTCCTGCTTGGTTTTTAAGGTAGCGTCTTCCGTGCTCATTTGCGTTGTCTTTTGGTTTGGTTTTCAAGTACGCTTGGTGAGGCAGGGGCGTTGTTTTCACTGTGCCTGTTTCCCTTATCGTTTGTTATATTTGCTTCTGTTGTATTTATAGTGTCTGCAGACTCAATGCTTTGCCTCGTGTTCCTTTGTTTTTCAGACCCTATGATTTTGCCTTTATTTTCTTGGGCCAGTGTTTCTTCTGTTTCTCTTGATGTTTGTGCCACGCGTAGAATTTCGGTCAATATTTCTGGTAGTGATGCTAGTTTATCTATTATTTTGCCGCAATCACAGCTTTGATCTAATAATTTGCTTTTGATTTGGCTGTCTTTATTTATTCCTTTAGTTATTTGTTCGTGATTTTATCCAGCTTAGTGTTGATTCCTGCTATATGTGTTGCAATCAAATTCATTAAGTCTACCTGAACGTCTAATTTATCCGATTGGAAGTTTAAGACAGCGATAGCTTGCTGTAGACTTCTTAATAGCGATTCGCTCCAGGTAACAAACTATGTGTTGTTCGGTTGTATTAGAATCCCTGATATGGAGTCAAATCCGCTTACTGATGAAATAGTGATTGGCGACTGTATTTTTATGTTTCCTTGTGGTAGACCATTTTGCTACTTATTTGTTTCTTTACAATGGTTGGTGCTAGGGGTGCGCTTGATGGGAGTTGAAACAGCTCCCCTTTCCCTTTTTTTCCGGCGGGCCTGTTTCTTTGTGTTTCCCTTGCCTGTCGCCCCTAGTTCCTCCTCCCTGTGCATGTTAAATTCTAGCACTTTTATGAGATCGTCTTCCTCGGTAATTGAAAAAGATCTTGACCAGTCTATCTTTTGGGTGTTACCTTGTGGGTTTGCTTGACCTGCATGTTCGCTTTGATCCTTTTTTGATATGTAACTTTGTCCTGTAACTTCTTCATTGCTTTTGTCAGGCGTAGTCGTGGGTTGGGAAATGGGTACATGGATCTGTGCTTTTGTTTTTAATAGCCATTTTTTTATTGCTAGTTTTTCTTGTACCAGTGTTCCTTTGTTTCCTTCTGTTCCCTTTGCTCCTTTTTGTTGCGACTGTTGCAGTTGTTGTGGGTGTCTTGACTCTAATTCCCGTTGTGCCGGGCAATTTTCTCCCAATTTTTTTGGTGTTGTTGAGTGTATTGGTTTTATTGGACTTTGTAGGCATTATGCCTCTTCTGTTGTTGTGTAGATTGCCGCCATCGGGTCTTTTAAAAACTGAAATTTATGATTCGTATGGTTTCCCCCAAACATAAATGGTTCAGGTGTTGCAATTGGGATCAAGCTCTTTTTTAGCAAATTGGGGTCCTCTTTTGTTTTGCTTTGGTTAGCGGATTTGTTTGCAGATTTATTTTGATCTTTTGTTATCGCTCTTCTCCTGTTTTTATATCGGGGGGCCTGGCAAACTTTTCCTGACCGCATATCCCCAGTTCTCTACTCAGACTGGGGCTATGTCTGTTCGCAAGGACTTTTCTGATGAGCCAAACCACTGCCTCTTCTTTTGTAGGCGTGAGTACTTCGTGCCCTTTGTGTGTTTGGCACTCCAGATAAGCATCAACAGCTTCCGAACAGCAAACTGAAGCAAGCATAAGTAATCCGGGGTCAAAGGAATGGCCCTCCGGGTGCACAGTATTTTAATACAGGCGTCTGTTCAGTTATCCTCTACCATGAGAACTACCATTGCGTGCCAGTCGTGAGCTGAGGCGGGGGCGTGAGGCGCGAGACGTGGCGGTTCTATTCCGCCATCTTCTTTCCTCCTACCATTCGCAATGTCAGAGTAAGCAGGGTAATGATGTTGCATTAAGCCTAAGCAAATGGATTAAATGCCATTTGTTTTCCAGGAAATTCCGAAAAAGCACTAATACAATATTTCACTTCCTTGGAAACTCCATTACAATATGGCCATAATAAATCTGCTTGCATGCAGAGGGGCAATTTTGGAATGGTTTGGTGTTGCCAATGTTTGTAAAGTAATTAAAAAAGGCATTGGCAAAGATAAAAGTAAAAGAGTGTCAGCAAAGACAGCTGTGGCTGGGGTGGGTAGCAGGTGCTAAATCGTGCACAGGTGGTGGGACTGTGGATGGGGACTGAGGTGGAGAGACAGCAAAGGTGGCAGTGTTGGGACAGGGAAGAGGTTATGACAGTGGACTACTCAGGGTAGTCCACTGTCACACCTTTCACAAAATTCAATGATTGTAAGAACAGCTCACCCAGCCAATGGAATTTGAAAACAAATAATGACCAATATGACAGAAAGGTGCTGACCAAAAGCCAGCTTTTCTGTACTGTATATATATATGCACAGATATATGCATATATGTATGTATGTTGGTAATTAATATGAGGTCTGTAGGTGAGATCGAAAAACGAAATAAATAAGGTCCGACTGCTAATGTGAGAGTAATAGTTCACTTTAGTTGGCCCATTCAAATGCCAGTTCAAATGATACTACGGAAATGCATTGGCATCAATTCACATGAGCACGACCCAGGTGTTTATCTTTTCCAACTGCACAGATGATGTTGAAAATGTATTTAAAATCTGCATTATGTTTTACGGTCTTCCTCAGATCCCAGCAAAATAGAATCTCACGTGCTGTTTCATCTTTAAATTGTAAAATGATCGTATAATTCACAAGCAAAGTGACACTTTTGGAAAGTACTTCATGGAAAAACGTATTCTGTGCTTTTTCTTTGAACTTCACGAGCGTTGCCAACTGCACCATTTTTTCCTTCGTGGCTAATTAAATCCGCATATTGTATATTGTCACACTGTAGAAACTTAAGAAATGGATCGAAGAGATTAAAAATCCTCTCGGATGAAATACTGTTTAATCCCATCCCGGACACAGTTATGAAGCATAACAATTGTAATATTTCAAATTCAGAACGCGACTGAAAATGTTTCTTTTATTACTCCTTGCTCCTGAGCGTTAAACCTTAAATTAAATTTCATTAAATTGTACTTTTCTATTGTTTGCAAGCTCTTTTCTATTCCCTGAATCATAAAAGTTGGACTGAAATGCCATTTCAGTCCTTTCCACACAATGGTGGGTGTAACACTATCTGTGTTATTCATGCAAACGATTGTGGCTGTGAAATCTTTAATGATTCATAGAGGATCACTGGCTCTGTTTCAAGCTATATTCTATCTCCGTTCATAAAGAGTCCTTACAGACAGGAGGTGTTCACCCCTAGCGGTAATACATAATTTAGAGACCTTGTTATCTCCACGGTGATTGTTAGTTCTTACCTTCAAGAGCACCAAGGGGGGCAGGCCGACCATCAGAGAGCAGGCCACCACCCTTTCAAAGTATTTGCATATCCATATCTGCATTGAAGGCAGTCATTTCACTTTTTGAACGTTATTGAACACCTGGCTTATTAACCAGTAATGTAATCAGGTATTTAGCTGTACAGGACATTTATATGACACCATGATGCCTCTCTGAGGTACAGGAGTGCTATACAAAAACTGCAAAATAACATGCAGCACATATGACGGACCAGATTTACTAATGCAAAGCAATGCATATTGCTGACTTGCATTACTTTAAGTCAGGGAGCTGTTTCATGAATGGAGAATGGACTTTCTCATTTAGTAAATGTTGGCCTTTGCCTGCAATAAACCCCATGTCCTATTACTTACTGGTAATCTTCATTACTCCTGGTCCCGCTGTCCTCGTCCCATTCCTTAACTAAGTGGAGATGACCATCTCCGCGACAGAAAAAAAGAACAGGAGCATGCTGGGATACCCGACCCACTCCCTCCCACTGGGAGTACATAAGTGGTACCAGCCCAGGATCCAGCCTGAAAGTACCAAGCCAACAACCGGAAGGCCGGCCGCCAGGGAGGGAGGGAGGGGTTTAAGGAATGGGCTGAGGACAACGGAACCAGGGGTAATGAAGATTACCGGTAAGTAATAGGACATTACCCCCAGGCCCCTCCTGTACATGTCCCATTCCTTAACTAAGTGGAAAATACCAAAGCAGAGAACCCGGCCTTCCGGAACCCCACCAACGCCAAGGGAACCAGACCGAAAAACAGCACCCCACAGAGGCAAAAAGGAGCCCACAAGAAGGAGAAAAATGGAGGCAGGAGCACACAACCAAGCATGCCCCCAACCAAGCGGACAGAGCCGAGACACCAATACCAGCAGGGGATGCATAGAGAAAAACCAAAGAACCACCCCCCAGGCAATCCTGAAAGGGGCCACACATGTAGAGCCAAACCCCAAAGGAGCAACCATAGGGGCCAAAACCAAGCCCCCCTCCCCCCTGAACGATCAAAGGAAGTCCAGGAGAAGCGGGCATGCCCCAAGAGAGAAACAGAGCCAGAAAGGGCAACCAACCAAGGAGAAACCCCCAAGGGCAGAGCCCACGGACCCAGGCACCATCAGGCAGCCACCCAACCCAGAACCAAACAGGCCAACCCAGCCCACCGGCCAAGAGCAGAAGAGAACAGACCGCACAAGGCGGCAGGGCCAAAGGCCCAGGAAGGAACACAGCAGAGGCAAGACTCGACCAACCCAACACATCAGGGGAAGCCACCAGCAGAGTCGCAAAGGCAAAAGAGGGCAGAACCGGACAAGCAAACAGGCACCCACCCAGAGGAACAGCCAGGAAGAAAAGGTGGCAGGGAACCCAAGCAGCCCCCCCCAGCCGATAACAGCAGCAACAGGGAACCCAGAGGCCAGAAATCCACAGAAGGACCAGGCCACAGGGCAGGACCTACCAACTGCCAACCCCTGCCGAGACACCAAAGAGCCGCAGGAACCAAAAGGCCACCCCACCGGGAGAAGAACCCAGAGCACAAGAAATGTCCAGGCCCGAGGCACACCGCAAAGCAGAAGACACTGGGACAAGAAGTCCAACAGAGGCCAGGGAGAGCAAAGAAGCTCAACCCCAAGAAAACCCGGCAAAAACCAGGGCACAACCAAGAAAGACAACAACAGAGTTCCAACACGGAACTGGGGAAACCAAAACCCCAGAACTGGAAAGGAGGAAAAAACACCAACCAAGAGCCGACCAACCTCCAGGAGGAGAAAGGAGGACACCAGGGAACCACCGAAGGTGAACCCCAAGAGTTAGAAGGACAAAACAGGAAAAACCAACAAGGAGGCCAACAGCCCAACCCCTCAGGAAACCCACAAACGCCCAAGAAACCAGCCGAAGAACCGACAGGACAGCCAGTCAGCCAGGAGGCACACAACACAGTGCCACCAGGACCCAGAAGTAGAGGCAAGAAGAACCCCCAACTAAGAAGGGACACAGGGAAAGGCACAGCAGCCACCCACAGCCAGGCCACACAGAGAGCGGAGAAGCAGAGGGAGGGAGCGGCACAGGAAAGGACAGAAGACCAGCCTAGAACCGCGTCAAAGCCCAAGAGAACGAACGGCCAGGAAAGGACCCAATCAGGGACAAAAAGAAGACCCCAAGCAAACAAAGGCCCCACAGCACAAAGCCAGACACAACCAAGCCAGCGCAACAGCGACCCAAACGCACAAGCGAACAGGAGGCCAAACACAGGGACCACAAGGGCATACCCGACAGAGGCAGAGCCCAGGCCCCAAGAGCACACCAGAGCAACCCAGGCACCAGACACCAAAGGAGAGGAGCTCGGAGAAGCAACAGGCGCACCACTCAAAATGGGAGCGGGAACAGACTCAAACAAGGGGAGAAGGAACACCCCACAGCCAACAAGAGAGCAAGGGTCACAGGCACCACAGGCTGAAAACAGCCCCCATGGCAGCACATGCCCAATGACAGGTCCCCCAAAAGGAAAAAGCCAGAGCCCCAGAGGCAAAGCCAACGCAACCCGAAAGCGTAACGAGAGGAGCGGGAAGCAATAAGGCGGACCACGCACCAGGGAAGGCCAACACTCAATACCCACAAGTAGGGAAAGGGCACAGCAGACAGGGCAGTGCACAGGAGCCAGGCACCCTAAGAGAAAAAAGGGGACCACCCAAGGTAGAGGCCAAGGAATACCAACGACACCCAGCCACCACAGGAGGCAAAAGGAGCGGCAGGCGAGAAGGCAAGCCCAACAAGCCAACACCCAACACCAGCCAGTACCCACCAGGGCCCCAACCAGCACCGCCCCGGAGACAACAGCCCAACAAGGCCAAGGGACCACCGAAACCGAGGAAGGACAGAAAAGTTCCCCCCGGAAAACAAGGGGGAGGACCCGAGGACCCGCGGAAGGCAGACACCCCAAGCTCAGGGCAAACGAAAGCACCCGGAAGGATGCAAGAAGCGCCCAACAGCGAAAACCGCAGGCAGGGAGGCTCCAAAACCGGCACGCACCAGGCCCAAACCCACAGAGGGGCAGGAACCATGGGGCGGAAGAGCCGCAGGCAGCCAAAGGAAGCCCAAGAATAGCAAGGCATCAGGACCCGATAAAGGGAAAAACGCTTGACAAGCAGCCAAGGGCAACCAGAACAGGCTACAGCAACAGGCAAACCCAGGCGCACCCCAATCCAGGCACAAACCAGGGACAACCAGGGACAACAGAAGCCTGCTGGGCCGGATGGCTGGAGGCCCAGAGGACAGAGCAAAGAGGCCACAAGAAGAAGCCAACAAACACCAGGCGAGACCGCCCAAATCGAGCTACGGCCCAGCAAGCAGACACCATCCCAGGGAGGAACCAAGGCTGACCAGGGCAGCCCATGGGGCCGACAGCAGGCGCAACAGAAGCCAAGGCTGTAGTTCAGCACACGCAAACAAGAAACCGCAAGGCGGCATGCACCAAGGGGACAGGCCAACAGCAGACCCACAGGGACCAACCCTCAGCCCAGACACCAACCAGCAAGCAGCACCAAACTTGCGAAAAACCAGAAGGACAGGGACACAGAACCCACGGAGGATGCCACCCCCCCAAGGCAGAACCCTCAAACAAAGGACAGAGACCCAGGGGAAACCACAGTCCAAGAAGCGACAGCAAAGGCAGGAGAGCCAATGTCACAGACATCCGAAGATGCAGAAGGACCGCAAGGATCCTGGGAGCAGCGGGCAGCGGAGGCAGAGAAACAGGTCGGACACACCAAGGGTCCCAGACCGAGACAGCAAACAGACCCACACCTCACACAACCAGCAAAGCACAGAGGGCCTGCACGCAGGAACAGGAGCCAGCAAAGAGAAGCCCCAACAGGAATCCACCAGCACCTGGAGAGACCTGTGAACGACGGGAACCAACAGCACCGGAAGAAAGCAAGGAATCCATAAGGCAAGGCACCAGGGAGACCAGCTGAACCCAGCTCAATAGCAGAGTGCAAGCAGTGCAAGCAGGAGGCCCTGGGAACAAACCCCGACCACCCCCAGAGGGCTAGGCGTACAGGGTGGCAGCAACCAGAAGCAAGGGGGAAGACACATCAGCCAGGGTAGCGAGTGAATCCCACGGAAAGCCCAACAGCCAAATGAAGCAGGAATACCCAGGCAAACTCCCAGCCAGAAAGAAGACAAGACCAGGGACACACAGGGAGGCACGGCCAGAAGCCAAGACAGCCCGACAACCAAGGAAACACCCGGACTCCCACAGCACCAGGCATCCCAATGCGGTCCCCAAGCCTGGCACTACCCAGGTCTGAAGCACCACAACTTCGGAGACCAGACAAGATCACGTGCTTGCAGGCCAGGAAGGCTGCAGGCCGAACAAGAAACCTGCAGAGGAAGAGGCAGAAACATCAACCAGCAGGTCTCACCAAAATGTATGTGTGCACATGCTTGGGGAAAGGGGGCTGTGCGGATCCAGGCAGCCCCCTAGATCCAGTAAACCCCTGTTTATGGAACACCTAGCACATCTGGAGCACCACACAATACAAAACACAAATGAAAAGAGCTCACACGAGTGAAGGGGGATGCGGACATAACCCCAACAGGTCGTGGGATACTGGAGAAACAATGAAAACCGATACGCAGTACTCACAAAGGGGGCAGGAATAGCGCACCACAAGCTCACTGCCCCCCGCATCAGCCAACCCAGACGTGCACCAGGAAACTGGTCCCGGATGGAGAAGCCTGCCAAAAACGGCCTTCGAGGCCACAGCAAGGCCAGCCCCTGGACCGACCCAACCTCGCATCAAGGGCGCCAAGAAGATCGGAGGAGGCTGGCAGGATAAAGGTGGAGGAGCTGCACCCGGCGTGACTTGATCCGAACTCGTGACCTCCAGAACACAGCAGCTGACCATGGTGAGCTCTCTACACGCTGAGCCATCTTGAAGGCATCAAAACGACAGGCAGGGGGCCCAGGAAGCATCATCCAGCAGAGCCCCAGGACCCACCAACTAGCAGCAGTAGCGCATCCCCCAGACCAGCCAAGCCACAGGGAGACGCACACTGCAACCCAGAAGAGACCGGGAGGAACAGCGCCGCAACCGCAAAGGGCCAGGTGACAAGAAACGCAGCTCCAGGCAAGCCCGATAGGCAAGGAGAACGCGTAAAGAGGACGGCGACGAATGCCCAGCAGCCCCAACGAGACGTCCATCGAAGAATCCAGCAGGTGAGTCCAAACACGTCCCATTCTATCAGAAGACAGAAGAAAAAAAACAGGATACATGCTGGGCTGGTACCGCTTATGTACTCTCAGTGGGAGGGAGTGGGTTGGGTATCCCAGCATGCTTCTGTTCTTTTTTTCTGTCGCGGAGATGGTCATCTCCACTTAGTTACGGAATGGGATGAGGACAGGAGAGACCTGGGGGTAATTACTCTTACCCCTGGTGCTTGGCCAATGAAGATGGGCGTAACTATCAAAGGTGCAGCAGGTGCAGTGGCACCATGACCTAGGTCTGTGAAGGGCCCTCAGTGTGTCAATTTAGGCTGTTTTTACTACCCAAAAAGGGGCTACGGCTCATTTTTCAAGTTTGCATTAGGTCATATGGCATCCATTCTACACGCCACCATTTACTATGGTGTGTTGCGGTCTTCGCCAACGTCTATGGAGGCTTGCATAAATATTCAATCCTGTCTGTTTTTCGTTTAATTTTAAGATGGTGTTGCTAATCTCGCTCACCTCTTGCTTTGTCATTGTTTCTTCTTATCAAAATGAAATTCTGGTACATTTCTCATTCTGGGATGTGTATTCATGCATTTCCAGGGCCAACCTCTGTTCCTTGTTCTCATTTTATTTGTAATTCACATTTGTATACAAATTGATTCTGCTGTCTCTGGTGCATGTTTTTAAATTACTTTGGAGTCACACAAATGTCTCTAACATTTGTGTTCCATGTTACCTTTACTTGCTTCTGTTGCAAATTACTTATTGTTATATTTTAAATTACATTGCCGTTTTAACTCTCTTGTGTTTGCCTTTCTTTGCACAGCACTAACCAGAATTTTTGGCTAAAGATTCACTCTACTCGTTTTTAAATTGGAGTTGATAAGCTCCCTGAGGTTTGTGTCCCCGCATACAGGTCAGGAATTCTTGTCTGGTAAATCTGTTTAACCATTACATTTGAGAACATTAGCTCTATTTTTTATTTTGAGGTAAATGTACTGTAGTTTTTCAGTAAGATATAATACCTTGATGAAGCATGATTTTTGCAAAATAATCTTGCGTGCTTAATCTGCTCATAATCGTGTTATTAACATAACAATGACTAATGGTGTGACTTTTAACATTGTAGTACATGCAGATATTTGAAAATAGAATGTGAAATTGTTCAAAGATGGCCCAATTTGTTTGAATAAAGTATGTTATTTAGCTGCAATACTTAACCTGCTGGAAGCTGAAAGCATGGAAAAGCTCTATGACATGTTTTTACAATATTTTGGTAGAGAGACATGAGTAAATATGCATTTAGAATTATGAACATAGAAAATATGAAACAGCAAACATAGCAAATATTTTGTGAAAAGTTTATTCGGTCTTTAAAAAGAGAAAATAAATCTTATTTATAATTTGAATAATTGGGTAAATTAGATAATCTTTATAGATTTAACTAGAAATAATGATTCTTTATTTCTTGATATTTTACGAGTTACAACCTTTGCTGAAATACTAATGCAAGTGTTTTGTTTCCTATGTTTTCACCAAGAAAGGCCTCAAACCATGCTAGATTTATTTTCCTTTCCTCATGTAGGCCACAGAAGAATGTGTTTTGTCCTTGATTGTTTCCAAGAAGCTGATTTATTTGTTTAACTGTGTGTAGCGTATCACTAGGTTTCCCTTTCCCTTATGATTAGTATTTCTTGTGTCAACCAATGTTGCAAGCTGATGTGGTAGTGTATGCAAGGACATGGAAAAGGAATACAATTTTTCTTCCTGCTTCCGAAGGCGATGAGGACATCCATTCTAACACTGGACATTGACAACAAAAACCAGATGAACTAACTGAGACGATGATCACCTCATCTTGTGGACGAATCGAATTGCGTGACATTTATGAAATCATAACTTTAGGCAGATAGAACATTTTAGCATTTGGATATAATTATTAAAGTGAGAAAATAACTCAGCAGTAGCTGTTTCTATGAGAAAAGAGCTTTGCTGCTGTACTCTCTATGCTACTCTGGCTGGCTATAATCCTTACCAATCCTGTGCGAGACTATCTTGATCTATTTTGCACTTCATCAGCTGGTGATGTTGGTTAAGCTAAACCTTTTTGGCTAAAGGGTTAGCTACCTCTGACTATTGCACACTGTGCATTAGTGTTTCACTGTCTCTAGGTTCCTACGAAAAACTAATTTGCATACTGATATTTCAAATAAATATTCCTTTTGTCACTCTCTCTCTCCCCTCTCAATTCTGTTATTGATTATTTGATGCATTTGTAATGAACTATATTTTCTTATTGTGTATTTGCCTGTAACAACGAAATAACATTTATGATTCCTATGTACGTGTAAATTTGACCATTCATATTTTGATAACTAATAGATTAGGGTGACTTGATAAATATCCAGTGTTTGTCTTTATTATTGAGTATTTGGAAATAATGTACATTATGATTACTATTATTGGACAGGCTTTCCCTTCATTATAGGTCCTCATGAGGAAAATAGCATCTGCCTCTTATTATTGAGTCCCTATTAACTCTACCAGAGATCTATTGGAGGACCTGATATATGTAAGTGGTTATTGAGTTTCCATGGGCCCAAATGTTGTTATTTGTGAAAGAAACTCATTTGTGATATAGTAGGGTTAATGTGTATGATTATAAAAATTTACACTGCTTCTGCTGCACCAGTTTTTGGTAGTATCATCGGATGGTTAGTTTAGACAAAAATGCTAGGTTATGAAGAGACAGAATTTAGGGACAGACATTTATTACCTTTATGTTTTATGTTGTTGTCTGTTGTTGACCTTAATGGAAGTAACAGGTCCATTGTTGGCCTAAGATCCCAGGATAAGCCTTAGGTCAGTCTTAGTGTGGAATACACTGAGTAAATGTGCATTGTCTGCTGTTGATGCATTATTAGGCAATGGTCGGATTGTCAGTAATGCACAGGGAATCTAGAGAGTGTGGAGAACAGTAGAGAATTATTTGGGTCACTTCAGAAAGC
This sequence comes from Lissotriton helveticus, assembly GCF_964261635.1. NCBI lineage: Eukaryota > Metazoa > Chordata > Amphibia > Caudata > Salamandridae > Lissotriton > Lissotriton helveticus. The sequence goes on from NC_136059.1 coordinate 1,197,725,020, forward strand.
GCATCTGGGGAAGTCCTGAGAGTTTTCACTTGAGCTTGGGTAAAATCGCATTGCTTGAGATTTTGCTAGAAGCAAAAAGAGAATTCTCTGACTACATGATTCTATCATTTTTCCTTTTAATGGAACAGACAAGCTGTTTTTATGTAGTTTGTTTTGTTAAAGACTTTGGAAAGACGCTGACTCTGATTTTGTAAATGGAGTGTGAGTTGCGGGGGTTAAACTGACGTACAAAGAGCTGTGCAGGTATTGGGTAAGTAGGTAAAAAACGTCACCAAGAGTGCCATGCTGGTATTGGATGGTTGCTGTGAGACGCGTTGGATTGGACAATTTTGATTGGTAGTAGAAAACATAACACAGAAGAAGTTTGAAGATTTCCAGATATACATAGAATAATAACAGCATAGAAAATAAATCATAAAGATATTGAAATTGTTGGAAACTTTATTTAGTAAAGATGAGCCTATTCCTATTAGAGAAGGAATTCCTGTAGCTCCCGAAGGAACATCTGCTGGTTAAATGTCATTAGAAAGGGATTATCATACATGTACATGGTTAGCAATCTGGAATAAATACATTGAGCATGATAGAACTTTAGCATTTCCAGCGAATGATACTTTTAATACCAACATTTTAGAGAATTTAAGTAGACAAATGAATAATTTGAGACCTAGTCCTAGACCTATGAAGCTTTTGAAGAATGGGAGCATGATCATACAAAATAGAAAGAGATAAGTACCAGAACAGATATAAAAATACAGTGAGTAGATATTCAGAAGCATAATACAATGCCCAAAGAGAATATGGTGAAGAGACATAGCAGAAGGAGTGAAAATGTTTCCCGTTATGGTAGCTGTGACTAAAGAAGGAGAAAAATGCAAGGAGAAAAAGAAGAAAGTAGAGGATCAAAGATCTAAAATTACTGAATATATCGAGGAATTTGATTACATAGATGATGAATTGTTAAATGAATTATTGATGAATAAATCTCCACCTTATAAAGAAGAGCAGAATAGAATAGAGATAAATCATTTACCAAGTGCTCCGTTAATTCGAATAGAAGTACAAGAGAAAAATTCTGAAAATATGATTCAAAATGTAGTTAAAGTAGAATTGCTAAGAATGATGACACCAATGAACCCAGATGTTTTATCAGTCCCAGTGACTATTGGTCCGATAGTTCAATTATATAATGATGGACAAGGAGTTTATCAAGTGCATGCTTCAACAATTCCAGATAGAAATGTTAAATGTATTAAGACAGTTCACAGGGAAATAAATGAGAATTATCAAGGATTGTTTGGAAATAGTGGAACATGTGCAAGTGTGAGTACAGAAGGGTCAGAACAAATGAATAACATTCCAGAGACATTAGTTGAAACCTCAAAGTGAGGTGTATATATATATATATATATATATATATATATATATTTATTACCAACTGGCGGTCGCCAGTAGGTATATATAGTTAGGACCTAGTTACCATAGGAAATTCAGAAAATATTTTGGGGAATAACTTTGGCGCCGATTGAGGGATCTGCCTGTAATTTTCGTTAAATTTGCCTCGCTGCGGTCCGCTCCTTCCCTGAAAGATTCAGGGGGATTCGTCGAGCGGGGGCTGAGAAAAAAGGGGTGTCCCAAAACGTGTTTTCTCCATGTTAATTTCCATAGGGACATTCTGACAAAGCTACAGCTCGAACGGCTGAATGGAATTACACCAAATTTGGCAAAATGGTAAGGACTGGTATGCAGCAGTGCCTTTTGTATGTTTGGTGTAAATCCCTCCAGTAGTTTTTGAGAAAATTGAATGTGAAATTGCGTCCAATGCAATTTTTCATAGGACCTTTAGACACGGCTACAGCCCTTACGGCTGAATGGAATTACACCAAACTTGGCAAAATGGTAGGGACTGGTATGCAGTAGTGCCTTTTTTTTATATTTGGTGAAAATCGCTCCAGTAGTTGTTGAGAAAATTGAATTTTCCCAAATTATATATCTATGGGTGGCACACCATGAGTGCACTGTAAGCTTACTGTACTCTGTACCTTCCCGAGTATGAGCTGCACGCTGATTGGCGGCCACTGTCTGTCAACACTCCAAAACAGAAATTGTTGGCAGCCATCTTGTGCCTCGGTAGACTGAGGCACAGGAAAGCAGAAAAACAAACGTGTAGAACTCAAAAAGGGGGCAGGGAAGAAGCACCCTGCCACCTAGGCTTGCTCAGGGGGTCTCACAAGGCCCCACCATGCCCCCCAAAAAATGTTATTTCCAGAAAATCGCGGGGGTACGCGCAGCGTAGAGAGTACAGTAAGCTTACAGTATGGTGCGTGCACCCCCGCGATTTTCTGAAAAAAATGTTTTGGGTTGGGGCCTGGGGGGGCCTTGTAGGACCCCCTGAGCAGGCCTAGGGGGCCAGGGTGCTTCTACCCTGCCCCCTTTGCGTGTTTTGCACCTTTGTTTCACTGCTTTCTAGTGCCTTGGTTCTACCAAGGCACAAGATGGCTGCCAACACTTCCTGGTTTGGAGTGTTGACAGACAGTGGCAGCCAATCAGCATGCCTTTCACAGGAAAGCAGCATGCTCAATAGCTGTCAACACTTCTAACCAGAAAGTGTTGGCATCCATCTTGTGCTAGGTAGACCGAGGCACAAAAGTAACAGAAAAACAAACGCGTAGAATGCAAAAAGGGGGCAGGGTAGAAACACCCTGACCCCCTAGGGCTGCTCAGGTGGTCCCACAAGGATATTAACATATTTAAACGTTATTCGCTAATAGAATTAGCATTTAAAAAACCTTGCAAATTCACTGAAAAAACCATAGGTTTCAGGTCTTATATAGTTAGGAATTAGCATTTAAAAAACCTTTGAAATTCACTGAAAAAACCATAGGTTTCAGGCCTTATATAGTTAGGAATTAGCATTTTAAAAAACCTTTGAAATTCACTGAAAAAACCATAGGTTTCAGGTCTTATATAGTTAGGAATTAGCATTTAAAAAACCTTTAAAATTCAATCAAAAATCTATAAGTTTTAGAGGTGTTATAGTTAGCTGGACATTTCACTCATACAAAACCATTGAAATTGCTCCTATATAGTTAGTTGTACTAACTATATTTCGCGCACCCGCAATCCACTGCTGATGATGTCACATATTACATCATTCATGACATGGTCAGTGACATCACTGATGACTGAGTCAGGTCAGGACCCATGTCAACATTAGAGACCCATTAGAGACCCATAGAGCTGCACACATGCACATACTCAGGGCAAGTATATGAATTAATAGCATGTGTATGAGCAACCCTGTCCTTTTCTAGTATTGTATATAGTTTCAAATATTAATCAGTTTCTTTTTTCTTTGTGTTCACCCTTTCAATTTTTGTTTACCACAAATTAAGCACATGTACAGATTAGCACGTATACATGGTTTTAACATGTAAATTGTTAATAGGTCTTAATATTTATGAAATACAGAATTTATTAAATTTAAATTTTGAATAAATATGTAGGACAGGAGTTCGTGGGTAAACACTGTGGTTTTTCACCACATTTATACTGACTTTCTCATGGTTCACAATCGGTACAATATTTATCAAACCAGTATTTTTTTTTTTTTTTAAGTTGCACTAGTCACTTTATGTACCAGTGGTATCTGCATTTATGCAGTAAGGATATGTGGTAAAATGAAATCAGTGCAATTATGAAAAAAAAAATTCAATGTGATTTTATAATATCATGAAATTATGGGACTAATATATACAGTAGAAACAATGTGATATGTCTTACGAGATGTATATATTTTACAGGCAAGCTTGTAAATTATGGAGAATGTGATATGCTGTTTCCTGAATCCCTTATGTATTATGTACTGTTTCTATGTCCATGAACCAGGTCATGTGATGCACTTTAGGAGGTGTGGCCCATAGGAGGGGTCAGGGAAACACAGCATTAAAAAAGCAAGCTGACACGTTAATCAGGTGTGTGAACAAGAGTACTTGATACTCGAAACGCATCGCTTGAAAGGTTAAAAATAAAATAACATCTTGCCTGAAGCCGTGGGGTCCGTCTCTTCTTTCGCCACGCTGCGTGGAGGTCTGAGGAATTGCTTGATATATATATAGATATATATATATATTACCTACTGGCGATAGCCAGTAGGTATATATAGTTAGGATTGTTTTCCATAGGGAAATCGCAACATTCTATTGGGAATAACTTTGGCGCCGTTCGAGGAATCTTCCTGAAATTTTCCTTAACTTTGCCTCGCGGCGCTCCGCTCCTTCCCTAAAAGTTTGGGGGGGATTCGTCAAGCGGGGGCCGAGATAAAAGGGGGTCCCAAAACGTGTTTTCCCCATGTTAATTTCCATAGGGCAGTTGGACTCACGTTTAGCCCGAACGGCTGAATGGTTTTCCACCAAACTTGGCAAAATTGTAGGGACTGGTAGCCCGATGTGCCTTTGCTATGTCCCAAGATATGTGCTCCAGTGGTTTTTACGAAAATTAACTTTGAAAAAATATATATTGGGCTACATTGGGCTATATATATCTTAGAGCCCAAATGTAGCCCAATGTAGCCCAATGTAGCCCAATGTAGCCCAAAGATGACCACCAGAGACAAAAAAAAACAAATGTAGCCCAAATATCAGCCAGATGTAGCCCAACTATAGCCCAATGACAGAATGTCCCAGAGTGTTCTAAAGAACAACTAGAGCGCTAACAGTCTTACTTATGACAAAAGTATGGCACACCTGAAGTCATCTTGATTGGAATAAAGTGTTAACACTTAAAACATTTAATTTGCAAAGGAACAAAATGAGGGGGTACATTTTGCCATAGAAATTATGATTAGTGCTGAAGAAAGAAAAATTAGGGCACATTTTGAGTGACTTCTCAAATCCTCTTATATTTCATTAAAAAAATTCTGATATGCAGTCTCCCAAGATGGCCATCAGAGACAAAAGAGCCCAAATGTAGCCCAAATATCAGCCAGATGTAGCCCAACTATAGCCCAATGACAGAATGTCCCAGAGTGTTCCAAAAGAACAACTAGAACGCTAACAGTCTTACTTATGAAAAAAGTATGGCACACCTGAAGTCATCTTGATTGGAATAAAGTGGTAACACTTAATACATTTAATTTGAAAAGGAACAAAATGAGGGGTTTCATTTTGCCATAGAAATTTTATATATATGCACACCAGTTATAGTTAGGAATTAGCATTTAAAAAACCTTTGAAATTCACTGAAAAAACCATAGGTTTCAGGCCTTATATAGTTAGGAATTAGCATTTTAAAAAACCTTTGAAATTCACTGAAAAAACCATAGGTTTCAGGTCTTATATAGTTAGGAATTAGCATTTAAAAAACCTTTAAAATTCAATCAAAAATCTATAAGTTTTAGAGGTGTTATAGTTAGCTGGACATTTCACTCATACAAAACCATTGAAATTGCTCCTATATAGTTAGTTGTACTAACTATATTTCGCGCACCCGCAATCCACTGCTGATGATGTCACATATTACATCATTCATGACATGGTCAGTGACATCACTGATGACTGAGTCAGGTCAGGACCCATGTCAACATTAGAGACCCATTAGAGACCCATAGAGCTGCACACATGCACATACTCAGGGCAAGTATATGAATTAATAGCATGTGTATGAGCAACCCTGTCCTTTTCTAGTATTGTATATAGTTTCAAATATTAATCAGTTTCTTTTTTCTTTGTGTTCACCCTTTCAATTTTTGTTTACCACAAATTAAGCACATGTACAGATTAGCACGTATACATGGTTTTAACATGTAAATTGTTAATAGGTCTTAATATTTATGAAATACAGAATTTATTAAATTTAAATTTTGAATAAATATGTAGGACAGGAGTTCGTGGGTAAACACTGTGGTTTTTCACCACATTTATACTGACTTTCTCATGATTCAATGGTTCACAATCGGTACAATATTTATCAAACCAGTATTTTTTTTTTTTTTAAGTTGCACTAGTCACTTTATGTACCAGTGGTATCTGCATTTATGCAGTAAGGATATGTGGTAAAATGAAATCAGTGCAATTATGAAAAAAAAAATTCAATGTGATTTTATAATATCATGAAATTATGGGACTAATATATACAGTAGAAACAATGTGATATGTCTTACGAGATGTATATATTTTACAGGCAAGCTTGTAAATTATGGAGAATGTGATATGCTGTTTCCTGAATCCCTTATGTATTATGTACTGTTTCTATGTCCATGAACCAGGTCATGTGATGCACTTTAGGAGGTGTGGCCCATAGGAGGGGTCAGGGAAACACAGCATTAAAAAAGCAAGCTGACACGTTAATCAGGTGTGTGAACAAGAGTACTTGATACTCGAAACGCGTCGCTTGAAAGGTTAAAAATAAAATAACATCTTGCCTGAAGCCGTGGGGTCCGTCTCTTCTTTCGCCACGCTGCGTGGAGGTCTGAGGAATTGCTTGATATATATATAGATATATATATATATTACCTACTGGCGATAGCCAGTAGGTATATATAGTTAGGATTGTTTTCCATAGGGAAATCGCAACATTCTATTGGGAATAACTTTGGCGCCGGTTGAGGAATCTTCCTGAAATTTTCCTTAACTTTGCCTCGCGGCGCTCCGCTCCTTCCCTAAAAGTTTGGGGGGGATTCGTCAAGCGGGGGCCGAGATAAAAGGGGGTCCCAAAACGTGTTTTCCCCATGTTAATTTCCATAGGGCAGTTGGACTCACGTTTAGCCCGAACGGCTGAATGGTTTTCCACCAAACTTGGCAAAATTGTAGGGACTGGTAGCCCGATGTGCCTTTGCTATGTCCCAAGATATGTGCTCCAGTGGTTTTTACGAAAATTAACTTTGCAAAAATATATATTGGGCTACATTGGGCTATATATATCTTAGAGCCCAAATGTAGCCCAATGTAGCCCAATGTAGCCCAATGTAGCCCAAAGATGACCACCAGAGACAAAAAAAAACAAATGTAGCCCAAATATCAGCCAGATGTAGCCCAACTATAGCCCAATGACAGAATGTCCCAGAGTGTTCTAAAGAACAACTAGAGCGCTAACAGTCTTACTTATGACAAAAGTATGGCACACCTGAAGTCATCTTGATTGGAATAAAGTGTTAACACTTAAAACATTTAATTTGCAAAGGAACAAAATGAGGGGGTACATTTTGCCATAGAAATTATGATTAGTGCTGAAGAAAGAAAAATTAGGGCACATTTTGAGTGACTTCTCAAATCCTCTTATATTTCATTAAAAAAATTCTGATATGCAGTCTCCCAAGATGGCCATCAGAGACAAAAGAGCCCAAATGTAGCCCAAATATCAGCCAGATGTAGCCCAACTATAGCCCAATGACAGAATGTCCCAGAGTGTTCCAAAAGAACAACTAGAACGCTAACAGTCTTACTTATGAAAAAAGTATGGCACACCTGAAGTCATCTTGATTGGAATAAAGTGGTAACACTTAATACATTTAATTTGAAAAGGAACAAAATGAGGGGTTTCATTTTGCCATAGAAATTTTATATATATGCACACCAGTTATAGTTAGGAATTAGCATTTAAAAAACCTTTGAAATTCACTGAAAAAACCATAGGTTTCACACCAGTTATAGTTAGCTGGAAATTTTACTCGCATAAAACCATTGAAATTCCCACGTTATAGTTAGTTGGACTCACTATAACTTGCACGTCTGCAATGCACTGCTGATGACGTCACATATTACATCACTCATGCATATATTTAAATATTTAAACATTACTCGCTAATATATGTATTCACTAAGATACACTTAATAAGCCAGTTAACCAATCAATTTTTTTTTTAAAACACTGAAAAAAACCATAGGTTTCAGGCCTTATATAGTTAGGAATTAGCATTTAAAAAACCTTTGAAATTCACTGACAAAACCATAGGTTTCAGGCCTTATATAGTTAGGAATCAGCATTTAAAAAACCTTTGAAATTCACTGAAAAAACCATAGGTTTCAGGCCTTATATAGTTAGGAATTAGCATTTAAAAAAAACCTTTGAAATTCACTGACAAAACCATAGGTTTCAGGAGTTATATAGTTAGGAATTCGTTTTTAAAAAACCTTTAAAATTCACTCAAAAAACTATAAGTTTTAGTGGTGTTATAATTAGCTGGACATTTTACTCATACAAAACCAATGAAATTGCTCCTATATAGTTAGTTGTACTAACTACATTTCGCGCACCCGCAATCCACTGCTGATGATGTCACATATTAGATCATTCATGACATGGTCAGTGACATCACTGATGACATCTCAAATGACATCACTGATGACATCATCCAGTGAATGTGGTTTGCTTCATTATTTAAATATGCATTATATATATAGATATATATAGATATATAGACCCAAAGGCATTGTTACAGTTTGGGGAAAAAGAGACACCTATGACAGAGAGGTCAAGAAGTGAGCGAGTGTATTTATTCAATAGTCGTTAGGGAATTCCAACATGGTCAGAGAAAGATACCGCCAGAGACTCAGTAAACTCCAGTCAGCAGTCCAGAGACTCGCGACGAGCAACGAGCTCAATGCTCGAGTCTCGACGAAGAATTGCGCACTTCAACCGTCGGCGTGAGGGAGCGTAGTGTCTCCTTCTCAGGCAGCTCCAAATTTTCCTCTGAAGTAATTATTGTTGTCGGAGACTCTATAAGCGTCTTCCGCATAGTTCTTAGTGAAGTGAATTGTTACCCTTTTGGAAGAAATAAACGCATGCGCAAAGTGGGACGTTTTGGGAACCACTAATCTCCTCAAAGTAGTGTTCAACGTCGTATCAAAGATTCTCAGGTTTGGAAATTAGAACTTACTAAGCAACCAATTTCGTCATTGACTGGGAATAGTTCCAGTTGTTCCTGTGGTATGCGATATCTTTCTTTAGAAGTATCCAAAGGTACAGATGGAATATTTAAGCGACAAGTGACTGACAGTTTTGAATATCAAGTTGAAGTAGACATCCAGCTGTCATTCTGCAGAATTATCAGATTCATATTAACCAGTGATATAGACTATTCCTAGTGAACAATTGCAATATAATTAATTGACAAGCAGAAAACCAAATATACTCTAAGCAAGGAGGTACAGATATATTAAGGGGTAAATATTGAATAGTGTTTAAGTCATATTAAAAGAAGAAGTAGAGAGTGAGCAAGTGGTTCATGGGTTTTGTCTTTTATACAGGTGCTGATTATTTAACGTCCCACAACTATACTACTTGAAGAGAGAAGCTATAGCCTAGGGTTAATTGGGTAATTATTGTGTACACCTCCTACAGTAGTAAGTTGATAACAGTACAGAATTGCATGTTTATTGATTTTTACCATCCTATGCAGACACCATTTCCAAGGCGTCCTTGACTGCAACATACCCTGCGGCGAGAGTGGATTACAACCTCCTACGCCTGGCTGTCTCTCTTTCTCTTCCACATCCCCTTTCCCCACTGTCTGTGCGTCACCCCGAAAATTATAGATCGGGTGGCGGACCAGGTGGAGGGGCGTTGGGACCATCGTCAACTCCTGTGGTTCTAGTCTTGGCTTGTGACACTGGCTCACTGTGCCACTGGATTCAAGCTATCCTGGCTGATGAGGGCCCAAACCCCAAAACCGGTCCTAGGATGCTTGTTTCCGGTCCATGGAGGACCTGGCTTGGCAGTTCGGGCTGGACTGTTCCCATGAGGCACACTTTCAAGACTGACTTGCATATGGCTGGATCTAAACTGGGGTGGCATGGTGAGCAAAAGAATTATGGATTTAACCTAGATCTCTTGACTGGGGGTAAATGCTTTGATTTGTTCTGCACTCCGTCCATCAATTGTGTGTCTTTTGCATTACAAATTGAGCAGAAATTGCACTTTGATTATCGACATGAGGCGTCAGATGTGGTCTTGCAGATTAATGGCACAATTAAATCAAGATTGGCTAAGGTCTATCCATCCACAACACTAAAATGGGCCGATACATTGCCTTTGGTATTGATGAGTTTGAGAAGTATCCCAGACAGAAAACTGGACTATGCCCCCATGAAATTGTGATGGGAAGGGCTATGAGACAGCTAACAGTCGCAGCAAATCAACTTGTGAACATAACTGATGATTTAGTGCTCGATTATTGCAAAGGATTGGCTGATGTAGTGCGTTCTGTGCCTCTCCAGGTTGTAGAAACCGCAACTACAGTTCTACAGGAACAAGCACATGACTTGAGCCCCAGAGAGTGGGTGCTTGTCAACAAGCAAATGAGAAAGTCTTGTTTAGAACCTCGTTGGCATGGGTCATATCAAGTAATTCTTGTGACAACAACAGCAGTTAAATGCGGATTGTTTGCCTAACTGGAACCATGCTAGCCTCACACGTCGAGTCCCATGTCCACTTGACAGCACAGAGTCAGTTGAAGATGAACAAAGAGAAAGAAGAGAACCTGAACAGACTGAGAATCAAGAAGGGTGGGCTCAAGCTAATGGGTCTCATAACACTGTCATTGCTGATGCTGAAAGAGAGTTGACCCCTGAAAGAGGCAGAGAAGAAGAAAGAAGGGAATCAACTGAAAGAAGTCATGAATCAAATGAAATAGACAGTGTTTCTGGAAAAAGATCAGGAAATGTTGATAAATGACCTAGAGGAGTAAAGAAACTGAAACATATTTTAAATAAGAAAATTTCAGAGACTGTGATTGAAATCTCTAGACAATCTGAACAAAGTGAGACTGAAGAAGACGAAAATACAGTACGCAGAACAAAGAGACCATGAATCCCAAGCAAGAAGTTCACAGCACCTGAATGGATATATTTGGTTGTTGCAACAAACCATTGGGAAAAATAATTCATCAAGTTTTGTTCCAAAGACAATTCATCATATGAGTCAACCTAAATAGCTGTGCACATAAAAAAGGGTGCAGAAAAAGAGAGAGGAGATTTAAAAATAAGACCGTTATCAGAGGCTAGGCTCAGAACGTGTGTGGTACACAGATTTTGCCAAGCTAAGTTTATTTTTTGAGATTTTTGATTTTGTGGTACACATATTTTGCCTTGCTACATTAATTTTTGAGATTTGTAATTGATTTTGTGGTACACAGATTTTGCCTTGCTAAATTTATTTTTGAGATTTTAGATTTTTGTAATACTTTTGAGATTTGTTCTTTATTTATATTTTTTTCCAAAATTTAAGATGGACAAAACTGTGACTAGTAATCAAAGACAAGGTTTATTTAGGCGAAGGTGTTTTAACACTAGCTTTTTATGTATTCTTTTAATGTGGTTTGTTTGGTTAATACTAATTTTAGTAGTGCATTACTCTATGTATTCTAATAATGTAAATCCTACTAATAATTATGTGAATGTATTAACTGATGAGAAGAACATTTTTAAAGAGGACCCAGAGACTAAAATTAAATAAATAAATAAATTAAAAAACTAACAGGGAATGGCTTACACCAAATTAGTTCTATTAATGACTTTTCGTTAAATGTTTTAACAAAACTTCTTTATGAGTATGTGGATACTATGGATACAAAATATTGTTATGTGGGCATGCAATTACCCTTGTCTGTGTCAGAAGGGGTGACTTATCACCACCTTCTATTAACATATGGAATTTCATCTAGTGTACTAACAAGTTTATTCTACGGCAAAGAGCAATTCCAAAATTACTATTCAAATTTTGTTTTAGTGTTTTCAGAAGTTCCTATTAAGAAGAATATGAATATAGGGCCATATGTATGAATATACCCATTTGCGAATCTCAAATAGCGATTTTTAAGAAATCGCTATTTGAGATTCGCAAATTGGTATGTATGTAGAAAATCGCATTTTTTTCGCAATTTCTTAAAATTCCTTATTTGCGTTTAGCAAATTGCGAATCGCAATTAAGGAATACTTTCCCATTCATAGGAATGAATGGGAAGTTATTCTCAATTTGCGATTTCGCAATTTGAGAATCGCAAATTGAGAATAATTTCAAGGGTGCAGGGGTGTCCAAAGGACACCCTGTTGCACCCCTGAAATTTGCATGGGTGCACATGTGGTGCACATACATGCCCTAAGGGCATGTATGTGCTTCACAGTGCACTTTGAAAAATGCAAAAAAAGTGCATTTTTCAAGCAATTCGCAAATTACCACCAACTTGAAGTAGGTGGTAATTTGCGATTCCTTAAGGCCGATTTGCATTTTTTTTAATGCTTCTTACATTGCATTTAAGGAATCGCAAATTTTGCGATTCCTTAAATGCAATCGCAAAATAAGGAATCGCAATTTTTGCGATTCCTTATTTTGCATGCAGATTTGCTTAATACATACCATTTGGCCAAATTGCATTCGGCGTTTGCAAATGCAATTTGGCTTGATACATATGGCCCATTGTGAATAGTGCAAAGAATACAGACAACATGGGAGCATTTTTTCATACTACTAAGACAATAGAGACAGTATGCGTGCATGGAAATAATTAAACCTGCATCTTACATAGTGTAGAAATAGAGTTTATAAATTCTGTAGAAGATAGGCGACAAGAATTCAAAAGAAAAGCTCCAAAACAAAAGACTAGCACACCTTCATGGGCTCATAGGGAAGGTGATTATAAGAAATGAAATACATATGCTACAATGACTCTGGACTGGCAACACAAAGGGAAGCTTTGCTTACTGAGACAAAAGACTGAATATAACAATGATTTCATTGGTTCTAGTGAATGTGAACATACCATCCTAATTACGGGGGTTGGGGATTAAGCGGTAGTACTGATCCAGTTAACCCTGGAGTTTATTATGTATGTTGTAGAAATGCGTATTATAGACTGCCACAACTATGGTATGGGTGTTGTTACATTGGTATAGTTTTTCCCAAAATCTACCATTTAGATGAAATTCATGGAACCAATGAAAAGAAACTAACAAGGAGTAAAAGAGGAATTAGTGCTGCAGAGATTGTGGGAGGTATTTTTGGTACATTGATACCTTCAGTGGGATTAATCCTGAACTCACATAAGATTAGAAAGCTGTCTACAGTGGTTGATGGTTTATCAGCAGATATTGCTGGCACGTTCTTGATGATTGACACTGAAATGGTGGCAATGACATCAATGGGTTTGCAAAAAAGACTTCCTCTTGAAGTATTATTGGCGAAAGAAGGCGAAGTCTGTAGCATGCTGAAAATTCAACATTGTTGCACTTATATCCTGCACAAAAGCAAAGACTTGGAGGGATATATTAGTAACATTACACTTTTGCATAATGATTTAGCAGAATTTAAATTTGCGGGTGCATGGGAAACACTTGGTAAGGGTTTTTACTCAGTAAGTAATTGGTTTTTAACCATAAGTAATGGCTTGTTAGGAAGAATGATAACACTAATAATTGCTATTGCTACTGGCATACTAACAATAATACTGATATACATATGCTGCAAAAGCAAATGCAGGGCAAAAGAAACAAAGCGTAGAACAAGAAAAAGGAAGAGAGAAGAAATAGAATTGGAAGATAAGAAGGGTGCTTATTATGAAGTATTGCGCAAAGCAGCCCGGTGGCAGAGGGCATGCTAGCGACTGTTGGAGCGCTGCAGTAACTTTATTTTAATTCCTAACTCTACTCTGCTGACTACTAGCAGTTTAATCGGTCTTTCCGACCTGTGTCCGCTGACTACAAGCAGGGACAACAAATAATTTTAAATTCCCCCCACTTCCTCCCTGCTGATAACTAGCAGGCTCATTTACCTTTTGGAGCCAGTCATTCGCCGTGGGCTGCCCGCTTAACGGTGCTCCCTGGTGGCGGCGGGCGCCATCTTGGGTTGGGTTGGTCGGCGTGCTCCACCTCTGCCACACCCCCCTCGTCACCATCCTATTTAAACATCCATTATGTGTCAGCGCAGCGGACGAGCGCAGCGGGCGCGTCGTAGGCGCGCCGGAGTTGCGCCTGAGTTAAGCCCGTCTGCGCCCGTCCGCGGCCTGCCGGGGCTAGGGGCATGTCACTCTGCCCCTTTCATCGCCTACTCCTCGGAGAGTCTGAAACATCTGCAAGGTAATTGGCCGCTACCTCTTTCTATTAGCAGCACCATCTCTGCCCTCGGTCTCACCCCTCTTCCTCTGTTGTCCCGTCCATCCCCTCCTACTCCCCCTTCTTCCCTGTCCTTCATTTTATTGAACACTAGGTCGGCTGTGAAACATCACCAAGACCTGTTTATCCTGCTTGACTCCCAGAAGCCAGATATACTGTGTCTAACCGAGACGTGGTTTTGCGAGTCCTCTTTGCCATCTCTCTTAGCTGCTCTCCCCCCTGCTTACGCGGCCCTTCGGGTCGATCGCCCGGCAGGAAAAAAAGGAGGCGGTGTGGCACTCATTGCCAGATCAGAGTATAATTTTCAACTCCTCCCTTCCACTCCTATCGACTCTGTTGAGTACCTTGTGGCTCGCTCTGTCACCTTTTCCCCCCCACTTATCTGTCTGTTAACTTATCGACCACCCCAGAATACTCCCCTGTTTGCATCAGCATTTCAGGATCTATTGGCCACGCTAGCGGTCAATCATGCTTCTGTCCTTATATTAGGCGATTTCAACTACTGGCCTAATGATCCGTCAGAATGCCCAGCTTCAAAGCAATTTACAGAATTGCTTTATTCATTAAATTTTATTCCCCGTATCCAAGTCCCCACACACACTGGTGGACACGTGTTAGACCAAGTTTGGTCTCTTAACCACTCCATCTCTTCCATATCAGTGTCCCCTTGCCCATGGTCTGACCATGCCTTTATTTTTTTCTCTCTTCACCTTAACCTCTCAGCCAAGATCCCGCTGGTAAAAAACATCTGGGCACGGAACTAGAACCGTGTCGATCTGACTTCATTATCATCCTCCCTTCTAGTCTCTGCACCCGATTTAGCTGGTTTACCTTCGTCGTCACAAGCTACTGAGATTGACACCTGGCTTGCGGGAGGCTGCAATCTATCAGCCCCCCTACGCCGGATATCAACCAAAAGATCTAAGGAGGCGAATCGGTGGTTTGACGAAGACTTAAAGGAAAAAAAATTGTCTCTCCGGCATGCTGAGAGATTATGGAGAAGGGAATATTGCCCCCTACTGAAGACCTGCTATCTCACATTATTGCAGGAGTATAAAAAAGCTATTTTAGGAGCTAAAACTGCCTATTTCTCATCTAAAATTCTAACAGCAGAAAATCAATCGCGAGAAATGTTTTCCATCATTCATGAGCTAGCTTTCTCAGAAAGGAGCATGTCTAAACCTCATCCCACTCAATCCCTCTGTGACTCTCTGAATTTTTACTTCCTTGATAAAATCTCCAATATCAAGAGCAATATTCCTCCTCCTTCTGCCATTTACGTTGACCCCCTCCCTCCTATCCTTCTGCCCTGTCTAACTTCAATCCCTCCTTTCACGGAAGAAGTGTTTCCGGAAACACTTCTTAAAGTCAAGTCAGGTTCCCCAGTTGATATTTGTCCGGCCCGCATCCTCCAACAAATCTATTCCGTCTGCACTCAGCCCCCGATCACTTTCCTTAACAGTTCCCTCTCACAAGGGGTTGTGACTCCAGCCCTTAAAGCGGCCACTATTGTGCCTATTTTGAAGAAACCAGGTGCCGATCCATCCATCTTAATCAACTATCGGCCCATCTCCTTGCTGCCCTACCTGGGCAAGGTGCTTGAGCGCCATGTTGCCTCGGTACTCAGCGCCCATGTGGAGGCTACGGGAGGTTTGGCGTCCTGTCAAGCGGGTTTCCGTCCTAAGCACTCTACTGAGTCCGTCGTGGTGTCGGTCCTGAACAACCTCAGGGAGGGCTTGGACCAAAACAAACATCAAGCCCTGGTGCTCCTCGATCTCTCCGCCGCTTTTGATACGGTGGATCATTCCATCTTGCTTTCACGTATCAGAGCGGCGGGAATCGGGGGCTCAGCATTAGTCTGGCTCTCGTCCTTCCTGCGGGATCGCACCCAGGCGGTCCGGCTGGGGGAGTTCACGGCAGCTCCACTTAAGATCACTTGTGGTGTCCCCAGGGCTCTTCTCTTTCCCCTCTATTGTTCAATCTCTATATCTACCCTCTTATCTTTGCACTTCAGCAGCTGGAGGTCACTGTATATAATTATGCAGATGACCTCCAGCTTGTCTTCAATCTCTCCTCTTCCCCTCACGCTATTTCCAATTTTCAAACTATTATGATTTTTATCAGGGACTGGATGAGCCACAACCATCTGAAGCTGAACCCGGACAAAACCGAGTTGGTGCTCACTGGTGGCTCTTCCAGTCCCTGGAACTCTTCTTTTTGGCCTTCCACTCTTGGTTCCTCTCCTGTCCCTTCTTCCACAGTCAAGACCCTAGGTATAAAAATCAACAATCATCTTACCCTTCACTCACAAATCAGTTCTGTCGTCTCTTCTTGCTTTCTGAAGCTCCGCACTATTCGCACTGTTTCCCGGTTTTTCTCCCCTCTGGCACTTAAACTCATCATGTCTGCCCTTGTGATCTCCCGGCTAGACTATGCCAATGCCCTATACAATGGCATCCCGGCATATAGCCTACGTAAACTCCAGCTTGTGCAGAACCAGGCAGCCCGGCTGGTGTATGGCCTCCCCCGCTTCCATCATTCTACACCATTGCTGAAGGCGCTGCACTGGTTGCCTGTTCTACAACGGTCACTCTTTAAAACCGGTTGCATGGTTTTCCAGGCACGCCAGGGAACGGCCCCTGCCTTCATCTCTTCCCTGCTAAAGGATTATGTCCCCACTAGACAGCTTCGATCATCCTCCCAATCCCTTCTACAGGTTCCTCGCTATAACAGAAAAAAATGGGGAGGCTCCAATTTTTCAGTTTTGGCTCCCATCTTTTGGAATTCCCTCCCTGACCACCTACGAGCGACCAAACAAAACTCCCTCTTCCGCAAGGGCCTGAAAACTTTCTTGTTTGTTCAAGCCTTCCCACACTAACTGTCCCTTTTAATTTTCGGTTCTCATGCCTCCAAAAGCGCCAAGAAACCGTATGGTGTACGCTGCGCTATATAAATATTTTAAATTCAATTCAAATTCAAATTCAAATTCAAATTCATACATAGAGGGTGTTTGATTGAAACAAATGAGAATAACAGCATTTTTAAACAAATCAGATCATAATCAGATTTTTGAAGATTATGTGATGGCTTCATTTGCCATCAAATGGGAAATTGATGAAGCATGCTTTTTGCAAAAAAAATCTTGCTTGATTTATCTGCTCATAATCGTGTTATTAACAAAATGATAACTAATGGTGTGAATTTTAACATTGTTGTACATGGAGATATTTGAAAATATGATATGAAATTGTGCAATGATGGCACAACACCTTTCAATACAATATTTCAGTTAGCTGCAGTACTTAACATGTTGGAAGTTGAAAGCAAGGAAAAGCAATATGAAATGATTTTACTAAATTTTGGGAGGGAGACATGAGTAAATATGCATTTAGAATTATGGACATAGAAAATATTAAATAGAAACATATAGAAAAATGTTACTTGAAAAGTTTATTTGGTCTTTAACAAGAGAAAATACATGTTATTGATAATTTGATTAATTGGGAAAGTTAGATTATGTTTATAGATTTAATTAGAAATAATTAATCTTTATTTCTTGTTATTTTGCCAGTTACAATCTTTGCTGAAATATTAATGTGTGTGTTTTATTTCCTATGTTTTCTCCAAGAAAGGCCTTAAACCCCCCTCTAAATTTATTTTCCTTTCCTCACGTAGGCCCTAGAAGAATGTGATTTGTCTTTGACTATTTCCAAAAATCTGATTTATTTGTTTAACTGTGCGTAGCGTATCAGTAGGTTTCCATTTACTCTTACAATTAGTATTTCTTGTGTCAACTAATGTTGCAAGCTGATGTGGAAGTGTGTGCAATGACATGGAAAAGGAATACCATTTTTCTTCTTGCTTCCGAAGGCGATGATGACATCTATTCTAACAAAGGACAATGGCAACAAAATCCGGATGAACTAACTGAGACGATGATAACCTCATCTTTTGGACCAATCAACCTGTGTGAAATTTATAAAATCATAATTTTAGGTGGCTAGAACATTTTCGCATTTGGGTATAATTATTACAGTGAGAAAATACCTTAGCAGTAGCTGTTTCTGTGAGAAGAGAGCTTTGCTGCTGTACTCTCTATGCTACTCTGGCTGGCTGTAATCCAGTGTGAGACTATCTTGATCTATTTTGCACTTCATCAGCTGATGATGTGCTTAAGCTAAACCTTTTTTGCCGAAAGGTGAGTTACCTCTGAATATTGCACGCTGTGCATTAGTGTTTCACTGTCTCTAGGTTCATATGAAAAAGTTACTTGCATACTTATATTGCAATGGAATTTTCCTTTTATCACTCTCTCTCCCCTCTCAATGATGTTATTGAATATTTGATGTATTTGTAATGAACTGTATGTTCCCTTTTGTGTATTTACCTGTAACAAAGAAATAACATTGAATTTATGATTCTTATGTATGTGTAAATTTGACCGTTCATGTTTTGATAACTAATAGATGAAAGTGACTAGATAAGTATTTAGTGTTTGTCTTTATTAGTGAATATGTGGAAATAATGTATATTATGATTACTATTATTGGACAGGCTTTTCCTACATTATAGGTCCTCATGAGGAAAATAGCATCCGTCTTTTATTATCGAGTCCCTATTAGCTCTGCCAAAGATCTATCCGAGGACCTAATATATGCAAGTGGTTATTGAGTTTCCATGGGCCCGAATCTAGTTATTTGTGAAAGAAACTTATTTGTGATATAGTAGGGTTAATGTGTATGATTATAAACATTTACACTGCTTCAACTGCAGCAATGTTCTCCGCCAACCAGCTTGCTTAAAATAAGTCTCTATTGGGTCTGACTTGATTGTACATCACATGGCTTAACATATTATTACTTAGGGTCTGATTTAGATCTTGCCAGATTTGGTCCCCCAGTTGTTTTTCCTTAGGATTCCCCAACCGCCTACTAGGCTGTACACCCGCTGTATTTAGATGCTCAATGGAAAAGACCATCGGAGTGCCACTGACTTTGATAAAAATTTCAACCTTTGTCGACGGAGCCATAGGCAAAAGCGGCTTTCAGAGGGAGTACAGCCAGCAGTCCACCTGCATAATCACAATGTGCCACCCCTCTAATGCATCTGTGGTGAGGAAACTTTCACACCTGAGTTAGCAGATTGGAAGGGATAAAAAGCAGAAACTTACAGTATTCCTTTCTCACACTTCCTTTTAAATCATGGGCCCGACCGTCTAAGTCCTGCCATTGCTGCTGCTACTTGATCGCAAAGCTAATCAACCCCGTTGTCACCAAATTCAAAGGTAGCCTTCTTTTATATTTTTCATTTTTAATTGTCTGTATTGTCTGTCAATATTAGCTGTCGACTCATGCATTTCCAAATGACTCTGACAAGCAATATTATGCAAATGTGTAATGCATATGTGTGTAATGCCGTAAATTATGACAGTAGAAAAAAACACACCTGTATATTAGCATTATAGTTTTATATTTTGATGCAAGCTGACTTCATGATAATGGACATGTAAACCAACATTTATATCAATCAGAAAATAAGTGTCCATTCAGATGAGTTTCAATACATTTTCATAAACTATCAAATCATAAACATATGCATTACACATAATTCAAATTACATCAAATGCAATATAATGTAGAAATTGCACTAAACAAGGCAAAACATTTGTTTTCCAAAAATTTTTAGTTCTAAAATTAAAAGATCTTGCATGCATATTATTGTCACATTTCTCCTTATCTAATGCATGGTCTGAACATATACACATTTAAGTAAGTTCATGACTAATTTTAAAGTGTAATGCATAGGTCTTTATTTTTTATCATCTATCAAGTTAAAATAAGCACACCTATATTCACACTTAAAAAGTTTCAAGACAAATTTCTTTTCTTGGTGAAAGTGTCCATTATCATGATGAATGCTTGCACCAAAAAATCTCTGTCTGTAAAATTTTATTATTACTAATGTTTGCACAGTACAGCTATGTTACTTAAATAAACTTTTGACTTTATTGTCATAAATTTCATTAAGAATATATACGTCTCACATTTTAATCATTAACATTGTTAATATTCAATGAATTTGAAATGAATAATAGTTTCAGGATAAACTTTGTCAAAATCAAAACATTTTTATCAATAAATGAGGTACTTCTCATAATAAATAGCTTTATTTACAAAACATAAAACTGCATACAAATACAAATTGTGCAGCACAATATCCTCTTGGACTGTTGCCCAAACTTGCCTTCTAAACAGACTGCCAAGGGGGAACTTCCTCAAGAAGGGGCATCTAGTGGGCAAAGAGCAGGCCTCTCAAGGATCTGTCTTGGGAGGGGTGGGTTTAGATTTCACAGTAGTCAGGGATAGGTAATCAACCAATTCCTCCTGAGCAGCAAGGGTAAAAGGGGGTGGGAGAAAATTGGGTTTGGGAGTTAGAAGGAGCTGCAATGTGTGATGTGCGTGTGTCTATTGGTTTTGCAGTCAGATGTGGGTCTGGTATATGTTGTGTATGTTTGGAAGTGTGTTTCTTGACAGATGTATGTTGTTCAGGTGAGTGTGTGCATTTGTGTTTGGTGGGTGTAGTTTTGCATGTAGGTGTGCTTGTGTGTGAAGGGTGTTGGTTTGGGTGCGTGTGCTTTTGAGGTGGTTGGAATGGTTGTGGTGCATGTGGATGTATATTTTTCAGTTGCATGTGGGTCTGGTGTATGTTGAAATGTCTGTGGTTTCTCAGTTGATTTGCATTCAAGTGAGTGTGTGCATTTGTGTTTGTTGGTGTTGTTTGGCGTGTACTTGTGTGTTTGCATGACGGTGCTGTCGAGATAGTTATTATGGTTGTGGTGCTTGTGGGTATGTTGTAGGGAATAGTGCTTCTGGGGGTGCTGGTGCTGGTTGTGGTGCTTCTGGGTGTGCTGATGGTTGTGGGTGTGATGGTGTTTGTGGTGCTTGTGGGTGTGCTGCTGGTGGTTGTTGTGGTGGTGGTGGTGGTGGGTGTAGTGTCAATAGTGTCTATATGTTGTTTGTGTGTTTTCTTGTGTTTCTTGCTTGCTTGTGCATGTGTGTGTGTGTGTGTGTGTGCATGTGTGTGTGCTGCTTGTGTGTGTTGGAGTGACTGCCTGCAAAGAAGTGAGTGTGCTTGGGATAGGGTGGATCTTTGGAATTGGGATGAGTAAGGGACCTGCGTTTAGGCACAGGTTGGGCTGGTTGTAAGACTGGTCAATGAGGAGGTTAGTTATGTAAATGATCTCTGAAGTACAGACATAGAAGTATGAATGCCTTCCAGGTAAGCTACCATGTTTTGCATGTGACAACTAAGGCCCTGGATGACATTCAGTAGTGCAGTCTGGCCTACAGAGGTGCTGCGTTAGAGGTCCATTGCCTCCTCACTCAGCGTAGCCGGGGGAATAGCGACATGGGGAGGTGCCTGCAGCGATAGAGACCCCAGGCCTTTTGTGGAGGTAGGTTTGGAAAAGTGAGGGAGAGCAAGAGAGAAGGTGGAGATGGGTCTCTGGGTGACAGACAAGGATGCCAGTTTTACAGTTCCTGTGGGGTCTGCCACCTTTAGGGACTGCTGGCTTGTGGAGGCCTCCTAAGATGATGATTATGAGCTCAAGGCCTCTGTTGCAGTTCCCTGATCCTCCGTGCCACTGTACACAGTGGCCAGCTGCTTCCCCGCCTTTGTGGCCACTGTACGCTTTACCTTTTACCGAAGATGCTGAAAAGACATGTACAATAACTTTATTGTATCTGTGTAAATAGAACAGATCATGAAGTTTTTTGTCAAAACATTTTCACATTTATCACAGTTCACTTGTTTCACGTTTTTCTAACTTTGACTCAATTTTATTATTATCTCCTTCATGTAGGGAACATCTTCAGAATCAATTTGGTCACAGTTTAGAATTTCCATATCTAGCTCCTATATCCTTTATGATATTTTCCGTTCAACTTTTAATATTTTCTCCAGGAACTGTTTTACACCTCTGAATGGTTCAGATTTGTTATATTGAATAGTAAATTTATGCCAGAAAAAATCTTACAAAGCAAAACTACCTTTGTACTTCAGGCACAAATTGGTACAACATCCCAGTAAATTTTTCATACACTAAATCATATATAATTGTTTTAATTAAAAATAAAAAGCAAATCACAATATACAAAACGCATTAAACCTTGATTAATTCCCACAATTTGCTCATGAATCTTGAGATGAGCATGATTTTGAGTTTTCCACATGGAATACTCCAATATATATGAATGAATGATGAATGAATTAAATGAATGATATATGTTACGGAACAATCCATCTGACAAAGTTCCTTTAAGTGTCCTATTTTTTTCACCATTGATCTATCATCTGAACATAACAAATGATATTAAAATAAACTTGTGGGGTATGTGTTTTGCTGTCACCAATGTGTAAACATTCCTGTCTGTTTTACAAAAAAATGTATGCCTATCAAATTTCTTTTCTTTTCTAAAAACAGACTGGATCACATGCACATTTATGAAGGAGTAAAACATCATGCAAATCTTCCACTTTTGACATTAATTAAAATGTATTTTGAAATGCAAAACATATTTGTGATAATATTATGATTGAAAATGTAGCCATTTAATCTGATGTATCCAGTCATTTTGGCACCTTCTTCCCTGTCCTTCATTTTATTGAACACTAGGTCGGCTGTGAAACATCACCAAGACCTGTTTATCCTGCTTGACTCCCAGAAGCCAGATATACTGTGTCTAACCGAGACGTGGTTTTGCGAGTCCTCTTTGCCATCTCTCTTAGCTGCTCTCCCCCCTGCTTACGCGGCCCTTCGGGTCGATCGCCCGGCAGGAAAAAAAAAGGAGGCGGCGTGGCACTCATTGCCAGATCAGAGTATAATTTTCAACTCCTCCCTTCCACTCCTATCGACTCTGTTGAGTACCTTGTGGCTCGCTCTGTCACCTTTCCCCCCCCACTTATCTGTCTGTTAACTTATCGACCACCCCAGAATACTCCCCTGTTTGCATCAGCATTTCAGGATCTATTGGCCACGCTAGCGGTCAATCATGCTTTTGTCCTTATATTAGGCGATTTCAACTACTGGCCTAATGATCCGTCAGAATGCCCAGCTTCAAAGCAATTTACAGAATTGCTTTATTCATTAAATTTTATTCCCCGTATCCAAGTCCCCACACACACTGGTGGACACGTGTTAGACCAAGTTTGGTCTCTTAACCACTCCATCTCTTCCATATCAGTGTCCCCTTGCCCATGGTCTGACCATGCCTTTATTTTTTTCTCTCTTCACCTTAACCTCTCAGCCAAGATCCCGCTGGTAAAAAACATCTGGGCACGGAACTAGAACCGTGTCGATCTGACTTCATTATCATCCTCCCTTCAAGTCTCTGCACCCGATTTAGCTGGTTTACCTTCGTCGTCACAAGCTACTGAGATTGACACCTGGCTTGCGGGAGGCTGCAATCTATCAGCCCCCCTACGCCGGATATCAACCAAAAGATCTAAGGAGGCGAATCGGTGGTTTGACGAAGACTTAAAGGAAAAAAAATTGTCTCTCCGGCATGCTGAGAGATTATGGAGAAGGGAATATTGCCCCCTACTGAAGACCTGCTATCTCACATTATTGCAGGAGTATAAAAAAGCTATTTTAGGAGCTAAAACCGCCTATTTCTCATCTAAAATTCTAACAGCAGAAAATCAATCGCGAGAAATGTTTTCCATCATTCATGAGCTAGCTTTCTCAGAAAGGAGCATGTCTAAACCTCATCCCACTCAATCCCTCTGTGACTCTCTGAATTTTTACTTCCTTGATAAAATCTCCAATATCAAGAGCAATATTCCTCCTCCTTCTGCCATTTACGTTGACCCCCTCCCTCCTATCCTTCTGCCCTGTCTAACTTCAATCCCTCCTTTCACGGAAGAAGTGTTTCCGGAAACACTTCTCAAAGTCAAGTCAGGTTCCCCAGTTGATATTTGTCCGGCCCGCATCCTCCAACAAATCTATTCCGTCTGCACTCAGCCCCCGATCACTTTCCTTAACAGTTCCCTCTCACAAGGGGTTGTGACTCCAGCCCTTAAAGCGGCCACTATTGTGCCTATTTTGAAGAAACCAGGTGCCGATCCATCCATCTTAATCAACTATCGGCCCATCTCCTTGCTGCCCTACCTGGGCAAGGTGCTCGAGCGCCATGTTGCCTCGGTACTCAGCGCCCATGTGGAGGCTACGGGAGGTTTGGCGTCCTGTCAAGCGGGTTTCCGTCCTAAGCACTCTACTGAGTCCGTCGTGGTGTCGGTCCTGAACAACCTCAGGGAGGGCTTGGACCAAAACAAACATCAAGCCCTGGTGCTCCTCGATCTCTCCGCCGCTTTTGATACGGTGGATCATTCCATCTTGCTTTCACGTATCAGAGCGGCGGGAATCGGGGGCTCAGCATTAGTCTGGCTCTCGTCCTTCCTGCGGGATCGCACCCAGGCGGTCCGGCTGGGGGAGTTCACGGCAGCTCCACTTAAGATCACTTGTGGTGTCCCCCAGGGCTCTTCTCTTTCCCCTCTATTGTTCAATCTCTATATCTACCCTCTTATCTTTGCACTTCAGCAGCTGGAGGTCACTGTATATAATTATGCAGATGACCTCCAGCTTGTCTTCAATCTCTCCTCTTCCCCTCACGCTATTTCCAATTTTCAAACTATTATGATTTTTATCAGGGACTGGATGAGCCACAACCATCTGAAGCTGAACCCGGACAAAACCGAGTTGGTGCTCACTGGTGGCTCTTCCAGTCCCTGGAACTCTTCTTTTTGGCCTTCCACTCTTGGTTCCTCTCCTGTCCCTTCTTCCACAGTCAAGACCCTAGGTATAAAAATCAACAATCATCTTACCCTTCACTCACAAATCAGTTCTGTCGTCTCTTCTTGCTTTCTGATGCTCCGCACTATTCGCACTGTTTCCCGGTTTTTCTCCCCTCTGGCACTTAAACTCATCATGTCTGCCCTTGTGATCTCCCGGCTAGACTATGCCAATGCCCTATACAACGGCATCCCGGCATATAGCCTACGTAAACTCCAGCTTGTGCAGAACCAGGCAGCCCGGCTGGTGTAAGGCCTCCCCCGCTTCCATCATTCTACACCATTGCTGAAGGCGCTGCACTGGTTGCCTGTTCTACAACGGTCACTCTTTAAAACCGGTTGCATGGTTTTCCAGGCACGCCAGGGAACGGCCCCTGCCTTCATCTCTACCCTGCTAAAGGATTATGTCCCCACTAGACAGCTTCGATCATCCTCCCAATCCCTTCTACAGGTTCCTCGCTATAACAGAAAAAAATGGGGAGGCTCCAATTTTTCAGTTTTGGCTCCCATCTTTTGGAATTCCCTCCCTGACCACCTACGAGCGACCAAACAATACTCCCTCTTCCGCAAGGGCCTGAAAACTTTCTTGTTTGTTCAAGCCTTCCCACACTAACTGTCCCTTTTAATTTTCGGTTCTCATGCCTCCAAAAGCGCCAAGAAACCGTATGGTGTACGCTGCGCTATATAAATATTTTAAATTCAATTCAAATTCAAATTCAAATTCAAATTCAAATTCATACATAGAGGGTGTTTGATTGAAACAAATGAGAATAACAGCATTTTTAAACAAATCAGATCATAATCAGATTTTTGAAGATTATGTGATGGCTTCATTTGCCATCAAATGGGAAATTGATGAAGCATGCTTGTTGCAAAAAAAATCTTGCTTGATTTATCTGCTCATAATCGTGTTATTAACAAAATGATAACTAATGGTGTGAATTTTAACATTGTTGTACATGGAGATATTTGAAAATATGATATGAAATTGTGCAATGATGGCACAACACCTTTCAATACAATATTTCAGTTAGCTGCAGTACTTAACATGTTGGAAGTTGAAAGCAAGGAAAAGCAATATGAAATGATTTTACTAAATTTTGGGAGGGAGACATGAGTAAATATGCATTTAGAATTATGGACATAGAAAATATTAAATAGAAACATATAGAAAAATGTTACTTGAAAAGTTTATTTGGTCTTTAACAAGAGAAAATACATGTTATTGATAATTTGATTAATTGGGAAAGTTAGATTATGTTTATAGATTTAATTAGAAATAATGAATCTTTATTTCTTGTTATTTTGCCAGTTACAATCTTTGCTGAAATATTAATGTGTGTGTTTTATTTCCTATGTTTTCTCCAAGAAAGGCCTTAAACCCCCCTCTAAATTTATTTTCATTTCCTCACGTAGGCCCTAGAAGAATGTGATTTGTCTTTGACTATTTCCAAAAATCTGATTTATTTGTTTAACTGTGCGTAGCGTATCAGTAGGTTTCCATTTACTCTTACAATTAGTATTTCTTGTGTCAACTAATGTTGCAAGCTGATGTGGAAGTGTGTGCAATGACATGGAAAAGGAATACCATTTTTCTTCTTGCTTCCGAAGTCGATGATGACATCTATTCTAACAAAGGACAATGGCAACAAAATCCGGATGTACTAACTGAGACGATGATAACCTCATCTTTTGGACCAATCAACCTGTGTGAAATTTATAAAATCATAATTTTAGGTGGCTAGAACATTTTCGCATTTGGGTATAATTATTACAGTGAGAAAATACCTTAGCAGTAGCTGTTTCTGTGAGAAGAGAGCTTTGCTGCTGTACTCTCTATGCTACTCTGGCTGGCTGTAATCCAGTGTGAGACTATCTTGATCTATTTTGCACTTCATCAGCTGATGATGTGCTTAAGCTAAACCTTTTTTGCCGAAAGGTGAGTTACCTCTGAATATTGCACGCTGTGCATTAGTGTTTCACTGTCTCTAGGTTCATATGAAAAAGTTAATTGCATACTTATATTGCAATGGAATTTTCCTTTTATCACTCTCTCTCCCCTCTCAATGATGTTATTGAATATTTGATGTATTTGTAATGAACTGTATGTTCCCTTTTGTGTATTTACCTGTAACAAAGAAATAACATTGAATTTATGATTCTTATGTATGTGTAAATTTGACCGTTCATGTTTTGATAACTAATAGATGAAAGTGACTAGATAAGTATTTGGTGTTTGTCTTTATTAGTGAATATGTGGAAATAATGTATATTATGATTACTATTATTGGACAGGCTTTTCCTACATTATAGGTCCTCATGAGGAAAATAGCATCCGTCTTTTATTATCGAGTCCCTATTAGCTCTGCCAAAGATCTATCCGAGGACCTAATATATGCAAGTGGTTATTGAGTTTCCATGGGCCCGAATCTAGTTATTTGTGAAAGAAACTTATTTGTGATATAGTAGGGTTAATGTGTATGATTATAAACATTTACACTGCTTCAACTGCAGCAATGTTCTCCGCCAACCAGCTTGCTTAAAATAAGTCTCTATTGGGTCTGACTTGATTGTACATCACATGGCTTAACATATTATTACTTAGGGTCTGATTTAGATCTTGCCAGATTTGGTCCCCCAGTTGTTTTTCCTTAGGATTCCCCAACCGCCTACTAGGCTGTACACCCGCTGTATTTAGATGCTCAATGGAAAAGACCATTGGAGTGCCACTGACTTTGATAAAAATTTCTACCTTTGTCGACGGAGCCATAGGCAAAAGCGGCTTTCAGAGGGAGTACAGCCAGCAGTCCACCTGCATAATCACAATGTGCCACCCCTCTAATGCATCTGTGGTGAGGAAACTTTCACACCTGAGTTAGCAAATTGGAAGGGATAAAAAGCAGAAACTTACAGTATTCCTTTCTCACACTTCCTTTTAAATCATGGGCCCGACCGTCTAAGTCCTGCCATTGCTGCTGCTACTTGATCGCAAAGCTAATCAACCCCGTTGTCACCAAATTCAAAGGTAGCCTTCTTTTTTATTTTTCATTTTTAATTGTCTGTATTGCCTGTCAATATTAGCTGTCGACTCATGCATTTCCAAATGACTCTGACAAGCAATATTATGCAAATGTGTAATGCATATGTGTGTAATGCCGTAAATTATGACAGTAGAAAAAAACACACCTGTATAATAGCATTATAGTTTTATATTTTGATGCAAGCTGACTTCATGATAATGGACATGTAAACCAACATTTATATCAATCAGAAAATAAGTGTCCATTCAGATGAGTTTCAATACATTTTCATAAACTATCAAATCATAAACATATGCATTACACATAATTCAAATTACATCAAATGCAATATAATGTAGAAATTGCACTAAACAAGGCAAAACATTTGTTTTCCAAAAATTTTTAGTTCTAAAATTAAAAGATCTTGCATGCATATTATTGTCACATTTCTCCTTATCTAATGCATGGTCTGAACATATACACATTTAAGTAAGTTCATGACTAATTTTAAAGTGTAATGCATAGGTCTTTATTTTTTATCATCTATCAAGTTAAAATAAGCACACCTATATTCACACTTAAAAAGTTTCAAGACAAATTTCTTTTCTTGGTGAAAGTGTCCATTATCATGATGAATGCTTGCACCAAAAAATCTCTGTCTGTAAAATTTTATTATTACTAATGTTTGCACAGTACAGCTATGTTACTTAAATAAACTTTTGACTTTATTGTCATAAATTTCATTAAGAATATATATGTCTCACATTTTAATCATTAATATTGTTAATAATCAATGAATTTGAAATGAATAATAGTTTCAGGATAAACTTTGTCAAAATCAAAAAAATTTTATCAATAAATGAGGTACTTCTCATAATAAATAGCTTTATTTACAAAACATAAAACTGCATACAAATACAAATTGTGCAGCACAATAGCCTCTTGGACTGTTGCCCAAACTTGCCTTCTAAACAGACTGCCAAGGGGGAACTTCCTCAAGAAGGGGCATCTAGTGGGCAAAGAGCAGGCCTCTCAAGGATCTGTCTTGGGAGGGGTGGGTTTAGATTTCACAGTAGTCAGGGATAGGTAATCAACCAATTCCTCCTGAGCAGCAAGGGTAAAAGGGGGTGGGAGAAAATTGGGTTTGGAGTTAGAAGGAGCTGCAATGTGTGATGTGCGTGTGTCTATTGGTTTTGCAGTCAGATGTGGGTCTGGTATATGTTGTGTATGTTTGGAAGTGTGTTTCTTGACAGATGTATGTTGTTCAGGTGAGTGTGTGCATTTGTGTTTGGTGGGTGTAGTTTTGCATGTAGGTGTGCTTGTGTGTGAGGGTGTTGGTTTGGGTGCGTGTGCTTTTGAGGTGGTTGGAATGGTTGTGGTGCATGTGGATGTATATTTTTCAGTTGCATGTGGGTCTGGTGTATGTTGAAATGTCTGTGGTTTCTCAGTTGATTTGCATTCAAGTGAGTGTGTGCATTTGTGTTTGTTGGTGTTGTTTGGCGTGTACTTGTGTGTTTGCATGACGGTGCTGTCGAGATAGTTATTATGGTTGTGGTGCTTGTGGGTATGTTGTAGGGAATAGTGCTTCTGGGGGTGCTGGTGCTGGTTGTGGTGCTTCTGGGTGTGCTGATGGTTGTGGGTGTGATGGTGTTTGTGGTTCTTGTGGGTGTGCTGCTGGTGGTTGTTGTGGTGGTGGTGGTGGTGGGTGTAGTGTCAATAGTGTCTATATGTTGTTTGTGTGTTTTCTTGTGTTTCTTGCTTGCTTGTGCATGTGTGTGTGTGTGTGTGTGTGCATGTGTGTGTGCTGCTTGTGTGTGTTGGAGTGACTGCCTGCAAAGAAGTGAGTGTGCTTGGAATAGGGTGGATCTTTGGAATTGGGATGAGTAAGGGACCTGCGTTTAGGCACAGGTTGGGCTGGTTGTAAGACTGGTCAATGAAGAGGTTAGTTATGTAAATGATCTCTGAAGTACAGACATAGAAGTATGAATGCCTTCCAGGTAAGCTACCATGTTTTGCATGTGACAACTAAGGCCCTGGATGACATTCAGTAGTGCAGTCTGGCCTACAGAGGTGCTGCGTTAGAGGTCCATTGCCTCCTCACTCAGCGTAGCCGGGGGAATAGCGACATGGGGAGGTGCCTGCAGCGATAGAGACCCCAGGCCTTTTGTGGAGGTAGGTTTGGAAAAGTGAGGGAGAGCAAGAGAGAAGGTGGAGATGGGTCTCTGGGTGACAGACAAGGATGCCAGTTTTACAGTTCCTGTGGGGTCTGCCACCTTTAGGGACTGCTGGCTTGTGGAGGCCTCCTAAGATGATGATTATGAGCTCAAGGCCTCTGTTGCAGTTCCCTGATCCTCCGTGCCACTGTACACAGTGGCCAGCTGCTTCCCCGCCTTTGTGGCCACTGTACGCTTTACCTTTTACCGAAGATGCTGAAAAGACATGTACAATAACTTTATTGTATCTGTGTAAATAGAACAGATCATGAAGTTTTTTGTCAAAACATTTTCACATTTATCACAGTTCACTTGTTTCACGTTTTTCTAACTTTGACTCAATTTTATTATTATCTCCTTCATGTAGGGAACATCTTCAGAATCAATTTGGTCACAGTTTAGAATTTCCATATCTAGCTCCTATATCCTTTATGATATTTTCCGTTCAACTTTTAATATTTTCTCCAGGAACTGTTTTACACCTCTGAATGGTTCAGATTTGTTATATTGAATAGTAAATTTATGCCAGAAAAAATCTTACAAAGCAAAACTACCTTTGTACTTCAGGCCCAAATTGGTACAACATCCCAGTAAATTTTTCATACACTGAATCATATATAATTGTTTTAATTAAAAATAAAAAGCAAATCACAATATACAAAACGCATTAAACCTTGATTAATTCCCACAATTTGCTCATGAATCTTGAGATGAGCATGATTTTGAGTTTTCCAGATGGAATACTCCAATATATATGAATGAATGATGAATGAATTAAATGAATGATATATGTTACGGAACAATCCATCTGACAAAGTTCCTTTAAGTGTCCTATTTTTTTCACCATTGATCTATCATCTGAACATAACAAATGATATTAAAATAAACTTGTGGGGTATGTGTTTTGCTGTCACCAATGTGTACACATTCCTGTCTGTTTTACAAAAAAATGTATGCCTATCAAATTTCTTTTCTTTTCTAAAAACAGACTGGATCACATGCACATTTATGAAGGAGTAAAACATCATGCAAATCTTCCACTTTTGACATTAATTAAAATGTATTTTGAAATGCAAAACATATTTGTGATAATATTATGATTGAAAATGTAGCCATTTAATCTGATGTATCCAGTCATTTTGGCACACACCCACTATTGTTAGTCTATAATACCAACTCATCAATGTGACATTTGGAACATCCACTGTATCGTAAGTGCATCTTATGCCATGTCACCTGTAATAGGGCTAATGTAACATCACTCATAATGATGAAGGAGCATGACACCTGACACAATCATAACTTTTGGCCTGTTTATTACAACGGTCCCTCATAACATCCGAGAAACTCATGTATATTTGTTGTTTAGGCAGGCATGTGTCTGCTCAAAACAGTCCTTTGGGAGTCATCAGAAATCTGGTGGGATATTTTCCACAAATCAGAAGACATAACACATCATCATATACCTTGTGCAACACTTACACCTGGAAGTACTTGTCTTCTGCGTTAGATATGTGCTGAGCTAAATGTTGACGCCATATTTCTTGGCTGTAATTTTTTTTATAGTTAACTTGTTTAAACGCAAACAAGAACTTGGCTCCTTGATGCTGCTGTAGTGTAGTGTAGTTCCAAAATTCCCAATAGGCTCTGCGCATTGGAATAATATATCCTATAGATTAGACGTAGGACTGAGGTCGACTAGGTCTCTATCGAATGTATTAAACTTAATAGTGAGTACCAGCTAGCTCAGAGGTCACTAGAAACTTTATAGAATTCACAAGATGGGATTAGTTTCTGACAACTGCATAAACATGACAACTTTGTTTCCCAAGTATAAGAAATATATCTCTAGAGTCCTGGAAACAATAGATAAGTATTTCACTCAGTCACTCGTGCATGCTTCGTTTCTACAGAGGTGCAGAGAAATAGAGAGATGGGCGGTTTCAATAAAAGGTTTTATTGAACAGTCTTCTTTCTCATGCAAGTAAAGTGAACTGCTACAATCGTAATGCAGGCTGCACAGTATAGTGCGTATAGCGAGAACAATATTATAAAATAATACTATAAAAGCATTGTATGGTTTCTAAGCTATATACAAATACATACATAAATACATTGACTAAAATACTCAACTGGTGCTTCTAAAATACGCCTACCCCAATGTATCCCTAGTACGCATGAGGGAGTAAGAATTGTGTAGCATAGGTTTGGTTTTCCTTGCCAAGAATCTATCCAAGATTTCTCTTAGGTTCTAATCAGCTGCATACCTTAGTTTAGAATGAAAGAGGTCTGGTATCTCTTGTCTTGGGACTCGATTTCCCAACACCCTACAGGGGGAGCTTGGAAACACTGGAGCTGGATTCTCAGTGAGAAAAAGGACAGCTTCTTGATCAGTGCGTCAGCTGGAGGGTCGGCTTCCTTCGGCACTTGCTGTAGCGAGCTGCTTCGGGCAAGTAGATGGTCGAACTGCTCCGAACCACCGTGCCGTGCTAGAGCAAGTGAAGGCATATTTATACCTTGAAGGTGTCTAGTTTGACGTAAAGTCCGGCATAATAACGTCAGTAAAGAACCCCAAGGGAATAGTAGTTCTTTGTAAAGTACATGAGTTCTTGGACAAATCAATATTCAAGCAAGGGGAAGTCCCTGACTGCTTAAGCCGATTTTCCAAGAAATCATTGTGACGTTTTGGTACAGGTGGAAGTAGCCATGCCTGTATTTGGACTGCATTGGTTATGTCTAAATAAGGGAATGATTTCTATACCTATATTAGGGCAATGTGAATTGTACCTATATAAGGGCATGAATCGGGAAAATTCGCTCGGATCCTAAAATGCCATACAACACCCACTCCACTTTATTATGTACGACATTACTAAGTTCTAAGCACATAAAACATATCTAAAGCATGATGTGTTAAAACCCCACCCAAAATACAAAAAAATGCATTGGTATTCGTTGTACACGAAAAAGAACATTATTGCTGTACGCATTTTAAAAGCAAAGTTTAATTCAAAGAATATAGTATGACATTGAATATGCTATCCGAATGAATCACTAAAATACCTTTATGAAATTGTTCTCAAATACAGAAGAAGAAAAAAAACAAGCCCATTCCATGCCATGACATAATATATAAATTGTTTGGTTGTGGACAAGGTCAAATATTGTCTCTTGGAAGTATTCAAAGAAAGCTTGTTCTCTAGGAATAATTCTACTTTAAGCAGATTACTTTGTGCCCAAAAATATAAAATAAATACATTTTGGAAAAAGTCAAATCATGGACAAATAGAGTACCAAAGTTAGAAGTTTGTTTTGGAAAGTGAAGGTCTAATACAGACTCCCACAGATTACTGTGTGCTAACTTGAAAAACCAGTTTCATTGTTTGGAGAAAACATCAAATCTTCTAAGCTGGTAAAGAATTTGTCTACTACTGTAGGTGAAAGTTGGACTGCCGCGTTAAGCAGATCGATTGCACAAAGATGAGAAACAACGGCGTCAGCATCAACCGCATTAGGAATTTTCGAAGTAGATGGTACCTGTGTGCCTGTCGCTCCACGTATCTCACCGTCTGCCGTCTGCGTCTGTGAGATCTCAACGAATGCCGTCATCAGGATTGGGAGCCGCTGGGGCAACACAGTGCATGAGCCGTTACTGGTCCAAGCAAAGTTTCAACATCCGTTGGAAAGGACTGATGGGAGTGTCAGACAGATGTCTAGCACACATTCTTCTCCATATAGCAAGCATCGTAAAACAGGTAAGATGCAATCTTGCCGGATTGGTCTGAATGATAGAAACCACGTGATATTTAGATCTCTTAAACGAGCCAAGCCCAGAATCTGTATCATGCGCTCACGACACTTCATTGCCAGAAGAGTGTTCTCTAAGATAATCTGGGTGTCGATGGTGACTTGACTTGCCATATCGGAGCAGAAGGAACAAAAATAGTATTCCTGCGACTAGTCCCCAAATGAGAGGCAGGCCGCCGAACACAGAGTGCACAAAGTTTGGAAAATTCCGAGAACTGCTTCAAAAGGTGCTAACAGTCCCAAAAACCTGTCTTAAATACATGTACAATACCACTGGTATCAGACATGTTTAAGATAGGACCTACCATTTTTGAGAAATGTATAGGGCAGTTTGTCAATAAAAGGGCATGTATCTCCGCAGAAGTCCTTGCAACTTGGAGTTCATACGTTTCTTTGGACAAGGTCAGTGGCACAGTTTATTGTAAAAGAATGGCTTTCATTCTGCTTAAAGTATCAATTCGTATAGAAGAGATGTTCAGTGAAGGCCATAACGGCGACTCCCCGTCTGTCTTGGTTTTAGGAAATAATACTTGCATACAGCAAGTTACCCTGGCTGACACAGTTACGAGATAGGCTATTCCTGGCAACATGCCACAGCAGCTGTGATCATTCAACATAATATAGCTTCCATTAGAAAGCTGCCTAAAAATTTGATCTATTACTGCAGCTGGAGAACCTTGCAGGTGGCAGGATAAGTTGGTCGAAGAACCATCGCAGGCTCCGTGTAAGTTAATACCCTGGCATAAAAGTGTACCGCTTACTGCGTTTTTGCAGTATGTACCACTAAGAAACACTTCTTTACCCTCACTCCAACATCTATGGTAAATCAAGGTCGTCTTGATGTATTCTTTACCCAACCTTTCATATAATCTTGCTGGTATATGTTTCAAACAATACTGAAAATGGAAAATTGTGACATGCAGAGTGATTGTTCCGTGTATTATTCATTCTATTGCTGGCTTTTTAGAAACAGTTAATGGCAATCTTTCCAGTTTCTCAATGCTCAGCACCATATAGCCTGTTCCTCTTTGTGCCAAAGTGATTTGTTTATGTGTAAGGTTATATTCAGAAAACAATGAAGTGGTGTTGATAAGACGCCATGACACATAGCCAGAAGAAAGATTTTGTAACGTCCAGCCTAAAAGCATTATAGAATGCAATTGTGACTGTCCATGCTGTAACATGACCAAGTCCTGTTCCCTTATGTCTATGGCAGGGGATACTATGCTGTCCAAAGAATAAATTCTGGATGACAGAGTCGTTAACCCATTGTCAACTACAGAGAGAGATTTCTCAAAATTAATACAATCAATTTCTTGTATTTGTTCTGCAGTCTCTGCTTGTGTTGCTTTCCGAGCTTCATTATAAATGGCATATATACCAGCATATATAAAATGTTTATGGCGCTGTTTCAAAGGTCCTTGTAAGAAGTCCCTTAAATCAACACCATCTTTAAGTAAAGATAAGTGTTGTTTTACCTCTGTTAGTGTGGACTTTTGCAGGGATGTATGACGTTAAAACGCATGCTTTTACCACGCATGCTGTTACAACGCAGTTTTTACAACGCATATCATTACAACGCATAGCGCTTTGGGGTGCTGGATAGTAAATAGTTTATTTTACTATTCCAACTCCAGTCCCCGTGGACACTAGGGAAGGTGTTGGATAATAAATTAAATCTATTCCCTATCCTAGAGCGCCCCCCAGCGCAATGTGTTGTAATGGTTTTCGTTGTAAAACCTGCGTTGTAATAGCACTGCGTGGTAAAAGTTTTGTTGTGAAGGATGTTTCCCCTTTTGCAGCCACTCAAGGCACAGTTGTCCTACACTGTATGTTGTTACTATCCATGGATCTTGTCTCTGGACATATCTTGGATCTGGCCTAGTGAATGTGAACCCTTGTGTCTTATTCTGGAATCTATCTTGACCAGTTGTTTGTGTCTGTGGGCCAGATTAACCATTTTTTTCCAATCAGGTTCTGTTCTGTTGTTAAGTAAAATAGTTTTTACGTCGACTACCCCCTCTGTTCTTACTATCCGGTGTAGGTGTAGGTGTGGACGGTTTGTTTACATTTTTTTTCTTAGCTAGGCTAAGACAAGATGTCTGCTGAACAGTGTCATTCAAAACAATATTTGTTCAGGGATGATGCAGGCTCTAAATAAAGCTTCTATTCCCTGCACCTGCCAGTCTTTTGTGCCCCAGACAGTTTTTGTCTCAATGTTGTCTCTCCAAAAGTCAAAACCTAATGTAGACAGCTGAGCAAAAAAGGCTGCAGAATAAATGTGCTTAGTATTAGTCAACATACTTTTCATTCCTGTCTTATTAATATTTTTAAAGTAAAATGCATCTGGATTTGAGGCATTAGAACCTGAAAAGTATGGAAATTTGTCATAAAATGTTTTTGAGCTACCCTTTGGTGGTGTTGGACAATGTCCCCATTGATTGTAAGTATAAACATTTCTAGGATTTTCAGATTTATGCAAAAACCTATGACCATAGTGATTAAAACAGTACATTTGTTCATAATCTGATGAGCCTTCTAAGTATTCATGATTTGTAAATTTTGTCTGACACCATATTATTAACAGTCTCAAAGTCCCAATCATCAGAAAAGGTACTCGATGAAACAAAGTCACTCAAGGAAAACTTGAATTGGTGTAGAATCTTCAACAGCTCTGCGGGACCAAAGATGTCATAATCAGTTCTGTCCCAAGCTATACCACCAGGTATAGGAACAGCTTTGATATTCACTGATGACAAGTCTCTTTGTTCACAATGAGATGATTTGCGTTGCTTGAGGAGTAAGTTGATGTTCTTACTTGCTGTGTCTTTTTTACTATATCTTCCATCTATCAGCATTCCCAAAGTTAATACAAGTCAACCAAAGTAGAAGAAAAAGTACACCTAACACAATCCAAAGTTCAATCCATGGTGAAACCAGATACGTCTTTTCCAGTTGATGAAAAAGTTCTGTTGCTTGTTCTTTGAAAAGTTCTTTTTGCTGGCGTTGTTTCAGGTTCACTGGAATCCTCAAAAAACGTATCAAAGTTAATGAAATAGCCAGAGGCATTTCTGTCAATTGTAGGTATTGCATCAGGATTATCTGACATCGGTGGAGCTACTTGATCACGTGTCATATTAGTATAGTCAGATGCTATATTATTGTAGTCAGGCGTTTCTTGATGTACTGGTATTTGGGTCTCAAGAGGTACAAGTTCCATGGCTTTCTTGCTTAGTCCTTCTTTTCGCACTGCAGAGTCTTCAAAGGTGATGAGTCTCTCAGTTTGAACCTCCTGGATAGTAACCAGATTTGGTTGTACGCTATATCTTTGGAGTCCACTTGGCCTACTACTTATGATTGGCCACATGATGTGGTTTTATCAGGTCGATATATACAAACCTGTTCTCCTTTCTTCCAGCAAGGGGCAGTAGTAACACAGTTCTTGATCCGTGGATTGCTAGCACAGGTACTGGTTGTCTGTATGAAGGCCCAAATTCCTTCTTGTCCGTGATTTTTTTTCTCTGACTATAACCCCAATCTTTGGAATCCAGGCAGGTCTTGCTGGGGTGGGCGGTTCCCCTTCAGTGGTCGTTGGCTTCTGCAATGTGTTGCTTTGACTTTTCCTTGTTTCATTCAAGTCCTGCAAAAACGCCAAACTGTCTTTGATATCAAAAGGTTTTTGTTCTACCACTGAAGTGTGATGATCAAGGTCCTGGACAATCATTCTAGTTCCAAAAAGGATTTCATATGGAGTGATTCCACCCTGAGAACTTCTAGGCAGATTGTTAAGACTAAGTTGGACACTTATTAGATGTTTGACCCACCCTTCCCATGAGCCTAATACCCTAGCTGTTATAGATTGCTTTATGTCCCGGTTTTTTCTCTCCACAACTGAATTTCCCTCAGGATGGAATGGACTAGAATACCACAATGCAATACCCAGATTGGCCATGGCCTCTTTGTAAGCCTTTGAGCTAAACGCAGGACTCTGGTCAGAATGTAGCGCGCCGACTGCGTATGTGCCGATAAAGACTCGCAAATCTTTTATAACAGTTCGGGCGCCAGCCGTGCGCGGAGGCCACATCCAAATGAAGCTTGAGCATGAATCCACTGCGACCATGGTATATTTGTAGTTACCATCCCTCTGTAAGGGACCGCAGTGGTCCAGGTAAACGTACGCTAATGATTTATCTGAAATGAACAGGGGCGTCTGCACAGGACGTTTCACTGTAGAGACGTTCATCTTTTGGCAGATCTCACATTCCAAAACATAGTTTCTGGTCTGTTTCCTCATGCATGGCCACCAGTATCTCTGTTTTAATAATGTAATAATGACACTGTGGCGGAAACACCTGCATGTGCAGAGGCAAGCCCTTCATGTGCTGCTAAGATTAGTCCTAATCGATGTTCCATGTTTGGAATTACTCTATCCCCCACTCCAGGGATTCAAGCAAACAGAACATTATTTGCATCAGTTATGTATGAGTATTTGAGTGGAAAGCCTTTCAGAAGTGTTTTACCACTGTCTTTTATTGAAGCATTGACAGCTTACATAATTTCGCTGTCTATTTTTGTTTTCGAGCGAGTGATTGCAGCTACGGAAGCCGTGTGCACAGCTGCCTTCGCGGCTTCATCAGCCAATGAATTCCCTGCAAAGTGAACACCATCACGTTGATGACTCACTGTATGGATCATGTGAGTCTTTTGTAGTTCTTTTTGTAAATGACCTACTTGTTCCCAAAGCAACTTATGCTTGATTGTGCCACGTTTTGCATCTTTGAAACCGTTTGAATCCAGTTCTGCAAGTATTCATTGTAAGATTGAACGCAGTAATAGGAATCGCACACTATGGGGTCGATTAGGATGGCGGACGGAAATGGGTACTGTCCGCCATGGTCGGGGAAATTTTACTCCCGGCTGCGCCGCGGAGAATCTGCGGTTGCGATTAGGATATTCTTATCACGAAACTCCGACCGCGGCGGACGGATCATAACAAACACCGTCCGCGGTGGACGGAACACATCTAACTCCGTCCGCGGCGGACGGAGCCTAATGAACAGCCACCGCCGCGGACGGGAATGACCGCGGAAAAAGACACATTTACCGCCATACCTGTGAATACTCCGTGTCCGCAATTAGGATAAATCCGCCTGTACCACGGTACGCACAGCCATCCACGTCCGCGGCGGAAAGAATGCAACGATAAACAGTGCATCACTGCGGAAGGCCAACACGCACAACATCCCTAACGTCAAACAAATGTCAGAAAGTGTACCGCAAGTACAAAGCAAACATACGAACATTGACAACGCCCCCCGATACACCAACACCAAGCACAAGCCACCATGACACGCCCCAAGTACCCAATAATGCACACTAGTCAATACGCCCACCTACCACCTGACTGGCAACAACCATTGAGACACGACTATAAAATGACACCCACACACTACCACAATCCTTTGCATCACAGCATTGCTGCTAGCAAGAGGCCCTAATCGATAGACAGCTTACTCAAATAGAAGACACACAACCACCACCCTACCACACCCACCACACAAACACCCACCACACCATTCCTACACATCACACACCACACACCTGCACCCCCCAAATCACTCAACCCACACACTGAGCACCACACACCATGGCACCCAAAAAAAAAACTAAATTCACGGAGACAGAGTTGAAGGTAATGGTAGATGAAATCATCCGTGTTGAGCCCCACATCTTCGAGGCCCAAGTCCAGCAGACGTCCGTGGCGCAAAAGAACCACATGTGGGACAGGATCGTCAGTCGGGTGAATGCGTCAGCGACCGTGCTGAGGACGAAGCATGAAATTCAGAGAGGGTGGCATGACCTGAAGACTCGGGTGAAAGGCATCCACGCCAAAAACTATGCAAGAGCCAATCATACTTGCGGCGGAACACCCCCGGAGCCCATACCCTACACCGATTGGGAGGAGAAGGTGCTGGTGATACTTCCCCCAGAGAGCCTAGACGGACTTGATGAAGGAGAAGAGGCTGGTAAGTACAAACCAAGCACCACGATCAGTACGACATGGTCAGGCTCACACAACTGAGAAGACACATCTCCTACGCCCCAACCCATGCACGTCGGACACCTACTCACCAACATGTACATGGCTACCAACAAGCCCCCATGTTCACGGGGAGGGTGGTGGTGGTGGAGGGTGGGGTGTGTGAGAGGTCCAAACTACAACTCCCAACAGGCCCCCATGTTCACGGGGAGGGTGGTGGTGGTGGAGGGTGGGGTGTGTGAGAGGTCCAAACTACAACTCCCAACAGGCCCCCATGTTCACGGGGAGGGTGGTGGTGGTGGTGGAGGGTGGGGTGTGTGAGAGGTCCAAACTACAACTCCCAACAGGCCCCCATGTTCACGGGGAGGGTGGTGGTGGTGGAGGGTGGGGTGTGTGAGAGGTCCAAACTACAACTCCCAACAGGCCCCCATGTTCACGGGGAGGGTGGTGGTGGTGGAGGGTGGGGTGTGTGAGAGGTCCAAACTACAACTCCCAACAGGCCCCCATGTTCACGGGGAGGGTGGTGGTGGTGGAGGGTGGGGTGTGTGAGAGGTCCAAACTACAACTCCCAACAGGCCCCCATGTTCACGGGGAGGGTGGTGGTGGTGGAGGGTGGGGTGTGTGAGAGGTCCAAACTACAACTCCCAACAGGCCCCCATGTTCACGGGGAGGGTGGTGGTGGAGGGTGGGGTGTGTGAGGTGTGTGCGACAGGACACAGAAATGTGTACAAATCTATATGAACATGTAATGTCCACATTACTGACCAGCTCTATCTTGTCCCTCAGGTGATCGTGAACTGACTGGGGAAACCAGCACCCGGCCGCAAGCCTCGCCTCCCACACATACCGGACTCTCTGGGGACGATGACACAGGCAGCTCCGGTGTGGAGGATGGAGCGGGCCCAAGCAGACAGCCAGGGCCAAATGGCTCACAGGGACTCCCGGGCCCGACAACCGTCGCATGTGTGACTCCAGCGACACCTGCCTCAGTGATCTGCAGAGTCCCCACCACCACCACCACCACCACCACCAGTACCACGACTCCTGCCTGTGCCACCCTGCCTAACCCAGCGCACGACGCAGGTCCATCGGCCTCACACCCAAGCAGGGTGAGTGGGCCACAAAGGAGAGAGGCGACGGCACATCAGGCAATCAGGCGACCCACACTCCGCCGCACTGAGGAAGGACACCTACCCCATCCTGTGGCACAGTCCCTTGAAGCCCTAGCCAGGTGCCAGGCTTCATACGACCGTTCCCAGGAACATGCAGATCGTGCACACCAGGACTCGGTGGACAACACGAACATGTTGCGGGAAGTTTCGGGGTACCTTGGCCAGATAGTGCACATCATGGGCCAGCAGACAACAATGTGGAGGGAATGGATTGGCCGGAACAACCCCCCCCCCTCCACCAATTGTCATAGCGCCACCGCCACCGTCACCTCCACCTCCACCGCCACCGTCACCTCCGCCTCCACCGCCGCCGCCACCACCACCACCACCTGTGCCTCTGGCAACGGATGTGGCCCATGAACAACCTGCACCCCCAGCTGACTCTGTTCCACCTCAGAGACGGAGGGGCCGCCCGAGGCTGGAAGTGGGTGAGAGCAGTGTTGGAGCGCCATCCACACGCTCCAAGAGGGGCCGCCAATGACTTTGTCACTGCCTGTGCCAGACATTCACCCTGCAAAGTATCCTGTCCCACATAGACAATCATTGCCACTGGTCTGCTGGACTAGCCTGACACCCCCCAATGTGGTGTCAGCACGGACATTTCATCTGCCATTACCTTCAACTCCAACTCCCTCCCCCCCACTTACTTGTAAATAATCACCAGCACAAATGCACAACCTGTAAATAAATGTCACTTACACACTCAATGATGTTTTGCCTCCATGTTTATTCACATGATTGCCTTCAGAAACAGACGTAAACAGGTTCAGGGATCCTAGTCATACATGATCATGGCGCTGCGGGAGTGACCTAGGGAAAATCAGAGACAGCAATCACACGTCAGGAAACAGATTCACACACATCACAACACACTGCACAGCAACATTACACAAACTACACTCATCACAAAAGCATGGGATGAGAGGACACACATCATGGAGACTTGTATGTCCAAAGAAATGAAGACACACATATGCAACCATCACAAACAAGAACACACAGCTGATGCACCCCACATCCACACAACACCAGCAAACATACATAAGGCATTGTCAACTGGCACAAGAGGTAGTTACTCACATTCAAGGGAAGTAGCGATCAATGAGCTGGCGCCTCTGGTCCACACCTTCCTCCTCACCACTATCCTCATCAGTCGACATGGGTGGGATGGGAGGCCGAGGAACTTCTTCGTCTTCAGGGTCCAAGAGCAGTTCAATGTCATTGCTAAGCATGGGCGGATTTTGCGGATTGGCAATCCGCGAACTTGCGTATTTACGGATTCGCAATCCGCGAAGATCCGCGAACTCTAGCGGATTTGCGGATTTTTCCGTTTTTTGTGTTGGCGCGTGTTCGCGCCGATTTTGGGACAAGTTCGCAATTGCGAACTTACTTTTCGGCTTGCAACGGCCGCGACTATGTTGTTTCTACGTCTGGTTTATCATCACAGGTTCACAGCACCCTCTGTTTCACCACTGCCACCCTCTGGGACACCCATGCCACCCTCTAGTACATCCTCACTGGCACCTATTAGGTTTATTTATCACTGTAGATTATGGTGGTTGAAAAAAGCTAGCACACCTGCCCTTCTTCAACTGCCATCAATTAATTTGTGTTTCATTAATGTGTCAGTAATTTTGAAAGTTCCAGTCTGGCTGGCACCTGCTTCCTTCCTTATCTGTAATTTGCTTTTTGTTGCAGTGAAATTTTTTTTTTACAGGACCTTTATGGTGCTATTCTATGAGCCTGCTGTTTGGGTCATAGCAGGGTCATAGAATTGTTGCAAACTCTGGAGGGGCCCATCAGGAAGCACTACCTTGAATGTTACTAATGTTAAGTTTGAACTTTTGCACCTGCTCATTGCTTTCATTTTAGCTAAAATCGTTTTTTTTGCAATTTCGCGCGTTATTTGGGGCGCGAATCCGTGCGAGATCGATTTCGGAAGCCGCGAATACGTGCGAATACAAAATTGTTTTTGTTGCGACGTGTATGTTCGCGTGATCTTGCGCGTGTTCGCGAGGCGCTTCTAGCTATTCGTTTGCCAAGTTACCCTATCGGTCGTACACGGGCGCGGCCATCTTGTTGGCGTGACGTAATTCCGTTTCCGCCCGCTATGTGTAATCTCGCAAAGTGTGCTGCTCGCTAGTACAATTTCGCGCGTACTCGCAAGGAAAATCTCGCGCGAACTTACCCACGCGGTCGTGAACGGGCGCGGCCATCTTGTTTCTCATT
This sequence comes from Lissotriton helveticus, assembly GCF_964261635.1. Classification (NCBI taxonomy): domain Eukaryota; kingdom Metazoa; phylum Chordata; class Amphibia; order Caudata; family Salamandridae; genus Lissotriton; species Lissotriton helveticus. Next base: position 1,197,768,451 of record NC_136059.1, read on the forward strand.
CATTGCTATGGTTCTGGGCATGCTTTCTGTATCCTCTCTCAATCTCTGCCATCCTTTGCTTGTTTGAAGTTTTTTTGATCTAATTTTACTTATTATCTAACCCTCTATTTTTCTAGCTCTATATTTTTGTGTTTTCTGCAGCTTTTATTTACTTTTAAACTACTTTTTTAAACTCTTTTCTTTTCTTCTTCACTATTCTATTTCTTCTTTATCATTTAAGTTTATTTCTGCCCAGACCATGGTAAAGGGAGCCGGGAAGCACCCTGAGAAGGGGAAGGGTCCCGCACCCCGTGCCCGGCTCCCGTGCGGGCGTTTAAGGGGGGAGCAAGTGGTCCCGAGGGAGATCTTCAGCGCGGAGGAAGTGGCGGCACTGATCTTCCATGTCCAGCGCCGCCTCCCCAAGACGATCCTGGGAGGCGGCAAGATCGCGACCGGCTATGGCATCCGGGAGCGCCGCCAGCGGTGGGAGAAGGTGTGCCGGGCCATGTACAAGATCTCTGGGGTCCGGCGCACATATAACCAGGCCACCCACCGCTGGACCGATGTCATGGACCGGGAGCGGGACTTGCTGGACGCGCTCGGCGTAGAGGTCCCCGGGCTTGGTGAGTAGTAGTAGTAGTACATTTACTACTCTGTTTTATCCTGCTCTGTTATTTGCAAATCTTTGTTCTTTACCAAGAGCAATAATGCTGCCGATTACATTGAGGTAAATTATATTTCAAAATCTTCTATGCATTTCATTTTCAGGTGCACTGCTCTCCTTCTCAGTAGCCTTGCTTGCTACTATGCTTCTTTGTTTTGTATGTTGTGTTCAGAAGCATTTCATTGGCCTGAGAAATTATGTATGAGTGTACTGTAAAGAAAAGAACTGCGTAATGCTAGACAGTAAGGGTCATATTTTCAATTACCGGCGCATCCCTGCAAAGTAGCAGGGATGCGGCAGTAATTGTGTGCCATGCCACCACCACCCATTGGCCCAAAACGTCACAGAAGCCTTACGCATCTGTGCCGTAAAGGCAGCGCATTGCTGGAGTTGCGTGCCAACGATGGCGCAGCTCCAGCAATGCTCTGGGGTACCCTATCTCCCCAATGCTGCATCAAGCCGTACGTCGGCTTCAAGCGCGCAGGGTTTGAGTCATGCATCATTGTCCTAAAAATGACTGATTGACATCTTGTAGATTTCCCTCAGCCACTTTTAGGATTCGTTCCTGCGCAGGTACGCCCTCCCTTGCGCCGGAACGCCCCCTGATGGCGCAGGGCTTTACAACGTGATGCATCGCCCATATGCCCATATGTGTTTTTTTTTTTAATATATACGCCGCACCAACACCATGGCGAGTCTTTTGTTCTGCCGCTGCGTCAGAAAAGGCACGCAACAATGGAGGAAAATCAGCCGCAACTTCCGCAAGGGACTTATAAATCAGCCCCAACAGACTGAAGTCCAGTCCTTCCTTTAGACAGTCACATGGCTATCAGAAGAAATAGTGGCGGTGGTGGCGGGTGGATTGATAGTTTGAGTATTCACTGATCTGCAAGCAGGATGGACTTTGTCTGTCACGTGTTGCGCACTGCTGCCTGCAGTGCCAGGCCTAGGCAAACCTCTTTAGTAGTCTGTTTATTGAGTTACATAGGAACTTTCTAAGTCAACGTTCCGCAAATCAGGCAATACGAATAACGTAGTATACCACATGAGATAGATCCCGTGGAATAGTTGTCTATCTATTTGCTATTTTTCCAAAATATGTTGTTATTGTTCTTTTGAAATGTTTGATTTGGTTGAAAAATCTCATCCATGTTTTCTGGTTTTTCTTTCTTTCATGTTGTACATCAGCTCCCCCCAAGGGCAAGAGGACACAGGAGGAGGGTGCTGAGGATGCAGGCCAGGATCGGGCAGGCGAGGGCTCCTTTGCTGGCCCCAGTAAGTTTACATTTTAATAAACAGTACCTATTTTTTCCTAGCGTTCCTCATTCGATTTTTTCTAAATCGTCTTTGATCTTCTTGTAGACTGGATATAAATTCTTATCCTGCCTCGAATATGACTCCCTGTGGTATTACTAGACTATTCTTATTAGTCTGTCTGTGTAGCTAACTAAGATTGGACATTTGGCAATTCCATTGGACTCCCATTATATTCAGCAATACCTCTATGCACTGTCTCCTTACTGACTAGATAGTGTGGCAGAGTCATTCAGCTCCCGAAGTCACCGATTATAGATCCCCAATGATCTCTAGATTATCGTACGCAGGACAAGAGAGTAGTACGGAGTCACAGCACAGTCAAGAAGTGTCAGAGGCACTCATGCTTGCAAAAATTCCAAAACCTTTAGCTCATCCACTCTAGTCTAGAGGAACAAAAACCACAGAGTCTATTTAAGTGTAAAAGCTTTATTAAAAGTAAACACATTTATTAAAATCTACTTTGTCATAAAACTATTTAACTGTAAACGGAAAAGTGGTTAGTGCTGACGATTAATTGGACACATTTCTTGTGGTCGAGCCGAACTCTCACCTAGTTTGAACTTGATCCTGGTCGTGTTCTTAGGACTCAGGAGTCAAGCTTCTGTCTGTTAGGAGAAAAAGTGGTGCGTGTTAAAAATCAAAAGCAAGCATTCATCAGTTGTGCATAAAAGTGCAGCAAGACAACAGCCTTCCCTGGAAAATGGGACATTTTTACTATGGAGTAGACAGTCACAAATTATTACATTGTATTCTGTTTTTTTAACATTTCTCCTAGACCAAATATTATATAGTAGTGAGTGGTGTATTCTAACATTCTTAAATGTACTTTGTAGGTGTAACATCTGGTGACGGGGCCAGCGCGGAGGTGGCTGTGTTGGACTTGGACTCGGAGGCCTCTGGGGAGGAGGCGGCGTTAGAAGAGCTGGTGGCCGTTCCTGTGGGGGATCAAACGGTGGTGGCGGAAACAGGTAAGCTATATATTCCTTACTTATTGAGATTGAAGACTGCATAGTGTGCTTTCTGCACGGGTGTATTACAATTACAAATCAACCAGGTAGTAGCCTCCTCGAAATGTACTTCGACTTAGCTGTGAAGTTTTTGGTGAGAAGAATCCCAATAAGTTCTTAGACGAACGTGATGGATGGGATGAACGAAAAGCGAAAGAAGGGTGTAAGTAAGTGGGACGCGAACTTGTATGATGGCTGGCAAAGAAGAACGATATGTGTTTGCTTGGACCCAGAGGTGGCTGGGAAGGAAAGAATATGGTATGGTGCATGGCTGGGTCAATGATGAAGCAAGGATGGGTGGAAGGACAGCAGCCTGGGTGGGTGAAACAGAAACTGTATGTGTGCGTATACTTTGACTGAATGGATGCCTGGAGCATGGTATTCTCTGACTCTTACATAGCACATGTGTATCTAGAGAGAGTAGATGGTCGCCAGGTGAAGTAAGTGTTACCTTGAAGAGCATGTACCACCGCACCCGCACGTCCGTCCCAGTGCAGGGAAGGCAAGGAAAAGAAATTATAAATGTGTCCAATACTACCATGAATAGTAGCAGTACTTTGTATTGCGTTTGCATTCACAGCATATATCTGGTTATTACGGTGGACACTCCGTACCTCTCTTAATAACTTTAGTTTACTTGTAGTACGTCATTCATGTGTGGGTGTATCACTGTTCACTCAATATTAAGCAAAGCACCTAAAGTCATCTCATCTGTCATTAAATACGTCCCATGTGAAGTGATAGATAATCAAATTAGTTAGCTTCTTCAGTTTCCTTTTCTAGTACTCATTTGCACTGTAGGGTGAAAGGTAAATTAATTAAGCAGTAGCCCTTGTAACAGAGTATTCTCAGTGCCACCCGTAATAGAAAAGTAATAGCTTCACCACCTGCATGTACTGGACCGGTACAGTAACGCAAGTCTGTCTCCATCATCATGGTGTGCAACTTTTTTTCTCGGGTGCAACTTCACTGTGCTGTGTCCATGTCATTCTGCCGGCTTGCATAAGATAACGTACCCATTTCCCTAAACAAGAGAGAAGAAGAAGAATAAGACTGGTGTACTGTCATAGTCGACTGTAATGGAAGTCCATAGTGGTCGTAGAATTAGTTCATTAAACTACCACTACTGTTAGAGCAAGGATGCAGAAGTGGGAGGTTACATAGATACTGTCCTCAATAGTTATGTACTGTGCTTTCAATTTGCTACTTGTACTCTGTGACCCAACTTTCGGCTCAATCACTTTGTGTTATTAATAAGGAGCATTGGTTACAGACTATGTCTTTCTTTCTTCATATAGTTGCTCCTTCCAAATCAACAACAAGGAGGGAGCAGGCTAGATTGGCCCGGCAACGGAGGCTGGAGGCCACAGTCGCCGAGTATCGGCGGCTGGTGGCCCTGGAGGAGGAGGAGGACACGCAGTCGAGCGGGGCAACATCTTCGACTGTGACCACTGCATCCTCCTCCGTGACTAAGCCAGCGGGACCGAGCCGGGCTAAGAAAGCCGACCGCCACCGCCAAGCAACCGAAATACCAGCTGCCCCCCACAGGAGCTGCAAGGAACGCCAACGCCGCCTACGAGTCCGCATGTCCAACCTGGAGCAGGAGGTCCTGAGGTATAAGACCTTGGTTAAGGGCCTCCGCTCCGAGCTTGCCACCCTCCGCAAGGAGTATGATGCCCATGCCGCATCATGCACCAGCACCAGCACCCTCCAGTAGTGGAGTGTCCCTTGCCCTTTTTTTTTAGACTTTTGGGGGGTGGGATTTGGGAGTTGGGATCGTTTTGGGACGTTTCAGAGACAATCGTTGGGGTTAGGGTGGGTGAGGGAGATTATTTTGTTAGGGATAAATAAATATATTTTTCAACTTTATCTGACCATACCTGTTTTTTACTGCTTTTCAGTCTGGTGGGTGGGGGGCGGGGGTGTAACAGTAACTTTGTTTTCCTGAACAGTCGTAGGACTTTAGTAGTACAACCGTCAATCTCTTGTCTACTCCGAAATAATACTCCATTATACTACCTCCCACCAAACGCTTATCTTACCTGTAATTTGTGTTAGAAATTAGGGCTAGGCCCAGGGCTGGCTCCAGGTGAAATGGGGATTAACGTTGTCATTCCTGGGCGGGTGACATTTCCTCATTGCGGTGGTACTAGTGGTGTGACACAGTGGCAGTTGCATGCCTATGGAAAAAAAGAAAACGAAACCTTGTTTGTACTCCTTACTGTAGCATTACAACGGTTACGGTACGATCGAGAAAATAGCAGGTGACAGTACACTAGAACAGTGCCATAATGTAGCCTAACAAATGGTAAAGTATTGCAAGTATAACTAGTACTTGCGTTGAATTTATTTGACATTGGCTACTACTACTAGAAGATATAGTACTGAAGCTGAGTAAGTCTAGAAGATATCCTCGTATTCCTTCACCAGCCTGTTGCTGCTATCACCTTATCCTCCCCAGCAAGTGTGTGGAATTATTGATGTCATTTTAGTCAGACATCAAGCAAAACAACACAGCCCGGGGGAAGAGGGTTAGGGTTTGTAAAATGGATGGGAATGGGGGTTTCTTTTTGGGTAGGTTTTGTTGAGAGAAGAAAAAAAAAGCAGAGCATGGACAAACAATAATTGAAGATACAGAGTTTACAGACAATCTTTGGTTACAAACTAAAGGTAAGCACATGCAGTCACACTCATAGAATAAAAGACAACAATGGATACTGTATCTGTATTGCGTATGTTGTTGGAGTTGTCCTGTTGAAATTGGTAAGTAAGTTGCATGCAGCAAACAATTCCTCTTATTGGCGGCACTCCTCCATTCCAGCTGACGCTTCGTCCATCAATGTGGTGGTGACCACTGACAGAAGAGACACCCTGTCCACTGCCTGCCTGGCGGATGTTGACTGAAACCCGGCCTGTAATTATTGAACGGGAAACAGGAAGTGCTATTACAATACCACTGATAAATAAATAAAAGGTATGTACGCTGTGTGGTTCAAAAAGTGACACTTTGATTTCCCTAATAGACAGTACAATATTTTTGAAATTGCGTGCTCTGTCTGAGTCACCTTTTTAAGGATCAATAAGTATGGCCAAAATATTATAGCGGATCTTTCCCCTCAAGGTGGGTGTACTACTGTGTTTTAGAACAAAATTTGACCTTCCCAGCAATGCTCCCACCAAGACCCTTACTAAAGCCAGTCGCAAAAATGTAGAAGGACCCAATCATATCTCCAAAAACGATGCCTAGCAGAAAAATGGTTACAAAACGTACTTTGAAAGTAACAGTAGACCCAAATACAGACCGTGGATTGTATTCAAACCACTTGCCTGCAAGCAAAAGTATCCATAGCCAGCATCGCTCCAACAGTGCTCTACAACAACAGAACCGCGTTGCAATAGAACCCCCCTAAACACATGCAATCCTGCTGCTAGGGCTAACCCTAACGAACCCTAACTTACAAAAAGTGCCAAAACTGGTGTTTCCTTATGGATTTTGTCCAACAAACTTCTAGCCGGTATTAGACCTTCCCAGGAATGCCCCAGCCAAGACCCGCCAACCCACCCGCAAAAAAACACGCGGCAACACCCCCAAACAGCGAAAAAGCTAAATCTCATACTTACAATATCTCTCGGCCTTCGGTCCAAAGTAACGCGCTGTGCAGCTAGGTCATCATCAATCATCATAACTCCTGTTTTCCACCACGGATTTCCTGAAAAGCAAATGCAATCAAGATTAGACTGTCGCAGCAGTGCTTCGACAGAGACCCCGGCCGCAACCCACCCACGAACAGCAGGAAGCCCCCCAAAACGCTACATTGAGCAAGATGTCTGAAGAAATGGCAAAAAAAAGGCTTTTCCTTAAGGATTTTGTCCAAAACACTTCTATCCGGCATTAGACCTTCCCAGGAATGCCCCAGCCAAGACCCGCCAACCCACCCGCAAAAAAACACGCGGCAACACCCCCAAACAGCGAAAAAGCTAAATCTCATACTTACAATATCTCTCGGCCTTCGGTCCAAAGTAACGCGCTGTGCAGCTAGGTCATCATCAATCATCATAACTCCTGTTTTCCACCACGGATTTCCTGAAAAGCAAATGCAATCAAGATTAGACTGTCGCAGCAGTGCTTCGACAGAGACCCCGGCCGCAACCCACCCACGAACAGCAGGAAGCCCCCCAAAACGCTACATTGAGCAAGATGTCTGAAGAAATGGCAAAAAAAAGGCTGTTCCTTATGGATTTTGTCCAAAACACTTGTATCCGGTATTAGACCTTCCCAGGAATGCCCCAGGCAAGACCCGCCAACCCACCCGCAAAAAAACCCCCGACACAACACCCCCAAACAGCGGAAAAGCTAAATCTCATACTTACAATGTCTCTCGGCCTTCGGTCCAAACGCGGCGCTGTGCAGCTAGGTCGTCATCATCATCAATCATCATAACTCCTGTTTTCCACCACGGATTTCCTGAAAAGCAAATGCAATCAAGATTAGACTGTCGCAGCAGTGCTTCGACAGACACCAAAAATTACACACAAACCCCCGGAACCCCGCCAAAGAGCACCTCAAAGGCAAGCAAGTCAGCAAAAACGGCAAGAAATTTCCACCTCATATTTGGTCCAAAACACTTTTGTCCATTATTAGAGCTTCACAGCAATGGGCCCAAAACCGTCAACTCACCCGCAAAGAAGTACAACACCCCCACAAGTGCTGAGTCTTTCTTCATTGTGCGTAATCCAGCACTCTGCTTGGAGGGAAATCGCAGTCTGGAGGAGGAGGATAGAGGAGCATGTTCTTCAGAACTTGTGAACCTGAGGAATGTAGACTGCGGCACCTTCAAATCAATAAGCAAACAAGTGAAGACAGTTCTGATGATGGTCTTGTTTTTGGGATTAGGTGATTAAAGTTTGAATTAAATTAACTGTGCAAAACAAAGAAAGAGAGACACAAAGCACACAGGAATAAAAGTGAATAAGGACGAAAAAGAAAGTTCTTGATTGATTGTCTCATTTTCAGGGCTCGGTGTCAGGGAATAAGAACAAGATTTCGTCATCATACTCTGCGAATTCAGGCTGGATGAGGTCAGTGGCACCGAACAGAGAAAAAATCCCCTCATCTACGTTGCTGTCCTCCTCGTCTTCATGCGGCGTGCTTTCTCGTACTTTGTAATCTGGTGGTATGAGGTGCTGATTCATCTTGATCATTGTCAGCCGCTCCACATTTTTGGGCGAGAGGCGGCTCCGTTTGGGAGTTACAATGCCACCAGCAGCACTAAAAACACGTTCAGAAGACACACTTGCGAGTGGGCAAGACAAATAGTTTATAGCCAGGTTGTAGAGCTGTGGCCACAATTGTTTTTTGCCATGCCAATACTGCAATGGCTCCTCATTAAGAAAGACCACTGTTGAGTCATTCAGATAGTCCTGCACCATCGACTCAAGGTCATCAACTGTTCCTCCACTTTGCTTACTTTTTGCTGTGCTGGCTGTGACATTTTTTCGAGAACCATACCCCATCAAACTTAGCCAATCCTCCTCCCCAGCCACTGTTAGTGTTGTCATTGTGTGTGGTGCAGATGATCCAGATGCCGGTGTCTTTAACGGCTGAGAGGTCACTTGTGCCCCAGCCACAGGTGCAGAAGTGGATTCTTGTGACTGCGGATGGCCTGCTGATGCTGATGCTGATGTACTGGCTTCTCCTTCAATAACCTGCCGTTCTTTTTCAAACCTCTTGGCTGACCAGGCTAACCAATGTTTGTACTTTTGAACATCTGCATCAGCGAAAGGAAAGAATGCGTTGTCTGCCAGCGCCTTTTTGTAGCGTGGATCCAGAATAGTAGCACAAATGTAATGCTGATCTGAGTTGATGTTTTTAAGACGTTCATCACCACGTATGCGATGTAATAATTTCTCAGACAAAATGAAATGGGTTTTTTTTTTTCATCTTTTTGAAACTCAGAAGAAACCGCCATCAGTTGGTGCTCCAGTATGCACAACAATGGGATAGCTTTTCCCAAATTACAGTCCTCCTGGCTGACTGCACGCGTGAAGAACTCAAAAGGACGAAGCATGTCTGTCAGGCTTTTAACTATGGCCCATTGCGCCTTACTCATCCGCAGGTCCTCCTTCTGAGATGTAGCCTCTGTCAAGAAATAGTGATCGAGTACCGTATACTGCTCATACAGACGCTCAAGCATGTAGAAGGTTGAGTTCCAACGTGTTGCCACCTCCTGGATGAGTGCTTTCACTGGCATTCCACGTTCAAGTAGCAGTCTCCGCAGATGCTTCCGGGCCTTAAAAGAATGGCTGAAATGGTTGCACATTTTGCGGCAGGTGGCCATTACCTCGAACGCTGGACTCTCTTTATCACTCAAGAATTTTTGAACTACCAGGTTGATAGAGTGCGCCAAACACGGCACTCTAACATGGTCACCCTTCGACATGGCCTTAACTACATTGGCGCCATTATCCGTGGAAACATAACCAATCTTGCGTTTTAGGGGGGATAGCATTGTCAAGACCTTTTTGTCAAACTCTTCCAAAAGGTTTTCTGCTGTGTGACTTTTCTCCAAGCCAAACATGGCTAGTGTTGCATGTTTCCGAGCAGCTTTGAAAACTTGGTCCGGGTCAACACCTGCGTTTAGCTTTGCTATAACACCTGAAAAAGAGACCCAGTGTGCAGTGATGCACATGTAATCATCGCCTGGGCCACTGGTCCACATGTCTGTTGTCAGATGTATTGTGTGAACAGCACTCTTCTGCAAAGCTGCCCCAATCGCCTGCAGCACATCTTCATGTAGTGCTGGAACCGCAACTCTGGCAAAATAGAACCGGCTCGGAACCTTCCATTTAGGGCAGAGCGTTGCAACTAATTCAAGAAAACCTACCGCTTCTACAAAAGAAAAAGGTAGAAGGTCCACAGCTAGCATTTTAGCCAGCTTAGTGTTATACAGACGCGTCAGTGGGTGGTTGCGTTCATATGGCACGTCTGAAGTAAGCATTGTTCTAATGTTGGCCTGGACCAAGCATTTACGGGCTGATAATGACTTCGTTGACCCAATTTTGCTCGCTGGTGAACTTTTGTGCGTTGGTGTCTCACTCGCTCCAACACTCTTAGTGTGCCTCACATTGGGTGTGCTGCTGACAGGGGTACTGGGTGTAAGGGAAGTGTTTGACACGTCTTCTTCCTGCTCGTCAACATCAGATGAGACATCAACGTTTCCTTGATTTTGGCCTTTCTTGATCGCAGCTAGGTGCGCAAACCATTGGACAGCGTGCTTTCTCTCAAGATGACCACTCTGGCCGCCGGTACCATAGTTGGTACCTGACTTACCACGACTAACTGCAAGCTTACAAAGGGTACAAATGGCAAACTTTGGATTTTTGGGACAAACAGTAAAGAAGTCCCAAACTGGGGACTTGAAGTGTCTGTGGGACCTGGAGGAGGCGGCGATACTGGTGGTGGTGGTCATGAAGCTAATGCCAGATGAAGTGGAGGATCTGGATTGCCCAACTTTTGTACGTTTTCCACTTTCACCGCCACTAATTAAGGTCGAGGTTGACGCAGGTCTCTTCTTGCCAGAAAGAAATATGGAAGCGGGACGAGTTGGTGTACTACTTAACTCCAATGATTGTGGTGTTTCCACTGCCTCCTCATCGACAACATCATCATCATCATCATCACGCGCAGCAGCTCTTCGGGCTAGGGTCAAAATGTCTGTTTGCTGCATGCCCGCTGGGGCTGCAGTGACCTTTATGATGACTGGGTCGTCGTTGGCAGAGTCTTCATCAGCAGCAGTATCCGCCACTTCTTGTTGAGCCTCATCACACTCCATAAGTCTGAGACTTTGGACGAGCTTCCTTTTACGCTTAAGTACCTTTGTTGGATCATGGTGTGCCTCACTCTCAGACGGCTGTGGTGCTGGTTCCCAAGTTTGATCCGTATCATCAGAAGGAGGTGTGCTTGAAGAGGATGTAGACACCACCCTTGATCTCTTCCTTGCTAGGGTTGTGGAAGACAATGAAGGATCAGCAGGAGGAGTGGCTTCCTCAAATGATACCTCGCCTTGATTGTCGATTTCCTGATGTGCCCCTACTTCGGGAGGAACAACTATTGTGGGCACTTGTGACCCTCCATGCACCTCTGCTTGCGCATCTCCTTGCGCTGCCTCTCCTTCCACATGTACTTGGGCTTGTACTTGCACATGTGATTGTTGTTGCGGCTGTGGTTGTTCAACACTCGTCAGATGAGCTACAACAACCTGTGTTGATTGAGGGACATTGCTGCTGCTTTCTTGCGATGAGCCAACATCACTGGTCGATGGTGATTGAACAACTATACTGGCTGCCTCTGCAGCACTCAAGGGCTTGGACTTAAGTTGGCGTGGTGGTGGTGGTGGCACTGAGCCCAATGGAGCGGGGGTGCTGCTGCCAGCTTGGTCCCCAGCAGATCCCGCTGCTGCTGCTGCAGGCATACTTTTTTTTTTACTCCCAAAAAAAGGGGCGGGCGGCACACCAGTCTCCTTGGTAACTTGCTTCTTCTGCTCCTTACTGGCACCTTTCTTGCTAGAGGAGCTACGGGTTACTTTTTTTGGGGCCATCCTCTTCAGAGCAGGTCAGCAGGCAGCAGTTGCACGAGTTGCAGAGGGTTCTCTGTCCAGACGTGACGTCGCGTGACGTTATGCTGCACACACCGCTGCAGGACTTCTTCCTGGCACTGGTGGTTCTCTTGAGTCTTCTTGTGCACCTAAAAGCAATGGAAGACAGAGGAACATCAGTTCAGTTATACACCCCAAAAAATCGACAAAACACAGAAAAATGAGCACAATCCCATGCCCTCCTTGATGTTTACATTGAAGACACCCCACAGAAAGACTACGGACATGCAAGTATGCAACACTCACTACCCCTGGGCATAATGGATGAAAAGTAGGCAAAATAAGTGCAGGCCTCAGACACTGCCTCTCCTCAAAATGGCCCACTTACACCCCAAGCACATGTTGCCTGTACCAGCCAGCACTCAAGATGGCCACCACCACCACCCACATGGCCAGTCCACATCAACAGTACACCCCCAAAAAACAGAAAAACAGCCAGAAATCACCACAATCCAATGCCATCCATGATGTTTACATCAAAGAGAGTGAGACCACACCACAGGCACACTCAGTCCATGCACCACCACCACCCCTGGGCAAGCAAAAGGCCACACCAGCAGCCCCCCAAAAACGACAAAAAACAATAAAATAAGCACAATCCCAGCCCATCCATGGCCTCAATTATGTTTAAATTCAAGAAGACACCCCACAGAAAGACTAGGCCCATGCAACACTCACCACCCCTGGGCAAAGGGCCACACCAGCAGGCCCAAAAAAATGATAAAAAACAATAAAATCTGCACAATCCCAGCCCATCCATGGCCTCAATAGAGTTTAAATTCAAGAAGACACCCCTCAGAAACACTAGGCCCATGCAACACTCACTACCCCTGGGCATAAGGGATGAAAAGTAGGCAAAATAAGTGCAGGCCTCAGACACTGCCTCTCCTCAAAATGGCCCCCTTACACCCCAAGCACATGTTGCCTGTACCAGCCAGCACTCAAGATGGCCACCACCACCACCCACATGGCCAGTCCACATCAACAGTACACCCCCAAAAAACAGAAAAACAGCCAGAAATCACCACAATCCAATGCCATCCATGATGTTTACATCAAAGAGAGTGAGACCACACCACAGGCACACTCAGTCCATGCACCACCACCACCCCTGGGCAAGCAAAAGGCCACACCAGCAGCCCCCCAAAAACGACAAAAAACAATAAAATAAGCACAATCCCAGCCCATCCATGGCCTCAATTATGTTTAAATTCAAGAAGACACCCCACAGAAAGACTAGGCCCATGCAACACTCACCACCCCTGGGCAAAGGGCCACAGCAGCAGGCCCAAAAAAACGACAAAAAACAATAAAATCTGCACAATCCCAGCCCATCCATGGCCTCAATGGTGTTTAAATTCAAGAAGACACCCCTCAGAAACACTAGGCCCATGCAACACTCACTACCCCTGGGCATAAGGGATGAAAAGTAGGCAAAATAAGTGCAGGCCTCAGACACTGCCTCTCCTCAAAATGGCCCCCTTACACCCCAAGCACATGTTGCCTGTACCAGCCAGCACTCAAGATGGCCACCACCACCACCCACATGGCCAGTCCACATCAACAGTACACCCCCAAAAAACAGAAAAACAGCCAGAAATCACCACAATCCAATGCCATCCATGATGTTTACATCAAAGAGAGTGAGACCACACCACAGGCACACTCAGTCCATGCACCACCATCACCCCTGGGCAAGCAAAAGGCCACACCAGCAGCCCCCCAAAAACGACAAAAAACAATAAAATAAGCACAATCCCAGCCCATCCATGGCCTCAATTATGTTTAAATTCAAGAAGACACCCCACAGAAAGACTAGGCCCATGCAACACTCACCACCCCTGGGCAAAGGGCCACAGCAGCAGGCCCAAAAAAACGACAAAAAACAATAAAATCTGCACAATCCCAGCCCATCCATGGCCTCAATGGTGTTTAAATTCAAGAAGACACCCCTCAGAAACACTAGGCCCATGCAACACTCACTACCCCTGGGCATAAGGGATGAAAAGTAGGCAAAATAAGTGCAGGCCTCAGACACTGCCTCTCCTCAAAATGGCCCCCTTACACCCCAAGCACATGTTGCCTGTACCAGCCAGCACTCAAGATGGCCACCACCACCACCCACATGGCCAGTCCACATCAACAGTACACCCCCAAAAAACAGAAAAACAGCCAGAAATCACCACAATCCAATGCCATCCATGATGTTTACATCAAAGAGAGTGAGACCACACCACAGGCACACTCAGTCCATGCACCACCATCACCCCTGGGCAAGCAAAAGGCCACACCAGCAGCCCCCCAAAAACGACAAAAAACAATAAAATAAGCACAATCCCAGCCCATCCATGGCCTCAATTATGTTTAAATTCAAGAAGACACCCCACAGAAAGACTAGGCCCATGCAACACTCACCATCCCTGGGCAAAGGGCCACAGCAGCAGGCCCAAAAAAACGACAAAAAACAATAAAATCTGCACAATCCCAGCCCATCCATGGCCTCAATGGTGTTTAAATTCAAGAAGACACCCCTCAGAAACACTAGGCCCATGCAACACTCACTACCCCTGGGCATAAGGGATGAAAAGTAGGCAAAATAAGTGCAGGCCTCAGACACTGCCTCTCCTCAAAATGGCCCCCTTACACCCCAAGCACATGTTGCCTGTACCAGCCAGCACTCAAGATGGCCACCACCACCACCCACATGGCCAGTCCACATCAACAGTACACCCCCAAAAAACAGAAAAACAGCCAGAAATCACCACAATCCAATGCCATCCATGATGTTTACATCAAAGAGAGTGAGACCACACCACAGGCACACTCAGTCCATGCACCACCACCACCCCTGGGCAAGCAAAAGGCCACACCAGCAGCCCCCCAAAAACGACAAAAAACAATAAAATAAGCACAATCCCAGCCCATCCATGGCCTCAATTATGTTTAAATTCAAGAAGACACCCCACAGAAAGACTAGGCCCATGCAACACTCACCACCCCTGGGCAAAGGGCCACACCAGCAGGCCCAAAAAAACGACAAAAAACAATAAAATCTGCACAATCCCAGCCCATCCATGGCCTCAATGGTGTTTAAATTCAACAAAACAGTTGTATCATGCACCCATAACCAACCCTGGTCCTACTGGATACTGTGGCTACCCACAATATAATTTATTTAATTTTCTGAAAAAGTTCAAAAATTGTACTTGCAGCAACTGTAATGCCCCAAACAAACTTACTTGTGAAAGTTGATTTCTAATCCACAAGTGATCCAAAGACAGTCAAAAAGGCCTCAAATCCAAATATCCAGCAGCACCCACAAAAAGTAATCCTTCCAGCTCCAGATCCAAATGAAAGTGACCAGGAGATGGACAAAGCACTGGGAGGAGCCTGCTGGACAGGAACAGGAAGTTGGAGACTGTGGGGCACTTCCTTACTCCCCCCCCCCCAAAATGGACTCCTTGCAAAAAAAAAGGCCATGCAAATGTCAACCTGAGGAGTGATTCTGATAAAAATCATAATTTTCTGAAGGTTTATCCTGTTTGCTGGTGATTTTCTTGTGCGAAATTGCAAAATCTCTATTTCGCAAGTGCGAGATTGTTCCTTTCCGCCGCAACTACGTGTTCGCAATTGCGAACTCTCGCGAGGTGTGCTGTGCAAGGTGGCAAGCCGCGAGTACGTATTCGCGGGCGACAAACTCCCGCGGGAACACGCAGCAAGATCTAAAATGGCGCGTCACTCGCAAAGAAAAACAACTCGGCAAACGCTAATATGACGGAAAGTGAACGCCGTGCACCACGCCGCGCGCCGCAACCAAGCAAAAAATCCGCCGCGAGCGGATTCACGGATTTTCGACAAATTCGCGAGCGTTCGCGGATTGCGGATTTGCCAAAAATCCGAAAAATCCGCGAGCGGAGCGGATTTTACGCCCATGCTTAGTCATTGCGCACGGCCAGGTTGTGGAGCATGCAGCAGGCAATCACGATCCTGCATACTTTTCCTGGTGAGTAAGGCAGGGCCCCTCCGGTCTTATCCAGGCACCGAAACCTAGACTTTAGCAGTCCAAAGGTACGTTCAATCACTCTCCGTGTCCTTCCATGTGCATCATTGTAGCGCATTTCACCCACAGTTGTTGGATTACGTAGGGGACTCAGGAGCCAGGGCCGGTTTGGGTACGCCGAGTCGCCTATGTAGGGGGATGACAGACACAAACATCACAACAAGATATGGTGGGTACCCCATGCCACACAGAGATCACAAGAGTCCCCACTGCACACTCACCAACAAGCCACGCTTGACCGGGTCGCAGATTTGCCATCAGTTGGGGGACAATGCTGCTCCGCATGATGTGGGCGTCATGTGCGGAGCCAGGAAATCTTGCACACACATGGGAGATGATGTTGTTTGCCAGGCACACCACCTGCACGTTCAGCGAATGGAAGTGTTTGCGATTCCTAAAAACCTGCTCACGTTCCCGTGGTGGAATGATAGCGATATGTGTGCCATTAATTGAACCCACAACGTGTGGTATGTGGCCCAGTGCATAGAAGTCTGCTTTGACTGCTGGCAACTCTTCCGGCCGTGGGAAATGGATGTAGTCATTCTTGTACCGCATCATAGCTGTTAAAACATCCCGAAGTACCGTGCTGAACATGGCCTGTGACATCCCCCCGGCATGTCCAACTGTGTACTGAAAGGTGCCAGTAGCAAAGAAATGTAGTGCCACCATAACCTTTGCAGTGGGTGTAATAGAACCAGGATACGTCCTATGTGGCTGCAGATGAGGAGACAATTGGGCAACAAGCTCCATCAACCGACGTCGATCCAGCCGGAATTTCGTAATCACCTCCTCGTCAACCATATCCTCCAGCACAGTGTATGGCCGATGCACATTTGGAGCCCTCCTGTGTGGGAGAGAAATGTAACTTGAGTCAACTTACAAACGACGCATACGTGTGCAACTCCATCACATGTAAGCCAACATTAGCAAGAACAAATTTTTTAGGGAGAATGGTCATATGTGTGACATCTCTGATAGTCTATACAATACGGACTATTGACTATGGACTGTTGATGCACTTGGCCCCTCTCACGTGCTGCCTCTGATGGACATGTTCAGTGCTATGGACTGTTGATGCACTTGGCCCCTCTCACGTGCTGCCTCTGATGTACCTGCTCTGTTCTCTGCCATGGACTGTTGATGCACTTAGCCCCTCTCATGTGCTGCCTCAGATGTACCTGCTAAGTTCTCTGCCATGGACTGTTGATGCACTTAGCCCCTCTCATGTGCTGCCTCTGATGTACCTGCTCTGTTGTCCACAATGCCCTGTTGATGTTCTGATACTGCATTCTGCCCTCTCACGTGCTGCCTCTGATGGACATGTTCAGTGCTATGGACTGTTGATGCACTTGGCCCCTCTCACGTGCTGCCTCTGATGGACATGTTCAGTGCTATGGACTGTTGATGCACTTGGCCCCTCTCACGTGCTGCCTCTGATGTACCGGCTCTGTACTCCACAATGCCCTGTTGATGTTCTGATACTGCATTCTGCCCTCTGATGTGCTGCCTCTGATATACCTGCTCTGTACTCCACAATGCCCTGTTGCTATTCTGATACTGCACTCTCACGTGCTGCCTCTGATGTACCTGCTCTGTACTCCACAATGCCCTGTTGATGTTCTGATACTGCATTCTGCCCTCTGATGTGCTGCCTCTGATGTACCTGCTCTGTACTCCACAATGCCCTGTTGATATTCTGATACTGCATTCTGCACTCTCACGTGCTGCCTCTGATGGACATGTTCAGTGCTATGGACTGTTGATGCACTTGGCCCCTCTCACGTGCTGCCTCTGATGTACCTGCTCTGTACTCCACAATGCCCTGTTGATGTTCTGATACTGCATTCTGCCCTCTGATGTGCTGCCTCTGATGTACCTGCTCTGTACTCCACAATGCCCTGTTGATGTTCTGATACTGCATTCTGCACTCTGATGTGCTGCCTCTGATGTACCTGCTCTGTACTCCACAATGCCCTGTTGATATTCTGATACTGCATTCTGCACTCTCACGTGCTGCCTCTGATGTACCTGCTCTGTACTCCACAATGCCCTGTTGATGTTCTGATACTGCATTCTGTACTCTGATGTGCTGCCTCTGATGTACCTGCTCTGTACTCCAAAATGCCCTGTTGATGTTCTGATACTGCATTCTGCCCTCTGATGTGCTGCCTCTGATGTACCTGCTCTGTACTCCACAATGCCCTGTTGATGTTCTGATACTGCATTCTGCCCTCTCACGTGCTGCCTCTGATGTTCATGCTCTGGTGCCCACTTTGCCCATGCTCACGCATACACTGTGATTATACCCCTATTATGTGGAATAAAGGTAGTCTATCATGTCTCGCGGTTTGTCGTTGTCATTCATGTTAGCGTACTACAAATGTGTATTTCTATTTGCTTCTCATCAGTGGTTTCGGTAACATGACACTCCCCCTCCCTACGTCACGACCCTTGCAGGTATTCCCCTCCATGCAGCCAATGGTTTGTGCCTTACCTGCGCTGGCGTCGATGGTGGGCCAAGACTAGGACGTGGTGGATCGCGAAGAGCATCGGGAAAGCGTGTAGCGCTGGGTCCATGGTGGCGAGCAGCTTGTGGTGGGTCTCTCTGCTATGTATCTTTTCTTCGCTGTGGGGAATCCGCCGTGTTCAGACAGGTTGTTTTTCCGCAGCGGTTTTATGTGTATTTTCCGCCATCTTGATTTGGGGGACGGTCTTAGATGTCAGTACGTACGGCGGAGCCTCCGGATGTGTTCTGTCCACCGCGTGGTCGTGTGTAGTTCGGCGGCGGTGCGTGCTTTTCCGTCGCGGACGGAAATTTGACACGTTTTCCTATCCTGATTTGGCGGACGGAGTGTCCGCGGCAGGCGGACCCGGAAAAGGCATTTTCCGCGTACTCCAGGGGCGCGGTGGCTCTTCCGTCCGCCATCCTAATGAGCCCCTATGAGTGTGGGGAATTCGCGATCAGTATTTTCAAACGCCATCAATATTTTCAAACACCATCTTGAATGCTTGTAGTTCAGCTCGCTGAGCTGTACAACGTCCGAGAGATTGTGTTTTTGTGACCATAGGTCGGAATTTACCATCGCGCCAGCAACCTTTAACGATTGCACACGCAGCACTATCAGCTTGTTTACCCCCAATTGTGAGCTGCGCTGATCCGTCTGTATAAATTATACATTTGTACTGTTCTAGAGGCAGAATCTCAGTGGGCAGAGGGCATTCTTGTTCGTATTGTAGAAAATCTTGAGTTTTCAAGTATGGGTCAAAAACGCATTCAACGTCTGTTGCAGCAAGAGAGTTAACCCATTGTATCCATCTCGCATGTAAAGCCTTTGCATTCGGAATGCTCACTTTTGTCACTGCCTCTAAGGCAGGTACAGGAGTAATAATCATTATGCGTTTTCCCTGTGTGAGGGCTCTCTCTTTTGCTACTGCAGTTTGAACCGCTGTCAGAATTTTTTCTGTTGAGGTGAATTTCATTTCAGCTTGTGTGTACAAGTGTGATGTATAAGCTATTGGTACTTTTTCTGCTTCATTAAATGTTAAGTACGTGAATCCACATCTTCCTGGAATGATTCGGATTACAAGGTTGCGTACGTTTATGCGAGTCTGTAAATGTGTTGCTGCTAACATGTCTGTTTACACTGAAAGCAACATTTCTGTGTGTTTTTGAGTCCAATTAACTGTTTTGAAATTAGGTTTGATTAATTCGTAGAGAGGTTTAACCCTTTCTGCGTAATATAGAATGTATGTTCTTCCAAAGATTAGGAAACCTAGAATTGACTGTAAGTTTTTCAGTGTTTTCGGAGGTTGGAGCAGCGCACAATTTTCTAAAAAGTTGGCTGCCAGGCTTTGCCTTCACTTGATAACTCATATCCCAGAAAAAGGACGTTGAGGTGGGCAATTCTCGATTTCTTAGTATTGAATTTATACCCTTCAGAGGCGAAGCCAAGTATTATGGTGATCACTCTGTTCAAGTGCCTGTCCAAGTCATCGTCTATTAGATAGATGTCATCGACATAAGATAATTCCTCATCATCATACATCTGTTACTCTAGCTGAAAATAGCCCTGGACTATGTTTGAATACCTGGGGGAGACGACCGAATTTACGCTATGTCCCCATGATTGAGAAAGCGGTCAAGTACCTACTTTCTGGTGAAAGGTTTTGACAGAAGAAACCGCTAGAAATATCTAATGTTGTTTTATATTTTTTACACACAATGTTATTCATTAGTGCTGCACTGTGTGCATTTTGTACTGCAAAGGTTTGGCAACAAGAGTTTAAATGTCTGTAGTCCAAAACTAGATGATATGTATTGTCTGGTTTGGAGACAGGAAAGAAAGGATTGTTCATTGACGAGGTGCATGTTTCAATCACCCCTTGGTATTCAAGTTGATCTAATATCTCCCTGACTTGTTTTTTAGCTTAATGCTTAACTGGGTACTGCCTTTGTGCAGTTGGTTGAGTTTTTAACTGGATTTTAAGGTGAGGGGAATCCTCATCCCATCCTACATGATTCTTATATAATTCAGGAGCCTGGGCTACAGCCAATTTTCTGGCATAGGTGTATTTTAAATGAATTGAAATATGATTGGAGAAGGCTGGCATAATGATATCTTCGCCATGTGAGCACTCCCTGACAAATTCAGGTGGTCAGTCCTTTTCAGCTAGAAGAATGTCATAGCCCTTAGAGAGCTTCTCCCAAAAGAGAGCTCTTATTTTTCTAGTTATATCCTCCTCTATCCGGAGGGTTACTTCATATAACTTATGCGGTACACTAACCCTGGTATCAGCAGTTTCAACTTGGATGCACTCATTCAAGTCCACTGTCTCCAGATGATCCTTCGAGATCTTGCGAGCTACGGTTACTTCTGCTGCGCTGTCCAGCATTGTCTGAGCCCACTCCCTGTTTTTGAGTTCCTGGCGTTTATTCGAGGCACGGAAGGAAATACCGGTTACTCTATATTCCTGATTGGGAAAGTTGGTGGCTTAATATGGCCGCCTTGATCGGCATGCCTTTTGCTGAGTTCACTTTGGATTGCTGATATCCTGAACTATATAGGAATTATTGTGTTCTTCTTTACCAACATATTTTAGTGCATAGGACTCTTTCAGAAAACCGGCCACTTTATGAAATTCTCTGAAAATACCTATCAACTAAAGTGCGTTATTGATCCTTTTTTCTCATACTTGGCAACCCCAATTGCTACACTCCTTACACGCTTATGCCCTGATGAAGTTCCTCAAGTAGGAACGAAACACGTTGGCTGTTTGTTGTGGATTACGTATAAAGAAGAAAAATAAAAGAAACTTCAAAACATTCTTACGTTTCAATTTGTGACTATCTACCTGGTGCTGCCTCCACGTTATTTGATGTCTGATTTTTAGACCTGCTACCTTCTTTTTGATGAATTGTGTTTTCTTATTTTTTGGAACGTGTTGATCGTCTTTGGACTTCACGCGTTCTTCTTTTTGTTCTGACCGTCCTCTTCTTTCCGATTTCTGTGAGGAAGTCTAAAAGGTACGAGAGGAACGTGTATCAGTATCTTGATATCTATCAGGTTTTCTCAAATTATCCCTGTTCCTGAGGGTATACATCTTTTCAGAGTGCTTCTTTTGAGGAGACCTACCTTGGGATGGAGAATGCGTCTCTTTAGAAGTGTGTCCTCCCACTTCTTTTTAGGAACAGTGAGAGTGTTTTTAATAAAGACCTTTTCAGGGCTTTCAGTTAGTTGGGGTTTAACTGGTTTGCCACCCAAACTGTCTCTACCTAGTTCTTCATAGGATTTTTAAATTATTCTGGCCAGTTCATATGGTTGCTCAGTTACATCAAATCCTCTTAACTTTTGGCAGATCGCCACAGATGCTACCTCACCTTTAATATTAGCTAATATTATTGTTGAGACCTGTTTGAAATCTTTCAGTAGTTTCATACCCAGATTTAAAGCAGCCTCTGCCCTGTTTTCATTCTGAATCTGTTTCAGGACGTCTGGTATTACTGCCATAGACGGAACACCATGTGTTTTTGTGTAGATTGCAGCAAAGGCTGTACCCCAAGTGTCACAGTCCTCCAGGTGTGGTGCGCACCCCATTAGTAAACAGATTGTTAGAATCTTGTGTTATGCTACCTCGATTTGAGTAATTTTCTGAGCTATCCAGAATGGAATTTGTTCCCATTTTGCGGGCAATTTACCAATGACTGATTGTATAGTCTGTGGTGTAATTTTATTGGCGTTCCCCTGGTAAGGGGTGTTTTGTGGAATCCTTATAGGAGGTTGGACTGTTAGAGTCTGCATGACCTATTGAACCAATTGTCTATGTATTTTGATTAGTTGTTTTAGTTTAGAAATAATAGTTCCGCACCTGACATTTGTTCAATGTCAGGAGGTGGTGTATAGCTGGCTAATACCGGCCAGGTTGCTCCTGGTCTACCTAGTGGACCGAGCCTGGTAATGTGATTTTGATGTTGTAGGGCGCCTTTAAACCAGAGCGCATGCTCTCGGTAAGTTAGTGGAATTTCAACATCCTCGAAAGGAGTGTATTCTGTTGGAGGTTCCTCTTCTTCGTAGAAGTGAAACACATGTGTTACTGGATTTGCTTCAGGGAAGATAATCCATGAATGGAATACCTCTGTCTGCCGATATTCATGTGCCTCTATGACAAAAATCACCCTACCACCTCTTAATGATAGGCCATTTGTTATAAGTTTTATATTGATGGTTTTCCTTAAGTTTTTTGGAATGATTATAGCATCTGCATCCGTCTCTTGGAAACCTGTAACGTCTAAGCCTGGTTGGGCTGCAGCTGCTGCAGCTCCATCGCTTGCGTTGTTGTCGCCGTTAAAGGGACATTGTTTTATGAAAGTTTGCAGAGCAAGTTTCAAGGAAACAAAGATATGGTGCACAATATTTTGGAACACTGTATCCTTCAACGTTGAACAAACCAAAAACTAATACATTGGATTTTCGTCCTACTCAGTTATGGCGGATATTTTATCCTTTCACTCACTCCAGACGTCTATTGGAGTATTTTATGGGACAAAAGGGGTCTCTGTGAACAGCACGACTGAGTTACTCTAGTATCTAGCGTTAAATTGGTGCCATGTAGTGTAGTTCCTATATTCCCAATAGGCTCTGTGCATTGGAATAATATATCCTATAGATTAGACGTAGGACTGAGGTTGACTAGTTCTCTATCGAATGTATTAAACTTAATAGTGAGCGCCAGCTAGCTCAGAGGTCACTAGAAACTTTCTCGAATTCACAGGAAGGCATTAGTTTCTGACAACCACATAAACATGACAACTTTGTTTCCCAAGAATAAGAAAGATATCTCTAGAGTCGTGGAACCAGTAGATAAGTATTTCACTCAGTCAATCGTGCATTCTTCTTTTCTACAGAGGTTCAGAGAAATAGAGAGACGGGCGTTTTCAATAAAAGGTTTTATTGAACAGTCTTCTTTCTCATGCAAGTAAAGTGAACTGCTACAATCGTAATGCAGGCTGCAAAGTATAGTGCGTACAGTGAGAACACTATTATAAAATAATACTGTAAATGCATTGTATGGTTTCTAAGCCATATAAAAATACATACATAAATACATCGACTAAAATACTCAACTGGTGCTTCTAAAATACGCCTAACCCAATGTACCTAACCTAAGTATAGTACGCGGGAGGGAGTAAGTATTGTGTAGCATAGGTTTGGTTTTCTTTGCCAATAATCTATCCAAGATTCCTCTTAGGTTCTAATCAGCTCCATACCTTAGTTTATAATGAAGGAGGTCTGGTATCTCTTGACTTGGGACTCGATTTCCCAACGCCCCGCAAGGGGAGCTTGGAAACACTGCAGCTGGATTCTCAGCGAGGGAAAGGACAGCTTTTCGATCAGTGCGTCAGCTGGAGGGTCAGTTTCCTTCGGCACTTGCTGTAGTGAGCTGCGTCGGGCAAGTAGATAGTCGAACTGCTCCAAACCACCATGCCTTGCTAGAGCAAGTGAAGGCATGTTTATACCTTGAAGGCTTGACGTAAAGTCGGGTATAATAACGTCAGTAAAGAACCCCAAGGGAATAGTAGTTCTTTGTAAAGTACATGAGTTCTTATTCAAATCAATATTCAAGCAAGGGGAGGTCTGAATGCTTAAGCCGATTTTCCAAGAAATCATTGTGACGTTTCTGGTACGGATGGAAGTAGCCATGGCTGTATTTGTACTGCACTGGCTATGTCTAAATAAGGGAATGATTTCTATGCCTACATTAGCGCAATGTGAATTATACCTATATAAGGGCATGAACCAGGAAAATTCGCCATACAACAGTAGAACTTTCAAATGGCCATCAAGCTGGGGGTAGGCCACTGCAAGTATATAAGACATTAGGGGGTCAGGGTATGGCACACGTGCTTCCTATGTTGTGAGGACTGGCCGAGCAGGACTTCAGCTGACTTTTTGGTCCAGGATTGTAGGTCCTCACACCTCTTTCTGAAATGGATGCTGCGCTGCTTGTAGATCCCCAGGGTTCGCACATTCTTGGTGATGGCCTTCTATATTGTCTTCTTTTGATGGGCATTGGCCTGTATGGATACAAAACAATAAAGGAAAAAAATATTTTTTCACTTTTCCTTTGTCGGTATTGATGTAAAACAATTTACAGAAATCAATCATAAACATATGTAAAAAGTTACCATATTTCCTGTTTTTTATTTAAAAAAATATACTTTCTAGTAACCTGTTGAGTATTCTTATCCCTTGTCATGTCCTAAATGTAATCATCTATGCCAATAACATCATCTAGGCCTAGGGTCTCCAACATGGTCTTAAGTGAGAGCTATTTCTGATCAGTGAAAATCATTGTGAACTACTGACGTCTAAACAACTTGCGCATTGTTACCAGACACCCGCAGGCCCATCTTCATTGACTTTTAGCCTAATGTCCATAGAGCCAGATACTATGGTTTGAATAAAATACTATGAACAAGGGCATTATGAAAGGGCTGTCATGTGTGTCAGAGAGAGGGCAGTCTTTGGGGATGTATGAACATGTGCGCGTATGAATGAGATATATTTGTGCTAGTGACTGAGAGCTTGTGTTATATGTGCCTGCAGCACAGGACATACCTTCAGCCAGATATCAGGCAGTATTCGAACAGAGGTGATAGTGCCTTGGCTCAAAATGTAGAGTCAGATGTAAAGAGGGACGTGGGAAGTCCATTTTGGCCGGACACCACTTCTTTCCGCAGCCCCGCCAGTGTCAGGACACAACGTTCCTCTCGTTGACTAGATGTACACCGTTCAATGTGTGATCCATCATTGAGCAAGTTGGTACAGGCATCTTTGCTGCTTCAAGAGCAAAGGGAGGATCACTTAACAATCTATAAAAATATTGCGTGGCTTTACAGTCTGTATCTGATGAAAAGCATTACTTCAGTAATAAGACCCAAGCACCTTCGAAAATATTCGCATTGATGCCCATCTTGTTTATACATGCCGCTTTCTTGACCATTAACAATGTGCGCAGGCGTGCCCGGACCAAGTGTGAGCCTATCCGCGACCGTCAGAGCCTGGACGAGGCTGGGCTGGGACACCCCCCTTGATTTCTGTCAGAAGCGGTCGCAGTGTTAAGACTTCTCTTTTGTCTTTAGTGACTCGTCGTGGATATTTTTAGACTCTAGCTATTTGGAAATAGTCCTTTGTCTTCACATATACTATAATTTACTAACTATAGCAAATCATCGTTGGAAAGAGTCTACTGAGGCTCTCGGACCCACTGCATAAGCCCTGTCGACCTAGCTAAAGTATCAATTCAGGCTTTATTGCTAGAGGCCAATATACACAAAAAGGTTGAACTATCAAATCTGTGCATCTCCTATTATTTTAATCTTAGGGGAACTGTTGATTATAAGAGCCTCTGTCATTGGTGAATATTTTATCTGCAGTATTGTTTGTTGTCTAGTCTACAGGTTGTATATAATTGCTTCTATTGCTGCTATTTATCATCTGCTTTCCTAAGTCTTCACTCCAACTTATGCCCTCCATACCCCAATAACAATAGATTTAATACTCAGCAATCCCGTTTACAAAGATTTGTTGTGGCGATAATGGGGAAAAGGTAGGCAGCAGGGGCAATGACGGGAAGAAAAATATAGCAAGGATTAACAAACCAGCTAAATCTGCAGCTGAAAAGTGTACTGCAGAAGCTATCAATGATTTAAAAGAAGAAGTGGAAACCATGTTGGCTAATGGCAAGGAGCTTCGAACTAAGGGTAAAAATAAAATCTCATCCTATTATAGTAAAAGGACAAAGCGACTATTGCAAGTTCAAGCAGCCCAACTATTATTGTCCACCAAGTTCATAACACTACAACTTCGCAATTACTAATCACAGCCCCACCAAAGGTAACGTCTAATCACTCTAAGTTAGTCTCCCCTAGATTGGACAACACAGACAGGAACCAGGAAAGCTCTATACTTAGGGAGATTGAAAATATAGACTGCATTAATTGATATCTACCCCTAGCAGAAAAGCTGGGGGGAAGTATGGGAGCGGCCCTGCGGAGCAGAAAATTGCCAATCAATTGGTCACGTCTTGACCACGGTGAGACGAAGATCACAAGGCTCAAGACAATGGTGAGGTTGGAAACTGTGAGACGAACATTAGGCTGATTAAGGCAACGGTGAGACAAACGCACATCATTCAGTGCGCTTGTTAAATACATTCTAAAACAAGTAATTCTCAATATTCAACGTGTGCACTACACGTGGAATGCACAACTTATTTTTGTCAATTTCAAGTTAATTGGTTTAATCGCAACGTGCTTGATTTCGATGACACGCACATCTTAACTTGTTATGTCAGTTTCAAGTTAATTGGTTTCATTGCAACGAGCTGTTAATTTGCTACGTGCCACGTTCAGTTCATTAACATTGACTTTTTAAAAACATTTTCTCTTTGTGTTTGTTTTCGATGACACACACATCAGTCCATCCATTACTATCATTTATATTTTTGTTTTTATTTTCCATTTGTGTATGAACATTTTTCATACAAGAATAACTCCACGTTCACTGGGTTAGTGGTGGTATTTGGATTCACAAAACTTAAAACTCTATGTTTTGGTAGTAATACTGTGCAACAAATAATTTATCAGTATAACTTGGGCAAGAGTCATGTGCATACTGAATGTTTTTTTTTTATCATGACGTTCACATTTCCAAAATAGTTACATATTTTAGGGAAGTAGTGTTATTCATCATGCTGTCTGTTTCTCCACCCCCACCTTTTCTCGAAACAAACACCGGGGATCCACCAATTTCTTGGAACAAATGGTATGATGCTTTTATCACCTAGTTTGGTGCAATAAGGGGTTCACGTTATAGAGCTGAGAGGAAAAAATTCATTTTATTAAATGTTTTAGGATTCGAAGGAAGATCCTTTTTTAAACATTTACCTCCTTTAGTGCGTGCTGTCAATGAAGAGGAGATTGATGAATTTGTTGAGACCGTTAAAAAAATGTAACTACGTTTTGATGTCCAACCCAGTTTAGTTGTCGAGAGGCATAATTTTTTTAAGAGGGAACAGAGAGTTGGTGAGAAAGTTGAAGATTTTATTTCAGCATTACGAGTATTTAGTGCTGAATGTCAATTTGAGGGATTTAGAGATCAACTTATAAGGGACCAATATATCTGTAAGTGCACTGACAAGAGTGTCCAGCAAAAACTACTTTCCTTAGGAAACCCAACACTTGAGGAGTCTATTCGCATAGCTGAGAGCATCGAACTTTCAAATGCTTCCGTGAAGGAACTAGATGAAAAGCCATCATCTACATCTATCAGAGAAGATTCTGTCAATGCTATAAGGCCTAAAGATGCCAAAAATGTATCTTTTAACCGTAATGATAACAAGTTTTTTTAAACAGACAAATATTTGTTTCAAATGTGGTAATTTTCCGCATTTTAGATCGGGAAGCCCCTATCCTGCTGGAAATGTCACTTGTAGGATGTGCGGTAAGCTAGGTCATTTTTCTAAAGTTTGTCAAAATGGGAAAATAAATGTTTCTTTTCCTCAAGCTTCTAAACATGCTACCGGCTTGTCATCTTCTGTTGGAAATATTTCAGTATCAGAATCCAAAACTGATG
The DNA here is from genome assembly GCF_964261635.1 of Lissotriton helveticus. NCBI lineage: Eukaryota > Metazoa > Chordata > Amphibia > Caudata > Salamandridae > Lissotriton > Lissotriton helveticus. The sequence goes on from NC_136059.1 coordinate 1,197,796,266, forward strand.
ATTTTGACAAAATTCAGGATGATTTAAGGGACATGGTTGTTGTGGTTGGGGATATGACTGCAGGTCCTAATAAACCTTCCGAGTGTGTTGACCCTTATGTTGAGATAGGAGTTGGTGCAAAAAGTGTATGCTTACTTGTTGATTCGGGTGCAAGAATCCTATGATTACTCAGGAAAAGTTCAGAGAAGTTTGGGGATCTCGTTCATTGCCACCTCCAGATAGATCTCCTGTATCGTACGAGGGAAGGACCATTGAACTAGCAGGATATTTTGAAGATACCCTGGAATTTAGGGGTAGGAAAACTTTTTGGTAAAGTATAGGTGGCCATCAAGGGTTTAATTATCATTGGATGGTTCCATCAGGGGCTTTTCAAAATGGTACTTAGACCAGGCACAAAGGATCAATTCTCTATCCTTCGTTCAGAGGATTTTGTAGATATTTTTTCTGAATGTTATCCATCAGTTTTTAGTGATGGTCTTGGACAGATCGGGGTTTTACTCATTGCATCAAAGTGAAAGAAAATGCTATACCAGTTAAGCACAAACTCAGAAATGTTCCATTGAGTGTGAGAGAACAATAAGAACAGGAGCTCAAGGGACTTTGTAAAAAGGGGATAGTTGAACCTAATGAGTCATCTCTTTGGCTTTCTCCTTTGGTCATGGCTAAAAAAAAGTATGGTGAAGTTCGTGTCTGCACAGATTTAAGCAGTCTGAATAAAAATATATGGATAGATTTTCATCCCCTCCCAAAAATCTCTAACATCGCTAATCAATGGCTCTAAATGGTTCAGTAAATTAGACTTGGCATCAGCCTATCACCAAGTGGTCCTGAATCCATCGTCCAGGCACTTAACTGCTTTTGTTTCACCCATTGGGACTTTTCAATACTGTCGCATGCCATTTGGGTTGGCCTCTGCGGCAGCAGTCTTCCAGAGAATCATGTCTAACTTACTAAAAAATATTAAAGGAGTTGTCATTTTCAAGATGACGTTTTGGTTCATGGTGAAATGTGTGAGTCACATGATGAGACAGTTTTTTGTGTGTTAGAGACTTTACGTAATGCAGGTGTAGTTTTAAAGAAAGAGAAATGTGTTTTCAAGGTACAGAAAGTAGTGTATCTTGGTCATGTTCTTTCTGAACTTGGTGTTGAACCAAGGCCAGGTCTTGTTAAAGCCATAGTAGAATGTCAAGCTCTGTGTGACAAGTTAGGCCTCAAATCGTTCATTGGTTTGTGTGAGTTTTACTCGCAATTTTTACCAGATTACGCTTCCAGAGTTCAGCTACTTTCTAATATGCTCAAGAAAAGTGTACATTTTGTATTGGACAAATAATGCAATGATGTTTTTGAGTGGATTAAGCAACGTCTTGTTAATCCCATAATACTCAAACCGTTTTTCCCCAATGTTATGTGTACCATCACAGTGGATGCCAGTGGTGTGGGATTAGGTGCTGTTCTCACCCAAAACTTTAAGGGGAATGAGCACACCTTAGGCCATGCTTCAAGAGTGTTGCGTGGTTCGGAATTACATTTTTCAGTGATAGAAAGAGAATTATTGGCATGCTGGTGGGCCATAAGGAAATTTAGTCCTTACATTTGGGGGAAACATTTTAAATTATGCACAGATCACAGCCCACTTGTATCCATTCTTATTGGTGATAAATTGAAAGAACACACACCAAGGATTGCATGTTTGTCAACTAAACTTTTGCAGCTTGATTTTGAGGTTACCTACATTCCAGGGAACAAGAATGTAAGAGCAGATTATTTTTCTAGATATCCTGTGCAATGGGAAAATGAATGAGATGACGATGATGAGGAAAATTGTTTTGTGGCTGCGGTGGTTTTGGATGAGATGTGTGCTGTTAGTGTAGTGGAGTGGAGAGATCAACTGTCCAGAGATGTTTTACTTGGAGAAGTCATCAACTGTGTGAGAAGTGGTTGGCCAAGAGAGAAGAATGTTCATCTTTCTCTGCAAACTTTTGTAACATTTTCACAGGAACTTTCCATTGAGGATGGTTTACTTGTGCGTGGAGATGGATTGATTCCTCCGGAGGCATTGAGATCTAGGTTAATCCGAGGTGCACATGAAGGTCCTTTAGGTAAAACCTTTACTAAAAGAAGATTACGTGAACACTTTTGGTGGCCACAAATAGATAAGGATGTTGATATGTTTGTTGGGGAGTGTGTGGTATGCTCCAACTTGGAGAAGAGTTTGAAAGTACGTACACCACTTCTTCAACCCATCGCGTTACCAAATAGACCTTGGGAGAAAATTGGGATTGACTTGGTTGGGCCTTTTAATACACTTCCCGCCAATTCCAGGTTTGCAATTGTGGCCATAGATTATTATTCGAAGTGGCCGGAGGTTCGTTTTATCAATGAACCTAATTCTAGGAATGTCATTGATTTTCTGAAAGATATTTTCTTGCGAGAAGGTTTTCCTTCTATAATAGTAAGCAACAATAGGGTAGAGTTTGGTAGCCAGGAGTTTGAATGTTTTTTGCACCAAAGTGGTATCACAAATTCCAAAAGTGCGCTCTATCATCCGCAAACAAATGGGTTGGTGGAGCGAATGAACAGAGTTATTAATATTTGTGTACAATGGGCTTTTGCAGGAAAGTGAAATGTTCAAAATGCAGTAAGATCTATGTTATGGATTTATCGCACTACGCCCCATTCTTCTACAAATGTGACCCCTTATGAACTTCTGCGGGGAAGAAAACCTTGCTCAAAAGTATGTCCTGATGGATGTCCAGATGGGTAAAAATGAATACTGTGAGTGATGTAGACAATATTGTAAGATCTAATCAGGGCCGGCTCTAGGCTCACGGAGGCCCTGAGCAGGGAGTGTAGGTAGGGGGCCCGAGGCCGCCAAATCCCTGCCAGGGGCCGCCACGCAAATATATATCTAAGGATATATATTGGTGTGGCGGCCCCTGGGGTTTGGCGGCCCTGTGCAGGTGCACAGCTTGCACATGCCTTAGGCCGGCCCTGATCTAATGTCTCACAAGCTGAATCCTAACAAAAATTGTATTTTGACTCTAGGAAGAGATCTTTTTCTCAACAAATTAAAGTTGGTGACATTGTACGTATTAAGATTCCTGTTCGTGGGAAGAAAGGAAATTCAAAATACTCTGAACCTTTTACTGTGGACAAAGTGTGTGGTAATACTGTAAGAGTCAATCTAAAAAATTGGTGGAACTTATCTAGAGTTGTAAAAGTCACTGAACGTTTGAGTCAGATTCCTCTGTCTAGTTTCAACATTTTTTACATCAATAAAAGTACAAGATGTATTCAAAATGATGCTTCTTCTTCTGTTCTTGCCATGATGGATGAAGAAGTTATTGTCAACGTTTTGTTCCTGTCAGATATCGTTAGTATCTTACCTTATCTTCTCTTTACACTAGTGTTTTTTTATTTATTTTTTCGTTATGTTTGTATTTTATGTTTTTTGTTATTGTTCAAATGTTTTAGAGGAGGAGGATAATGTAGTGTTCTCTATCCAGGGTTAGAATGCTTGTGCCATGATGTTCTGGCCACAAGCATTCCATTTAGAGTCTTGGTTTTCATACAAGATACGGTTGAAGAGACTGATGCCTCGGCTGAGCCGGCTGCTGCGCAGCACCTGTTTTATCACAATAAAACTTCACTTCAATATACAGCTCTTAGTAGTTCAAGTTACTACATTTAATATTTCACCATCTGACCCTGGGGAAGTCAAATTCTTATAACATCTTTTTGACAAATGTTCCCAGGCTTAAGCAAGGTACTGGAGAAGACAAGGATTCACTAATAAACAAAGTAACACACTGGATTAGAATCATACGAGAATGCCTCTCTATAATGAGATCAGATATAAAAAATGCTGAATGGATCTGGCAAGAACAATGGGACATGGGCAATATAAAACTAACATTATACTCAAAAAGTATTGTTAATAATCTAATATCTATGGATTTATGAACACATTCCTTCTTTGATTCTAAAATTAGCTTTAGACAGTATAAAACCTGCACAGATAGACACAACACTGCCCTACAAGCCATGGAGGAGCCAAATAATCTAGAAGCCGTAGATTGACTGAATGAGCAGGCAAGATTGAATTCAACAGCGGGTGGGACATTGAGCTCTATAGTTAGGAACCAATGTGTAATAGAATTGGATACCCAATATACCTTGGATGTACATCGAGAGAGAAAAGACCTTGAAGGAAGTGAGGCAGTTAATATTCCTGAGCCAAAGGGAATTGACTGTATAATTACTCCTGACCATTCAATCAGCACGCCAACACACCCAACACCGGAATGTATGAAAATGGTCTCTTGGAATATAGCGGGGCTCTCAAAAAAATTTAATGAACCAGATTGGCATGATTATATTGGCAATTTCGATGTTTGTCTCTTCCAGTAGGTTATAGAACATTTAGTATAGAGGCCCACTTGTCAAGTGAGGGAGACCGTCAGGTGGTCTTCTAATTTGCATAAAAAAACATATAAATGCAACTATAGAAACTGTGACCTCTAGTTCTAAAGATATTCTGGTTTTAAAATGTAAGTCCTCAGATAAGTCCCGGATGCACCTTTTAAACATATATATAAGACCAAGGGAGCCTTTGAAAGAATCACCATTAATATATCAACTAGAAGAAGTCCTCGATTCCATTTAACCAAATGGGGCCATTATAGTAGGGGGCGACTTTAATTGTTGCTATGAACCCTTGTCGGGGCTAGATACCATCTTTGAGGAAGAAGATTTAGCAACGGGGATCCCGCTTCTCAGTGTAGGAAAAACTGTGAGATGTTCTGTTTCGGCAATGCAACTATTCCACTTCACTATCGAGAAAGGCCTGAGGGCATGTAATGGCAGGCTCCCCTCAGATCTTGAAAGGTAACTCTGCATCCCAAATAGATTATGTTATGATAAGTGCAGCTCACTGGGCCTATGTAAAGGATTTTAAGGTTGGCGATAGAAGTAAAGGCGACCATTTCCCACTGTGTTTAGATCTAACAAGGAAATGGCTTCTGACCCATTCAGCTATACAATCAGATCTGATTGTAGAGATTATACTGCTGTTAGTGAGTAACAACTGGAGGGAAGTAAAGTGGCCATCTATATTGGACCAAGTCGAACCTTCATTAATATTTATAACATTTTTAGTGGACTCTTAACCTCCTTTTTAGAGTCAGGACCTGAAAATATACCCAGAACCCCGATCCACCAGAGGTTGGTATGAAATATGAAACCCTACCTAACTAAATCCCAGATAGGAAGAGCTACTCGTAGGGATAAAGTACGACTGTCCAATCCCTGGTTTAATAAATAATGTGCAGTGGCTAAACAACGTCTTATTAAGGTCCTAAAAATCAAAGAGATACTTATGATCAGACATGAAAGAAACGTATACAATAAAACTCTGAAAGTAGCCCGTAGAAATTGGGAAGATGCTAGCTGGGAGACTTTGGTGACAGCTTCAAAGGCCGGTTTTGGCAGATTATAGCCCATGGTATCAAAGTAAGCAACCCAGACCAAGACTATAATCTAGACCCTTGCACAAGGTAGAGACATTTTGCTAATCTATATGCCCCCCCAAATGTGTTGGACAGGGATCCCTTAAGTAGTATCGAGGAGCTCTTGTCCTTAACTGAGATCGCGCCTTTACACTTCAGCTTGGAAGATACCACACTTGCTATAGCTGCCATTAAGGCATCTAAAGCACCAGGACCTGACAAGATACCAGGTGACCTTTTTAAACATGCTCCAGAGATGTGGGCGCCATACATACACCTTTTATGCAATGCAATAACCAGCCACTTTTATGTTGCCTTTATTGATTCAAAGGCAGCATTTGACTCAATTCCAAGGTATCTATTATGGGTAAACTTGCTGCAGCAGGGGGTACCTAAGGAGATTCTAGCTCAAGTTATTAGGCTTCATGAGGGCAATTTTGCTGGGGCAAAGGGGGGAACTTACGGATGAGATACTGGTCAGGAGAGACGTGCACCAGGGCTGTGTCCTGGCGCCTACCCTGTTCCTTTGTAAAAACATGATTCAGTTCCTCCCAAAAAAAAACACGATTCCCCAGTTCCTGGAGTTACCCGTATTTGTGCGTTAACATTCGCAGACGATATAATTTTGTTATCCCAAACACCAAAGGGCTTACAAAATCTTTTAAATACACTTAATGAGTACTGCAAGATAAAAGGTTTAGCAATAAGCCCTGTTAAAACAAAATACATGCCCATGAGACCCCATAAATATTTCAAAAACAATATAGCACTGAATGGAGTTACTCTAGAGTGTGACTTTGTATAGCTGGGGGTAACCATTGATTCAAAGCTTTCATGGAACCCACAGATAAAGAAATCAAAATCAATTTTATTGCAAAATTCAGCACTGATTGTAAAAAAAAGAATACGCGACTATGACAAAGGCTGTTACTCCTGCTCTGGAAGTTTACAAGTCCAGTACCCGCACTGCTGCTCTGTATGGCTCAGAGTTGTGGGGCGGGGAAAACCTCTCCCCTTTAATTGTGGGGGAAAACAAGGTTTTAAGAAGGTTCATGGCCCTTCCTCAACTTACCCCTATAATCCCTTTTATGTATGACCTGGGTATAAAATGACTAGAACACATGGCGATCGGGAGGACCCTGTCTTACTGGGTTAGAATCTGGACCACTTTGGAACTAGAAACACACAGACAAACCCTGAGTGGGCTGCTGGCACTTGATACTCATGTCACTTTTCTCTGGTTGGCTCATATCCGCAAGTGGCTTTTTAACTTAGGTCTAAGCAGATTCTGGGTAAATCCGAGTCTACTGACGCCTGATTCAAAGCGTGATATTAAGACCATTTAGTGTAATTTTATTTGACATAAAGTGACTTTAAACAGCACAACAGGAACTCTTACAACACAATTCCTAATGTTTAAAATGACTGCCTGTTTTCAGCCGTTTTTAGATGAAATTGAACCCCTACTGACAAAGACATTATATCTGAAGTTCAGGTATATTACGCTCCAGATAGAGGCTCTCACATCAAGATGGGGAATACCACAGGATGGGGATAAAGATTGTAAGTGTATGTTATGCCATTTAGGAGTCAAGGAGGACATTGCACATGTAATATTCTTCTGCCCTGCATAGTTAAATGCCAGAAGAAAATGGATAAAACCATTGGGCAGAAGTTTGAATGTCAGAAAATACAACAATATGTTACGAATATTAAAAACTGATAGCTCTAAACTCATTATATTCGGCATTAGTAGATTCCTACTGGCCACTAGTTTCACAAGGAAAACGAAAGGGCCAAAATAAAAATAAAAAAATATATATATATATATATATATATATATATATATATATATATATATATATATATATATATATATATATATATATATATATATATTTTAACATGGGGGCTGATCTCTGCATCAGTGTAATTTGTATTCGGGTACAAGGATGTGTAATATAAAATGTGAACCCTGTAGTAGAATTGATTGCAGTTTTAACTAGAATTTATTTATCAATATCATTGAAGCATTTTTTAGCATTTTATTGATCGTGTATTTTTTAAAGAAGTCTTTGTAAATTTGCACTTTGCAGCTTTTGGAAATAAAAAAAAAAATTATAAACAGGGAACTAAATCTAAGCAATAAGGTGAATTGAAGATTCGCAATTGTGTAACTGTAGTGTACCTCCAGAATATTATGATGTTGTTAACTGTAAATAATAAGAGGATCAATGTATTGTATGTGTTTTAAAGAAATGTTTTATAGTATTTTAATAATGCTTTGATGATTCTGTGAATCGAATAAACATATTTTTATTAATTGATTTCCTGAAAAGAGACCTCTAGTTTTTTTGATTGAGTTTTGCGATTAGAGAGGTAGGCCGCTGAACAAGGATTCGCATATTGTGGTTTACTTCACGTTTCAAGACCTTCTGAGGTCCTGTAAGTTTAAGTTTAGAAAATGAATCACATGGCTTTAAGGGGGAAGGGAGATTGAGTTGAAAGTTATGAAAGATTTGATCTGTGAAGAACATCCAATGCTTGATGGGTGAGCTTCTTTGAAAGATGGATGCACTATATTGAGCTCAGACCCAGGACAGAGTATCTGGGCAGATTTCTTGGCCCCATTTTAACCATTTGAGGTTTTTTGTTGGAACCCCAGTGCTGGTGGAGGGAGCAGCTTCCAACCTCACTTGGCTAATGGCAATATAGATTTGCTGCGGCCTGTGGTCACTATCAATGTGAGTCCCCAGGGAGAAGCCATCAATTGACTTCAAGAGTGGAGCTGTGTAGAAAGTAAATTCAGTGTAGGAAGTGAGCTTCTAGCAGCTCACATCCAGCCGAGTGGTGTGTCTTCACTAAAGCGCCCATTGAGGAAACCGAGTCCTAAGGGATCAAACTCTATAAGAAGAACTTTGCAAGTTTACTTCGACGGTTTTTCACAGGCAAATTTTGTGCTGGGATATCACACGCAGTTTCCAGTTTATTAGCCGAATGACCTATTGTTCCCTAAAACAAGTTGGTATTACTGCCGCTAGATAACAAGACATTTGTCAGTGGGAATTTTAGATTAAGCTCTATTAAAATAGACCCTAATCCCCTGAGTTTTGCCTTTTTGGGATTCATGTAGACATTGATAAACAGGAACAAGTACTTTTCCTTGTAGTGGGGAGTGCTGAAGTAAATGGCTTGGACCCATAGTTCTTTCAGGGGATCTCCTCAGCTGTGTGGTGATATAGAAATGTAAACTGTTACAACTGTGATGTATTCCTATAGGTTCTGTATCGATCCCCCTATTCCTGACCCTATTCTGGTTAGCAAACTAACAAGTTAACTAGCAGTCAGCCCATGAGGCAGAAAACCCCCATGATGCAGGAGCCGTTATCTGATAAAGCCACACTACGGCACAGGAACGTGTTATCTGATTAGGTCATAACGCTTGCCATCTAATTAGACAAGCGATATTCCTCCAGCCCCTGATAAGGCATACGGAGTTCTCATAACAAATCAAACCTATGACAACCTGGGAAAAACCCTGCGGCCATTGTTTTGATTTCACCGAGAACTTCAGCAAAAGAATGTGCTAACGACCTGGTCGTATGACATCCTTATTGACGTATCTATGTCCATCCTTACGTCAATCTCGGCACCTTAAAGGTATAAATATTACCGATATTGCCCTATGCAAACACACGCGGTGGTGACGAGGACGGAGCAGCCAGACTTGCCGAAGCCCAGAGCAGAGCAGACCCCGCTGGCGCAGCCCCGCCTTCTTGACGCGCTGAGATCGAGCAGCTGCCTATTTCTCCCTGCCGAGAAATCCAGCTCCGGCGTTTCCGGGTAGCCCTCGCAGGCAGCCTAGAATATCGAGACCAGAGACGAGAGATTCCATCCCTCATTCATCCTAACTTCCAGGTACAGAACTGAATAACCCCTCGCAGAGAATTCTTTAGTCAGTCACTTGGCAAAAACAAACTTAACTTAAACTGTAACTTTCTATTCCCGCCCACGTATTAGGCTTAGGTCAGGTACACGGGGTAGGCGTATTTAGAAACACCAGTTGAGTACGTTTAGTCAAATGTATATGTGTATGTAATATATTTTATTCATTTTAAACCTTCATATGGCTTAGAAACCATATCAATGTTTTTACAGTATTATTTTATACTTGTGCTTCTAATGTATGCACTTTACTTAACTATAAGTATTGCAATAATATCGATCCATTTCTCTTGTACGAGAAAAGAGACTGATCAATAAATAACATCTTTTATTGAACACGCCCGTCTCTTCCTTTTCTCTACAATCTGATGAGACTAAGAATGCACGTACTGACTGAGTAAAATAAATTGCATTTTGTTCACACGACTCTCGAGATACACTCTTGATTAGGGGAGAGCAAAGTTGTCATGTTCTATGGTTGTCAGAAACTAAATCCCTTCTTGTCTAATCAGGGAAGTTAATTCCTTCCTGAACATTCGAGAAAGTTTCTAGTAAACTCTGAGCTAGCAGGCAAACCCAAAACTTTAAGTCTAATATCGACAGTAGTAGACCTAGTTAACGTCTGGTCTAGGCCTATACTATTGAAGGTATTATTCCAATGCGCAGAGCCTATTGGGATAATAGGAACTACACTACATGGCGCCCAACGCGTTTGGAAGGGCGATAAAACTAACGTAAGACATTTAGAGTAACTCAGTCGTGCTTTCTCACTCAGACCCCTTTTTCCCCATAATACTCCAAAGACGTCTGGAGTGGGTGAAAGGTAATATCCGCCAAACCTCGCAGGAGGAAACTCCTATGTATGGTACTTGGTTTAGTCAACGTTGAAGGATAAACCGTTCCAAAATATTGTGCATCTAATCTTTGTTTCCATAAGAAACCTGATCTGCAAACAAAAGAAATAACCATCCTGTCGGTAAAATGGCAGACAGTGATGAAGAAAGAGAGGCAGTTAGATTAGCAGCTGACATAGCAGACGCTGACACTGCACTACAAAATGATGACCCGGAGATAATACTCATCCCGGTCATTAAAAGAAAATCTATAACCTTAAAACTTATAGAAAATGGACTGACACCTAGAGGTGGTACAGTCATATTCGTAATTGAGGCACACGAATATCGGCAGACAGAGGTATACTATTCATGGATACATTTTCTAGCAGCAAATGCTGTAACAAAGTACTTCCACTATTACAAAATAGAGGAACCTCCTGAAATGTACACTCCTTTCGAGGAGGTGGAAGTACCACTTAAATTTCAAGAGCATTTGCTCTTATTTAATGGCGCCCTAAAACATAATAATCACATCACCAGGCTCGGTCCTTTAGGTAGACCAGGAGCAACGAGGCCGGTCCTAGCCGGATACACACCACATCCAGACATCGATGGGATGTCTGCAGCAAACCTTTTAACACAGCTAAAACAACTAATAAAGATACATAGACAATTAGTTCAGTATGTGATGCGGACTTCAACAATTCAACCAGCGATTAAAATTCCACAGCTGACCCCTCACCAGGGGAACACAAATAAAATTACACCACAGAACATACAATCCTGCCTAGGTAAAGTACCGGCTAAACGGGAACAAATACCATTCTGGTTGGCACAGAAAATCACCCAAATAGAGGCGGTGTTTCCTGACACCACCCCGTTAGAAAAACACAGGATTCTGACTATCTGTCTTCCAATGGGAATCGCACCACACATTGAGGACTGTGACACTTGGGGTACAGTCTTTGCTTCCATCTACACAAAAACGCACGGTGTTCCATCCATTTCGGTAATACCAGATGTGCTGAAACAAATTCAAGACGAATACGGTCCAGAACCCGCTTTAACTCATGGTATGACATTACTAAAAGACTTCAAGCAGGTCTCGGCTATATTACTAGCCAACATAAAGGGAGAAGCAGCAAACGTGGCGATCCGCCAGAGGTTAAAAGAGACAGATATAGCAGACCAACCAGCTGAAATTGCCAGAATCATAGAAAAATCCTATGAGGAACTAGGTAGAGATAGTCTAGGTGGAATACCAGTAAAACCACAACTGATTGAAAGTCCTGAAAAAATATTTTTTAATAATAATTCAACATCACAGAAAAAGAGCTGGGATGGAAACAAACAATCCAATCCTAAAGAAAAGAAATTCCAGTCCAGAGGAAGGTCTCCTAGGCGAAGAGAAAAATCTCCGAACCTAAGACACAGGTCACCCCAGAGTGACCCCTCTGGGAAAAGATATAACCTTAGAAATAGGGATAATATAAAAAAGCCTGATAGATATCAAGACATTGATACACGTCCCTCTCAATCTTTTCAGACTTCCTCGCAGAAATCGGAAAGAAGAGGACGATCAGAACAAAGAGAAGAGCACGCCAAGTCCAAAGACAAGGAACCTGCTCAGCTAAAAAAGAAATTACAATTTCCAAAAAAGAAGGTAGCCAGTATCAAGGTAGTTAACAATGCCGAGAATACTGAGGACACAACTGAAAAACGGAGAATGGGCTCAGACAATGCTAGACAGCGCAGCAGAAGTGAGCATAGCTCGCAAAGTCCTTATGAATCATCTGGAGACAGTGGACACGAATGAATATCTTCAAGTGGAAACTGCAGACACCAGAGTTAGCAAACCTCACAAAATATACGAAATAACATTACGTATAGAGGGGGATAAGACTACAAAAATAAGGGGACTATTTTGGGATAATCTCTCCAAGGGCTATGACATCCTTCTAGCTGAAAAAGACTGGCCACCAGAGTTTGTCAGGGAGTGCCCTCATGGCGAAGAAATAATTATGCCTGCCTTCTCAAATCACATCCCAATTCATAAAAAATACACACTTGCCAGAAAGTGGGCAGTAGCTCTAGCTCCTGCTTTATATAAAAATCACGTAGGATGGGATGAGGACTCTCCTCCTCACAAAATCCAGTTAAAATCACAACCTACTGCACAAAGGCAGTACCCAATTAAGCAAGAAGCTAAAAAACAGGTAAAAGAAATTCTAGATCAGCTAGAATACCAGGGGGTGATTGAAACGTGCACCTCACAAATGAACAACCCTTTGTTTCCGGTCTCCAAACCAGACAATTCATATCGTCTAGTTTTGGATTACCGACACCTTAACTCATGTTGCAAAACTTTTGCAGTGCAAAATTCGCATAGTGCTGCACTAATGAATAACATAGTGCGCAAAAAATACAAAACAACATTAGACATCTCTAATGGATTCTTTTGTCAAAACATAGCACCAGAGAGCAGATATTTGTCTGCATTCTCAATAAATGGCACTCAAAAACAATTCTGTCGGTTAGCCCAGGGGTACAAGAACAGCCCGGGAGTATTCTCAGCGAGAGTAACAGAATTACTACAAATATATGACGAAGAAGCATTATCGTATGTCGACGACATAAACTTAACAGATGATGACTTGGAGACTCACTTGAAGAGAGTGAACACCATAATACTTGGGTTCGCAGCAGAAGGTTACAAATTCAACTTTAAAAAATCCAGAATTGCCCATCTGACAGTCCTGTTCCTAGGATATGAATTATCAAGTGAAGGCAAAAGCCTGGCTGACAATTTTCTAGAGAAATGTGCCGTACTCCAAGCACCTAGAACACTAAAAAACCTACAGTCAATTCTAGGCTCCCTAAATTTTGGAAGAACATACATTGCAAATTACGCAGAAAGGGTCAAACCCCTTTATGATCTAATTAAACCTGATTTTAAAAGAACCAATTGGACTCAAATACATACAGAAATTTTGAGATCCTTACAAACAGACATGCTAATTAAAACAAAATTAGAAACACGTGATAACACACGCAATCTTGTGATTCGAGTCATCCCAGGGAGATGCGGATTCACATACCTGACCTCTAATGAGGGAGAAAAGGTACCAATTGCATTCAAATCACACTTGTACACAGAAGCTGAACAGAAATTCAGCATTAAAGAAAAAATTGTTCATGCAGTTCAAACCGCAATAGCTAGAGAAAAAGATCAAGCGGACGGTAGACACATCACAGTCAGAACAGCTGAATCAGCCTTTGAGGCATTAACAACACCGTGTAATTAACCAACAACAACATTGAATCCGGAATGGATACAATGGGTGAATTCAATCACAACGGACAAAATATACTACTACTTTGATCCAGAACTAGAGGATTTAAAAAATCTAGAATATGAAAGAACATTCCCTCTGCCAATCGACATTCTGCCCTTACGACACTACGCCTGTGTAATCTATACAGACGGACATGCTCAACCCTCCGTTTGGGGAGAACAGGCATACAACCCCACATGTGAGATTACAAAAGAAGTGTGGCGCGGAGGTAAACTAAGACCTCTATTAACAAAATCACACTCAGTAGAAACTAATTCAGAACAACAGACTGAACTAATAGCATTGAAAATGGCGCTAGATAATGCGGATCGCGAATTCCCGACACTTATAGTGTCAGATTCATATTACTGCGTCAAATCATATAACAACGATTTGCAGACATGGATTCAAAACGGTTACAAAGATGACACAGATGCACCAATAAAGCAGAAAATGCTCTGGGAACAAATAGCTCTTTTACAGAAAGAACTACCAAAGACTCACGTGACACACTCACTGAGTCATCAGCGTGATGGCGTTCACGTTGCAGGGAATTCATTGGCTGAAACAGCTACAGCGGTAGCAACTAAATCGGCTTCCGTAGATCGAAAAAAGCGTACAGCGAAGTATATTGACGGTGAAACGATGCTGGCGGTGAAAACGTCATCAAAAGGCGACTGCTCAGCGCTACCGATCAACTATCCACTCAATTATACATACATAATCGATGCAAACTCCGTCCCTTTTGCTCGAATCCCTGGAGTGGGGGATAGAGTGATTCCAAACATGGACAGGAGAAACTTGTTAATTGCAGACGCACATATGGACGAGGGTCTCGGACACCTCAAACTAAAAGATTCTCTGGAAGAATTACAATCACGGTACTGGTGGCCAGGCATGAGCCTGCTGTAAGCAACAACAAGGGAACCCAATCGGTTATCCGGGGACCGTGGGTAGCTATATTCTAGAAACAACAGTGGTCCCCAAGAGTATATAAATTCAAAAAATGATAAACAATAGTCCACAGTGGGAACTATGTTGGCCACTGTCCAGCCGGACAGGGTAGTTTATTTTTCAATAAAACAATTACTGGGGTGTAGAAGGGCACAGTCCTGTACCGATTCTAGGAACAAACTTATAGAGTTTTTAGGCAAGAAGGAGCATGATTGGCCACTTGTAATTCAGTAGACATTTAAAGTTGTGCCAATTTTAGTGCTAGACACAGCATAAATTAAACAAAATAGTCGGGCTGTGAAAACACTTAAAACAAGTCGACGTTTCGGTCCCTTATGCTCAATATTACGGGACCATCATCAGGACTAACAGTACATACAATTGCTTGCCTGGTATAAACAATTAAACACACAACCGCCTATTAGGGAAGGAGAAAGGTTGAGAGAAAAGGGAAGAAATATATATGAAACCACTTCATTGGTTAACTGAAAAATCGACACTACACTTTATTCGGAACCGACTTATCGTGTTCGTTAAGTCCATGCAGGTGGTATCATTAGCCTAGGAACACGTGCTTGTAGAAGTCTGTGTCTATAGCCTTGAATCATACACGGGGTGCAACAGGTGACATGTGTATGTGAAAGGAAGCATGTTACTTTGAGTACTGATAGCAGCCAGTTACTTTATCCAGAAGTTACCTTTTTCAAAAAACACCTTTTTCAAAAAACAGTAATCATAATTTCATTAGTAATAAATTCAATAATTTCAATAATACGTCACTTCCACGCCTCTACCGCATTTATTCAGCATTTTGGTTCACTCATGGCCGCTTTTATATCATGCACATTCTAACACCTCTCAAAGTGACCACTTACCCATATGGGTCGGGTGGTTTGTTCGGGTAATTAATTGGGTTGAATTAACCTCGTTTTGGTAGCCGCCTAAGTGGGGGAGGAAGGGGAATTACAGAATTGTAATCTGTGTATAAGCGCTACCGGCTCCTTAAGTCAACTTTAAAAGATCAGATAGTCATAACCAGAAGCCATTACCTGTTAGATAAAGGCAGTTCCGCTAAGTGCGCCTCATTTTCAAGGGAACAGGGTTATCTGTTGAATAAATAAATATCAATACAAGGGCGGCTTCCAGTGCGGAATTCCCCTTCCTCCCCCACTTAGGCGGCTGAATAAATGCGGTAGAGGCGTGGAAGTGACGTATTATTGAAATTATTGAATTTATTACTAATGAAATTATGATTACTGTTTTTTGAAAAAGGTGTTTTTTGAAAAAGGTAACTTCTGGATAAAGTAACTGGCTGCTATCAGTACTCAAAGTAACATGCTTCCTTTCACATACACATGTCACCTGTTGCACCCCGTGTATGATTCAAGGCTATAGACACAGACTTTTACAAGCACGTGTTCCTAGGCTAATGATACCACCTGCATGGACTTAACGAACACGATAAGTCGGTTCCGAATAAAGTGTAGTGTCGATTTTTCAGTTAACCAATGAAGTGGTTTCATATATATTTCTTCCCTTTTCTCTCAACCTTTCTCCTTCCCTAATAGGCGGTTGTGTGTTTAATTGTTTATACCAGGCAAGCAATTGTATGTACTGTTAGTCCTGATGATGGTCCCGTAATATTGAGCATAAGGGACCGAAACGTCGACTTGTTTTAAGTGTTTTCACAGCCCGACTATTTTGTTTAATTTATGCTGTGTCTAGCACTAAAATTGGCACAACTTTAAATGTCTACTGAATTACAAGTGGCCAATCATGCTCCTTCTTGCCTAAAAACTCTATAAGTTTGTTCCTAGAATCGGTACAGGACTGTGCCCTTCTACACCCCAGTAATTGTTTTATTGAAAAATAAACTACCCTGTCCGGCTGGACAGTGGCCAACATAGTTCCCACTGTGGACTATTGTTTATCATTTTTTGAATTTATATACTCTTGGGGACCACTGTTGTTTCTAGAATACAGGCATGAGCCTGCATCACACCATGTTTGTAAAAAACTGCCCAAACTGCAACAGAGATCGCAGTGGGGAGAGAAACAGTTTAATACCTCGTTGTTTTACTCCAGAAAAAATCAAGAGTAAAAAGCAAGGCTTGCGATTAACATATACAGGCTAGATTCCACTTATAATGTAGATCACCAGCACTCGGCTGACGTCTGGACTGTTATACAAAGATTTGCGAGTCTAAATGGCATATACGCTAAGAGCATGCTACGTTTGACCATTGTTTTCACTCTAGCCTTCCAGCCTGATGGGAAACATGACCAAATGAGCATAGCACAGCGGGAATCTTCTCACTTCCTTCCTGAGGGATACGGGATGGTGTAAAGAAAAAACCAAGGCATAAAGCAATCTATAACGGCAAGGATATTAGGTTCGGGAGCTGGGTGGGTCAAACATCTAATAAGTGTCCAACGTAGTCTAAATAACTTGCCAAGAAATTCTCTGAAGGGATTCAGTCCGTACGAATTATTATTTGGAACTAGGATGTTGATCTCTGATCTTGACAGTCAAACTTCAGTGGTGAAGGAAAAAAGCTTTGATATCAAAGACCGTTTGGCTATTTTGCAGGACTTAAATGAAACAAGAAAAGACCTGAGCAACATAAAGTTGAAACAACAGCCAACAACCACTGAAGAACCACCACCTGTCCCAGCAAGACCTGTCTGGATTCCAAAAGTCGGGGATCTAGTCAGAGAAAAGATCGCGGTAAAGAAGGAATTTGGGCCTTCTTACAGAAAAGCAGTTCCTGTCTTGTCTGTCAACGGGACAAGATCAGTTGTACTACCGCCACTTGCTGGTAAAAAGGAGAACCGAGTTGTATCCATCGACCTGGTAAAACCACAATCATGTGGCCGATAACAAATAGTAGGCCAAGTGGACTCCCAATAAGTAGCAGAACACCAAGGTTTGCTACCAGTACAGAGGTTCTAACAAAGAGGTTAATCACTTTCGAAACGCCTACAGAAGAACAACAAGGACTATGCAACAATGCAATGGAACTTAGACCTCTGAAAACCCAAATAAAAACATTTAGCAGAGACACACCAACCTACAATGAAGTACCAAATGATAATGCAAGAAACATTAATCCTGAAGCAATTGGAACTATTGACAGAACTGCATCCGGCTACTTCATAAACTTCGATGATTCCTCTGAAGGCTTCAGTGAATCAAAGACACAGCCATCATCAAAAACCTTTAAAGATAAAGCTAAAGAACTCTTGAAACAACTGAAAGAAACATATCTAATTTCTCCATGGATCGAATTTTGGGTGGGTTTTGGTGCATTTATCCTCATACTTTGGCTTATCATGATACTAACATCGGGACGCTTCATTGAGGAAAAATGTGCTAAAATAGACACAGCAAGTCAGAAAATCAACTTGATCCTCAAACCACACACATCTTCACACGTCGAGAAAAGAGAACTTTCTTCAGCCAACTTCACAGCCAATCCTATACCGGGTGGGGTAGCATGGGACAACACAGACTACGAAATCTATGGTCCGGTTGAGATCCTGAAATATCCACACCAAATTAAGATCTCTTTGAGTGACTTTGTAAAACCAAGCTCATTTGCTGATGATTGGGACTTCGAAAGCATTAATAATATGATGTCTGACTTAGTAATGTCTGCTAAATTTACCAAACATGATTATTTGCAGGGTTCTACAAATTATGATAGTATGTACTGTTATAACCACTATGGTAACCATTTTCTACATAGATCTGCACAACCTAGAAATGTTTTAAATTATAATCAATGGGAACATTGTGCAACCCCTCCAAAAGGAAGCTCAAGAACCGTTTACGACAAATATTCATACTTTTCAGGTTTTAACATAAGTAATGCTGAAACATTTTATTTCAAATTGTCAAATAAGACAGGGATGAAGACCATGATAACCAACACAAAATTGATATACTCAGATTCCTTCTTTGAACAAATGAATACTTTTGGTTTTGATTATTGGGACAAAAATGTTGAATTGAAAAGTGTTTGGGGCACGAAAGAATGGCAAGTACAGGGTATAGAATCTTTGTTTAGAGCCTGCATGATCCCAGAACAAATTATATTTCTAAATGACACTGTTCAACAAACGACCTGTCTTGGCCTAGCCAAAATCAAAGACTTAAATAAACCGTCTATTCCAAAACCAACAATGAACAGCAATAGTTCTACAGAAGAAGAGATAGACGTAAATTATGTATTAAACCAAAACAGAACACATCCAGATTGGAAACAGTGGTTGATCTGGCCCACAGATACTAATAACTGGCAAGACAGATTCCTGAACAAAACACAGGGGTTCAAAATGACCAGGCCAGACCCTAGATATCCTCAAAGACATCACCCAGGGATAATAACCACCTACAGTGTGGGCAAATTATGCCTTCAGTGGCTACAAACTTCCACACTGGCAGAAATTAAGCAACACCTAACTTTACTTACTGATGGTGCTGACTTGCGTGATTTCACTATGGGACCACGCAAACAGCGTCAAAAGCGTTTCATAGCAGCCTCTGTATATGCAGCATACAATGAGGCCTGGAAGGTTACACAAATTGAAACAGCAGAGAGAATACGGGAAATTGACCGTATTAATTTGGAAAAATCACTTTCTGTAGTGGACAATGGGTTAATGACTCAGTCCTCCAGAATTTTTTCTTTGGACAGCATTGTGTCTTCAGCAATCGACATATTATCGCAAGACTTACTGTTATTACAACACGGTCAGTCTCAATTGCGTTCTATTGTACAGCTTGGCTGGACGTTACAAAATCTGCATTCAGGCTATGTGCCTTGGCGTTTAATCAACACAACGTCACTATTCTATATCTTTAACCTTACTGATAGACAAATCAGTATGGCCCAAAAGGGAGCTGATTATACAATCCTGAGCATTGAGAAACTTGAGAGATTACCAGTGACAATGTCAGAACGACCTGTCAGTGAATGGATAATACATGGGATAATAAATATTCCAATATCAACCTTCAGGTTTCAATACTGCCAAAAATATATACAGGCTGGCATGTACGAAAAATTGGGAAAAGGGTACATAAAAACAACATGGAACCTGCCCTATTCACATGCATGTGTCAGTAATAAAGGACAGAAAGTGTTTCTTAGTGGCAATAATTGTGCAATGTCACTGAGCGGTACACTTCTGGGTAACGGAATTAGTTTGCATGGAGCCTGTGAAGGGAACTCTAATAACCTTTCATGTCACCAGCAAGGCGCACCTGCAACAGAGATTGAACCATTCTTTTAAAGACTCTATAATGGGAGTTACATTCTAATTGTAGATCGCAGATGTTGTAGTCTTATGCCCGGGACTCCTTATCTCGTAACTACGACTGCGAAGGTCAAGTGCTGTGGACACTCATTGTTCCCCAGCTCCTTTCCAGACAGGGAGGCAAGGGCATGGCCCAACTTGAAAATTACTTCTATTCGAATAGATACTTTAAGCAGAATGAAAACAGTGCTTCTTCAGACGCCGACAAGGCTCACGTCATCAAAAGAAACGTATGATCTCCAAGTCGCAAGGACGACTGCAGAGATACATTCATTGTTATCAACTAATTCCCCCATACATTTCGCAGAAATCCTGAATGAAATCTTAAATATTTCTGATACCAGCGGTGTCTCAAAAGTATTTAAGACAGTATTTTCGATGGCATTAACACCATTCAAAGCCATACTGGGTATTTTTCCAGATTTCGTCCATTCGATTTTTGGCGGACTTCCCCTCATTTTAGGACTGATTGCAGGAATCCTATTCCTAGTCCTTATATTTCGTTATGGCAAACCATGTCACAGACAAAACACCTGCGACAAGGGAAGAAACAATCCTAGCCATTGGATACCGGGACCGGATATCAAGAATCCTGGGACTATCCCGGCTTAGAGACCTGAACATGACTTGGTTTCTATCATTTCGACCTATGTGGCAACGATGTGTTTTACCTGTATTAAGGTGCCTGCTTTGCGGAGAAGAATGCGTGTTAGACACCTGTCTGACGCTACAATCGGATGCGCCAATGGATGCAGAAACATTGTTGAGTCCAATCAAGGCTCACGCTTTGTGCTGCCCTCAAAGGCTACCAATCCTGATGACGGCATTCATGGAAGCTTCACCACTGCGATTAAGGGGTAGTGAAGTACAAGATGAAAGCAGCATCGATCAGGTACGACCTTCTGTCAGCAATCCAAATCAGAATGTCAATGGAGACAATCATGCGCACGAATGCATGGTTACACCTATTTCCGAGTTAGTGGAACTCTCCCAGGAAGCTGTTGACAACTTTTTCGAGAGTCTAAATGATATGATGTTCTCACCAGAACAGAAATAGAGACTTTTGAACAAACTCGTACACGGCGTTCCCTGAATTTGGCCTTCAACTTTAATAATAAAGTCACATGAACAATTTTCCCTCCAGTTCACGGACAGCAATTTTTTCAGCAGCACCAAAATATTTTTGCATATTTTTCGGGACACTATCTTCTGCTTAAAGTAAGAACTATTCTTAGAGAACTAAGATTTCTTAATTTAGATAGCTTATAGACATTAGCTGCCCGCTGGCATGTTCATAGTTATTATTATTCTGTGATGAAATGGTCTCGAACTTTTTTTCTGTATTAAGAGCCATTTCATGTGTAAATTTTCATATACCAAATAGCAATAATGTATACAAATGCGTGCTTACTTTAGCATTATTCTACAGCTTGAGTGCATACTATACATATGACTGCTTTTTTTCCGTATATTTGATAATTTCAAAATGCATTTATGTATTTTGGGGTGGTAAGGTATACACGATACTCTACAGTATGTTTTACTATGCATAGATTAGTAAATATGTCCATAGTTAGCGTGGAGTGGGTGTGATGTATTCCTCAAGGTTCTGTATCGATCCCCCTATTCCTGACCCTATTCTGGTTAGCAAACTAACAAGTTAACTAGCAGTCAGCCCATGAGGCAGAAAACCCCCATGATGCAGGAACCGTTATCTGATAAACCACACTACGGCACAGGAACGTGTTATCTGATTAGGTCATAACGCTTGCCATCTAATTAGACAATCGATATTCCTCCAGCCCCTGATAAGGCATACGGAGTTCTCATAACAAATCAAACCTATGACAACCTGGGAAAAACCCTGCGGACATTGTTTTGATTTCACCGAGAACTTCAGCAAAAGAATGTGCTAACGACCTGGTCGTATGACATCCTTATTGACGTATCTATGTCCATCCTTACGTCAATCTCGGCACCTTAAAGGTATAAATATTACCGATATTGCCCTATGCAAACACACGCGGTGGTGACGAGGACGGAGCAGCCAGACTTGCCGAAGCCCAGAGCAGAGCAGACCCCGCTGGCGCAGCCCCGCCTTCTTGACGCGCTGAGATCGAGCAGCTGCCTATTTCTCCCTGCCGAGAAATCCAGCTCCGGCGTTTCCGGGTAGCCCTCGCAGGCAGCCTAGAATATCGAGACCAGAGACGAGAGATACCATCCCTCATTCATCCTAACTTCCAGGTACAGAACTGAATAACCCCTCGCAGAGAATTCATTAGTCAGTCACTTGGCAAAAGCAAACTTAACTTAAACTGTAACTTTCTATTCCCGCCCACGTATTAGGCTTAGGTCAGGTACACGGGGTAGGCGTATTTAGAAACACCAGTTGAGTACGTTTAGTCAAATGTATATGTGTATGTAATATATTTTATTCATTTTAAACCTTCAAATGGCTTAGAAACCATATCAATGTTTTTACAGTATTATTTTATACTTCTGCTTCTAATGTATGCACTTTACTTAACTATAAGTATTGCAATAATATCGATCCATTTCTCTTGTACGAGAAAAGAGACTGATCAATAAATAACATCTTTTATTGAACACGCCCGTCTCTTCCTTTTCTCTACAATCTGATGAGACTAAGAATGCACGTACTGACTGAGTAAAATAAATTGCCTTTTGTTCACACGACTCTCGAGATACACTCTTGATTAGGGGAGAGCAAAGTTGTCATGTTCTATGGTTGTCAGAAACTAAATCCCGTCTTGTCTAATCAGGGAAGTTAATTCCTTCCTGAACATTCGAGAAAGTTTCTAGTGAACTCTGAGCTAGCTGGCAAACCCAAAACTTTAAGTCTAATATCGACAGTAGTAGACCTAGTTAACGTCTGGTCAAGGCCTATACTATTGAAGGTATTATTCCAATGCGCAGAGCCTATTGGGGTAATAAGAACTACACTACACAACACCCATTGGCTACCCATGTCTATTGGTTTTGGTGGATGGTTTCTCGTACTCGACATAGTCGGTTAGAGGGACTGTGGTTTGAGCCCAAGTTTCTTTCAGTATGAGGAGATCAAAGTTGCTTCGAAATGTTGCAACTTCATTGTCTGCCAATTTTTGCATAAGCCCATAGATTTTCCATGAACGTAGTCTAAGTTTTGCCCTAGATGGATGTTGTCTGGCGGGCTTTTATTACTTTGTCACCTTGATTTTAGTTCCTGAAGGTCATTTCACAGCCAGTTCCAGTCAGTTGGGTGGCCTCAGTCTTTCTGAGACCTTGTGATACATGTGCATTTTTTGTAACTGGGGACATAAATTGGGAAACCGCATGGGTTAGCAGAAGAGAGTTTTGGGGGCCTTGTGCTCCTTGTGCATTTTTTTAAGACTGAGTGTGTAGGAGAATTGGCCTGAACAGAAAGCACTGTTGGGTATCCTGTAAACATCACTGTTTCAAGTTTTATACCCGATCCTTCTAGTACTGCAGATTTCATCAGGATTGCTTCCACCTATATAGGAGAGACAAAGGTGACCTGAGTGGGTTGATTCTTCCTTTCCTCTCAGCTGTGGGAACACAATCGAAGAAATGTCAGCAGATTTTTTATAGTGGAGGTCCGGAATCAATTGGAGCAAGAGAATAATGTTTTCCCTGTTTAGAATGTGTTGGTGCCCCCTTGTCTGGTGTTCCGGGATAAGATCCAACTGATTAGGCCTGGAGGAGTCAGACGGGCAATTGGGAGGGTCCTGACTGTTTGGCATCAAAGGAGGGGAATGATGTGGTAGAAATCATTCTGACAGGATTCACTCTGATGCACTCTTTTAAACAGGTTAGAGCACAGACCCTGAGTGGAGTCAGATTTGTTGTGATGCTCTGTGAATGCTCGTTACCTACTTGGCATGCTGTTAGATGTATTTTTACAGTCTCTGTGCTGAGACTTGTGATGGTGCCTGGGATGCCTCTTATCGGGTATCAAAGGGGCCTTGACCATGTCCATTGGCAAGTGCTGGCTGCCAGATAGAGCCAGAGCATGCTGATGAGTCAGGGAGATCTTTAGTGACATATTGTTCTGATGAGGCAGCTTCCAGAGTTAGATGTTCAAAGAGGTCCTGAGAGCCAGCACCATTGAGTCCGGGAGACGTGTAGTTTTATTGTGTTTATTTTTGATTAACATAGGATATAGCAACCTTTATCTTAATGTGGTAGATTCCCTATGGATCTTATTTTGTTGTTTCCATTTGCAAGAGTGTTTGCTCAGCTTTACAGGAGATGTATTAATAGGTAGGGGAGATGGCATTGTGGGCCATAGAGGAGACTGTAATTATGTTGCAGGCATAATGGGGGATCTTCTTTCCTGGGTGGTGAAGCGTTGATTGTTCCTTCATCCATGGCAGATGGTTTAGGGTGACCTTTTGCACACCTTGTATCCTGTCAGAGACAGAAGCAGTATGCTGTGGGTCGCTCAACTTTGCCAGATAGTTGGATAGTGGATGCTATGACCTAAGGTCCTGCAGCAGTGCTTTCATTACTTGTGGCAGAATCGACAGTTTATTCAAAATCGGAGAGCATGGGCAGGATCCCAACAGCCTTTCAGAAACATCAGCCAGATCAGCTGCTGAATGCGAACGCTTAATCAAGCTGTTCAGGGCTTCAAGTTTCCTGACTATATTCATATTGAGGACTGTGAGGATGCCCACTTGTGCATCTGGTTTGTCAGAGTGGTAGGTGAAGGCACCCACCATTAATTGTATGGTGCAAAGCAAAGATGTAAATGTAAATGTACAGGAATTTATATAGCGCAAATCACCAAGCGGTTTCTAAGCGCTTGCTTAGGGAACCCGTCCTGGTATTCCCCTGTGAGATAACCCCAGCAGGGTATCCGCAAGGTGAAAGCCAGGCATCCCGCCGCGAGGGGCCGTTGTGGAGATTAAGCAAGCTATTGCCCAGAGTCGCAGAGTGTGAACCCGTAAATCGAGTAGGAACCGGAGCGAGAATTGTCGAGTCCATCGACATTTTAGGACTCAAGACCCCGCCGAGCCGGGAATTGAACCCTGGTCCCGGGCTGACCTCTGCTTCCAGGTCTGCCTCCTCTAACCAGTGAGCCACACTTCTCCACTAAGAAGAAGACCACATATCTGTAATTTATGACAAGGAGATGGAAAGGTTGCCTTAGGTTGTGAGCCCTGAGTGGACGAAGGATGCATTGATGCTCTGAGCTGGTGCCCCAGACTCTCTATGATGAGGCTTGATGTGAATAGGGAAGCCCCAAATGGGGTTGATGGATATGACTGGTGAAAGTTGTGTAAGCGTTAGCCCCCTCTGTGCCTCACTTAGCCTTTCCAATTCAGGGCCAAGACAGGCATGGTGCTTTGACTGCTGTTATCCATTCTCTGGGCTGGGTGAAGCTGTTTCAACAGGGAGCAGAACATGAATCAGACTGGAGCCAGTTTCTATCTCTTCATTGTCAGGATTGGGGTCACACTGGTCAAAAGTCTCAACATGCAGTTTTGAGCTGGATAGTGCCCACAGCTGGTCAATAACTGCTATGACTAATGTGGCTGGTATTTTCCTCTCGCCTATGGGCTGAGAGGCTGAGAAAGTGGGAGTCTGTGTCGCAGCCGGGGACTGAGCCTAAGCTTGAGCTTGAGGCATCTAATGACAAAACATTTGATGCTGCAGTTTCTCGGGGCTGTCATTTCTGCAATATTAATATCTGTCTCCAAATCTGTACTTGTTGTTCTCCAAAAGAAGTTGGTAATCAGACACCCAGGACCTGGCAGGGAGTGTACCTCTGATTTGGCTGAAAGAGTAGCAGGGCTGAGGCTCAAAGGTAATTCCAGGTCAGAGTCACTCTGAATCTTCTGTCGCAAGATATCTTTGGAATCCGTAGTGTAATCCTAGGCCTGGGCGATGAACTCCACTCCGTTCGCGGAGTTTGCAGAGTTTTCTGCACTTCGCGCTCTGCGGAGCTCGCGTAGTGCAGAAACCTCGACTCTGCATTGTGCAGCGGAGTTTTTTCCCTGCTTGTGCTCGCAAACGGTAAGTTTGTGAGCTGCAGCTCGGGTAGAATTTCTACCCGAGCGGCATAGAAACCAGTGCGAACAGCAGTTCGTACTGCACTCCGCCACTTGCGGAACTTCACTGGGTTTTTTTTGTCACTTCGCGGAGTTCTCTGTAGCAAAACTCCGCAAACTATGCCCAGGCCTGTGTAATTCCTGGTCCTCCTCAGCGTCAAGCTTGTCTTTTCCACCCTATTGCCCAGACCCTGAAGCAGTTGATTGTCACAGTTGGATGTGGCTCACCGGCTGATAGCCAGGAGAGTTTGGGGAGAGTTCGGGTGGCAATTACTGTAGCTTGTAAGCCTATTTTAATTAGCCAAAACCTGTTTTCATTTGTACCAGTCTCCTGACTCCAGCCATGGCCTATGCAGGTAAAAGCAGTTGGGCTGGGTAGGGGGGTATTTGGACTGATGATGACTAGAGAAAATTATATAAATAATTTGTTTTCCCTCATCATTTTTCGTCAAAATCCCTCCCTCTTCCCTGCACGGGCCACAGCTGCTGACTCCTGTGGGTTGAAAAACAGACAGGCACTCTTTTCCACAGGTGTGGCGTAACAGGCTGGCCACGTGCTTGCCCTTCCCTCTCTTTACAGTGGACTGGACGTTAATCAAAAGCCCAGATAGAGAACCATTTTATGAAGAGTCAGAGGGAGAGGAACTTAAACAATGGAGGATATTTTCTCAATGTAAAGGTCTCATGCCTTCCAACCCTCTGAAACCTCTGTCTCTAGATCAGGAAAAGGAGAAAAGAGGTTGAGGAGGAGGGCTACATTACTGTATAAATCAAAGTTTAGGCACTTACTAGGGAATGGAAGGGAAAATAAGCAGCATTTCTGGGTGCTGGGCACTAACTGGGCATGGATGGGCACATACTGGCTTGCTTTTGATGTGGCAGTGGTGCACAACTGTCGTGCCTTATGCATGTGCGTCGGAGTGGATGCTCTGGGGGTTTATACTAGTACTCATCTCTGGAATTTTACATGAGGCCACTTCAAATGCTAAAACATGAACCAATATGACTTTAACCAGTGGAACAAAACCAACAGAGAAAAACAGTGGACCCACTCATCAGGTCTGGAAAATTACAGAAACAGTCTGCACAAAATCACCAAAACAAGAGAAAGTGTCAACAGTTAAACAATTATAAAACACTTCTCGTATATACCAGCAGCAGGTAGAATTCAAATATTTACAGAAATCCAGAAATCAGACATTACATTAGCCGACATTCGAAATGTTTGTTCATTAATATTGTGAAATTGTGCCGGACTGTGGGGGCAAGTGGGAACATCTTTCTGACGCTATGCTGGGGCTTGCTTTTAATGCACTGCTCTCAGAATGTTTTCCGTTAACACCTGAAAACATGCCTCTTCAGTCTCTAAGGGTCACTACCTTATTCTGTATGCACTTGAACGCCGGGACACTCTCTCAGTAGGTGAGCAGTACAAGTTCATTTATTCATTCATATTTCTCTGGCCCTGCAGAAAGAAAAGTTTGGTGTTAGAATAATACAATGGCCCAATAAATTGCACTGGCCCAAAATAATGCCCAACCAACCTGCTGTGACCACAGAACAGTAGCTTTAAATACCACTAAGGTTTAAATGCACAGCCACTATAAAACATGAACTATAACCAGTGCTGTTAATGGGCAGGTACGGTCTGGTACTGAGTACCAGCACCTATTTGTTTTGAAAGGAGAGTACTGGAAAGGGGCGACCGCTCGGTCCCCCCGAACGTATGGATGGGTGACCCGAACCTCCCGGGAAGCCATTTTGGGCGGGGTGGGCGTAGCCCGGCTGGTATGCCCAAAGCGGCGTAGCCGGGGCGCGCCTTCCCCCGCCCGAGAGGGGTTGTCCTAGACACCTCGACGGAAGACCACGCCCCGTAGGCGTATCGGGGACGGGTACACGCCCTCCCGCAGAAGGATAAAGGAGCGGGAACTCAGAAGATCGTCCTCTTGTTCCTCGGATCGGAAGGCTGCACCCACTCGTTGCTCGTGAGCCCTCGACGGAACAAGCAGCAATTTTGAACGTGGTAATCCTGTTTTTTATCTTTCAGTTTCGACACAGATTTCAGGACCTCGTGGATCGACCAAAGGCGGAGGACTCGAAACCATGCCTAGCAAGCAAGCAGGAAAGGGTTCCGAGATGGAGAAGGTGTTACGCCTGTTGTCGAACCGGATGGCTTGTATGGACCGAAAGCTCGGTCAAGTCCAATCGCTCGGTAGAGGTTTGGCGGAGGTGAAGAAGCAATTGGCCGCATTGAACGACCCAGGTCAGCCGAAAAAGGTAATAGGCCCGGCCTTGCCGGGAGTTGCCCCCGAGGTTGGCAGGAAGAGGGTCAAAGAGAGGGCGGTTTCGGGGGGGTCACGGTCCCAGAGGTACCTCCCATCACCCCCCTTATACCGGCTGAGAACCCAGAGTTAGGCCAGCCGATCCCAAGAGTGATCACCCCGGCCGAGGACGATGAGATGCCCCCAGAATTGGCTGCACAGTTGACGGCATGGCTCAAGACAAAGGTGGGGGGCACAGTGACCCTGGGAGATCCGGCCGAAGATGCCAGGGTACTAATAAAGCAGTTACGGCAATCGAGAGATGCCGCAAGGGCGAGTGTTCCTCTTGTTCCACCACAGGTGGCGCCTGGAGTACCAGCAGCTGGTCAAGAGAAGACGGCGGCAACAACAGCCGATCCGGGTAAGCTTGCATTGCAGATGGTGGGGGAGGGCTCGATACCCTCAAGGCGGGAAAAGGTTGCACAGCACATTCCCATGGCTACGAAAGAGTTAATATGGGGAGACAAGTATGTCAACATGTTTTCATTGTTAACGGACCATCGTGAGATGGAGTATGCTAAAACGCAGAAAGATTTGTGGCACCCTGGTGTCTGGCGCGCCAAGATGGCCGAGTTCAGGGTGGAAGAGACAGTGACAAACTGGGTTAAGGCCTTCTCTATATTTACCGCAGTTATGGGGGAACGTAAACCTGAGGTTATGACTGAGTTGGTTTGCTATCAGAATCGCATTATGGATTTTTATTCAATGTATGAGGGGGAAGAATGGAAAGGCTATGACATGAAGTTCCGTAAAGCAAAGGAATATGATGCTTCTTTGTCTTGGGATTGTTTGGACTCGGTGTCATGGCACAAGCAACTTCTGCCAGGGGCGATAGGTACGTCCTCGCCAGGCGGGAGCGGGTCCGGAGTGGTCCGCCAAAAGCCTGGGGTGCCCTTTCGAGCAGGGACAGGCGGGGGTTATCAGCCTAGAGTTGGCGGGAATGGCGGAAAAGGGGGGGTCTGTTGGGGCTTCAATCGAGGCAACTGTAACAGACCGCAGGGGACATGCAAGTTTAAGCATGTGTGTGCCGGCTGTGGGAATTCCTCACACCCGGAAAGTGCATGTAGATCAAAAAATGGCGGGACGGGAGGAAAAGGTGGGTCTAAGCAGGAGTGAAGTGGACCTTTGTGACCGATTGCCTACACCCGTTGATCTCATGGTTATGATTCCGTGGTTAAACAAATACCCTGATCATGTATCCGCTGGGGTGTTGAGGAAGGGATTCTTACATGGCTTCCACATCCCGGCGGGGGACTTTCGGGGGACCTCTTTTTGTAGAAACCAGTTATCGGTACGACACAACCCAGGCGTGGCAGAAAAGAAAATAGCAAAAGAGGTCAGTGTGGGGCGAGTGGCTGGCCCCTTTTCTTGCCCGCTGGTGGCCGAGTTCATCTGTTCCCCGTTAGGGGTTGTCCCGAAGAAAGATCCAGGGGAGTTTAGGCTCATACATAACCTTTCTGCTCCTAGGGGTTCCTCGGTGAATGATGCCATTGACCCAGAAGTTTGTTCAGTACGATACGCATCGTTCGACGATGCCGTGGCCATGTTGAGCCACCTAGGCCCTGGGACGCTGATGGCGAAATGTGATATCGAATCAGCATTCCGGTTGCTGCCGGTGCACCCGCAGGATCAGCGCCTGCTAGGTTTTGCATTTCAGGGAAGTTATTACATGGATAAATGCATGCCCATGGGTTGCTCCATTTCATGTGCATATTTTGAGATGTTTAGCTGTTTTTTGGAATGGGCATTTACCGAGGCTACAGGACATAGACATGTTATGCATTATCTGGATGACTTTCTGTTTTTGGGGGCAGCCGGGGATACGAACTGCGCACAGGCACTGTATGATTTCTGCATCCTCATGAATGAATTTGGTGTCCCATTGGCACCAGGTAAGACGGTTGGACCATCTACTTCACTGGAGTTTCTGGGAATTGAGCTCGATTCTGTGGAGGGGTGTTTCCGATTACCAGTTGAAAAAGTGATCAAGTTCCGGGCTTCCTTGATGCAATGCCTGGGTGGGGAGAAAGTGACCCTGCACCAGTTACAACAAACAGTGGGTCAGCTTAATTTTGCCTTGAGGGTGATTCCTATGGCCCGCCCGTTTTCGCGCTCTATTGCGCAAGCTATGGGAGGTCTCAAAGAGGGTCACCACCGTACGAGACTGTCTGGAGAGGTTCGCCAGGATATGCGTATTTGGTTGGCATTTCTGGCGGACTTCAACGGTCGAGTCGTCTGGAACTCCCCGCCAGAGTCTTCGGAGGAATTAGGTCTATGGACCGACTCGGCAGGGAGCGTGGGTTTTGGCGCCATCTTAGGTGATCGATGGTCGGCACAACCATGGCCAACATGGTGGCACTCCAATGGTCTCACAGGTAACATTGGGTTCTTGGAGTTATTCCCCATCTGGGTTGCTCTGATGACATGGGCTGACGATTTTAGGGACCGCTCAGTGGTTTTTTGGTCTGACAATATGACTGTGGTCGAGTGCATTAACCAACAGGCAGCACGCTGCAAAATGATCTTGAGATTGTTGAAAGAGATTGTGCTACTTTGCATGAGACTGAATGTACTGTTCAGGGCGAAACATGTGCCAGGTGTACTGAATCATGCGGCTGATGCACTCTCTCGTTCACAAATACAGGCATTCAGGGGTTATCTGCCCACAGCAGACCCAGAGGCAGCACCATTCCCAGAAGCAATGTGGCTAATCGGTGCCTCGGATTACAAGACCTCGTGGCAGCGAGTCTAGCCCCCAGGACAAGGAAAGCATACGAAGGAGCGTTTCGTTCCTATTGCACATATTTAGGTCCCACAGGGAGTCAGAATTGGGGTCAGGAGGAATCCTTCCTGGGGTACCTGGTAGCACTACACAGGGAGGGCCGATCAGTGGCAACGGCCGGTAGGCATAGGGCGGCCATTTCCTTCATGGCCCAGGTACACGGCATAGAAGACCCTACAGGTTCTTTTTTGGTGAAGAAAGCCCTCCGCGGCTGGCAGCGCCTTGAGGGTTGCAAGAAAGATACGAGGAACCCGATTGGCTTAGACAGACTGTCTCTGCTTTTAGCAAAGCTGGATGAGACGTGTTCCTCCCATTACGAAGCAGTTCTGTTCCGGGCAGCGTTCACATTGGCATTCCATGGGGCCATGAGGGTGAGCGAACTTGTCGCAAAGAACAAGAGAGATATGGAGGGAGGTTTGTGCAGGGATCACATCCAGATAAGGGGTGATTCGATGGTAATCATGATAGCCAGGTCCAAGACTGACCAGGGGGCTATGGGAGATAGTGTTGTCGTGCAGCGCAGCCGTGGGTCCCCCGTCTGCCCATTGAAGTGTGTGGAGGACTATTTGGCGCTAAGAGCGGCCGCTTGGGGGGGGAGCTTGCTCCGACACAAGGATGGCACCCCACTGACGAGATTTCAGTTTCAGAGGGTGCTAGCACTGGTAATCGCTGACGCGGGCATGGACCCGTGCGATTTTGGGACCCACTCCTTTAGGATAGGGGCTGCTACTGAGGCTACAGCCAGGGGTCAGAGTGCTGAGGAAGTGAAACAATTGGGCCGTTGGTCCTCGAATTGCTTCAAGAGGTATGTGCGCTTGCACATGTTGTAAGTGATCAATTGACATGCACTCACGTTTTCTGTCTTTTGTTTACTTTGCAGTTTCGCGAGCCTGCCACGCAGGGCGGAATTGGAGGTCGACCCAGCATCAAGAGACCAGCGGTCAGAGGTCACCGTCTGGAGAGAGGATGGTATGGGTCATGGGCCACTCATACGTGAGGCGCGCCGGTGACGTATTCAAGGAAGGTGACGCGATTCACGCACCTGGGGAATACGGGTTTGGAGTGGCCTTCCATGGGAAGGGTGGGCTCGTTTTTGACAACTTCGAGTCATTTTTCGAAGGACTTCTAGGGCGGCATAGGTCACCGCCATCTGTAGTCATAGTACACCTAGGAGGCAACGACTTGGTGGCACTGGGTAGACGAGTGTTACTTGAACGTATCTTGTCTGCTGTTAGCTGGTTGGCTAAAAGAGTCCCGGGGTGCACGATTGCCTGGTCCCACATGATTCCTAGAAGGAGGTGGCAGGGGGGCCTTTCGGTGTCAGCTCTGAACCATTCAGTTAAACGGGTCAATAATAAGATTGGTAGATTGTTCCGTTCTGCACAGTTGCATGTCATTCCTCATGGGTGTATCCGGGGTGACCATATGTATCTGAACGATGGGGTTCACCTGTCCAGGGAGGGGAATGATTTACTCATAGGAGACTTTGTTGCATGGCTAAGAGGTTTGAGGAAGCATGACCTATAGGAGGAGTAGGGGGGGACCGGATCGTCGGTCAACTATCCGGTCTGTGGCGGTAAGGTTATGATCGGTGAGCAGTAATGTCAAGGTCCCTAGAGTGGGGCGCCACCCACAATGGATGGGAGCGCCCGGGGGAAGACGGCCATTGGCCCCTTCCACGGGGAGGCGGCACCCACTAAGGATGGGGCGCCTATGGGGAGATGGCCATGGGCCCCTCCCAGGGGGGGAGGCGGTTAGATGCCCCTCCTTACTAATTTCCCGGGGGCCGGATATCCGCGACGGCGGATAGAGTGTGTGGGGTTGGGGGGAGAGTCCACGCTGTCCTTCCTACAGAGACCTCATACGGGAACTCGGACGACCCTTAAGATGGCGTCGAGTAGAAAGGGGGCCCCCACCACGACAAGGGAAGTTACAGTTGGCAATGAGGGTAGAGCCCTCTGCGCATGCGCCGCTCACACAGTGAGGGCGGGAGTTTGGTAGTAGGGATCTGACACCGGTTAAGACCTTGCCGTTGGCCCTTAATGCTAGGATGTACAATTTGAGTTAGAGTGTATGCATTTTCAGGATGTTAGCCAAAAGTACATGACTGCATCTAAATGTAATAAATGACAAATTGTACATAATGCATAATGATGAAACTTTTATTTAATGTTTTAAATTTTGTTTCATATTTTAATAAATACGGCCGGGAGGGTGACTCCCTCCCGCCTTTCAAAAGTTCAACTATTGTCCGACTTCCCATCCTTGGGGATATGTGTTGGGAGGGGGTGGCGGGCATCCCGGCCATATGGAAAGGGGCGACCGCTCGGTCCCCCCGAACGTATGGATGGGTGACCCGAACCTCCCGGGAAGCCATTTTGGGCGGGGTGGGCGTAGCCCGGCTGGTATGCCCAAAGCGGCGTAGCCGGGGCGCGCCTTCCCCCGCCCGAGAGGGGTTGTCCTAGACACCTCGACGGAAGACCACGCCCCGTAGGCGTATCGGGGACGGGTACACGCCCTCCCGCAGAAGGATAAAGGAGCGGGAACTCAGAAGATCGTCCTCTTGTTCCTCGGATCGGAAGGCTGCACCCACTCGTTGCTCGTGAGCCCTCGACGGAACAAGCAGCAATTTTGACCCACCCACCAGCCCCTTATAGCAAATGTCTAGAAGAAATAAAGTTTTGCCGAGTGATGAAAGTATAGGCCTTCTTTTTTAAAGATTTGGTTTGCATTGGAGAAATGTCTTCTTGCAGGAAAGATCAGTGGATAACACAGTGAGATGATGTGGAATTTTCTTTTTAGTAGGTAAACAACTGTCGTATTTATTTGTCGGGCGGTAAGGTCATGATCGGTGAGCAGTAATTTCAAGGTCCCTAGAGTGGGGCGCCACCCACAATGGATGGGAGCGCCCGGGGGAAGACGGCCATTGGCCCCTTCCACGGGGAGGCGGCACCCACTAAGGATGGGGCGCCTATGGGGAGATGGCCATGGGCCCCTCCCAGGGGGGGAGGCGGTTAGATGCCCCTCCTTACTAATTTCCCGGGGGCCGGATATCCGCGACGGCGGATAGAGAGTGTTCACGCTGTCCTTCCTACAGAGACCTCATACGGGAACTCGGACGACCCTTAAGATGGCGTCGAGTAGAAAGGGGGCCCCCACCACGACAAGGGAAGTTACAGTTGGCAATGAGGGTAGAGCCCTCTGCGCATGCGCCGCTCACACAGTGAGGGCGGGAGTTTGGTAGTAGGGATCTGACACCGGTTAAGAACTTGCCGTTGGCCCTTAATGCTAGGATGTACAATTTGAGTTAGAGTGTATGCATTTTCAGGATGTTAGCCAAAAGTACATGACTGCATCTAAATGTAATAAATGACAAATTGTACATAATGCATAATGATGAAACTTTTATTTAATGTTTTAAATTTTGTTTCATATTTTAATAAATACGGCCGGGAGGGTGACTCCCTCCCGCCTTCCAAAAGTTCAACTATTGTCCGACTTCCCATCCTTGGGGATATGTGTTGGGAGGGGGTGGCGGGCATCCCGGCCATACGGCACTTCTCAAGAAAAACATAGGGGTATTGGTACATGAATAGCCGCTAACTAACGTTAGCGTTAGTTAGCAGCAACTTTCCTACCGTCTTGTACCGCTTAAAACTATCACCATGGTACCGACATATTTACAATACATTGCTACATGGCGATAGTTTCTCTTCGCGGCGGGATTTGTCGATGTTAACCTTTGTGTTACTGTGATAGAAATCTTGCAGTAAATTTGAAAAAAGTGGTGGCTGGTCAGTCAGTGGCTAGAAACTGCACGCTAATCAGCATGACGCCACTGTTTTCACGGTTTACGGGAAAATTAACTAATAAACGCTCGCGAATTAGCCAAAACACCACAAACCAAATAGCAGAAAAATCATGGTGGAAACAACCCGCCTAATACCTCAAACAGCCAGGAGGACCAATCAGATACCCAAGGGAAGAGGAAGAAGAAAGCAAGGTTCAGCCAGCAAGAAAATGAGATCCTGATTGCAGAGGTGACAGACAAACAACACTAGCTCTTTGTCAGCTCCACTGTGTCATTCGGGACCAAAAATGCAATATGGCAGTCTATCGTAGCAAGGTGAATGATGGCGCAGAGATCAAGAGGACAGTAACTGACTGCAAGAAGCGCTGGCATGATGCTAAGCACAAGACCAAGCAAAACTGTTCAACAATCGCCAGGCAGCACTGCAGACCGGAGGTGGGAGTCCAGCACCACAGGAGGAGCTGGGTGCCTTGGAGGAACAGGTGTCCGCGGTCATCTGCAAATAGTCAGTGATCTATGATGCTATGGTCCCTGGGGGGTCTAGCCGCTTATCACAATAGTCATTGAATATACTGAAAGACATATATTGATGGTGTCACTGACTTGGAAATCTGCACAGAAACTTAATACAAAATATAGACTACAAAATAGGGGCAAAACGAACAAGCAAAGGGGCATATTGACTGGAGAGGTGGCAGAGTGTTACATTAGCGTCCTGGCCACAACACCAGGCACACACAAATTGGCTACACAGGGCTGCATATCATTGATAACAATATGATGATGCCACGTGAATGCGACTGATCATGGGCAAAAGTGAGCAGGCCACCACTGATGGCAGCACACATGCACCATGGTGCAGAGGTGTCTGAGTTGTGTGCAAGAATGTGTTTGTGCAGTTAGCTCCACCTTCATGCACATGTACAATCTTCAACTCAACTCAGACACCTGCGCACAATGATGCATATGTGCTGCCATCGGTGGTGGCCTGCTCACTTTTGGCCCTGATCAGTCTCATTCACGGTGATTCATCATGTTGTTTTCAAAGAGATGCAGCCCTGTGTAGACAATGTGTATGTGCATGGTGCTGAGGCAAGGAGGCCAATGCTACACTCTGCCGCCCCTCCAATCAATATGCCTCTTTGTTTGTTCATGAGATGCAGCCCTTTGTTCACCAAGTGACAAAGCATGTAGTGAGTCTGCTTACCATAAACACATGCATTGCCACAACATAGTGATTATGCACCCTTCTGTCTAAAAGGTGCATATTCCACAATGCAGAAATTTAGCATACTTGAGGCCTAATGTGCTGTTATACTATGAGCAGAGGGGGTATACTTCCAACAGTTCAGTGCATGGACTATGAATATAAGGAATATGTCCTAACAAAACTATCTACATGTCTTGTCTATGTGCCATGAGCACAGAACTATAATGTCCCTGTTAAGATGCATGACAAGTGAAGTATCACACCAAGCAAGAAAAACAATTTAACACCAATGCATGTCAACTTGCAACATATCACCATCACCCCTTACGTCAAAATGCACTCATCCATTCAAAAGTCTTCACATGTGTCATACAGATTCTACAGTAATCACAGTCCTGGTGTGAGATGCCCATTACACCTTGACGTGCATGGATAAAAGTACTTGGGGAAAGTCAATAGTGGCAGTGAACAAATACGCAGTCATGTCGGTAAACATCCTCACACAAACAAAGGCATCCAATAATCATGAGGAGAACAGCATGTATCATCCATGTGTCCATCTGAGGGGCATATTCCCAACCACACATCACCCTGCCAATCACACCTGATGTGACTTTGGGGTGGTCATAGGGGTTGAGCACCACTAAGAAGCCAGTGTAAATCCACAGCCATGTAATCTAGACCCACTTACACACTGCACGTGGTGTGAACATTAAGGGTAATGCGTGTTGTTTCTGCCTGTCCGCCCTGTAACCCCCCATAGAAAGTCACACTGCCCTATACTCACAACAGTGAAGCCAACAGGAGGGCAGTAAGCAATGTATGCAAGGAAAACCATGACCCACAACATACATAACACAAAAAAAAACAATTTCCAAAGCTTATGCGGTTTACATGTGTACTGCATCGTGCAGCACACATAGAAACAGCACTTAGTCAATCGTTGTTAATGTGCCTGAAGGGGTCCTCCTCATACATAAACATTGTCGCCCTGAACCCAGGCACATGTGCACTACCCTGCAAAGCTGCCTGTCTGTGTGCCACACTGACAAGTCAAGTGCCAGTGCATGATGAAATGCATGCCTGCACCATAAACATGTAAACATGGAGCAGGCCTCTGCCACTGAAGTGGATAAGTGCAGGGTTTATCCCTCAAGAAGCAGGTCTCTCTCTGTCACTTCCTCGTATCCATACAACCCCTGATGTAAGAAAGACATCTGCAGTCTGACCATGCACAAGTGTCCCAACTGTGACCAAGACCAATATTTTCTCCAGCTTGTAACATTTCACCATTGTAAATGCACATAAGTGCCAGGGTCACTGGGTGAAAGAGATAAGGGCAGTAAAACAATCTGTTTATTTGAACAAAGGAGGGACTAGAAAAGGACAATATTTAGCGGGGTCCAGTGTACAAGTCCACCAACTAGTAACACAAAGAGGGTACAAAGTTCCCCGGGAAGAGTGACAGAGGAGAAGTGCGTGTGCTAGAAAGAGGGGGGAATCCCCTTGTTGGAACTAAAACCCTCACACACCCAGCAAGCTAGGTGTCATGCTTCATCATATGGGTTCTGCTCCTCGTCAGACTGGCGCTGCAATGTCTGACGGGCTCCCGAAGCCGGGGCTCTTTATCGGAGATCTTTTGTTCCGGCCATATGGTGCATGCGTGTGAGAGGGCGGGTATGTGTGGTCGTGGCGTGCAAAGGTGAAGTTAAAAAAGGTAGGTCAGTCCACAAACTAATTTATTCACGTGGTAGACTCCCTTGGTTGAAAGGTGGGAGGGGAGATAAATGCCCTGGAACTATCCAAGCATGTTAACTACTACCCCCTAGTTAGGTCGACATGTTTCTTGCCATGATGGCAATTCCTCAGGACCTCAGTAAATAGTACCACACTGTGAAAAAAATAATAATAATTAAAACTTGCGATATGGTATACAACCTTCTATGGTCGGTAATACCGGAGCGCAGGCCGATTGGTCCTGCTGAAATATTGCGACCCCAGAAAAATCCCTGAGGTACCTCGCAGTCTGCTCCCGTGGGACCGGCTGTCAAGGTATGGTACCTTCGGCGGCGCACGGTCCTGGCCGTTGAACCTACACCACGAACAGCGTCCGATCAAAACAATCTGTACCATACCTGCAGATCAACATGCATCAATGAGAATGTCATTATTCACTTTGAATTGACAAAATTAACATGTATCTACACATTTTATATCATGGCAAATCAAGCATACCTCCCTACCCATATCATGTGGCACATCACATCAACCCAGATCACACAGTGTGATAG
Source organism: Lissotriton helveticus (assembly GCF_964261635.1). Classification (NCBI taxonomy): domain Eukaryota; kingdom Metazoa; phylum Chordata; class Amphibia; order Caudata; family Salamandridae; genus Lissotriton; species Lissotriton helveticus. The sequence goes on from NC_136059.1 coordinate 1,197,834,657, forward strand.
CCCTACTCAGGACACAACAACAATCATGTGACATTGTCAACAGCAATATGTGGTAGCATGCAATCCACACCTCCAAAACTGAACAATTAAAAAAAAATATCACAGTGTACAGAGTAGGGGTAACTCTACCACAATGCAGTGTACAGACACTTAAATCAGAGCTAATCTGTATTGACAACACTGTAGTACAACCTGCACCACTGTCACTATTGAACAGAGGACACAACTGGTGCTACATGTGTGTAGAAATTGGCCACTCACATTTGCCATACTTGCAAACTGTATGAAAATAATTGACAACAATAATGTCACATCGGTAATGTTGATTCACTATCCTGCATGTAATAGGTCTATCCTCCTAAACATTCTGAATGGACTTTGTCATGCAGACTGCTTGTAAACTGATCTAATGCATGACCATACTTGAGACCCACATACAACAGTAGCTCAACTTTACATTGGAGAGAGAGAAACATCACCTCCTGTACAGCCGACTGTCCCACTCTTCAATGTTGAAGATGTAGACATCTCAATCATCCACCAGGACACCCTCCAAGAGCTGCGGAACTCCATTTGCTGCCCATCACCATAGCAGGGACACCCAGCAGCATCGTGGTAGCTCCACCCCTGCACAAAACACAAAACAGCAAGCACCCACCACCACACCTGTCTCCAAGGACCTTGAGGACCCACTTCTAACATTTCAACGACGTGCTGTGGAGTCCCGGCAGGAGATGGCTGGTCAGGTGCGGGTGGGGTTTAGCAGCCTGCAGCCAAAATAGATGGGGTATGTGGGTGTCTCAGTCCCATTCTGGACCACCTATAGTCCATCACAGGTACCCACAGTCCGCTCCATGCTCTCCAGCATTCCATGGCTGACATCGCTGGAGTACTGACTCAGAGACAAGAACGACTGTCCAGTCAAAGTGACTTCAGCAATGTCACCAGGGAGCTGCGTCACATGAGAATGATCATGGAGAGCATGGAGCGGATGCAAGCTTCACATTTGGCAGCCATGGCTGTATACCACAGAGACATTGCTGGAGTCCTCCAAGCCCTGCAGCTTCTCATCACAGCAGTGCTGCCTCAACCCTTCACCTTCAACATACACTTCTCACTCCCCTTATGTGTCACTGCCTCACATGAAGTAGCACATATAAAAGTAAGGAAAATACATTTTAGGATGTTAATGTGCAGGAAGGGACACCTTCCTACACATAAACAATCTTCCCCTAAACGCAGACATCCTTGCACTATGGTGCAACTGTGCCTGCATTGGCACTACACTGCTAAGTGTAGCAGCAGCGCAGGTGGGAAACGCAAGGCTGCACCATAATGTTGTATATATTGTGCAGCACTGTGTTTCTGAAGTAGCGGACTGAGGTATTAATCCATGATGGCTAACGCCTCACTCTGCCACTTCCTAGTACATATGGCCCAAAGTGCTACTAACATTACATAATAAATATATACACTGAAGAACTACCCATAGTCAATGTGGTAGACAATGTGTGAAAAGAAGTGTGTTGTGGCATGACACATGTAAAGTCAGTTCATTTAACATGTCACATATTAATTTTTTACACTGTAAAATCTTTTACAACGCAGCGCTGTACACCACAAACTATTACAATGAATTCCCCATTACAACACCACGGTGGAGTTAGAATAGTAAATTGCATTGGAATAGGGAATGTGTTGTAATAGTTTGTGGTGTAAAGCACTGCATTGTAAAAGATTTTGCGGTGTAAGAACTGCGGGATAATGGCACTGCAGAGTTTTGCTTGCAGGGTAAAGTGTCCTATTCGTCATGACAACATGATTATTCATGTGCTTGGACAAGGCAGGCACAGAGTGCGGTGACAATTTGGCCATGCAAATTAACAGATGCACAGATGCCCCAAAATGTCTACTAACATTACATAATAAATATATACACTGAAGAACTACCCATAGTCAATGTGGTAGACAATGTGTGAAGAGAAGTGTGTCGTGGCATGACACATGTAAAGTCAGTTTATTTAACATGTCACATATTCATTTTTTACACTGTAAAATCTTTTACAACGCAGCGCTGTACACCACAAACTATTACAATGAATTCCCCATTGCAACACCACGGTGGAGTTAGAATAGTAGAATGCATTGGAATAGGGAATGTGCTGTAATAGTTTGCAGTGTAAAGCACTGCATTGTAAAAGATTTTGCGGTGTAAGAACTGCGGGATAATGGCACTGCAGAGTTTTGCATGCAGGGTAAAGTGTCCTATTCGTCATGACAACATGATTATTCGTGTGCTTGGACAAGGCAGGCACAGAGTGCAGTGACAACAAAGTGCAGATTTCTCTTTGCAATTTGGCCATGCAAATTAACAGAATACGAGGCCAATGGTGGGAGTGCAGTAAGTATGAGGTATGACAGGCCCATAGCAGACCCTGCCATTCCAACTAACCAAAGCTATAGGCGGCACAGTCTGCAATCAAGTCTGATGACTAATCACATCAGTGTTAGTCATGTAAGAGATTTGATCAAATGTAAAATCATTGTATGAGTGAGCCCTTGGAGATGTCACCACAGCTACACAACTAGATTCGATCATGTACATATGTTATTGTCAATGTGTGGAACAATGCTAAACATTTGACATGCATGCAAGGAAAAAGGGCACATATTGTATGCAGCTGTGTGTACAAGTATTAACCATCTCTGCACATTTATATGCCATGAACCAATGTGACAGCAAAGTTGCTGCATGTGAACCACACATTTGTCTGCACTGTTTTTAAAACAGTGGCAGTGTGAACACAATTATGGTATTGCTAAGGAAAGCACCCTCTCCCAAATGTGCTCTGTTGTCTGGTTTGAGCACATGTCAGTCAATGTTATCTGATCCATTAGTGAACTATTCTGTACTTCATGTGTGACACATCTAGATGGCCTACTAGTAACATGTGAATTAGCAGAACTGTTGAGCATGTCACCGTAAAGAGCATGTTAACAACATCATTTACACATGGTATGAAAATTAGACACTACGCGGAATTGAAGGTGCCCCTGAGTGAATGGTACTGTGTTATGATGAGTGGGCTTAACAGTGTAACAATGTCCAACACTCATCAACTAAATGCGGCCTGAAAAGATGTCTGTGTGGAGATTGTCTGACCCTGATTTTCAAATGCATGCTTCCACACTGACTCTGCATTGGTCTTTCCAAGACTATGTTGTGACTACAAGCGTTTCTATTGACTATAGAGCCTTGCTTATTTGCTTCAGCATTGAAGTGATTTGCCTTATTCCTCAGCAAATACACAAGTATTTGAGGTGACCGATTTATGTACCAACAATATATTCAACATTGTGAGACTGTTCCTGAGAAACTTGTTGAGGTTTCATCATGTCATTCATCCCTCTGTGACACGTACTCATGGGGGGATATGTACAAGGAAGTGGTGGAGAGATGTGTAATCCTTCCTGACTTAATGTCTCTCTCCACCAATGCACCAATGTCCCATGGTGCTAGGGTGTCTTTGTGCAGTGGAGTGTTGTTGATGTGTCGGAAGGTGCCCCAAAATGCACATACACAATCCTAAAATACCATACTGTCACTTGAAACTGACAAAATGGCATTTTTTTAAAAGTTTGTTTATGTACAGGAAGGGACACCTTCCTGTACATTTTCATGTGTGCTGCACAAGGTAGCACACATGGAAGAGACTGATAGGTGGAGATACAATGCATTAAGTGGCTTGACGCTGCCTTTTAAATAACGTGCACACACCATTGCCAACACTGACTTGAAAAAGTTACTTTATGGTGGCCATAGGGGCTTGTACATATGCTCCACTGTCTTGTGGTGACACAGTTGATACCATGGGGGCAAATACCATATGGTGATGGTAGTACATTCTAGTACTTTTTCAATAAAGTTGTATGTGGGTATCTCTCAATAGTTCATGTCTGATTGCCACATCACTTTGCATAATAATGATCAACAACAGATGTGACATGTTCATTGCAACAAATTTATCATCATATATAACTGTCTCCAATTGAAATTGGCAGATGCAGATCTTGAACCCTTGCACAATAATGTCAGGGCACATAGATATGTGTGCTGCTGTGCGATTGGCTCTTTGACATGGCTATGACATCACTCATATCATGCATTCTGTGCTTGGACATAGATATGTTGTTGTGAATCATATGAGGCGTTGCAACACCAAGTTACAAATGTCAATTCTGTCCTCCAGCATCACATGATGCTGATGTGCAATACACTTGACTTGTTGCAGCATCATCACACCAGAGGTGTTGTCATATGATGCACTTCCACACTGTGTACTACAACATATAGGGGCTGTGGCATTGCTTGCATATGTCGACACATTATCCAGAGCTAGGAATGACACAATCACCTGTGGCGTGTGGGTCTATGAATACATCCACATCCCCTTGTGTGATCAAGGGTCTTCCTGCTGTTGGAAAAATGTGTAAGGTACAATTAATGGCACTAACATCACATTTGGCAAGATCACATACATCATTGATAGTTACATGGAAACAATTCAGTCATTGGAATAGTTAGATGTGTTGCCATGTTACATGCATGTTGCAATCTGTTGAACTGGTCTTACACACAACACTTGTCAAGATCACACTGGTGCCCTAATGGGCATCCACGCTATGATCTGATTGACACAACATACTACGACCTCTCCCAATTCTACATGGATGTTAAATCTACTCTCACCTCTCAATAGGCGTGATGTTTGAGGGCCAAATAATTTTTTTAAATACGCACAGGTATGCCATGTGCTCTGAAATTTTGGTGACCCTCATTATGTATCTTGTAGAGATTGGCAGCCAGTTGATCATGTGAAGTGTACCCAATTATTAGGGATGTAGGTGTGGCACAGTATGTCATGACAGGCAAGCTATTTTCCCAAATGGCAATTTAAATGATGTGGTCATCTATATTTTGCAAACAGAATTTGTGTCCTGTGCATTCATCCTCTGATGTGATACAATGTTGCTCAATTACTTACCACCTTGCATCCGACGATTAGTCCAAGGTGATCCAATAGGTCCCCATCACGGCCAACAAATTACTGCCACCAGTGCTTTCACTGCCGGACATTCCTGTTGACAGCAAACATGTTCAGCATCTTTTCACAGATGTGCTCCAATCTCACCTTCTGTACCTTTACACCGGGCCCCAGTAAGATGCGTCCCCCTGCCCCAACCATACTGGGCAGGTAAAATTATACAAGCCAGGGGAAGGCCCCCACCACCCCTGCATCAGCATTTTTAAATGGACAATAAGGTCCATGTGATCTGCTTGCAGATGTTGCCATTCAAGAGGCAACCATATTTTGCATCCTGTCATCAACACATGTTGGTGATCACTTTGTTGTATATCATATTCACATGGATGATTGATGTTTGGTGCACTGCTATATGTGATAGGTGTGTTGCACAAATTATGATTTAACTTTCACTTGAGAGATATGTGTGCTTGTGAAGGAATAAAACAAACTTACAGGACTTTGGTGTGATGATATTTTATTTTACAAAGTTACAATTTTTTAATTTTTTTTAGGAATATACATGTGATGTGATATTTGGTCCTGTGAATAGGTAAAGAAATTAGAGATTATTTGACTCTTCTTGCTGTTCCAGCAGCAGAAGCTGGTGTGTGTCTTGCATCTGCCTCTTGACCCTGGCCATCAGATGGGTTGACTGCTTCTCCTGCTCTTCATCCAATGGCGTATTTGTGCGTACACATATATTGTGTAGAATGCAACAGCCATTATGAACTTGCTCACACGTTCAGGACTAGTCACCGGAACCTGGATTTGAGGACTCCAAAAGTCCGTTCAACTATGGCCCTTATGCGTCCCAGTGCAAAGTTGTAGTCTCTCTGGGCCTGCGTGTGTGTCACTCTGAGGGGCGTCATCAGCCATGGTGTGTGTGCATATCCTTAATCACCTGCAACAGATTGAAGAGATATGTGGCCGTTAGTACATGTCCCTGCTGTGTTTGAAAAGTGCCTTCTTAGGTGTGCGTACATTGTGCAATTTTATACTTTCTGGTTTGAAACATTTTGATTTTCCTAAACTTTACCAGCATCATTGAAATTGACTTGCATATACTTGACAGACTACACATCACCATGTTGTCATTTTCCGTGTCCTGTGTATTGACTCCTGTATTGATTTCATGTTGTGACTGTCAGATTGTATTGGTCAATGAAAAAGAACATAATAGTTTCTTTACAGGCAGGTTGCACAAACCTGATGTTTCCTGTGTACATATTTTTGAGGGTGCACCATTGTGACATGTGCCATATTAGGCATCAACCTTGACTTTTTGATGACTACTATGTTGGTACATCATCTGGGTCCCTCATTGTTAGTCATTGTGCTGAGGGTGACTGAGAGTGTAAATCTTGTCTGCAGAAGAATAGACTCATTCGGTGCTCTTTACATCCACCTTACCACAAAGTTGGGACAGAGTCTAGGTGACAGTGGCATTCCTACCTAGTGCACTTAACTTACTGGGACAATTGTGGACCACAGACTCATGCATTGATGTACTTGTGCATGATTTGACTTAGACTCTGCATGTATGCATGTTGTGGTACGACATGTCAATGTACCCATGTGTGTGTCTGTTCCCAAACGACACATATTCTGATTTCAGAACTTGTGCTTCAGAGTGATACACCTCACCAGGGAGACATGTGTATGTACGACATGTTTTGAGGATGTGATTTGGATAGTTTGTAGGCTCTTCCGATGTGTGCTGTTTTTAGCAACAACAGAGACAGATGTTCGAAACAACTTTTGATTTTATTTGGGGTCAGTTGTAATCCTGGGTGGTAAAATCCGCTCTGCTCTTGGAATTTGCAGAATTTTGGGAATTCTGCGGAGAACACGGAATTTCCGAAAATGCCCCGATCCGTGGCGTAGCAGAATTCTTTCCTTGCTTGTGCTTTAAAAATGCATTTTGCACGAGTGGTAGCGACTTACCGGCATCCCTTTGTTCGCCGATGAGTTTTTCTATCCGGTCACATGCGCCACAAGATACTGGTAGCCAACCACATGATCCCACAAGGGTGTGCAATTGCGAACACGTCATTCACCACGCCAACAGACACTGCGAGACGTCATTCAGAAGCGCCATCGGATATACGGCGGAAGTCTGGTGAAGCTTGCGATGCCGAACATGCAAAATTTACAATCTAGAGAAGAATAATATCTCAAGCAGCATACAACCTTCTTTAAAATGATGATTTGGATGAAAAAACTCCTCAGATTGACGTTTGGCTGTACTTTATTGTGGAAGGAGTCCTTTTTTTGTAAAACCTTTTTCTGGGAGAAGAAGGAAGTGCTGCAGATTCTCCAACTTCCTGTTCCTGTCCAGCAGGCTCCTACCAGTGCTTTGTCGATCTCCTGTTCATTTTTCATTTGGATTTGGAGCTGGAAGGATCATTCTTCTGCATCATATATCATTGGATTTGAGGAATTTTGGATTTGAGATTTTACAAATAAGTTGGTGTTGTTGTTTGTTTGATTGGGGCATTGCAGTTGCTGCAACTACAGTTTTGGTATTTTTCATCATTTTAAAAAAAATAAAAATTGTGGGTAGCCAGTAGGCCCACAACTAGTCATGGGTGCATGATGAAACAACTGTTCCTTTGGTGTGTTGAATTTATTTTGGCTTTGTTGAATTGCAAAATGTGTATTTTTTGGGTTATTTCAGTTTTTGGGTGTGTGTTAAATAAATGCCTTTGTTGTGTGTGTGGTGCGGTGTGTACCTTCCTTGCACACCTTGTTTAGCGCTGTGGATTTTAGTTTTTGCATTTTACTGCATTAAAGCTGTATTGTTTTTCATGCCTCCTTTGCCTGGCTATTATAGGCCTGTTTCAGTTCATTGTTTTCCAGGTCTCCTGCTTGTTGGTTGTGACTGTCCATGTGGCTGGTGGCCATTTTGTGGTGGTAGTTATATAAGTGTGCTGCTTTTGCCATATAGGCCTGCATGTATTTCCTTTGTTCCTTTTTGGCCTAGGCTTCTTGATGTTGTGGGACTGGCCATATAGGTGGCGGCCATTTTGAAGCCAGGCAGTGTGCTTTTGCCATAGGCCTGTATTGTCTGTCTTCACTTTCTCATTATTGTTGTGGGCCTGGCCATGTGGCTGATGGCCAATTTGAAGCCAGGCTGTGTGCTTTTGCCATAGGCCTGCAAGCTTGTGGCCTGGACTGCCAACAGGCCTTTCATCCAGTAGGCCCAGAGGTAGTCATAGGCGCATGACACAACTGTTTCTGTGTGTTCTATTGAATTTAAACATCATGTAGGGCATGGATGGCATTGGATTGCATTTCAAAATGTGTTTTTTGGGGTATTTCACTTTTTTGGTGTGTGTTAAATAAATGCCTTTGTTGTGTGTGGTGTATTTGTTGTGTACCTTGCACACCTTTTTAGCCCTGTGGATTTTAGCATTTTTTTATTGCAATAAAGCGGTGTTGTTTAGCAAAGCATGCCTACTTTGCTTGGCTATTATAGGTTTGTGTCAGTTCATTGTTTTCCAGGCCTCCTGTTTATTGCTTGTGACTGTGAGTGTCCATGTGGATGGTGGCCATTTTGTGGTGGTAGTTATAAGTGTGCTGCTTGTGCCATATAGGCCTGCATGTGTTTCCTTTGTCCCGTTTTGGCCTAGGCTTCTTGTTGTTGTGATTCTGGCCAAGTGGCTGGTGGCCATTTTGAAGCTACGCAGTGTGCTTTTGCCATAGACCTGCATTGTCTTTCTTCACTTTCTCGATGTTGTTGTCGGCCTGGCAATGTGGCTGGTGGCCATTTTGAAGCCAGGCAGTGTGCTTCTGCCATAGGCCTGCATTGTCTGTCTTTGCTTTCTCGTTGTTGTTGTGGGCCTGGCCATGTGGCTGGTGGCCATTTTGAAGCCAGACAGTGTGCTTTTGCCATAGGCCTGCATGTCTTTCCCATGTTCCTCTTGTCTTACTGCTTCTATCCATCCCTTTTGCCATCTGCAGGTCCCTGAATGATTTAATGCCAAAAAAAACAGGTTGCATTTCCACTACATTTGTATTTTTGTTTTTGTTCTTCTTCTTTCCTATCCTTCCTGAGTCTATTGTACACAGTATACCATTAATGCCCTTGTTGCCAAAGTCTCATAAATGGCTACACTGTTATGTTTTCTTTTTTTATAACTTAAACTGAGTTAATAACATTTAATAATATATAACACTAACAAGTGTGATCCCCACACACTAAGTTATATTTATATTATATTTGATTATTTGTACTAGTAGTAATTGAACCACAACAACAAATGCAACATTTCACTGATGTTGTTCTCCTGGTTTCTTTGCTTTTAGGAACACAAAAAGTCAGAGGAAGAGGTGTCATCTTCAACCGTTGTACTGTCAGACAGAAGTCCTGCTGCGCAGAACGTCATGTGACGTGTGGCCACAGACATCTCTGCAACTTGTGCAACAGAGTCCTGCTGACATCTGAAGAAGATGGCCCCAAAGAAAGATACCAGGTCCTCCAGTACCAAGAAAGTTGCCAGTCAGAAGAAGGGACAGAAAAAGGAAGTGGCACTTGCCAAGACTGGTGTGCCGCCCTCATTGTTTTTTGGGGGAAAAAAACTGGCGCCTACAGCAGCGGTGTCCAGCGGGGACCAAGCTGGGAGCAGCACCTCTGCATCAGCGGGCTAACCCCACCAACCTAGGCCCAAGCCCATGAGTGTGGCAGAGGTAGCTAGTCTACTATCAAGCAGTGATGTTGAAATGTCATTATCGCAAAGTAGTACCCAATCAACGCAGATGGAAACTCAGCAGATAAGTGGGCAACAACAGCTGCAACAACAGCTGCAACAACAGCCCACAATAGTAGTTGTTCCTCCTGAAGTAGGAGCAGTTCAGTAAATCGAGCTTCCTGCAGATAAAGAGGAGCAAGCCACTCTTACAGAAGACCCATTGTCTTCAGATCCCCAGCAAGAAAAAGGAGGGTTAGGCCATCAATGTCTTCTTCAAGCCCAGCTTCTGATGATCTAGATGGCACTTGGAATCCACGAGCTCAGTCTAAGAGTGATGCATGCCACACGTCAAGGCTAGTGAAAAGGAAGGTTCCAGAAAGCCTTAGAGTTATGGAGGTAGATGTAGAAGAGGGGGATGATGATGAGCCAGTCATCATGAACATCACTCCCAGCCCAGAGGAGATGGCGACCAACATTATTACCCTATCCAAACTCGCTGTGAGGGATGTAGCACAGATACCACCAAGACAGGTAACACCACCTCCAGCTTCCATATTTGTATTTGCTACGGCCCTGCAGGGACCTACATCAAGCTCAACCACCACCTCAGGAAGGGGTACTATAAGTGCACAGAGTCAAATTCCACACCCACCCTCCAGTTCGTCTGGCATTGAAAGTGGCACCTCCAGCGGCACCAGAAAGCACACCTCTCCAGTTTGGGACTTCTTTTCAATTAACAGTACGGAGGAGAACATTGCTATTTGCTCATCTTGTTGAGATGCTGTTAGGCGGGGTAAGCTTGGTACAAACTATGGTACCGAAGGCCAAACAAGTCATCTCAAAAAACACCACATGATCCAACGGGAGGCTCACCTACTTCGCTTACAAGACAGAAAACCTGCACCCATTGCTGTTGGTGGGGATAAAGAAGTAGAAGAAGATATGATCTCAGTTGAAGGTGAACAAGAGGGAGACATTTCTAGCCCTGTCCCCAGCAGTGTAGTGATACCGCCCACTTCCTCAGCAACATCTTAGTGGCCCGTAGTAAGAAAAAGTCATACTCAGAGTCAGACTAAGACACCAAGGCAACCAAGTACTGCAATGAAAAAAAGTGTGTCATTGTTGAGCCTAACTGGGTGCAAGAGGACAGCTGCACCACAAAGGAAAACATTGAGTGGATAGTCCAGGCCTATCTGGATGACCCTACAGAGGTCTACATGCTGTGCCCCATTGAGAAATCTTCTCCCCCTATTAAGAATGCCAGGACGGGGGGTAAGGCTCTCTCCTGTCTTTTTCCATCCCTCTGGAATGAAATACCCCTCCACCTCAGAAACATTGAATCTACACTCCTGTTGCAGAAAAAATGGAAAATGTGTCTTTATTCCTGTCCTTAATCTCCCCCTTACCCCACTGCCACCCTTCTGCATCTAGCAGCAGGATACTTCTTGGAGTAGCAGTGCACTCTACAAATACCCCCACATAGATATAGGCATAGAACTTCTAAACACAGTGATAAGGGAGCTGCCTAGAGACAAAGGGGTAGGAAGAGACTGATCTTGAACTAACCAGAGTGGGATACATCTCTGTATGTGTGATAGATGGACTGTTCCTAGCAGCAGTGTAGTAAAATGGCTCAGACTGTTCCTAGGGGCAATGTTGTAAGACGGCGCTCATGAGAGGACACTGCCCCAGGTATTCCATGCACTCGGGCTGTTGCCGGGTGCTTCACCAGCAGGGAGTTTCTACAGCCGGAGCTGGCGACTTGGGAGCTAGGGAACCAGGTTCAAGCATCAGCATTGGCTCAGCATCTTGTGATTCTGGGAAAATCATTTAAACTCAATGTGCTTACCCAAAAAATTAATGTGTTTGTCAGTTACCAAACTGATGCTCATGGAAAGCACTCCAATACCTTCGGCTCAAGTTCACGCTATATAAATCCGCAGAAAAAGAAAAAAGATCCGCAAGTAGCATGGAGCATCAGGAGACTGCTCCTCAATCCTTAAAGGAGGCGGGGTGTACAGAATCGGAGTCCTATTGGTCTTGCTGTTTAAACCACACAGCCAGCAATCCTGTAACGGAAAGAGACTGCATCTGTAGGGTGAACATACCCCAAGGAGACCGTGCTCCTGTGCGCAGGTGCAGAACTGTCACTGTCTCTTCACCACTGCAGATGAACCTGTGACATTTCCTCAGGAAATTCAGGAATAGAGATAGGCTGCTGTCTTGGGAGAAAATGGCAAACGAAAAGTAAATGCATGTTACCAGCATTGTATGAACCCTTAGTTAGATTATTTTTTTTACGTTGTGCAACTTATAGTAAATGTATACGTTTAATAAGTTAACCAGAGTGAGAAAACATTAACGACCAACAAGATAGAAATATAATGAAATGCATCCGTGAACGTTAAGTAATCATATGTAAGTGTAAGCGTCACATTTCTTTCGAATGGTAGAGCATAGTTATATTTCAATCATTATAAAACCCACATTTCAAAGGTATGTCTGCTTGCTGTCCCCCTTGAAGAGAAAAGGAAGCATTTGTGCAAGTGTTACAATGTTTCTGCCTGTTTCCTGTGAAGAGATTTCATCTAATGGTGCGGCAGGGACACTAAAGAGTGTGATTGGATTCTAAAGTTGGATATAAACTAGGATGTCATCACTCTCCTCTCTGAAAGTTGTCCAAGCACCACTGATGGGACGAAGTCTACAAATTGTATGTCTGTGCATAGTGTTGTAGCGTTTTTGAGCTCATGATGCTTGAGCCCAGAACAAATCTGCAAATGTCGCTGTGGTTTTTTTTAGAGGACTAAAGTCAGACAAGAATCCCGTATGTATGCCCTGGAGTCTCAGAGACCCTTCTGAAAGAGTCAACAGCGTAAAGGGAGCCACACACAGCGGCGGTGTGGGAATGACACCATTTCCACTGGGATCATAGCACTCCGGACGTTGAACAGTTTTTCCTCAACTCCCTGTTGTGTTTCCTTCTCCCTCCCACCTCTTTCCCTCTTTCATTCTTTGTCTACCTCCCCTGCTCCTCTCCTTTCTCCCCTGAATCTCTCCCCTTGCCTGCTTTTTCCCTTATGTATATGTTTTCAACACTTGTAACTATGCTCCAGCAACTTGTAACTATGCTCTTAAACTGTAAAACTTGTAACTATGTAACTGGAAACTATGCTCTGAAACAATGCTCGTCCTCATGTAAAGTGCTCTGATACCTCCGGGTCTACCCAGCGCTATATAAAAATTTTCACATAAAATATATTGATCAAAACCCATTGCGGTATTGCTTTGGGAAAAGGAACCAATGGCCAGTGCTCAGCAGGTTGGTGATAAACTATCTAGCTTGCCCTGTCGCAAGCGTTTCTTCTGAACGTGTTTGCAGTGCTGCTAGTACAATTGTAACTGTGAAAAGGAACAGTCTCTCACCCAAAAACATGGAGGGGTTAACTATGATCAAAATGAATCAGCACTTTATACTACCGAATTACACAATACAAGAATTAATGCAGGTAGATGAGGACAGCGGCTTAGGTGACGGTTGTAGTGTGTTAGATGATTACCTACTTCTGGTTGAACCCCCAGAGTTTGAGGATGAGCTATACTTCCCTGACAACTAGGCTTGAACTTCTTACTTTCTTCCTTCCTTATTTACTTTTATTATTTGTGTGTGTCTGTCTTTCTGGTTTGAAACTTCAAATCTTAACAGATCCATCACCAACATCTTCTAGTCTTTTTATTGCCATATTGGAGGTGCAGCTGTCTGCATAAGTCCACTACTCACAGTTCTGCTCCTCCTTTCTCCCGACTCGCCCTAAATCCATTTCCCTCAAGCCAGAAGATGAGCATTGGATGTTGAATAATATGTTGCCTCCTCGAGTCCCTCCAAAAGAAGTGGAACATGATGACTACTACAGCTATCCTCCTTTCCGAGCCGAGAGAGGTTGCCTCTTAACTTAAGATGAGAAGGAAGTGGAACAGGTAATGAATGATGGCATGCATTGGATGCTGACTCTGAGAGTGATTGGTGTATGTGTTGTTGTTGTTTGTTGTACATGAAGTGAATTCATTGTGTACTATTATTATTTAATCTACCCACTAAAAGAAATTCAAGTCAATATTTCCCTTCTTGTTGTTTAATAACAAAATTGCACTTCTACTGCAGGTCGATCCATTGCACTGCACACTGAGTTGGACAACACCACGATTATGACCACAGTGACATAATATCTTCACAGTCACTCAGTAGGATCGGAGCTGAATGATGGAATAACTCAGGGCGTTTCATAAGTGGCAGAAAAGGTAAACAAGTCAACAACAACCACAGCAGAGCTACATGTCTGTGTAGTGGTGGAGTCGAGTCAGAGTAGTGGTATGACTGACAGTGGTGCATTGATTTAGTCCCTTAATTTGGAAAACGCTATGTTGCTGTATATGTGCTGCTTTGCCTGTCTCTGTCCAAATATAAGCTAAATAGAGGTTGGGTCACGGGTGCCATGGGCCTGCTCTGCCATGTTGTTGTTGTGGGTTAATGCTGGAAACAGAGTGGACATGATGTATCCAATCCATCCTGCCTCAGAAAGTGTTCTTGTTTTACTCCACTGTAATTTATGGATTTTTCTCTTTGATTTTTCAATATCCCTTTTGTTTTCCCATCTACAATTACAGGCCGGCCCTTAGCCTGTGCTATACTGAGAATAAGAACCCACACTTACCTTACCAATCCACATCCGCCAGGCAAGCAGTGGTGGCACCCAAGATTGATGAACAGAGCACCCATGAAAGGGAGGACCAAGAGGAATGCCAAATGCAACTCCCCGATTTGACCAGGATAACATACAGTACAGTATCAACATTCATCACCTTTTAAATAATTTGATTATTTTTTTATCTTCCAACATTACGACTGTGTGTTGTTATTATGTTTGCTCTCTGCTAAGTTATAATTCATCCCTCCTGCTATTTTTTTATTTTCTTTGCTATCTTTAAAAGTAAGCCTGGTACAACAGAAAAGAAATTGTATGTAATTTGGGTCTCTCAGAGGGAAGACAGGAAAGGCAAATTGCATAATATACTGCTGCCCTGTACTGTCAAATTGTCTAGTAGTAGCTAGTTAGTAAGTACTACTTATCATTATCCATCAACGCATCATCATCAAGCATGCATTTGCTTTTTCTCCATTAACAGATTTCTGGATATGGTTGTCTGCCAAGATTGTGTTTTGTTGTTTGTCCATGCGTAGCATTTTTCTTTGTCAAACCTTTCCCCAAACCCCCCTTCCCAACCACACATCAAACTCTAACCCTCTTCCCCTGGGCTGTGTGATTTATTTTGAGGTGTGACTAAATTAATTGTACACCAATAATTAATCACATGCTTGCTGGGGCGAATGTGGTGAAAGCAACACTACTTCAATTTCAACGCAGGGCGAGGATCTTCTTCTGTTTGCCCATCCATGCTCAGTATATTTAAATTGCAAGTCAATTTTTTCCCAAAGGAACCTAATCCATCATAATTAATTTACGACATTGATAGGATTAATCAACATCCCCCTAAACAGCACTAAAGGTTATGCTTGTGTCGAGAGACTCGACACAACTACATTTTTTAACTTGTTGTACTAGGCTATCCCTGCCACCATTATGTTTTATTTACTTTGTTCTACTATTCCTCCTAGAGTTCTCTCAGGCGACTGACTGTCTCATTTCCTTTTTTTTTGCAAATGCTACTGCCGGTTTCTACACGACAACCATGGCATCTCCATTCTCTTGGGAAACTAAACCAACATTGTCATGCAGCCATTGCTGTGCCTAACTTAACCATCAATCACAGGTAAGAAAAGAAGTTTGGGGCAGGTATAATAATGGACTAGGAGGAGAGACTGACAGTAATAGTAGGACAAGTCACTCAGTGAGGGGGACCGCATCTATCTGTTTGTGTGTTACAAAATCGGCAGATTATATAAATCAAACACTGGCTGCGGCCCCTTAGCAGCAAGGAAGAAAATCATGTGACGTAAAACAGTAACCCCCCTACAAAACATTGGTAACGTATGCTATGTTTAAGTATAAATATAATTTAATACCCTAACAAAAATAAACTATGTAAAAAATCCCACAACACCCGACCCACCCCTCTCCCTAACCCCAACCAATGTCCAAAACGAGAAAGTGCAACAGTAACCAATGTCCAAAATGTCCATAATAAAGCCCAACGCCCAATTCCCACATACCAAAAAATAATTAAAATAGGAGCAATCCAACAGGGTTTCTTATCGGCGGGATCTTCGGATTTCCCTCTCCAGGACCTTGAACTTCCTCTTCAGCTCCTCTACCTGCTCCTCTAGACGCACATTCCGGAGAAGCATGCGGGCGCATATGCCCTGCAGTTGCATCCACAGGGGGGGCAACAGTGCTGAATGTTGAACTGCAGCAGCGGGCGGCTGCCTGCCCGCCGCCGTACCAATAGAGGGGCCTGGTCGGGGCCCAGGGCATTGGAGGAGGCTGCAGCTGCTGCCGCCTTCTCCTCCGCCAGAACCACCAGTCGCCGGTATTCTTTGCATATGGAATACAGCTTCTGGCGCCGGGCCAAGGCTGCCAACTCCTTCCTGGTTGGTTTGCTTGGGAAGGAGGAGCTATATCAAGAAAGAAAAAAAGACTGCAACCAATACTCTTAGCAAAACAGTAACACGAAATTAATTCAGCACATAGTGGCACAGTAGCACTAGCAAGCACAGTACATAACATTTGTGGTATGTATCTATCCTCCACTTCCTCGGCCTCTAACATTTGTTGGAGTTTCAGGCATTATACTAGCACTATGGAATCGAGTACACAGTACACCAGCCTTCTTCTTCTCTCTTGTTTAGTGAAATTATGTAACCTTCTTGTAGCCGGCATGCCAGCTCAGTCAGCTTGCGCCCAAGATAAACATACTCGAGTCATGACGCAGACTCACACTAGTTTTATTTACTACTGTCTGCAGGTAGAGCAGCTATTACGGGTGGCACTGGACATACTCTCTGTGTTACATCAAGGGCAACTGCTCAATTTCACTTTCACCTTGCCCTGAGTGACTACTACAAAAAGGCAAATGATATCTGATCCAATGATCATTGCTTATATATGGGACAACATGAGGTACTTTGTTTTGAATGATTTTGTAATCACTAACCAGCCGATAGGCCTCCGATGGCAGGCTGGCTGACACAGTCGAAAATAAATTAACATAGGTAGGGAGTGGTCCTCAGAGTCGGAGGAAGGCACTTGATAACTACATACATACACAATATATATATGCTGTGCTTGTAAACTACTGTGAGTCAAGGGAGTATTCTGAAAATACAACCTATATTCTCCTCGGCTTTACTACTCTGGTGCAGTTTCTTTTACATACTCTTCAAACTAAGACTCTTCATCCAGTGACACTCTCCACCTAGACTCTTCATCCAGTAACACTCTCCACCTATGCTATCTATGATAAATACCATCCAGGCATCCATCCATTCAAAGCAAATATCTATCATTTTTCTTAATCTCTCAACAAACCTTAGTTTGTTTTACCAACAACAAACATGTATTATTATTTTTTTAAACCATCACCCATGCGTCCTCCCTTGCTTGCCAGGGCTTTGAGTTTGACGCAAACACCACTAAGGATTCTTGCTATCCACCCATACAGTTTCACCCACCCAGGCAGGCATCTTTTCTTTCACCTTCCACCCATCCTTCAACCACCCATGCATCTGATTCCTTCAGCTACCTATGCATGCTTCCCACGTATCCTTCTCTTCCAGTCATATTACATCTTGCCCGTCCTTCCTCCTTTCACCCTTCTTTCCCTTTTTGTTCAACACATCCATCAAGGTCATCTGATCTGACTTTTAGTCTTCTTCATAAAACTTTCACAGCTGAGTTGAAGTCAGAAAGAAGAGGTCATTGGTTACTCAACTCCACCCGCTAATGCTATTAAAAATGCTGCGGGTGTCTTCTTCAACCGTTGTTCACTACAACTTCATACTTACTAAGTCTCAACAGTACAGTGAGTGTACACCCGTGCGGTGAGTGTAATGTCAATAAGTAAGGAATATAATAACTTATCACCAACCACCACTGCTGCTGGCTCACCCCCTGTAGCTCCTACAGGTGCCACATCTCCTGCTCCCTCCGAAATGGCTGCGTCACCATCGGGGCTGGCCCTGGCACTGGTGTCGGGTAGTATGCCTAGAAAAAACATTACACATTTTTTAGATGCCATGTACACCTCCCCCTATTTATTCTTTTCTTCACTAGCAAGATTGAAAAAAAGTCAATACATGCATATACAACATACATCACTAGTACAAATCGGGTACTAGAGTGGAATAGACACTAGTAGTGTTATATGGTCCCTAGGGTCATTCTAGTCTTTGCTAAGTTAGCCTGAGCCATGCAACCATTTTAGCTTCATGTCTTTTGTGCACGTTACCTCACAGCTTGTTGTGTAAGACGCCTTTGTGCCCACATGAGCTAATACTGCTACTGTCTGAGCGCTGCATACAAGGTCGATAAACAAGCCACTTTAATATGGAGTTCTGGTCAAACCGTATCGCTTAGCAATAACATGCTACACTTTTTGGCATGAGTGAGAAATGCTTGCATTATATTAACGCGCACCAATTTTCCCATAACAGGCGGAAGATTCCCTTCTACGAACCAGATCTTTGCAGAGCTTATGATGTAACTAGTACTTTTAGGTTCTAAGGTGAGGTCGGGGTCCCCCAGAATTCGCTCAGAGATCTTTTGTCTTCTATGGACTTGAAGTTGTAACAATGTTTATTGTTTTAATCTTATGTATTTTGCTGTTGGTGCTGGCTCATATACTGCATTATAGAACAATGTACAGAGCTTGTTAGTTGAAAATAAACCTTTTGAACTTACATAGACTCTCTGGTATTTGGTGTGGACTTACACGAGTGAGTGAGCAAAAGGGTGTGCATTGCTTCCGCAACTCTGAGAGGTCGGGAGTGTTATGTTCTGGGTTGTCTAATCATTGGGTATCTTCAGGGGGTTCGGGGAGCTAATGAGACACTATAGCTAGTTGGTCGGGGATTGTGGGTTCTGACTGAGATGTGAGGAAGGTCCAACCTCCCATCACCAACGTCCTATCGTGGGCATAGTTCTGTATGTGCAGAATCCCTACAACAGTAGTAGTATGTACTATCCATATCCTATCAAAAATAGTAAAATATCTGGTGGGGCATTTTGTTGGTGGGAATTGTTTAAAAGCCTCAAGATTAAGAATACTAGAAGAGGACAACCCAAAGGACTGAACTCAGTGGCTAGAGCTATTGGTGAATCTGAGTTTTATTTCAAACCTTTTGAATAAAAAGTGGCCAACTGGGAAGCTTAAATATATGTAGACTAATAGTAGTAGTACAGAGAGTCATAGTAGAGGCAGTTAGAGGCAGGGATAATAAAAACTTAGAAATAGATAGTCTAGATCAAATAAGATTTTATAAAAAATAGAATTAGGAAACCGAAATAATAGTTCAGAAAAAATAAGGTGCAGTAAAAGTTAGGGAAATATAATTATTAATATTAACCACTGGAGAACTCACTGGGGCCAGCAGCAGAGCCCTCGGTAGAAGAACAGTTCTGGCCCTGGGAGGCATCTTGTTCTTGTTGTCCCGCCGACTCTGACCCCATCTCTGGCTCCTGGGTGCTGATGATGTAAGATATAATAAAGAAAGAGACAAACATTAATGATTGTTATGAAACAAATCAAATATTTCAAAAAACGCTCAAAAAACATTTTAGGAAACAAGAATTGCAATAGAATTGACCTATCTAATCTGATCGACTAGTAGTATTGTGGGATTCACGGACCGTCTACTTATTATTTATGAACACTAATCCAGTGTTCCGTTTACTAACTAAGCCTAAGTAGCACTTGACCTAGCCCACCTATTCCAGACGGGCCAATTGGTCACTAAGTCTGCATTTCTATATATTGTAGCCCTCAAAAAAGCATAGATAGAGGACACATGCATAAATGTTTGCATACACCAAATTGTTAGTTGTTTGCTGCTGATTTTCTGCTAGTGATAAGTCTATAACCACTCACTAGACAAACTACAAAAGATTCTACTAAGGACTGGGATAAGCAGCACTCAGCAGCACGTGACATGACAGAGGATGCGTCATGCAGACCACTAAAAAATTACCTACTAATAAGTAACTAAACCTATCAATCCACCACTATCTCGTCTTAGTGACAGGAGGACAAAGGAAGGACTAGAGTCTCTCTAGCATTACCTAACTTAAGTTCTCCAAACTAAACTCTTACATAATCTGGCCAAGCAAGTGCAAAGTTACAAACAAGTAAGATTAGTAGCGCCGAGCAGCACCTGTGTCATAACAATTACAGAAGATTTTTAAACGTAATTTACCTGCAATGTAAGCACCATCATTCTTGCTGTTCGGAAAAAATATATATTCGCAATATATAACACAGAGCAGAAGAAAAGAAAGTAGTAATATTAAATAGCTACTCACCAAGCCCCGGGACCTCCACACCTAGCAGGTCCAGCAGGTCCTGTTCCCGGTCCAGGACATTGGATCACCGGTGCATCAGCAGGTTAGGGGTGCGCCAGACCCCAGAGCAGCGAAACACTGCCTTGTGCACCTTTCCCCACCGCTGCCAACACTCCCGGAGCCCATACCTGTACCTAGGCCTGCTGCCAGGGTTAGGGGGAGGTGGCGCGGTACAAAAACAACAAGTGCGGCCACCTCAATCTAACTAAATAAGGCCCGTGCCTGTGTGGGCGATGCCTTCGCAGGAAAGGCGGTCGCGGACGGCGAGCACGAGCTGCCTTGCCCTTGCCGTTCGACTTGCCCACTCCCTTGGCTATGGTTCTGGGCCTCAGGGGGGTGAAAAAGAAAAAGGAGGAATTCAAAAAGTAAGTAAAAGAAATGAAAAAAGCAAGTTTTAGAAAAAGAGTGAAAAGTGGTAAAGTAGTAAAAAAGTCACAAAAAGAAGAAAAAAAGGGAAAAAAGATAGAATTAGGAAAATAGAGAGATAGATAATAAATACAAAAGATAAAAAAAAGTGTACAGGAACAAAGGATTGCAAAGATAGAGGGAGGATAGGAAAGCAGCCCCAGAACCTTAGCAATAGAGTGAAAAACAAGATGGCCATGCCCATTACGACGTCATGGGCAAGTTTGTGCGAAAATGTGCAAACACGTAATACGCGTTCCCGAATAGGAAATACTCAACTCGAACGGGCGGGAGCACGCAATAAGCGACTTTGAACAGGAAATAAGCACCGCAAATGGGCGGGCACGTAAAAAACAAGATGGCTGCACCCATTAGCGACCACATGGGAAAGTTAGCGAGATATTTCCCTGCGAGCACGCAATAACACATCGCGAACGGACGGGACAGTCAATTCCGCGTGTTCACAGAATCTCCACGTGCTCGTGGAGGCTTGTTACTATTTTGCAGTAGACAGTGGGTGCTCCCTTCATTCGGAACTACTTGCAAAGGCATGATGCAGGTACACCCACTACATGGTGCCTGGCTGGCAATGTTTTAGCACGCCAGCAAATTGTGCACTTTCACAAGTGAGAGCAGGGTGATCTGTCATCTATTTGTACATATGGTGCATGTGTTGTATGCAACATGTATGTGGCACAGCAGTATCATATGTTCTGTGTAATGTACTACATTGATTAATTAAAATGTGTGTCTGATGAGTTCTGCTAAATCCATAGAACAAGAATGCCAGAGTGGTTTGTGTGAGATTTTCATGGCTCTTCCCTTCTTAGGCTGTCCTCCACATGTCTTGATTGATTTGCATTGTGTGGTTGCGGGCATTGTTTGGACCTGTTATAAGGTATGCTGTATTATTTTTACTACCTGTGCATTGTCTCATATTTGAGCTATGTGCTTGTGTACTTGAGGTGTG
This sequence comes from Lissotriton helveticus, assembly GCF_964261635.1. NCBI lineage: Eukaryota > Metazoa > Chordata > Amphibia > Caudata > Salamandridae > Lissotriton > Lissotriton helveticus. Next base: position 1,197,856,381 of record NC_136059.1, read on the forward strand.
TGGTGTGTTCTGTTTGTACTTATCAACGAGCAGTCCATCTCCATAATTGGCATTCTCAAACCGCTGATTGATGACCGATTTATGAAATATGTATGAGTCATTCACACTCCCAGGGAACTTAGCAATGCCATTGATGAACAGGCTCAGGTTGTCCACAATTGCCTGAACGTTAACTGAGTGTGCGTGCTTCCTGTTCCTGTATATGTGTGCAGTATCCGGAGGAGGCACAAGTAGGGCATGGGTGCAGTCAATTGCCCTCAACACATGTGGTAATCCAACAATTTCATGGAAGCCTTGTTTGTTCTCAAGTTGTTCCTGTGCAGTGTTGGGGAAGTGCAGATGCTGTTGCGTCAGGCTGATGATGGCATCCCAGAATTAGGGGAGAAACCTGGAGCAGGATGACTGTGAGACTCCACCCACTCTGGCAGTGGTTGGTTGGAAGGTACCAAGGGCCAACATGTGCAGCACTGCAAATAGCTTTGCCTGCGGAGGGATGTTTGTGCAGCACTGGTATGGTGCCTGCAGCCTTGGTGCTATCTGTGTGAGTATGCATAAGATGGAGGTCCTCTTGAGCCTGGAGTGTGCTATCACGTCCTCTGGCTGGAGGTCTATCAGGGTGATGCGTTGGCGTTAGACCCAAGCTCTTCGTTGGCGCTCCCTCTGTGGTGGTCCTGGTGGTGGTGACAGTGGTGGTGGTTGTGGTCTTTTTGGGGCTCCAAGCTGCAGGAGCAGTACCTCCATGGCATCATTAGGTGAGCAAATATGGCTCTGGGTTTGTCTCCCTTAAGTTCTGTTTTTTTTGCTCCATTTTTTACTCCCGCTTTTTTCTGGCCTTAAAAACCAGCCACTAACTGGCCTTAAGCATTTTTTGGGGAGTATCGCCGGACTGAATATTCATAGTAAATATCGCGAAGTTGGGTTTGCAGCAATTTTCTTCACGGCAACGCCCATCTTGCATATCATTTTCGTTAAGTCCCTCTAACAGAAGTGGTGATCCGAAAATCTGATTTTTATGCAGGAAAACTGCCACTGACTGTGGTTAATGGCAACTTGTAAATGGGGCAATAAAAAAAAAAGCTGTGTAGCATCAAAAAATTGACGCTACGGCGGCCTTTACTCCTTATACATATGCAGCATAATATTTTTCTTTGGAGAGTACCTGCACTTAACTTACTTAAAATGATAAACTTGGTATCTCTCTGCTGCACGCCCCAATGTATCTACTCCTATTACACATTCTGTCCTGTAGGAGATTCCCTGATCAGCTTTCACCATCCATGTCATTCAGATGAAAACTTGGTCAACATTGCACGCTGCTTTTGTCTTGTGCATGGAAGGATAGCGGGTGACATCTTGATGTCGTCTGCATTTTAAAATAGCAGGAAACAAAATAAGAGCTAACATTTTTTCTATCTGAATATATAATGCGTGGATGAATACGTTGGGAACGAGGCCCATAAATTAAACATAATATTCGGAATCATACTAGGCAACTATGTTTTATTAATTTGACAGTGCAGATTTACAGCTTGGGAGAAAATGGCTGCCTCCCAGAATGTATGTTGCCACGTACTAAAACATTGACAGATAATATTGGAACGTATTGTTATTGTGTGAGTGCATACAAAGTGACAACGTTCTTTTGTTTAAAATGAGAGAGAGGAGGGAAGCAACTGATCACAAGAAAATCACGTGTGCTGCTCAGGAGGAAAATAAACATGCTTAACAGCCCGGTGCACATAACGTAATTTCCAAAACGGCAGGCGCTCCTCGAGAAGACGTTTCTCTTTCCCCATTGTGTGTTTTAATGCAGCGTGATGGATCATTTGGCAGCCCGTTAGATCTTTTGCCACTTTAGGGGTTTAGAGGGCAACTGATAAAGGCAATCATATTTGTCTGATACTCTTCGGGCTCAAGTGTCTGAAGTAATATCAAAGCGATTCACTGTGACAGAGCACGCGGCTTCGCAACTGAAATTTCTCCCTGCATCAGGATGTCAACAGCCCTTCAGGGCCCACTGAAATATTAGCTGTTGATTACAGATCGGTGTTTTGCACCGAGCGAAATTCCCATTGAGTTGTTTTGTAATTGGAGCAGGACTGCGCTATCCTAACCCCCCTGTAGCAGCTTTTGATCGATGGGCGAAAGTGCTCTGTTGCAGCAAAATCATGTCTGATTCATCTAGTTCGCGGAGCAGGAATGATTCTCTCTGATTACCTCTTTAGCTAGAACGGAAATAGTATGTTCTTGGTCATTGGAATGTGGCGACGGTATTATGATCCTGTTCTGCCTCGCGCACACAAGCACTCATTCTGTGTTTTCGAACGACTCTGTCACAAAATTATTGCACTAGTTCTTGACTGCACACATTTCTTGAAAACGGGTGCATGGTACAGGCACAGAAGCGGTTGATGTGATGACTTCGGTGTTAAGCACATATTTGAGCCTTTTTAGGTCACGCCTGAGACCTGGGCTAAGTGGGAGGAAAATACTGGGGGAGGGGGAGGGGGGGCGTGGCTGATGTAATTAAGGGCATGGCTTATAAGCGATTAAGCAAAAAATGTGTGCCTAGCATAGTGTGCTGCTTGGCTGGTATTTTGCTGTTTCTGTCATTGCATCCAGATATATCATACAACAAGCAACATTACACTTACCACGCCAGGGCTATTGGCCTGGTCAATGGCTGCTAGTTGCATAATATAAAAAAGTATCAACTATGAGTTCAGCTTATATACTATTGGAAGTGATTCAGCTCTGAAATGATGAGACTGTGAAAGAAATATAACGAGTCTATTTGAAGTTACATCAAAGGCACTGAATGGTGGTACTGCTGCAGAGTTAAGATTTGTTTTTACCCTGACAGCAAAATGGAGAGCCCGATAGGCATCCGTTTCTGCACCTGCTTTTTAGAGCTGCCCGGTGCTGAGCACCGGCAGGACCCAGCCCATTTAAAGCCCTGCCTGAGACAACACATTCTCTGTGGCTTGCAAGCCACTGTATTATCTTAGAGTAGACTTAAAGCCCACCCATTTGCCTCCATTGGTTGACTTCATTGTCACACTTATTTGCTTGCTTCCTATTTGTTAACCCCTTGTGGGCTCTATGTCCTCTCCTAGTATTTGACTCTCCTTTGAGGATGGCCAACGTACTTTGGTCCTTCAGCCGCTTGCATTGTGGGAGAAACATTTTTCTTTTGTCGAGTGCATATTTTGTTTTTGTCTGCTTGCTCACAGCCCTTGCGGCAGGTCCACCCTCTCTCATTGTTGTCTGCCCCATCTATCCGTCTTCCGTCTTGAGCCCCTCTCCCTCTGTTTGTGTTGTCTCCTACCCGCAATACAAAAATTAAATGCTATGACATGGCCTTGTCATAGCACTTTTTCTTTCCTTCTTGTCATTGTTGCCCTACACATATACCCCCTCCCTCCATGTTGTCTCCCACCTGATCTCCATCCCTGCCAGCAATAAAATCAAAATGTGAAATGAGGAGGCCGGCGCTGGCCACATCATAATGCTTTTTAAAATTTACTTTTGGCCCGTGTTGTACATCTCCACACTCTCTCCCTCTGTTTTGCCTTAGGCTCTGCCCTTCTTCCACACTAGCAATTAAATAAAGTAATATAGTGCTGCTAGCCCTTGCTGCATTATAGCACTGTTTTGCTGCACATCATAGCTAAAAAACATTGACAAAGCCAATAGCTCTCTTAATTGATCCCTCACTGCTTTTCTAAAGATAGATAAGAGTGGTTATTATTTAGATAATGCTAATATCCTTAGCTAGGCCTTTGTTTTCTTTGAAGGCTAATCATGCTGGCAATAAGACAACCTCATTGGAGTGCTCTTCTGGATTTTACTCCTTTTTCTTTTGAGTATCAGCAAACACTACCTTTCGTCCACACAACTTGCCCCATTTTTAGTGAATCTCTATTTTAATTTGACTTGGAATTCATAACCATCGCCAATTACAGCATGCTTTGTCGCAGGAGGATTGTAATTCTTTCTGGTGGCACCGTCTGCCAAAATGCAACAGTATTGAGCTTCAGCATATGAGTTTTGGAAACTGGGCTATTTTTTACTCTTAGAAAAACAAGAGAAATGCAGTTGGTTAGGGAATATCAATAAATAACATTCAAATGAAATCAGCGTAAAAAAACTCAAGCAGACAAGCTCGAAAGGACTTTCTCATGATCCACAAGACTATTTCTGTCCACAAACATGCTCAAGAATATCTAATGGAGATTTGTGATACCCTTCACAGATCTATTCCCCCACTGAGAAGATATTTACTGCATCCATTCTGTATGAGGATTCCAGATCCCAGGTCATGAAAAGTGAAGGAATTGCCCCTGAGCTGGCTCAAGGGACTATTACATGCTTTCTTTTCTCTGGTGTTTGACAAATACCAAAAGCAGCTGTGTGGAGACACACCCTTGCCCTTCCTCCATCGCCGTCCATAAGTGGGGGGAAGTGGCATAGTGGAGTAGTAGAAGGACAGACACTTCTAAGATTGAGCACCTCAGCGTGGAGGTTGAGCAATGAAGGATCCATTGTCAAAGGATGCTTAGAAAATGATTGGTTGTCCTCCGGCATTCCAGCATCTTAGTGTAGATACAGGATTCTTCTTCATAGCTGGTGTTCTCAGAAATAGATGAAAATCAATACTTGTGCAGTTATGTTAATCCTGGCATTTTTGCTGGTTGAATGGTCTCAAAATGATCTGTTGTCACCTTGTTATAGCAATGGACAGCTTTCGAGCCATCAAGGACCACCGGAAGCGTTAGCCAAATATTTATAGCAAATGGCTTCTTTCATGCTTTGTCCAATTCCTGTCCTGCTGTGAGCTTCTTGCTTGAGCATGATATTTTCATTTGAAGAAAGGGGCAGTGCAGAGCCATCTTTTTGAATGCATAGAAACAATCTATATCAAAATCCTGATAATAAAAGTGGTGCATAATATTCCTGAAACCACTGCTTGAAGGTTAGTCAAACTGTGAACCCCCTTGGGAAGGCAGTTATTTATGGTTGTTGACCCTAAAACCCCAGTTCGTTGAGCTATTGGTGCTTCCAGGATCAGCTTTACATTCTATAGCAAATCACAGGGACAGATCAAGTAAAGTGATCAACGAAAGTGCGAATTTAGGACTTTGTCTTAACAATAGTTTTAGGGTTTCTGTTACTTTATCTTGAGCCCTGATGTAAATCATAAGAGGTAAAGTTAATAGGTTCAGTAATTATTGTTCCTTTTCAGCCATCTGCTTTCTACCAGAGAGCCTCTTTAATTAGGCATGTGCAAGAGACTTAGTAGCTATTTGGAATACCTCACTGTCAAGCAATTCCACAGTCTCCCTATAATGATTTGAACCTTTTTCTTGAGAACTTTGTGTTGTTGTAGAGGATATTTGCCTAAATTAATTAAAACCATTGCAATACAATAATAAAAAAATAAAATAAAAACATTGTAAAAAGGAGAACCGTAATCCTGGACATGCCCTTACGCGAGGATTAAAAGCTCTAGTAAAGTGCACGTATTGAGTGCCTTCATTTGGCTCGGAACTTGTTTTCATGTTTACATATGTCTTTAGCTCTGTGACCAACCCCAATTGCCCAACTGACTCTCGAAGTTCCCGGTCTTACTTTCCTCCCATTCTCCTTGAGTGCAATATGTTCCATCATTAGTCCAAGATCCCAGGTAAAGTGCTTGTGCATTGCATCTTACCCCAAGTTTGAAGCAGCCTTTTGTTGAGTGGTATTTGTTGGAAAACTCCAGTCTCAGTTGCTTCCTCCAGAGCAGAGACGGAGGTCTGTCGGAATGCTGAGTGCTCCGTCTACTGTCATGTTGTTGTGAGGGTAAGTAAGAATTTTCCTTTCTTCTTTTTTTTGTTCAGGTCTGGTCAGTGGGGGGATCCTACTGACTTCCCTTTAAAGTAATCCAGGATTACCTTTTAGACTATTCGAGGGTGAAGTCAAAGCCCGGGGTGAGGCTCTAGAGTGTCCCTGATTGATTGTACAAATCGCCCACAGCAGACCATTTGCCTTTGTTGTTCCCCATGCCATGTGGCCAGGGGCCATTTTGTATAGTCAGTGTCCACCATAAGCATGCATGTGTTCTTTGTTTTCCAGGCCTTCTGCTTGTTGTTGTGACCATGTGGCTGATGCCTATTATGTGTAGCCAGCAAGTGTGCTTTTGCCATGGGCCTGCATGTCTTCTCTGTTTGTGGCCATGCTTCCATCTGATTGTTGTTGTTCGGACCATGTGGCTGGTGGCCATTTGGTGTAGCCAGCCAGTGTGCTTCCCCCTTAGGCCTGCATGTCTTCTTTGTTTGTGGCCATTCCTTCTTGCTAGTTGTTGTTGTTCTGACCAAGTGGCTGGTGGCCATTTTTTTGCAGCCAGCCAGAGTGCATTCTCCATATGCCAGCATGTCATCTTTGATTGTTACCATGCCTTCTTGCTGGTAGTTGTTGTTCTGACAATGTAGCTGGCAGCCATTTTGTGTAGCCAGCAAGTGTGCTTTTGCCATAGGCCTGCATGTCTTCTCTATGACCATGCCTCCTTGCTGGTTGTTGTTGTTCTAACCATGTGGCTGGTGGCCATTTTTTGTGGCCAGCCACTGTGCTTCCCCACAGGCCTGCATGTGTTCTCTGTTTGTGGCCATGCCCCCTTGCTCAGTGTTAGTTGTTGTTGATGATCATGTTGCACTAGCCTGCAGCCATTCTGTACATTCAGCCAGTGTGGACCTTTGTCATGGGCTTGCAGGGATGGTTGATAATGATAGCAGTTTAATAAATTAATATGCTTTCGGACACTTTCACTTATCTTAAATTTTTACATTTTTTTTTTTTAAATTTTAGTTTTTTTAATTTTTCATTTTTTAGTTGTATTGTTTTATTAATTTTTTTAATGTTTTTATTCTGAATTAAAAAAAATTCTTTAAAAAATGTGTCTTTTTTATTTTGAATTTTTTAAATTTTAATATTTTAAGAACTTAAGAAAAAAATCTTCTGTATAATGTTGTTGCTCTTTTTGAACATTCCTGAGTGTACTGCACACAACGAATGGATTATTGCTAAATCACCACACTAAATGATATTATTTGTTTGTACTACTACTTGAACTGCAAAAATGCCACGTTTCACCGATGTTCTTCTTGCTTGGTTGATTATTTTTAGGTGCACAAGAGAAGAGACATCACCCACAGTACTTCCAGGCAGAAAACCTGTGCATGACGTGACGTGTGACTGACTACGCAACACGGTCATCTCTTCAGCATTTTGTGAAGCTAAGTGCCACTGCCAACTGACAGCTTCAAGATGGACCCAAAGAAAGGCACAGCCAAGAAAGTGGCTAGTGGATAGGAGAAGAAATAGATTTCCGCCTGGCATGCCAACCGCAACCTTTTCCAGGAAAGTTGTGCCTGCCGTACCGGCCTCTGGCGAGCAAGCTGAAAGAAGCACTTCTGCATCAACAGCACCACCCCCCCACCCAAAGCCCAGGACCATGTCTGTCAGTGAGGCAGCCAGTGCAATCATGTTGATGCAGACAAGTAGCGATGGTGAATTGGATTTGCCCTTTTGCAAAGTAATACGTAACCTTTTTAGGAAACACAGCAAAGTGGACAGCCGCTACAGCCAGCAATAGAACATTTCTTCGATGTTGGAGCAGAACAGGAGGTTAAGCTTATTTCTGAACAAGAAGTTGAACCTCTTCTTTTAGAATCATTGGCTCCCAGATCTCCAGCAAGGAAAAGAAAAGGTACTACTGCACCATCTTCTCCAAGGACCAGTTCTGATGATGATGATAGGGACATGGCGTGGACCCCGACAGAGACCAGGAGACAAGAGGAGAGGCAAGGGAAAAGAAAAGTTCTAGAAAAACTTAGACTATGGAAGGGGATGAAGAGGGGGATGATGATGACGAGGTAGTCATGGTGGAAGATGACACAGAGGAATCTGACATTGCTATTCAGCCAGTGCCAAGGGATGTGGCACAGGTAGCACTGCCAACAGTGCCCATATTTGCAAAACCCCATCTGAGACCTGCACCAGCCCCAGCCCCAGTAAAGGCAGAGACGCAAGCAACGACATGCCCACCTACCTCTAGTTCTTCTTCCGGCATTGGCAGTGGCCCAGTTTAAAAGTACTTCTCCTCAGTTTGGGACTTTTTTACAGTTAGCAAAGAGGAGGGGTACAATGCAGTATGAACCATTTGCCACTCAAATGTTCATTGAAGTAAACTAGGTACAGATTATGGCACTAGAGCCAGACAGGCCATATGAAAAAACACCACACAATCAAATGGGAGGAGCATCTTAAAAAAATTGTTGAACGTGGTCGTGGGGATTGCTAAAGCTTTCCTTGATCATAATCGCTAGGCACCAGTAAAGTCTTTCAAACCTCAGAGAGGTGATTTTATCATGAATTGTCATAGTTTCTTACCAGCTGCCTGTGATCTCTGCTCCCTGGTGAAGTAACAGGAAATGGTTATATACTAAAGTATTTATGTTGATTACTTTTTGGTCCATAATGCTTTTTAATTGCTTGCACGCACAATATAGGACTATAAATTAACGATATAAATATTTTCCACCGTCTGTGTTCAGCAATGTTATGTGAACGCCTGAAACTGTGCCTTCTCATGTATGTACTCCCTGTAGCATCTTTCTCATTATCTCTTGCAAGCATACGTTCTCATACTGTCACCTGATGTCTGGTGAGGGAGGTGACATATACATTTCCCATATTTTTAGATAGAAACAGTGTCTAAAAACCTTGTGCTTTAGTCAACCAGTTGAGAACATTTTATTCTAGGAGAAATTAACTTGGTCAGTTGAACGCCCTGTCCATCAATTCTGGACACCAACTCTATGACAAGTGTCATCAGCATCGCCGACCTAAGGAGAAATGTGATTGAATTTGATTATTTACATTTCGGCAGAACATTAGAAGTTCAAATGCTGAGTCTTTGTTAGCGCTTACTAAAAGTTACGAATTTACTATATTTCTACATTCCTTGCAATCACCTGTGCTAATGTTTTACTCATGTTTTTATTATAATCATCTTGCATCTCTTATGGTAAAGGACTAATAAGTATATACTTATGGTGGTTTTGACTTCTCAGAACAAGATGGAGGCTTTCACAGATATAAATGAGCCTGCAGAATCTTGGGCTGGTCTGAGGTAGTGTCTGTACTAGTCCATCCTTGTGAACTGAACCCATGTGAAAATTGGTGAGTTTATTGTCTGTTTTCCCCACTCTGTGGACCCATGGCCCAACAACACAATCTGAGAGCCACGAAGAATGTAACCGAAAGTGGCAGGGTCAAAGATCTCTTAGTTTGCATGAGTGTGAACTTTAAAATTTGTTGAATGTACACAAATGTTATAAGGTTTTGCACACTGTTAAATTCCCTGAAGCATTTTGGGGTACAAGAACCAATATCAAATTAACTGAAGAGGCTTATTTTACCTATATAGTTGTTTAACCAGCTACAAATTCCAATTCATGAGTTAATTATAAACTCTTTTAGTTGCCACTTAAATCACTTTTTCCATAGATTGCCTCCAGTCTGATATGGTCATGGTATCATATTTACCTGTTCGAAAACCATACTAGTTTATGATACACATTTGCTTTCAATACCATTCCACAATTCCACACCTTGATTTAATGGAATGAAAGTGAAAGACTGTACTTTAGGGAGACTTTTATCACTTGGTTGAAACAATGAATCACTTTCTCCATTTTACACTTCCAAGTCAAAATGTTAGAAATTAAAATCTAAAATGCTGTTACAGCCACTAAGTCTGACTTTCGATATTACATTTATTGTCTTCTAATGAACCGCTTTTTGGAGAAGAATTGGTTTTAAGGCTGCATGATCATCCAACACCTTAGCACCCTGTGCTTGTACAGCATTTCATTCCTAAGGCGTCTTCGCCCATCTGGGGGACTGGGACAACAGCAAACATTTCTTCTATATAAGGCAGCAAGCCACATGGTGGCATTCAAAATAGCTGAGTCTTGATTTCTAAAGATAATTACGACGTGTTGTCAGCACCATCACACAAAGTAGTCTATGTTTTTTTTTACTCTTATAGTGCCAGATTCACAGAACTAACTTAAGACAAAATCCTAAACTTACTACCATTTTGGTATTCACAGAAGACACTTACTCATTTTGGTATTCACATAAGGCACTTACTCATTTCGGTATTCACAGAAGTTAGTAGTCCTAACTTTAGGACTCCTAAATGCCTTCTGTGAATACCGAAAGTCTTAAAGTTAGGATTTTACTCAGTTTAGGAGTAGTAACGTTAGGCGTAATAACTTTAGGACTCCTAAATGCCTTCTGTGAATACCGAAAGTCTTAAAGTTAGGATTTTCCTCAGTTTAGGAGTAGTAAAGTTAGGACTCCAAACTTTAGGACTCCTAAAGGCCTTCTGTGAATATTGAAAGTCTTAAAGTTAGGATTTTTCTTAGTTTAGGAGTAGTAACGTTAGGAGTCCTAACATTACTACTCCTAAACTGAGAAAAATCCTAACTTTAAGACTTTCAGTATTCACAGAAGGCATTTAGGAGTCCTAAAGTTAGGATTCCTAACTTCTGTGAATACCAAAATGAGTAAGTACCTTCTGTGAATACCAAAATGAGTAAGTGCCTTTTGTGAATACCAAAATGGTAGTAAGTTTAGGATTTTGTCTTGAGTTAGTTCTGTGAATCGGGCCAATAGAGAGCAAAATATGTCGATGGAGCATGGCTTGCTGACACCAATTGCACCGTGAAATCCTTTCACTCCCTGTGCCTTAGGGGCATTTTTTGTTTTCTGTGTCTGGATCTACGTGCCTTGTATTGTATAATGGAAATCCAATGCAGGTTCCTCCATCCCAAATAAGGTGAAGGACCGTAACTTTGCCCATCACTGTGACCAGTGGTGGATGGGATGTCAGGGCAAGGGGCTCTCACAAAAGTGCCATCTGAAGCTTCACTATCAGCAAGCTTACAATTCTCACATCTCCAAATTGTTCATGGAACTGACAGATTGTTGACAGGGCCATCTGCTATTTTGTGGTTGATGCCCTGCACCCGCCAATCTCTTAATGAGGCCTCATGATTCTCCAGGCATTCACAGAAGATCCATATTTCCCATAGGAAGCCAATTGTTTTTCCTACCTGTTAACAAAAGCCTCATATATTTAGTTATTGCCATGATAGATGAATGGGACCATGAGTGCCCATGATTCAAGAACCATGTTCGATTATAATTACCTCTCCATTACTTTTTTACAACCTGATTAGAGACAATAATAAAGGCTGTGGGCCTACCCATACATGCTTTAGAGAAGTATTTGGCACATGACAATTGGAATGTCATCAACATATTTCAGACAGGGCAGGGGGAAAACATGTTTATACTAGCTCAAGAAGGGGTAACATCTCAATCTTAGAAAAGGGTGGGCACAATAGCTAACAGAAGTTAGATAATCGTTTCTTAGCTGCCACTCCTTTTCTCTCTTGTACCTATAAAATGATTTCACTGTCTGCAGCTGCTCATTTACACACTGAAGAGGCTGCCAAGGAAACTGCCCTGGGAGTGTGGTACCAGAATATTGTTGGCTGAATATCGTCTGCAATATATATCATATCCTAAATACTGTCTACACAAGTATCACTCTACTGGAGATAACCATAGAAAAACGACACCAAATGGGACAATATATAGGTCCTGATGAAGCGGTAGATACCTTGTGGATCTTTAAATAACCGCAGAAACATGTCGACCAATACATCCGGTCAGTAGCTATTTGCTGAATCTACTGGCTTTTTTGCACTGAATTGTTTTTAACATTGGAAGTGGACGGCACCAGAATAAAGTATTTTTGCGCTCACTCTCCAATTTTAATAGAGCACTTTTCCTTTTTCACCTCTTTTTCATGCACTGCTTTCAGTTACTAACACCAGTTCTCTGTGCTCCTTATCCTACAGAACTAGCCATTCCCATTCAACACTAAGCGAGGTGGCAACAACAAAGACTCTCCACTTGGAAAGTGGTTCAAATGATGAAAGGGCGGCAAAGGAAGAGTAACTGATGGATATCTTCCCACACAGTGCGATATCCTGTTGTGTGCTCTATTAACACACTTATAGTACATATCAAGTCATCTCGACACACATAGATTGATTGTAGACCCACAGTTATTCTTTTTGTAGTGCATATTATGTTTAGGGGCAGTAACTGTGTGGTCGTTAAATATTCCCTAGGACCCTCAACCCATCTGTTTGTTATTACAATATTTTTGTAAACAATATTTAAAACAATCTGGGCCTAATTACAATGGTGATTGAACCGCAACCAACTGCACGTCGGTTGCAGTCCAAACGCCATCTACTGCTGCGGTCCGAGCGACACATTACAATGTGTGCGGGAGGAGGCAGCAGTCGGAGGGATTGAGCAACGCTTTCCAATGGGCTCATGGAGCCCCTTGATCGGTCAGAACTCCTCATAATCCCTTAAGGACAGCGTTTCTGCTGTCGGGATTATGATGTTGGTTTCCAACAGCCAATCTATGTCAGCCTTTCCGACACTGAAAGGCTGTCGGAAAGTGACATTGGGCCCCCATCCCTCCACAGCCTCAGCTATGAGGCCTGTGGGGCACCCATTGTGCCCCCCCTAAACACCCCTGCACTGTGTGGCAGGCACCATGATGTGCCTGCCACACCGTGCAGGGATGCTTGAAAACATCAATTTTTCTACGCGAGCTTATGCTGTGGGAGTTTTCCGCTCTCCGCACAAGCTTCTATAGGAAAATGGATGTTTCCGACAGCACTGTGTGTGGTCGCATCCAAATAATGCAGTCTGAACAGCCTACTTAAATTTGGTCGGTCCCCAATTTGTAACGGATGTCCACCCGACATCATAATCAGGCCCTATATTTATATCAAACAACATTTCTGCATGCAATATTTTGACATACAGCCATGTTAGAATATACATAGGGTATTCTCTTTGTGTAAATGGCTGAAGTATAACTGATGTCAACTGATTTATTTTATAGGAGGGCTCTCTTACAGACACAATGTGATCCATTTTAGTGACTTCTACCTGTAGACCAAGCATATTATATTATAAAAATATTTTAATTAGTTACAGGGATTGTGGCATACCCTTTTCGTACATCAAGTAAAGGCTCTTATCACATGACGCTTTATTGCCTCTTCCAGAGGTAGGTGTACCATTTTGTGTTCAGTAATAGCAACACTAGGCCTTTGTTCTGAGGTCCCTACTCTGTGGAAGAGCCACCAGTATTTCTGCACCAGCTCAAATCTCAAGGCTGACGCTTTAAATATCAACTTAATATCTGGTTCACAAAGATACCTTTTAGCCGCAGACATTCAGTCACTCAGAATTTGTGCAGTACTTTATATTTTAAAGAAATTCAATCAAGTTCAAGTGCATCTTCCTTCAAGTGAAGTTGCTATTGAACAATCCATAATGTACATAATCCCTATTTGTTTTTTTAGGGAGTTTTATATAGCACAAACTCAACCCAAAGGTATCAGAGCACTTTACATGAGCCCCCATTAAGGTACAGATGGACACATTCATTTTGTGAGGCATGGGGAGATTAAGTGATTTGCCCAGAATCACAGGATATTGAGCATCCCTGCTGAGGCTCAAATCCAATTCACCAGCTCTGAGGTCAACCACTCTAGTCGTTAGGCCACATTCTCTCCCCATGATTCCATGATTCTGTGGTGATGTCCCTCATCCAGAAATACAACCAGAAAATGTGTGATTCTTTTTCAGAACAAAATATTTTGTTTCTGTGAAAAAAAAACCTCATGAATAAATATGATGAGTCATAAACATTGTCAGAGATGGTCCAACCCAACACAGGACCAGTTCTCGCCCATGTGATTTTATCAGGGCATAATGATGTTCATTCATCAATTTTAGGCAATACAGAAATAGACTAAAACAATAATATTATCTGATCTCAAGCTAGGTCAAACACCTCCCCCCATCATGATGCATTCAGGAGCCACATATTGTCAATCTAAATAATGTCAGCCATGGGTCCTACTCTTTCTGGAATTATTTCAGACAACCTCAGCTATCATAGCCCACCCTTTCTGCCAACATGCACCAATCCATATCCAAGTGCAATTCCTCAGTCCCCAAATAGAAGCACTGGCCCATTGTAGGGCAATAACATGTAGAGCCACTGTGAGACCCATGTTACAAAAGATTAGACTGTACTTTAAAAAAAAGTGCCCCACCCCATTCTTATAGCAGTAGTGCCTTTCCAGAAATTTCAATTGGGGTCCAAAAGATCAGAGTGGCCGTGCTTCACCGTCATCCAGAGCTTTAAAATCAATGGACAGAGCTGTACAGAACATGTGCATTTCTTTTAAGGAATCTCCCCAGTCTTTCAGAACTTCCTACTGGAGCTTCAACTGTCTTGCAAAAGTGACCGTAGGACTGGGGAAAGGGCCAGGGAGCACTTTTTTTAAAATTTAGGTGAGAGCAATAGCCATTACTTTGGCAACAGTCTTTGCTAAGGTTCTGTTTCTTGTCAACTTCATATTGGCCTGTTAAAACCAGCTTGTTCCATTGAGCTCAACACAAGGAGTTTGTGTAGGAGAGTAGGGTCTGCTTCCTATGGTTACCCCCACTTTCTGCTATGATTCCCTACTTTGTTTACTTTAGTGTGGCTGTGGACCTGCTAATCAGGCGCAAAGCCCAGCTGTTCTCTCTCTAAATTGATACCATGTACTTTAGGTACATACCAGATTGGTTACTGGGTCACCCTTGTGAGCCCCTGTATAGTGTACCATAGGTACCCAGGCCATAGGTGCACCCTAGGCCTACCAGGGGCTGCAACATGTATTGTGCCACCCCTGGTTTGCCTTCCAAACTGACACCACAGGTCTGTTCACACAGCCTGGGTAAGGTGGTGTAATCACCCCTTACTTAGATATAGTATACCTAAATCTATATATACATATAGACACATATACACCTATAAGTCACTCCTATAGCAGGCCTAGAGAATCTTGGAGGCAGAGTGCTTGATTTTATGTGAGAGGGTGCCCTAGCATGAGCTGAGCCCCTCTGCAGCTTTCAGAACCATCTCCTTATAGCTGTTCTATGATATAGCCATACCATATACTCTTAAGTGCATTATAATCCTCGCGGTTAATGCTAACTTTGGTTTGGCTTTATCAAAACATATAGTGTAAGGTGTCAAACACTTTGGAATACTACCCCCTGCCAGTCCTGGTGGCGGGGGTAGCCTTCCACCCTTCTAGAGGAAGAAGACATGTAGTTACTGGTTTACCCGGTTAAAGTTAAACAGAGCCTCAGCATCACAAAATGGATGCTGCTGCCACAGACACGAGTCTGCCCTCCTGCTGCTGGTAAAAACTCTGGCAGGGGAGTCCTGGACAATAGGTTTCCTGGCTAGGGAGATTATGGCACCTCCCCAGACAGGCTCTTTGTGTATTGGGGCAGGGAGGGTTGCATTCAGTGAATGTTTTCCAGACACTGCCTGGGCACACTAGGTGCTCCATGCATTTCCCTGTTCAAACCGGTTGCAGGGGCGCTCAGCCCCAGCTCTGGTGCGAAACTGGACAAAGGGGAAGGGGTGTAACCACCCCCACTCTAGGTCCACCCATGGGAGCGACCTGAAAGTTAGTCCAACCCCTAAACTTAGTATAAGTATCGGAACCCAGTCCGTAGGACTTTAGATTACCCTGGATGAAACTCTGAAACATATATCCTGGACCTTCGACATTCCATTTCGACTGGAAGATGGAAAACATCTCCCTTGTGGTCAAGGAGTGACCACCCTGTTTAAACAGGCACCAAAAGCATATTTGCGTGTTTGCATTTTCGAGGTTCCCGCTGGATCCCGAAAAATCTATGACACAAGACATGGACTTCCAGACATCCCTGATTCCCACCTTTGCTCACAGCAAAGCTGAGACCCGTGGCAGACACGAGAGATGTGGGGCCGGAACTCCTGGATATCCTGCATTTTGCTACCTGCATTGACTTCCCGAGGTATCTCGAAATTGTGCATTGCTCTGCTTGAAGCCCCAGACCCGAGCACCTTTTGCACTGAAGCTCAGAGCTCCACACTTGACGAGTGCCCCGTGGGCTTGCTTTGTGCGTTTCTGCTTGATGCGTCTTTGCAGTTCCTAGTCCATTGGCTAGTGATCCCCAAGAAGACATTCCTTTATTACAACTTGCTTTCCTAGTTGCTCAAGGCTTGCTCTAATTTCCCTGCAGAGGAGAAGTTCCACAGACCTTGCTGGTCTGCACAGAAGCCCATCTCAATGTCCTGCGTGGGTTGCGTTTACCAAGGCTTGTTGGGTCCAATCTGGATACCGACACCGCAGTCAACTAGATCCTTTGTGGGACAGCTCGAATCCAGCTCCTGGTTGTCATTGACACCTCTTGGTCCTTGTGGCTGAAGAGACAAACTTCCCCTTTTCACCTGAAATCACCTGGCATCTGGTGGCATCTTTCTATCGCCGCCCTGGTCACTGGCAAGCGGCCCAGACTCTGTCCCTTCTGCTTTCAGGTTCTACAGATCTTCGATCCACCCTTGGATCCACCCGGACACTTTTCCTCTGGTCGCCTGCAGCACTTCTTTGCAGATCTCCATTGTAATCGACGACGAAACCCGACACCAAAAGAGACCTATGCACCCGGCTTCCCTGGGTGAGGTAACACGAGTACTCTGGTAGTCTCGAGGGTATTGGCCCTCCTAGTGTCTAAGTCTAAAAGGGTTCCATTGTAGTTCATTTAGAAGTGTCCTTAAATTATAAATTTGTAACTTGTTTGTTTCCCATAGAAAGTCAATGGTAACCTGTGGCTGTGTTTAGACACTGCACGCGTCTCCTGTGGGCCTCCTACATCCCAACCTTTGATTGTTTAGAGTAGCCCCAGCAATTCCACTGGCCCCAGGCCTGCTTTCAAATTCGCACGTGGTTCTTTTTTTTTTTTATAAAGTTTTTATTGAAGTAATTTGCAACCTCTTAAATCAGATACAAAAAATATAAATCTCACAGATGTTCTATTGACATTATCATTCTTTCCAATATAAGGCATATTATACAGAAAGTTACTCAAAATACAATCCCCAAATTTTTTCAAACTTTTTTATCCCCCCAATCCGTTTTGCATACATTTGTTCACTTTTCCTGACCCTTTTCATTTTATCAAACCACTCCTGAAACACCAGAACCTGTGATGAACGCCAGTTCTGCAATAACAATGATCTAGCAACTGCCATTACAATATAAACCAATTTTGCCAAATAATCTGAAAGTTTACAATCAGGATCAAAACCAAACAGTAATAATTTTACGTTGCAAGAAATCGGAATCACATAGTAAGTTTTAAGAAAAGCAAAAATTTCATCCCAGAATGACTTAATTTTCGGACAGTATGCCATAATGTGAGACCAATTGGCTGGATCGCATTGAAAACATCTAAAACAGTTAGCGGACATATTGTCATACATTTTGGCGATAACTGCAGGAGTGCAGTACAAAAGCCATTTGCTAAAGAACAACATTCTACGCCAATTGGCACCACGCAATGTTCCAAAGTTAAAATTATTAATAGTTTTCCATATATCGATAGGTGATACTAAATTTTCCTGTACATGCCATTTTCGTATAACTTTAAAGCTCAACTCTCCCTCCCTACTGCGTACCAAACAATGTTTCCATTCCCCGGGTTTCTTTATTGAGACGTTCACAAAGAGGTCATCTGCCAAGCGGGAAGGGATACTAATATGACTAGGGTCTAATTGCGCCAGAGTTTTATAGATCACTTTATAGGACCCGATTAACAGAAAGTTGCCAGGAATTAAACGAGTCATTACGTCAACAGCTAACCAGGACCCATTCCCCATGAAATCTGCTAGCGTTTTAAACCCAGCGCGCCCCCAGTTTACAATAATTATGGATTCAATTTTGATCCCTAAAAAAGCAAAAGCACCAAATCGGGGAGTTGTTAAATTGAAGAGCGGGAGGGAGTATCTCTTAAGCATGGCATCACGGTGTTTGAAACACCAATTCAGGGTCTTATATCTAACAAATTTAGGTGATTTGGGCACAAGAAGGGGGGATGGAATCTGAATCTCTAGACAAATTAACTCAAAGAAAAAATTTATAAATAAGCCCACACCTGGAATTGCATTTTTAAATCTGTCTAAATACTGCGCAAAGTATGCATTATAATAATCTTTTAAATTTGGTAATGAAAGGCCTCCATGTTCTGTTTCTTCGTATAAAGTCCCTATGGCGATTCTTATACCACTATTTTAGTATATGGTTTGTGAGGCCCCTAGGGCAAAACGTATACTGTGCAACTTATCGTATGCTAATTAAGTAACTTGTATTGCACTTTTACCTCTGACCTCATAAAGAGTGCAGAGGGGTTGTGTTTAGAATAAATACATATATATATTTGATATATGCCTTGTGTGGTGTGCTTTCATTTGGTACTCAAGGGATTAGGGGCCCGATGTAGGTAAATCTGATTTACCGACTCTAGAATACGGAATTTTACCGATTCGGTATTCTAGATTCGGTAAAACAGATGTAGGAAAAAATTTGGTCATTTTTACCGAATCTGTATGATTCGGTAATTACCGAATTGGAATTTACCGATTCGATAATTGCCATTGATTCCTATGGGCTTTGAATCCCATAGGAATCAATGTCAATTACCGAATCGGTAAATACCGATTCGGTAAAATTACCGAATTGTCAAGGGGCACAGGGTGTCACTTTGACACCCTATTGCACCCCTGATTCTGGCTTGTGTGCCATGTGACACACATACATGTCACACAGGTGCACAGGTGTACATGCACAGATGTGCATGTACACAGGAATTCGTTATTTACCATGACATAGTATGTTGTGGTAAATAACGAATTCTCAAGGGCCTGTTGCACTATTATAAGTGCCACCTACATCTAGATTTACCGATTCGGTAAATTTACAGAATCGTTAACATTTGGGCCCCCTACATGTCACAAACCAAATACCGGTCGATAACGGCCGAAATCGGCCGTTACCAACCGGTATTTGGTGACCTACATCTGGCCCTATAATTGGTAAAACAACTCGCTTAATTCGTTCTCTGAAGTCTTAGCCTGAAGACTGCTCGCCATTGCTACCCCTAGGATAGCTTTCTATAAGGTTGACTTTACAACCACCATCAATAAGGGTCAATTAGACTGGTGCAAGGTGCCCACTAGAACTAGTGGACATCATATGCCAGGCTAACTTCTCACAGTTTGTCCCTGTTCTATTTAACGTTTTTTTATCTCAGCCGACACACCTGTGCTTGGGAGAGAAGTGGCATTGAGAACTGCAGGGTACGAAAAGGCAGCTGCTAAGAGGTCTATACTGCTATGTTGAAGCTACAGACATACCTGGGACTCACCTTCTGAGGGCATCCATACCTTATTGTATGACAACACGCTGCATATTCATGCAAACTTGCAAGAAAGTGCTATTCAAAAACCTTTGCAGTAACATGGGGCCATATGTGCATAGCATTTGTGGCTCTGTAATCAGAAGCAAACTTATTTCTGGTCACAAATACGCAGCTTTCGGATGTACGAACCCATTCGCAGACAAATTTATTGGGATGCAAATGAATAGTGAATCTGTATTTTTTTTACATGAAATAGCGAATTGCTAATAAGGTAGTGGTAATTGTGAGTTGCTGTCCATATGTTCATCCCAGGCACTAACAGCAAATAGTAGTAAAAACCTAATTCTGCACATGGAATTTACTATAATTTCAAACCTGATGGTAACACTGTGCAAACTATGAAAGCAGCCCCAGAATGCATATGCGGCTATGACAATGACGCCTCTGTTTGTGATGGCAAGAAGAATGCGGATTATGTCTGGTTTTCAGAGAAGCAGGAGAAGACAGGAGAGGTTAAGCAGCCCTGTTAACATAGAGCTCACATGGGCATATTACCAAGGGCCTTATCGCCGCTTTAGCGGGAATTTTTCCCGCTAAAGCGGCGATAATTTAATCGCCTTATTACCTAGCTGTCGCTAACACCAGTTAGCGACAGCAAGTAGGAGATTGCGAGCTTCTGGGGGCCCACTTTGCAGGTCAGCGATATATATCGCTAATGACATGCAAAGTGGGCGTGCCAAGATGTTAGCGACTGGAAACAGTCGCTAACATCGCTAACTCCTATTACCAACTTTTGGAAATAATCACGCTAAGCGCGATTATCTCCTAAAGCTAACGCCTGCCCAGAGCAGTTCTTAGCCATGTTATCCAATGGTAGGTGGATAACATGGCTACACATAAAGTGCACGACTCTGTAAACCTTGTCTAGTCTGAACCAGCCTATGTAAATCATTGAGAATTTGGGTCCTACTCTAAAGAATTTAAAATGCAGTAGCAAAATGCCACTTTCACATATGGGAATGAACCACTCCAGAGCTCTAGGGGCATATGTTTAAGCCCCTATCGCCATGGGAACTTCACTTTTTTCTACGTTCGTGTGGCAATAAGAGCTTCACAGTATTTACATGGCACAGATTAGCCACTTAACGTGGCTTAACGCTGCCTTGTAAATAAGACCCCCTTTCACGCTATGCTTACCATGAACGGGGAGGGCAATGGGTATTGCAGAGGGTGTTCCACCGCAATGCCCATTGATTCTGACACTGTCTCCTATTTAAAAGGGAGGCGTAAATAGGAGGCAGCAGGGGTGCTGGATTCAATTTAAATTTGTGAAATAAACGTACCTTCTGTGCTGCACCGCAGCCACCTCTCCTCCATCCTCTTCAGGTATGCTACAGCACCGAAAGCACTCAGGCTTCTGGGTTCTCCCAGCCAATCACAATGCTGAAGGAGCAGCATCGTGATTGGTCAGAGTGTCCTGTTTGGATGGTCAGGCAGTGCCTTGGAGGCTGGGTATGTTCTCCACCGGGCTGTGCAACACAGCCTAATGTAGAACATGCCAAGTGGGCATGTCAGTTTGGCTGGCCCTAGAGGGCCGGCCAAACTGTCATGTGCACTTAGAGGAGTACAAACTACTCTTCCCCAGCTCTGGCGTCACAGAGCCAACCCAGCCCGACTGAGGCATTGAAAAAGAAAATGAGAACTTCCTGTTATTATCATTTTCTATTTTCTTTTTTACACTTCTGAAATAGTAGTGGGGTGAACCTTCGCCGCCTTGACGGAGGAGCCGCCACTGCTACAGTTGCTTGGGTGGGGGGCAGTGAGCCTTATGTTTCAACAGCTGTAAGTGATCACCTTGCATTCTCCCTTTCCAGCATCAGCTGCGAGAGCAGCAGTCAAATAAATGTTTCCCTTTACCTAGATGCTACATTTCTATTGTCCTCTATTGTGAAAGATGTCAGAGTACCTAAATCCTTTTCTTCATGGAAATAGTATAAGGAGGATGAAAATGGAAACTGGTAAATTGGCTAATGTTCTAGCTAGAATAACACCTGCCCACTTTATGTGTGCCTAGTAAACTAAAGCAATCACAAGTATATAATGGATCAGGGTACGGTCACTAGGTAAAGTAAGAGTAAGCATTTTCCATTTGAAGGTACCTCAAAACAAGGCTCCACCAGAGCAAAAACAGGCTTTCCTGAATCTGCATGAGGAAGTCTTAAAAGGGCTGGCAGGAATTTCATGTCAGGAGTCTTAAAGACACCCAGGAGGAAATGAAATACCACAATAGTGACACGAGGCATATAATTAGGGTTTGTTGACCAACTGACCCACCCTCCTAAACGTGCTTACTCAAACTACTGATGAGATCAAAAAGGATATCCTGAACTTTTCCAACTCAACTGAGGGACCAAAGCACACTAGCAATATGCCAGTGGGTAGTGGAGCATATGAGATGGGACACGCAGACAGTGCTCAAGCAGAAGCAGCACAGATAACAGTGTTACAGATGAGCACAGAGATGTGGTGAGCAGCAGTGTAGCAATTGTAAGAAGTAAGAGAGATGTTGACACAACATCTTATTTACGACCAGGGGTATAGCTTAACGGTCACTTTTACCTATGAGTACAACGAATTATTTTGGCTCCATTCCTTATTATAGTGCTAAAAGGCTTGTGTGTCTGGCTATCGCTCGCTGGACTGTGTGACCTATACAAAGGGCGGTTTTAGTATCGAGAGCCTTTTAAAACTACACTGTGGGGAAACGCACGTGTACTACTAAAAAGTCCCGGGCCCAAGTCAACCCCTCTTCCCCGCCCCTTCCAACCTCAATCGATAAAATGTTACAAAGGGCCATAGGTGCCGTCACAACCGAAATTGTAAGCACTGAAAGGCGATTGTCAATTACCCCTGATCTCTCCTTCCCAACAGGAGATTTGCCTACTCCTAACGCCATTCCCACAGTATTGTTACCTATTGGAAATGTCTCCCCGTCCTCCTCACTCCAAGCGAACATCTCGACAATTGTATCTAGAAAGGGGGATGAGGGTGTAGGCACACGTTAGAATGGGAAACGTAAGCAAACGCTTGGGAGGGCAACTAACAGTAAGAAAGCAAAAGGAGGGAACGAGCCAAGTGTGGAATATTCTCCTATGTTAAACCCAGTAACAGAATCCGCTGTTACCACTGGTATAGATACAAAGTATCCACCCTGGGCTCAGACGTTATTGGCCGACCTGCTGACT
The DNA here is from genome assembly GCF_964261635.1 of Lissotriton helveticus. Taxonomy (NCBI): domain Eukaryota; kingdom Metazoa; phylum Chordata; class Amphibia; order Caudata; family Salamandridae; genus Lissotriton; species Lissotriton helveticus. The sequence goes on from NC_136059.1 coordinate 1,197,879,087, forward strand.
CAATTTAGAGCTATCCTAAAGGAAGAAGTTGCCCCTCTAGTCCACCAACTAAACACTTTGACATCCTTGGGGGACTCAAGGCAAACGCAAGTCAGCGCCAATGTAACACAATTCTAACTCCAGGGCTCCTTTAGACAATCAGATGACACTTAGGACTCACGACCCCAATACTCAGTCGACCATTAGCCAAGACACCAGTCGTATCCCACAGCACCATGGTATACTGCGAGTACAAGAGTGGGCAGTGAACACAATGTTGAGGACACCCCGTAGCTTGTGGTTGAGAGTAATGCCACAATCAATACTATGCAGAGTACCCATCAAATCACCAATAGTGTATCGGGCCGAAGCACAAGTAGAGAAGAGTTGAGGAGGGAAGAGTACCAGGTGGGTAGGTTGGAAGCAGCTGCCCAGCCAACCATAAACCTTCCACCAGCATCATCACCCTGTGTAATCATCTTGACAGGGGTCCCACTACTTAATAATACCCACGGGGAGTCACAATTAGAACTGAGGAACAACAGTTTGTTTTGGCTAGGAAAGCATAGGCAGTTCCCCTATGAAAGGGCTGGGGAAATTTTGATGGTGCGGAGAGTTGATTGGGTGGGACCTAGTAAAAAAACAATTCATGGTGATTGTGTGGTTATTAACTTTAAAAAATCCCCAGACTGTATGCAGGCTTTTAAATCATAAAACCAGCCCCACAGAGCCCCATGCAGAGGTGAGAGCGCACTCGCTTGACCATTTCTACTCCCACTGTTTTAACCCTGCTAGGGTAAATGTAACCTGCCTGTAAACAACCGATATTGGGCTCTGGAAGACGTGGATTGACTATCAGGGATAATGAGATTGGGCTATCCAAAGAGTACTCCGACGCCCCCGAGAGGATGAGTGGAGCCAGATCACGGGGGTACAATCCAGCCCTCCCATTCAGAGCCAGGTATAGAAACACGGGCTCGGGTTCTAGTCACCATGCAGGGGTTTAAGGGCCCTGTGGGTCCATGTCATTTTTCGGGGTCCATATCCCTCAATGCTCCTCCTAATAACATTGCACAGGGGGTAAATCCCCCATCCATAATCGCACCCTGTACTGATCCCCGGGAGAAATCCTATGCACAGGTAGCAAGTTGAAGATCCTCTCCTGGAACGTGGCTGGCATCAAGGGTAAACTCTCCTGCCCTGAATGGGGACTTTTCGTGGACCAGTATGACATCTGTATGTTCCAGGAAACATGGGCAAGGGACGAGTGAACAAGGGTGGGATTTGCGACATTTAATATTCCAGCTGTTACTAGAGAGAGTGGCAGACCGTCTGGGGGGGTTATCTATCTGGGTCGGCTCACATGTGGGCTGTCTAGCTAGTCCCCTGTTCACTTCCTCTAATGATATCCAATGTGTAATGCTTAGTTTTCCTACTACGTTGAAGTTTGTCCTTATAAATTTCTATTCCCGACCTGTAAGCTTGAGCAAGGAGTCACCAACTCTTGATATATTAAACTCCTTTATTCCCACCGTGCCGCCTAATACGAGGTTGATCGTCGGGGGCGATTTTAATTGTCAATTTGAGCCCCTTCCTGGCATCCACGATCTAATCTCCAATGAGGAGGACTCCCAGTGGGCTATTCCGGACCCACAAATCCAACCGATTAAGTCGTGGTCCCCCCTGGTACTTCAAATAACTGCTATACTCCTAAACCACTCGCTGAGAGCGTGTAATGGACGCACAACCTCTGATAGGCCAGGTAAATTGCTCACTTTGCCACTGGATTCAAGCAAGCCGGGCTGAAGACGGCTGGAATGCCAGAAACTGGTCCTCGGAAGCTTGTTTCCGGTCCAGGGAAGACATGGCTTGGCAGTTCGGGCTGGACTGTTCCCATGAGGCACAGGGTCAGACTGATTTGCATATAGCCATGTCTGAACTGGGGTGGCAGAGTGGGCTAAAGAACAGTGATGGATTAAACCCAGATCTTTTGACTGGGTGTGAGTGTTTGATTGATTCAGATGCTCCGTCCATCACCACCCCCTTTTGTACAGGTAAATTAACATTCAATAGAATTGCCCAAGCCTCTCTTTTGGATTATATCTTAGTGGAGACTAGAACTTGGCATAGGGTCCTAGACTTTGCCGTCTTACCATGGCTTGATAGTGCACTGGTATTGAAGGTGCCGGATTCAGGCATTACCCCGTTAGTAATCCCCCTTGGAGAACAGGCCATCACTTACTAACAACAGAAGAAGAATTAAGCGGGGGTAATAAAACAAACACCTGAGAAGCTGGGTGCTCTGTATGAAGTAGTAATACCAGTTCTGCAAGAACTTAGCAGCATTACTGCTGATTGGGATAACCTAGCCTCTATCAACCAAGTTGGAAAACTCCATAAGAGTTTGTCAACTAAATTAGCTGACATATTTTACCCGATAGTGTGCCCCAAAAAAACAAAAACTGCAACCCAGTCGTAGTTTAATGATAAATGATAAAACAGGCATTGAGAGGGGCCATTAAAGCAAAAAATAAGCTTTTAACAAAAACTAGGAGGGCTCTATACAAAGAGGCTGTTTGCCAAGCAAAGCAGTCCTGGGAAGCGAACAAATGGGAGGACATTAAAACCGCCCTACTGAACCGGGACATGAAGGAATTCTGGGCCATAGTTAGAACAGGTAGTAGGGAAGGTATCTTAGCCATTGAACTGAATATCCAAGCAGAAAAGTGGGTCGACCACTTCCAGGCGCTATACACAATGGAAACCGACCCTGGTACGCATATCGGCAGTCACACCGCTACTCAAGGGTACCTGGGTGCAGACACCGGCCTGTTAGTGGAGGTATCCACTGCCCCACCTAGGTATCCTGATGAGGTGCCTGTTACCCTCCTCGAGGTTACCAAAGCCCCTACCAAGCCGGGTTGAGGAAGAACACGCCCCCGGTTGACCAAATATTCAGGCTCCAAATCATACTTTGGAAAACTGTGTCAATGGAGGGTGGCAGCCTCTATTTAATTTTCGTAGACCTGAAAACGGCCTTTGAGCTAGTGCCCACAGTCAAACTATGGGGGTATTAAGAGAACTGGGGATTCCATTTTACCTGCTAAGCATGCCTATTACGCTGCATGATGCCAACTATGCCCGAGTAAGATGTGGCAAAGGGGGAGAACTAACTTCAAGACTCCCAGTTGGCAGAGGAGTGAGTCAGGGCTGTGTGCTCGCACCGATCCTGTTTGCCTCTTTGTCAACGCACTTATTGCTCAACTTACAGAGGTTAAGGACAATGATGCCCCCAAGTTAGCAAACTCAAAGTTTACCGCATTGATGTTTGCTGATAACACCCTCTTGATGTCCAAGTACCCGATGGGAATCCAGAGGATACAGGACAGTTTTGTCATCTTTTGTAATAACAGGGGGCTGGAGATTAATACCATGAAAACCAAGTTTATGGTTGTTAATCCAGCCAAGAAAACATGCCCAAATCCCCACTTAAATGGCATAGCACTGGAAAGGGTTCCTGTATTTGACTATTTGGGTGTCACCCTTACTGAAAACATGGACTGGGGGGCACAAATAGCCAAAGTAAAACTTAAACTAGCAAGACTTCTGGTGGGTTTGCTAAACTGCTGAGGGAATCCACCTATAAACCTACCGTGCCTATTATTTAAATATATAGGGCACAAGCAAGGGGAGACACAATGTATGGGGCTGAACTCTGGGGACATTGTTCTTGTAGCCGTTTAAGCAAAGTTGAGAAAAAAAATGTAAGACAAATTCTGGGCCTTCCGCCCAGTACCCCGCTAACCCCCTTGTGGCTAGATCTAGGCATAAGGCCGATTGAAGAAGAGGTTACCTTAAAACCCTCAACTTTCTGGCACAGGATGTGGGTGACCCCGGAACTTGCAGAGTATCAGGCAGAAACTAAAGAGCTATTAGGTCTTCCAGGGCAGAAAAAAAAATTGCTTGGTTTCCACATATAAGGGAAGAGTGCACAAGGATAGGTAAACCAACCATCTGGCGTAATCCTGAAGAATCCTGTTGTACATTTTCACGAGCTGAACTAGTGAGAACTTATCTGAAACTAGGTGTCCTGCCAGCAGAATTTCTCACAGTAAAAGATGAGTACAAATTAGAACCCTTTTTGGATGATATTCTACCATTCTCAGCAAGAAAAGTATACCTCCAGTTCAGATTTAGTACCCTTCCTTTGCGGGCCTTCACTTCCAAACAGTCTGGATCAGCCCATCGTGGGTGCCCAGCCTGTAACCACCAGGAGGAGTCAGAGTTGCATGTTTTATTTTTTTGCCCTGGGTATAAAGCGGCAAGGCTGTATTGGCTTATACAGTTGTGTAGGAACTTGGGGTTTGTGCATTGCCAGGTGGCATTTAGAGTTCTGAAGCACAACACCTCTAAGCCCATTGTCTTTGCTGTCTCTAGGTTCTTAGATGCAATGTGGCGCAGGCGTTGGGCTTTCTTAGAAAAAGAAAAAATATATATATAATAACAACTACTCAAGCTGCTAGAGCATAGATTGTTCTATTGTTACAATAATGGAGAGAGTAAAAACGTCTTTTATTTGTTTTAAACTTTTAACTATGAGATGGTCATTTTTTTAATCGACATATTTTATGTATAACCTCTCCAGGTATATTTTTAATTGTACAGATTCTATCAAAATGGCTGTGTACTGGTTGATCCTTCCAATTCATTTACTTGCTACTGTATCAATGCCTGTGCTTTTTTCTGTCATTATTGCACTTGCACTTTTTCTGAAGCAAATGGCTCACTTTCTGGCCCGTGCAACCAAATTTCTCCTGCTCCCACAGATGTTGCAATTTGATTTCCACATTCCCGTTCGGTGTGTTTTAATCATACAGTGTCATGTTTTTGATTGTAATGTACACATACCTTAATGGTCTTACAGACCGAAGTAAAGGTTTTTGAACTGAACTGAAAACTGAAAAGTAGACAAAAAATTCCAAATTCAGCAAAGTGTCATGTCTGTAGATCGCTCTAGGTTTTCCCATAAACTAATCATTAACACAAAAAAAATAATGAAAATAAATGGGAACTAATAGTAAACGGTGACAAAGTTTTTGTCTATAATTTGTTTTGCTCAGATGTCTGATTTACAAAAGTAATACCGTTACGTCTGCCAGACCCTTCTGGATGCAGTGGTTCAAATCCAGATTTACAAAGAAGTCACGCAATACAGCACAGCAACTAAAGTTTCTGCGCTGCATAAATAGGAGAACACAAAACAGTGCCATATCTATTAAGATGTGGTACTGTTATGCTCTTTCCCTATGGTGGTGCACTTTAATCTGCCATGAGCCAATGCAGACACCCTTGCACCATAGTGCAAGGGTGCTTGCGTTGTGGTTAATATAGCTTTTGTAAAAGAAGGTGTCCCGTCCTGTACAAAACTATGCCTTAAGGAATATTCCTGTTTGAATGTGTGCTGTTGAATGAAGCACACATGCAGAGAGAGAAAAAACAGGAAAATGAAAATATTTCTCCTCAACATGCCTGCCTCAAGGTGGCTCAGGATTTTGACTCAAATCCATGCCTACAAATCTTTGTAGATAGGGATTTGCATCAAAACCCATGGATGGTTGCATGGGAATGCTCATGCAAGATCCATGGAATGCACAATTGACTCAAAGTAATGCAAGGCAGCTCCTTCCATCGCTTTGCATTACTTTTGGGTACAAGTTGACGCAAATTGCAATTTGTATTGGATTGGAAGGCCCAACCTAACACTTTGCACTATGAGTAATGCAAACCCAAAGCAAAGTCTTTGTAAATCTAGGCCATAGTGTTTGCTGGTTGTCCAAACCAGCTGATAATCAGAACCAACAACTTAGCCCCAGCTTATAATGATATTTCTTAGTGTGCTGACTATGTAGCAATTCATATAGTAAAATCTAATGCTAATGAATGAAAATGGTTATGAAGGAAAGATATGCATTTGTGAAACGTTCACAATATCCTTAGTTTGGGAACTTTTAATTTTGACCTTATCCTTACCATCAGGTGATTCACAGGACATTTTGCAAAATTTGTTCTTTCTTGCATGCTGGCTTACATCTGTAAACCAAAAATGGAGAAAATGCCACACTATAACCACAAATGTTCTTCTATTCTGAGTTGCCGTGCTACTTCTAATAAAAACAGTACCCTACATGTGTGGGGTGGGCTTAGCTCATGCGAACAAAAGGAAATGCCATAAAACATGACACTCAGACATCAAATTATAGTCATGCAAAATTAACTTTTTTGGCAAGTAGCTGCAGATTTTAGGCGGGCTCAGCAGCCACAGAAGGAAACCTACCAAACGTATATATTTCTGAAAACTAGATATCCAAGGTGGTTTCACTTGTGTGGCTACCACTATGTTTTCGTACCCAGAAGGCTCTGCTAACCTCAAACTTCGGCTAAAATCACACATTTCCCTCACATTTTATTAGGGAAAAATTATGAAATCTGAGGGTATCCACAAAATTCCTACCGCCCAGCATTTCTAAATTTCTTGTTATATAAACGTTAACCCATTCATGTGGCAGGGTCTAGCGCCTACCACAAGAAAGACTTCAAAACGCGATGTGGAAAATGACCCTTTTTCTGGTAAAGTGGGCACCTGCCGAATTTGTATCCAGGCTCGACCACCACCCAGTAAACCTTTCAAAGCCAGATATTTCTGAAAATCATACAAAAAAGGAATTCTGTTTGATCTGGCTTGCATGAGATCCACTATGTTTTTGTACCCTCAATGCTCTGTAAAATTCAAACTTTCTATAACATCACAAGTTCCAGAACCTGCGGGGATCCAAAATATTTCTACCACCAAGTTTTACCACAATTGATAAAAAGGGTACCTTACTTGTGTGGCTGGGACTGGCACCGTAACAGGAAAATCCCAAATGTTACTTGTGGTAGCTGTGGATTTTTGGAACTGGGATCAGCAACTACTGAGGGAATCCACTAAACACAGACAGTTCAGGAAACTAGACACACAGGGACATCTAGGATGATGTGACTTACGTGGATCTCATGACGTTTTCTTACCCACAGGGCCCTGCATATCTCAAACTCTGGCTAAAAACAATATTTTCACTCCTTTTTATGTGAAGGAATGTTCTGGACCAGTGAGATTCACAGAATTTCATCTGCCTTGAGTTCCCAGACTTCTCCCGATAGAAACAGTCCCCATCTTGTGTGGCTGGACCTAGTGCTGTGATAGGAAAAACCCATAAATGCATATGGTGACATCATATTGTTGCCATGAAAAATTATCCTTATTGGCAATGTTGGTGACTGTGGCATTTGAGCCAGGGTCAGCCACCACCCAGAGCTGAGACAGACTCTTCTGAAAACCAGACACAGAGAAGATTCCAGAGTGGCATGACTTGCTTGGATCCCACTATGTTTTTTTATCCACAATGCTATTCAAACCACAAGTGTTGGCTAAAATCACACATTTTCCTCATATTTCAGTGCAGGAATGTTTTGCAAGCTGCAGGGACCTAAAACATTCCTACCACCCAACGTTCCCGCACTTCTCATGATAATAATGGTAGCTTACTTGTGTGGGCTAGTGCCCTAGAAAGGAACAGGCCAAACTAGGACCCATTAGCAGACCACATTAACTTTATATGGTCACAGTTTTCATTCATCTATGCTGCAGGCACTAGGCCCAAAGCCAACATAGTGTTGCCAACACAGAGTGCAATTTGAAAATTAATTTAGCAAACATTCTGAGAGATGCTGAGGTGTCATTACCCTGGAGTCATCTTCAGACCGGCTGTTGAGAAAATATCTACCGCACACTGTTTATAGGTGAGACTGGCATCAATGTGGGAACCAATTTTCAGATTGTCCATATAAAGCCGTACTTACTGTTCATAGTTTCAGTTAGAGAAGATCATGCGCACACTGCCATTGAAGGTTAGACCACAAAAAATGCATCAGGGGCATTTCTGATCTTTTTCACAATTGAAAGGCTATGAGATGTGCTGCTTCAATCGCCACGGCAATGTGTGAGACATCAGATTAGGATGTTAAATAGTTTTAAAATATCATGTGTATGACATTTGGAATTCACAAGTGTAGGTTAAAACATTTAACTGAATCATTAAACAAATATGTGAAACTCTGTGAACGAGTTCTAATTAATATAACACACCCATCCACTACTCAAGTACAATGATGCACCAGTTGGATTTGGTTCAAGTGGAAGGTTCAATGAGCAAAAGCTATTAAAATGATTTCACGTAAATCAAAACGAAGAAGTCACTATTAATAAATTAATTTGGATAACAGAATACTGATCCCATATCTTACAGGTTGTGAGCTAATGCCACGTCAAGGCATAAACCATTTTACAGTTCGTTCACACATCTTTCCCGTGCCCCACACAAAAACATTCACACCGCTAGCCGTGGGTCCAAACCAAGATATCACTAACATCACAAAATTGTGCCATTCAAGGGCTCATCACATTCATACACCCAGAAGGCTTAAATAACAATCACACTGCCAGCCAACACATATGGTGTAATTCCGTTCAGTAGTTTGGGCTGTAGCTTTGTCCAAAGTTCCTATGGAAATGAACATGGGGAAAACGCATTTTGTGCCCCCCTTTTTTTCTCAGTAATATATATATAGATATAACATGGTGACATGGTGATTGCTGAATAAATCACTGTTGAGAACATTTGGGTCTACTCTTACCTTATTTCGCGTGTAACGAAGTGGTGGGCAAGCTTTCAGCTATATATATATATATATATATATATATATATATATATATATATACATATATATATATATATAGAGAGAGAGAGAGAGATATTGCAATAAATCAGTTGTTCTAATGAGCCCGCTTTTTTTCCTCAATGTCACCAGTGATCAAGAGCTGTAAACAGCTCGAAACGCGTATGGCTATTGAAACGCTTGCGGCTTGCTGACCTTAACGCTACCTGCGGTGCTGTGTGCCTATACCCCACTGTGTGTGGCATCTTCACAAGGACAACCTTAGTTTTGGAGATATATATATATGTATATTAGAAATTCACTGAAAAAACCCATAGGTTTCAGGGGTGTTATAGTTAGCTGGTCATTTCACTCGTACAAAACCATAGAAATTCCTTTGTAATAGTTAGTTCTGCTTACTATAACTCGCTCGCCCGCAATGCACTGCTGATGATGTCACATCTTACATCATTCATGACATGGTCAGTGACATCACTGATGACATTTCAAATTACATCACTGATGACATCATCCAGTGAACGTCGTTTTGTTTGAAAATTAAATATGTATTATATATATACCAATCTGTATTGAAGATTGAGTGGATATATAACTGTCTGGATGGAGGATTTAGTAGCTGTCTGACTGTCTGTTTAAGTGAGTAATTAAAAGTGTCTCACTAAATATATGGGTTAGTAACTAAACTATGTGAATGTGTGCAGCACTGTCTCTGTTGTTGTATAACCTGCTGCATCAGTTGGTCACTAACTGCATGAATGTCTATATTAGTTATTGATTAGGTGGCTGAGTATTTGTATGGGAGACTGAGTGTGTGTGTGGTCGGGGGGTGTAACTCTATGCATAGATGTGTGAGTGGTTGATTGACTAGGTGTATGGGTTTAAGAGTGCATGTGGAAACAGTTGCTTGGGTGACTGATTGTGTTTTTGTGTGTGTTGATGAGTGAATATTTGTCTCAGTGGTACATCTCCAACATAGTACAAAAATAAAAGGCATTGTATGTGAAAGTTGGTGTATATAAATAAGTATACGTAAGAGTCAGTGATTGTGAGAGTAACTGTATGGATGAGTGTATGATTGTAATAGTGATTTTTTGACATAGTAACTATGAGTTACTATGTGTATGAATAAATGAGGTGTTGTGTGTATAACTGTGTAGGTGAGTAAATATAAGTGTGATTGATTCTTTTCATGAATGAGTAGGATGAATGCATAACCGACTAGGATGACTGCTGATGTGTCAATGTCTATATAGGTGTATGAGTGTATTTGATAGTGTTCTATTGATCAGTGACTGCATGTATAAGTGATTCTGTGGGTCAATGGGTAGTTGTGTATGTAGACTTAGGAATCAGTGAGTGGGTATGTTGTAACTGGTATTGGTGTGTCAATGGTTTCAAATTTGGTACTCTGTATTTTACAGTGAGTGATCAAATGTTATACTAGTGTGTGATGAGGTGTATCAGATTGTCACATGGATGATGTCATCAGTGATGTCATTTAAGATGTCATCAGTGATGTCACTGACCATGTCATGAATGATGTAATACATGACATCATCAGCAGTGCATTGCTGGTGCGCGAGTTATAGTTAGCAGAACTAACTATAAAGGAGGAATTTCTATGGTTTTGAAATGTCCAGCTAACTATACGCCCCTGAAACCTATTGTTTTTCTGTGAATTTCTAAGGTTTTTTAAATGTTAATTTCTAACTATAACGTCCCTGAAACCTATGGTTTTTTCAATAAATTTCAAAGGTTTTTTAAATGCGGATTTCTAACTATAACCTGTCTGAAACCTATGGTTTTTTCAGTGAATTTCTAAGGTTTTTTCAATGCTAATTTCTAACTATAATGTGCCTGAATCCTATGGTTTTTCAGTGAATTTCTAAGGTTTTTTAAATGCTAATTTCTAACTATAACATCCCTGAAACCTATGTTTTTTCAGTGAACTTCAAAGGTTTTTAAATGCTAATTTCTAACTATAACGTGTCTGAAACCTATGTTTTTCTTTAGTGCATTTCAAAGGTTTTGTAAATGCTAGTTTCTAACTATGCCTACAGAGGTAGGGCATGTGATGAAAGAAGAAACAATGCACAGAAAGAAGCAAAAGAAATGCAGAAAGAAGCAACAGAAGTCCACAAAGGCGAAGAAAAGTGCAGGAAGAAGCAAGACATGTGCAGAAAGAACCAACAGAGGAGCAGAAAGAGGCCTTGTTGCAAAATCATCCTGTGCCCACAACGTTTTCAGACGGGTACTGGTGGTAACTGACTCTGACTAACCAGGCCTAGAGCCAGTGCTATGCTAAAAGACACTTAGAATATAGTGAAAACACCTATATACACTAGGGAACACTATGAGTTGGGGTAACCCTGTGATTTGCATGACCTCCTCTGTAAGGCCCTAGTACATAATGGGGCAGGGGGATTAAACCTACCTCTAAGTCAGAAGTACAGAAGTATGCTACTTTACTAGTAGTCGTGTTTGCAGAGTGGTGGAGAAAGGGTGCTGTGTGTCCAACCAACGCTCAGGAATTCCAATGTATAGGACTTACACATATATATATATATATATATATATATATATATATATATATATATATATATATATATATATATATATATATATATGAACCAAACAACCAACTCCCACAGAAACTCCATGGAAAGCAGGCACGGATTCGGCATTTCTTTATTGGTGCAGGTCACCCTCAATCCAAGCATAAGGAGAACCCTCAATCCCAAGCATAAGGAGAGACACGTTTCAGCCTTGAAAAGGCCTTTTTCAATCTCATATATTACCTACTGGTGGTCGCCAGTAGGTAGTTATAGTTAGGACCTATTATCCATAGGAATCCATAGGAAACCGCAAAATTCTATTGCCAATAACTTTGCCGTCGATTGATGAATCTTCTTGAAATTTTCCAAACTTTTGCCAGCTCAGTTCCGCTCCTTCCCTGAAAGTTTGGGGGTGATTGGTGAAGCGGGTGTCGAGAAAAAAGGGGGGTCCCAAAACGCATTTTCCCCATGCAATTTCTCATAGGACGTTTAGCCACGGCTACAGCTTGAACGGCTGAACGGAATTACACCAAATTTGGCAGAGAGGTAGTCCTCAGTTCCGACTTGTGCCTTTGGCCTATCTCTGGTGTCAATCTGTTCTGTGTTTTTTGAGAAAATTGTGGTTAAAGTCATTTATATATCTATGGACGTGGAGGATCCGTGGATTGTGCGAGGATTGGCCTCGTAGGATAAGTGCACCTTTCCGATCACACGCTGAATTCTAATTGGCTGTCAAGCGGTTGTAAACATTCGAAACCAGGAACTGTTGGCAGCCATTTTGTGCCTTGGTAGAAGCGAGGGTGAAGAAGTCTGTGAAATATGTTGGCAAAACGAGAACAGGGGCAGGTTAGACACACCCTGACCCCTAGGCCTGCTCAGGGGGTGACATAGGGACCCGTAGGGCAAAAAAAGTAAGACATTTTTTTTTTACAAAAAATGTTGTGAGATGCGCATAGGATCCGAGCATTTGGTCGCTGAAAAAAATGAAGAATGTATTTTTGAGATATATATCAAGCCTATGTGTATAGATGTTGGGTGGTTCTACAAAGAGCCCTTGTGTTTATTGAGAGATTTTAGTAATTACAAGTAAGGACCGATGCAGAGTCCAAAGTTCATGAGGAAGACTCGGTTTCCTTCATCTGTAAAATGTACACTATCTCTTTAATAGATGCCATGCATATTGAAACACAGATTGTTGTGGTACATGGACAATATTCTATAGTCTCGTAGAAAAGTAGAAAGAATTATTCACATGTTTATTCACTTATCTGCGCAGATCAGGTGTTTCAGTCTTCCCCTATTTCGACGACTGGTTGTTGAAGGGTGGCTCGCCCCAGACAGTCATCTCCCACCTCCAGACTACAGTCGACCTCTTGCACCTGCTGGGGTTGTCCATCAACGTGCCAAAGTCGCACCTGTGCCCCTCTCAGAAGCTCCTCTTCATCGGAGCGGTTCCGGACTCGGCGCAGTTTCGGGTTTTTCACTCCAAACAGCGGGTTCGGGATATTTAGGCTTTGATTCTGATCTTTCAGCTTTTATCCCGGGTCTCGGTCAGGTTGACGCTGCGGCTCCTGGGGCTGAAGGCCTCCTGCATCATAGTCGTGCATCACGCAAGGTGGCATGTGAATAAATAGAAACATAGGCCACTCAGTTTGCCTGCCGTAATACACACATTAATACACACATTTCAGGGGGAGGTGGTTCCCGGGGCTTGAGGGGGGTCATTGAAGCCCACATACTTGTAATGCTGTAGGGGGGGATGGGCACGAAAGTGGTGCAAGGGGGTTGTGAATCTGGTACACAGTGTTTTGTTTTACTTTGCTCTCCTTTCTGTGATGTAGAAGATCCTGGGTAATTATAAAGGTTTTTGTACAGCCAGTAACTTTTAACCCTACCCCCAAACGGCTTTCTGCCTGTACATAGTAACACTTCATGGAACACTTACGTGAGCACAGAGGTTAAAAGTTCACCACACTATGTTGCTAATGAGTTAGCCTCAGAATTATACTTCAAATTATAAATATCATTTCTATTGATGACTGCTACCCCCACCAAAAGACGTATGTACTTTTTAATGAACTTTTATTAAAACAATATCTGGATCTATAACTAAAAGATAACAATACAATAAATAACTAGAACTATAACTAACAAAATAATATAATAAACAGAATACAATATGGACTCCAAAAGTTAATCTGAAAAACAAAAAAGAAAATTAGTGTTTAAAATTAGATTGATGTGACTAAATGAGGTCAAACATTACAAGTCAAAGTAACACTTGACGATATTTATATTTTTTTTAATGTTTGCAGTGTGCCTGAAACACTTCCACAGGCATTGTACATGCAGACTTTGGTCCACCCTTTTTATCAATTTTTGCAGTTTGAGATATAATGTCCTACCTCTGTTATTCATCTCCTACTTTTTCCTTTCAAATTCTCTTGTAAAGACCTTAACAACAATTAAAGGGAACATTTTCTGCATATTTTTAATAAAGCATTTGACACAATGCATAGTGACACCGTATTTACTGAATGTTTTGAAATTAATTTTCAAAAGTCTTAAAAAAGGTGAATGCAAGAAAAGTTACTTGCCGCATATGCAAGACTGCTTTCAAGAGGAGACCCCAATGAAGAGGACTGGTGTGGAACTGCAAGTATGCGGAAGCACTTGCAGACTAAGAATCCAGTCAACTTTGCAAGGCAAGAGTTAGGGAGATTGAGAGAGGCTCCTCCTGCTTCATGAGGAGGCCCAAGTACCAGTGGAGCAACACCGTCAACCTCTACTGCACAGCCTAATATTCGTCCCCCATTTGGAACCCTTTAAGAAAAAAAGTAAGATTGGGAGCTCTGTATGCCATCCTAATACCTAATCATCCTTTAGTTATACAGAGATCTACCCTGTATCAGACTTATCCGTACAAGTGTGAATTTGAGATTATATGCCACCGAAAACCCCACAAGTACTTATAGCCGTTACTTTTTAACTTTGTCGAGTAGTCGTATTGTGAGTATTTACCTTAAAGTTGTCCATTAGAAATGTGTGAATCTCTCTGGCTTCATACAACTAGTTCATGCCATATTTGAGACATGAACTGGAACAGGAGGATAAACTTTCTTCAATGTTGGTAACTTGCTGCTGACTTATGTAACATTGTGGTAACTGAAAAAAGAGTTAAAAATGTATATGTTGCACATATGTCGAAGCTTAATTTTAATGTTCATAAAAACAATTGTTCTCAATAGGATTGGGGATGAAAAGTAATCATCAGAGGTTATATTTGGACAGCAAAATAGGAAATAGTATTGCATTATACAAATCTTAGGCTGATATAGGTCACTCACTTCATTCACAAACTCCTGGTCTTGATCTGATAGAACCCTTTTTGGACTTCCATGATCTAGAAATTGAGAAATAAACACCAAGGAAAATTGAAAGACATGTCTTCAAATAAAAAAATTCAAAACAACATTTTCACTTTGTATCTCAAGTGCAGGCTGAATTAGATCAATGTGATTAAATGAGGTGAAATATTACATTCAGACATGAGACAGAATTAGGTGAGAGATCAAGTTAGTATGCAGGACAATATTCTTTAGGGCTTATTTACAAGAGTCTTGTGCCAGTTTTGTGTTACTTTTCTCATGTTGAAAGTGGCGCAGAAGTGACGCAAGGGGCTTGTAAATGAGGTATTTTATTTCTAATGCATTTAATCAGGAGGCATTGTATATCTAGGCCGCTCTGCTTACCTTGTGTAAACACTGTGGACAACAGAGTTCACAACTTTAATTCTGCTTTGGTTGGTGACGGTAGAGTGGACAGTAGCATCCATAACTTTAAAAGAGAAAGAGAAATGATGTGTGAGAGAGAGAACATTAGCGCATCATAACAGCAATGGTAAAAATTGTAAACTTAATTTGCAATATTTTTTACATGTTTCCAGGGTTTTACCGATCGAGTACATAGGACAGTCACAACTGTTCAAAACAATTTGTAATGGCATGATAACAAACATAATTTTAAATTCACAAACATAATGGAAATATCTTGCTATTCTATGTTAAAAATTTAAGCTGTGCCTTTTTAAAAGAAAACATTCCACGACAAAAGAAAGTACCACGTAATCCGAAGTTTATGACACCACTAGGGTATTATACATTTTCTATCATGAAGTGATGTCATCAGTGATGTCATTTGAGATGTCATCAGTGATGTCATTAGTGATGTCACTGACCATGTCATGAATGATGTAGTATGTGACATCATCAGCAGTGGATTGCAGGCGTGCAAGTTATAGCTAGTACAACTAACTATAACGGGGGAATTTCAATGGTTTTATACGAGTGAAATGAGTAGCTAACTATAATACCCCTAAAACGTATGTTTTTTCAGTGAATTTCTAAGGTTTTTTAAATGCTAATTCCTAACTATAACTTATCTGAAACCTATGGTTTTTTCGGTGAAAAAAAAAAAAATAATATATAGGCGAATCAACAATTGTATATCATGTTGGTCATGGAGATACATGATCACGCAATTAGGAGATATATCTGCATGCTTTTCAAGAATTGATAGGCTAATTAATGGTGCAGCAAGATACATAGGAATGTAACTATCCTTGTAAATGCATGCTTAACCTTGCACGTTTTCTCTGTACGTATTGTTGACAGTATGCAGTATGATGAAATTAACATATGATGAATTGTGCCATGCTGTTTTTTTTTTAAATTTGCACGAGCACTTTTTTTGACACCATTGTCTCTTAAGAAATGTGTTATTGTAAACCTTACAAGAATAACCTACTGTAAGATGGCCACCAACATGCTTTGGCGGAAAACAGTCCTCTTTCCTTGTTCGGGGAAGGGTGGAGATATAATGGTGTCTTTTACAACACACTGGTTGACACTGATGAAGCCGAAAGGTGAAACGCGTCTGTTGAGGGGGCAGGGGGTCTGCCAATAAATCATTTTTGATAAACACTGACTTGGATTGCCGTCTACTTTCGTAAAATTACGGACGTGTTGAAGCAATATATATATTATATACACACACAGACACACACACAAACGTGAGCGCGCAGGCGCGTATAAATACTCAAAGTGCGGGTCATCCACTGTATATAACATATGTTAGAGTTCAACAACAATAACATGATAGAAACGAAGTGATTAGTCGATATTATTTGTGATATAATAATGAGTACTTTCGGTGTGAAATAATATGAATGACACAATGCATTCAAAAGAAATATCTCCCAAAACCTACAGCTTTGGAAAAAAACGATAAAATCAAGGTCATGTCAATAAAATGACTCATTGAACAGCTGTCACCCCTAAATAGTTATCCTGTAAAAATAACACAAGATAAAAATACAGCAGCATTGGATCTGTATTGGGTTTGTATAGATGAGATAAGTTCCTGACAAATGTAAATGTGATTTTGAAGGTGTTGGCGGTGGTATTAAGGGATTTTTCCCTTCAAATAGACGCTCTGTATACACAACTCGAGGGCCCTGTGTAAGGAAGACTGCGGCCAAAACGCGTAGGCTCTGTTTGGCTCCACGATGCACTCTGACTTGTAAATGTTACAAATAATAAAGGGATTTGAAGGAAGCCTGGACTGTGCTGAGTGCGGCTTGGACAGGTTAAAAACATGGAGGATTGTGGAGTGGTCCTGTTGGGCAGGCAGTCAAAGGAGACACATACACACACACACACGTATATAAACACAAAAAGCGGGTCACCCACCTCAACCCCCTCTAGTCTTTATTTCGCTAATTAACTATTGGACAAAGTTTCAGGAAAGAGAAAGGTGTGAGCTGACGTAATTGCATCATCTATTCTCACCAGGCTACATTTCTGTGATCATATGTGTGTGTGTATTCTTAGTAATTTGCCTCTTTGCACACCCCGGAGTTGACTGTTATGGGATTTGTGGTACAGGGTGCGCTATTTTCTCAAGATAAAACATTTTGGTGAAGTGCAGAAGCTGGGATTACAATGCACGCCTCTTGGTTCCAGGAACAAAACCTCAGCCACGGTCGAGGTAATGTTCCACAGACCTTGGTACACCGCCAGGATGTGCAGACAGGGGACACACGCTGGAGACACACTCCTCCTGTCCCTTGCACCCCCTGCCCTCGGGTTGTGACACAGCTCCCTGCTCTACATTTACAAACGCATCACCTTAGCCTGCACACTCGACACTTCACCCCAACCCTGCACTCTCTTTACATCACTGCAAACCTGCACTCTCTCCAATCATCCCAAACCTGTACTCTCTCCGCACCACTGCAAACTTGCACTCTCTCCGCATCACCCCAAACCTGCACTCTCTACGCATCACCCAAACCTGCACTCTCTCTGCATCACCCCGTATCTGCACTCTCTCTGCATTACCCCAAACCTGCACTCCATCTGCATCACCACAAACCTGCACTCTCTCCGCATCACCGCAACCCTGCACTCTCTGCATCACCCCAACCCTGCACTCTCTCCGCATCACCCCAACCCTGCACTCTACGTATCACCCCAAACCTCCACTCTCTTTGCATCACCCAAACCTGCATTCTCTTTGCATCACCCAAACCTGCACTCTCTTGCATCACCCAAACCATCACTCTTTCCATATCACCCCAAACCTGCACTCACCGTATCACCCCAACACTGCACTCTGCGCATCACCGCAAACCTGCAATCTCTTTGCATCACCGCAAACCTGCACTCTTTTTGCATCACCCAAACCTGCACCCTCTCTGCATCACCCCGAACCTGCATTCTTTTTGCATCAACCAAACCTGCACTCTCTCTGTATCACCCCAGCCCTGCACTCTCTCCGTGTCACCCTTAACCTGCACTCTCTCTGATCACCGCGAACCTGCACTCTCTCCATATCACCCCAACCCTGCACGCTCTCCGTATCACCCTTAACCTGCACTCTCTCCACATCACCCTTAACATGCACTCTCTCCTTATCACCCCAACCCTGCACTCTCCCTGCATCACCCTTAACCTGCACTCTCTCTGCATCGCCCCAACCCTGCACTATGCGCATCACCGCAAACCTGCACTCTCTCCATATCACCCTCAACGTGCACACTCTCCACATCACCCTGAACCTGCACTCCCTCCGCATCTCCCTTAAACTGCACTCTCTCCGCATCACCCCAACCCTGCACTCTACGCACCACCCCGAACACACACTCTCTCTGCGTCACCCCGAACCTGCACTCTCTCCACATTACCCCGAACCTGCACTCTCTCCGCAGACCCTTCAGGACGTGTGTTGCCTCTTGGCCCTGAAAGCTGCGCTCCAAGGTTCACATATATTTAAGGAAAAATATCTAAATGAGACTGCCTGGAAGGCAGTGCCTGCTTGTAAAGTAGTAGCGCTGCGACATATTCATGCATTTTTATGTCTAGAAGAACTACAACCTTTTAGCAGAGAGTGTGGCCTCTGGTGCCTCTCAGCGCTAGTTGTCACCCTCCAGAGCTCCGGGCCTCTCAGCGCTAGTTGCCACCCTCCAGAGCTCCGCCCTCTCAGCGCTAGGTGCCACCCTCCAGGGCTCCGGTCCTCTGTGCCTCTCAGCGCTAGGTGCCACTCTCCAGAGCTCTGGGCCTCTCAGCGCTAGGTGCCACCCTCCAGAGCTCCGGGTCTCCATGCCTCTCCGAGCTAGTTGCCACCCTCCAGACTTTCGGCCCTCTCAGTGCTAGTTGCCACCCTCCAGAGCTCCGGTCTCTCGGTGCTGCCTATGACCCTCCAGAGCTACGGGCCTCTTTGCGCAAGAGGCAGGCCTGCTCTTTCCATGAGGAAGCAGTGCCCACGTCTGCATATCAGGAGTAGGCCATGTTTAAGTCAGGAGTGGGCCACAAAGACTGGTAGTAGAAAAAGCGCAGTGAAACGGACTCTACAAAGTCAAGCACATGGCACCTCTGTTAGCTCACAAAGTTTGAGTTTGGCACACAGTATTATTGCACAGTGTTTTGTAATAGGAAACTAGCAGGTGACGCAGTATGTTGTAATTCTGATGCACTTTCGTATCCACTGGCATTTAAGATGTCATCAGTGATGTCACTGACCATGTCATGAATGATGTAATACATGACATCATCAGCAGTGCATTGCTGGTGCGCGAGTTATAGTTAGCAGAACTAACTATAAAGGAGGAATTTCTATGGTTTTGTACAAGTGAAATGTCCAGCTAACTATACGCCCCTGAAACCTATTGTTTTTCTGTGAATTTCTAAGGTTTTTTAAATGTTAATTTCTAACTGTAACGTCCCTGAAACCTATGGTTTTTTCAATAAATTTCAAAGGTTTTTTAAATGCGGATTTCTAACTATAACCTGTCTGAAACCTATGGTTTTTTCAGTGAATTTCTAAGGTTTTTTCAATGCTAATTTCTTACTATAATGTGCCGGAATCCTATGGTTTTTCAGTGAATTTCTAAGGTTTTTTAAATGCTAATTTTTAACTATAACATCCCTGAAACCTATGTTTTTTCAGTGAACTTCAAAGGTTTTTTAAATGCTAATTTCTAACTATAACGTGTCTGAAACCTATGTTTTTCTTTAGTGCATTTCAAAGGTTTTGTAAATGCTAGTTTCTAACTATGCCTACAGAGGTAGGGCATGTGATGAAAGAAGAAACAATGCACAGAAAGAAGCAAAAGAAATGCAGAAAGAAGCAACAGAAGTCCACAAAGGCGAAGAAAAGTGCAGGAAGAAGCAAGACATGTGCAGAAAGAACCAACAGAGAAGCAGAAAGAGGCCTTGTTACAAAATCATCCTGTGCCCACAACGTTTTCAGACGTGTACTGGTGGTAACTGACTCTGACTAACCAGGCCTAGAGCCAGTGCTATGCTAAAAGACACTTAGAATATAGTGAAAACACCTACATACACTAGGGAACACTATGAGTTGGGGTACCCCTGTGATTTGCATGACCTCCTCTGTAAGGCCCTAGTACATAATGGAGCAGGGGGATTAAACCTACCTCTAATTCAGAAGTGCAGAAGTATGCTACTTTACTAGTAGTCGTGTTTGCAGAGTGGTGGAGAAAGGGTGCTGTGTGTCCAACCAACGCTCAGGAATTCCAATGTATAGGACTTACATATATATATATATATATATATGAACCAAACAACCAACTCCCACAGAAACTCCATGGAAAGCAGGCACGGATTCGGCATTTCCTTATTGGTGCAGGTCACCCTCAATCCAAGCATAAGGAGAACCCTCAATCCCAAGCATAAGGAGAGACACGTTTCAGCCTTGAAAATGCCTTTTTCAATCTCATATATTACCTACTGGTGGTCGCCAGTAGGTAGTTATAGTTAGGACCTATTATCCATAGGAATCCATAGGAAAACCGCAAATTAGCACATCATAACAGCAATGGTAAAAATTGTAAACTTAATTTGCAATATTTTTTACATGTTTCCAGGGTTTTACCGATCGAGTACATAGGACAGTCACAACTGTTCAAAACAATTTGTAATGGCATGATAACAAACATAATTTTAAATTCACAAACATAATGGAAATATCTTGCTATTCTATGTTCAAAATTTAAGCTGTGCCTTTTTAAAAGAAAACATTCAAAGACAAAAGAAAGTACCACGTAATCCGAAGTTTATGACACCACTAGGGTATTATACATTTTCTATCATGAAGTGATGTCATCAGTGATGCCATTTTAGATGTCATCAGTGAGGTCATTAGTGATGTCACTGACCATGTCATGAATGATGTAGTATGTGACATCATCAGCAGTGGATTGCAGGCGTGCAAGTTATAGCTAGTACAACTAACTATAACGGGGGAATTTCAATGGTTTTATACGAGTGAAATGAATAGCTAACTATAATACCCCTAAAACCTATGGTTTTTTCAGTGAATTTCTAAGGTTTTTTAAATGCTAATTCCTAACTATAACTTATCTGAAACCTATGGTTTTTTCAGTGAAAAAAAATAATAATAATATATAGGCGAATCAACAATTGTATATCATGTTGGTCATGGAGATACATGATCACGCAATTAGGAGATATATCTGCATGCTTTTCAAGAATTGATAGGCTAATTAATGGTGCAGCAAGATACATAGGAATGTAACTAGCCTTGTAAATGCTTGCTTAACCTTGCACGTTTTCTCTGTACGTATTGTTGACAGTATGCAGTATGATGAAATTAACATATGATGAATTGTGCCATGCTGGTTTTTTTTAATTTGAACGAGCACTTTTTTTGACACCATTGTCTCTTAAGAAATGTGTTATTGTAAACCTTACAAGATTAACCTACTGTAAGATGGCCACCAACATGCTTTGGCGGAAAACAGTCCTCTTTCCTTGTTCGGGGAAGGGTGGAGATATAATGGTGTCTTTTACAACACACTGGTTGACACTGATGAAGCCGAAAGGTGAAACGCGTCTGTTGAGGGGGCAGGGGGTCTGCCAATAAATCATTTTTGATAAACACTTACTTGGATTGCCGTCTACTTTCGTAAAATTACGGACGTGTTGAAGCAATATATATATTATATACACACACAGACACACACACAAACGTGAGCGCGCAGGCGCGTATAAATACTCAAAGGGCGGGTCATCCACTGTATATAACATATGTTAGAGTTCAACAACAATAACATGATAGAAACAAAGTTATTAGTCGATATTATTTGTGATATAATAATGAGTACTTTCGGTGTGAAATAATATGAATGACACAATGCATTCAAAAGAAATATCTCCCAAAACCTACAGCTTTGGAAAAAAACGATAAAATCAAGGTCATGTCAATAAAATGACTCATTGAACAGCTGTCACCACTAAATAGTTATCCTGTAAAAATAACACAAGATAAAAATACAGCAGCATTGGATCTGTATTGGGTTTGTATAGATGAGATAAGTTCCTGACAAATGTAAATGAGAATTTGAAGGTGTTGGCGGTGGTATTAAGGGATTTTTCCCTTTAAATAGACGCTCTGTATACACGACTCGAGGGCCCTGTGTAAGGAAGACTGCGGCCAAAACGCGTAGGCTCTGTTTGGCTCCACGATGCACTCTGACTTGTAAATGTTACAAATAATAAAGGGATTTGAAGGAAGCCTGGACTGTGCTGAGTGCGGCTTGGACAGGTTAAAAACATGGAGGATTGTGGAGTGGTCCTGTTGGGCAGGCAGTCAAAGGAGACACATACATACACACACGTATATAAACACAAAAAGCGGGTGTCAGGGCTCCACGAATTTCCAATTCTTGTCTCTATGTCGACTTGCACAGGAACAGAAGATGCTTGCTTTCCGACTCCCTCTCTCCAATCAGTCGGAGTCAGATTTAAATCATAACTCCAAGCAATTAGAAAAAGGGAAGGGGAAAAGTGGAGAAAATAACCATAAGAAAAGAAAGGCACAGAAGAGACTGGTCCGGTCCTTCGGTACTTCAGCGAATCCTCCTCTGACTTATCCAGCCAAACTAGGTTCCTGAAAATACTAAAACACATACAAATATCTTTTAGCCTATAAATCTTAACTCTGTTCTAACTGCTTCTATTAGTATTTAACCTACGTACCCATGGAACTGCATTGACCTTTTGCTCTTCTTTCTACTGTGAGGTTTCTTTAACCGGAGTTGCCTTGTGTTCAATCTCACTAAAATGAAATGACTCTGTTAATATTCCACACTAGCTATTCCTTTTGAAAATGTGTTTTCTAGACTATAAACCTACCACGCTATGCAACTCTGTGTCTTTTATTCTTCCTCTTGTATTGTATGTTGGCTTGTGAATACCTCATCTGTAAGACAGTCAATTAATTAATTTCCTGCTCTATCACCTTCCATTATCTGTTATGCTCCTTAATTTCTTTTGACCTACCAGTGCTGTATTCCGCTATTTTATAATGTGTTCTGCACTTGTCTTTCGTCTTCTTTTAGAACTGCTGCTTCCTGCTCGAGTTATTCGCCTCACTAGATTCAGGTAAGCTTTTCTTTCCTTTTACTTCAAGTATTGTCTAAATTGCATTTAAACGAACTATTTACATTTCTCTGTAAACATGTTTATTTTCTAGTTGCTGTGACTTGAAACACCTGCTCCAATAACTTTTTTCTTGTTATCTCTTAATTATAAATGTCACTGGCTTAAGCGTAATACAATTTCTGCCAAATACAGTCTAGATTTTATTATCACTTAGCTCTGTGAATTCGTCCTCCTTAACGTGACGACAGCTTGCTCTGCTCCAGAAGCGGGAACACGTAGTCTTGCCGGAGTCTCTCAGAATGTCTTTTCTCTTTTGCTGCTAGCCTTCTACGTGACAATTTCTGCGAGGAAACTATAATACTAAGTTGCTACTAGGAATATATCTCTCTACCATTCTGGAATTCTGAAAATATAACCTTTCTCAATAACGTTTTCTACTCTGACAGGAATTCTCCCACTGCCTCGGGCAGAATTCTCGGTGAAGTGCGCAGCTCTGATAGAGCGCGCCCCTCACCTGAACTCCGTTCAGGAATGTTCAGAAAACTAGACTGGCAACTTAGGCTGGCAGTTGTCCTGCTCGCCCGCCATCTTGGAATTCCGTGAATTCCACGCCTTGGACCAGGAAAGAGCCACACTCCAGTCCTGTTGCCTCATTTTGAAAGCTCTTGCTGACCGTTCATTAGGAAGGATCCTGACAGTACCCCCCACCAAGGAAGGCCCTCCCGGTCCGGGTTTGGTTGGGTATCGCTGATGGAAAAGTCTTACTAATCTAGGTGCATGTACATCTGACTCTGATTCCCAAGAGCGCTCCTCTGGTCCATAGCCCTTCCAATCCACAGTTTACTCTTCACTCTTTTGGAATCTAAAATGTCCTTAACTTCAAATTCTACACCAGCTTCCAACTGAACAGGTGGTGGAGCACTCTCTCGTCTTAATCCTGGAACCGACTTTTTTAACAAAGAAACATGGAAGACTGGGTGAACTTTGAGTTTTGTAGGTAGCGTCAGTTTATAGGTCACTGGATTGATCTGTGCTTCAATAGGATAAGGACCAATGAATCGAGGCTGGAACTTTCGATTTCCTTTCAAGCGCAAGTTCTTTGTGTTTAACCAAACCTCCTCCCCTATCTCTAGGTGAGGGGAATCCCTTCTCTTCCTATCTGCATATTTCTTATACTTAATCTTTGCCTGTTCTAAATTTTCTGATGCTGTATTATGTACCTGACTCAAATGTGTCACCAAATCCTGAACTGCTGGAACTGGGAGCGAAACATCCAGCATGGTAACATTTGGATGTTTGCCATAATTCAAATAAAACGGGGAGTAACCTGTGGACACATTTGTGGCGTTGTTATGAGCGAACTCAGCAGCCCACAAATAGTCCAACCATTCCCCACCCTGTTTTAAGGTAAATAGCCTCAAATACTGCTCCACCTCCTGGTTCACTCGTTCTGTTTGTCCATCTGTTTCCGGATGGAAACTGGTGGAAAAACGTGTCTCAACTCCAAGTGCCTTCATGAAGGTTCTCCAGAAATGGGACACAAATTGGGTTCCTCGGTCTGATATAATAACCTTAGGAATTCCATGCAACCGCACAACCTGAGCACTGAAATGAGTTGCTAACTGTTTCGCCGTTGGAATCCCTTTCATGGCCACAAAATGTGTCATCTTGGTGTATGCATCGACTATTACTAAAATAGTATTGAAACCTTGACAGGTAGGAAGATCTGTTATCAAGTCTAAGGTGATTGTGTGCCAAGGATAGGGAGGAGTAGGTAAGGGTTGTAAAAGCCCTTTGGGTGCCTGTCGTTCTGACTTCCCCTGCGCACATATCTCACAGGTTTTCACATATCTCTCTATGTCTTTGTTCATTTGTGGCCACCAATAACTTCTTTTCACTAAATCCATCGTTTTCTGCTCTCCCTTGTGTCCTGCCAACAAATGATCGTGACATTCCTTCATGACTTGGTTCTGCAGTGTAGAAGTTGGCAAATACAATGCTCCTGAGTGATAAGGTAGCCCATCTACTACTTCTCTATTATCTTCTTGCTGTGTCCATTCCAACATCTTTGCTGGTGACAAGGCTCGAGATATCTGTTCTTTCACACTCAGAGTTTCCACAATGCCTATGATCTTGGTATCTGGAATGATGGCTTGTGTCTTGATTTGATCCTTTTCTTCTCCGGTTCCCATACGGGACAAGGCGTCTGCCTTGCCATTCTGCGCTCCTGGCCTAAATGTGATGACAAAATCATAGTCAGCAAAGTATAATGACCAACGAAGCTGTCTCGGGGTTAGTGTTCTAGCCGACTTTAAGAATTTTAAGTTTCGATGGTCCGTGTAGACTGTTACAATATGATGAGCTCCCATCAAATAATGTCTCCATTCCTTGAAGGCATCCTTTATTGCCAACAATTCTTTTTCTGTAATTGTGTAATTGATTTCTGCCGGTGACAACTTTCTTGAACGATATGCAACCGGATGCAATTGACCAGTTTCCTTATTTCTCTGAGACAGAACTCCACCCACTGCCAAATCTGAGGCATCTGTCTCTACATAAAAGGGTTCTGATGGGTCTGCGTGAAGAAGAATTGGGGCTGACGTGAATTCTTCCTTCAATGCCTTAAATGCCTTCTCTGCTTCTGCTGTCCACTGAAATTTTAATCCTTTTCTCAATAGTTGTGTGAGAGGCAGAATTCGCCGAGAGAATTCACTGACAAATCTTCGATAGAAATTGGCGAAGCCAATAAAGGCCTGTACTTCTTTCACACTGGTTGGAGACTTCTGTGGAATTTTAGTTCGTGTACTGAACATCATCTACGCCATCTTGCCGACTCACCTATGAACATACACGACAGCCATTTTAGGTACCATGGTCTCCCTGTTCACGATCGCCCGTCAGCGCACTTCCCTGAACCTTGCAAGCCTTCCCCGCGCACCCTGGCTGCCCCCGCACTCACATGCACAAGTCATGAACCCTCCCCTCCCATGACTCTGTCTCAGGGAATCACACCCCGCGCCTGACCAACACCTCCTTTCCGTCCATGAATACCCCTCCTTTGATGACCCCTTCCTCTGAGCCCGACTGCCTGTACGAACCGCTGGTCATCCCTTAGCCCGAGGATACAGTTTATTGCCCACTACTGTATGCACTCGCCTTTCTTGAAAAAAGCCACTATTGATCATGACCTCCCCACCCCCTGAGATTCGATCAGGCGCACACATTCCAAAGAAATCGGCAGAACACTCAGCTGCGTGATAGCCCCCTCCCAATCATATGAGGGGAAAGGGCCTCTACTGTTGTCATGTGTTGGAATGGGCCGGAACTGGGGGGGTGCCGGGGATGTCATTCTTATACTTCACAATGTCTTTGTTGTAATAAAGAGCGTCCACATGTCTTGAACCAGTGTATAAAAGACCAGGTCTCAGAGAGGTTGAGAGAGCACCTCGAGACGATACCTTGTTGTCCGATCTGATGTGTTCTACTCCGTCGGAATAAAACTTGTTTCCTGTCTTCCTGTCTCCAGCGCCTGCCTCTTTATTGGATAACTTCGTATGGTATTAGAGGCGTCTAACGCCGGGCAAATTTAACTTAGGAAACATCAACAGAATAGCCTGACCATTTTGAATTGATCTTTATCAATTGGCGTCCCAAACGCGGGGCCCATCAGCGACACGTGGATCCAGTGGGAGAGGTCCCGACGACAGAGTGAACGACTGCAACGATCGGGAGAGCTCCTGTCCGATAGACCCTCGTCTGACAGCCGATCATCTGAACTTCACTGATTCCGAGCAGACCTCTCCCGAGTGATCTACGGTCCTGACTGGGAACCACCAGGAGTGCCGCGATAGCAACAGAGAATAGAGGACGATCGGGCGCTGGAAGCGGAAGACGAGAAACGGTCCGTGCGGTCCGGGTAAGGTCGTGACACACGACAAATTGCGAAATTGATTGATTGATTGTTTGAAAATACTAGTATTACTCGTCTTATTGTTTCTGAGAAATTCTCTATTTGCAAACAAGCACAGAGTCGCCATACTCTGTTTAGTCTTTGCAGATAGTGAAGGATAGGTAACGCAGACTTTTGTCCCCCATTGTAATCTGCCGTGCCTATTTTTCTCCCCATTGATTGATTGTTTGAATCGGGCATTGAATTACTCGAAGTTGGTTCTCTTAAGGATCTTCTCTGCCTACAAACGGGGAAGAATAGGAATATTCTCTCTCCCTTTGCAGATAGTGAAGGGTAGGCAACGCAAGCCTTTAACCCGTCGTGCCTATTTCATTCCTCATTGATTGATTGTTTATCCAAACATTGATTGTTTGGAATTGGTTCCTTCTGGAGGTATTCTCTGTTTGCAAACAGCGTAGAATAGAATATTCTGTCCAGTTTTTGCAAGTAGTGAAAAGATAGGTAGTGCAGGCTTTTGCCCCCTATTGTAACCCGTCATGCCTATCTTCTCCCCATTGGCTAGTAGTTGGGTCAACCCGGACCGCTTATTAGAGATGAACCATCCAGCTCCACTGGAAGGCACCCCTAATAAGGACATGTTTACTAAGCAAGGACTAGTCGCTATAGCTTATAGTAAGTTATGGCATAAATATACAAAAAAGGATCCTGAAAGTCAGTGGCCACTGATAGGTTCTTTTGATGAAAATAAAATAAAAACACTAGAAGCAGCTGTAAAAATAAATAAGGCAACGCCCACTATGCTCGATAGTATTGGCATGTGGCGCAAAGAAGCAGAACAGCGAAGGAAAAGAGAAGAAGCAAAAATAGTGAAAGAGTTACGAAAAGCAGCCCATCTGGCCGCAAAAGAACTAGATGAAGAAATAAGAAGAAAAGAGGACGGTAAACAAACACAAGAATCAGGACTGGCAGGCCAATGCCCTGTCAGGACCCCCCCTACGCTCTACCCGGAGATGCCCTCCAAACAGCGGGCAAATGACGAGTTACTGCTCGGTCCTCCAATTATCTACATGCCCCCTCCTTATGCTCCCTGCCAGCCTCTAGCACAACACTCACCAGCTCAAAGTGCAGGCGTGGGTGACCCTAGTGCTAGTGCCCCGGCTCTTGCGGCCTTCGCACCAGCCGCATTGGTAACAACAGCAGATGAACATGAGACTAGCAGGCAGCTAACAGCCAGGCCAAATAGGTTGAGCAAAGATGAGCGGGATGGAATCGACCAGATAGCAAAGACCCTGGTAGAACGGAAGGAGAGCGAAGAATATACGATGAATATGCACAATTCACATGCCGGTAGTCACAGACGGCATTTCATTTTACGGTTCAGCTACCACACCCTGAACGCCTATGAGGATAGGTACCAGAATAAGGGTCCTGCTAAACTGACGGCTCTATATAGAAGGGTCGATGTTGGAGATGGGACTGAGAGCGATGTGACGGACCTCTTCATGCAAACGCTTGAGGTTTTCCGCCACCTCGCGGAACAGAAACCAGAGGTCAAGATCAAAGTCCCTGAGACGATTGAACCCCCATTAGAAGCAGCCAACACTATGATGCCTATCAGAGAAGCCGCCCCCTACTGGGTTCCCCCAAGAGGTCAGGGAACAAACGATGATATCAACCACGCAGATGCAAAAGGGAGGGTTGTGTACAACTGGGTTTACCAACCATGGGATCAGCAAGATATTTTAACTTTTTTAGGCAAACCCTGCCCGATTTAAGAAAGAACCCTACAGCATTTTATACCGAACTAGGCACAGCCTTGGGCTCAACCATAATGACTCTGTCGGACATCGATTTGTTTTTCGGGTTGTGTCTGCCGGCCGATGTGTGGAAGCAAATCCGGAAAGCCGACCACACAGACCTGTTCGGACACACCTGGAAACAACTCGATGAACTAGATAGGCAGCGAGAGCCCGGAAAGAAACCTGTAAAAGACATACTGGAACTCCCCGTCAAAATAGTGCAGAAGCTAAAGACGTTGATCCCAGAGAAGAAGGTAGACTGGTCGGTAGTCACGGCTTGCCGTCAGAAACCCCAGGAAGACGTATCAGAATATTTCTCCCGATTTGAAACGGTGTTCTCCGACTACAGTGGCCAAGACATGACCACCGCAACCGGACAACACCTATTCGTGCAAAACTACGTAAAAGGGCTATCGCAAGAGGTCTCCCAAAAGTTACAGACGAGTGAGAGTAGTTGGGGAGCCTCCAAACCTGCAGCTATCCTTCAGATGGCTCAGTATTACGAACACCAAAAGAACGAGAACGAGAGGGCGACTGAGAGAAAGAAAAAGGACTTAAAGGAACGAGTGATGATTGCTCAATTGCAGGGAGTGACTACAGGAAGGGAACGGTATAGGGGAAACTACCAGTCGAATGCCCCTAGGAATTCACCCCCTAGAGACCGCAACCCCACACCTGGCGCTCCACGAACCGACCTCGATGAGAACCAGTGTGCATTTTGCAAAGAATTTGGACATTGGAAGTCTCAATGCCCGGCCCTTCGGGAAATGATTAAAAATAAAGAGACAAGGGACATGACAAATGGCCCAAAAACTGGAGGGCAGGGGCGAGGGCAGACCTACGACACCACCAATGATAGACCTGGCAGACCAAACACATTTGACCGACCCCGACAAAATCAGTGCCAACAGTCCGACTGCAACAATGCTCACGACTCTGCATAGGACTGCCAGGGGCAAGGGAGGGATCCAGTCGAGCTCTGTGTTGACCAGCAAGGTCCTTACGTCACTGCTAAGGTCCTGGGTACAAAGTCTCCATTCTTGGTAGACACTGGAGCGACACGTAGTGTATTATCGAAGCGACTGATTCCAAGGGCACCCTTGTCTGGCTCACACATTACATCGATAGGTTTCGATTGGACGCCCTCCACTAATCCCCTGTCTGTACCTATCTCCTTTGACCTAGGAAACAATCCCACTGACACAACATTTCTGCTCTCCTCCAACTCCCCTGACGCCATTATGGGTATTGATTTACTGAAACATTTCCGAGCTACTATTAGGTGTTCCCCGGATGGAGTCCGAGTCATCCTGTACGACAACCCGAGCATGTCCAGACCCTACCCTGCACGACATATGTACACCATAACAGATGCTGACCTATCCTTGCTCGATACCCTACCCCTGTACCTATGGGCCAGAAACGACTCGGATGTAGGACAAATGATGATCGATCCTGTACACATAACTGTTCGACCAAATGCAATACTCCCGAAACTCCCACAGTACCGGATATCGCCCGAAGGCGAGAAGGCATTGGTAGCGATTATTCAGTCCTTGGTAGATGCAGGAGTGGTAGAGGAAGTGGTTAGTAATGTCTGCAATAGCCCTATCCTACCCATTGTTAAGAAGCAAGGTGAGGGAGATGAGAAAGCATACCGCTTCATCATCGACCTGCGAGAAGTCAACAAAGTGGTGGTGCCACAGTACCCCGTAGTCTCAGACATCGCCACCATTCTGACTCTCATCCCGTCCACTGCCACCACCTTCACCGTTATTGATCTTAAAAATGCATTTTTCTCTATCCCCATCCATCCAGACAGCCGTTATCTCTTCGGCTTCACTTTAAAAAACCGTTCATACCGATTTTGTAGAGCTCCCCAGGGCTACACTGAAAGTCCCAGCATTTACAGCCAGGCCCTCAAAAGACAGCTGGATGCCGTCCAGCTACCAGATGGAGTGGTGTTGATCCAATATGTCGATGATATCCTTTTGGCAGCCGACACCACTCCACTTGCAATCACAG
Source organism: Lissotriton helveticus (assembly GCF_964261635.1). Lineage (NCBI taxonomy): Eukaryota > Metazoa > Chordata > Amphibia > Caudata > Salamandridae > Lissotriton > Lissotriton helveticus. The sequence continues at coordinate 1,197,910,117 of NC_136059.1, forward strand.
CCACTATGCAACTCTTGCACTTTCTTGCGGAGAATGGCCACAAAGTCTCCAAAAAGAAACTGCAGTTCTGCCAGCCCCAAGTGACATACCTAGGCCATCTCCTGTCCAAAGAAGGGAGGAAACTTACGCCCGACCGAATCCAAACCATCCTAGACACCCCCATTCCAAAAACACAGAAGCAAGTCCGTTCATTAGTGGGCCTTACCTCTTTCTGCCGACAATGGTTACCAAATTTCAGCCTCATTATAAAACCCCTACTTTCCCTGTTGGCCAAAGATGTTCAGTTCCCACTCCCTTGGACTCCCGAATGCCAAGCATCCTTTAAGGAGTTGCGGGATGCCCTTTGCTCGGCACCCGTTCTAGGAACACCAGACTACTCCAAGCCCTACTCCCTTTTCACTCACGAAAGGGAGGGATGCGCATTGTCTGTTCTAACTCAGCCCATCGGCGCCAAACAGCGCCCTTGTGCCTACTTCTCTGCCACTCTTGATCCAGTCGCCAGAGCTCTACCTGCCTGCCTTCGAGCAGTAGCCGCTGCTGCTGTCTCTATCCGCCAGAGTGAGGGAATTGTACTTTCAAACTCTCTCACGGTATTAGTACCCCATGCAGTTGACACCCTTTTGAACCAGACTAAGACTCAACACCTGACTAGCGCACGACTAACAGGGTACGAATTGACTCTACTTGCACCCCACATCACTCTGAAGAGATGCACGACATTGAATCCTGCTACACTGTTACCCTTGCCCGAAAATGACCCCGATGTGCCCCCTATACATGACTGTGTGACCCTCACGGACGAACAGACTAGGAGTAGAATTGACCTCCGAGACATTGCTTTTACAGATCCTGATGGAGAACTATGGGTAGATGGCTCTTGTATCAAACTCCCAGACGGCACCACTTCCGCGGCCTATGCGGTGACTACAGCTCGAACAGTAGTTGAAACAGCTCGCATCACACATCGGTCCGCACAGGCGGCCAAACTAATTGCCCTCACACGAGCATGTATCATAGCAGCAGGAACCACGGCGAACATTTACACGGACAGCCAGTATGCCTTCGGGGTGGTTTATCATTTTGGGCTCCTGTGGAGGGAAAGGGGATTCCTGACGTCCCACGGTACGCCCATCCTTCACGGAGATCTAGTCTCCGCCCTGATTGAAGCAGTTCTTCTCCCCAAACGATTAGCAGTGATCAAATGCCAGTCACACAAGAAGGTGATAGATTTAGTTGGACAGGGAAACGCACTAGCCGACATCACTGCCCGAACCACAGCTGAGAATAGGACAACGACACGCATGTATGTGACCAGGTCACAAGCAGAAAAATGGACTGACGCTAGGGAAACAATTAGGGACATCCAGTCGGCTAGCACACCTCTCGAACTGACTGAATGGGCACGGGTGGGTCTAAGGGACGATGAAGGCTGCTGGCGGACAAAAGACACGAACAAATGGTTGCTGCCCGACTCATACTTGATCCCCATACTGACAATGGCACACTCCCCTGCACACATAGGTTCTGCCCCCATGATTGAACTCATTTCCAAAGTCTGGCACAACAACAAGATCCCCGACTCAGCCAAACGCCTGGTCCAGCAGTGCCTTATTTGCCTACAACACAACCCCGGGAAAGGAACTGTAGTACCCCGGGGAGGGTTTGGGATCCCCGACCACCCCTTTGAGGTCCTCCAGATGGATTACATCCAACTGGAGAGGTGCCAAGGCTTGAAGTACGTATTAGTCATTGTATGTGCCTTCAGCAAATGGGTGGAAGCCTATCCGACCCGTGATAACACTGCCATGACTACTGCCAAAGTACTACTGAAAGAGTTTTTCCCTCGCTACGGCCTTTGTCGAACTTTATGGAGCGACAATGGCCCCCACTTCATAGCTGAAGTTATCCAACTAATCCTGAAGGGGTTGGGGGTAAAACAGAGGTTCCATGCAGTCTTCCACCCCCAATCTGCTGGCCTGGTTGAACGACACAACGCTACACTGAAACTGAAACTGTCAAAAATAGTGGCCACCACAGGACTTAAGTGGCCAGATGCCCTTCCACTGGCATTACTATCGATGCGCTCCACTCCCACTAAGCACCACTTGACCCCCTACGAAGTTGTATTTGGGCGACCAATGAACCTCTGGACTGCCCCTAAACCGACCTCCATTCACGATGTCCCCGACGTCCTGCTGTCAGATTATTTATACAAATTAACTAAAATGTTGTCTGTCATTCATCAACAGGTGCAGCAGGCCATCCCCGATGCTTCCAGGGGTCCCGGTCACGATATCCAACCGGGAGAGTACGTCCTAGTCCGAAACTTTCAACGGGCAAAGAGTCTGGAACCCCGGTGGACGGGCCCCTGGCAAGTACTGATCACCACTCGGACGGCTCTTCGAGTGGAGGGGAAGAAGCACTGGCTGCACGCACACCACTGCAAGAAGGTTTCCTCGACCCTGGCCACGACAGGCAACGTCAGCACCCAAGAAGAGCTCCTGAACAAAGACCGACCATCACTGAACTGCTATCCTGATACCGAGGCACTTGAACTTGCAAAACACTCTGATCCCACTGTGCCATCCCGACAAGGGTATTTCCTGCGTCGAAAGGAGGGAGCTTCGGCTAAGTAGGCCACTGACTAAGTTAAAAATCTCAGAACGGTGACCCAAAGCAACCAAGGGTTACCCGGAGAGAAGCTAAACAAAGTCTGTGGTTCTGCCCACTACCGAGCACCTTGAAGATGAAGATGATGGAAGCGCCAGATAAGAAGATGATGGAAGCGCCAGATAAGAAGACATCGGAAGCAACAGGAAATACCCACTACAGGAACCCAAAGACTGATAATTTGCACAAATCAAAGACAATCGCTTTCTTCATTGTCTTCCTCTTTTGCCTCCTCCTCATGACTTCCTTCTGGATCTTGGAGGAAAGCACACCCGCTCACCAGATGTTGCCAACCACTGTCCAGCCAACCACCATGAAAGAGCACCACCTGATCACCCTTTCACCTCAGGTCCGAGAAAGGCGTAAGGAGTTCTGGAACAATTCCTTCGTACAACTGTTGCACCAGCACAACCTTGCTGCAAATGCCACAAACTGCTGGATCTGTGGGTTGCTCCCACATGCTACCGGACACTCCATCCCCTTCATCCCTTCTCCTTTCTCAGTTCACGGCTCCTGCCTCGTCTGGTTGATCCTCATGCAGGAAAGCCACAAGGACAACGCCGCTTCCGGTCAAACAGTGTCACACTTCTACTATGGGTTCTGGCTGAACAAAACAGGAAAGACGTCTGCCCCCTTTTGTCCTGCAATTTCAGGTTCAACCTTCCTTACGAACATCCCTGCCAAAGAAAGGGTCGAAATGCAAGTGCTCCACAATCCAGCCAGACCCACCTTCTCCCACCTGCGGAAACAAACGGCTGCCACCCTGACCGTGGCCCTGTCTGTCATCAATGTCACAGGACTCGTATGTCTCGAAGGACAGGGGACGCAGCTGGTGGGTAACAGTTCTTGTCGCATCACCAAAACATTGGTCTCAGCTGACCCCCCCTCCTTTGTTGCTTCCCCGAATATGTACTTTGTTTGTGGCACCAAAGCTTACACTTGGCTCCCAAAAGGCTGGAGGGGTACGTGCTACATCGCCTTTATTCTTCCCCCCACGTATGTGGCTCCAGACTGCCATCACCGGCAAAAGCGCGCCGGAGACATTGGACAAGCCGACTCCACCGGAGCACAGTTCCTGGATGCGGCGAAGGGACTTGTTCCTCTGTGGGGCCCAATGGCAAATAGCCACGCTATCCGACACCTGACTCAGGCAGTAGAAACAACCATTAACATCACCGCTGGCATCCTCGCCAACAACACGGCTGAGCTTCAGGCAGTCCGCCTGGTGGCTCTTCAAAACCGTCTTGTTCTAGATGTGGTTCTGGCCGACCGTGGAGGAGCATGCCGCATCATCGGCTCCAGCTGTTGCACCTACGTGCCAGATAACTCACCTTCAGTCTACAAAGCAATCGAACACCTCCACAGACTGTCCTCAGAGGTTCACCAGGAGCAGGAAGGATGGTCGCTTGGAGGCTGGTTCTGGGACACTTTGAAGAACTGGGGATGGAGATTGTTCACGTTTATATTGATACCAATCATGATACTGTGTGGGTGTTGCTTAGGTATTCAATGTTTACCACCTTTATGTGCACTCATTTCCAACTGTATGTGCCCTAAGACTTTGGACTTTAAAACTGAGCACATGAGTCCCCTATACGAGATAGAGGTGCGTGGTCTCATGGGGATCGATCCGAACTGACAAGCTGGCGAGACATGTTAAAGGGAGGACTGTGGAATTTTAGTTTGTGTACTGAACATCATCTACGCCATCTTGCCGACTCACGTATGAACATACACGACAGCCATTTTAGGTACCATGGTCTCCCTGTTCACGATCGCCCGTCAGCGCACTTCCCTGAACCTTGCAAGCCTTCCCCGCGCACCCTGGCTGCCCCCGCACTCACATGCACAAGTCATGAACCCTCCCCTCCCATGACTCTGTCTCAGGGAATCACACCCCGCGCCTGACCAACACCTCCTTTCCGTCCATGAATACCCCTCCTTTGATGACCCCTTCCTCTGAGCCCGACTGCCTGTACGAACCGCTGGTCATCCCTTAGCCCGAGGATACAGTTTATTGCCCACTACTGTATGCACTCGCCTTTCTTGAAAAAAGCCACTATTGATCATGACCTCCCCACCCCCTGAGATTCGATCAGGCGCACACATTCCAAAGGAATCGGCAGAACACTCAGCTGCGTGATAGCCCCCTCCCAATCATATGAGGGGAAAGGGCCTCTACTGTTGTCATGTGTTGGAATGGGCCGGAACTGGGGGGGTGCCGGGGATGTCGTTCTTATACTTCACAAGGTCTTTGTTGTAATAAAGAGCGTCCACATGTCTTGAACCAGTGTATAAAAGACCAGGTCTCAGAGAGGTTGAGAGAGCACCTCGAGACGATACCTTGTTGTCCGATCTGATGTGTTCTACTCCGTCGGAATAAAACTTGTTTCCTGTCTTCCTGTCTCCAGCGCCTGCCTCTTTATTGGATAACTTCGTATGGTATTAGAGGCGTCTAACGCCGGGCAAATTTAACTTGGGAAACATCAACAGAATAGCCTGACCATTTTGAATTGATCTTTATCACTTCCACTCCAAGACGGCCTGAATTTTTCGCTGATCCATGAGTATTCCAGCTGGTGAGATGACAAACCCCAAGAATTCCACTTCTGTCACGTCAAAGGCACACTTCTCTAGTTTGACGAACAGCTTATTTTCTCTCAGCTTCTGTAATATTCTTCTCACTTGACTCTGATGTTCCTGGGTGTTGACGGAGTATATCAAGATGTCATCTATATACACTATTGCACATTGATCTATAAACTCACTAAGGACATCGTTTATAAAATGCTGGAACGCAGCTGGGGCGTTACACAACCCATAAGGCATCACTTGATATTCGAATAGTCCAAAGCGAGTCCTAAAGGCGGTTTTCCACTCATCGCCGGCTCTTACTCGGATGAGATGATAGGCCCCCCTCAAATCCAGTTTGGTGAATATCTGGGCTCCTTTCACCTGGTCCAACAAAACTGAGATGAGAGGAAGTGGGTACCTGTTCTTCTTAGTTATCCGATTGATTGTGCGATAGTCTATGCAAGTTCTTAACTCACCCTCTTCCTTCTTAGGCACGAAAAACAAAGGCGAAGATACCGGAGATTGGGAGGGGCGAATGAATCCGTTAGCCAAATACTTGTTGATGTACTCCTTTAAATGATTATGCTCCTTCTCAGTTAAAGCATAAACTCTGCTACATGGCATATTTGCTCCTGGTTCAAAGTCTATTTTACAATCGTATACTCTATGGGGAGGTAGTTGTTCAGCTTCCTGTTCATCAAACACATCTTCGATATCTTGATATTGCGATGGTATTGACTGTGTGTTGATTACGCACACGACTGCATTCGCTGAACACAAGGCCTGAGCTGGATTGTCTTGATCTTTTTTCTTTTGGTCTCCAAAGCAATGAGTCTTGCAATAATCTGAAGTCATTTCTATAGTTCTTGCTGCCCAATCGATAGTCGGGTTATGCTCTGTGAGCCAAGGAAGTCCTAAGATTAACTGGAATTGAGGAGCATCAATTAGATTAAACTGAATTTCTTCCTGATGTCCATCTTCTCTCATCAACCGCACCATTTCGGTATGACTCACTATGGGCCCAGAAGATAGGTTCGTTCCATCGATGGCTCTAACTGATTCACTTTTCTCCTTGAGTATTGCCTTCAATCCTATTTTGGCAGCAAACTTTTGATCGCAAAAGTTCCCTGTTGCTCCTGAATCCACCATCACCGTCACTCCCTTCTTGACCTCCTGACGGAATTTAATTGTCATGGATTGAATTTGATGCGGGGAGGAGGACTGCAGCGTATTGGCCAGTTGATGCTCTTGTGGAGTTGGATTTTGACTCGCATCCACCTGTACAACTCCTTCTACAGGTGGTGCAACTAGGTTTCCTTCGGCTTGTACGATCCTTTGGGTTTCTTTGGGCAATTCCTCACAAAATGTCCGCCGGAACCACAATACATACATAAATTACTGGCTCGTCTCTTCTCTTTTTCTTCTTTAGTAAGCGGACCTCTTATTGCCCCTATCTGCATGGGTTCTTGGTTGTTGGACCCTTCCGCAGCTCTTCCTACGTCAGTTCTTGCCCTGTCAAAACGGGGCACGGTGCTTCGAAATTCTCGCTTCCTTTCTCCTCGCAGTTCACCTTGCCGGAAATCCAACTCCAGGACTAAATCTATGAGAGCTGAAATCTCTGTGGGTCGGTTGGGAATCTGCGCCAGCCCATCTTTTAATTCATCCCTCAGGCCACGATAAAAAATTGCTGTTCTTTTGCTTTCCGGCCAATCGGTTTCCATTATTAACTTATTAAAGTGGGCCAAATACACCACCAAATCTCGATTCCCCTGTTTTAATTCCAGTAGCTCATTATCTACAGCTTGAGAGATTCGCCTTCGATCAAAAATGCGCAAGAATTCTTTTTTAAATTCATCATAATTCTGCAGGAGAGGGTCATCTCGAGTCACTATGGGCATTGACCAAGCTGCTGCATCTCCGCTCAAATAAGACAAGATGAATGCCACTTTAGATTGTGCGTCGGGGAAGATAGAAGGACGACACATGAAATGCAGGGAGCATTGTGTGATAAATACTTGTGCCTTCTGTGGGTCCCCACTAAATCTCTCTGGTGCAGCTAAGGGAATGACTGGTGACAAAGAGTGTATCACCTGTGTTGTTAACCTATTGACATCCCCAGCAGATGTGATAGGAGTTTCCCTATTTCCTGAAGGTGGCTGCCTAATTCTCTGCGCTAACTCAGCTGTTTCCTTTCTGGCATTTATCACCTCCTGCCTCAAACCCCGATTCTCTTCTTTAACTGTCACTAACTCTTTTTGGATGGCATCCAATACCGCCCCTAAGGTCTGCAAATTAACCCCCTCAACCATTCTGTTCGGGTGCAAATTTACAACGTGGGCACTTCACTCTGTCAGGGCTCCACGAATTTCCAATTCTTGTCTCTATGTCGACTTGCACAGGAACAGAAGATGCTTGCTTTCCGACTCCCTCTCTCCAATCAGTCGGAGTCAGATTTAAATCATAACTCCAAGCAATTAGAAAAAGGGAAGGGGAAAAGTGGAGAAAATAACCATAAGAAAAGAAAGGCACAGAAGAGACTGGTCCGGTCCTTCGGTACTTCAGCGAATCCTCCTCTGACTTATCCAGCCAAACTAGGTTCCTGAAAATACTAAAACACATACAAATATCTTTTAGCCTATAAATCTTAACTCTGTTCTAACTGCTTCTATTAGTATTTAACCTACGTACCCATGGAACTGCATTGACCTTTTGCTCTTCTTTCTACTGTGAGGTTTCTTTAACCGGAGTTGCCTTGTGTTCAATCTCACTAAAATGAAATGACTCTGTTAATATTCCACACTAGCTATTCCTTTTGAAAATGTGTTTTCTAGACTATAAACCTACCACGCTATGCAACTCTATGTCTATTATTCTTCCTCTTGTATTGTATGTTGGCTTGTGAATACCTCATCTGTAAGACAGTCAATTGATTAATTTCCTGCTCTATCACCTTCCATTATCTGTTATGCTCCTTAATTTCTTTTGACCTACCAGTGCTGTATTCCGCTATTTTATAATGTGTTCTGCACTTGTCTTTCGTCTTCTTTTAGAACTGCTGCTTCCTGCTCGAGTTATTCGCCTCACTAGATTCAGGTAAGCTTTTCTTTCCTTTTACTTCAAGTATTGTCTAAATTGCATTTAAACAAACTATTTACATTTCTCTGTAAACATGTTTATTTTCTAGTTGCTGTGACTTGAAACACCTGCTCCAATAACTTTTTTCTTGTTATCTCTTAATTATAAATGTCACTGGCTTAAGCGTAATACAATTTCTGCCAAATACAGTCTAGATTTTATTATCACTTAGCTCTGTGAATTCGTCCTCCATAACGTGACGACAGCTTGCTCTGCTCCAGAAGCGGGAACACGTAGTCTTGCCGGAGTCTCTCAGAATGTCTTTTCTCTTTTGCTGCTAGCCTTCTACCGGACAATTTCTGCGAGGAAACTATAATACTAAGTTGCTACTAGGAATATATCTCTCTACCATTCTGGAATTCTGAAAATATAACCTTTCTCAATAACGTTTTCTACTCTGACAGGAATTCTCCCACTGCCTCGGGCAGAATTCTCGGTGAAGTGCGCAGCTCTGATAGAGCGCGCGCCTCACCTGAACTCCGTTCAGGAATGTTCAGAAAACTAGACTGGCAACTTAGGCTGGCAGTTGTCCTGCTCGCCCGCCATCTTGGAATTCCGTGAATTCCACGCCTTGGACCAGGAAAGAGCCAAACTCCAGTCCTGTTGCCTCATTTTGAAAGCTCTTGCTGACCGTTCATTAGGAAGGATCCTGACAGCGGGTCACCCACCTCAACCCCCTCTAGTCTTTATTTTGCTAATTAACTATTGGACAAAGTTTCAGGAAAGAGAAAGGTGTGAGCTGACGTAATTGCATCATCTATTCTCACCAGGCTACATTTCTGTGATCATATGTGTGTGTGTATTCTTAGTAATTTGCCTCTTTGCACACCCCGGAGTTGACTGTTATGGGATTTGTGGTACAGGGTGCGCTATTTTCTCAAGATAAAACATTTTGGTGAAGTGCAGAAGCTGGGATTACAATGCACGCCTCTTGGTTCCAGGAACAAAACCTCAGCCACGGTCGAGGTAATGTTCCACAGACCTTGGTACACCGCCAGGATGTGCAGAGAGGGGACACACGCTGGAGACACACTCCTCCTGTCCCTTGCACCCCCTGCCCTCCGGTTGTGACACAGCTCCCTGCTCTACATTTACAAACGCATCACCTTAACCAGCACACTCGACACTTCACCCCAACCCTGCACTCTCTCCAATCATCCCGAACCTGTACTCTCTACGCATCACCCAAACCTGCACTCTCTCTGCATCACCCCGTATCTGCACTCTCTCCGCATTACCCCAAACCTGCACTCCATCTGCATCACCACAAACCTGCACTCTCTCCGCATCACCGCAACCCTGCACTCTCTGCATCACCCCAACCCTGCACTCTCTTTGCATCACCCAAACCTGCACTCTCTCTACATCACCCTGATCCTGCACTCTCTCTGCATCACCACAAACCTGCACTCTCTCTGCATCACTGCAAACCTGCACTCTCTCCGCATCACCCCAACCCTGCACTCTACGTATCACCCCAAACCTCCACTCTCTTTGCATCACCCAAACCTGCATTCTCTTTGCATCATCCAAACCTGCACTCTCTTGCATCACCCAAACCAGCACTCTTTCCATATCACCCCAAACCTGCACTCACCGTATCACCCCAACACTGCACTCTGCGCATCACCACAAACCTGCAATCTCTTTGCATCACCGCAAACCTGCACTCTTTTTGCATCACCGCAAACCTGCAATCTCTTTGCATCACCGCAAACCTGCACTCTTTTTGCATCACCCAAACCTGCACCCTCTCTGTATCACCCCAGCCCTGCACTCTCTCCGTGTCACCCTTAACCTGCACTCTCTCCGATCACCGCAAACCTGCACTCTCTCCATATCACCCCAACCCTGCACGCTCTCCGTATCACCCTTAACCTGCACTCTCTCCACATCACCCTTAACATGCACTCTCTCCTTATCACCCCAACCCTGCACTCTCCCCGCATCACCCTTAACCTGCACTCTCTCTGCATCGCCCCAACCCTGCACTATGCGCATCACCGCAAACCTGCACTCTTTCCATATCACCCTCAACGTGCACACTCTCCACATCACCCTGAACCTGCACTCCCTCCGCATCTCCCTTAAACTGCACTCTCTCCGCATCACCCCAACCCTGCACTCTACGCACCACCCCGAACACACACTCTCTCTGCGTCACCCCGAACCTGCACTCTCTCCGCAGACCCTTCAGGACGTGTGTTGCCTCTTGGCCCTGAAAGCTGCGCTCCAAGGTTCACCCATATATTTAAGGAAAAATACCTAAATGAGACTGCCTGGAAGGCAGCGCCTGCTTGTAAAGTAGTAGCGCTGCGACATATTCATGCGTTTTTATGTCTAGAAGAACTACAACCTTTTAGCAGAGAGTGTGGCCTCTGGTGCCTCTCAGCGCTAGTTGTCACCCTCCAGAGCTCCGGGCCTCTCAGCGCTAGTTGCCACCCTCCAGAGCTCCGCCCTCTCAGCGCTAGGTGCCACCCTCCAGGGCTCCGGTCCTCTGTGCCTCTCAGCGCTAGGTGCCACTCTCCAGAGCTCTGGGCCTCACAGCGCTAGGTGCCACCCTCCAGAGCTCCGGGTCTCCATGCCTCTCCGAGCTAGTTGCCACCCTCCAGACTTTCGGCCCTCTCAGTGCTAGTTGCCACCCTCCAGAGCTCCGGTCTCTCGGTGCTGCCTATGACCCTCCAGAGCTACGGGCCTCTTTGCGCAAGAGGCAGGCCTGCTCTTTCCATGAGGAAGCAGTGCCCACGTCTGCATATCAGGAGTAGGCCATGTTTAAGTCAGGAGTGGGCCACAAAGACTGGTAGTAGAAAAAGCGCAGTGAAACGGACTCTACAAAGTCAAGCACATGGCACCTCTGTTAGCTCACAAAGTTTGAGTTTGGCACGCAGTATTATTGCACAGTGTTTTGTAATAGGAAACTAGCAGGTGACGCAGTATGTTGTAATTCTGATGCACTTTCGTATCCACTGGCATTACAACATATACATGGCATACGCTCGCAGCTCACTCACCTGCCTTGCAGGGGCCCCTGTGGGCCTGCGCCAGGCCCGGCTCCGCCTGGCTATTCCACGCCTCCCGCAGATGGCAGCTGTTCCGGTAGGTCTTCCTGTCTGTTCCACACAGCACCTCCTTCTTAGCACAGTCGCAGCGTTGCTCCGGAGACCTGGGAACGGGGCTCTGTAGCTCTGTTGCCTGGCACACCAGGCCCTCGCCACACAGGCCGTAGACTCGGTCAGCCCTCAGGTTGGCATTGCAGAGCCAGCCTTCGGCCTTGGCACACTCCCAGCAGCAGCCACAACTAATAAACCAAGCCCTGGGGAGGTGGTGGTCCCTGGGGCAGTGTGGGCGGGGATTGGGGCCTCCCCACACTATATCTTTTTGCTGTCCCCGGTACTTGGCCCACCCGGGGGCTTCGATCCAACAAAGCGCGGGAGCCTGCACTTCGCTTTTTTTTTAAAAAATCTATATTTTTTTTAATGCTTTTTTGGGCCCTGCTGGACTTGTGGGACACCCTGAGCAGACATAGAGGGTCAGGGTGTTCCTAACCTGCCCCCTTTTCTTGTTCATGTTTGTTTTTCGCTTTTATTGTGCCAAGGCACAAGATTGCTGCCATCACTTCCTGGTTTGGAGTGTTGACATCTAATTAGCATGGAGCTCATGGTCAGAAGGGTGTGCAGATCCTCTGTGCCTCTAAATATCAAATCTTTTATTTTTTGATTTTCTCAGCAACTACTGAACGGATTTACACCATTTAAAAAAAGGTCTCTTTCTGAACCAAGGGCTACCTTTGTGACAAATGTGGTGTAATTCCGTTCAGCAGTTTCGGCTGTAACTGGGTCTAAGGTTTCCTGTGGGAAATTGATTTTCCGACCTCAATTCTTTGAATTTCTCAGGAACTACTGAACGGATTTACACCATTTAAAAAAAGTCTCATTCTGAGCCAAGGGCTACCTTTTTGCCAAATTTGGTATAATTCAGTTCAGCAGTTCGGGCTGTAGCTATGTCTAAAGTTTCCTGTTGAAATGAACATGGAGAAAACACGTTTTGGGCCCCCCCCTTTGTCCTAGCCCCCGCTTGCCGAATCACCCCGAAACTTTCAAGATAGGAGCTGACCAAATCGCCCCACTAGTTTTGAAAGTTTAGCGAACATTCGTCAAACGGCGCCAAAGTTATTGGGAAAAGAAAAAATGCTTTTTGAATAGAAACAAGGTCCTAACTATAACTACCTACTGGTGACCGCCAGTATGTAATATATATATATATATACAATGTAAATTTTTATATAATTATAAAATACATTAAAATGAATAGTTTATTAATTGTTTTAAAGTAAATATATATGAATTATTATGCATGTGTGTTTAACTTTTTTGAATTAAGTTTTTTAATTATATTTTTTATAATTATATTAAATCTACTTTGTTTTTTATATTAATTTTATCATTTAACATATTTAATATTTATTATATATATATATATATATATATATATATATATATATATATATATATATATATATATAACATTCGATATTTTGTACAACCATATTTTTACATTGATAATTTTTTTCCAATATTCTTGTAATTACCTGTTTAAGTATAGGGAGTGGTTATTTTTTTAGCCTTCTATATTTTTGTATCAATATTTTCTACTTCTATATTTTTAACATTAATATTTTGTCAGTGAATTGAAAGGGAGTCCCCTTTGGAAAAACACAATGTTAGAGCTCCCAATTGATATTGCAGATCCATAATCTTTTTCCGTGAAGAATAAAAACAAAAAGTTATTTTATTAATTGTCACGTGGCTAGTAGCTCCCAGGGCTTTAAGTGGGCCGGGTCTCACATGCGCTGAGCACCAGCAGTTTTTTAAAGGGGGGCCTAGAAACAGGTCTCTATCCGGCTCTGTCTTGTTTGCTGGCACAGGCAGTCCGTTATTTTCCGAACTGCAGTAACAGCACGCTCATCGATGTGAATGTGCTCACACTGCTCACTTCTCGCTAGTGGAGAAGTTACGACATGACCTCATGCCAAGTGAGCATTGTAGGGGAAGGAAAATCCTTTCAAGAGAGTCATTTTTCCCTCTGGATTTCCCTTCTCTTTTTAAAACGCAGGAGCAGCAACATCGTTGTGGTGTCACCAGAGCTTTAAGTCGAATCTTTTTCAATATTATATACAACAAGCCATAGTTGCTGCTTATTTATCTTATGCAACTAACAACCATTGACAAAGCCAATAGTCCTGACATGTTGTAGGTATGATATAATTGTACTTGTTGTATCATATATCTGGATGCAATGACAGCAAAATACAAGCCGGGTGGCACACTATGCTAAGCACAGATTTTTAGCTTATGTGTTTTAAGCCACGCCCTTTTTTATTATTTTAACTGGGTTTTCTATAGCGCGAACTTGACCCGAAGGTATTGGGTATCAGAGCACTGTACATGAGCCCGAGTTCCATTACATGAGGACACATTCGTTTTTGTTAAGCACGGGGATATTGTCTGGCACATGCATCAACGTAGGCTTTTGCGATTCCTAAATAGCGATTTTTAAGGAATCGCTATTTAGGAATCGCAAAAGCCTATGCATGTAGGAATCATTATAAAAATAGCGATTCCTAAACATTCTTTAATTGCTACTTGCAAATTTATTTTATTTATTTATTTTGCGGTATTTGTAGAGCACAACACTCATCCCAGGGGATATCAAGGCACTTATACCAAGGCAGAAGCTGCTAGGGACTGACACTAGAGGAACATTTAGGAATTGGGGAAGAGGTAGGTTTTTAGTTTTTTCCGGAACAGGAGGTAGTTAGTTGTGTGTCTTAGGTCCGGGGGAAGCTCATTCCACTTCTTTGCTGCTAGGTGGGAGAATGAGCGGCCACCTGTCCTTACTTTATGAATACGTTTAGTCCTGGCCAGGGCAGACTGGAGTGAGCGTAGGTTCCTTGTGGGGACGTAAAATTCAATCTTCCCTTGAAGAATAGTGGGGCCAGTCTTATTTAGGGCCCTATGGGCATGAGTGAGCAGTTTGAAGACCGCCCTCTGGCGCATTGGCAGCCAGTGCAGTTTCATCAGGCATTCCGAGGCCGATTCCAGCTTGCCTTTGTTACAGATGAGTTTAGCCGCCGAGTTCTGCAATACCTGTAGACGTGAAAACAGGTGTACATTCATACCTACAAATAGCGCGTTGCCATAATCCAGGTGACTAACCAATAAGGCTTGAGTAACTGAACGTCTACACTCCAGGGGTATCCAGGGAAATAGTCTGGCAAGAAGCTTCAGGATGGCGAAGCCTTTACCGCAGAGGGATCGCACATGATCTTTCATGGACAGGGTGTCGTCCATAATGACGCCCAGATTCCTTGCATGTAATTTAGGGATGGGGGCCATACCCAGCGAGGGTGGCCACCACGAGTCATCCCACACACCTTTGGCGCCGCCAAACAGAAGGATCTCAGATTTTCAGGCGTTCAGCTTCAGGCAGTGTGAATGCATCCAATGGGCCATTTCCGAGAGACAGTCATGTAATTTGGATTTGATAATGTCGGGTCTCTCGTCCAAAGCCACCATCAGTTGCGTGTCATCCGCATAGGAGCAGATGCCAATGCCCCACTTCCTTCCAATGTCGGCAAGAGATGACATATAGACATTGAAAAGGGTGGGGCTTAGTGAGGCTCCCTGGGGGACTCCACAACTGATGGGGCTGGGCTTGGAATGGAACTGTCCCATGTGTACTGCCTGGGTGCGATTGCTCAGAAAAGAGTGCAGCCAGCTTAAAGCGGTGGATTGGACTCCTTTACTGTGAAGGATGTTCAACAGGCAGTTATGGGATACCGTGTCAAACGCTGCTGACAGGTCAAGAAGTATCAGTGCCATTGCCCCGCCTTGATCGGTGGAGGATCTGATACTGTCCGACACTGTCAGCAACGTTGCTTCCGTGCTATTGTTGACTCTGAAACCCGTCTGAGAGGGATCCAGGAGGAGGTTTGTTTCCAAGTACCCCGTCAGCTGTCCATTAACCAGTTTCTCCAAGACTTTGGAGAGGTAAGGGAGCTGGGAAATAGGGCGATAGTTCTCGGGTTCAGAATGTCTGATCCAGGTTTCTTCAGGAGGGGAATCACAGAGGCATGCTTCCAGGTGTCCGGGAAGGTGGCGGTTCTTAATGATTTATTAAAAAGCTGAGTAATCAGAGGACAGAGCGTGGGAGCAATTTTTGAAAACACAAAATGGGGACAGGGATCCGACGGAGAACCAAATTTAACTGTTTTCATGGCTGTTAGAACCTCGTCCACTGTAAATTGCTCAATGCCAGCTATGGTGGGTGTAGTTCCCGAGTCTGGCGGGCCTGTCGCGGCAATTGCTATGGTCGCAGTATTAGAGGGCTTATCTGTGTTATTGTGGGAGTGTTGGGGAGTGAAGGTGGAGTAAATTTTCTTAATTTTCTCAGTAAAAAAGGTGCTGATTCGTTCACATGCCTCGACTGAGGGGGTAAGTGTTTGGGAAATGCTAGATGGTTTACTGAGCTCCTTCACTATTTTAAAGAGCTCCTTAGCTGAGTTGCTGTTTTTCTGGATACGCTGGGAAAAGTGACTTCTTTTTGAATTTTTTATAGCAAGGTTATACAATTTCCGATTGAGGACATAACGTAGTTTGGATGCGCTGTCTTTAGACTGCCTCCAGAGATGTTAAAGTTTTTGACATTCCCTTTTAAGGTTTTTTAGTAGAGGAGTGTACCATTTCTACATTTGAGATTGTTTCCTAGATTCCCGCATGGGGGCTAGTTTATTTAGTGTTTGCAGTATTCCGGAGTCTAATGTAGTAACGTCTAAACAGACAGAGGAGGCAGCCCGAAACTTGATGTTGGCCTCCTGGACATGAGTTTCAAAATTTAACTCATTGACTAACCTCCAGGCTTGTTTGGAGATCTGGTGAGCTGCCTTGGGTTTCTGTGACTTACAGGGAAGGTTTAATGTGAAAGATATAAGAGAATGATCTGAACAAGGTAGTGGCAGGACCTCACATATTTTAGTGGATTCAATATTGGTGAAAGGTAAATCCAATGTGTGGCCGGCTATGTGAGTAGGGCCCACTATCCACTGCTTGAGGTTAAGGATTTCCATATCATATTCCAGTTGGGAAACCCCTAGGGCTTCCTTTTTCTCGTAGTGAATGTTGAAATCACCAATTATAAAATATTTTTTTTGTTTTAAGCAAAGTGGCAGAAGTTGGCTGAGCAGTTTGGCGCCAAGATTGACTTGTTGTCCTGGAGGATTGTATAATACTGCTCCAGCTAGGATGGTAAGACCATCGTGGAGTACTTTGAAAGGTAAAGTTTGATGTTCATTGTAGACAGTTACTGGTTCCGAGAGGCAGGTTAGGTGATCCCTGAATATAACAGCGACCCCACCTCCCCTACTGCCAGATCGATCTTGCCTAATAATTTTATAATTATAGGGGAGTGCATTCGCTAGGTCCGGGGCATTGGTGTCGGATAACCAGGTTTCAGTAATGACAACCAGGTCAGGGCTCTTGGTTTTAAGTAGGTCCCAGATGTCTAGGGCATACCTAGGTAGGGATCTGGCATTAAGATAAAGGCAAAGAAGGTTGGTATGGTTGTGGACATGAATAGTCTGGTGGCCTAAAAGTGATTGGCCCATACTGGACCATCGACATGTTAGGCAAGAAATTGGTCCGTAAGATAGGCCTAGGCCTGGACCCGTTCGAATACATGGCCCTTCGTTATCGCCCCTTTTATCAGCGTGAGCCAGCAGCTCGCTGCGAGAGTAGCCGATGGGTGTGGGTGAATTTCGAATGACACCGGCAGGGGGTATGGCCCCTGGCCCCGGCCGGCCGCGGACGGGCGCAGACGGGCTTACCTTAGGCACACCTTTGTCGCGCCATTGTCGCGCCCGCTGCGCCCGTCCGCTGCGCCTCGGCCAGCACATTAGAATAAATGGAGGGGTAGCGGGAAGCATGGGCTCCGAGCTACGCCCTCGGGCTTACAGGGGATGATCCTGATTGGTCCGCCTACCTCCCCAATGGCTCTCCACACAATCGGCACTCAGAAGTGGTGGAACGGAGCCCGGGATTCGGCGACCAAGAACCTAGGGATGAGAGGAGCAGCCTAACTCGCTGTCGTCCTCAAGGTCAATTGTTAGTCACAATTAAGGAATGCTGTCCAATTCATTCCTATGGGCCTCCAGGACCATAGGAATGAATTGGAGATGAATGATAGGAGATTGCATGAGCAATTTGCGAGTACCAGTAGGTACTCGCAAATTGACTCATACAGTTTCAAGGGTGCAAGGGTGTCAAAATGACACCCTGTTGCACCCCTGAAATTGATCTCTGCACATATGTTGCACATAGGCAGACAAATAGGAACAAAAACTGGCTAATGAAAGAAACACATATTTACAATAAATTATTAGATCTTCAGAAGAAATTAATTAGAGTGGAAGCCCATGGGGAATTTATGTTGAATTACCTTAAGAATGGCATAATCCCTATGGGTCTTAGGATCCGTAACATCCCAGGTCTCTTTGTGGATATAAAAACTTTTCTAGTTAAGTGGAGCATGATTGGCAGCCGATGCTCGAGAGATCTTATGATTCTTATTATTTCTACATCTAAAGATTTAGTGGCTGAAATAAAAAAAGAGATAGAAGAACTTGAAGACAAATTGAAGAAATCAACCACCTCGGAGGAGGCGGAAAAACAACTAGAGATAATTAAAAAAGACATACTATCATTCTCTGAATATTTAAAAAAAAGGAAAGAGGATAAATTTGTCAAAGACAAGCGATTCTATTCGGTAGAGAAAACATATCCCTATATTGTGGAAGGTTACTATAATCCGGAATTACAACCAGGAACGAACAACCATACCTTTCAGAATAGAATTAATAACTTCTCTCATTCCTCAGCCTCAAATTCTGAATCAGAAGGGGAAGATAATGTAGGTTACCAAGATGATAGACCCTTTGATCCAAGAAATGGTCAAAGAAATTCTCGTCGTCCTTTTTTAGGTCACCGAGGGGGGAGGGGTGGCCGTCAGAAAGTGAGGTTTCAAAACCATCAGAGGGGCAATTACCAATCCAATCAATACGCCCAAGAACCTCAGCAATACCTAGAGACGAGGAGCAAGCAGTATTGGAGGAACGGGATGTAATCCCAATATTCAACCTTTCCTCCCACACGTTGAATGCCCCAGATTTATCATTACTTTCCAAAGGTTTATCTTTTGTCCCTCATGCCAATTTAAACACCTTTGAACTTTATCGTGACATTCATTCTTTTCTCCGAAAAGTAAGATTGAAAAAATTCTTCCAACAGACTGACCCTTTAGAACTAGACAATACTAGGAATAACATTGTATCTCTACCATCCACCTTTACTCCTTCTTTACAACAAGTGGGCCCAGAGGTGACTATTTTTGAAAAAGTTGTATTGAAACGCTTAGAGCAAGCCTTGAGGTTTATACCAAAACCCAAATATAACATTTCAAAAGTAGAACATCAATCCCTTGAAAGCCTTAAGAAGAATGATACCATTGTCATAAAAAGTAGTGATAAGGGTGGAGGGATAGTTCTAGTGGACTGCAGCACCTATGAGGAAAACATGATTAAGATGTTAAATGACCCTATTTTTTATAAAAAAATAAAAACCAATCCAACTGATAGAATAGTGAAAACCATCAATAGGCTTACTACGAAAGCGTTAAATGACGGCGTAATAAATAAAAAGGAATGTGAGTTCCTGAATACTTCTGATCGAAAGGTATCCTGTATATACGGATTGCCTAAGATCCATAAGGACCAGAAAAATCCCCCATACCGTCCAATTGTTTCTACAATCGGGACTCCATTAGAAGCACTTTCTAAATATTTAGATCAGATTTTACGTCCTTATATCTCTCTTTCACAATCTTATGTAAGAGACACTGGTGACATCATTGCGAAAGTTGAGAATTTAGCCTTCAGAGAAGATAATGACATCTTAGTGACTCTCGACGTAGAGTCACTATACAGTAATATCCCACAGGCAGAAGCAATTGAGGCCACAATGTGGTTCATCGATGTCCACAAGATTCCCTGTTCTAAATCGTTTATTAGAGAATGTCTTTCTTTAGTTCTGAAGGAAAACTTCTTTGAGTTCGGCAAGGATCTGTTTTTACAAATTAAAGGAGTAAGCATGGGGGCTTCAATAGCCCCGTCAATAGCTAATATTTATATGATCTTGTTTGAAAACAAATTTATCTTCAATGAGGCAGCACCCTTCTTCGAGTCTGTTTCCCATTGGTACCGTTACATTGACGATAACTTTTTTGTTTGGACCGATGGGAAACAGACTCTGGAAGAATTTCTATTGTGGCTGAACCTGAAATCTACGGTTCACGGCACACATTAATGAAAGTAAGGTTGAGTTTCTGGACATTAATATTAAAAATAAAGATGGTGCCTTCGAAGTAGACCTATATACGAAGCCTACTGCTCGTAATACCCTTTTGCATTTTACGAGCTATCACCCACGCTGCCAGAGGGACAGTATCCCCTTCTCGCAATTTTTGCGAGTAAGGCGGAATTGTACTAATATTAGGGACTATGACACTCAAGCCGAGTTGATGAAACAAAGGTTCATAGAAAGAGGTTATCCTCGCCGTTTAGTCAGAGTTGCCTATAAGCGAGCAAGATTCTATGATCGCGATACCCTTTTAAATTCACAGAAACAGAAAACAGATCCGAAATTAGTATGCATTACTAAACACTCTACCCTGAACTCTACG
The DNA here is from genome assembly GCF_964261635.1 of Lissotriton helveticus. Classification (NCBI taxonomy): domain Eukaryota; kingdom Metazoa; phylum Chordata; class Amphibia; order Caudata; family Salamandridae; genus Lissotriton; species Lissotriton helveticus. The sequence continues at coordinate 1,197,930,286 of NC_136059.1, forward strand.
ATTAGGCAGATTATAAATTCAAATTGGCATCTTTTAAATGTCACAGATAACCAGAACAAGTTAGAAAAACCAATGTTTGCACACAAGCGAAACAAAAACTTGAAAGATTACGTGGTCCACTCACGACATAAGGGTAACACCATGAATATTCCCTTTATTCAGAAATCTATTGATGGAGCATCTGCCATCAAGGGGACCTCTCGCTGTGGTTCTTGCCAATCGTTTGAGACCATCTTACCAGGCAAGACTATAGTTTTTAACAAAATAAAGATCCAAGCCAGAGAATTTTGGACCTACAACACAAAAAACGTGGTGTATCTGCTCACATGTCCTTGTAACCTCGGATATGTGGGAGAGACGTCGCGAATGATTAAAACCAGGCTAACCGAACATAGGTCAGCAATCAAAACAAAAAAGGTTTCAGCTCCTCTAGTCAATCATTTCTTAGAATTTAATCACAAACCGGAGGAGTTGAAATGGCGTATCTTGGAAAAGATCCACGTGCAGCAGAACCAAGGGGGAGATGCTATTCGCAGAAAGCGTGAAGTTTTCTGGATTTTTTCCCTTGACACTTTTGCCCACGGATTAAATCAGGATCTGCCTTGGGAAAACGCACTCATATGACATTGCGGTTATATATATTTTTTTATCATTAAAATGCCATGAATAATGGTTTAGAATATCTGCAATGTGATCTGGTTTTTCTTAATTAGGTAATAATTGCTCTACCTCCCCTATGAAAATGATAGTGCTTGCATTTTTATTCTGTTTAGTTTATGATATCTGTATCTGTCTCCTTATAATAATAGGGATCCCACGTTTGTCCATTTCAATTTGTTCTAAACAAGTAGATAGTATACTATTTAAAAAAAAGACATTGTCACTTTAAATAAAGGCGGGTTACACATGAAGGTGGAACATCTTTAGAGTATAAAAAGCAATAGAAAACGGACTACAGGAAATCGTTGTTTCCTGCACGTACCGCTGAGGAGGACGGAGCTATTTTTGAACCCCGCGTCGCGAATATCGGTATGGTTTCGCCGGGTATTCCTTGTGAGAGGCCCCTTTGCCTACGCCGATTATCAGGTTCTTATATATGGCATGCTCATAGTTGCCATTCTCTTAACAGGCATTATTTTAAGAAAACTGAGTACGCTTGTAATATTTTCCGCCCGTCAATCTTGCATAAATATATTATAATTGGGGCTTTACATTGTTTAAATAGGCGCTTCCATCACGAAGCTGTAACTGCCCCGTTGAACGCGAGTGATTCCGTCAATCTCTCTGCTCTCCGCCTTTCTCCCGTTCTAAGGAATCCTACGAAACAGGTAAACTGATAATATTTCACTTGATGTTCATGAATTTGGACTTAAACTTATTGTAATTAAGGTTGCATATTGTCTAAACAGGCGTTTTTCACCATTAAGCCGGAACCGCCCCTTCGAAGCCGATTGGATCCGAGAAACACTCTGTCTTCCGCTTTTCTCTTGCAGCAAGGATTACTACGAGATAGGTAAAGCGAACGTAGGATACTTTGTGTTTTCTAAATGACTAATGTTGTATCATTAGCAATAGTGTTCTAAAGATAGAAATTAATTCTGAGTTTGCACCATCTAATAGGTTCTTACTTGAAACCGGCGAGTATTGTTGAACTTTGTCCACCACTATTTTTTACAAGAACGAAGGGGACGAAGAGAGAGGCCGTTTCTATAGCTCGGCATCCGCTACCAGCAATATGTTAAACAGTATCATGCAATAGGTAATTTGCAGTTATAAAGCGGCATTACGCACTTTGAAACCAATTACGCACTTTGAAACCAATTTGAGATATATTTGCCACTTATAATAATTGATCTCTTTTATAACTTGTAGCTGATTTACAAGATAAAGCCGGCTTCTTTTGAAGAGTATAGCAAAGGAAATACATACTACTGCTCTCTACTCCTAGCGTTTATTATATCATCGACCAAAAAGGTAATCAACCGCAATTATGAGTCTTTGCATAGAACCAACAGTATTTAGGAGTCTTAGCCTGGATCTAACACTCAGACTAAGTTTGTTGTTCTCTTCGTACCCAGACTAAGCTTGCAATCCTTTACATATCCATTGAAATAAAAGAACGCTTATTTCCTTTCTCTCTGTAGTCCAGTATTACACCAGCAATTTTGAAAACAACGAGGGATTCCGGCTTTTAATTAATTTTTTAATAAACAAAACGTGAAGAGTATTTGTGGGCATTGATAGGAAGACAGCTGTGATTGCTGTTTCAACAGGTAAAAATATTATCTACTGTAATTAATATATTAAGCTAGAGTGGAACTGTACTATATTCCAATATATGCATTTCTTTCATTTGAATAGCCATCACATACCGTCTCCATCCATAAAGGGAGAGGTGCCTTATCTACCCTAACTACCACGTATCGAATACTCTATAACTTCTCTATATCTAGGTAAGGTTCTTTAGCAATCTAATCCAAAATGTGAATGAATGGTTGGAGTTTCCTCACCTTAATATGACTTGCTACTTACATGATTGGAATAGTAGTTTCTACAGTAGAGACTACTATTAACTACTCTAGCCTAGGTATAACCACTCTGTTTTCTAACATAATACTATATATAAAACATGACGTATGAAGTCTTAATAATTAAGGAATATCTCCATCAATTAATTAGGTATAATACTTTGGAACTATAGGAATTTCCAGTAATATTAGTTTACCAAAAATGTTACGCCTTTTTCTGATTTTTCTGATTTTTCTGAATTTTTAAATCCTTCTAGATTTTCCTATTTGTTTTATATTTTATTAAATTTGCCTGTATCATATGACCTCCCGAGTGGTTCACCCTATGTCTGGTTAAATGTGACTTTTTATCAAGGATGTGAACACTATAAAAATATAAGTGTTCTTTCATATAAATTCTGGCTCTGTAAAGAAAAAAGAAAAGAGAAAATAGAAAAAGAAATAAGTTTTGCTTTTTCAGATATATGTAAATAGTAGTGCTTGCAATGTACTGTTATATGTTTGTGATTCTGTTTTATCTTTTTTAGAAATTATGGCTGATATCAAACCGTCCTGAGGAAGACAAATGTTTTGTCGAAACGCGTAGACTCACAGCCTTAGAAACATCTTGTATTTGAGAAATCATTTTTAAGAACAAAGTGTCTTATTTTTAGAATTATGTATATTGATATGTTTGTTTGCCATACATTATTTAAATGATTCATGTCTATTCAAATCATGTCATTGTATTTTATTGAATCAGATTTATCCACATATTTTTTATAATTATATTAAAATCAATCTTTTTGATATCATTACAGTCCATTGCATTTTTAATGAGTTGTTTATAAATATGTGTTTCTTTCATTAGCCAGTTTTTGTTCCTATTTGTCTGCCTGGGTTGTTACCTTTGCACAAAAAACTGTTTTCCCTGACCCAGGAGCACAATCCAAATCAGGGGGTCCTTGTTACCAACAAAACATATGTTGCACATACACATGCCCTAAGGGCATGTGTGTGCGCAACATGAAACTTTGAAAAATGCACAAAAGTGCATTTTATAAAGTTTTTCCAAATTACCATGAAGTTCAACTTCATGGTAATTTGCTACTCCTATTAGCGAAATCGCTAATTTTTTAACTTTCATGCATTGCATTTAAGGAATCTCAATTGGGATTCCTTAAATGCAATCGCAATTTAAGGAATCGCAATTTAGAGATTCCTTAAAATGCGATTTTTGCATTTGGGATGATGCATCCCAAATGCAAAAGTACCGGTGGCAAAGGGGCGCATTATGAGAATCGGCCCGTTTGCGACCAGTATTTGGTTTGATGCATGGGGCCCTAAGTAATTTGCCCAGAATCACAGAATGTTGCGCATCCTTGCAGAGACTCGAACGCGGTTCCCCATAATTGAGGTCGACAACCCTAGCCGTTAGGCCAACTCCTCTCCGCCCTTAATTATATTGCCCACGATCTTTGAGAGACCCCCCCAGTTTTTCATCCCACTTAAAGCCTTAGTAGCGCCTAAGATTTTACAGTGAGACAGCCTATGCGGTTTCAGAGCATACTCAGATTTAGTTGATTGGTTAATCTTCCACTCTGCTTATCCTGTGCACTACTGTCGACACTCTCAGTGGCATTTAACATACCATACCAGTCTACGTGTAAAGTGCTTGTTCACCAACAAATCCCTTTTTGGATATGGATAACGGGAGTTTATTGTTGACCAAATGCAAAGGTACTCATTATTAGACCTAAGAAACAATGAAAAGCTGAATAGGCTAACTAGGTTTTAGAGCTGGGGTTAGATGGTTGAACATAAGAGGTGCGATTCAAAGGAAAACAAGTGCATATGCACCTGGATGTTTATGACCTTAATGTGTGTGTAGCACTCATTTTTTGAAATCACAAAACTTTTTCAGGTTTTGCCTGGAAACTTCACTCGGTACTAGGTTTCCAGGCACACTCCTTGTAAACCTTTGTAAGTTTACTTTTTTGCATGCACAAATATACATGAGAAAAAATTCTGAAGCACTTGTTAACTTTTTTTCCTACATTTAGTTCTTTAAGTGGGATGAAAAAACTGGTGGGGCTCTCAAATGGCAATGGCCGATACAGTTAACGGCGTGGCTTAAAACGCGTAAGGTAAAAATCTGTGCTTAGCATAGTGTGTCGCCCACTGATATTTTGCTGCTTCTGTAATTGAATCCAGATATATAATAAAATAAGTAAGATTACCTACAACAGGCCTGCACTATTGGCTTTGTCAATGGCTGTTAGTTGCACAAGGTAAATAAGCAACAACCATGGCTATGTTGCATATAATACTGACACTACTTCTATTCTGAAATTATGAGACTGTATAAAAACTATAACCTATTACTTTGAAGTTACCTCAAAGGCAGTGAAGGGAGGTACTGCTGCAGAGTTAAGTTTTTTTTTCACCCTGTGAATAAGAGCAATAATGAACAGTCGGATAAAGACCCGTTTCAGCACCTGCTTTTTAGAAGTACCGGTGCTGAGCACCATCAAGACCCAGTCCACTTAAAGCCCTGCCTACGTTCTTTCCCTCCTGGTAAACTATTCTACTCTCTTTGAGAAACCACTTGTAGTTCCACTCCCCGAACTAGTTTTGATATTTGCCTCCTCCCATTTCTCATCCTGGGAAGGGCGGTACTCCTGCACTTGACACTCCTAAACTCCTATCTATTCCAGTATTGAATGGGGTGTAGGCAGGGCTTTAAGTGGGATGAAAAAACTGGGGGATGTCTCAAAGGGGCGTGGCAAATGTAATTAAGAGCATGGCTTAAAAACACGTAAGCTAAAAATCTGTGCTTAGCTTAGTGTGCCGCCCCACTTGTATATTGCTGTTTCTGTCATTGCATCCAGGTATATGATACAAGTAACATCATACCTACAACAAGTCAGTACTATTGGCTTAGTCAATGGTTGTTAGTTGCAAAAGTTAAATAAGCAGCAACTGTGGCTTGTATATAATATTGAAACAGCTTCCACTTAACCGCATCGCTGCGGCGGCTATTCCGCCGCAGCGCTAAGGGGGCGGGGCGGCCGTGCGGTGGCCGCATGCTGATGACGGAACCGCTCCGTCATCAGCCACGGTTGGGCTGTGCTCATGACGGAGCGGTTCCGCCATGGCCTCGCCCGCTCAATAGAACGTGCCGCACAGGCGCGAAATCAGCGCCACGCAGGTGCGGCGGCCGGGCCATGACGGAACCGCTCCGTCATCAGCACAGCCCAACTGCAGCTGATGACGGAGCGGTTCCGTCATCAGCATGGAAGGGTTAAAGCTCTGGTGACACCACGAAGATGTTGCTGCTTCTGAGTTTCAGAAAGAGAAGAGAAATCCAGGGAGAAAATGACTTTCTTTATATTATTTCCCTTCCCCATACAACGCTCACCTGACATGAGGTCATGCTGTAACTTCTCTACTAGGGAAAAGTGAGCAGTGTGAGCAGTGCACATCCATGTGCCTGCTATCACTGCAGTCCAGAAGAAAACGGACCGCCTGTGCCAGAGCACACAACAGAGCCCGATAGAGACCCGTTTCAAGGCCCCCTTTAAAAAACTGCCAGTGCTCAGCACCGGTGAGTCCCGGCCCACTTAAAGCCCGGAGTGTAGTAGAGGTTTATAAGAACACAAACGTGCAAATCAGTGGGTGTTCATAGATTCACAGGCCATTCCTGCACTGAGCTGCCCACTCCATGCCCCTCCCTTCCCTGAGGACACAGATTTAATAACACGATCATCTTGGAGGGAGTAAATCCATTGGCGAGTGCAAGTCCTGCTTTTCTACCCTTGAAATGATAGTTACTGTTTAAATAACTTTAGGAATCGGGCCCAAGATGAAGAAGTCGATCTTCACAAAATTAGTAGCCTGTGAAGTTGTCGAACTTTGAAATCATCCGAATACAAATTAACTACAGTTAAACTGACTTTCGCTACCAGATCTGCCGCGCAGTCCAGTCTTACGACACTATTTTTGGCTCGGCCATTTTTGCATGAACCATTAAATGAGGATACAGGAAACGCCACAGTAATGCGAAGATTCTAATAAGTGTAAAGAGGAGTTTTGTGTTTAGTAATGCTCCCTGGCCCGGAAGCGGCTGTCTCTTTGAATTACTCATTAGATGCAGACGCACCGGGGTGGTTTCCTGCTCAACAAATGGCCCTCGTGCTGTATTAATATTGAAATGAGGTCTGTTCTAGATGAATGAGCCCATCAAAGTTCATGGCGGTGATGGAGGGCCTGTAGAAATGAAAGCATCCCATCTCAGAAAATTATGTTTCACTGCATAGTCGAAGATGCAGCAACATTTGCACAAACCACATTATGCAAATTCACAACATTGTGTACTGCTGAGACAGGCAACCACAGGAATCTACAGGTTATATCCTGCATGGACATTACCTGCATTTCATTTCTGTTAGGAGGTCGCCCCAGTGAAAACTGATGAGAGTTCTGCTGCCATGGAAATATGTTCTCGGACGTATTTATTAACAACTAAATTGTCGCTTCTTCACTCTCAGAATAATTTGTATTTCTAACAAGCTGTGCATTCTGTAAATCAAGCAATTTAGAGCCAAATTATCAAGAACGGCGTTAAAATTATCACCGCTTTAGCCGCAGGAAACTGCCGCTAAAGCGGCGATAATGGGCTTGATAATATGCCCTTCTGAATTCCCATAGAATGCACCTTGAAACTGTGAGCTGACAGTTTCTCAGATCACTGGGGTGTATCATGATGAGCTGCACCCGCTAGGTGCCCAGCCAGGAAACAGTTTTTTTGTGTTTGAAGTGTCTAAAGTTCAGTCACGCAATTGGAGGCGATATCTGCTCACTTGTTTACAGGTTATGCTTTCTAAACTTCAAGCATTAAGCAGGATATTTCCTAGTTAAATGTATTAATGTTAGACACTTCTGCCCATATAATTCAAAGTGTCCTGATATATAGTGTCTCAGGGGTAATGCTCCACAGAACACTTTGGGCCTCATTTATGAAAACTGTTGCATTGCTGCATGAAAACAGCGATGCAATAGTTTTCACTGTGCCCTCCTTGCGACACGATGGATGCACAGTATTTAATTCACGGTATGTCAGTATTTTTGACGTTGTTAAATCAAAGGAGAGAGTGAGGACTAGGTAAGCTAGTCCGAATCCCCGGTATTATATATCATAATCAAAGAAGGACTAGCTAGGTTTAGAGGAGAAAAAGGGACTCAATGAAGTACGTATGCCGGCAAACCAGTTGGTTTGTTCAAGAAGCCCTCACCCACCAACCTAGTTGGTGGCATGCTTCATCATCGGGCCCACCACAGTGACACCGAATGTGTCCCGGGTGTGCTTCAACGCCAGTTTACTGCGGAGCTGGTATATTCGCTGAGTGAGCAGTGTAGTGAGTGAGAAGGTGAAAATTAAAAAACCATACAGTGGGTCCCAGTACCCGAGGGTAATGAAATACTTTGATTTACTGGGCCCCTGTTGGTTATTTAAAAGGCAGACGGACGTATTGGAGTATGGATTATGACCTCCAGCGTCCTGTGTGGTCTACATGTTTCAGCCTGGCCTTTTTTAATTTGAAACAGGCTTTCCTCAGGACCAAGTGAGTATGTGAATAAAGTGCAATTTAAATAAATAAACTAAATTATAGTGGTTGTGTTGTTTTTGGCTAAGTGTAGCACTCTCTACGGTGCTATATGGGTAAGAGGGGGATTCCCTCTCGCTTTGCTACACGTAACATATAGGGGACATAGACAGACGTAGAAAGTAGAGTCATGTTAGCATTATATGGCAAGTTACGCATCATTCAGCCGACTTGTAAGGTGAGTGATCGAACTATGTTTTGGCTAGGGTGTGGTCGTGTCAGTGACAAGACCTGCGTGGGTTTTATCTAGAAACCGATTGCAGTGGTGAGCTAGGACAGTGGATTTTTGCATGGTGAGGAGCAGGTAAGTAAATAAAAGAACATTATCCTCACACAGGCTATTTGCTGTACAAAGCTTCCTTGGGTCACCTGACAGAGAAAGAGACCCTGAAAGAAGGTAGTGACAGTGATGAAATGTATCCGACCTGTAGGGAAAAAGATATCAACAGCTTACCCCAGTAGTCGCTGTAGTGCGTGGTCGATTTACTCACGGGATTGCCGGTCTGGTTCCTCCTTGGACCTATCGTCCTTCTGCGGTGCCCGAAATGCGAAAGGAGAACCTGGCAGATCATGTTTAAATAGCCCCGTTTATCTTTTTCAACTGTGTAAGTGTGGAAATAGAAGGAGGGTTGCAGCCGCGCAAAAACGCTATGTCATTGCCGCGGAGCGCATGCCCAATGGTATAGTGGTTCTCGCGCCTGCGCATTGCAGTGCAAAACACGCCTGCAGGCGTGCGCATGCGCGAAGGAGAGACGGGGGTTGTGATGTTGGAAAAACCTCACTAGATAGCGCGTGTCTATGCGCGGGAGGTTGGGGCATTACCAAATTGTGGCACCATGTGTGAAACAGTGCCATGAGTGATTGCCTCATTCGGGGAAAATTAATAAATTTAGTTGAGTGTCACGAGGAGACACAGTGGGGTATTAAAAAATCAGATTAATAAGCACAACAACATGGACTGGGTGAGAGAGATGAGAAGGCAAGGAACATCATTAGAGGGGAGTACTCAGTTCAGATTGTTAAGGAGTTCCACGGTATAGAGTCATTAAGGCCCGTAATGTGAGTGGACAATCTGTATATCCAGCGTTGTTCTTTCTGGAGAAGGTGTCTGTCGTTATTTTCTGTAGTGTCAAACTGTTCTATGACAGTCCATGTGAAGTCGTTGGGAGTATGGTTGTGGCACAGAAAATGATCTGTTAATTTGCTTATGTTTTTGCCACATCCGATGGTACTCCTGTGTTCTGTCATTCTGGTTCTGACCTTGCGGGTGGTCATCCCGACATATCGTAGTCCACACCTGCAAGTTATTAGGTATACCAAATTTGAGGAGTTGCAGTTTGTAAACTGCCGTTGTGTCCATGTTTTGCCTGGTTCCAGGTCCAGGGTTTTGGACGGTGATGTTAGATGGCATACGCTGCAATTATTGCATGGTTGGTGTCCTGTGAGTTTTGGTAAGCCCCATATGTTGAGGATTGTGTTGTCTTTGGGAGTGGTGTTGGGTCTGGGTCTTGTGTGGACTAGTGAATCTTTGAGGTTTTTAGCTCTTTTGTAAGCAAACCTCGGTTTTTCCCAGTTTCTGCTGCCTGAATTGATGATCCTCCAGTTTCTATTGATAATATTTGAGACCTGATTTGATGCCGTATAGTATGTTGTTACACAGGTGAGAGTGGGTTCTACAGGTGGTCTAGGGATGGTCTCAAGTAGTGCCTCTCTATTCTGATTCCTCGCCCTTTTACAGGTGGTTTTTATGATTCTGGAGGGATACCCTCTGTCCTCCAATTTATGGATTAGGGCAACTGATTGTTCTCTGAAGTCCTGGATTTGACTGCAGTTGCGTCTGAGGCGCAGGAACTGTCCATAAGGGAGCAAAGCGAGAGGGAATCCCCCTCTTACCCATATAGCACCGTAGAGAGTGCTACACTTAGCCAAAAACAACACAACCACTATAATTTAGTTTATTTATTTAAATTGCACTTTATTCACATACTTACTTGGTCCTGAGGAAAGCCTGTTTCAAATTAAAAAGGCCAGGCTGAAACATGTAGACCACACAGGACGCTGGAGGTCATAATCCATACTCCAATACGTCCGTCTGCCTTTTAAATAACCAACAGGGGCCCAGTAAATTAAAGTATTTCATTACCCTCGGGTACTGGGACCCACTGTATGGTTTTTTAATTTTCACCTTCTCACTCACTACACTGCACACTTAGCGAATATACCAGCTCCGCAGTAAACTGGAGTTGAAGCACACCCGGGACACATTCGGTGTCACTGTGGTGGGCCCGATGATGAAGCATGCCACCAACTAGGTTGGTGGGTGAGGGCTTCTTGAACAAACCAACGGGTTTGCCGGCATACGTACTTCATTGAGTCCCTTTTTCTCCTCTAAACCTAGCTAGTCCTTCTTTGATTTTGATATATAATACCGGGGATTCGGACTAGCTTACCTAGTCCTCACTCTCTCCTTTGATTTAACAATATTAGGCAGCGCACAGCTGCGAGAGTTCTACTTCCATCAACTACAATGGCAGAAAATACCGGCCTCACATTTACTGAAGATGATGTCAGTGAAATCCTATCCGACCCATCTCTCCTGGCAGATTTCAACATCTCCACAACAATAGCACAAACAACCGACTGGGACACATTGACTGAGAAGAAAAGGAACAGAATACGAACCGTCCTACACGGCGTAATTCTAGCACAATACTTACGCACTAACACAGCCCCAAAAGGTCTCATAGTCACCAACGCTCCTAGAATTTTCCTAGATGATGCCACCTTTAGAAAGGATTGGGCCCAGATCGCCTGGCACTGCACCAGGGACTGGCTCATCCTAATCATCAAAACCGCCAAACGCCTGTCAGACTCCATCATGATCGAGATCCAAGCAACAGAGACCCATTTCAAAACCACCCTCACTGGTTTCAAAAAGAAACTAGATGACCAAAATCGCGAAATGGCGGAATACAAGGAATACCTAACCCAGACCAAGGTCAAGAACTTCGAGAAGGACCTGAAGAAGTTCAGCTTCACAAAGACCTACCCCTACGCAGATGATGACTACACTACACCCAAAAAAGATTCTGACAGTTCCGGGGACAACAGCTCCGTCTCGAGCAACTCCAGCACTGGATCGAACAAATCTAGAAGCAGAGGACGACGAGGACAACACTGGCAACAACCGTGGCAGGGACCACAACAGAACCATAACTTTGGACCACCACAATTTGGACCGATACCACCCCCATATTATGGTTTTCCACCACTATATGCACCAGGGCACATGCCCTTCTTCCAAGGCAACAAAAACCAAAGATACCCTTTTTTATCACAGGGCCGAAGAAACCGCGGAAAGAGAAGGAATACACCACAGGTCCATTGGGCACCAGAAGCGGACCCAGTGAGTTCCAACACAAGGAACAAATCCAAAGAACAGGCGGGCCGAGCAAGTAGCACCCCCAAGAACCACCAGCCAACTAGTCTTCAACATCTCAAGCACACAACTTACCAATGAGGAAATAGAAGTTCTGAACAAAGGCCTTTCCTTCGTCCCTACAACTAGATTGGACACCTTCAAACTACATGTAGAACTAGCAGAGTTCTTCAGGAAACTCAAGCTGAAGGCTTTCTTTGAAAAGAAAGAAGAGACTGGCAACAATCACGAGGAGATCCCCAATGAGACAGGCCTCAGACTAAAGTCCAACTTCGTCCCACCTCCTGCCAGCATCCCAGTAGAGATTGCTGCTTTCGAACAGGCGGTATATACGGAGGTAGAAAAACTACAAGAGAAGGACACCTTCAACAACCTGTCCTACCAAGAACGCGAAACCATCAAACGCCTACAGAATAATCCATCGCTTGTTATCAAACCTGCGGATAAAGGTGGGGGCATTGTCCTCATGGACAAAACGGATTATGATAAAGAGTGCCGCAGACTCTTGAGCGACACCAGGAACTACAGGAGTCTCAAAAAAGACCCCACTTAGGAGCTACGCAGCACAATGAACACCCTGGTCATGAACGCTCGAGATGCAGAACATATCTCCAAACAAGAGGCTGACTATCTGTGCACCAAAAATGCAAGAATCCCATATTTCTACACAGTCCCCAAGATACACAAAGGAGTCACCCCCCCCACCAGGCAGACCTATCGTGTCGGGAATCCAATCACTCTCAGAACCACTATCCCGTTTCTGTGATTTCTTTCTCAACCCTTTGGTTCAACAGACACCATCATATATAAAAGACACGAAACATCTCCTCACCGTCATCAAAGAAATAAACTTTGATCCGGCAACCCAACTCCTTGTCGGACTAGACATAGAGAGCTTGTACACCAGCTTGCCACAAGACGCCACACTGAAAGTATTACATGAGGTCCTCATGGATAACATCTGGGATCACCAGACCCCGCGCAACTTCATCATGGAATGTGCAACCCTTGCACTAAAGGATAATTACTTCGAATATGAGGGAAAACTTTACTTACAGACCAATGGGACCTCCATGGGGAGTGTCTTTGACCCGAGCGTAGCTGGTCTGTACGTGGCCCATTTTGAGAAGACCCATGTACAAACGCCCACCAATCCTTACTCAACCAACATCAAACTATGGCGTCGCTACATTGATGACATTCTCATCATTTGGGAAGGCAACCAGGAGACCCTAGACAACTTCCTCCTATGGATCAACAGCCGTGACAACTACCTGAGATTCACGAGTACCAGCAGTCCATCTGAACTGGCCTTTCTGGACCTGAATATAAAAGCAGACCAGAATGGTTTAACAACCACAACCTTTTACAAACCTACATCGAGGAATTCCCTCCTCAGGTTCGATAGCTTCCATCCCAGACCCCTAAGGGAAAACCTCCCTTATGGACAGTTCCTGCGCCTCAGACGCAACTGCAGTCAAATCCAGGACTTCAGAGAACAATCAGCTGCCCTAATCCATAAATTGGAGGACAGAGGGTATCCCTCCAGAATCATAAAAACCACCTGTAAAAGGGCGAGGAATCAGAATAGAGAGGCACTACTTGAGACCATCCCTAGACCACCTGTAGAACCCACTCTCACCTGGGTAACAACATACAATACGGCATCAAATCAGGTCTCAAATATTATCAATAGAAACTGGAGGATCATCAATTCAGGCAGCAGAAACTGGGAAAAACCGAGGTTTGCTTACAAAAGAGCTAAAAACCTCAAAGATTCACTAGTCCACACAAGACCCAGACCCAACACCACTCCCAAAGACAACACAATCCTCAACATATGGGGCTTACCAAAACTCACAGGACACCAACCATGCAATAATTGCAGCGTATGCCATCTAACATCACCGTCCAAAACCCTGGACCTGGAACCAGGCAAAACATGGACACAACGGCAGTTTACAAACTGCAACTCCTCAAATTTGGTATACCTAATAACTTGCAGGTGTGGACTACGATATGTCGGGATGACCACCCGCAAGGTCAGAACCAGAATGACAGAACACAGGAGTACCATCGGATGTGGCAAAAACATAAGCAAATTAACAGATCATTTTCTGTGCCACAACCATACTCCCAACGACTTCACATGGACTGTCATAGAACAGTTTGACACTACAGAAAATAACGACAGACACCTTCTCCAGAAAGAACAACGCTGGATATACAGATTGTCCACTCACATTACGGGCCTTAATGACTCTATACCGTGGAACTCCTTAACAATCTGAACTGAGTACTCCCCTCTAATGATGTTCCTTGCCTTCTCATCTCTCTCACCCAGTCCATGTTGTTGTGCTTATTAATCTGATTTTTTAATACCCCACTGTGTCTCCTCGTGACACTCAACTAAATTTATTAATTTTCCCCGAATGAGGCAATCACTCATGGCACTGTTTCACACATGGTGCCACAATTTGGTAATGCCCCAACCTCCCGCGCATAGACACGCGCTATCTAGTGAGGTTTTTCCAACATCACAACCCCCGTCTCTCCTTCGCGCATGCGCACGCCTGCAGGCGTGTCCTGCACTGCAATGCGCAGGCGCGAGAACCACTATACCATTGGGCATGCGCTCCGCGGCAATGACATAGCGTTTTTGCGCGGCTGCAACCCTCCTTCTATTTTGATTTTGAAGTATTTTTGACGTATCTTTAGGTACAGAAGAGATGCATTGCTGGGGTGTGTCTGACAACAGATGCAACTCCAGCAATGTTCCTTTCACATGGGGAAAACCCATTTGAAAGGGCCTACATCAGTCTTACACCTGCTGTGAGGCAGGCATAAGGTTTTGACACAGTGGCGTCCTAGAAGTGGCGGTATGGCAACGGAAAGCCCACCCTGCATACATTATACCTGAAGCAGGTATAATGTAGCACAGGGTTTACAAAGTGACTCATCTGCCTAGATGCATCAGTTTGTAAATATGGCACAACATGGCACAATTTTTATGCCACAGCTGTGTCTCAAAAAGTGATGTTGCGACAACGCAAAAGTGTCACTAGGAGCCCCTTTGATTTTAAAGCAGGGGCAGCAGATACTTGCGCACCCTCTTCCGTAACATAGCCATTGCTTGCGCCAAAGAACTGTGGTGTGATCCTTGGGGAAAATTCCCTTATTTACATGAAGGTATGCCCTATTCACCACTGCATGTGCATGCAGTCATTCGCTGCACTCGCCTGCAGGAGAATTTGTGTGCCCTTTAGTTTGCTGGCCCTGGTCAAGGAAATTGGGTCACCTGTCGGGACGCTGAGCAAGATGGCGTCAGTATGAGTTCTCGCCACCCAGCCGCCATGCCGTGCAGGAGAATACCCGCTGCCTGACTCCGCGATACCAGAAAGCAGCGCAGAACGCAAGCAGTCTTCAGAACACAAGCGGTCTGTCTCTGCAGTCAGATCGCAGAGGTTGCTTTGGACGGTGTACATGGCTGCCGGGTGTTTATACTGTCAAGAATACTCCGGGAATTCATTGCCTGCTGGCCAGCCTGCCCTGTATTTCGCCTCGGTCTTTTTCGAACTGACACTCCGATCCAAGCTCAGGCAGAGTAAGAACATGTCAAAGGGGGGAACCAGGATTAACAAAACGAAAGTTGCCCATGCCAGTGCCGCTCAAGGAGATACCAAGGGGCCGGACACTTTCCCTAAAGGTAAACGCAAGTCCCGCAGCCTCATAAAGGGGATAGGGAGAACTGGGGGTGGAGGAACCTCAAATGAGGGTGCAGGACTACAGCCCTCTATTGCTGAACATTTTCCGGCAGTTAAGGCATCGCTCCCCACGGCAGACTCTGCATTGCTCCCTGAGGCTAAACCCGGCTGTCTTCCACTGATCAAACAAGGGGATGTGAGCACTATACAACCTGCTGATAATTCAAAAGGAAATCATATCTTTTCTCAGTCTGGGGAAATTGTGGCACTTAGCGACCAACTACATGGAACAGAGCGGTCTCATGGATTCCACTATGGATTTTACCCAATCTGCAGATTTATCCTTAGTTTCTACTAATGGAAATATGGGATCCACAGTGGATTTAAGTTTAATTACTCTGCATGTCCCTGGTGCACTAGCCTCTGCTTTGTCGGCCATCTTAACAGCGCTGGGATTTAAACCTCAAACAGGCGGAGTTGCCAACTATATTCATAATTTTGGAGATAATTTGGGCCCCCAGGCTCCTCAGACCCCCGAATTACCAGCGAACACTTTTTCTCAGTATCGGATGTTTCTATATCCAGGACAGATGGCGATGTAACCAGCTCGAGTGACGATAATGACACCAATCCCTCCAAAGATACAGGAACTGTTCAGCGCCAGAAAAAGGCACTCAAGGCAAAGAGACACAGTCAGTTTAAGTGGGATTATTCAGACTCTGAGATTTCTTTTCCCTCTGAAGAACCTGCAAAGACCTCACTTTGGGAAAGTATAAAAGACACACCAAAACCTGTGGTTAAACCTTCTTTAACCTCTATGTTGGTCTCAATTAAACAAATCCAAGAAGTCTGATAGTGGTCTCGCTAAATGGGCCGCTAAAAAGCTACAAGGGGGTATGAGGAAACTACGCAAAATCTGTACTGACATTGGCGATTGTGTCACTATCGTGGAAGGCTGTACAGAAAGCTTAGAAATTGAAGTAACCACTCCAAAAGATCAAGGTTCTTCCCAACCTGCATGCTTGACTGATTTAATGGTGAAGATGGAAGAGCAGGAGAATTGACAGCGCAGGAACAATCTTCATCTACTAGGGATTCCTGTAGAGGTAGAGGGGGACGACCCAAGGCGCTTCATCGTGAAACTCCTGCGAGGCGCTTTTCCTGGACGCTCAAATTGGAACTGGGGTGAGGTTCAGCGGGAACACTATTTCCCCTTCAACATCGAGCAGCGACTCGATGGCAGCAGCTTTACTGGGGAAACCACTGGCCTTTTTGGTGTTTTTTGGGAACTTTCTCCTTAGACAGCTGGTCTATGACCAAGCACGCCCAAACTCTCAGAAGGGGTCTAATGCGCCTAATGTTTTTCGCAAAGCCCGATTTTTGCTACCTCACAGTAGAGCGAAGGTGGCACCTTCGGCAATTAATAGTCACCTTCCAGCAACAAGGCACGCAGGTGTTTTTAATGAACCCGGCCAGACTGAAAGTTATCTTAAATGGGTCTTCTCGGGTCTTTCTGTGAGGGATTAAAGCTGGCAAATTTTTGGGGGAAATTAAGGCAAAGAAGGGGCCCTGCTAATTTGTACATTATCTGATCAGCACTAATTTCTTAGTTGTACGGCTCCCCTTTTAATTGCTATTCTTCCTTCTGTTACTTCTGTCATTGTCTGTTTTATGGGAGGAACAACAACTGGGCCCTGGCAGGTTCATCTAATGGCGATACCCTTTCTTTGTTTATACCTACCGGGGTATTTTAATAATTCTGGAAGATATATACGTTGTGGCCTGGTGGCGGGGGTTCACTTGTGACGACCATCATTCAGGGTTTACCTGATTGTTCTTTCTTAGGGGGGTCCAAGTGGGGAAGGGGGTTACTAGCATTGAGGTGGGGGGGTTACTGGTGTTTTTTTACACATTGTTGACTTTAGTCACACTGAAGCCAGGTTATGAAGCTCAGGCACTAATGGAAGGATGGCTGGGTGAAATGAAGGGGGAAGAAAGACGGAAAAATAGGAGAAAAACTGTGGTGATAAAAGTAAAATAATTTTTGGGAGTTTACCACATACAAAATGATGATGTTTTTAATGTCCATAAAGGGGAAGTAGTTGATGCGGGATCTCAGATGCGCTCTGATTTCGCTAGGCATGTAATTTGTATGTTTAATTCGGGCCATTTGTTTAAAATTTCTACATGAACAAGTTTAGTAATCTTAAAATGTTTTCAGTAAATATCTGTAGCTTGAACGATGCTCTGAAGAGGCAGAAGGTGGCTCAGGGGCTGCACCTGTTGGGAGCTAACATTGTCAGCCTCCAGGAAACGCACATCGAGGGATCGCAGAAACATCTCCTGAACTGATTGGGGTACAGAGTCATTGGGGAACAACTCAGGGTGCGCGGGAGAGAGGCGTAGGGATTATGGTTCAAAGGAAGCATTCACTAAAATCTTTAACATTGCGGGGATGTGATCTAAAGGGGTAATCTCAAACTAGAGCTTTGAAAAAACTTTGCTATATGATGTTGGTCATCAGACATACATGCTGGGCTGGATCAAAGAGTTCCTCGAGATAAACATAGGGACTGCTTCAACTATGGTGGTGTGGGATGCATTGAAAGTGGGTATCCGTGGGGAGCCCTTATGGTACTCCATAAGGAAAAATAAGAAGGAAAAAACACAGATCCTGAAACTACAATATAGGATGATAAAGGCAGAGGAGAAATTAACTTGGGCAGTTCAGTCGAGAGCCAAAATTTAAGCAGCACAGATTGAAGTGGTAGCCGTTAAAGCAGAAACTGGTTCGATATTTGCAGAGAGGGTGGCCTCAAAATGGTCATCAGTTGACTATTAAAACCAGGCAACAGATTTCCTCCAGTGACATACTCTCGATACAGGTTTCTACAGGAGAGATCACAGATGACCCGATTAAAATCCAGAGGGCATTTCGAGAGTACTACCAGAATCTCTATACAGAGGACGACCCCAGGTCACTAGACTCTAGAGAGGATGAAATCTCTAAGTATTCTAATGTAATATCACTGTCTCCTCTCAATGCAGATGATCATGACCAACTAGAAGATCCTCTGACCTGGGAAGAAATCTCCATAGCTCTGACAAGGTTACCAGATGGCCAAGTGGCCGGTGCAGACTGGATCCCGGTCGAGTTCTATAAAATCTTTTCTCCCCAATGAAGAAACCTTTTTACAGCTGTAGTAGCCTCTATTTTTTCTGGGACATTCCCACCTGTTTCATGGTCCACAGCCAAGATCGTAATCTATCCAAAAAAGATAAATCACCACTGGAAATGGGGTCGTATAGGCCAATCACGCTCATCAACTGTGATTCTAAGATATATTCAGAAATGTTTGCATCCAGATTATCTTCCAGCATTGAGCCCCTTGTTTCTAAGTGGCAACTTGGGTTTATCCCTAAGAAAAGCACCACCGAACATATTTGGCGGACCATCACCCTGTTCGATGCAGCTCAGATCTCAGGAGACCCGATATCGCTAATCTTACTCAATGCTGAAAAAGCATTTGATCGGGTCTCCTGGCAATTTCACTGGGGCATCATGAGGGGCTTCGGGCCTAGGGCTATCCAAGCCATTCAAGCTCTATATTTAAATCACACAGCCGGAATTTCAATAAATTGAAAACTGACGGAGAAGATTGAAATCTCATGGGGTACACAACAAGGTTGTCCTTGCTCTCCGCTGCTCTTCGCCATATATATGGATCCCTTTATTAAGAAAATTGAGAATAATCAAGACATTCTGGCTGTGAGCAGATTTGTTTGGTCACCAAAATTATGGCCTACGCTGATGATTTGGCTTTGATGAATCCTGACCCTGAGATAACTATTTTGGCATTGGAACGGAAGGCTCAAGAGTTCGGGAAGACTTCTGAATATACACTTAATAAAGGAAAGACGCAGACCATTCTAAAAGGAATTCATTGGGTGGACAGTAGGGTTGTCCATAAAGCTAAATACCTGGGGGTTACCATTGTAGCAGACACCGACTTGATTGTAGAAGAAAACCTGATCCAGTTAGCGGTAGAAACTAAGAAAACGCTTAAACAAATTAACAATCTGCACTTGACTATAGTGGGACCTTCTTACCCCAACCTACTCTATGTGTTCAGGGCTATCCCTCTAGAGTTTAGTAAAACTATGTTTCAAAGGTTTGAACAGCTTTTCTCTCAATTTGTCTGGGCTTACTCTCAGCCCAGGAGGGCCTTTAAGCGGTTTTCTCTTCCTCTGGAGAGAGGGGGATGGGCATCAAATCTAAGATTGTATTATTGGGCCACAGTACTACAGTATTGTACGGAATTGCTACACAAACACTCACTTATCACTATCACAGGACTCCCGTCTCCCTTTAAATTACTACTAGGGGCAGAGGCTCGGGCTGTTTGTGGCAGCAGCTTGAATATGGATACTACAAACATATCAGATTCAAGACCTTACTTAGTGCCTACAGGGTCTTTACCAACGTTCGCAGACTTTACGATATTGGCAGGATTCATTTTTATACTCCCATTAACAATAATGCAAATTTGCCAGATATCTTCAAAATTGGTTTAAAGCTGGCATTTTGAAGATGGGAGACTTGCTCTCTCCCGAAGGAGTACGGCTGATTACTGATCTTAGAACTCAATTTAGTTTGAGCGACAATGAGGCTTTTAAACTTTTCGCTGTTAGGGATTTTTTGGCCCGTAACGCTGGTGGATCTACTGGGTTTGGAAAAATCAATCTTATTGACAAGCTGAAGGACCCCATTCTACCCTATATTGGGCTTATTTATTCTGCATTGAACAGTCAAATGCCTGATGACATGGGCAAGATTGCAAATAAATGGCAGCAGAAACTGAATGTTCCCTGCAATACTTTTGATCTTGCCTTGCTATCTGCCCAGAGTGACCTGCTATCAGCTAAACTACAGGCACAATTTTATAAGACCGGCTTCTTTTTGTACATGACACCCAGCAGAATTGCTAAATGGGGAACAGGCAAAGAAACAATCTGTCCTAGATGCTTGGAGTTCGGTGTAGACTCTGTTCATATGTTTGCCAGCTGTCTGAAGCTAGAGCCGTTACTCGAAAAAAATAATGTTTATTTTAAGTAAAGTATTAACTCAGGACATCCAGCTAACCCCCACGAATATTTTGTTGGGTGTACAAGATATGTTCAATAAAAAAGAAAAGTGGAGTGTTCACTTTTGTAGCCATGACTATTTTTAGGATCTGTATAGCTTCTTCTTGGATAGATCCAAATCCCCCATCGTTCTCCCAATGGTTGGCCCGATTGGTATCTACTTGTAATCTTGAAAAGGCCATTTACTCTAAAAAAGGCATCCGGGCCAAAAAAAGGGATTACTTATATGGGAGTTCCTGCTATTTATATACTATTCTATTGTATGGTTTTATCTCAGTTTTGTTGTTATATTCTACATCTATTGAGATAGTTTCTTATTAATTCTTTCTGGCCACTATATACGTGATGTTTGCTCAAAGGTATAAATAATTTGCCTTTTGTAAAGACTCATGGCAGGGGTTCCACTATGTTAATGTTTTGTTGTGTGCAATGTATTCAATGCGTTTGGTTATATTGCTATTATTGCAGTTGTAAAAGTCTGTTGCCCTTTTGTCTTGCTCCCAATATGGACCATCAAAAAAAAAAGTGACTAGTGTCCAAATGTAATCTGTTTCTCCCACTGTGAACATTTTTTAATGTATTCAATTTTAGGGTGGGGGTGGGGGGTATTAGGGATGATGGCACTGATTTTTTTCACTTTGGTCTTTTTGTACTGCATATAAATAACAATCAATAAATTGCTGGCTGTGTTTCCTCTTGCACTGAGAAATAAAGACAGTGGACCAAGAAAGGAAAAGGAAAAAACACCACTTCATCTCTTCATCTATTCACTTAGTGTATTATAAATGACAGGGGAAAAAAAAGGAAGGAAGGGAAAAAAAGAAAAAAAAAAGAAAAGGGTAAAAAATTTTTTTACAAACAAACATAATAATTTTAAAATAGGAATACACATATTGGGTCCTTTTTAGGTCGAGGGACCTATAAGCTGCGCAAAGCGCAGCTTCCGGTCCGGAGATCTTATGTTTTGGAGTAGGGCAGTTTAAACCCGCCTCTCTGCTCCATTCACTTCCATTGGCTGGCTTCCTAAAAGGAGGCCAGCCATTGGAAGAGAAGGGAGTCACTCCAAACAAGCCCCGTCTCTTTCGGATTCGGGGGCGTAAGTTTTGCTGTTCTTTAGCTCGTGACATCGTCCGTCACTCAGGACAGCAAAACACGCCCCCGAATCCGAAAAATTTCAGAAGCTTGAGGCCGCAATTTTTTTTCCCTGCATCAGCAGAGAAGGAGCGACTGTTTGCACCCCTGGGGAAGTAAGGGAAGCTCAGCGACATGCCTGCCGAACAGAAGGTGTCTCCACAGCTGAGGAGAGGCGGGACCGGTCAAGGTTAACTGTCGGTGCCCTTCCGCTGCCTCAGAGTCTTCGCCAGAGAAGCCCCGCTGAGGAGGGCTCCCACGAGCAGCACACGCACCAGGAGCAGCGCCGGAAAAGGGGAGTCCCTGCAAAAGTCCGTTCCCAGAGCACACCCCTACACCTGGTCCTCCTGCCTCAAACCCTCCGCGCTGTTGTTTATTTTCTTCCCCTTATTGATGAGG
Organism: Lissotriton helveticus; assembly: GCF_964261635.1. NCBI lineage: Eukaryota > Metazoa > Chordata > Amphibia > Caudata > Salamandridae > Lissotriton > Lissotriton helveticus. The sequence goes on from NC_136059.1 coordinate 1,197,952,277, forward strand.
GCCACTGTCTGCGCGGCCCCCGAGTCCTCACCCTCGTGTCGGCAGTTCCGCATAGGCCACCACCAGCACCCCCACGAACATCCCTCCCCGCTGTCCTGCCAGGCAACCCTTGTGCTCCCGACCCCAACAACGCATCCACGAACTTCCTCTGAGCCCTCAACACTTTCAAACCACCAGCCAACCCTTTCACAGGCGCCCCTCCCTGCGCACAAGTCCTCCTGGGTACACACCTATCCCAGCCGTCGCACCCACCCTCCGTGTTCTCCGCCTCATCCCCTCTGCTGCTATCATTGTTGCACCATTCGGCCGCGCGCCACTGTCCCGCAGGACACGACTCGTCCTATTCGTCCGACCCCTCCCCCTGTCCACCCGCCGCAGGCTGCGCACCTCTCCACCCATCTCTTGCCAACCCGTCTTCTTCCGTGCCCAGCATGCCCACCCCGAATTTACATCCGCCACCACCAGGCCAGCAGTACCCTTCACCCACTTTGTGTCCTTGCTCTCCCCACGTTATTAATTTGCCACTCCAACCTGCGTGCTGCAGTCGGTTCCTTCAAGTGCCCCGAACGCCACCCATCCACCCCGTGGAAGACAGGCCTCCACTGTCCTGTCCAGCCACACCCTGTGCTGCCGGCCCCATCCCTGCACCCAAACCCTCAGCTGAGCCCCCAGCCATCTGCAACCAGCCAACCCTACCCGTGCGCCCCTCAGGTCTTCCCGTGTGCCCGCCCATGCCATCCTTCGCACCTGATCTCCTTTTCATCGCCCCCCCTCCCCTCCACTGCTATTGATGTTGTGTTGAGCCCCGTGGCACCTCTGCCCCCGTTCTGACGCGCACCACTGTCCCGCCAGATGCCTCCTCGTCCCGTAATGTTTTTACCGAAACCTTTGTTACCCTTCATTGCGAACCCCTCTCCCTCCCCCCTCCCGCATCGGGGCAAAGTCGGGAGTGGATCTGCTCCATGTCAGCTATGCGATGTCCTTCTGCCTGAGTGAGTGAGCCAAGAGACCTCCAGCCCTCAGCCAGCGCCGCCATACCAGCTACCTGCATTCCTCGCATGCCTCCCATCCCCCCTTGCATCTATATTGCCCCGAACACAAACCACTACCAGCCCCTGTTCAACCCCACCGTCCCGTGCCAGCAATCCAAGGACCCCCCAGCAGTCCCCCTATCCCCAGAGGCCCCGTGTGCCGTTGCTGCTCAGCTAATATTGCGGGCATTGATTAACACACTTCTTCTCCCTTCCGCCACAGCCCTGATCAGTCTTTGCTAAGCCCGATTCATTTTACATTTTATCAGCATTACCCACTCTGCGCACTTCCCGTTCTTCACCTGTTTCTTTGTCCCATCAGTGAGCAGGACCCCTGCTAATATCCCGAAGCCGATCCCCCCTCTCCCTGCGCATCATTCTCCGCACACTCGGCCTCCGCACCCCCCCACCCCCCAGCTGTCCCGTGCCCTTCACCCTCCTGTATCCACTTCACTGCAGCCCACCCCCAGACCCTACCCTCCCCCCACCTCACCTCACACTCTGTCGCCGCACCTCTTCTCCTGACAAAATTCCCCGGAGAAAGAGGACCTTGTGCCCGGTGCCCACCTTTAAATACCCCTATCGCCCTACCACATTCCTTTTTTTTTTTTTTTTACATATGGACCAAATTTTATTGATTAGAACCATAAAAGTTGAACCTCAATATACAAAAGTAGCATACATTTTTAAAGTCAACAATAGTTTAATCTATAAATCTGTCCTGAAGAATGTGGTGTCAGCCAATGGTAATCAACCGAAACAACGCGCCAACGTTTCTATATATGATTTATAGCATATCCTTTCTTAATCTGTATGTTTCTATGTAAAAGACTTCATGATATAAGTTTCATTTGCACACGACTTGTAACTGTTTTATATGGATTAGGAAATAAGTGCGATTTGAATTGGCACATCTTAGTGGTACAAAATTGCCGTATGGGTAAAAGATTACGATACACACGAGTTTGAGAAAAGAACGGTCCTCTCTTGCATCGGTTTTTATGTATCGATCTGGTTTTATAGTATATATCATGGTGAACAAAGGAAATATTTACTCAAAATAAGGCCTATAGTCTATGTATTACATGGATGAATGGGTATGATAAAAAATGGTAGTGGCAGTTAAAGGAAGAACCGCTCCCAGTTACTCTAACACAGTTCTCTTGGTGCCTGAAGGGTTTATTTTTCTTTGATGTGGAAATGGGGCCAGCTGGGCATGGCCTGTAGGCCAGCAATGCAAGTCGAGGTCCTCGAGGAGCAAAAGAACTGTTAATTACCCTGTAGTGCAATAGATACATGCTGTGCATAAATCCAGTCTAGAGTTGGGGTGTCTGGAGCACGGTGCAGAAGGGTCTTTCAAGACAACAAGGAAGGGCAACAATATGGTGTTTTTTCAGAGCTAGCATAATTCGTGCCCATGGATATTTGAAATGGCCCTGGACAATCCTGGAAAGGTGCCCCAACATCACTCCTGGAACACTTTTTCACTCTTGGTGCAGGTTAGTCACTGGCATGCACCAAAGGCTTTGCAAGTCGAGTGATCTGTAGTTAACTTCTCAAGGTTAAAGGATGAGCCTCTGCTTAACAGTAGATGAACCATTGCAGGCACCCCATTAAAAAGCTAGCTGCCCTCTATTAGTAACCAGCATAGATATTGGGGCCAGTGTGCAAGTCTCTACACAAGCAAGCATGGGAACCATAATAGGTCCCAACAGGACAGACTGAATCAGGATGGATCTGCAAGTAATGAACCAATCGAAGGCCCTGCTGCTCCTTTGGGCCAGAATTGAGATTAAAGATCAAAGCATGGACTCCTTGAAGAAGAACGCCATCTGCTGAGGTAAACAACTTAAATAAACATTGGGCATTTCCGGAGCAGCTGAACGAGTTCTGAAACTAGAAGTCATATACACCTTGAGATATAAGTGGTGGCCGGATCTTATGTCCCACAAGGTCCCTACCACATTCCTAACCCTAGATTTACAACTACGCTGGCCCAGCCCTATTATCTGGTGGGCCCGCTCTTTCTCCTTCCTTACCTCCCTTCCCTTATCTCCCGCCAAACCTCTCCATTGGTGTTCAGGCTATGCTTCCCGGGGGTGGCCTCCTCTGAGACCCCCGGTCCAGCCACTATCCCCCTTCCCCTGGGGAGTGGGGGGCCGAACCAAGGGACACAGTCCGTTCCCGCAGTGCTCCGTGGATCAGCGGAGAAGGAGCGACTGTTTGCACCCCTGGGGAAGTAAGGGCAGCTCCGCGACATGCCTGCCGAACAGAAGGTGTCTCCACAGCTGAGGCGAGGCGGTACCGGGGAGGATCGTCTTTTTTTGGGTTTGAGAATGACTGCTTTGAAATGGGTGTCAAGGACGCTGGCTAGATCGCTTTAGTGGGAATGTACAGATCATTGCAGCAGAATTTTAAGATCTGCATTTGGGATCAGTGATGTAGGTCCTACTTCCTGTTTCTAGCACATAGTCAGGCGGAGGTATACAATGTAGATTTTGGAGGAAGTGAATATGAATGCTGTAAGCAAGTGAAATCTAAAACCAGTGAGATACATTCATTGAATTTGAAAGTTTGTCAGCAATGACGTGATGGTGTTTAGTGAAAGATGAGCAGTGGATGATGTAGAGGATAAACTGCCTTTACTCGGTCAGTCTTCTTGGATCAACACAGGAAAGACATGTTGTGCATTGATTTGGAAAATGTCTAGACCTCAGATTCTCATTGGTGCAGTTAGTGGATCTCGTCTCATATTGGTGGGCTGGTGGTAGGCCAGAGTCCGTGTTTGTCTTAGGGGTTTGTTAATCTGAACGGTTCTTACTCTGCCATCTTTTGAGCACACCGGAAGTAAAGCTGGGATTTTAAAAAGCATGTGCACCACACATTTGACTCATGTTAGTTATTCACTACTATCCGAGGCCCGGTAAGTCAAACAGTTTAAACATGTCGGTGGTTTGATTCTTTACCTTCTTTTAGCCCCCTATCGACTTGCACATCTCCGCGTGTAATTTTGTTGTACTAATGTATGTATTAGTGATGCTCCAAGTCTTAATGTGTACGTTTGGATGCTTGAGAATTGGAGCGGAGTGATCAAACTAGACCTTGGCGATTAGGCAGTGTACTGCACTTTCTGCCTCACATGGGCTCGTTAGGCTGTTATAAAATACTTAATTCAGAAATTTTTCTCCTTCCTCGCCAATTTGCAAAGCAGGAGTCCGGCCTTGGCTGCCAGCTGACTGGCGTTGGCAGTTTTTTTTTTAATTGGAAAAAAAGGTTTATAAACCTTTTTTGCCAAAATATCAATAATGAATGCCCATATTCACTCAGACTGCAGTCATTGATTTCGTAATAAAGGTGTGCAGAAACATTACAAGCTTGCCATCTGAACATGCACCTGCATATTCGTCGGCAGTCCTCTTTGAATGTTGCACTGCCCGCCATTTTGGAATGGGTTTCATGCTTCTTCAGAAATGAATGGCACTTGCGGTGCACTGCAGTCTACGGTAGGGACCCGGAAAGCAGCCATGCATTGCTGAGGTGGGTGGAAGCAAAACGTGAATGACACTGCAGTAGACCAATGGGTGAAGATGGCTGTTTAAAAACCCCTTTAAGTATATTGAATATATACGTTTTTATCAAACCATATTGGTTGGCTGGCTTTAAACCTAGAAACAGGTCGACAGCGATGCCTGTAGTATCAGCTGTCTTCCTTTGGCAGTGTGTGGCTAGCAAAAGTACTGTCCCATCTTTCAGTAGTATTGAAGTATTTTCCTCCACTAGGCTTCACTTTTGCTTTTGTTAATTCTTTTCCAGTTATGCCTCTATCTTTTTGTACACTTCCCTGCTACCTTATTCTTCCTCTATTTCTCAGGGTGGTGCTAAAATGTGCATAAAGTTGCAAATGCTAACACATGCACACATTTCTTCCCATTCGGCTTAAAACTTGTTTTAAATTGATCACGGCAGTTTCCTATTCCATTCCTGCCTTTCAGCAAATACAGATAAGATGAATTTTCATACATAAAATGTAATGGAGCTAATACATAGCTTGCAGTTTATCCTGAAAACGTTACATAGACCTGCCCTACGTTGGACACCGCTATTGTGATTTTTTTAGGATGCTAGAATAAATCTGGCCGCTGACGCTTTTTTAATTCACTAGCATCATATATATGTTACAGGCCTCATTTCTGTGTGTTTTGGGAATCGAATGATGCAAGACTGTTTATTAGATGCAAGTGTCCCTTTGTTTTCATATCTGGGTATCTGAGATGTAGGCGTCTGACCTTCCTACTACAAACCGTTTGTGGGCATGAAAGCATGAACTGGCTCTGCTGATGGAGCTCCCTCATAAATATGAGTATCTAAGTAGATATTGTAGAATTTGAAATATCTCTGGCAGGATATTTTGCAGAGTTACCGCGGTGGGGTTGGTTGGGTGTAGTCCTCTTAGATGCGCCGCAATGGAAAACTAATTCATGTGCAGCCAGCGCATTTCAAGCGTGGACCATTGAAACATTGCCCCGTTTCAGCCACCGAAGAATCTGGCAAATGTCGGATTTTGGCACCTTCGGAGCGTCTTTTGTTAAAGGACCGAGAAGGCTGCGCTTGCGCAGTCTCCGGAAGGAGATTTAATGTCCTTTAGTACGATGTTTGACCCGCCTCTCTCCTCCGTCTCTCTTCTATTGGCTGGCTTCCTAAACGGAGGCCAGCCATTTAAGGAGAGGGGCATCACTCTAATAAAGCCCCGTCTCTTTCGGATTCGGGGGCGTACGTTTTGCTGTTCTTTCAGCAGTGACGTCATCCGTCACTCAGAACGCCAAAACACGCCCCCGAATCCGAAAATTTTCTGAGTTGCGGCCGCCATTTTATTTTTTTATGCATCGTGGATCCTGCTGCCGCTCCAGAGTCTCTGCGTCTGTGCCGTTTTTCTTGACTCTGCCACCCTGTTTGTGCATCCACATCTCTTGCCCCCCCTTCCACCCGCAGCTCTCCTTCCTCCTGCTCTCGCCCCCCTCGAGGCTTAATGAGGAGGGCCTAGCCATATGGTCATTACATATATCTATCAGTGATGGCATTATGCCTTTAGTTAGCAGAAGCTTGGATCATAAGTGGCTCTGTCTGTGTATGGCTCTGTCTGTGTGTGGCTCTGTCTGTGTGTGGCTGTCTGTGTGGCTGTCTGTATGGCTCTGTCTGTGTGGCTCTGTCTGTGTGGCTCTGTGTGTGTGGCTCTCTGTTTGTGGATGTGTGTGTGTGTGTGTGTGTGTGTGGCTCTGTGTGGATAGCTTTTTTGTAGGTGGCTCTATGTGAGGGCGGCTCTGTCTGTGTGAGGGTGGCTGTCAAGGTGGCTCTATGTGAATGACTCTGTGTGGGTGGCTCTTTATGTGTGTGTGGGTGGCTTTGTGCGTGTGGCTCTGTGTGGGTATAAATGCAATAGGTCATGCATTTGCGAGCGATTAAGCTATTGGCATTGTAAATGAAAATGCCATTTATTTAACGATTAAACTATTGGCATTGTAAATGACAATGCCATTTATTTATGATTAAAAAAAAATTATGAGCGATGCCAATAGATCTACCTTTAATAATGCAGAGACCATTGCATTGTAAATGCTTGTTCTTTTTGTTTTCTCTCTTTCGGCACTGATAGGACTCTCGGGCAGGAAACTTCCTTCAGGGGTTGGGTGGATTAGTGGGAGCTTGAGGTGGGGTGCCATCTACCGGACTTGATCCAGTTAGATACACCAAGGGTTCTCCATGGGAGGGGAAGGGGGGTAGTGGGGAGCACTGGCATAGTGGGGGGTTAGAGGGGGGTTAAATTCACACAAAAAATTCCTCACTTGCCATTTTTGTGGTTTATTGCTCCATGTTGATTATCTGACCTTTTATTTTATGCTGCCTTGTTTTATATGTTTAGGACAGGTTAATTGCACTATTTGTTCTCAGTTTAGGTTGGTTGGGGGCTGGATTATTGATAATGGGTAATTTGAAAATTATATCCTGGAACGTTAATGGCCTCCGTACTAAACCAAGGGCCAGAAAGTTGTTGCAATATCTTCAAGACTCTGATGCTCAGGTCATCATTATCCAAGAGACGCACTTGATCCAGGCTGAAATGGATGCCTTGGTAAAGGGGAACAAGTGGATTGATTTTGCAATTTCCACCTCTCAGTCCATAACTACTAGGGGGGTATCTATCATCTTTAAGAAACAGCTCAAAGCCAGGGTATTAGATTCAAAAGTAGATCCAGGTGGCAGATGGGCTATCGCATCTCTCTCTATATTGGGTGCTCAACTGACAATTGTTGGGTACTATGGTCCTAATCAGGATGACCCATCATCCTTAGTGGTTATCTTCTCCATCTTTTATCTTTTCCTGAGCCGGTAATATTTGCGGGAGATTTTAACATTGTCTTGAACCCAGTCCTGGATAAGTCCCACAATTTTCGGTCCCTGATTCCCTCCAAATCAAGGTCCTTTCTGGTAAATTCAATGAGACAGTACGGATATGTGGACATTTGGAGATTGAGGGCAGGTAATCAGCAGGGCGTCTCCTTTAGGAACTATAAATATAACCATCAATCAAGATTAGATTTTGAACTAATTAATCAGAGGCTAGTTGATTCTGTTAAGCACATTGAGTATCTCCCATTACATTTATCCGATCACTCTGCCGTAGTTTTGGAGCTTATAACTCCTTTTAATACTCCTGTTAGGAGCAGGTCTTTTGATCGCTCGCTACTCTCTTATCCTGATGATGTCCTGTTCCTTAAGACCAAAGTTCGGCAATTTTTTAGGGTAAATGAGGGGTCAGCTGGTAATGGAGTGGTGTGGGATTCTCTTAAAGCCTTTATGAGAGGTCTCATCACAAATAAAGTGTCTTACAGAAGAAAGGAGTCAAGGGAGGCTGTAATTTCAGTGGAGGCGGACATAGCTAAGACCCTGCTTGACATTGATACTAATTTAGCCTCCACAGGTGTTGTTCTATCAACTTTGCATGACAGGTTACTCTCCTTAAAGGCCCATTTAGCTTCAATTCTAAAACACAGCATACAAGAAAGGTGGGAGGCTAGTAAGATCGCACACTTCCAGTATGGTAAGGGAGCAGGGAAGCTATTGGCCTGGAAAACCAAAACGGACCAGGTCCGTAATAACATCGAGTTGATTAAGGTAAATAATGTTACACTTTCCCTAGACTCTGATATTAGATTGGCCTTTAGGGACTATTTTCAATCTATCTATTACGAGGACAAGATCGCTGAAGCTATTAAGGTCTGGCTAAGTAGAGTCTCTCTTCCAACTCTTTCTGCTGAACAGAGTGTGTTGCTTGACAGCGAATTCTCTGAAGAGGAAGTTAGGAAAGCAATTCGCAATTCTAAGAAGGGGAAGGCGTCAGGGCCTGATGGCCTACCCGCTGAAATTTACAGAGTATTGGAGCAAGAACTTGTCTCTTTTCTAGTAGTGTTATTCAACCAGATTTTACTGGAAGGAGTGTGTCCCCCAGTTTCTTGGGATAGTGCGTCGATTACTTTAATTTTAAAACCGGGTAAGCCTCCCACAGCATGTTGTTCGTTCAAACCTATTTCAATCTTGAATGTAGATTACAAGATTTTTGCCACAATTCTTGCCAACAGATTGGCTCTAGTAGCCCCCAAGATTTTGCACCCGGACCAAAAGGGGTTTGTGAAGGGTCGACAGTTATATGAGTTAACCTTTGATTTGATAGGGGCTATCGATCTGGCTGCCCTGGAGTCCCTTCCTTTAGCGGTTCTTACGTTGGATGCCACCAAGGCCTTCGACAGGGTCAACTGGTTGTACCTGTCGGAGGCCTTGGGAAAGTTCAAATTTGGAGGGGGGTTTCGTCGGGCAATTGGCCTTTTATATTCGAGCCCTAATGCCTGAGTTCTGGTCAATGGCGCTCCCTCTGATCCCTTTAACATCTCAAGGGGAACTCGGCAGGGCTGCCCACTCTCCCCACTCTTATTCGATCTATATGACGAACCGTTTGCCCAATGTTTAAGGGACAATGCTGATATTAAGTCATTCACGTACAGAGGGTGGGAGAGGAAGGTGGCCCTGTACGCAGATGATGTTCTTATCTTTACATCTGAGGCCCACTTGCCCCTTCCTGCAATATTTAAGGCGGCATCTGAATTTGGGGAGATATCCGGATACGAGATCAATGCCTCAAAGACTGAGATGATGGTATGGAACATAGACCAGAACCTATTTAGTTTTAGTATTCGTCCAGGCTGTAGGATGAGGTATCTGGGCCTTACCATTGTAGGAAATATAGATCAGATTGCCACAACAAATTTCAATTCTGTTGCGTGACAATTCTGTGGAGTGACCACTGCGCCTTCGGCCTGGTCACCCCCACGCTCCTGTGCCTGCTGCCGCTGCCGCAGCCCCAGCCTCCCGAGGGCCGCCGAGCCCACACCAGCTTCTCCCGCCGCCCCAGCCTCCCGAGGGCCGCCAAGCCGGCTCCAGCTTTTCCCGCCGCCCCAGCCCGTGGCCCCGCCCCCCCGACAGCCGATTGGCTCGCGCTCCCGCCTCCCCGCAGACCCTCCCGACCGGCTCCCTTCTTATGACGTCCCCAGAGCGACCGCGCAGCGGACGCGCGCAGCGGGAGCACCGATTGAGCGCCGAAGGTAAGCCCGTCTACGCCCGTCCGCGCCTGGACCGCGCACAGCGCCAGGACCCCTGGCCCCCGCAGACCCCAGCCCACCCGCCGGACGTACGACGCCGCCACCCTCAACGCACTCAACGCCGGCCGAACCCCTGGTTGCTACCGAGCCACCCCGAGACGCACCCACGGACCCTTCATCTGCCAGTCCTGCAAGTTCTCCTGCACCCGGACCTGCACTGCACCAGCGTCCACCAAGCAGAACACCAGCAGCAACCACCTGAAGTGCATCCTGCTCAACACCCGCTCCGTCCACAGACACGCCGTCGAGCTCTGGAACCTGCTCGACACCACAACCCCAGACGTCGCCTTCCTCACGGAAACCTGGATGAACGCCTCCTCAGCGCCCGACATCGCCATCGCCATCCCGGACGGCTACAAGATCATCCGGAGAGACCGCGTCAACCAGACAGGAGGAGGCATCGCCATCATTCACAGGAACACCATCCGCATCAGGACCAACACCGACGACACCATCGCACCCGCCGAACACCTGCACTTCCAGATCCACGTCAACCCCAAGACCACCCTCAGAGGCACCCTCATCTACAGACCCCCGGGACCACGCACACAATTCAGCGAGGACATCGCCGACTTCATCAGCCCGCTCGCCCTCCCCTCAGCCGACTACATCCTCCTCGGGGACCTCAACTTCCACCTGGAGAACAACGACGACCGCAACACCACCACCCTGCTGGAAAACCTCGCAAACCTGGGACTCAAGCAGCTGGTGACCACCCCCACCCACCTCGCTGGACACACACTCGACGCCGTCTTCTCATCCAGCATAGACATCGCCTTCAGCCACGCCACAGGACTCCACTGGACGGACCACAGCTGCGTCCACTTCACCTTTAGAAGAACGACGACCCACCACCACCAGCAACAGGTTGCCCGAAGAAGCTGGAACAAGATCACAGCCGACCAGCTCGCCGCTTCCCTGAGTCAGCACCCTCCCGCCAGCTCAGCGAACCCCAGCCAGGCCACCGACAACCTCACGAAGTGGATCAGCAACTGCGCGGACGAACTCGCCCCTCTGAGGACCCCGCCCAGCAGACCCGGCAGCAAGAAAGCCCCATGGTTCACCGACGAACTCAAGAGCTCCAAGAAGAACTGCCGAGCCCTCGAGAAAGTCTGGAGAAGGGAACAAACACCGGACAACATGACCACCCTCAAGCTTGCCACCCGGAAGCACCACCAACTGATCCGCGCCACCAAGAAAACTGCATTCAAGGACCGACTGGACAACAACTCACACAACTGCAAGGAACTCTTCAACATCGTGAAAGAGCTCTCCAACCCCAACGCCGGAAACAACGACATCACCCCATCGCAAGACCTCTGCAATTCCCTCGCCTCCTACTTCCACAACAAGATCGCGGACATACACAACAGCTTCAGCATTCAACCATCGCACACAACGACCGCTGCAACGCCGCCCACCACCACCCTCCGCGCCTGGACTCCGATCAGCACCGATGACACCGTCCGCATGATGAACTCCATCCACTCCGGATCTCCGACCGGCCCCTGCCCTCACCACGTCTTCAACAAGGCCGACGCTGTCATCGCACCCCACCTGAGGGACATCATCAACACCTCCTTCGACACCGCCACCTTCCCGGAGAGCTGGAAGCACGCCGAACTCAGCGCTCTACTAAAGAAACCAACAGCGGACCCCACCGAACTCAAGAACTACCGCCCCATCTCGCTCCTCCCGTTTCCAGCCAAAGTCATCGAGAAGACCGTCAACAAACAGCTGGCCGCCTTCCTTGAGACGAATGGATCCCTCGACCCCTCACAGTCTGGCTTCCGAGCCAACCACAGCACAGAGACCGCCATCATCGCTGCCACCGACGACATCCGAGCCCTGATGGACAACGGAGAAACAGCGGCCCTCATCCTCCTAGACCTCTCCACGGCATTCGACACTGTCTGCCACCGCACCCTAGTGCAGCGCCTCAGCAACGTCGGAATCCAGGAGAAGGCACTGGAATGGATCGTCTCCTTCCTCGACGGAAGAACACAGAGAGTCCGTCTACCACCGTACAAGTCAGAGGCCACCGAAGTCATCTGCGGCGTCCCTCAAGGATCCTCGCTGAGCCCCACCCTCTTCAACGTCTACATGAGCCCCCTCGCGCCCATCGCACGCCAACACAACCTGAACATCATCTCCTACGCCGATGACACCCAGCTGATCCTCTCCCTGACCAACGACCCCGCCGCTTCCAGAGCCAACCTTCACGAAGGGATGAAAGATGTAGCCGAGTGGATGACGACCAGCCGCCTGAAACTGAACTCAGACAAGACGGAAGTCCTCATCCTGGGCTCCTCGCCCTCCGCCTGGGACGACTCCTGGTGGCCCCCCGCCCTGGGCACCGCACCCAAACCGACAGACCACGCACGCAACCTGGGCTTCATCCTCGACTCCTCCCTCTCCATGACCAGACAAGTCAACGCCGTCTCCTCGTCATGCTTCAACATCCTGCGCATGCTACGGAAGATCTTCCGGTGGATCCCCACCGAGACCAGGAAGACAGTCACCCAGGCCCTCGTCACCAGCCGACTGGACTACGGCAACGCTCTCTACGCCGGAACCACCGCCAAGCTCCAGAAGAGACTCCAGCGGATCCAGAACGCCTCAGCCAGACTCATCCTTGACATCCCCCGACGCAGCCACATCTCCGGACATCTCAGAGACCTGCACTGGCTCCCCGTCAACAAGAAAATCACCTTCCGTCTCCTCACCCACGCACACAAAGCCCTACACGATCTAGGCCCGAGCTACCTCAACAACCGCATCAACTTCTACGCTCCCAAACGCCACCTCCGATCAGCCAGTCACGCCCTCGCCGCCGTCCCCCGCATCCGAAGAACGACAACAGGAGGAAGGTCCTTCTCCCACCTGGCCGCCAAGACCTGGAACTCCCTCCCGACCGACCTGCGCCTGACCCAAGACCACCTCTCCTTCAGGAAGAAGCTCAAGACCTGGCTGTTCGAGCAGTAGCAGCACCCCCCCCCCCCCCCAGCGCCTTGAGACCCTCCGGGTAAGTAGTGCGCTCTATAAATGTCCTTGATTGATTGATTGATTGGTTGCTAAGGACTGCCGTAAGCTACTACAATCGTGGGCTCATCTCCCTCTTTCATTATTGGGAAGGATCAACTTGGTTAAAATGTTTCTTTTGCCTAAAATATCTTTTTTATTTAATACTATCCCTTTATTTTTTGACCCTTTACCTATTAAAAAGTTACAGGGCGAAATCAGTACATTTATTTGGAATAAACATCTTCCGAGAGTTTCTTGGAAAAAGCTTAGGAGGCGAAGAGAAAAGGGGGGGCTTGCAGCTCCAGACCTCAAGGCATATGCCTGGGCATTTCAGTTGTCTCATGCCAGGATGATATTAAAAGCTCCATCTGAATATGGGGTAGGGATTCTGTACTATACTTTGCTCAAGGGTGAGGGTGTCAGCCACTCAGGCTTTCTTTTTAAATTTGGAGACCCCAAGTTAAAAAAAAAAAATCAAACTAAAGATCTTACAGGGAATGTCAAAACTTTGGGCTCAGCTAACTAAGTCAATTAGAATAGGGTACTATAGTAGCAAGACACCTCTATGGGATCTTTCTGATAGCCCGGATTGGCTGGAGGACAGTCTCGCAGTCCCGATTAGGGACGCTGGAGTTGTGGTCTGGGGTGACTTATTTATTGATGGGGTACTGCTTTCTTGGGATTGTTTGAGTAATAAAATCGGCCCAAATTTGGCAAGGCTCAAATATCTGCAAAAATCTAGCTGGTCCCGTTCATTTAGTACCCAGCCCACTCGACGAAGCAAATTCTCTTTAGGAGGATACAGCTACTTAATAACTCTTCTGGTTGACAAACCTTCCGCCAAAAAGGAGATTTCTACTTGGTATAATCTGATTTTGGAGGAAATGGATGGCGTGTTTTCATTACCAGATGAGCTTTGGACGCTACATGTGAGTAACAGTAATGTACAAGATCTTTGGAGAACATCGTGTAGGACACTGTGGGATGTGGTTAAACCGGCGTGGTGACGTAGGAACCACATCTTTACTATCCATAGAGCGTACTATTCTCCTCTTCGACTTTCAAAATTCACACCGGGGAATATGGTGCGATGTCCGAAATGTGGGCTGGAGTCTCCCTCGGACGCCCATATGTTTTTCGAGTGCCCCCATTTGTCATTATTCTGGGAAGCCATAAGTAAGACTCTTTCGTTATCTCTTGGCTCTAACATCGTTTTTGATCTATCTCTGGTAATATTTGGACTGCTAGAAGGGGTCTCCATCCCGGCGAGGAACCTGTGCTTCTATTCCATTTTGCTTGCTAGAAGGGAGATCTGCAGAAAATGGAAAGATCCTCCCCCCCCTTCCATTAATGACTGGTACACTTCAATTCTGCAGGTCTCCAGGTTGGATTTGGCTAGATCTGGAACCCCTGATAAAAGAGCTTTCTGGCACATGTTGAAATGGGTTCATTGAGTGGCCGGGTTTTTTTTTTTTTCCGGGGTCCAATGATTATGCCATCAAACCCATTTCTGGGCATAGCTGTGCCCCGGTGGTTGAACCAGTGGTATCCTGGCTGCAAGTTACACCCTCCTTAAGGTTTTTTTATCTTGGTGAACAGTGTTCATTCAAGCACTAGTGCTGAGAGACGTGGCCCATAACTCAATTTGGTCTCTACCAGTTAAAATAATAAAACTGAGGAAGCATCTTGCTTGTTAATCTTACTGTATTCACCTTAAGCACCTAGGTGGCAAATGAGGAAAGAAAAAATAAGACAGTGGACCAATGTACAGTGCTGGCTATTCTCCCATGGTCTCGTAGCCCGATCCAGCACTGCAATACGTAAGAGAGGGCACCCTGGCCATGGTCCAGCACTGTGAGACCCAAGGAAGGGTGTCCCAGCCCTTGGCCTTGCAGCACTGAACCAAGGCTGGGAGTCCCAGGTAAAGGGGCCTAGCAATCAGTAATGTAGCACGTGCTGTGTCATCGTAGCCATGTGGGGTTAGGTCCTGGACATTCCTGCTACTCCACCCTCGATAGCCCTCACAGTCATGACCTGGTGCTGCAAGGGTCTCTAGATGTAGCCTCTCTCATGAGTGTAGCGATCAATAGTGTAGCAGGTGCAGTAGCACTGGGACCCAAGGGTGTTGGAAACCCAATGCACCCAAATTATGACTGTTTTTCACTGTCCAGTTAGTGTACAGAGGGGCCTTGCACTAGGGTCCTTAGTACCATTGCTATGCCACTGGTCTCTTTCTCATGGGTTTCACATCTATGTGCCCACTCTGTGAGGCCTAGCAAAAGTCCCCGCCCCTGGGCCTCACAGCCATTATACAGCACTGCAAAGCTGAAGAGAGCTTTCCCTCCTTTGGGCCTCGCAGCCATGGTCCAGGACCTCAGAGGCTCTGCAAAGTAGGATGGCAGGGTGCATGACTGTCCAGCATTTTAAATGTTGCCCTTCATCCTGCAGAAAGCTCCCGAGGGATGCAAAATGTCCTGCTTTTTGTTCACCAAGGGACTGGTGCAGCTGTTCAGACAATCTACTTGGAAGTAAAACACCTAGGCCAGCTCAGAAGCCTCAAGCAATCCAGCCCACTGGAATGACCCAGCAATGACACTGGGAAATAGCACTGTGAGAATTTTAGGGGTCATGTGTTGTTTACATGGTAAGTGGGAGGGAGGACTTGTACAGGAGGTGATCACGCAGGCCAAGTCAGCAAAATGAATATACTCAGAAGTGCTAAAGGAAGAATGCAAAAAGTAAGAATGAAGCTGCTCTAAGCCAGTACATACCCTCCCTAAAACCTTTACAATCAGATATGGCCCATCAGCCATGCGCCAAGGCCACATAAGAGACGAAGGCCCAGGAAGAACATTATTTATTCAAGATGAAGAAATCAGGTCAAGTAGGAGAATCAAGGTTGCAATACAGGACTCCTTGCTTCAAACCTAATAGCCTTCCCACTATCCCACAGTTTTGATCTCTTAAAGAGATTAGGGGCCTGGTTTTGTAAAGGTTGTTATGTGATGGAATTCCAAAATCTAACTCAGAGACTCTTACTAAACCTCGAATAAATGTCTTTTTGGTGAAAACACAATGGTCCAAAGTGTTCTGCCATATGAAAATGTAAAGTTGGCCACAGCACACAGGAGTAGGTAATAAAGTTCAGGTCAGAAAGGTGTGGAGATTGTTTTTCACTTTTAGAACTTAGTTACCGAGGAGTAGGGGGTTGATTCTTCGTGTCACTCAGGGCTCCCACCCTTGGCCCAGCACTGCATGTCAAATCAGGGGCTCGCTCGCTTTTCCTTGTACCTATGATCCAGCACTGTGAGGCCCAGGAGAGGACATTACCTCTCTTGAAATTGCAGACATGGCCAAGTAATGTGAGGCTCAGGGTAAGGGGGCCTAGGGTTGCATTTAAGTCATTTGAAGTTCAAAGAATAATTTTTACAGTTTTTCTCTACAATTTGTGATTCATGTCCACATTTACAGTTTACTAGACAGTGATTTGTCAGATTGTGCCCTGGCCCCTGTCCCTTCAACAAAGATTGTTTGTGTAAGCAGGAAATAATGATTTACCATTTGTTAAAACACAATCCACACACTTTTACCAGTAATGACTGACTGAAATTGTGAAATATAAAATGTATTGTACGCACATTTGACCAGGGCTCACTTGCTGGTGTATATAGAACAATAGGACTATCTGGTCTTCCAGTTTCCCATTTTCTTATTTTGTCTTCAGTTTTTCCCTTGCTTTATCATTTTCATTGTTCTCATGTCTTTTAGAAATGTATATGTTTGGAGATAAAAGAGATTAAAGGTACACCCTAAGAGGTTTTGTTGTGATATTTTCTCTACTGAGAAAAACTAAAAGTGATGGAAGGAATGCTTAAATTCATCTCAATAGAACAGAGCCACCCAATAATCCCCCCGGGACTGGGTATCATAAACAATAGAAGCAAAATGTCCAGGAAGGAATCATTTCAAATATGATTTCAATGTTATATGTGTCACATACGTGAACACTAAATTATAGTGACCATAGGGATTCACAAGCAACAATCCAATTGTATCAAAAATATAAATTATTTTAATTTTCAACAAATAGATGGCTTTTCTAACAGTACAAGTCTGGCAACAAAAATACTACCAAAATGGTTATAAAAGTACTGTGGTAGTGAAAGAACACCTTTCGCCTATGCTGTGGGTAAACAATAGAACCACATACAAGAGAATTAAGCAAAATAAGATTCACAAATTGTATTTAGGTGAATTTTACAATGTTTTGCAAAAAGGCGTTGTGCGTCGACGTTTCGGTCCTTTTGCTTCTATTGTAAATTAATCTCAGTCACTGGTCACTACTTGGTAGAGTTCCAGTCCATCTTTTTTATTAACTGTATCATGACTATCATAGACCAAACATATGCAAATCAGTCAAAAAAGAATCATGGGGTTAGGGATATATGGCCCGGCGCCTTCAACTTCAGTCCAGCTCCAATGGCCACATTTAAGTTAGAATTCAACAATAGGAAGTATATGGTAAACCTTGACTCTATCTTGTGATATTTAAATTTCACATCAAATCTTCAGTGTACTGTTAAAAAAGTAATCTTTATTGAATTCAGATATACAGCCAGCCAACACGTTTCGAGAGGAGAAACCTCTACTTCAGAGATATAAATTATATAAATCAAATACAGATAAATTAGAATCACAAATTAATACAATGAATACAATTAAAATCATACCTATGAGCTAGACTCCTTGACATTATTGATTGAAATCCATATATAAACTGGTTTCAATGTAATATAATTGAAGATAAATCCCATCAAAGGAAAGTGGAGCCAGTTTTAAAATCATGAAATAGAAAAAAGTCCAAACGTATTAGAAGGGAGAGTCAAATAAAAGCCTCAAATGGTAAATAATGGATTGCAAGAACAACTAAAATAGAAAAAGAAGAAAAAAATAGAAGCAATAGAAAAGGTCAAAAAAGAGAAAAACTGATACCTATATAACAAATTTCTTGCAATTACATCAATGTTTACAACAACTTTAACAGTAATATATTACAGTACCTCCTTTACTTAACACAAATCAAATAACATAGATGAACCCTAAATTAGTTCATTGTCAATTAAAATTAGTGCCAGGCCACTCTATTATTTACAGTCATATATTCTTTTTTTTTATATATAGATTTTGTTTGATACTCAATGATCATATAGTGGTACTAATCTCAAAAACTAGGGATACAAATTCCCTTGTCATAGTAATAAGTAAAATGTAAATTTGTGCCTGTTAATTGAAACAAAATATTTCGCCCAAATGTTTCCACATCGCAGACATTTTCTTGAGATTTATATATTTTTCAGAGGCTACGTCTGGTGGCTACAAAAATAAGAAATTAAACCTGATATATTAATAATTAACAAAATAAACCTTGCAAAAATTGGCAGTACTTCTTTAATATCAAACATTTATTCCTAATGACTGCGGTAAATTATTTTACTCACTATATCTGATCATATATTATTTTATAATGGTTTTATCTAACATCATCCTTCCTGAAAAGACATTTATTCATATCAGGAACAACATCTGTGCAGAAATGAACTTCAAATGCAATGTCCATCATGTACAATCATCAAATAGAAGATCCGTTCCTTTAAAATAGTACACATTGATTAACACTTTAGATGGTAGGTGATAACCTCTGCAAGCATTGAAAACTACTTTCCCCACTACACCAGAATTTGTTCACCAAATTATATCACCATTATTTAATTACAAAATTACACCAATGTATTGTATCACTATTGCTAACCACATTTCCTTGATATCAGTCAATGCGTAGGGCATGCATTGATTAAAAAGACAGTCAAATTTCCTTGTTAACCGGCCACACGGTCTGCCTCTCACCTTGATCTCTTGCCAGCAATGACGTTGTACTAGTAAAATGTTCTCGATTTTCTCGCTTGCGTGTATAAGAGCACCATTTTGTTGCTCTTTTTATGCCATGACCATGTTCCCGCCAGACGTCAGCCATGTTGCCACACCCGGAAGTATTGCATCCAAAATTGCCAAAGGGATAGCACTTTAGGAAAGACTGTCCATCTAGTTCATTAACTACCCTCAGGTGACCTTGCTCCAAAATGATTAAAATCCAATAAGAACAGATTTACAGACCCGATTTAATAAAGATGGAGATGTGATTTTAAATAACAGAGTGAACTGAAACTAATTTTAGTGGACGATTAACTTATTTAGGATTGAGCTTTATCATTTGTATTGTGAAAAATTATGGAAGTACTCTAATACATAGATATTAACATTTTTGTCAAAATTGATGTATTTGGAAGAAATGTGTTAATTAGGCATAATTATTTCTAGTTCTTTTGGACTTATTTTTTTTATTTTTTATTTTTCTATTTTTCTTGATTTCACAATTCATTCTTTATCATTTGAGGCTTTTGGTAAAGCTCCATTGAAATACTTTTAGACTTTTACACTCTATTTAATGTTTTTAAAACTGATTGACTCTTCTTTCTCTTGATGGGATTAATCTTGCATGGTATTGCATTGAACAATTTCAAGGAATTAAGTGTATATGTGTGATTTTAATTGTATTAATTTGTGATTCCAATGTACCTGTATTTGATTTATATTATTTGCAGCCCCAAGGTAGAGGTTTCCAACCTAGAAACATGTGTTAAATGACAGTATTTTTTAAGACTCAGGAATCAAACAAGAGGTATTTGTAACTGCACACTGAAGATTTGATGTGAATTATGTTTGGAACAAAAGAACGTAAAGCAAAATACTTCAAGATAGAGTTAAGGTTTGCCATATATCTCCTTTGGTTGGACTTATGCAAATCAGTCTTGGTCTTACTCAAATAAAAACAGTACAGCTATGTCATATTCGCTCTTCCCAAAAACACGAGCAAGCCCTGATTGGTTTCAGCCTTCCAAAGTCTACTCTGTGGCATGTGTGTTGCATCCCTTGCCATAGTTAGCTACGGGGCCCACATCTGGACATACCCATCATACTTAAGGAGTTTCACAGAGAAAAAGGTGAAGGGTGAATGGTTGAATGAATTTCAGCCCCTTGTAGTTATTATATATGGCTTCCGATGGGCTCAAAAAGCCCATCTGCCAGTCGGAATGCGGCCAGTAATCCCAAGGGCGGTCTTCTGCCCGAGGGATTACGATGTCAAGTTTCGGCTGCCTTTCCGTGCCAGCCTTTCCGACATGGAAAGGCTTTTGGGACTCGACTTTGGGGGCTCCCAGCAGGGCACCCTTGGGTGCACCGCCTCCAATTGCCCCCTGTTGATCCCTGCACCCCGTGGCAGGCACGTTGTGGTGCCTGCCATGGGGTGCAGGGATGAACTGCACCTCCTATTTAACAATGGGAGCATGCATTCCGACCAGAATATATGCTCTCATTGTAAAGTATAGGAATGTGAACAATGTCTTCAGTCATATCCTAATTAGTTGTCTGGGACTGCCTACCGGGTATCGGTCAGTCTCATAACTGAGACGGTATTGGGTATTGGAAACTCCACCCGACATCGTAATAGGGCCTTTAAAATTACTGGCTTTTGCTCCTTTTTTCCAGTTTTTGCCCTCATTTACATATGAAATAATGCTGATGCTGGTAAATAATTTGCTTTGGAAAAGTTGGATGAGGTAAGCAAAGGACAAGAGGATCTGCATATACACGGTATGAAAAAGCAAAGAGGAAGAGATCATAACTAACTGTGTGTGGGTGTGCAGAGGGAAACAGAGAAAGTCCCACAAATTAGCAAGTGGGGGCGATGCCGATAGCAGGGAACAAGTGTAGTAGGTTAGAGAGATACCTAATGCAGTATTCCAAGGTTTTCCTGTGACACCCATTGATGAGAGTATGCCACACTCACAGTTAGGTGATTGACTGTGCCAAGCATAATAGAGAGATTAAGGAAAACAAGAATGGAGAAATTTGTAGGGGCTGTTTCGACAGAATAGTGTGGAAGAAAGTTTTATTGCAGAACGATGCATAGATAGAAAGACAAGAGAATGGAAACGAGCAGCTTGAAAACACCCCATAAAAGTTTTGAAGAAAAAGGCAAGCATTGACACAAGGGAGCAGTTTGGTAAGGAAGAGGGATCTACAGTACGTTGTATTAGCTAATTGAAGGCAGCTGCCAATATAAAGCATTCAGCATAAAAGCCAGAGAAAAGTGATTAAACAGGTACCAAAGACAATTCTAAGCTCAAGATAGTAGGGCTATTGTTTTTGTATATTGTTTGGTAAAGAGGGTAGATTGAGCATAAGAGGGGTCGGCTTATTGTAGTGCAGGGATCTGTTCTCTGGTAGAGTTCTGGGCAAATTAGTCAAGTTAGACAGAGCTAGTGTAGAGGAGAGGTATAGTATGATGGGTTGGAATGGAACAATAACAAGTGTGCTGAATGTGTTTATGATGGTGGAGATGTTAGTGGGAAAAAGATGCAGCATTGTTGGCAGTAAGACTTTTTTATGGTGGTTTTGTGTAGGGAGGGCAGTAATTATGTGGGTGAGCCTTTGGACCTAAAACCAGGTGGTATATTGCCTTGCCCAATATGATGGACACAGTTAACTAGTTGAAGGCCACTTTATAGATAATGATGGACTCTTGAGTGCAGCTTTTTCTGAAACTCCAGCACTGGATCTGCATTTGCTTTTTGAGGGCCCAGGTGGTTGGACTGACACAGGATGAAGGGCAGAGATGACGGCTTGACAGAAATAATAACATCTAAGGGTCATTATGGTTATTGTCTTTAAATATGCAAATGAAGAGTTGTTTGAGAGTGTCATTATGTCTTTGGTGGATTCATTCAGGGACTTTGCCAGGACAATAAGGACTTATTTGCATCTAGAATCTTTGACCATGTTGATAGGTGTTGAAAATGAGTGGATGTTGATCGGTACAACAGCTACTGAATGGCCAATATTTGAGAAAATGATTTGGGTACAATGGGTCTATAGGAAAGAGACAATGAGGCTTTTTAATGGTTTGCTGTGATTAATGAGTAGGCAGCATCTCCACATTGGATAGCTAGAAGTCAGACAGAAGATGTAGTGGTCAGTAGTTGTTTATTCACACCAATTTAAAAATTCCCACAGGCTATAAGAGGGTAGAGAAAGGAGTGGAGTCAAGGACTCAGTCAGCTACATCAAAGATGTCTATAGTGCCAGAGGGCTGTGGTGTGCAACCAAAAGGAAACATTAGCAGAACTATTACTGTGATGGTGATATCCTTAAAATGTGATGTGAGGGAATGGCTAGGTGAGTTGACAAAGTGAGAAAGTATGGTATCTGTTAAAGTTCAGTTGTATGTGCCAGCTGTTGTCTTTTGCTCTGAGTATGCAAATAAAGGTGGACGCAGGGAATTGTTTTCACTGTAGTCCATATTTTGGAGTCAGATTGTTGTAGTCTATATTTGCAATCTAAGTTTTCACACATAACTTTTCAAATTTGTCTTTCTAATGTTCAGTTAGACACATAAAGTATCCCATTGCCCTACAAAATAAACAGTCTTTCCAGAAGATAATATTTTCACTCTACCTGGATGTCTAGCACCATGATAGTTAAATACAAGTTTCAACATTTAGCTCTAGCTCTGGATAATTACCGGTATTCCATCAAATATAGGTAATAAGAATGGTATCTGGTCCATTTACCCCCTAATGTTTTGACTTTTTGGACCACCCGGTGTTTGGGTCTCTGCTATAAGTCCTACTTGTTAAGTATCAATCACCATAAGCTCTGGTAAAATGGATTTGAGTACTAACCATCAGTACCAACCCTTCAAAACAGGGCCTCCTGCTGCTCCGCTAGGGTAAGAGGCTCTAGGCTGGTTTCTCATGAGCATGTGTCCACATTTGTGTGCATACATGTGCGGACCGAGAGAGTGGGACTACTAATGAACTGATTTTGGTATCTGCACACATGTAGTCTCTTGCAGATGGGACCCTTAATACATTGTTTATGACCAGTGCAAGCCTTATAATTTAATTGAGTAGTAAAAAAATTAAATGCTCTAATTTATTTTTGACTATGTTGTAATTCTGTACTGCTTCACTGAAAGTCTTTAGGGCCTTATTTATGAAGGACTTGCGCCACCGGTGCGTCACTTTTTCCCATGTTAAAAGTGACGCACCGGCGGTGCAAGGCCTTCATAAATAAGGCCCTTAGTGTTTATCTCTATTTATACCATAGTCGAAAGTTGCCCAAAGTATAGTTTTACATTGGCTAATCCTAGACAGAAGTACACAGTGAGTCCCGGGATAGACAATGGTCTAACATTTAAATATATTATTGATATAATAATATTTGCACTCCTTAATGTAACTTACATTTCGTCATATTACTGTGCTAAGATTTGGACTTTGAGTTAATCACTTTTCTGGCAACAGATGGAACAAAGCCTTCCCCATGAAATAGGCCAATCCGAAAGGGATAAAGGCTGTTACTGGGAGAGGCAGATGGTTGTGGCAGAAGTTAATTACACTCACATTGCCCGACAAGCACCAGCATGCCTTTGCAGGAAAACAATAAGGGATAGGGCAGAAGCCAAGCATCTTTCTCCAGTCTATCAAGGACACCCCTTTGAAGCTTACTGCAAAGCAACCAGTTGGGAAGTAATAGTTAGGGATGGGACTTATAACTCTCAGAGAACTATGACCAGTGACCTCGTACAATTGCCGTTTTGAGAAGTCCTAAGATTCAGTACAGGAGGGATCGGGCAGAAATGGAGTGATAATGTATCACCTTTGGATTGGGCAGAGACCCACTTTCCCATTTTCCAGAGCTGCCTACTTTCACTTAAAAATCCCTGCACAAGGGAGAGACTTTACGAAACACTGGATTCTGCAGGTCGCCATACAAGATCGACCCCTCATGGACGGACCCCTATCTATAATGGTGGGACATTCTGGGCTTCCACTGACTTGGGATTTTTTTCCAGGGCCAGGGGAACTGGCCTCCCAATTCCCTCTCAGTGACAGCAGAGGGGCTGCTGGGGGACTCGGAGGAGAGGTTTCCCCTGGAACTTCTGTAGATTGGTCCTTTAGGGGAACAACCCTCTAAGGGGACACCCTGGCTGCGGACAGAGGTGCCCTGCAAGGGGTTAGGAGGCTGTGGGGCCAGGGGCGTGAAGGGCAGCAGGGTACTGCTGTGGAGGACCCAAGGAGAAGGAGAAGAAGAAGCAGGAGCCCAGACAGAGGAGTAGATCCTGGAACCTCTACTGTCACTGCTGCTGGAGTGATGCAGATGGGTATGGAGCAGAAGACAATGCCTACCACAATGTTCTAAGAAGGTAAAGTGCAGGAGTGCTGTCCATAGGCTCTCCCTCTTCAGAGAAGCCAGTACTCTTTCAAGCGTGGTACTTCAAGGAGATGTTGAGCTTGTGGTCCCCCAAGTGTAACCAAAAGGAATTGAGGAGTGTGCGACACCCCCTTCCCTGAATTTGAAAATTTCCTGGGGAGGGTCAGGGTCCCTGGGAAGAAGATTTTCCAGGGTAATGCACATGGAGATCCACCCTTTTAATTATACACCCCCAGGATGATGAGTTCCCCCTAGGTAGCTTACAGCCCCGAAGCACTGTGCTCTACCACCTCCCACTACTTGTGCCCTAGTCAGTCAGGAGTTTAGAGAGCTGTGCCCAGGAAACAGTGTTGGCTGAGCACAGAGTTAGCTGCGCTGCGCCGGCTTGGGCTCCCGCTTTGTCCCAGACCACAACCATTCCAGGTGTCCAATTGGGGTGAGGAGTAGGGGGAAAGTAATCCTGAACAAAAACAGGCTGCGCAGATGCTACTTTTTAAACAGGAGCAAAAGAAAACAATTTAGCCAATTGCTTCATAAAGGAGTGCTGCAGGCCTGCCTGAAACAGCTGGGACAGAATACATTGGTTAGAATACATGGGTTAGAATACATTTTCAAATTGGTCTGGTAGTACTAAAATGAGGGCAGTTGATTTATCAAGTAAAGGCCTTTAGGTACTAGGGGCCTGCTAGGAGTGCAGCTCTCCGCTGGGGGCCTGAATCACAAATATACTGGAACTTTTAGTGTCATGGCTCTAGGGTGCTGAGACTTTTATTTGTACTTCTGGGGCTGTATTATAAACAGGGCCCACTTTTCCTGGTTGCACCATGGCACACCTTAAAACAGGCGGGCCGGACACAAACAGGGAAAGGTGGTCCAATTCCACTGAATGCACTAACCCCAGACTGAGTGATCACATATGCATTATCACTCTTCCTTAAATGTTTTTCTCACTTAAATTTGATTTGGCCAAATCTTAACTTCATATATTACATTCCAAAGTGTGCGTTTTCCAAGTTGTTTCATAATTCTTCAACCACCCTCACATATTCCAGCTTGCAGTATACGAAATGGTACATGATTTAGATGTCATCAATAGGGTATCATCAAATTGGGATATCAAACTAGTATCTCGTAAGACCTCTATTAATGGCTTTCATGAAACATTTCCACAATTTACCAGACTTTAACTTCTCAGGTTTATTCAAACAATTTCCATCAATACATTTGAGTCTTAACATCTATTCTGCATATTTCACTAGCACTATACTTATCAGAGGTTTCAAACTCATTTACAATCTAATCTTATATATTCGGAATGTGTATTAAAAACCTGAGTGTTTTTCATAAGCACTGTTTAGATTAAGTGAGATGCTGTGTGATCAGGCATATTTTGTTCATTTCTAGGCATAGAAACAGTGATTTACAATGTTTAACAAACCCTGTAACTGAAATAAAATAACATAAAATCAAATAAAATTACTCACACACAAGCCAGGTCTGTTTTCTGAAAGATGGTGGGTCATCTTTCAGAGCTTGCTCCAGTTGTCCTCTTTGCTAACTGTTGCTGCAACCCTGAACCTTACTTAGGGAAACATTCTAATGGTTCTGGCCAAACGTTAATACAGTGATCATCTTTTACATTGGCTAAAGAGTTCTACTTCAGCTATTTCCCTAAACCAAGGTGCAATCTTCAAATGTGGGACATTACAATGCCCCAACCTTGAGCCAAACCTGAATGTAGCTTGTCCAATAGACTGTTGTCAAAAATAGGGTATCCTCTCAACGAAAATTAAAGGTCAAGGGAAGAAGAGGAAAAGGTAAACACATACTTCCACCACACTCAGAGGTGGGAAGAGGAAAACCTCTTTATCTATTTTATAACCCTCATCCACTCTAGTAGTGGCATGCTTCATCATCAGGTGCACCCTGACTCCTAAGGGTCAGGGTGGGATCGACCATATTCAGGGAGCACTTGCTGGTTTTTGGGGAATTGCCCTGTGGACAGAAGTACAAAGAAGACGATAACCTGATTAGGTACACATTTCACTCATCATCTCTTAATCATAACAAATTACATGAAGGCAGACTTTTGGTTTCTTTCATAACATATGACATTGTTATCAGCCAGCCCACCAATTTCGTGTTGCATGATTTGCACAGAATTACTCATCTGAATGTCGGGTTTATTTAGAGCTCAGAGTCTCATGTATTGCATGATTCTGCTTAGGCACAAAAGAACACAATGCCAAAAGTAAGTGAAGTCAATCCATGGTAAACAAAGAGTGGGCTCTAAGCCCACCTTAAGCGAACAATTTGTCTTCCAACAGACACTGTATGCATTCTCATCGGCAAGATATAGAAATGTGAAACATAGTTTGGTTCTTTTCTAATACCCTTGAGCCAGATTTGCGCTGCAAAAATCCATTGTTATATTGAATCTACAATTTGGATAGTTAGAAAAGGACTCATGTCCGATAAAATCAACTACAATGTCAGTAGGTGGGAAAAGTCCAGTCTTAAAGAGAAAGACACTTTGGGGCTGATTATGATAAGGCTTGTAAAGGTTTAGGGCCACATTGTAATGGTCTGGTCAATTACCTTTCCGATCGCCTCATTTTGATGGAGGCGGTCAGAAAGGAAGCCAACTGGTCATTAAGGATGGCTTCTGATGGGCTCAGAGAGCCCGTCCGCCAGTCGGAATGTGGCCTGTAATCTCAAAGGCGGCACTATCTGCCCTTGAGATTACAATGCACACTTTCTGACATAGTTTCCATGGCGGCCTGTCCGACATGGTGTCCATGTTGGAAAGCATGTTAGGGGCGCCCAGCAGAGCCCCTTTGGTACATGGCCTCCGGTTGGGGGCGGAGGGGACACTTATGGTGCCCTCCTGTTCATCCCTGCACCTTGTGGCAAGCACATTGAGGTGCCTGCCACGAGGTGCAGGTATGAACTGCACCTCCCATTTCACTAAGGGAGCATGCATTACGGCTGATGTGTGGGTGTAATGCATGCTCCCATAGTGAATTTGTCGGTCGGTCCCATGACTGAGTTGGAATCACGCGGAAGTGATTCCGCCCGACATCCTAATCAGCCCCCTAATTTGCCAGAGGCATTACAACCTATGAAACAAACAAATACTACAACTGGCATTGAATAAAAATCATAAGCTATAAACACATTTAGAACATGCAGCAAATTTCAAATGGGTAATAAGGCCAGTATTCAATAACAAATTCAAGTAGTGTTCTGTAAACTGACTTGGTGAGTTTTCTAAAGGATGACGGATTGCCAAGGCGACATGCGGGAAACATAAGAACAGGAACAAGGTTAAGTGAAAGTAATTTATTGAAGGTAGAAATAAAACAGAGGCAGGTCAAATACAATTTAGAGGACGGTTAATAACAGAAAATAGGGCTTTTGATAAAGTACAAAAGATCAAAATATAAGAGTCGGCTGGACTATAATGTAGAAGGGGACTTTCATGCACAGCAGTCCTGGTACTCACTGTTATATCACTGCAGAATTAAATGAAGGAACAGTAAGTAAAGGCAGTTGAAACTACACGTTTTTGGCACAGCAGAGGTTGAATTTTATATATAAGGATGAGTGTTCAGGCACAGAAAATAAATTCACTCTATCACTATAATTTTCTAAACTCCTCACTCAATATGGTCGACTTAACAACTTACAATATGTTGGTATTGATATTGAATGCAGTTCAAAATGACGGCAAGCCAACAAGTAAAAAGATTTAGCAAGCCTCATTATGTGGTCTCACGCAAAGTGATCCACCAATCCACAGCTGCTTCTGTTACAGCAGCCAGCTTAGGTACATCATCGTTATCCTCACTGTCTCACAGACAGTGAGCAAAGATAAGGTTACCTCAAGGCTACCTGGGGCCATTGCTGTCAGAATGCAAATGTTACAGACAGCATGCCAATGCAAAACCACCAGGCAAACTGAATAGAGGGGATGATCTGCCACAGGAAACCTATCCTCTCCATCCCAGGCTCCAGTGGACAAGATTTCCTTTCTGCCTTTAGTCCTACCTCTTCTCTGTAATCAGCTGAGCTGTGACTCCCTGGCCTTCATCAGCATTTCATTGTACCCAAAGTCAACCCTCCTTTTTGGGTGGATCTTGTCACTTAGGTTTCAGATACAGCAGGGAAATACAATAAAAGATGCCAGATGACCCATGTACTGTCCATCCCTCCTGAAAAAGCCCACAGGACTTTTGGCATCAGACATAGGGAACTATTTGGCCAACAGTATGGCACTGTTGACTGCTCTGGTATATGTAAATTAATGGAAAAAATGAAAACTGTGGAACCACATTCAAGGAAACCAAATCATGGAAAACCAATTTTAAGGGAAGACAATTGTAAGAAAATACAAATACATCGATAATTAAAGGAAACATTTTAAAGGAAAGATAATGGTAGGAAAACATCCGGAATTACATAAAATTTGGGAGGAACTTAGACTAGTGTGGGTGTTTGTATTCTGGGAAGGGTTATGTTTAGGGGTACTGAGGTCTTTTAAGGGGTCAGGGTATGAAGAAAGCTCAGGCTTTGAAAGTTTTTTTTTACAGTTCATGGATGTGTGGAGTTTAGGGGTGATGAGGATATTTTAAGGTTCAGTAATCAGGGGATTTCATGGATGGTGAGGGTTTGTTAGGGTTCAGGAGCAGTTGGTGTGTGGGGGTATCAAAGGATTTTAGGGTTCAGGGATAGGTAGAGTTTAAGGGTGGTGAGGGTTCTTTAAGGATCTGTAATGTGCGGAGTTTAGGAGTGATGAAGTGTTTTAAAGTTCAGGAATGGGTGGGATTAAGAGTTAGTTATTGATTATAGGGGTTAGTGATGGGTGGGGTTTACAGACAGAAAGAGTTTTAGGATTCAGGAATGGATAATGTTTAGAGTGTGAAGGGTTTTATGGTTTCAAGGATGTGGGAGTTTAGGGTTCAGGGTAAACGGAATTTAGGAATGGTAAGGTGCTTTAAGAGTTTATAGATGGGTGGTGTTTACGCCCATAAAAGGGATTTTAGGGTTTAGGAATGGGTTGAGTTCAGGAATGGGTGTGGATTAGATATGGTGAGGGATCTTTATGGCTCAGAGATTGGTGGAGTTTTAGGGTCACAGATGGGTGAAACTTAGTCATTGAAAGAGTTTTTTAGGGAGCAGGAATGGATGATGCTTAGGGTTTAGAGTGGGGTCAGGGATGGATGGTGTTTAGGGGGTGAGAGGGTTAGTGACAAAAAACAACTGAAGTAGTTATTTAACAATATACATCTGAAATAATGTCCCCTGAAGTTAAGTAAATCTTACAACCATTGGATTTACACATTAAGAAATCAGCATGCTAATGCCAATTCTGAAAATAGACATTCTTTTACATGCTTTCTATGAAATGGTAAATGAAATTCATCCAGAACATTTCCATTAAATAGTTTAGATGAAATGGCTTCTCAGAAATGGTATTTCATAAAATGGTTTTTCTATGAAATTACATACGGCTGACCAATCAGTATACTTGGGGACCTGCTCAGTATCTGCAAATTTACTGCTTCAGCTGTTTTGCTGCTTTTGTAAATCTTTGCCAACTTTGTACTTTACAAAGACTGTAAATAATTTTTTATAAATGTGCAAAGTTGAGAAGCTCTAAGGTTTACAACTTTGCACAATCAATTCCTTAGCCCATTCCTTCTGTCCTTTCATGATTGCGTGCTCAATAGTTTCATTTTCTATTCTCTATTGCAGTTTGTCCTGGTTCCTTTTAAAGCACACATCACAGGAAAGAGATACTTTCAGTTTATGTAGACATCCAACTCCTAGCAGTCCTCCATTAACAGCTGTGATAGGTATTCTAGAACCTTCACTCATCATGAAATTCCAAAAAAGTACATTTGTACAACAACAATATATTGCCAATCAAACCCTGCTATAACATTACTATCATGATACATTGCTATCAGGATACAACATATCTCCCTATCTAAATGTAAAAATAAACTAAACAATAAAATTGCAATACAAAATACATTAAATTACATACTTATTTCCCTAAATGGATAAGGATGGTCAAAATCCACTGAGATCTCAAAATATGAATATAGTAAAGATGCAATTATGTCATTACCCCCACACATAATCCTTGTATCAGGCAGGTTTCCTCTTAACAAGTACACTACTAGTATTTTTCTCTCTCAGTTTACCTTGGGCCACACTATGTTTCGCATGCTTTTCTGACCACACCTTACAATCTATCTCATTGCATACAGTTAACGTTCTCACATTCCATTTCTTACCATCACTTAACCACACAGTATTGCCCTTTACTGACGTTATATTTATTTGTGTTAGACCACTAAGAGCAACTTTTTCCCATATTGGTACCCACATTCGCAACACCTGAATATGCTTCTTTTCTTCCTTATACCTTCATTATGTCATAGTTCATATTTCCTCTGATACTTCAATACCTTTTTTCTCCAGTTTAATTTTATCAACATTTGTGTGCAACATTCTGTCCATCCATGCTGGAGTTATTCTGGTACATGCTTTTCTGACTTTGACTAATACAAATGGGGTCTCACTAGTGACTGAATGTGTAGTATTCCCTCTAGCTCTATAAAATAATTTTAACCACCTTCTTACAATGTACACCCTCTTCAATGCCATCTGCACACATTCTTTCAACACACATTTAAACCATTCTACAATGCCATTCTCACACAGATGATAAACCACTGTCCTGTGATTTTTTCACACCTTTATTCCTTAAAAACCCCTGAAATTCTTCAGACATAAACTGCGGACCATTATCGGATACCACCCATTCAGGACAACCTTCTCTTCTGAAAATTTCCTTGCCAAAACTCGCAATATTCACAACTTCAACCTCCTTCACAAAGGCTTCTTTTGGCCACTTAGAAAAGCAGTCCATTGAGCCCACAGCATACTTTCCTTCCAACCCCTTACAATGGAATGGCCCACAAACATCCATCGCCAATGTTTGCCATGCTCTTTCAGGGAACTTGGTCGTCCCAATTGGGGTTTCACTCATCACATTAGACTTGTTGCTGCACATGCATGCGGCACAGTTCTGCACAAACCTCTCATTCTCCTTGTCCATGCCAGGGCAATCAAAATCTACTCTAGTCTTCCTCTTTATGGCTGATTCTCACCAATGACGCTCATGAAACAATTCAAGCAGCCTAACTCAGATTTTCTCAGGTACCACTGTAGTAGTTGGCCTCAGCAAGACCTACCAGTGCTAGGGGTTCTCCTTACTCTGCAGAGTCCTCAGACCAATAGGAAGAAGTTGGCACAGAAACTGGAATAGAAAATACAGAGTTTATTAAACCTCATGAGGTGGAACTACATTCACACAGCACCCTTCGGTAATGTATGAAGTAGCACACTGAATGGTAGGAGCTTGGTCCTTTTATACCCACTCAGGGGCTCAAATGAAGGTGGTACAAGTACAAAATGCTGGTTTTAGGTACTTATAAGGTCATACAGAAAGTGTACAGGCAACAAGTGGGAGGAGCTAAAAGTTTGCTAATTCTGGTGGACACATCCTGCCAGTTACAGACTACAGCAGCTGCAAGCTCAACTGAGCATGTGCGAAGGTGGAGGATGCTAAATATATCTCGTCTCTAGGCAGATTTCAAGAGCAGTTAACGGAAAGGTAGGACAGAGCACAAGGCGAGCACATGGCAAACAAAATGGCTGACAGAAATACAAAATGGATTCCACAAAACGGACAAGATAGTCTCTAAATACAGGATGTCTTCTGCTAATACTTAACCTAATTGCTGCCAAATTACAACACCACTAGCCTCCCATCTCTCCTCAGAACCCCATTCTCTACAGACAACTCAGACCACACCATTTTGTAATCCCTGAGCTCATTTCTTTTTCTGGCAATCTGTCCCGAGCTCTTGGACAAGCACAACATAATATGGTGCAACATTTTATCCGGCTCCAGTGCCTGTTTCCACTTTCCTGTTTTATGTTCTTCATACCGGGAACATCATTGATTTCAAAACTATATTCCTGCAAATGATAAAGCATTCTTATAATTACTGGGGATGCTCTTCCAGTACCTTTTGTGGAGCATATGTAAATCAGGGTCTTGTGATCAGTGTGCAGCTCTAATGAAGTTCCCCATACAAATGTTTTAAAATGCTGCACACTCTACCAACAGCCTAAAGCTTCCTTTTCAATTTCAGAATATGAACACTCTGCTCCCTTTAGTGTCCTAGATACAAATGCAACTACTCTTTCTTGGTTCTTTTCCTTCTGCATTAACACAGCCCCTAGGTCATAAGAGCTAGCGTCCATCACAATTATATTTTCATCTCTGGGATTAAACCGTTTTTGAATCATAGCCTTTTGAATAGAATGATTGACACTGTAAAATGCAGGTTGACATTCACGTGTCCACTCATATTGTGCACCCTTCTTCATTATCAATTGAAACATATGCACTTTATCACCCGGTTGGAATAATACTCAGGCAAACCGAGTAAAGACTGAAGTTTCTCATTTTCACATGGAGAAGGTGCTTGCTCAATGGCTTCAACTAATTTTGTCTTAGATTTTACGCCATAAGCAGACAATGTATGTCTGAGATATTCTACCTCCAACACACCAAATTTGCTTATATCAAGTCCACCAGTCATCAGTCTCTCCAGTACCTTTATTAAAATACCATCATGCTCCTTAACGTCAGCTTCCCACACTGTGATTCATCCTGGAAGGATATCACACTAGTCAGTCATTTCAAACCACTACTAATCATCCTCCAAAACATAGAAGAGGCTGATGCCAGTATGAATAGAATCTGTGTGTCTGAAAGGAGCCGTCAGCGGTTATGAAAGATGTCAGGTGTTTTGACCCATGGTGTAACCGCACCTGGTGGTTTGCACTAGAAAGATCTAATGATGAAAAACATCTGGCATTTTTCACAGTCATAATCAACTCATTTGTTTGTGCTACAGGATTGCAGTCAACCCAAATGCACTCATTTAGGTCTCTCAAATATACACACATTATTAACTTTCCATTTGATTTGCATGCTAACACTATAGGACTGATCCATTCTGACACCTTGATAGGTTTGATCACTCCTGCTTTGAACAATCGATTAAGTTTCTCCTTAAGTTGTTCTCATAGAGACAGGGGAATGTTTCTCACCTTATGCACCTTGGGACTACTACATGATTTTAGTATGATACAGTGCTCAAACGTTTCCAAACACCCAAACATTTTGGCAAACAACTTGGGATACCTGGTAGCCCACTTTGTCTTGTTAGCATCCTCCATAGGTAGAACCTGCTCTGGGTAATTGGGACTACGTATTATGCCCAAGAACATTGGATTCTTTCATCTCAGTAATGTTTTGCCTTCCTCCACTACATACACCTTAGCCCTGGCCATCCGACCTTTATACGCAATCATGCCCTCAAAATTTCCCTTGACAGGCTGTCTTCCACCACAATATCCTCAGGCTCAATGTTGGTCGATAACATCTTGCCACATTCCATTCTCTCCCATCAGTCCTATCTATTATGGTGTACGGCAAGCATGATTCAGTCCATATGGAAATGTGCTCTCTGTTATTCTCTATGATGCACCTTGGAGGATGGTACACCTCCCACACTTCACCTATCATGCTCTGAGTTATAACCAGCCCTTCCACATCACCTTCATCTACCATACTTCCTTCCTCATAATGTTCCCCAGAAACATCACTTAATGCATTAACATTCTGCTTGTTTCCCTTCCACCCATCTCATTTGCACACAGGAGAAAAGTAACCAATTTTCTTACACTTAAAGCACTTTGCTTTAATGAGGGGACATGTGCTGGAATCAGCAGGGTGTGTTGTGCTCCCACATCTAAAACATGATTGTTTCTCCCTCACCTCTTGTGTTTCGACAATTGCCTTTTGAGCCTATGTACTACATGCACTGCATCACCTTTCTCCTTCTGTTGACCATCATTCAATTCTTTAACATATTTTGCGGTATTCATTGTGCTATGCAAATCGTCTTGTCTAATGATGGATCCTTCAACTCTAATTATTTCTCCTGGATACTCACATTACTGGTTATATTGATTAAGTGATCTCTTATGATCACTTCATGTAAGTTCCTAAACTTACACGTCACTGCCAATGTTCTCAAAATCGCAACATGCTTTAACTTATGTCTCTCTACTACAGTACTCATATTTTTTTCTATAATTCTCCTCCAAAGCTCTTAAGGCATCCATATATTCATCCACCATCATGACTCACTGAAATAGGTAACGTTTTTAGACTTTCCTACCCTCAATTCCTAAATTATGTTTCATCAGAGTTTGGCTACAAACATCTCACTCTCTATGGCCTCTAAGTGGGTTGCAAAATACTCCCTCCGATCCTCCCAAGGCAATATAGGGAAACAAGGATTTTGCAAAAATGTAGGAGGTGCAGCAATAGATGATACAACCATAGTAAAAATATCAACAACAAAATAACACGCCAAATTAACCAAGGTAGTCACCGTCATCACAGATGTTTAAAATAACTAATCAGCATAAATAAAGTGTTTACCATTGGCAGGCGAGGATCACTGACAGCATATATACCCAAAAAATATTGATGTAAAAAATATCGAGGGAAAAATGTAGGATACAAAAATATCGGTTGCCTATACTTAAAAAGGAAAGTACAAAAACATCGGGAAAAAATATTGTTTACAAAAATATAGTTCTGTTAAATATCGATTTTTAAATATACATAATTTAAAATATTAAAATAAACATATAATAAATACTAACATTAATTTATCAAAATAAAACATATTTAAATGTTTATGTTAACAAATATAATAAATAAACTTACTTTTTTAAAATGTAAACACAGATATATATATATATATATATATATATATATATATATATATATATATATATATATTACCTACTGGCGGTCGCCAGTAGGTATATATAGTTAGGATTTTTTCTCTATGGGATTTTTGAAAATTCTATGTCTAATAACTTTGGCGTTTGTGGACGGAATTGGCTGAAATTTTCAGGAAAATGGCACATTTTGTTTCTGAGCAGCCCTTGAAAATTTGGGGGGGGTTCGTCAAGGGGGGGCCGAGAAAAAAGGGGGGTCCCAAAACGTGTTTTTAACATTGAGTTTTCCATAGGGCGGTTGGCCTCACTTTTAGCCCGAACGGCTGAATGGATTTGCACGAAACTTGGCAAAATTGTAGGGACTGGTAGCCCGATGTGCCTTTTGTAGGTCTCAATATATGTGCTCCAGTGGATTTTGAGAAATTAACGTTTAAAAAAAGATATATATCTGTAACAGCGGACCTGGCAGCGTCCCAGGACGCGTACTTTACGCGCAACGGAGCTTTGTGAAGCGAAGCTGATTGGTTCTCCGGCGTCTGTCAACATTCCAAAAAGTCCGTAGCGGCCGCCATCTTGTCTCTCGGTAGGATCGAGAGACAAGAGGAGGTCAAAACAAAGGGGGAAATAACTATAAGGGGGCATAGTAGATCCTCGCTGACCCCCTAGGTTTGATGTGGAGGTTTTAAAAGGGCCCCGCGGGGCAAAAAAAAAACAAAATAATAATAATCGAACGGCTGAATGGATTTGCACGAAACTTGGCAAAATATTAGGGACTGGTAGCCCGATGTGCCTTTGCTAGGTCTCAATATATGTGCTCCAGTGGATTTTGAGAAATTAACGTTCAAAAAAAGATATATATCTGTAACAGCGCTCCGCTTCGCGTACTTTTCGCGTTACGGAGCTTTGCGAAGCTGATTGGTTCTCCGGCGTCTGTCAACATTCCAAACAGTCCGTAGCGGCCGCCATCTTGTCCCTCGGTAGGATTGAGAGACAAGAGGAGGCCAAAGCGAAGGGGGAAATGACCATAAGGGGGCATAGTAGATCCTTCCTGACCTCTTAGGTTTGATGTACCATTTTGCCAAGTTTGGTGTAATTCCGTTCAGCCATTCAGGCTGTAGACGTATGTAAATGTCCTATGGAAAATTGCATGGGGAAAACACATTTGAAAGTGTTGAAATTTAGAACCAATTAAAATGTTACTTTGGTTTTGTATTTGCGTGTGATGAAAGTTAATTGGTTATGTATATATGTCAAATGAGAGGAAACCACAGCCATTTTGTGATACTACTGTCTGAGGTACATTTGTGAGGAATTTTTGGTGGTGAATTTCTGGTGTTTGATTTACACAGTACTAACACTTCTGCTACTTTTAAAAAGGTGAGTTGTTAATTTGTAAGGGGAACTATGTTGTACACTTGAAGATAATTTGAAAAATGTTTTCTGTTATTTATTTGCAGTCCTTCTGTTATACTAAATACTTGATGAAGTTAGTTTTATATTATGTATTACTAAAAACGATAAATGAAAGTGATTATTTTTTTCTGCAATTTACAGCAAGCAATTTCAAAATAAAATGGCTCACAATGAAGAGACCGTGGCAATTTCTTTTGAATTGTCCAACACATTGATTGAAATTGAGAGCACCAATAATGAAATATTGTCACAAGGAGGACATGACTTGTATGATTCCATTAGATTGATTGAAATGGACAGCACCAAGAATGAAATATTGTCACAAGGAGATGACTTGAATGATTCCACTACATTGATTGAAATTGAGAGCACCAATAATGAAATATTGTCACAAGGAGGAGATGGCTTGTATGATTCCATTAGATTGATTGAAATGGACAGCACCAATAATGAAATATTGTCACAAGGAGGAGATGACTTGAATGATTCCACTACATTGATTGAAATTGAGAGCACCAATAATGAAATATTGTCACGAGGAGATGACTTGAATGATTCCACTACATTGATTGAAATTGACAGCACCAATAATGAAATATTGTCACAAGGAGGAGATGACTTGAATGATTTTTTTGATCAATCTCTTGATGGCGAATTTATCGAGTGTTTGGAGACCATAGAGTTACAAGAATCATCATTGGAGACTTTTAATGAGGACATTGCTGATGAGGACATGTTACTAGTTCTTTCAAATTTAGAAAATTCTGAAGAATACATTTATATTTAGAAATCAAAAATTGTTTGAGACATTATTCATTTTTATTTTTAATTTATGAGGTTGTAGCGAAGTGATTGTAGTATAAAATGAGACTTATAGTATAGAGTGCAACATTTTTATGTTACATGGTAAGTTTACTCATATTTACTTCCCTTCTGCCACTATATTATCTCCAATGTGTATTTGACATGTCTTCTTCATCTCCGGCCTCCTTTCTCTCACTGTGTGTCTCCGATGCATCTTATCGCTGCTATTTTGTGTAATTACAGAAGAGAGTAAAATAAAATACTTCGGAACGTGAAAAGGGGGCAAAGTAGAGTACTCCTCACCCCCTAGGCCTTTTTAGGCGGTCCCAAAAGGATCAGTTTCTGCTTTCCTGAGAGATTATGGTATGAGTTCCATATACCACAATAACTTGCATTACAACATGCAAGATATCTATCTCCTATTACCAAATTTTGGAGATATTCGCGCTAAGCGCGAATATCTCCAAAAAGTAACACCTGCCCTGAGCAGTTCTTAGCCATGTTATCCAATGGGAGGTGGATAACATGGCTAAGAGCATTAGCTCGGTAATGCATGAATATCGCTGAGTTTTTAGCGATATTCATGCATTGCGGCCGTTTATTATCGCATTTGCGATAAACCTTGATAATAGTAAGGTTTATCTTCGATAATTTCTGACGATGCTTAGTGGTAAAAAATTGGTTGGTAAGCATCGTTAGCGATAAATATCGCTTAACTTTGGTAATATGCCCCAACGTCTGTTAACGTTCGATTCGAAGGAAATGAGGAAGTGTTGAAAAACATTGTCTGCGCCATCTTGCCTTTTTTGAAATGCCACACTTTTGTCGTGCACGGCAGCCATTTTAGATGTCTTGACCAGACCCACTCTCTGCACGCTGTCGATTCGTAGCATGGCTCCTCACCCACGCAAGCATCTTCCCTAGGCACTGGTCACCACCGCTCTCTGTCTTATGCATGGGCAATAAACCTCCCCCCATCTGCGCTGCTCTTCCCTGAGAATCACACTCTGTGCCCGCCCGACACCTCCCTTTCGCCCTATTCACTACCGCACCCTCTGACACTCCTCTTTCTCTGTGTCCGATTGTCCAGGCTATCAGCTAGCCCTGCAGATGTAGTTTATGGCCCCAGCTGTAAAGAATCACCCCTCTTCAAAGGAGTTATAGTAGATCAAGGCCCACACCCGATGAGATCTGTCACACCACACGTGTTCCTACTATCTGAAAACCATCCTGTATTGTGATTGGGGAGGGGACCGAGCCTGAAGCGGAAGATTCCAGGAATGACTCTTTGTACATCAAAGTTTTTACAATTATGTGTCACATTAAAAATATATAGCACTCCAACAAAGTAGTAGGAATATAAAACTTTAATAACATATAAATATATACAAGAAAACAAAAACAGTAAAAACATTTAAACAACGAAGAGACCGTGGCAATTTCTTTTGAATTATCCAATAGATTTATTGAAATTGACAGCACCAATAATGAAATATTCTTGTCAGTAGCGGTCTGTTGTGCGAATAGTTCCAAGGCAGCAGAACGCGCTGAAATCTAGATGGCACGAAAGTGATGTCTAGTAAGTTGCCGCCCAGCAAAAAACGGCGTGGGGCGCCGCGGGGGTGAGTGAGTCCAGTAGGCACCACAGCTATTCTTACCGGCATTGCAGAATTACTGCTGGGGACAATGCCTGTGCTGTAGCAGGGTCACAGCAGAAACAAAAAGGATTCTGTTGAAGATGTTGTTGGTTTTCAATTTGAAAACAGTTCTGGTGTCAACTGCTATGCTAATGTAGTGGTTAATGTTTTGTTTTCTCTAGAAAATGTAAAAGAGGGGGAGGCAGTCCAAAGTTCCGTTAAAAGGGCAAAGGAAAGGATCGGTGGTTTGAACTATCAGTCAAAAAGGGGAGGGGGTGCAATAATTTTTCCTACCGGGTCACACTGTGCTTTCACCGGAAGTGAGGTCTGCAGGATTCTAGTAATTCAAAGTGAGGCTGGCGCCAGCATGGGAGCGCCGACGTCCCGCGGATACAGTTTCGTCACTCCACGGGCGATCATGGCAGTCATTCCCCATCGGGGGTCGGAGACTCCCGCGGCTCCTCTAGAATCTTCAAGGTCGTGGAGGACTACGGTGGTGGAGTCAACCAGTGACCGGGCCATTTCTTTATGCTGGGCCCGCTCTTGCCAGGTCGACCGCCATTTTGAGAGTTCGGCAGCTACCGGCGATCGCGGGGTCACATGAGCGGACGGGCTCCACCCTGCCGGGCGAGACGTTGCAGCATGGCCACAGTGGAAGAACCGTTTTCCGGGCGCCTGGAGCGC
Organism: Lissotriton helveticus; assembly: GCF_964261635.1. Taxonomy (NCBI): domain Eukaryota; kingdom Metazoa; phylum Chordata; class Amphibia; order Caudata; family Salamandridae; genus Lissotriton; species Lissotriton helveticus. The sequence continues at coordinate 1,197,991,820 of NC_136059.1, forward strand.
TGAGGGTGCAGCTGGGAAGTCTCCACCTGGGGAGGCGGGAGATGCCTGTTCGCACCGTCTCTCCCTCCCAGTGCACCCCACGGCGTCTCGCTTGAGATTTGTTATGGCCGGACCAGGCGATGAGGACGAGGGGGGGGTCGGAGGCATGTGCAAGACATCCCCCCCCAGTGTTGTCGCAGCCATTATAAAAGAAAGAAGTGTCCCGTCCGTCTTCGGGCCGGGCTTCCGGTGGATGTCGGCGGGACGCCCCTGGCTCTGGCCCCATGAACGGGTTTCTTGGTTTATCGGCTGCAGCCGGATCCCGTCGGCCTCGGCCCCCCGACCGTTGGTGGTCGGACCGGAAGAGCATGTGGCGGGACTACCTGCAACTCTCAAGGGCCACCGCGGCCGGACTGGGAGAGAGAGGGGAGGGTCGAGGAGACATTCCCCCCCCCTGCAACTGTTCAGCGTTGTAAAGGCAATCCCCTGGCCGGGTCCCGCTGGCCTCGGCCTCTCCTTCGGCTACACCCTACGTTAGGATCTCCTGGCCGAGGCGTGGCAGCATAACCTGCCTTATATGGGCTGCTCCCGGCTGGGCGTAGCCGGAACCCTGCCCCACCTTGGAAGTTTCCAGAGTGGGGGTGGATGTTCTACTGACTTGCATTTTCCCTAGTCTATCGATTTTTTTGGCGTGGCAGGCGGTGGGACAGCGAGGGGTGATTTGGTTTCTCTTACTGTTTTTCTGGTCTCTCACCACTGGCATATTTTAACGTTTTCTTGTTTCTAGGACATTAATAGGTTTTATCATTACGTTATGTTATCGTTTCTTTGTTCGTTGTTTAATAAAAGTTCATGTTCATCAGTGGCCTACTGATTTTCGTTTTCCTATTTTTTTCTTTCCAGGTTGTTTCATGGTAAAGTTTCTGTTAACAGGATACAGTGATCACTTCGTTATTATTGCATATGTCCTTTTCACTAGGGGTGCTCTCTGGTCGGGCCAGATGACGTATCTCTAGTAAATGGTCCGGGTGAAAAAGGTGCATCAATCAGTGGGGAGTAGATAGGCATGACAGATTACAACGGGGGAGAACGGTCCGCATTACGTACCCTTTCACTACTTGCAAAGATTTTCCTACGTTTATTTGCAAACAGGGAATACCTCCAAAAAGAACTAATTCCCAAACAGTCAATGTTCGGACAATCAATCAATCAATGAGGAATGAAATAGGTACGACGTGTTAAAGGCACGCGTTACCTACCCTTCACTATCTGCAAAGGGAGAGAGAATATTCCTATTCTTCCTCGTTTGCAGGTAGAGAAGATCCTTAAGAGAATTAACTTCGAACAATTCAATGCTCGATTGAAACAATCAACAAGGGGTACTGTGAACACAAATGAACGCCGCTTATATACATACGCATTGCTATTTTCAACAGGTTGTTCCTAATGTTTCTATTTTAGCGAGGTCAAAAAGAGATCCCATTAGTGGCCTACTGATTTTGCTCGATTCCTTTTGTTTTTTTACACGATTTTTCGCTATCTGCAAAGACTAAACAGAGTATTGCGACTCTGTGCTTGTTTGTAAATAGAGAATGAACCAAAGAGAACAATCAATCAAATGGAGAGAGAAGCAGGCACGGCGGATTACAAAGGGGGCAAAGGGCTGCGTTAACTACCCTTCACTATCTGCAAAGAGAGAGTACTCCTAATAGAAATGAGGGGTGGGGGGCAGCATTCAAAGCAGATCAGTGTGCATAAACACGAAAATGTTTTTACTTACCACGTACTTGACATTCGACAGCTTACGATATTTGCTATTAAAAAACCATTGAAATTCACTGAAAAAACCATAGGTTATAGACCATATATAGTTAGGAATTAGCATTTACAAAACCTTGAAAATTCACTGAAAAAACCATAGGTTATACACCATATATAGTTAGGAATTAGCATTTAAAAAACCTTATTTTACTCACACAAAACCATTGAAATTCCATATATAGTTAGTTGCACTAACTATATATCGCGCACCCGCAATCCACTGCTGATCATGTCACATATTACATCATTCATGACATGGTCAGTGACATCACTGATGACATCACTGATGACATCTCAAATGACATCACTGATGAGATCACTGATGACATCATCCAGTGACTGTGTGTTTCTGTAAAGTTTAAATATGTTTTACATATTGAAGAATGAGTAGATGTATAAGTGTCTGGACGAAGGATTTAGTAGGTGCATGACTGAATGTATGAGTGAGTGATTAAATGTGTCTCACTGAGTGCATGGGTTAGTGACTAAACTGTCTTAATTTGTGCATCATTATGTCTGTTGTTCTGTAAACTGCTGCATGTGTTGATCAGTAGCTATATGATTAACTATATGGGTTATTGATTGATTGTCCAAGTATTTGTATAGGAGACTGAGTGTGTGTGTGGCTGGCTGGGAGGTGTGTGACTCTGTGCAGATCAATGTGTACTTGTATCAATGATTGTATAAGAAAGTAAGTATGTGTTAGTATATGTTTGAAAATGTAAGGTGCTCTATGTTTAACTGTATAGACAAGAAAATGGAAGTGTGATTGATTCTTTACAGGACTGACTAGGTGTGTGAGTAACTCCATGGATGAGTGGCAGAGTGTAAGTGTCTGTATAGGTGTATGAGTGCATATGATAGTGTTGTAAAGATGAGTGATTGTATGTATGAATGATTGTATGGGTGAATGAGTGAATGTGTGTGTAGACGTAGGAATCAGTGAGTACGTATGTAGTAACTAGTATTGGTGTGTCAATGGTTTCAAAAATTATACTCTGTATTTAACACTGGGTGAAACAGAGGTTATATTAAAACGTGAGGAGATGCATTGTATTGTCACATGAATGATATCATCAGTGATGTGGTCATTGATGTCAAATGAGATGTCATCAGTGATCTCATCAGTGATGTCATTTGAGATGTCATCAGTGATGTCATCAGTGATGTCACTGACCATGTCATGAATGATGTAATATGTGACATGATCAGCAGTGGATTGCGGGTGCGCGATATATAGTTAGTGCAACTAACTATATATGGAATTTCAATGGTTTTGTGTGAGTAAAATAAGGTTTTTTAAATGCTAATTCCTAACTATATATGGTGTATAACCTATGGTTTTTTCAGTGAATTTTCAAGGTTTTGTAAATGCTAATTCCTAACTATATATGGTCTATAACCTATGGTTTTTTCAGTGAATATATATATATATATATATATATATATATCAAACACACAAGAGAGTTGCCCCCTTTAGAAGAGCCACACAAAGGGTGTAAACTTCAGTTTTATTTGGGAAGATGCAGCGCAGCAGGCAGGATACCTTACATGAAAAATTCAGGCCGCCGACGCGTTTCGTCAGGAGTGCTCATTATGCTCTGCGTTGTTGAACATACTGCCTGTGAAAAAGTGCGTAAGCACGAAACGCGTCGGTGGCATCTTCCCAAATAAAACTGAAGTTTACAGCCTATGTGTGGCTCTTCTAAAACCTGCATGTCCAGTGTAGAAGTGCCATTGTTCTAAAAAATGACTTTGTGCACAAGTGTAAGCACAACATAAGTGCAACAGTGCAAGCCACAGATGTGACACAGCAAAGAAATTATGAGGCTCCCTGTGCCAAATTGTATGGATCATGACACATGATAATTGCAGTCAAGGATGACATGGATACATACTGTAATAGGACTCAGATACCACGGACCACATGGAGTCCATCACAATCGAAAAACAATCAATAGCTACATTACAAGTATTACAACTACAACTCAGGATACACATTCACAACATCATGTACATCATATGCAAAACAACATTTCAATGAAAATTAGCTTTATTCAGCTTCAAATTAGTCATGTGGTGAAACCAAAGAGAACATAAAGGCCCATGGCCAGTCCTTTAATTGTGTCTATTAGGTGTACTACAGAAATGAGTGCCCCACATTGCTTGCCTGCACTGCTACAGCCAGTGGACATCTCCCCTTGGAGGGGCATACATAGGGTCAAGTCAGGCACCGCAGTGACTGGATCAGGGGATAGCATTATAGGGCAGGTAAGGGGTGGTGGGCGCAGGAGTGTCAGTGGCAACTGCAGTCGTGGATTCTGACACAGTGGGCACTGTCACCACAGCTGTGCCCAAGTCAGACTGTGTGGAGGGGGTCTCCACTGCAGTGCCAATGTCAAAGGTAGTGTATTGGGGCAAAGGCGAAGTGGGCAGGAAAGATGGGGAGGACACAGACTCCACAGAAGTCGCAGGAACAGGCTGAGGGTGTGAAGTGGGGGGTGAAGTGCATGTGGTAGGGGGGAGGGCCTAATCATTTTGGGGATGGTGTATCTGTGTGTGGGGGAACCTGGGGCAGGGTGTGGCGGGGGAACTGTAGGAGTGGTGGGCTTGGGGCTGGAGGACGGAGACTGTGTGGTGGTGGTGAGTGAATTGGGAAGGGTCTTGCTCCTGCTATTACTGGGAGGATTTGCAGATGAAGCCTCAGTGTCCCTGGGCCGGGGGGAGGGTGTCCGTGTGGCAGGGGAACTCCCCTTTGTGCATGGTGACCGGCTCTCCCCCTTGTGAGTGGGATCAGATGGAGCACTGGGCAGGAGGCCAAGGTCACAGAGGAAGAGTTGCTGGGAAGAGGGTGTTGCAGGTGAGGCAAGGGAAGGGGTTTTGGAGGGAGAGGTATCTGAGGGCTGCGGAGTGGTTGTGGATGCTTGTCTGTGTGTCTGTGCCCTATCCCCTGTGTGTGTGCTGTCAGTCCCCGGAGTGTGCATGCTTGCACGTCTAGACTTTGTCTTGCGTTGCTTTGTGCTGCTTGGGTCTGATGATGTGCTTGCCTGTGCCTGTGTGAGTGTGCATTGGGCAGGTAGGGTAGTGGGCATAGTGGATGGGGCTGAGGTGGGAATGGTGATTGACTGTTGGAAGAGCGACACTGCTGCTGTCAGCGAGGAGGCCATGGACTGAATGGTCCACTGTCAGGCAGACATGTTTGCTGAGATGCGCTCCATGAAGGACACCAATTGTATCAACAGACCGGTGTTAGCATGGAGGACACTCAGCATCAATGTCTGCCCTACAGGAATCTGCTTAAGCTGGTCCACAGACTCCACACTCAGGGCAGCAGGGGAGATGGTGGCAGGGGGTGTGGTGCCTGGACTGAAGGAGACATGCTCCCTAACACGGGAGCCTCCAAGGACATCACGGATGGGAGCCGCTGGGCAGGTGAAGATGGTGGTGGTGGCGGGACAGACATACTAGCTGTTATTTTAGGTCTGCTGACACCCGCCTCCACAAGGGAGTCATCACTGGAACTGGATGTGTCCTCAGCTGAGGTGGTTGTAGCTGAGTGTTCCTCAGTGTGGCTCCCCTCAACCTCCGTGCCACTGGGTCCCTCCAGCTCCTCCACGGAAGACCCAGTCTGGCCTGCCGCTCCTCATGGTCCGTGGAGCTGTCTCCTCCTGTAGTCGTTGATGCTGTTGCAAACAAGGAAGAAAAACATATTCACATTCGTCACCTGAATTGAGCTGACACATGACTGTAAGTGCAGCACATCACAGAGCAAGTCCTGGCATCATCTGATAAGCATAGCAAAAATGACAGACACATATGTGAAACAGCCACTTGTCATCCAGACAGTCAACCATGCCCCAAGTACCCATCCTGGACATGTCCGCCTGGTGCATGTATGATGTCACTAAGTATATGTGCAAACATGCCCCACAAAGGGCCAGGTGTCATATCTACAAGGATTGTGAGTGTAATGTGTCACTATGCGCATATCACATCTCTCTCCAGTGACTCTGTACATGTGTCTGGAAATGGGATGGCCAAAGTCACTGTTAACATGATGGATATGATTCCATTCCCAGACACCATGATGGCCTCATGTCATGATAGTCAATGCTACGGAGTGCATGCAGGACAACTAACAAAACTGCAGTATCCTGATTTGCCTGTGGCACAACATACCACAGGCATGTCTGGGTAATGAGTCTGTACTATCTCCTGTCACCAGGGCAGTGCATACAGAAACCAACTGTGTGCAGTGTGTCACACCAATGCATTAACGGGCAATGCAAACTCTGTAGCTCTCAAGTACATATGTACAGCCCCTGCTACCCACATCACCAAGAATCAGATGATCACAAGGTACCCAAAATAGACATTTGAGTTTGTACTAACAGAAATCAATAAACATGGACACATCACAGGATGTCAGGAAGAAAGTGAAGCAGCTTGCACTTGAATGTTCAATCCACCATTGGGCACACTCAAGTATTTGCACACCTATGTTTTGCCCTATGCGCTGATACAACAGCCAAATATCATAAGGCAAGCCATTATGAACATTGTAACACTCTTGAAGTAAAAGAAGCCATGCCAGTCCACAATGACACAGAGGTAGACACCCCATTTCACAGGTCAGAATGCTCACATTGTTGGCTGACAGTCAGGATTGGGAGGTAAAAGTGTCTCATCTGTGCGGAGTTGGCATACCTGTCCTGGTCAATGTGCAACAGGTGATGACCAGAAACAATAGGCAGGCGGCTATGCATGTGTCACAACCATGACATTCATTCACCAGATGCAAAAACAACAGTTATTGGACAGAATGCAGAACAATGCCATACATTCACCCCAGTGCAGAGATCTAGGCCTAAATCCATCGTTTTTTTGCTCACCATGCCATTACAGTTTGGACCCAGCCATATGCAAATCAGTCTTGACCCTGTGCCCCATGGGAACAGTCCAGCCCGAACTGCCAAGTTAGGTCCTCCCTGGACTGGAAACTAGCATCCTAGGACCTGTTTCGGGCTTTCAGCCCTCATCAGCCAGGATAGCTTGATTCCAGTGGCATGGAGAGCACGGGACTCACGTCTGAGCATACCCGTCCCACTCGGGGTGACAAAGGCAAAAACAACAGTTGATGGACAGAATGCAGGACAATGTCATACATTCACCCCAGTACAGAGATCTAGGCCTAAATCCATATTTTTTTTGCTCACGATGGACTTACAGATTTCCTGTTTGTGATGGGTATCAACCTGTAAGGGTGACAATGTAAGACACCATTACTACACATGCAACATGTTTGTACATCACACATTTGACCATACATGTTGTCATCACAAGGGAATATGATGTATACAGGTAGAGCAACTATGGTCATGGGCATTTATCCTGTGTGCAACCCTGCATCAACAAGCTGGAAACTGAGCATGAACAGTCAGACAAGAAATAAAATGTACACATTGGCACCATTGTACCTGTACAGTAATTATATCCACAAAGTTTGAGAGTTACAATTACTCAGTGAGCATGCTTGGCATTGCTGAACACAATGCTAGTAGTGCTAGTCAGTCTCCATGCACACTTAGGAAGACAGTGGACTGCCCACTCACATGCTCCCCTGGTTTCCCATACAGCTTCCTGTACTGTGGAAGGAGGCTGTGCAGCAGGGCCTAGTTCTCCTCCTTGGTGAAGGCTGGGGCTCTCTCCACAGTACGTGCCATTCATGAAGCCAGAGGATGCAGAGACAGCAGCAGTGGTAGCTGACATGTAATGCTGTAGCAGTTGGTACAGGCAAGTGAAGTCTCTGGGGAACAGACAGTCTTATATCTGTGCTGCAGAGCTGAATCTGTCCCAGGCGACCTATGTGATAGGTCCGACACGTTTGCATGTTATGAAAATGGCCAATCAATTGCATTGTATGCTTCGTACACACCTCCTGCATTGTTCAAAAATCCAACTACATCACCTCATAGCTGCTGATACATTGTTGGAGGGAGCCAACAGAATTTTATTTGGACACTTTTCGTACAACTATCAAATCCGCCTCCGTCTACATTACATCCGATAACCAATGCCTGCGCATAGCTTGGGCCGTGAGCATGTGAAACGTCTTTTAAAAATTCACCCGCATCTGCCTCCATGATAGTCAATAGCCTATGTATGCACACGTCTTACTCAGTCAGTGTACGACATGTATCCTGAAAACTCACACGCATCGTTCACCATTACAGTAAATCTCCAAAGAGTGCGCACAGATCGGTCCCTAGGTGGACGACGCGTCTTTAGAAAACTCACACACATTGGTCACCATTGCAGGCAAAAGCATAGGCGTGCAAATGGATTGGTCCTTAAGTGGACGACGCATCTTTAGAAAACTCACACGCATTGGTCACCATTGCAGGCAATAGATAGGCGTGCGCACGGATTGGTCCCTAGGTGGACGGCGCATCTTTAGAAAATTCACATTCATCAGGCACCATTGCAGGCAATAGCATAGGTGTGTGCATGGATTAGTCCCTTTGTGGACGACTCGTCTTTAGAAAACTCACATGCATCCGTCACCATTGCAGGCAATTGCTAAGTGATGCTACACACACAATACCTTACCATAGACTCAGTTGCTCAATAACATATGAACAGCCTGTCACACAGTGTGTGATGTGACATCTCATGATGTACTACCTGTGTGAGTATGTGGGTCCACATGGGATATTGTATGTTGTACTTAGTGGCACACACTCCCAGGCTTTGCAAGGTGTGATGGAGACAGACACCATTGTGTGTAATGCACATCACCACTGACATTTACAACTGTGCAGATCACATCCGAGGCATGTACATAGTTCGAAGTTCCTATTGTGTGCTGACATGTTACATACACCCTGACTCATAGGTGAAAGGACTGTGCGTCACTGGGTGTCCCACAGCTTACATTGTGGCGTTGATGCAGGGTATGTGCATATTGTGCTACGCACATATCTCTGATTATTTGTAGTAGTTGGCAATCATCATCACCATCCATGTGATTTTGACATGTGAGTCGCTGTTGTGCCTGTCTATCACAGCCATTCATTTTTTGACTGCAATAATCTGGTAGCACATCATGTGTGTTTTGTTGGTGTGTTGTTACATGTACACCAGATGCTACATAATGTCAGTGCCCTCGGGCCAAGACAAGATAGTTGTGTATGTGACAGACAAACACCAGTCATGTGGGCAACACATCTGTCCGTCCTAGTCACTGAGGTATGTTTTGGGTACATGACATGACGTACTGGGAGAGACCACATTGATTGTTCACAGCACAGCTTAGCACTTGTTGTGTGAACATGTAGAGCTGAGATGTTATGTGAGGGACACATAGCTGACATTGTTGTCCATACCCAACAGCACACTCAACACATTATTATGTCTTGTTCTGAAGTTGCATGTGATATTGTGCATGGTCATTGCCACATATGTAGGGGCACTGACAAATTTTCTTTGCTCACCTATGTACTGCAGGAGACCAGCTGTCCTTAGACCGTTCCCAGACATTGCAACCATGTCTGAATATGACTACATCCGGTGGTACCGCCGCACCAGGCCACTAATTGAGGATTTGGCAGAGCAGTTGGCACCACATTTGTAACCTGGCCGGACATATATATCAGCGCTGACCCCCAAAGTGAAGGTGATGGCAGCCCTACACTTCTTTACCACTGGTACCTTCCAGTACACTGTGGCTAGTGCAGGTGGGATGTCACAGACACATTCAGTTGTGTGCTCCGCGATGTATTGGAGGCAATGTTGTTATTCCTGAACCAGTACATCCAATTCCCAACCCCAGGACAATTGACTATGATTAAGAGTGACTTTTATGCCTTGGGAAGAATGCCACATGTCATAGGCTCCATAGATGGCACACATGTTGCTTTGGTACCACCACAGGCACATGAGCTGACATACTGGAACAGAAAACATTTCCACTCTATTAATGCCCTGGTGGTACGTCTGCCAGACATGACCATCTCACATGTGTGTGCACGTTTCCCTGGTTCTACACACAATGCTTACATCATGCAGATAAGACGGATACCAAACATGATGACACAGCTGCAGAACCAGCGTGTCTGGCTTGTTGGTGTGTAATATCTGTTTCCCTTGTGTGTTTTGGCAACTTTAGAGATTCACCCACTTCTCCAACCCATTGAATGTCTGTTTGTTTGTATGTAGGTGACTCTGAATACCCAAACATTAAGTTTAAGTTTCTTTATTTTGCATAGTTAACAAAAACTATGGCAATTTTGACATTTAAAAGAAATACAATTTAGACAGATATTCAATATTATTTCGTCAACCATTGCCACCTTTGTGAACACTATTTTGTAGAAAATATCTTCAAATAAAACCAGTTAAAACCCAAGGTGAAATATGCTATTCAGTTTAAAATCAAAGGGGCAGATTCACAGAACTAACTTACGACAAAATCCTAAACTTACTACTTTTGGTATTCACAGAAGGCATTTAGTAGTCTTAAGTTAGGATTTTGTCATAAATTAGGATTTTGTCTTAAATTAGGATTTTGTCCTAAATTAGGATTTTGTCTTAAATTAGGATTTTGTCCTAAGTTAGGATTTTGTCTAAAATTAGGATTTTGTCCTAAGTTAGGATTTTGTCTTCAGTTAGGATTTTGTCTTAAGTTAGGATTTTGTCTTAAGGATCCTGCTCTGGGACATGTTGCCAGTGATGATGAGGGTGAGGGGCATGTACGAACACAGCTCATCAACAACTTCTTCACATGATAGTGAGTAAACAGTGATATGTTGTCTATGTTTTGCAATTGGCTGATATGTGCAGGTTTTGCAATGTTGCTGCTTAAGTGTGTCTTTGTGCTGATTGACAGGCTCCTTGCATTGATGTGTCCTACTATTGAGTATGTACTACCAAACAGTGCCGGGATTGTAACTGCGTTGTGTTCAGGTATCTTGAGCTTAGTGTCTGGCATGTGTATTGGAGATGTATGCTGTCTTTCAGTGATTCTAATGGTGTTGTATGTCTGTGCTCCACAGTGTCCTATGGCTGTTGTTTGGTCACGTGCGACCTCCCATATCACATATTCATGTTGCAGACTGCAGGCTGCCATTTTCCTAATCTTGATGTGCCACACACCCCTGGACTTATATAGTTTACCAGTGGCTGACTTTGTGCTCACTTTCACGTGAGGTTACCTCCCATCTGTTGAGGACTTATGACTTTTGCTGGTATAATAAACCTGTGCATCACTTTGGAATGTGCTTTGTCTGTGTCCACACATCCAATATTCATTTGCATGCTGTACCTGTGGGCAGCTTGCTACAGACTCAGGATGAGTGTTGTGTACATGCATCCCACTGCATTCTCTGTTCACATAAGTTAGGACAATGAGTTAGATGGGCATGGTAAGTATGTGTTGTGTTGACGTAGTGGGGTGTCCACCTCAAATGTGTCACATCACCATGACTCACATGACTGTTTTACATAGCTGTAGTAGTTTCCATGCACAGACATCTTTTCACAGGTCATCCTCTCAATGACACAAACCAAGTTTCAGTCACAACAGACGCATGTATTTTGTTGTAGTTAATTTATTTACATGCATGTGTTTGAAAGTTATAAGTAAGGGAAAGTGCTGTACAGTGCAATAGGAATCCAAAGCTCACAGTGCAGTTGGTAGTGTTGATTGATGACATTTCTAGAGTAAAGTCCACAGTCCTTTGGAACATTGGTCCAACTTAGACCCTCCTTCACATGTGTGGGAGTTTACCAACAGTCAACAAGGTGAACGCTTTGCATACATTGGATGATGCCTAGAACAGGTAGTCATGTACTGATGGGTATGCATGGCCATCTGCCTCTTGCTTGTCCTTCTTCGGATGAGCCCTCTTCTTCTCAGGGGGACCCTCGTGTGCAGGGGACTATCGGCCACAGTCCACCTCCCTCCCTGTGGCAGTTGCTGATGTAGTGGGCACATGGGGAAGTGTGGTCATGTTGGCTATCAGGTGGAGGCATGTCAGCTGTAAAGTCATATAATCTGTCAATTTTTTACTCCATCCGGGTCATGTGTTGTTCCACCCGGGACATGTGGGAGTCCATTCTGGCATGATGTGCAGCCTGTCTGAATTGCATATCTCTGAGGATCCCCACAACCTGGCCAAATCATCCGGTGCTTTCCTGGTACGCATCTATGATGCGTCCCAACTGCGAATCTTCCTTCAGTCCAGCACCATCTGCAGGCTGTGGCCTTGCCCTGACCACCCTCACACCACCCCTACCCACACGGGCAGGACCTGCCCTGGTGGCACAGGCGACACTGGGCTCCTGTCTGTGTTGGCACTGGTATTGTTGTCCATCAGCTGCTGGGTGCCCTGTGCACCTGTGTCGTTGTTGTCCTGTTGACTTGGTCTTTCTGTGTTGGCAGGGGTGATTGAAGTGTTTGCAGATAGTCCAGGAGTGGTGGCAGGGTGTGCTGATGTTGCAGCTGCTGGGGCTGGAAATGGAGCGAGGTCGTTCATCCTCGTCCGAAGAAGACAGAGAGGCATCCACACTGGAGAGCTCTGGGTCATCCAGAGTCTGAGAATGGAATTCCTCTTCTGTTCTTGCTGTGTCCCCAGCATCCCCTGTGGGTGGAAGAGACACACAATGTATGTAATGTTTCTGCAACATCAACGGTTCACACACATTACAGTTGCCACTGCACATCATGATGAGTGTATGTAAACTGCATTGTCCTACATTGTCAGAGACAGGTGTCTATTTTGGTTAAGCACAAAGTCATTTGATGCTTGTGCATTTTGATTGAGACGCAGAGCTGTGTGCATGGACATCTTATCTGATGATTGTTTGACTGTACATGGCCATTGCTACTCATGTGCCCTTTGTGCCTGACACAGTTGTGTCCCTCCTCTCAACATTTGTATTTTAACAATGACATACATGTACTTCCACTTGCGATGTGTAGCACGTTTGGATGATATGTGATGGCATTTGTGCTTATATTTGTGAATAAAATTGTTGTGTCTGAACAACATGGTCACAGTACGGTATGGCTGCATTCACTGTGGAAATACTATTTTGTTGTGTGTGTGCCTAGTTCACATATCATTTCACACATTGGATGGTGATATCCGTAGCTAATGATGTTGGGGCAGAGTTCTGTGTGTGATGATGTCATTTATGTGGTCATTGCCATCCACGGTAAGGGGTATTGACCACGGCAGATCGCATACTTTCGCATGTTCATGAGAAGGAGGGCCATGGGTTTCAGTGTTTGACTTATGCTGCTGTGAGTTGTATGCCTACTCCTACTCAGGCCAGGTTACTCCTTGTGTTGCAAGTGACAATGACAGTGAGGGGAGTGTTGTGTGAGGGATGCAATCAACACTGCATGATGTATGAGTGGAATGCAGATCACCACAGTGCCTTGTGTAAATGACACCATGCTACGGTGTCAGCTATTTTGCTGTGGCCATTCCATTCACTGTCATGTGTCACCTGTGAATGGTGTGTATGTGGTTTGAGGTGTGGGTTTTGGTATGTGCTCTGTCTGAACCTCCCCAAATGTCATAGAGGCACACACCTTCACATCCAAGCCAGGGGGCACCCCTGCCACACTGCAGGCCCAGATAGTGAGAGGATACATACAGTTACAATGGCTATCAGTGTGAAGGGGTTTGAGCAGCCAATTCATACATCTGGCCCATGTGGCATTTACATTTTGTGTGAGTGGTCCCAAGCGGTGTACTTGTTCCTGCTGTGAAGGTGTCTGTATTAGCGGGATTGCTGGTATTTGGTGAACTTGCAGGCCCACCTTCTCCCACAGAGGCTAGCTAATCCCCCCGTAGGATGCTTCCATTGCTGGGAGGCCAAGTTAAAGTTCTGGATGTCAGGCAGTGGTGTCCTGTGGTATGTTGGGGTACAACCCCCACCAGGCACTTGTGCTCCTCATAGCAGGGCCCAGTGTCAGCCATATTGTCAGTACTTTTCCACTCCCTGTGAGGTGAACATGGTTCAGGGTGGGTTTGATGGACCATGTGAGAGGGGGTCTGGTGTCTGTGACTACAACTCCCATCAAGCTTTCGGCTACACCCACCCTCCCAGCATACCCGACCTTCCTTCCTGTGACTCAGCTTCCCTGTGAGGTGGTGTGACAGGTTTGGGAAGATGGCTGACAGTGTTTGTTGGTGTTTAGTACCAATGCCTTGCTGTATTTGTTGTTATGTTTTTACATGTTATGACCTAGTTCTATATCACTCTGAGATAGCAGCTATTGTGTTTGTGTATCTGGCATACACATCACAGAATAACTTTTTTCGGGCTTAATTTGGCTTTGCTATTGCTGCTTGTTATCAATACCCCCTTGGTACTGATGTGTGTGTGTTGCCACACAATATTGACTAGATTGGTTGTGTACTCCCCCGGCTCAGGTATTCCTGTCAATCCATAGGGGTCTATTGGACCAAGGTTCCAAATAAATGTGTCTCTACTCTGAGTATTTCATCAACCAAGGCGACCAACTCACTATCTGTGAACTTTGGGTTCTTCTTTGGGGGCATGGTGCTGGGTGGTTGCAGCAATTGATGTGTGTGTGATGGTGTAAGTGAGGGTGAGTGGGTGTCAGTTTCTCTTGCTTGTTGTGTTTAAGAGGTGATAATGTGTGGATGTTGTGTGGTAAGTGAGTTTTGGGTGTGGCTCAGAGTGTGGTGTAGTTGTCTTCTCTGCTGTGATGTGTTTAAAAATGGCAAAGGATCAAGGTAGTGGATTTGGGCCTTAATGTAGGTGGAGTTGTGGGTGTGTCTTTTGGTCATGATTTTTTTTTCTTATTTCTTTATTGATTTGGACAGTGTTTGATTATTTTTCTCAGGATTTAAACGTAGGATTTGTTGTGCATGATGGAGATGTTCAGTTGACTGGGAATGCCGCTGACAGGGGCAATTGAGAGGTACTCCGAGTCTGTCTCACTCACAATGTGCTCTGTTGCAGCGTTTGGGTACGCGTCGGTCACGACGGGCTGTTTTCAATGGTAGTCACTGTTTCCCGTACGTCTCGTTATTCCAGATTGTGCTCCATGCGAGTCATTTTCCTTTTGCACGCATTGCATCGTACTTGCACGGTCGTACGGAGCATGTACGTGTAGTTCGGGTCCAGTCTGGGTCCGTGTTGGTCGATATGTTTCGCGTTCCATTTACGGGCGAGTCACTGTTTACCGTGCGGCTTGGGCTTGCGGATTACGCTCCATGAGACTTGTTTGGATATCACAAGCATGGCACCGTACTCGTACGGTCATACGGAGTGTATACGTGTGGGTCAGACTCCAGTCCTGGTCCGTGTCGGTCAGTACGTTTTACATTCAGAATTGGAATCAGGCCCTAAGTATTAATTAATAAAAAATAAATTACTTTCCACCCTTAAACCTTGCAAATGCCACAACCCACAAAAACATTTACATAAACAAATTATTAACATATTTAACCAAATTAAATATCAATAAAAAAATTAATATTAATTAAAAAATGATCATTACTTTATTATAATTAAATTACTTCCCACCCTATCCCCATATAAACACGCAACCTGCTAAAACTTGCTACAAAACTAAAAAACACAACATTTTATTTAATTAAACTACTAAAAATGTAAATAATATACTAGAAAACATACCAAAAATTAAAAAAGAATATTTTAAACAAATATATTTTTAAAAACTATATCAATTACTTCTTTATTTTAAAAAAACAATATTACTTACCATAAAATAGATATTCTTGACAACGATATTCTTGCACTCGATATTTCCATCCAGAACATTTTTCACTCAATAATATGTCAGTCAAAATTTTTAACTCGATATTCTGTCTCACCACCGTCAGGCGAACTCCTATGGTTCTAATAGAAATAAAAACAGTTTTCAATGTTCACAGTGTTTCAAAGATGGCAAATGATTTGCCCTGTAACAGTCTTTCTTTTATTTCTATGCAGTCTGATGTGCATAAGTTCCTGTTTAATCCTTCCTCAGTTTTAATTGCTGAGAATGCGATGCCATCCTTCCTGCTCCTATGCAATTAACCGAATCTCCTGCTCCGGGGAACTAGCTGAGCTTGCCACATGGCTCCATTTGAAATGTTTTCACAAGCTCGCTTTCCAAAAACATTAAAATCACACCCACAAAGTTTTTTTTAATCAATGCGAAAATGGACGCGAACCATTAAATATTAATGGCCAGACAAAGCTTGATAAATGAGCGCCAAGGAAAATAACATTGAAAGTTGCAGAAACACCATAGAGACGGTTGCCCGACTGTTAATCACTATTTCTATATATAATCACCACAGTTGATAAACGCCAAAGGAAAATTAGAAGCAAGTGTTTGGCACAGTTGAATAGCTCAACCGTATTCGCCGCGGTGCGCATTCCACCGCGGTGCAGACGAATTCTACGCGTTCGCAGATCGGACGGCCCCTAGCCGTCCGACGCACATGCACACCATGACGTCGGACAACCGGGTGCCATCTGACACATGGAGGAGATTAATGTCCCCTCAATTGAAAAACTAAAGTTGCAAACAGTACCTGCCCATCTATAAAAGTGTTTCACTCCACAACACTTCTATCGACAGCGACATTAGCTTTAGAAGTGCTGACATCAAGCTTACAGGTGTCGGCTCAGCTGGATGCCAACTGAATCACATCATTGATAATATCTCAAACTTAGAAATTGGGTCTCCAAATGGCACAGTAATGCACCCTGTCCAAGTAGGGACCACAATCCTAGTTAGGGTAAGTCCGTAACGCACACCATAAATTATCCTGTGCTCACCCTCTGGTAGCTTGACACTGAGCAGGCAGGCCTAACTTTGGAGCCAATATGTAGAGTATTTGTGCCCCACAACATACATTCACTCAGTAAAAACACCACACCAGGTTAGACATATACATATGATTTTTCTAAATGAAACAAGACGAAAATGACAATACAATGAGCAGAACTCAAGATATGAATTTTTAAAGAGTAAAAGTAAAAATAGTGCTTAGAAGCAATAAGCACCTATCTGGTTACACTGGACTGGGGCAAAGTCAAGAGTTTAGGTGTTCTGCAATGTGGCGCGGGATAGATATGGGAGCCAAGGAGGACCGCTGAACACAGTACCTTGATCCTGCTCACAACAGCAAGGGGTGAGGTGCAGCTGAGCGATGCATCAGTGTCGATCTCGCAGTCGAGATGATGCGTCAATTTCCTTCATGCAGTGGTGGTGATGCATTGGTTCTGAAGATGCTGCACCAAGCAGAGAGGCGTTGGTTTCACAGATGTTGTGCCAGGTTACTCCACGTGGTCAAAGGGATACGTTGATCTTTCCACACTGCAGCAGCAGTGATACGTTGATTCTGAGGCAACGGTTCTTTAAGGTGAAGTGCTGGATCTGACTGTGTTGCACTGATTCTGCTCCCGCACCATGGTCATTGTGCTGGTTATGCTACAGGCCCCCCAGAGATGTGTCAATTTAAGTGAAGCAAGCACCTGGATCCATCCACTTCCAATGACCCAGGCACAGGAGCGGATGATGAGACTTTGATAACCCTTAAGTCTCTAGCAATAGGAGGTAAGCCAACAAGCCCTTGGAGGTTACATGGGTTAAAGACAGAGTCCATATCTCGCTTTCCAGCCCTGACTCCAGACTCACTACAGGGAGGTAATCACCCCTGTGTGTGGGTGCAGGATACCACCTATTCAGATGTCAGTGTCAGCTCCTCCCTCCAATCCTGTCCAGGATGAGCCTTCAGGATGCAGATGGGCACTCAGACAAACCTAACCTCCCTTTCTGTGTGCTGTCTAGAGGGCACGCACACAGTCAAGCTGTCACCCGACCCAGACATGTATTGGAGACAGGCTGCAGTCACACAGCGCTTTGAGAGCGGAGAAATGCCCACTTTCGAAAAGTAACATTTCAAAATAGTAATATTAAATCCAACTTTACCAGTACACAAGATTTAACATTATCATTCCAAAGAAATAAAACATGGCAGAGCTAATCCTTTCCAATCAGGAATTAAAGCTTAAAAGTTTAATAAGGAATTCCCATTGTTAAACAATGAGAAGAGTAGGCCTCAGAGTAGTGAAAAACAAATTTGGGTGTTTTTCTCTACCAGTATATGCAAAACATAAAAGTACATGTTCTACCTTTTACTTGCACAGTACCCTGTCCTATGAGCTCCCTAGGGCCTAAACTAAGAGTGATTTATGTGTAATAAAAGGAGAGTCTAAGGCGTGGCAAAAGGTTTTAAATGCCAATTTTGAAAGGGAAGTAAAACTGCACACACAGGCTCTGCGGTGGCAGGCCTGAGACATGTTTAAAGTAGTTCTGTGGGTAGCACAATAAGGGTCGGAACATGTGTTGTGACATTGAAACGAAAACAGCTGTAATTGTATCAATGAAATAAAGTCAGAGGCACAGCATGCTTGCATTGCCATAACACATGTTTTGCCTAATGGGATCATCCTTTCTAACAAGACTACTTTTCAGTGTGTCATTCTTGCTGTAAATTACCAGAAAGGCTTTTGCTGTATGCACCAATAAACAGCATTTGAGTGAGAAAATAATAGTTGGAATTTTAGTCTGAGTCAATAATGGATTTTTCTCCTGTGCACATCATCTATAATATAGTTATATTAGGATGGCTGACCTACTCTTAGGAAACTTAACAGTATTTGCTTTCTCAGCTCTCATCCTTTTTTCTTTCTTCTTCCTATTTGCTGTGTCCATCTTGAGATGATGTCATCCTTTTGTTAATTCTCAATGTTCTGCCCTGCACAAAAGAAAATACTCTTTTCCATCAAAGAACAAAATATTTTGGCCTACAACCCTATGTAGTCCCAAAAACCTTTGTAAAAGTTCAAAGATCAGACCCGAACCAACTGTACCATTTACTGTCCTGCTAAGGGGCACCTGTCCTACTCCCAGCTTAAGCTTGCTTTTTGAGAGAAGAGCAATAAACTGCAACTACTCTGTGCACACTAATAATCCCACATCCAACAGGTTACAGGATATACTGAGAGGGATTCCGCTTCCGGGACGCTGATATTGAAAGATGACTGCCGCTCGTCACTGTACCAGGCCCGGTATCGTACTGGCCCTATCCGGTGGGGCTCGGACTTGGCGAAGGGGCCCAGCAGTCCTGTAGAAGTCAGCATCAATAGGGGGTTAACAGGAGGTGCCCGAGCGTGACATCATTAGTCGCCATTAGTGGAGTGAGAGCCCAGGCCCCCACAGTGGAGTCAGAGCTTGGTCTGGGAGCGGCAAACCTGTGAGCTCCCGCTCGCCCCCCCCCCCTGGGCTTTTTTTGGTTAGCCCCAGCGGGCCTGCAATGGCAGAAAATGCAGAACCCTTGGAGGCCAACTGGAATTCTCCCACCCAGCCCCGCAGGGCAGTGACACAGATGTGGCAGCAGGAATCAAGTTGAGAAAAGGTGGGAATAGGCGACACAAGGTGCCCGAGCATGACTGTATTAGATACCGCTTGCTGAGTGTGAGCCCGGGCCACCGCAGAAATGGCCCTTCCAGCTTTGGTTACGGCTTGCGGTCGGCCTGATCTACTCCCACTCGGGCCCCTCCGGCATTATTTACTAGGCTGCCGGTAGGCCACTTGGACACATTCGCCCCACAGCTTAATTTGACTTGATTTCACAGCCGCCCCACAGCTTCCTCCTTTATAATGGTATCTCAAAGCCCTCACAGAGCCTCCACAAAGCCCAGAATCTTTCTTCAAGCCTCTCCGTAATAGCTCTCAGCCCTTATCAATTCCCGCCGGACTGGCGGTATACCTTACTGCCCTTATGTGCAGCAAAGTAAGGTCAAGCCAAAGCGGAGCAACAGTGCCTAAATTGGCCTTATAAATCCTCTGCGCCTCCCCCTTAATCAGAGGTGGACACACAGGGCTTCGATCCAGGTAATCTTTCTAGCTGAGGAAAGTTGTTTCTTACATCATATGGTCATTCTTTTGCACTAAGATAAGCCCACATGCCCCAGTATCATAACTCAACAGTTCTTCCCCGCCAACTGAAATTCATCAAGGACTTGAGGGAACTTCTTGTAACACACCATGGTAAAAAAGAGAAGCCTGGCTTGTAAAAAAGCAGGTCACCCCTTAGACAATTGCTCCACCTTGCCTCAAGAGATCGTCCTGCAAGATCTCAGTGCGGTGACCGGCACGAGCCCTGTGCTTGACCTCGAGGACCAAGGGGCCTACATGCTCAAGCAGCTAGACACTATTGGGTCTACACTAATTAAGTGTGACCAAAGGAAACCCCAGGGGCTCAACAACACCACCTTGCAAAGATCTCCAGATGAAAAGCTGTGCCTTTGCTTTTAAACAAACAAATGACAACTGACCAAATTCATGTGATCAATAATACACATTTTTCCCTGCATTTAACTCTTCTCTCAACTCTGGAAACTCAAGCACAAGCTAAGATAATAACTAGCACTAAACCTCACACTTTTCAGTTGCCTCATAAGAAATCCAGGAGATTTTAGACAGTGTTAAAAATTCATCACAAACTCCTGGAAACCCTCTCGGGAACCAACACTAGGAAAATAACAGCTAGTCCACCAAGCAACCATGAACTACAACTCTCCCTTGACAGTGGAACCAGTGCCACCCCCAGTAATCAAACCAAGAGATTACATCTCAACAAAGCCAGAAATAGGCGCCCTCACTAGATATCAGAAGCCTGCCGTCATCTTCTGATGGATGAAATTGTATTCGTACAAGATCATGAACTTTGGCTCTCAAAGGCACTTGTGACTTGCCCACTCTCCAGCGAACAGCAAAAAGAAACTAAAAAAACTTTTTTTAAAACAGCACCCTATAAAATGGAAACTTACGACAGTTGGGCCACACACCACATCGGTAAACAGTCAAAATATCGACTTCAAAATATCGACTGGACATAATATCGAGTTTTAAATATCGACTGGACAAAATATCGACTGGACAGAATATAGACAGCAAAAATATCATTTTTAAGGTAATTAAAGTAATATCGACTGTTAAAAATATAGACAGTTAAAATATCAAAGTATATAATATAGGTTATTAAAATTATCTAATTTTTAATAATATTGATTTTTTATAGTGTTTTTTATGTTATTATATGTGTGAAAAGTGTGTATTTATGTTATAAATAATAATAATTAATGAAATTTGTATTTTTTAATTTTTTCGTTATTTAATTCTGTAGCGGGTTGTGGGTTTATAGGGGAATAGGGT
This sequence comes from Lissotriton helveticus, assembly GCF_964261635.1. Classification (NCBI taxonomy): domain Eukaryota; kingdom Metazoa; phylum Chordata; class Amphibia; order Caudata; family Salamandridae; genus Lissotriton; species Lissotriton helveticus. The sequence continues at coordinate 1,198,012,902 of NC_136059.1, forward strand.
GGGAAGTAATTTAATAATAATTAATTAAATATGTAAATTTATTTATTGTTATTATTTTTTAATTATTTGTTAATTAATTTTTATTTGGTAATTCATTAAAATTTAATTGGCAATTAATTTAAATTAATAGATTAATTGTTTATTATGTTAATTTTTCTAATTTATTTTCTGTAGCGGGTTGTGGGTTTATAGGGGAATTGGGTGGGAAGTAATTTATTTATAATTAATTAAATATGCAAACATATTTATTGGTATTGTTGTAGAATTAATTGTTAATTAATTATTTTATGGGTAATTAATTAAATTAGAATTGCTAATTAATTTTATTTAATTGATTAATTGCTAATTATGTCAATTTAATATTTTATTTTCTGTAGTGGGTTGTGGGTTTATAGGGGAATAGGATGGGAAGTAATGTATTTATAATTAATTAAATAAATCAAAATCAATTTATTGAATTTAATTTGAATTTATTGTAAATTAATTTTTAAATGTTACATTATTATTTGTTAATTTGTAATAATTTGTATTAATAGTTAAATAATTGTAATAATTAAATTTAATTTGTCATTTTAATTGATTAATTATTATATTATATTAAATTCGTAATTACTCTTAATTAATTTTTGATACATATTAATTTATATTTATTGATATACTATATGAAGTATTTAATTTTGCTACTGTTGCACTCTCTGGAGTGGGAATAGTAATTTTTACCCCTACGCTATCCAACGTTTTCCCTACTGTTGCACCCACTGGAGTGGGAATAGTAAATTTTACCTCTACGCTATCCAATGCTTTCCCTACTGTTGCACTCACTGGAGTGGGAATAGTAATTTTAACCCCTACGCTATCCAACACTTTCCCTACTGTTGAACCAACTGGAGTGAGAATAGTAATTTAAACCCCTACGCTATCCAACGCTTTCCCTACTGTTGCACTCTTTGGAGTGGGAATAGTTATTTAAACCCCTACGCTATCCAACGCTTTCCCTACTGTTGCACCCACTGGAGTGGGAATAGTAATTTTTACCCCTACGCTATCCAACATTTTCCCTACTGTTGCACTCACTGGAGTGGGAATAGTAATTTTAACCCCTACGCTATCCAACGCTTTCCCTACTGTTGCACCCACTGGAGTGGGAATAGTAATTTTTACCCCTACGCTATCCAACGCTTTCCCTACTGTAGCACCCACTGGAGTGGGAATAGTAATTTGTACCCCTACGCTATCCAACGCTTTCCCTACTGTTGCACCCACTGGAGTGGGAATAGTAATTTTTACCTCTGCGCTATCCAATGCTTTCCCTACTGTTGCACTCTTTGGAGTGGGAATAGTCATTTAAACCCCTACGCTATCCAACGCTTTCCCTACTGTTGCACTCACTGGAGTGGGAATAGTAAATTTTACCCCTACGCTATCCAACGCTTTCTCTACTGTTGCACTCTTTGGAGTGGGGATAGTAATTAAAACCCCTACGCTATCCAACGCTTTTCCTACTGTTGCACTCTTTGGAGTGGGAATAGTAATTTTAACCCCTACGCTATCCAACGCTTTCCCTACTGTTGCACTATTTGTAGTGGGAATAATAATTTTTACCCCTACGCTATCCAACGCTTTCCCTACTGTTGCACCCACTGGAGTGGGAATAGTATTTTTTACCCCTACGCTATCCAACGCTTTCCTCACTGTTGCACCCACTGGAGTGGGAATAGTATTTTTTACATTTTGCTATTGTACGTTAATAATATTGGATAATATTTAATTATATTATGTTAATATATATATATATATATGTTTTAATAAATATGATTGTTAATTTTTGTATAACTTTAATTAAATATTTAATTATTATAATTTAATTTAAGTATTTTTAAGTATATTTTAGTAATTAATCTTAAATTTTAATTTAATTTAACACTGTTTTAATAAAGTCGATATTTTTTAAAACTATATTTTTGTAAACGATATTTTTTACTCGATATTTTTGTACTTACCTGTTTGTACATACAAATTCAATATTTTGTCTGTAGATATTTTTTCCTCCATATTTTGGGTACACGATATTTTGTCAGTCGATATTATTTCAGTGATCCCACCACATCAAGTATATTCCAAAAAGGCAATGCCTGTAAGCTCTTCCCGATTTTTAATCAAGACTCGAAATCAAGCTGCGGGCCCGCAGAAAACACAAGCTCAGAAGACATCATGGAGGAAACACTATGGATCTCTATGCAACAGGACTCTGAGACAGGTAACTTAAAGAAAACAAAAATATTCGCCCTATCAGTAACCAATGGACATGATACTATAAAAACACCCACCCAGCTGGCCAACACTCCTCAAGCAAGTGTTACAAATTGGAACACCACTGGTGCTCAACCAAGACCCACAACCATTGTGGAGGCCGCCTGAAGTAACAAGGCTCCCCAGCGAAACACTAGATCAGACCAGGGAGTACCATCCACCTCAGAATATACTCCTTTTTCCAAAATAGGGTCTGAACAACAAACATCAGTACACTACATAGGGGACACTTCCATGCCTGCTATGTCCAGGTCAATGGCTAACAATTATCAATCTCCCAGGAAACCAGGGAAGCTCTTGGTGATCTTATTGCTCAGGCCCTGACAACTCGGCTCTCACCAACATAAAGGAGATATTAGAGATACCTTAAGTAACAACCCAACCAGCCCTAATCTAGATTTTTTGGGACAGCAAGAAACAAACAATTCCAGGCATACATCCCGATTGGGGGGAATGACATTGGCGGGAAAGTCAGAAGGCCACATCAACATGATTATTCCAACTTCAACTTGAGACAAACTCACCAAAGTAGCTCACTTATAAATATTCAGTCAAATGATTTTCTAGGAGGGACCAGCAACATATTTAGCACTCCTCAACTGTGGGAGACAATTGAAATGATCAGAATAAGAGCAATTCCTATGGCAGATGATCATGACGATTCGGGCCTGGTGTGTATCTCTCATTTTATCTCTAACAGGCTCCTGGACACACTAAATAGAAGTAATGTGCTCCATCTATTACAACACATTCCATTACTGAATTATCTATCATCCATCAGCTGATCTCATTTACATAGGATTCGCTCAAACTGCCGGAAAAGATACATCAGAGACCACAATTACCAATTGGGAATCTACTGCCATCAGAGACGCCATTTTTGAGAGATTCACTTATTTTTGAGGGATGGAGTATTGAGCTTCAAAAACGACATCTGCCAAAATACCTGCCTGTATTACACTTGGAGGACCCCACCGTACAGCCCAGAAGTATACCGAAGGGGGCTTGGGACGCCACCCACGACTGGCTACCAAGTACTTCAAAAGCGTTAAACTCCATGGTAGTATCCTATGTCAACAACCACACAGAAATTTTAGATGCAGCCAAGAGCTCAGAACCCCGAAGGTTTGAGCCAGCTGACCAACTTTCAGAGTGGCATCCGACAAACCAATTCCTAGCATCACTCAAGATCTCTTTCTCCAACCACTCACTCCCCAAGCCCAAAAACTACCAAAGGAGAATGAGCTCACAATCGCCTCATGGAATTTGGCTGGACTGAAATCCACCTTGACATCAAAATCTAAACGAGCATACCTGCAAAACAGTGATATCATCTGTCTACAGGTAACTTGGGTGCCAAACCCCACAGTACTATAAGGGTTTTCATGAGTTCGTTAAGCCCGACACACGTAGAAGCTTATTCGGCAGGCCATCATGTGTCCTTTCAAATTTTTATAATACTAACGGCCAAATTGAAGCGACTCCATTGAACCAAAACACCCCGGGCTGCAAGTAGTATCAATAAAAGGGCTAATGCTTGGTCAGAAGGCCTTCCCTCTGCTCCTTATCAACTGCTATTTTAACATTAAAAAAACCCACAAACAGTTGACTCTGTTTGTACTAGTTTAAAAGAATTCTTTTCTCTCATCCCTCTCATGAAGTAGTGATTGCGGGGGATTTTACCGTTAAGATCCTTGGCAAAGATTCCAAGAAGGTACAAATGAACAAGCAACAAGTCAATGAACTAATTGCCTCTTTCAATTTAATGTCGGCAGACCAAGTGACGACACGTCCCAACTCCGAAAACATTTACAGACCTATCAACAATCGACTATATTTTTACAACCTCTCCCCTGGCTTAACACTTGTTCAATTTTGAAATAACAAATCGAGAAGAAAGTGATCACAATCCCCTAGCCTTAACATTGGACCTGGGGCTTCCAGCAGCAGACACATTTCACGAAGTGGGTACTTCAACAGGAGCAAAAACAAAGACCCTTGTCAGGAGAATCAAATGGTGCCCCACACACTCTGCTCAGGTGCTCAAATGTCATAGCAGGCTGATCAACAACTACAACAACTTAACTGGGGGAGCAATTTTAAATCAAGGGGACACAATGATCAAAGAATTGCTAGACGTCATTATGGACACCCGGTGCCGTTATCACCTCCCAAAGCCACCCGAAAGCATCCATCAGAAACAGCGGCCCAACCAGTGTATCAATTCATAACAGAAGAACCTGAGGAGAAGCCTCCACCTAAGCTAAAACTAACCCAAAGGGGAACAACTTAAGGATAGTTAAAGACTTTTAAGAAGCATACAACAACACTGTATGGGAAGACAAGCCAGCTCTGCAAGGAAAGGAATGGCTAAAGATGCACAGGATGCTTAAGGATAAACCACCTGTCCGCTTCTGGCACTACGTGAATGAACTAAAAGCACCGTATTCAATGGGGGAAAATGGAGTTTCTGAAACCGGATGGAAGAGGCAATTATCTAGTCTATTCTCCGGTCATCACAAAATGACAATCAGTATGGACAAACAAGGGTCCACTGAGCAGATTTTAGCAGGCCAACAGGAGTTCTCTTCACCATCTCAAATCTTAAAATTCATCAAGGATATGAAAGGTAACAGAGCACCAGGCCCCATCGATCTTCCAGCATGCATTTTCAAATGTGCACCAGAGGATTTGACATCTCTTTTAACCCCGCTTTTCAATTATGCCTTTAGCTTTGGCCAAATTCCAGAAGCATGGAGAAGTTACACTTAATGACCAATATTCAAGAAATCCATCCAACTACCACTTAATAGCTTTGCTAGACTTAGAGGCAAATGCATATACACAAATTTTATTTAAAACGCTGGAAACCTGGGTAACGGTAAAAGGGCTGCTCCCATTTTTCCAAACAAGTTTTCGGGGAAGAGCAGTCAACACTGACATTAGCAGCGCTCAGCCAGCAAGCCACTCAACAAAAACAACTCCCACTCTTCTGCTGTTTCATAGAATATACTGTGACATTCGATAAAGTTGACAGACCGATGCTGTGGAGGAAGCAGCACACTGGGGCATTTCACTTAAACTCCTAAGGGCCATAATCTCTCTGTATTCTGCAACAGGGGTTTTTGTGAGAATCATCCCAAACACATTCACCCCCACAATCCCAACTTTTGGGGATTTGAAGCAAGACTGTGTGCTAATATCCCTGCATTTAAATTTTTACACAGCAGATTTGGGGAAGACTTTAGCAAATAGTAGCCTTGATCTGCCTCGTCTAGGCGGCAGACTGCTTCACATCCTTCAGTGTGCGGATGATATTGTTATTATGGACCATACTAAAGTGGGTCTCCAGAGAGCACTGACCAGCCTTCATGCATACAATGAGAAAAACGTTCTCACCATTGATCCAGAAAAGACCAAAAGAGTAGTATTTGGCCACTTTAAGAACAAGAACTCCCTTTCATGTACCATGGGACCTAATACCATCACTACGTCACCCAAATATAACTATCTGGGGGTGTGGTTTACCAAATCCGCTCAACCTTCTGCCCACCAAAACTCACAAAAAAAGAAATTAACAGCAATCATTTATGGACTAGTCGGTCTCAACATTAAATTAAGTAGCCCTTCTGCCCAGGGAATAATCAAAGTTACTCAAGCCTCCCTTCTCCCAACTTAACAATACAGATACCAAGCCTTCCCTGGAACCTGCTCGGAATGCCTGGAACAGGCTCAGTGTGTCAGATATAGGAACATTTTCCAACTCCCGAAATATCTCCGTAGATCGAGACTTAGATTGGAACTCGTCCTGGTAAAACAATCTCTAAATACTGAGGTGGACTTTTTGAAATTTTGCATTAGTATATTGAAAGCACCAGAGAACTCTATCAAGGCCTGTCTCAAATCCATCTTTGAGAATCCGGGATCCCCATGGAACACACAACTACAAAGAGCAGTAGCAACCTCTGCAATAAACCAAGCAGCATTTGCACTGGAGTCCATTTGCTACACAGCATGGAAAAAGACCATCAATAGACAGGTACGATGGGCCTCATTTCAGCAAGATCAAGCCTCTCTAAAATCCTCTGAGATCTTGCGGCACTTGAACTCTTCATAGTTGGTTGCACGAACCCAGCCTTACCTATCAGTTGCCATCAATCGCAGAACATGGAGAGACATCATAATGGAGGAGCCTGTAGGTTATATAACTATAAACGAGAATCATGGTTGCACCTCTGTGCTGCTGCCCTGCCATGACTGAAGAAAAGAGATCTCTACTCCAGCCAATATTTTCGAGGTAGGGGGTCCGTACTTGCACAGTGGCATCAGCAGTATGTCTCTTGCAACCTGATACTACCATTTTTACATGGTGCTGGAAATATGTAAAAAGACTTAGAGACACCATACATCCTTGTCTTGGACCCCCTCAACTGCAGTACAAAGTCCAGAAACGTATAACGTACTACTACACAAAGAAAACGAGAACTAAACAACTGAGCTGCCTGCATCTGTTTCTTTAGGAAAATTTTCAAGCTCAACACATTCGTCATGCCCATGCGTAAATTTGCAGGCTGTATTCCCTGTTAATCAAATGGCAGCCCCCCCACCCCAAGGCAATCTGATCTATTTTTAAAAAAGCACTGTAACCATTTTCAATTTTAACATCTCAAGAATGTAGCTATCTTCAATGCCTTTTAAACTAGGTTTGTAAGTCATTTTAATCAAAACTCCTTAACCCGTTGCGTGCTCGTATCGGCCAACGGTCGACGCGAGCACTACCTCCCGGATGCTGAGCACTACCAACGGCCGACGCAGCCCCGCCCACTGCGTGGAACGCCCGCACAGCGGCGTAGTGTCCGCCGCGGCAAACGGGTTAAAATGGTTTTACAAATATTGATTATAGCACGCCTCAGCACTTTAGACGGCTAGACCAAAACTACATTCAGGCCTTTGAGAGATGATCATAACCACACATCTCATTACTTCAAAGTAAAATAGAACTATGGCTTGCAGAGACTAGCATTCGTTTAAATGCATACAACTGGTATATATATTTACATACTGTGTATCATTATTGTGACAACTTTCGTAATTTCTTTTACTAGAATGCACATAAACCACATAGTTTGCTGTTTTTATCGCATAATGGTCTTTTAACTAATCAATGAGTAATAAAATAATTCAAATGATCCACAAAACTAACAATAACAGTAAGAAGACTGTCACAGTCCGAAAAACAAAGCACAAGTAATTTATAGGAAACAATGACAGACTAAAGTGACAGGCCACTTCAGTGAGCATGCAATCAAAATGGAGGGTTTAAAGTAAGTAGGAAGTAGTGACGCTCAGCAAAAATGTACGCAAGTGCACAGAAAAACTCAAATAAATACTGTGCTAACCAGGTAGGGAAGACCCTTGAAACCCCTAAATGCGTGTAGGGAGAACTTCCTACATCCAAATCCTGGGCATATATATATATATATATATTTTTTTTTTTGTGCCTGCCAGTTGCACAATACAGGAGCACCGCCACGTTTAGGGATCTGGACAATTGCTGGCTTCTGCTTCACGGCATCTGCTTTTTTCCCGGGAGGGATAGTCCAGTTCCCGCTTCGCCTGCAGAGGACCCTGAGCAGTGAGGTAAATTGCCTCGTTTCGGACATTCTACACTTGCATACTTGATCCCTGCATATGTGACTTTCTGCATGCAAGGCTGTGGCGTTATAAGGGGACTTGAGGACGGGCATTTTGGCTCGAGGGCAGTGGAAGGCTTGGTCACCGTGCCCTGCTTTGTGACCGCAGTGGGGATTGCCTGCACATCCTCTCCATTCCACCGACCCGAATTGCCACGAACATTTGGCCTTTTGGGAGTTGTAGTCTCTCAACATTATTTGGACTACGACAGGTGTGCATAATTGTCAGGGGGAGGAGCGGATCCCGCCAACACTACATCAGAGGCAGCGGGAACGGAACAACACGGATGAGGGCTCCCGGTGTTGGGTACTGAGGAAGGCACCACGCCGAAATGCATCTACCGCCACTGGGGCTGCCTGTCTGCCAATAAAACCCGTCCTTCTTGTCCCCCCCGGGGCTTTTGCTTCTTTCTTTTGGAGGAAGGTTTTCGTTTATATATATATATATATATATATATATATATATATATATATATATATATATATATATATATATATATATATATATATATATATATATATATATATATATATATATATATATATATATATATATATATATATATATATATATATATATATATATATATATATATATATATATATATATATATATATATGATAACAGTATAAGTCCATTCAAGAGTAAATATCATTCTAGTTCGCAGAAGAGTTGTTTCCTGTTTCTTTTTAATTTGTATCACGTAGAAAAAAGACCAGCAAAAGCAACCAGCCGACACCTGTTTCATCTAGGAGGATACTCCCACGACTTCTTCAGGGCTTTGCGAAAAGTACAGTGAATCGGTAAGTCCCGACCACGGTGATAATTCCAACCCGGCTAGAAAGTAGAGTGGTGAATCCTACGACGTATATACAGTGAAAGTGTTGTGACTTTGTAGTGATCAATATATTCAACAAGCCGGTGACAAGCCGGTGATTATTCCAACCCGGCTGTTCTGGAACGCAAGTAGAATGAAATGAAACCGAGTACAAGCGAATCAGGAAAGGGGGGCTGCTCGGCCCCCACGCACATATGGCGGGGCCCGGCTCCCCCCTACCCCATACTCTCAGTGGTGGGCACGTCCCACCCCCCTTGTTTGTCGCATCAACATTACGTGGCTGGGGGCGCCCCACCACCGATTGGTGCAGGCTCCCTCCGTCGCCCGGAAGCAGTAGGACTGCTTCCGGATCGAGGGGGGGTGGCCTGAAGGGTTTAAAGGGCCTGGGGAGCGCAGGAGGCACCCTCTTGCACCCGCACCCCCCAGGCTCGCTCCGTGCCCCCTCTGTGAGGGGCTAAATATTTTTTTTTCATTTTTCAGATTACGGCAACGTGGAGGAGGAGGACTGAGCGAGTTTGCGCGGAGCATTTCGCGGCGTCGAGAGAACAGCTCCAGGGCTATTTTGAGCGGCCGGAGGTTCGTGAGAGCAAGCGTACCAGGATATAGAAAGTAAGGTATTGCCGGCGCATCATCAGTAATCGTGTGGCCTAAGCACGCCAGACTGAGGACGCTCCACCGGCTGCTGCCAAGCTCGATCGGGAACCCCTGACAAGGAGGCGGGCTGGGAGCCTGGGAGCGTGGGAGCGTGCGCGAGATAGCACAGTTGTTAAGGCAGCCCCCTATGATGGAAGTTGAATAAACTAGCGCATCAGTTTCATAATCTGAAGGTCGACGAGCTCCCGTGGACAAGGCTTTGTTGAGCTCGATCTTCAGAGAGGGCATTTATTTCCTTCATTGTGCATAAAGGGGGGCGGGAAATGATCGAGACTATTTTGTAACAAGGCAAACACCGGGCGAAACAGGGTCGGCCCTGGTTAGTGATTGGATGGGAGACCAGTCTTGAACGCTCCCTGCTAGCTCCATAAGTACAGCTACAGCAGGGAAATTTAATAATGCAAAACTGTTTTTAGACTGCTGATTGAACTGGGGTTTGCTTGTGGGTCACTGCAGAACAGAAGGGTGGCCCGTGGCTAGTGCTTGGAGGGGAGAACATATCTGAACGCCTCCAGGTGGCCTGTTTTGAATTTGTAATCACCAAGGTGTATAGCAAGGGGTTTTTATCACTTTAAAAGCTGCTTTTGTTAACGCGGGAGGGGGGAGCCTATTGAATGAACAATGAGAGGGGTGATTAAGATCACAGTGATTTGAATGTTCATATGATGATAACTGCAAGGTCGCTGTCTCTTCGAGCAGGATTGTTCTAACTTCTCTCTCATCGTAGGCATATAATCAGAGGGCGCTGCGGACAGAGCTGCCGAAGAGTGTACGGTGGACGTTGCGACCCGAGGACACAGGCAGGCCTGCATTTTACTGCTTCTGTTGGGCCGCCGGGCTAGAGTGCGCTCGCCCAAGCACCCAGGCTAGCTGGTGTGTTGCGGTCACAGTTGCGTGGTGCTTACGGCCAGCCTGTGAGCCTCCAACTTTGTACAGGTACAAGGCACATCGTGCCCACAAGTGTGTCATTTTGTGCAGTGTAGCCTTGCGAAGCACGGAGAAAGAATGTCTAGGCGGGGCGCAAAAAGTTCACACCTGGAACTCATGTTTCAGACCATGATGCGCAGAATGTCAGCGATGGACAAGAGATTAGGGAAAGTGGACAAGTTGGGGAGGACCGTGGCTGAGATGAGTCAGAAGCTGGAGGCGCAATCAGGGCCATCGGGGAGACCCAAGCGGGTGATAGTACCCCCACAACCCAGGGGGGAATTAGATGTGTTGCCTAAGCGGTGCAGAGCCAAAAGGAGCTATGTTCGGGCCCTCAAGTCACGGGTAAGAGGGGGGTCACCCGGGATGGTCCCCGATGGAGTGCCCGCAGTACCGCAAGGGCCCACACCAACTCTGCCAACCCCGATAAGCGTACCGACGACACCGGCTCCAGCCATACCGCCGGAGCTCCCAAACTTAGTGACACCTGTGATACCAGCAGTAACTCCATTAGCACCAGGGGTACACCATGCGCCATCCATGGGGCACGACATAGCATCACCCTCCCAGGTCATTGAGCCCCCTGGGGTTGGTCAGGTTCCCCCTGAACTGGCGGCACAGATAGCGGCAGTACTCCCCTGGTTGGGACTTGGAGGGATGTTACCCTCCGCGGCCGATCCCTCGGCGGAGGCCCAAAGAATGGTAGCAAAGATCATGGTCGCCAGGGGTGGTGTTGGAGTGCCAAGCGCTCCTATTTCTCCCCAAACAACAGGTTCAGCAAGTGATGCGGGGAAAGACAAGAGCGTAGAGCCAACGCGAGTCTCGGACAATGGTAAGGAGGTTGCTTTGCCGTTGTTAGGCGAAGGTACAATACCCTCCAGAAGGGAGAGCTTAGCACAACATGTGTCACAAGCGACGAAGAAGCTGATTTGGGCGGGCAAATATGTGAACATATTTTCAGGCGGTCTCAACTGGCTAAGTTTAGGGTAGAGGAGACCCTGATTAACTGGATTAGAGCCTTTTCTGTATTTGTAGCAATCACTGCAGAACGTTCACCCAACCTGCAGGCTGAATTGGCCTGTTATCAGAGTAGGATTACAATGTTCAGCGACAAACATGGGGGTGATGGATGGAAAGAGTATGACATAGCTTTCAGGAAGGCTAGAGAATTTGATCAATCATTAGCCTGGGATAAGGTAGATTCCGTATCATGGTATGGCCAGTTCTCAGGCGGTCTGGCAGCAGGTGCGGGCACAAGCAGGAGCAAAAGCTATCCAATCAAATCCCAGCAGCCCTTTTGGTCAGCGCAGGGGGGTGAGGCCACCAGTAAGACCAGAGGCAGTGGGGATCGTAAGGGCTTGTGTTGGGACTTCAATAGAAAAACATGCACCAGGGCAGCGGGCACTTGCAAATTCAGATATGCATGTTCCATATGCGGCCACGCATCCCATCCTGAAACAACATGCCGTTCGAGAGGTAATACCTCGGGAAACAGGGGGAGAAGGAAACAGGAAGAGGTGGGAAGGATTGGGAGTTGCTCACTCACCCATTGAGGTACTGGCTATGATCCCTTGGCTGAACAGGTACCCAGATCATGCTTCCGCAAGGATGCTGCAGGAAGGTTTCTCACTTAGTTTTTGCATCCCAGCAGGTGGGTATACAGGGACGGCAGAATGTAGGAATCAGCGGTCTGTCAAACAGAATCCAGCTGTAGTGGCGTCAAAGATTGAGAAAGATTTGCACCTGGGTAGGATAGCGGGCCCCTTTACCGACATCCCTGTACCTAATTTTGTCTGCTCACCCCTCGGGGTGGTCCCAAAGAAAGAAAAGGGCGAATTCAGGCTCATACATAACCCATTCGGCGCCTAGGGGCGCATCCTTGAATGACGCAATTGACGAAGGTATTTGCAGCGGCAAGTATGCGTCTTTTGACCAGGCAGTGGAGATGTTGAGAGTTCTGGGTCCGGGGCATTGATGACAAAATCAGACATTGAATCAGCTTTCCGCCTGCTTCCTGTACATCCCTCGGATCAGCACCTGCTGGGTTTTTAATTTGAGGGCAAATACTACATGGATATGTGTATGCCCATGGGCTGCTCTGTGTCATGTGCATACTTTGAAATTTTCAGTTCTTTCCTAGAATGGGTTATGAGGCAAGCAACAGGGCACCAACATGTGGTGCACTACCTAGATGACTTTCTTTTGCTGGGGGCAGCGGGCTCACAGGAGTGTGCGTGGGCACTGCAGGAATTTTGCGTGCTCATGTGGCTTTTGGGGTCCCGCTCGCACCAGGAAAAACGGTGGGTCTGTCAACCTGTTTGGAATTCCTAGGCATTGAATTGGACTCAGTAGAAGGTTGTTTCAGGTTACCCAAAGAAAAGATCATGAAATTCGGAGCAGCCCTACAGCAATGTTTGTCCACAAAGAAAGTTACGCTGCAGCAGCTGCAACAGACTGTGGGGCAGCTGAATTTTGCACTAAGAGTTATACCGATGGCACGCCCCTTTTCCTGCTCAATCGCGCAGGCCATGAAGGGCTTGCGGGACAAACACCATCGCACTAGACTGTCAGTTGAGGTTCACCAGGACATGCGGATATGGATGGCATTCCTGGAGGATTTCAATGGCAGAGTAGTGTGGTGTGGCCCCCCCACGACGTCGGCTGAGTTAGGTCTTTGGACTGACGCGGCTGGCAGTGTGGGTTTTGGTGCCATACTTGGCAAAAAGTGGGTGGCACAACGATGGCCTGAGTGGTGGGAAGAAGGCGGTTTGACAACAAACATCAGTTTCTTGGAGCTCTTTCCAATATGGGTTGCACTATCGGTCTGCCTGAACAATTGTCTAACCAAGCTGTGATCTTCTGGTCAGACAACATGACTGTAGTCGAATGTATCAACCAACAGGCGGCGCGGTGTAAGTTTATACTTCGCCTCATGAAAGAGATTATGCTAAAATGCTTGAAGTTGAATATACAGTTTTGGGCTAAACATGTCCCGGGGGTCTTGAACAACGCAGCTGACGCACTTTCTTGCTTTAAGATGCAGATCTTCAGAGAACACCTTCCATCTACAGAGGCCACACCAGCACATTTCCCAACAACACTCTGGCAAATTGGTGCCCCCAACTACAGAACCTCGTGGCAGCCAGCTTAGCACCCAGTACCAGGACGGCATACGAAGGGGCGTTTATGTCTTACTGTTGTTTTTTGAGACAGGACTGGGAGGCTAAGTGGGAGCTGGAGGGGAGTTTTACTTCATATATTGACACACTGCACAGAGAGGGGCGCTCAGCGGCCACAGCTAGCAGACACAAAGCGGCCGTCTCTTTCTTTGCACAGCTTAAAGGTATCAAGGATCCCACAAGCAGTTTTATAGTGCGGAAGGCATTGAGGGGATGGCGGCGCCTACAAGCAAGCAGCGCCGATTCCAGACAACCAATAGGTTTGGAACGGTTGGCAGGGGTATTGGATGCCTTATCTGACACGTGTAGCTCCCCAGGGGAGGTACTCCTATTTAAAGCGGCATTTTCCCTGGCTTTTTATGGGGCATTGCGGATAAGTGAACTGGTGGCTAACAACAAATTGGACAAGTTGGGGGGTCTCCAGCTGGCTGATACTAAGAAAAAGGGTGAGTCAATGTGGGTAAACATACGGAAATCAAAAACTGATCAGGAGGCCCGGGGGGATAGCTTGGTATTATACCGGGCATCGACCAATCCGTGTTGCCCAGTGGCACATGTAGAGGCCAGTCAGTCAGTCAAATTATCTTTATTCGATTTCGTTAAAAATCATACAAAGAGCATAAAAAATATATTATATACAAGTAAAATGCAATTAAACAATTTCATAACAATCGAATACATATGACAGGGTGTTACAATAAAAACAAAATTTAAAAATCTATAAAAACAGTTTATACAGGAATGTTTACTAAATTCCTGCGTGTTCTTGATCTAGCTGCTGCCACTAAAAAATTTGCCATGCAAAATGTAATGCGGATATTTTTCAATGATTGTAGGTAAAACATGGCTGGTCTCACCTGAGAGAAGCCAGCTTCCCTTAAAACAGGTAACAAATGTTTTTTTCTCTGTTCAGAAAAAAAATCACAAAACATAATAAAGTGCATGGTGTCTTGTGCAGAAAAATTATCACATGTACAAGGTGGTGCTAGCTCTGGTTTTGTCCAAGTATTGAAACTGCCCAAATAAAAATGAGTAAGATTAAACCTAAATTTCGTTAAAAGAAACCTGTGAAATGGATTGGTGACGAAACATAAATAAGGTTCAAGCGCAGGTGAATTAACTAACAGATAATGGCGTCTTACTGATGGCTTTAACAATTCAGTTTCTTCTCGGCTCATTCTTGCCTTTAGCATAAATTGTTTTTTTATGGTATCCACGTCTTGGTTTGTTATGCCAGAAGGGTCAGTAAATAAATCTGGCCGTCCCAAGTCCATAAAGGTTTTTTTTAAATAAGCCAACCATGGGATTGCACTACTATGCTCCAGACACATAACATCGTTCATGATCAGATGGTTTAGGGTTAATTCTGTGTTTAACCATGTCTTGAGCCAGTATATTAAGGGCGCCAGTTTTAACCTATCGTGGACATAGTCCATTCCTACCTCCGCGTGAATGGAAAAAGTCGGTGTCGATTGGGGAAGGCACAAAAGAGAACGTAAGAATCTATTTTCCGCCTTCTGGATGTTTTCCAAACGTACATAACCCCATAGAGACGCGCCATAAAGTGCCACAGAGAAGCATTTACTGTTATACACCTTTAGGATGGCTTCCATCGGTCTGTGGCCCAACCTTTTGGCAAAGCCCAAGAGGGCCGTTGATGTCCTTAATACCGCTAGGCTTTTGGCCCTTACCTGGGGTCCCCAGGTACCCTTATTGTCAAAGAGCACGCCAAGGTAGGGAAAAACGGGTACTCTAGAGACTACTTCTCCTTTGCATCTAAAAGTTTTTACCATGGCTCTTTTGTTTTGCTGTCCAACGACCATAGTATGTGATTTATTTGAATTAACCTTCAAATCAAGATGGCCCATGAAGGTACCAAATGCATCCAAAAGCTGTTGGAGACAAACGCCAGTACGAGCTATAAGTACTGCGTCGTCCGCATATAGGAGAGCAGGGATCTTAACTTCTCCTACACGCGGAACGTCTCTCGCAGCCCCCTCTAAATGATTGCCTAGGCAGTTGATGTAGATTGTGAAAAGCAGGGGTGCTAGTATGCAACCCTGCCTAACATCCCGCATCGAGTTAAAGCGGGACGTACATCTACCTTCTTTTGTGACCCTCACCACAGCAAAAAGCTCTTGATGGAGTGAGGCCATGAACCTGACCAGGGCCTCATCAATCCCTATCCTCAAGAGGGTGTCCCAAAGCTTGGACCTATTGACCAAATCGAAGGCCGAGGAGAGGTCCATGTAAGTACAAGGACCCCTCCTTGGCCACCGTGTACTTTGAGATCAACAGGTGCAAGTTAGAGCACTGCTCAATCGTGCCTCTTTTCTCTCTGAAACCGTACTGGATATCGGCCAAACCACCACAGCCTTCCAGACTATCCCTTAGCCTAGCCAAAAGCACTCTACCCAGAATCTTTATTGCAGAGTCCAGAAGGGATATAGGCCAGTAGCACCCCGGGTCGTCCCTTTGCCCCTTTTTAAATATGGGGACTATGGTAGAAGTCACCCATGTGGTTGGGGGGGGTACTATTTGCGGCTGTAAATACGTTTGCAAGGATACCGGCCCATAGTTCTGGTGAATGTATATAAAAGACAGCCGGTACCCCATCCAGGCCAGGGGCTTTATTCCTAGTAGTGGCGCGGATTGCTTTCTCAACCTCGGCCATGTTGAAGTGCAGGGGAGTAGCCTCAGGGAAAGTCGTGTTAAGTGATTGGGTGATGGTACCATTGTCTCCATACACAGCGCTAAAATGTGCTAACCACTTGTCATCTGGGATGACACTATCCGTATCTAAGTTGGGTGAGTCAGAGAAGTAAGGCTGGTTGATTGCAGTCCAAAATTGCCTGCTGTCCCGCAAGATATCAATAGAGATTAAATTCTCCCAGGCCTCCTGTTTGATCTTGTCCTGTCTGTTCTTAATGGCTCTTTTGTATTCTTTTCTTAAAATTGCAACCACTGCCCTATCCCTAGGGTTTGCTTTAAGAGCCAATTTTAGGGATTTGTGGGCTCTTGAACACAGAGCATCAAACCATCGGCAGTGTTTAATTTCTCCCTTCCTCAATTTAACCATGAGGTTAGTAGAAACTTTACTACAGATCGTTTGAAAAGCATCCATGATATCATGGCCCTGCGAGAGTGGATTGTGGCAAATCATGATCTGGTCATTTATCTGTGGACCAATATCAGCATAAAAATCCCCAGGGACCACGTTTGCCCACTTCAGCCGCCTACCCTGGTCAATTGAGCATAGGGCAGGTCCAGGGGTGACCTGTCCTGGCCTAGGGCCCATTGAATCCCCCCATGCCACCACCAAGAGAACGGGGTTATGGTCACTAACGGGGGAAGGGACTGTGCAATAAGAGATAGTGCAATTGAGAATGGCTGGAGTCACAAAAATATAATCAATAATTGTTCCTGGCATTGTCCCCTTGAAGGTAGGTATTCTAGACTCCCCCTCCCTATTCCTTAATTCAAAGAAATTAAAATAGGCCAAAAATTCTTCCAGTTCTTCACCTGCTTTAGTGTGCTCAAAGTGAGGCCCCTCCTGTCCCATTGTCTCCATACAATCAAATGAGCCACAACCATAATCACAGGGATGGATATTAATATCACCCATTAACACATAATCATAATTAATATGAGTATTATGACTGACTGAATTTAAAATCGAATCCAGTGCGGCAATATTGTCGCCACCCCAATCCTTGTTACCGGAATTATAGAAATTGATGAACAAAGTGCTCATAGAAGGACTAATTACCCTTTCTACAATCAGACAATTCGGGGAGCCATGTTTAATCTGTTGCAGTGACCCTTTAAGGTCAAGTGAAAAAAGAGTCAAAAGGCCCCCCCTAGCTCTGCCTGCATTACTTAGACTTGCAGCTACAGCAAAACCTACGAAACCGTCCAACCAGAACTGGCATGAAGTGTCCCAGGTTTCCTGTAGGGCAATGACATTATGTTCTCTAATAAAGCTCACCCAATCAGTGTCGCTCATTTTAGATCTAACACCTGCGACGTTCCAGCTAAGGATTTTGCATCCTGCTGCTCCATTTGTGTTGCTTCCCCCTACAGTCGGTGTTAACTCAGTATTTGGTAGTCAATCTGTATTGTCCATGCCGGACAGGGGGGCATAATGATTACTCAAGATAAGCCCACCATCCTCTATTGAATCCTGGGGTTCTGTGGGTGGATAATCAGAGGGACATTTGGGACTATTGCTGATTGTGTCGATGCGCCAACATTAGCATTTCTGTGTTCCACTACTGCCCTCCTGCCCTACCATCTAGCTTGGTAACTAATTATAGGCACAGAGTAGGCTGGAGGTTGATAAAAGAAACCTAAGGGAACAGGTCTCAGGCGATCCCTAAAGGAGATCGCCGAACCGTCCCAAAACAGCCTATCAGCTACACTGTCCTTACAAAAATTAATTACCACGCAGTCACCGTATGTAGTTTTTAATTGTTTGCCAATCCAACCCACCCTCCTTGCATGGATTATCATATCAGCAATGTTCTCCCCACAACATTTCTCAGAGCACCACATTTTCACTTTGGCCATAAGATCCCTGGTTGATTCCCTCTCCCCTTCCATAAGGGGGTCCACCCCAATGAACACAGCTACCAGAGGAGACGCCTCTGGAGGAAGGTGGAGTTTGTATGAACTTGGGGTGGCCCTCCTCTGGGGGGTTGAGATCTTCTGGGGTAAAGCCGATGATTGGACTCCCAGAGTGGGAGCGTTGGCCATCTGATGAGGGGGAACTGGTATTAAAACCAGGGGCCTGGCATCTTTATACATAGTGCTACTTGTGGGGAGTATATTGATCATATTGCCTTCTGGTGTCAATGCTCCACCCACTACCTCATGTGTACCTTTGTTTGATTGAGCGAAATTGGCAGGTAAAGAGCTTACAAGTCTGTCAATGAGGGAACATTTCTTTAAAAAGCCTTCCAGGCACGTATTTAGAGTGTCCACAATGTCTTTTGCAATTCCCACCAAGAGGGGTTCAATCCTAGCCACAAAAAGTTCATCAAGTTTATCCTCCAAACTGACAGAAGTCTCAGTAGTATGTGGCTTCGTATTGAGTTTTTTCTCTTTTTTACGTTTGTTTGGTTGAGGAGCCAGCTGGGGGGACACACTTGGGGGTGTAACAGATAAGATAGGGACAGTGTCTTCACTCATTTGACCCCGAGGGGAAGGATTAACTATAGTGACAAGTGGTTCCAGAGGGAGACTGGATATATTAATAGGGCCTGGCACGACTACCTCCAGAGATTGAGATGATGCAACAAATCGAGGGGAGGTCGGGACAATGCCCAGTTCTTGCTAGGCATTGGCAATCTCCTTAGTTAGGGCCCCCACAGCAGAAGAGAGGTATGACATGATAGAGTTAGAATGACTTGGTACTTTGGCATTTTTACCCCCATCTTCCATAGTTAAGTTTTTCTTCCTCTTACCCATTTGAAGTGGTAGATGTTAGCGGGGTGGCACTGCCCCGCCTCCTCCTGCCCCGGACGGCCTCAGACGGCCCGCCCTTTGCCCGGGCTTAGCCCGGTGACGCCCGCGTGCGTCCCGCGGGACGAGAGGCGTTCCGATGTTTAGTAGCGCCTCCGGGCGCAACCAGTGACGTCCCAGGTGCGCCGCTCGACCCTGGGGCACCTGGGGAATGCAGTCCCTCACTGCGAGGGGGAGAGCTGTGCTGTGGTTCCTGCCGTTGCCCTCACGGCGCTCTGGTGTCAGGTAGGTGGTTTGCTCTGCCGCTCTGCACCGCCGTTGCCCTCACGGCGTGTATGCCACCAAGAGATGTAGCCCCATGTAGAGGCATTTATCAGGCAGAGAGTGGACGTGGCAATGGGAACATTGTTCATACACGCAGAGGGTACCACATTGACCAAGTTTCAGTTCAAACGAGTGTTGGCACTGGCGATCAGCAAGGCGGGTCTCAACCCCAAGGATTTTGGGACACATTCATTCCGTATCGGGGCTGCCACGGAAGCAACAGCAAGAGGGTTGCATGCCAACAGTGTAAAGAGGATCGGGAGATGGTCTTCCGATGCCTATAAGCGTTATGTGCGGCTGCTCATGTTGTGAGGTGCAGTTCAATCACCCTGACACCTGCCTTGTTGTCTGTTTATCTTTCAGTTTCTCGAGCTTGTGACGCAGGGCGGAAACTGGTACCGGGTCATCAACAACATCCATCATCAACACGGCGAATGCATGAAGACAGGACAAGGACGCATGTAGTATGGGTTGTTGGTCATTCTTATGTTAAACGTGCTTAACCATTTTTCCTTTCAGGCGAATGTAGACGGAGGGCGGAGCATGGGGGTTTCAGTGTTTCCTTTCATAGTAAAGGGGGGCTATGCCTTAATCAGCTTAGGGGTTTCTTTTCTGAATTACTCAACAAGCACGCCCCACCGCCCTCAGTTGTTATCTTACACCTGGGGGAAACGATTTAGTAACGCTGGGCAGAAGGGTCCTGTTGGAAGAGATAATCTCGGCAGCGGGTTGGCTAGCGAAGTTGCTCCCGGGTTGCACCGTAGTATGGTCTCAGTTGATACCTAGACTGCAGTGGAGGGGGGAGATTCAGTTCGGGGGTTGAATCACTCGGTAAAGAGGATCAACAACAAACTAGAGAAATTGTTCCGAACATCTCCCTTGCAGAGTATTCCACATGGGTGCATCTGGGGGGATCATTTCTACTTACGGGATGGGGTCCACTTGACTGATGCAGGCTAACTAACAAAGAACATATTGGCATGGTTAGAGGGTTTTGCGAGGTAGGTATGACCTTTCAGTGTAGGAATTTGGGGGGGGCCAGATAGTCGGTCAACTATACTATCCTGTGGCGGTAAAGTCATGATCGGTGAGCAGCAATTTAAGGTCCTTAGGGGGCGGCACCATTCTCGAATGGGGTCACCCAGAGGGAGGGGCCAATGGTCTCTCCTAGAACTTCAGGGGCAGTATATCCACTTGGTTGGAAGGGTGCGGGGGAGGGAGTCACGCTTTCCTTAGGCTGTTAGCCACCCCGCACATACACTATGACGTCAGCAAATGGCGCGAGTGAAAGGCCCGCCTTTTTGATTTAATGGAGTTCACGGAGCGTACGGGGTAACCAGGAGAGGGACGTACTCTCCCGGTAACCGGGCCCTGTTGCGCATGCGCACTCATACGTGAGGGCGTAGCTGGACAATAAGGATCTGATACCGGTTAACGACCTTGCCGTAGGCCCAAAAATGTTAGGATGCAAAATTCATACGTAGGATGTTAGATTCGGTTAGAAACACGCTGTATTAGACATTTGTTAAGGTTAGCCCTTCATACCTGTCTACATTACTGTAAATCTAATGTCAGAATTGTGCATGTTAATAATTGTGCAAATAATGTTTATTTTAACATTTTTAATTTGTTTTCATATTTTAATAAATACGGCCGGGGGGTCGTGAGACCCCCTGCCTTCCAAAGAAAAATGCTTGCATGGCTAATTACTTGAGGGGGGTTGTGGTGTTTTTCATGGCATGGAGGGGATGGACGGTAGTCCCAGAACATAAGGAAAGGGGGGCCGCTCGGCCCCCACGCACATATGGTGGGGCCCGGCTCCCCCTCCCCCGTACCCTCGGTGGTGGGCGCTTTCCCCCCCTTGTTTGTCGCATCAACATGACGTGGCTGGGGGCGCCCCACCACCGATTGGTGCAGGCCCCCTCCATCGCCTGGAAGCAGTAGGAGTGCTTCTGGGTCGAGGGGGGTGACCTGAAGGGTTTAAAAGGCCTGGGGAGCGCGGGAGGCACCCTCTTGCACCCGCGCTCCACAGGCTCGCTCCGTGCCCCCTCTGCGAGGGGCTAAATAATTTTCCCACCCACCATCCCTTGGAGAAGGAGTTTGTTGAACGATAGTTGGTCTTGCTGTTGTTTGTCTATGACACTGTAAATATGATGGTATGGTTTTCATCCTTGGGCCTTTTTTCCCTTCTTTCACAGGCAGCAGGAACGAAAGGTGAACAATCATGTGTGCGTTAAGTAGTATAGTTGTTTTTGTCCTTAGGCCCTTTTTCCCTTTCGCAGGTATCTATTTGTCATATTTATTGTAATCAATGGCAGGCGGTAAGGTCATGATCGGTGAGCGGCAATTTAAGGTCCCCCCAGGTGTAAGATAACAACTGAGGGCGGTGGGGCGTGCTTGTTGAGTAATTCAGAAAAGAAACCCCTAAGCTGATTAAGGCATAGGGGGCGGCACCATTCTCGAATGGGGTCGCCCAGGGGGAGGTGCCAATGGTCTCTCCTAGAACTTCAGGGGCAGGATATCCACTTGGTTGGAAGGGTGCGGGGGAGGGAGTCATGCTTTCCTTGGGCTGTTAGCCACCCCGCACATAAACTATGACGTCAGCAAATGGCGTGAGTGAAAGGGCCCTCCTTTTTGGTTCAATTGAGTTCACGGAGCGTACGGGGTAACCAGGAGAGGGACGTACTCTCCCGGTAACCGGGCCCTGTTGCACATGTGCACTCATACGTGAGGGCGTAGCTGGACAATAAGGAACTGACACCGGTTAACGCCCTTGCCGTAGGCCCAAAAATGTTAGGATGCAAAATTCATACGTAGGATGTTAGATTCGGTTAGGAACAAGCTGTATTAGACATTTGTTAAGGTTAGCCCTTCATACCCGTCTACATTACTGTAAATCTAATGTCAGAATTTTGCATGTTAATAATTGTGTAAATAATGTTTATTTTAACATTTTTAATTTGTTTTCATATTTTAATAAATATGGCCGGGGGGTCGTGTGACCCCTGCCTTCCAAAGAAAAATGCTCGCATGGCTAATTACTTGAGGGGGGGTTGTGGTGTTTTACATGGCAGGGAGGGGGTGGACGGTAGTCCCAGACCATATTGTAAATTGCTAATGTGTACAATAGGAAGCCACGGGTAGGTAGTGGTACACAAGAGTTTGTCAGGCGTAAACGATTAATATAATGTGCTCATACGGAGTCCCATGGCTCTATAAAACCGGAGGGGTTCGAACGGTGGAAACCACGGGAAAGACACAGGTGTGTATCATGGAGTTTGCAATTTGGAGTACTAGAACGAAGAGTGATCCTGTGGCTCGCGTCCACACACGGAATTATCACCGGATGTACACTACAGTGAGCATCACTGGAGTCAGTGCACACGGCGGGGTCACACTATTTAGTCACAGACATAGGACAGAATAATTAAGCTCAAGTTGGCCATTGTGAGCTCTGGCTCTTATTTTACAATAAGAGGTTTTGAACCAACATGGACAAGAGCATAAATAAACCCTATCTAACCTATACAAAGTAATACAATTTGCCACTTTGTCATAGCACTCTGCACTAACAGAGTTATGTTAAACTGATTATGCATTTGTTAAGTGGGCTGCTGCTAACATCACAGGTTTTTTTTATGTCAGGGTAAACTGTATCTACACACCTGTATGAGATCATTTACTGTTTTAAAAAAATGTTTATCTCTTTTTTAATGGTTTTAATTGACTGATACAAATAAAGGTCACAAGTTAACTTTAGTTAACAGGTTTTTCTGGTTTGGATGCTGTCATGTCGTGGTACGATGTGTAGGAAGAGGTCGAGTATTCTTGCTTCGCTGGTGTGGTCCAATATAAGTCAGACGGAACCCCTTCCCCCCCCCCCCCCCCCCATTTTCAAAGTTCAACAGCCACCACTTATTTTTTGTTAGCAGAACAATGCAGTTATACATGTCTAGAGACACAGTGAAAATAAAAATAATAATCTGCCACCCCTCATCTTGAGCCCACCTGCAGGGATTTGTGTGATGATTAAGGTGGCACACTTACATTGAGATGCACCTTAAGTTGAACACATGCACCGCGAGGGCCAATAGAGATGGAGCAGCAGATTGTGTTGCTACTATGCGTCTATAACCTGTATCAGAAATTAGCATTTCCTCCAATAACTGCAAAATTCCCCACTACCACCCAGTTTACAATCAGGCCCCCTGACTTAGTTGCGGGTCACGGGGATACGGTGAGTATGTTTTTGGAATGGGAGCATATTCCATGTGTGTGTGCAGGGCAGCAAACGCGCCCCTGCGCATGCGTGCTTCAGCACCATCAATCTGCAGTATGACCTCTGCCTCTTTGTTTTCCGTCGCTTCCAGAAGCACAGAAGAATTTTTCTATGCGAACGAAACGTGTTTTGCTGAACAGTCTGCAGTTCTACGGTGGTAAATTGCATCAACCTGCACTGTCATTTCCTTTACCCATCTTTCATCCTTTTATGCATCCTTTCAAAAAGAAAAATGATGATAGTTTATCGTCGTTCCATCTCTGACCTGACCTAATGGTACTGAAAAAACGAATCAAGTTTTCTTGTAAAAAAAATGTTGTTATATGTTTTTACGTTGGGCTTAGGGTCAAAAGGTAAATGTTTTGGCGGGGGAGTGTACTGCCGCGCGGCTGTCTGCCTTGAGGGAAGAGATCTGCTGCATTGCTAAGCAGTCATCAGGTTTAAAATACCGCTTTTATGCCTGTCTAACGCAAGTCAAGGTGCATCGCATTTTTAGATTAGCATGCAAATTGCTAACTTTTATTTCTAACATTGCGTGCTATGAGGATGGCAAATTGCCTGCATATCCTCTGCATAAATTGTTTATTGAGTAGAAGCTGTAATACATTTATGGAACTTTTGAGTCGTGACAACTGGAAGTTGTAAACAGTAACGATATGTGATGAGCTGTGTTTTTTTTTTAATTTGATGCTAAATCTCTTTTTCTTTATATCTGTGCGGCACATTCAAGGTATTCGTCTGTTTTCGTTGCAGATTGGACTGGCTGGAGAAAAGAGATTAGAGTGTGCCATTTAAGAGTGTTACCCCTATGCTGTTTCTTGCTATGTATGCGCTTCTTGCCAACTCCTGTGATTTATCTGTTCACGTTCGTCACATTTGGGTCTGAAGTTTGACAGTGCCGGTAGCAAAAGACAACTGTGACTGTGAATATACATAGCATTGTCTCTGGGTCCGCCCCGTTCCACTATTTGCTTTCTCTGACTAGCCTCTTTCAACAATTGAATGGAGACTTTGTTATGTTATGTTATGTTACATGGGGTTTTATAGCGCGCGCAAATACTACTAGAGTATCCTGGCGCGAAGTGAAGTACTCAAGGCCAGATGATATAGAAGAAGAGCAGAGCTTAGAATGCTAATTTAAACAGATGAGTCTTAAGTGCTTTTTTGAAAAGTGGGTAATTTGGGTTAGAGCGGAGGGCAAGAGGAAGAGAGTTCCAGGCAGAGGCAGCTTTAACACCAATGGATTGGCCTCCTAAACGGCAGCGCTGAAAGGGTGGAACCACCAGCTGATATTGGGTGGCGGAGCACAGAGGCCGATTAGGACGGTAGAAGGAGAAGCGTTTCCTCAGATAAAGAGGGCCTTGATTGTAAATGGCTCTATGGGCGAAGATGAGTAACTTAAAGACAATTCGTTGTGCAACTGGAAGCCAGTGCAGGCTGCACAAATGATGCCGAACACTAGTTCGCCTGGAGATGTTAAACAGGAGCCTGGCAGTCGCATTTTGAATTATCTGGAGACGATTAATCAGATAAGCCGAAGAGCCGCACAATAGGGCATTAGCATAATCAAAACGTGATAGAATAAGTGCTCTAGCTACCGTTTCTCTCGCTGTTCTGGGAAGTAGACGTGACTTTGTCGGTCACGTCTTGTCTCAGACCAGTAGAGTATTCATCTCTCGCCTAATGCTGTGGGCTGTTTTGGTGTATCCTTCCACCTATACACCAATGCTTGTATTGAATTTCATGAGAGACTACTTTACAACTATAACCTTCTCTGTCGCTCTTGTTGATTCGCTCTTGAGTGCCTTACAAAGTATTGTTTGTGTTTAGGTCTGGCTAAAGACAGTGCTAGGTGGTTCACAGAGCTTTTGTAAAAAGTTAAAATAACACAATTCTAACATTTTGTCACATTTTGACACATTCCACAAGACAGCTATTCAGTGGTGAATTACTCAGTCCACGTTATGTAGTTTTGCCTGTGTATGTTAACTGACATTGGTCACAAGTTGTATGAGTTCTGGAGAGGGTCCAATGTCAGACTCTATACAGTGCGGGGCATATTACCAAGGGTGGCAATAGGCAATTATCGCCGGTTTAGCGGCCGTTTTTGGCCGCTAAGCGGCGATAATTCTATCGCTCTATTAGCAAGCTGTCGCTAACTAATGTTAGCGACAACTTTTAGGTGATAGCGAGCGGTTTGGGGCCCGCTTTGCATGTCAACGATATTTATCGCTAATGACATGCAAAGTGGGCGTACCCATCCTGTTGGCGACTGAAAGCAGTCGCTAACATCGCTATCGCCTATTAGCAAGGCAGCCGTAGCGATGGAAATATTCCTGCTATCGCCAAAAACCAACGCCTGCTCAGACCAGTTCTTAGCCATGTTATCCAATGGGAGGTGGATAACATGGCTAAGAGCATTTCATCGCTAATGCGTGAATATCGCTGTATTCTCAGCGATATTCACGCATTTCGCCTGTTTTTTATCGCTTTTGAGATAAACCTTGCTAATAGCAAGTTATCTCAGCGATAAAAACCGGTGATGCGCGGCGATAAAAATATTGCCGCTAACCCTACTTAGCGATAAATATCGCTATTTGTTGGTAATATGCCCGCGTTCTTTCAGCTGTGTAATAATCACATCCACATCTTGTCAGGAATAAAGTGCCTCAAGCACCTCTGACCATGATCTTACACCTCCTACCAAGTCAGTGAAAAAAGATTACACTCCATCACCAATGGACCCCAGAATGACTCTGCATCCATTGCCCAACAATGTAATGTGGGCTGTGCCTCCACACCCCCAGTGCACTGTGCTGTCCAATCCATGCACTACATGGAGTTTAGTTGGGTCAGATGTAGACCTGTTGAGGTCAGGGAGTATTGCCGCATTGTGCTTTGCAGCACCTCCGTGCAGGCTCAAAGAGATTGCTTCCACAATGCCCCACATGGTGGCAGCAATCTCGATTTCTCACTGAAGGTTCGAGAACTTCACTAGATTTGAATAATAACGGGGGAGGGTGCCACTATGAAAGGGGACCCATGTGACACCATTCATCAACACGGTAAAAGATTGCAGTAGGCAGCAGCATTGGGAGCTGTGGCTGTAGGAGACGAAACAGAAGCCCGGTCTAGCAAGAACTTTTCTCCTTGGGACAAGTCAAGAAAGGGAGTTTGATTTGAGCAAAGAATCCCTTAGTTGTTCACTATCTGCAACAATGCTCCAGCCAAAGAGTCAAGGCCTGTACAGTAGGGGTGGGTGACATTTTTATTGTTGCCAGTGGAATTTGGAAATTCCACATTTCTCTTCCAATTTGGAATTACTAATAAATTCCACTGGTCTGCCCGTGGGATTAATCTGTAGTATTAGGTTTTTAAACAGGGCTGGAAGAGGGAGCAGTCCACTATGTTTATAAACCACTGCAGATTAAACTTTATTATGTAGTCATTTTTAAACACAGACGGACAGCTCCCTCTTCCTGCCCTGTTTAAAAACCACTGACTGCACTGCTGTGCATACCCCTTGGCGCCCTTACATACTCAGGGAATAGAAGGCTTATATACTCTAAGTATGTAAGGCCGCCGAGGGGTATGCACTCCTGCACAGGAGTGCATACCCCTCGACGCCCGTACTTACTATGCAGTGATTTCTGCAGAGTATGTAAGGGTGCCGAGAGATATGCCCAGCAGTGCCAAATACCACTCAGCACCCTTACATACTCTGCAGTGACTATTCCATACCCTCAGCACCCATGCATCCACTGCAGTAATCACTACTGAGTACGTAAGGGTGCCAAGGTGTATGGATTACAGTGCATACCCTTGCACCCTTACATACTCTGCAGTCATCAATGCAGAGCATGTAAGGGCACCAAGGGATATGCACTACAGTGCCAAATACCAAATGCACTTACAGTCATACCCCTCGGCGCCCTTACATACTCTGCAGTAATCACTGCAGAGTATGTAAGTGCATGGAGAGGTATGCAATGCAGTGCATTTGGTATTTGGCAGTGCTATTTGTTAGTTGAAAATGCATCCATTTATGGATGCAAGAGTGCATTTTGTGCTAAGATAGTAGCACCAAATGCCCACTTCACCGCAACGCTGAATTCTGTGGAATTTCAAAAAGTTTTAATTTAATTCTGCACAATTTTACAAAATTAAATTCCACCAATTCTGCCCACCCTTACTCAACAGCAGCAAACTTGGATATTGGTTTGTTCCCCTAAGACTGTACAGAAACACTAAATATGTAAAAAAGTTGGAAAAATAGATTTTCCCCGAAGTAAATACAGATAATTGGCAGTAAGTCCATGTAGGAAAATACCACTTTTTGATATGGTCAACCCCACTTTTTGCCTCGTAGATTATGCGATTTCGACTGAAAGTTCACTGGGTTCCTGCTAACCACAATTGTTACTCAAGTTGGCAAAACCTTTAGCACCCTCTGTAAGTACCTAGTAAATGGTACCCTGTTACCTAAGGCCTGAGGTACTAAAGAGGGCCTCCAAGTGCTGCAGCACAAACTGTGCCACTCTAGGGACCCCTCAACAAGCACATTCAAAACTGCCATTGCAGGCTGCGTGTCTTGGTGCAGACAAAAGTGAAAACAGGACATTTCACACATCACTGTGTGCCATGCCCCTAACACTGCATGCAATATTTGTAAGGCAGTTTTACAGTAGGCCTGACAGCCCTAAGGCAGGGTGCTGGATATTACATCTGAGAGCATACTTGCATGAGCAGATATATCTATGTACTGGTCAGTCCTAATACTGCTAGTAAAAGTGACTAGTGAAGCCATTTTAAAACATGTATTAGACACTAGTGAAAATTAGTTCCTCAGCTACATGATGACTTCACTGAAACCAGGGATGTATGGTATCAAACATCTCATATTGGTAAACTCACACTCTTGCCAGTGTTGGATTTACCAATACAGACATGCAAAGGACACCTCAGAGGTACCTCCTGAAAACCTACCAGCCTTTGGTGTCCTGGCAGACTGGTTTCTGCCAGTCTGCCACCTGAGACGCTGTTCTGACCTGCTAGGGTGGGAAACTTTGCTCTCTAGAGACCCAGAACAAAAGCCTGTCCCGTAAGAAGGTGTAACACATCCTCCCGCAGGGGACCTGCTGATTAGCCTCCTAGGGCTGGTGAGCTTCAAAGAAGCTGCTGCCTTTGGAATCCGGACCTGGCTGCCCTCACATGAGTGGGAACATTAGTTATCCAGGTAGGTGTGCCACCCCCATGCTAGTACCACCCCTAAGGTGGCCTACTGTGAGATGGACACAATTTGTCAGAAGTAGGCATCTTTGTGATAGTATATTTAGGAATTCTGGGACAGGGTTACGGCCACTTCCAATAAGAAGTGATCATATAGGGGCCCTAGTGACCCCAAGGTTCAGTAGTCCCATTGGCTACTACCCTACACTCCCCCAATGCCCCTAAAGTTAGTATTTAAGGGAGCCCCTGGCACCAGAGACCACATCTGGATGACCTAAGAAGAGAGAGGACACAGAAGAGCCACCAAAGCAGATAGGAGAGAAGAAGCAGCTGACCTGGTACCAACTCTGCCGGACTGTCTGCATCCCTCGTCAAAAACTGTACCAAAGTTGACTCGTCCTGTACCTGTTGACTCCAGAAACCTGGGCGGGCTGGCTGCTTTCTAAAAAGACACGAGGCCTCCCATGAACACCCTACCTCTTCTGAAGAAACTCCAAAAGAGAAGAGTCTTGAGGCGTTCTGAACTACCAAAACCCAACACCTGAAGCCACCACTGCACCCATCGCTTCTGGCCCGAGTTGAAGTGGGTCATTGGTGTCAACAAGGTCCGCCAGCCCTCCAGAGCGCGAGTCTATCATGGTTTTATCCCTCGTGGACTCCCCGACATTGCCTGCAGCCTCTGCACGCAGGACCCCTTGACCGCGACTGCTTCCGGTAACAAAACTTAACTCCTAAAGACATCTCTACATCCATTGCCCCCGGATCATAGAGAAAAGGACCCCAAGTTTCCCTATGTCCCAAAGCATTGCAAGCCTTGAACCCACCTGTTAGTTCAACATGACTGGCATTCCAGCCTGAGCTTGCAGCCTCTTTCCGCAGTGACCGATCTCGTTAGAAACCTATTGGGCTCCCAACAATATTTTGCACCCTGCATCTGGCCCCCCTCGTGCCGCTGGTGGTGTACTGTTAGTGCTGCGTTGGATCTTTTGAACCACTCACCTTAAGTCCTGGAGATTGGTCCTGTAAGTCGCTGGAGCACCAGTATCACTGTCAATGCAACCCCTTCAGGCAGAGAACCCAAGGTTAGGAGCACCTGTGTAAGAGTGCAGCAGGGGCACCGTTTGTCTCACATGATGTAAAGATCTCTGTGGTCCACATGGGCAGTTGAGTGGACTGGGAAAAATGGTCAGTCATCTTCCAACTGTAGACAGTGGTGAGACACCTAGGGGGCAGCAGCAGTGCAGGCAATTGCAGTCCAATGCTCTCACAGCACACCATCCATCCTACCCCACTGCTTAGGCCAGCCCTCTCTCTGCCCGCCTTTCCTGTGTGGGAGCCTTTTTGTCAGCACCTTAAGCTCTGTGCGGCAAAGGATGCCACACCTGTACATTGCCCCTTAGGTTTCTCTCTGCCCAGGCACCATGTATTAATTTACTATTCCTCCCTGTGCTTGTGTAGAAAGTAGATGAAGGAGACTGAATAGTAAACATCAATAGTAAGTTTATTATCAACAGCCCCACACCTGGTGCGGTGCGTAGGTGCGGTGCGTAGGTAAGGAAAGGAATCTCAAGAATGACTGTTGGTAGTTGGAGAGGGACAAGTGGGAGGGTGGAATGTTGAGGATCCAATGGGAAAGGAGAGGGGACAATGGGTACTCTCAAGCAGGAGAGGTGGATTGTCACTGTCACGCGCAAGGAGCACAAGAGGGTTGCAGAACTGGAATACAACAGCTTGTTTTCCCATTTGCACTCCATGACCCTCCTCCATTGGCCTTCTTTACCATCTGTACCGAATGTTCCCTTTTCTTATCTTGACAGCCCCCTTTCCATTTTTGATGTGTGACCCTCCTTTCAGCATACCCCTTTTCCTTTTCTCCTTTTCTCCATGTCCTCTAAGCTTTCTAGTTGGGCATATATTGCATTGCCCCTGCTTCCCTTTTTCTCCATATATGATCTCTTATTTGCTGCATTTTTCTGTCCATCCTCCTTATCCCTATCCCCTTTCTTCCCCTCTATCATAGGCCCTCTGCCCTGACTTCCTGCAGAATTTATCCCCACTCTGTCTACTCTCTTGGCTCCTAGTCCCCCTTCCTGGCACCCCCATCGTTTTGGCCACTCACATCACTCCTTGTACTTTCTCTGCCCACTCTCTTTATCCTTGCCACCCATGTCTCCTTGGGGCATATTACCAACGATTAGCGATATCTATCGCTAACGAGGCTTAGCAACACATTTTTTATCACTAAGCATCGCCGGAAATTATCGCACAGATAACTTGCTATTAGCAAGGTTTATCTCAGAAGTGATAAAAATCCTCGCGCTAACTGCCAAATGAGAAATTATCGCTGGAAAACCAACGATAATCTCTCGAAGTTTGGCGTTAGCTTGATGATAGGGGCTCACAAACTTAGCCATGATATCCACCTTCCATAGGATATCATGGCTAAGTCAGGAAAATACCAGGAGTAAAAAAGCAGCGCTAACCGCGGATAGCGCTGCTTTTTTTATCACTAACAGGGTTAGAGAAATCCTTGATAATAGGAGAAATGTCGCTTAACAACATTTCTCCTATTATTTTTCTCTGGAACGCCCCCTTTGCATCTCATTAGAGATGCAAGGGGAAGCGTAGAGAAAAAGGGTGCTAACATGCGAATTTGCGTGTTAGCACCATGTTGCTGATAGGGAGATAATTGTATCTCCGCTTTCTTGGCTTTTAAAACCAAAAAAGCGGAGATAAATCCCTTGATAATATGCCCCCTTGTCCCTTGCTTCTGAATGCTTTAATCTGATTTGACATCTTCCATGTCTGTTCTCTTCATCTCTTATCAAGCAGTCTCTGAGATTTCTCCTCGGACACTTCCTTCCCCATCCTTCTTGCCCCGTGTCCTCTTTTGGCATCTCTTTTTACATTTCCTTTCTCTCTCTCTGTTCTACTGTCCTTGTCTACTTCCTTTATTTTCACTCCCATCCTCTGTCCCATTTCTCTGTGATCTTTTCTCATGCCTTGCACCTCTCTGTTTAATCTCCTCACCCCCTCTCTCTTTCTGATCTACTCTCCCACTTTCGTTCTATCAGTCCATTTGGTCTCCTCCCTCTCTGAACCCACTGATCCCACCCCTTGAACTATGTCCACTCTTTGCTCACTTATTGCATAATAAGGGACAATCAGCCACGATAGTAGGTTTACAAATTAGACAGGTTTAAACATTTGTGAAGGCTTTACTTTGAGGGTATCTCACCCACCACTTCAGACTCACGCCTAAAGATTCAAACAGCAATGTATTCAAGCCAGGATTTACAAACATATTACACAATGCAGCTCAGCTAGTGACGTTCTGCTCTGTGTTTCGTGAAATGGTGAGACCAGAACAGCGCCATAATTGAAAAGATATGGTGCATGTTAGATCTGGGGGTCTCTAGTTAGCAATGGTTATCACCTTTGTCCAAATAGGGACCCTTACTTTTAAGTCAGGATAAGGGGATTACTCTCTTTAATAACCCCTGCTCACCCCCTTGGTAGCTTGGCACGAGCAGACAGGCTTATCTCAGAGGCAGTGTGTTAAGCATTTGTGAGGTTTTATAAAAATAATTATTCTTTATATAGACTTAAACACAACACCACAAACGACAAAAATCCACAATACTATACTAAAGGTTACTTAAAAGATGATAAAAGTCTCTTAATTCAATTTGATGGTAAATGCGACAAAGTTCTGAACAAAGTTCTTGGATGCGGCACGCAAAGTGAACAAAAGGCTCGCAAAAGGGGAGATGCGTCTGTTCCGTGACCCAGGGGAATGGTTGCGTCCTTCCTCAATGCTTGCGCAGAGTAGGGGACTCATCGTGAGCCTTACCGGTGCGGAGGTGATGCGTAGATTCTCGACCTGTTGCGGTGCGCAAGATAGCGCCTTGAGGCGATGCGATGATGATGCGATGATCCCGTTGCGATGTGAGAAGATGGAGCCCATGATGCGGCGATGCGATGACAATGCGATGACGCCCTGGCAGCCTTGCGACGACTCTGTACTCTGGAGCCGCGACAGGCCCTGCGATGCGCTTTTCCGGCAATGCGATGACAGCTCTCTCGATGCGTCGCGCTTCTCCAGCGATGCAACACCAGACAGCTTTGATGAACACACGCTTCCAGGGAGATGCGACGAACTCTCGCTTCTCCGGCGTTGCGATGATTTCAGCTGCGGCGCGACACGCTTATTCTCGATGCGTCGCGCTTCCAGCTCCCAGCGGCACGCAAGTGACTGGAGTCAGAATTCCCAGCAAGGAAAGTCAGGAGGGAGCTGGAGATGAAGTCTTTTGGCCCTGAGACTTCAGCAGGAGGCAAGCACAGTTCAAGCCCTTGGAGAATATTCTGTAGATGAAAGTCCTTACAAAGTTCCTTCTCCTTTCCCTTGGCAATGAAGCAACCACTGCAGGCCAACCCAGCAAACAGCACACTGGCAGAGGGGCAGTCCAAACTCCTGCAGCTTCCTTGGTTCTTCTCCTTGGCAGAAAGGTTTCTTGTTCCAGAAGTGATCTAAAGTCTGTGGGCCTGGGTCCCAATATTTATAACCAAAAATCCTTTGTTCTCTGAAGGCAGAGGCTCTGCCTAGTTTAAACCAGTTCCTGAGCACTGTGTTTACATGACTCTTCTCTTCCTTTCACTGTGCAGGGTAGAAACATCAGACGCCCCACAGGAGGTGGAGCCAGCACAGGGGAGGGAAGATGCAGCTCTGGAGTACTCTGTTGACAAGATACCCCTTCTCCTTTCACTGTGCAGGACAGAGACATCAGACAAGCCACAGGGGGTGGAGCCAGCATTGGGGAGGGAAGGCCCAGCCCTATTCAGGTCCCAAGTGCACTCTCCCCTCCCATCTGGATGTAAATCTCCCTAATCACCACTGGGCTGTCCCAGACTCTCTCCTGGAATTTCCCCAGCCCTGTCACACACAAACCCAGACAAGAAATACACAAGTCAGCAGAGGCGGGCTCAAATGGTTAGGCAAGCAAATACCTACTTTCTAAAAGTGGTATTTGCAAACACAGAATATTAAAATAAACTTTACTAAAATATGTATTTTATTATTCTGAGTTCAGGCATACTAAACTCGAATTTCTACCATCTTCCCTGAGTCAGTTAGGATTGTAGGCATGTAACAATCTTCACTGCCATTCTAATCTATGAGAACAGGTAGCCTTCAATAGTGAAAAACGAAAATGGCTCTCATTCACTACTAGAACATGCTACACACATCAGAGCATGTCCTACCTTATACTTACAATGCACCCTGCCCTTGGGCCTACCATAGGGGTGTCTAATATGAAGTAAAGGGAAGGTTTAGGGACTGGCAAGTGGGTGCACTTGGCCAAGTCGACATGGTGGTCACAGACTACACACAGGCCTTGCAATGGCAGGCCTGAGACACACTTTACAAGCTGCTTCTGTGGGTGACACAACCAGTGCTGCAAGCCCACCAGCAGCATTTGCTCTACAAGCCCTGCGCACACATGGTGCACTGTACTAGGGGCTGACAGTAGATCAAATAAGCCAATCATGGAATCCAATCAGTATATCAATTTAACATAGGGAGCACTTGCACTGTGGCACTGATAAGCAGTGGCACAGGGCCCAAAACATACAACCAGCAAAAATATATCAAAACAGAGGAGGCAATCCGTCAAACATGGAAGGGAGACTCACGCCAATGATGTCAGGTCTAACAGTGCAGTTCTGCTCTCTTCTTGCGCAGATGAACGTTGGGCTACATAGCACAAATTCATGCATCAGAAGCATGCAGAGAGAAGCACACATGCAAAGAGGAAATAAAGAGGAGAAATGTAGATTTTTCTTCTTGATACGCAAGCCTCAGGCAGGCACACTATTGTGGGGCAAAACTATCTCTACAAATCATTGGAAATATGGGTTTGCATCCAAATGCATGCATGGATGCATGGGAACGCCCATGTACCACCCACGGAACATCTCCTTGGCACAAAGGGGCATATTTTCCAGAATTGTGTCTCAAGCAGCGCAGGAAGTTACCTTGCAGCACTGTCCTGTGTCAGAGGGAAAGGGCAGTGATGCTCCGTATTTATCCAATACAGCACATTCCTGTCCTTTCCTCCTGTGCTGGTGCCGTTTGGGCAACCTAGCTCCAAGGTAGGCCCCTTACACCTTGGTGAAAGGGTGCCTCAGTTGTATGCAGGATTGTTTATGAGCAGGATGGGGCACCTTCCCGCACAAAAGCAATCCTGAGCAGTGATTTCCTCTTTTACGTGTGCTGCAGAATTCAGTACTCATAGAAAGAGGGAAAACGAGGAGGGAGGCATGTCTTTTTTAGGCATTCCCAGGTTTATCAAGTTTGGAAAATCTAGGAATGAGTAAAAAACCATGGGATTTCTGTGGAAACACCCACCGCAACGCCCATGGAGCACCTCCCTTGCGCAGAGTAATGCAATGCAGCAATTTGTGCTGCATTAAATTACTCCATATTTATGAAGCCATTCAAGCCCCGCAAAGTGGCTTTGCATGGCTTCATAAATATGACTTGGAGCTTTGCATTGTGTATGTAGCACGTTGCGTGTGGGTAAGTATGATGCAAGGTCCTTGTATATATGTATATACCAAAAAGACACACCGCTTTGTGCATGCAAATGCAGGGGGGTGCCATAGGTACCCCCATGTGCATCCCCCACCCCCCCTTCACCCTGGGGTCCCGCAACGGGCCCCCAAAGAAAAGACCGTATGCCTTTCCGTGGCGGCAGGCATGTCCTGGAGCACATCCTAATATGGCTGGCGGTGTCTGATAGACACCGCCACCATTTTAGAGCTTTTCCGCCACGGTCGGAAGGCGACCGCGGCGGAAAGGCGGCGGACGGTCTTCCCGTCCGCCGATGACCCCCCAGCCATCCTAATGTGGCGGGGGGTCTTTTGACATACCGCAGCGGTGATTCCGCATCCTCCGGGCCGGCGGTGGCTTCCGCCGGCCCAGAGGGTGCGAATTCACCGCAATCCTAATCGACCCCTTAGTTTCCATGGCTTCTCCTGTTTGACGCACAACGACCTTCCTTTATCTACCCAAGCCACAGGATTGTACCTTCTTCTCTCATTGCTTAGCTTACTAAAACAAAGACATTCATTTCCCTAAAGAACGTATTCATCACCTGCAACGGAAACATGAGGAAACGGAATCTGCAATGCACATGAAATTCAACTATTAATTGTTAAAGGCAGGGTTTACATGGGACTTGCATTACAGGCCTAGAACTTCAGACAACATAAGACGTGTCTTCTCTTTTCATCATTCCAATTGCATAGCCATTATTAGCATTTCAATTAATACATTTACCCATGTGTGAAATGACATATCTAATAAGCACATTCAATATATGTATGTGTCAGTTGCACAATACGTGTTCTTTCTGTTAACATTTTTTGCTAGTTACATATATTTCCTACATTATTTCTCCATAGCATTTATCCATAACTAAGCTAGTCATTTAATTGTGTTAATATGTTTCACAATTCTAACACTTCATGTTAACAATGATTGCATGATTATATGTGGATGCATTCTACATGTGATTATGATGCACCCCAACAATCTAAATAAAAATTTACCCAACATCACCTGCATGTTATTCCTCAGAAACACGTAATCCCCCTTTATTTCCCTGCTGCCTGAATTACAGTCATTGCCACTTCTGTAGCTTAGTTAAAATGTGATTAACTTCAGGTGAACACAGGCCGATAATAGAACTGCAATGACGAATTAGTAGAGTTCATGGCCTGAGTGAGGTAGCCTGCACATCCGGTGAACCTCCAAATAACTTAGAATCTTTCAACTATAACTTTTGACCGCTCATCAATATATATCTGATGATGTGTATACATGCTGGGTATTCATACAACTGTGATTCTATATGCTAGTTCGTTTTTAACTTTTGTGAATATTTGATGACATAATATGCAACATAATTTTAAACATTGTTTATTGTAGGTCTGTTTTTATTTTGTATTGTATGCCTGTATGTCCAACGAATGTTCCTTCTAATGATTGGCCAATGTATGGGTAAAGCTCACAATGACTGTTTACTATTCACACTGGGCGGCCAACTACGCTACGCTCGCAAAGTTTGCGTAGTTTGTGCTACTTCGCCCTACGCGAATTGCACGTAGCACAGTGCAAAATCGCATAGCGTAGCGTAGTTGGCATTTTTTGCTCGCTCACGGTCCTCAACATCAAGTTAGCGACCGCAAGCGAGCAAAATGACATCCCGGCGAGACTTTTTCCTAGTTCGCGATCAGCAACATCAAGTTGGCGATCGCGAATGAGGAAAATAAAACTCCTAGCGAGATTATCAATGCGGTGAGGTCAGGTTTCTCATTGTGAGTGGTCACGTATGCTCGCGATGAGAAACTACCAGTCCGCGTTGAGAAAACTGCAGCTCGAGTAAAAAGATGACGTTTTCAATCAATGCACAGTGTGGACAAGCATCCGGCACTGTGCAATTATCGAGAACAGCACACTACACAGTTCACGTAGCACTACGTGTATCTTGCGTAGTGCGAAGTGCACTTTGCGTAGCTCCGCGTAGCGCAAGTACGCGAACTTCGCCCAGGGTTATTTACTATGCCACCTCCCCAGGAAAAAAAATATTATTTCCTTTCGTGGTGATGTCATATAAAACATGTCTTGATTAGCAAGCATTCAGCAAGAACCTTTATGATACCGCTTAGCCTTTTGTGCCAAAGGACATTCATACTGATAGAGAGCCTTTCATGGACTTCCACATTATGCAGACACAAAGGCAACGTGAATGAATGAGAGATTTGTAGAGTGCCTAGTTACACCATAGTGTCCCCACGCTGAGCAGAAGCACCAAAAGTAGTCAGGAAAGTCAAAAAACAGATAAGCCTGCTAGATCTACTGAATCTGCCTAAAGAGCCAGGTCTTAAGGTCTTTCTGGACCCTTGCCTCAGAAGGTTCAAGTCTCAGGTGCAGTGGCATTGAATTCCACAACTTGGCTGCCCACTTAGCACATAATGAGACTGTCATTTAGTTAGTCTTTATCCACAATGTTTGGTGTTTTTGTAGTTTTCACCATTTTTTCATTTGCCTGTATTAACATCAATATCCTCATTGTAGTTTTAAAACATGTATTGTACACTAAGTTAAAGTATAATAAATGACTGTACCAACTATAATAATTAGATACAACAAAGGTAGCCCATAAAATCGCCTGGAAGAGGATCACTGACATAATTTCAATCACAGCAATATTGTGATACAGAAATATTGTGTCAAAAATATTGATTACAAAAATATTTATACTATACTGGTACGTACAAAAATATCGAGAAAAAAAATAATGTCTCATAACCCTCCCAGGAACATTTGTGCACAATACAAATTAGAACATTGGAATGTTGGGAGCCCCATTACAGACAATGGAGTGCTCCCTGCTTCTACGGGCCGGTAAAGGCCCGCAGAGCAACATTCCAATGTTCTACAAAGGCTTCTCGAAGTTCGAGGGGATTTATATCCCCTCGAGCTTCGAGAACCCTTTGTTTAATTTGTTAGAACATTCTGCCCTCTAGTGGCAGAATGTTCTATTAGCCTTATAGCCCTTCGTAGCAGGGCTATACGGCTATTAAAGTCCAGCTGTTTCGTTAAAGTCCCTTGCCTTTGGCTCGGGCCTTTAACGATTCAGCGGGCCTTTAATAGCCGGTATAGCCCGCTACGGCGGGCTATAAGGCTATATTAATTATACATGCATATTGTTAAAAACATACAAAAAAGGTATATTTTAACTTATATATATATATATTCACTGAAAAAACCATAGGTTTCACTCCAGTTATAGTTAGCTGGAAATTTTACTCGCATAAAACCATTGAAATTCCCACGTTATAGTTAGTTTGACTCACTATAACTTGCGCGTGCAATGCACTGCTGATGACGTCACATATTACATCACTCATGACATGGTCAGTGACATCACTCATGACATCACTGATGACACCATCCAGTGAATGTGTGTCTTTCTGAAAAATAAATATTAGTGAGTAATGTTTAAATATTTAAATATATGTATTATTGTTTCACTTTCTGTATAAGTGGCTGCATGGGTTGGTGAGTAGGTACATGTGTATGTATATGGGTTATTAGATGTTTTTCTTAGTATCAGTATGAGTGTTTGTATGGTTTGGTGGGGGTATTACTTAGCACATAGATGCATGAATGACTGACTCTCTCTTTGTATGTGTTTTGAAGACAGCATATGTGCAGGACTCTATGGGTGGATGAGTGTGTATATGTGTGTGTTAGTGAGTGAATGACTATCTCACTAGTGTCTTTATCAGTAACTACATATGTTTTAATCTAGTATATGTGAATATTGATGTATAATAAGTGAGTATATGTGAGAGTGAGGGATTTTAAGAGTTCCTGTTTAAATAAGTATGTGTTTCTATAAGTGATTGTTTAAGAGAATAAATATG
Source organism: Lissotriton helveticus (assembly GCF_964261635.1). Taxonomy (NCBI): domain Eukaryota; kingdom Metazoa; phylum Chordata; class Amphibia; order Caudata; family Salamandridae; genus Lissotriton; species Lissotriton helveticus. Next base: position 1,198,052,296 of record NC_136059.1, read on the forward strand.
TGTAAATTTCCTTAGAAGTAAAATGATAGTCTGTGTATAGCTCTATATGCAAATAAATGGATGTTCAATAGTTTATTTGCATGTGTGAGTATGTGTGTGAGTAACCTTTGGATGACTGTTGGTGTGTAACAGGATGTATAGGTGTATCACTACATATGATGAGTGAGTATATGTATGAGTGAGTATATAGAACTGTTGGTGAATGAGTGGATGTGTATATAGATGGTGGAATTACTGAATTGGTTGTTGTAACTGTTATGGGTATCTCAATTTTTTTGTAAATTTTAGTTTCTATTTTTGAATATGTGTTTCAAAGGTTACATTACAGTGAAAGGAGGTGTGTCACTCTGTCACAAGGATGGTGTCATCAGTGATGTCATGAGTGATGTCACTGACCATGTCATGAGTGATGTAATATGTGACATCATCAGCAGTGCATTGCGCGCGCAAGTTATAGTGAGTCCAACTAACTATAACGTGGGAATTTCAATGGTTTTATGCGAGTAAAATTTCCAGCTAACTATAACTGGAGTGAAACCTATGGTTTTTTCAGTGAATTTAATAGGTTTTTTAAATGCTAATTCCTAACTATAACTGGTGTGAAACCTATGGTTTTTTCAGTGAATTTCATAGGTTTTTTAATAGCAAATCTCTATGGGTATAAAAAGTAAAACATTTTATAACTAATTTTATAATGTATAATTATGTAAATATTTTTATTTTTATTTTTTTTATTTTTTTTGCCCGGGGGCGCTTCCGGGGCGTGTACCGGTGAACACACGGGGAAGCGCAATGTTACGGCGCGCCCCGGGGCGCGTACCGGGGAGCGTCTCGTTAGCGCTATTGTCGCGAACGAAAACAACATCGTGACGTTTAGCGTAACCGCGTGATGCGTCATATGACGCACTGCTTAAGCGCACCCGGAAGCACGCGAGCGCATACGATCGCGCAACGTCCTGACGCGCTTACGCTACGCACCCCCGGGCGCGCCCCGGAGCGCGACTACGGGCGCGCCCCGGGGCACGTAGCGTAAGCGCGTCGGGTCATGTGATCTGAAAATAACACTTTTCATTGGTGCAGATCAGTTTTGGTTTCTAAATGATGTGTGCCCGGATCATGTGACTTGAAAATAACACTTCTCATTGGTTCAGGACAGTTTGTTTTTCCCAAATGATGAAAGACCCCACCTTTTTTCCTTATTCTGACTTTGTCCTTTGACTGAGGAAGACCTGTTTCAGCAATAGAGAGAATTATTTTGTACTTTAAAATGGCTACAGTAGCAGCAGCAGCTGGAGCATCTGCACCACCACCACCACCACCACCACCAAGAGGACCACCACAACAGTACATTGGTGGTCAAGAAGAGGAGGAGGAGGAAGAGGAAGAGGAGGACAGGAGAAGATGGCTGGCTGAAGACAATACCCCATACCAGCCAAGGCCACACATTGTATGGGAGTTTTTTTCAATCCCAGAGGGCAAGAAAAAAGTGGATGCAGCCAAGGTAACTTGCCTAATCTGTGGCAAAGAACTCTCAAGGGGCAACCCAAACAAAAAATATTCCTTTGGTAATAATACCATGATTAGACATATGACCCGCAAGCATCCAAACAACTATTCTCGTGCAGAGATGAGGGAACTGGCCAGAAACCTCCCCCAGTCTTCAAGGACCACCTCCAAAAGAAAGCAACCCACTCCATCGGGACCAGAAACAACGGAGACGATGCCTTGCATACAACAACGTTTTGAAGATTTTAGAGTAACATGTATTTACTGTGGTAAGCTCATGTCGTATGGTGAAAAGAGCGTAAAGCTCATCGTCTTTGCTGGTGACAACCACAATTGCCCCAAAAAACCCTAATTTTTTCCGTTTTTGCTCCAGTTGAGCCATTTTCAATTCCCTTTTTTTTGTTTCTCCCCATAAAAAATAAAAAAAAAATATAAAACTGTTTTGAATAGCAAAAAAAAGTACAAAATTTTCAAAAAAACGATAAAAAAAATATAAAACAACAAAAAGAAGAAAAACACAGTTCTTTTTAGAACTACCTTTATTTTTTTAAAATAAACCTATATTTTTAAAGATTCTCTGTCAATTTTTTTTCCTTAGGGTACGCGTACCGGGGCGCGCACCCAAAAAAAAATAAAAAAAAAATAATGAAGGAGTTAGCATGAGGGAAGAACACAAAGAGAGTAATGTTAAGAGAAAGAGAGCTACAGGGAAAAACACAGAGGGATTGTTTATTACATAGTAAAAAACAGAGAAGGTGTAATAGGGTGAAAGTGAGAAAAGTAAAATGACTAAAGGAGCGAAAGAAAGGAAGAGAGAGGAAGAAAACTAAAGTAGAGATAGTGGGAGAATGTGAGTGGGTGTTGAAAGAAAAAAAAAGAACAGTAAAAAATGGAGAATGAAGGGTAGTGGTGGAACCGAGATAAATGAAGAACGGTGAAGGAGGGTGAGAAAAGACCAGTTAGTGGAAGTAAAGAGGTGTGAAAGAAGGTGAAAAATTGAATTAGGATAACACATGGGGAATGACAAAGAGAAAGGACAAAGAGAGTAAAGGAAACACTGCCTGAATGGGTTTGAGTGAAACAGTAAGGAAAGGTAAGTAATGCAGTGTGTGTGACTTATAGGGAGTCAGTGGGTGTAGGTCGGGGTATGGGTGTGTAAGGTGTGTCTGTGGGTGTGTGTGTGGGTGTGTGGGGTGTTTCGGTGTGAGTGGAGGTGAGGGTGTGTGAGATATCTGTGAGGGGTGTGTGGGTGTGGGGGGTATGTATGTGGGATGTATGTGTGTATATGGAATGTGTGTGTGTGTGAAGAGTGTGTGTGGGGGTGTGTGTGTGTGTGTATGAGGTGTGTGTGTGCTGTGTGTGTGGGGTGTATGTCAAACGTGTGTCTATGTGTTGGGAGGGGGATGAGGTGTGTGTGTAGGAGTGATGTAAATAATTAAGAAAAAGAGAATGAGTGAAGAAGTAAAGGAAGGGAACAGAGGGTAAGTGAAGTAAAGAATGGGAACTGAAAGAAGTTGAATATGAGAGGGGAAATAGGGAAAGGGGAGTAAACATGGAGAATAAGTGAGGAAAGCAGAGTAAAGAAACAGGAGTGAGGTTGGTTGAGAAAATATTAGTGAGGTTAAAGCAAAGGGTGATGACAAACTACATTTTTTGTCACACTTACCATATAATAAATGTAACTTTAATTACATATTTTTACTACACTTTGTATCTGTGAAAGAGAGAAGAAAAATAAGTTATAATTAGTAAAATATGTATTTTAAATTAAAAGATACAAATGAAGAGGTTAAAAATCATAACAGTGTATTTAGAAATAAAGTAAGAGTGAAGGACACAGAAAGGGAAATAAAGTAAGGTAGAAGGACAAAAAGAGAAAAGAGAGGTGTGTGTGGGGGGTGTGTGGGTGTGGGGGGTATGTGTGTAGGATGTGTGTGTATGTGTGGGATGTGTGGGTGTGTCTGTGAGGTGTGTGTGTGTGTGTGTGTCGGGTGGGGAGGTGTGTGTGTGGCATGTGTGTGGGGTGTCTGTGAGGTATCTGTGTGTGCATGTGTGTGTGTGTTTTGGGGGGATGAGGTGTGTGTGTGTGAGTGTGGGTGTGTGGGATGTGTGGGTGTGGGTGTGGATGTGTAAGGTATCGGTGTGGGGGTGTGGGGTGTTTGGGTGTGGGTGGAGGTGTGCGTGTGTGAAGTATGTGTGGGGAGTGTGTGGGTGTGGGGGTGTGGGGTTGTGTGCGTGTGGGTGTGTGTGGGACATACTTGTAGGTACCTAAAACAGCCACAGAACCCAAAAGCTCTTTTCAGAGCTACCCTACCTGTAATCACTCAAAAAGATTATTTTACACTATTATTTTCACTATTTTTCACCAAAGTACGCTCCCTGGTACGCTACCCGCGGGACCCTTTTGTGGCCCCCACATCAAACATAGGGGGTCAGGGGAGTCTACCCTGCCCCCTTTTGGTCATTTCCCCCTTTGTTTTTGCCACCTCTTGTGTCTCGATCCTACAGAGACACAAGATGGCGGCCGTTCCGGACTGTTTGGAATGTTTACAGACACCCGAGAGCCAATCAGCTTTCCGTGCGCAAGTCGTGTGGCGCGCCCGGAGCGCTCCCCGGTGCGCGTACCGGGGCGCGGCTATAGATATATACATTTTTTTGAACCTAAATTACTCAAAATCCTCTGGAAAACATATCTTGAGACATAGCAAAGGCACATCGGGCTACCAGTCCCTATAATTTTGCCAAGTTTGGTGAAAATCCATGCAGCCGTTCGATCTGAAAGTGATTTCGACCGCCCTATGAAAATTAACATGGGGAAAACACGTTTTGGGACCCCCTTTTATCTCGGCCCCCGCTTGACGAATGCCCCCCAAACTTTCAGGGAAGGACCGGAGCGCCGCAAGGCAAAGTTGAGGAAAATTTCAGGCAGATTCCTCAACCGGCGCCAAAGTTATTCCCAATAGAATGTTGCGATTTCCCTATGGAAATCAATCCTAACTATAACTACCTACTGGCGACCGCCAGTAGGTAATATATATATATATATATATATATATATATATATATATATATATATATATATATATATATATATATATATATATATATATATATATATATATATATATATATATATATATATATATATATATATATATATATATGTATTACCTACTGGCGATAACCAGTAGGTATATATAGTTAGGATTGTTTTCCATAGGGAAATCGCAACATTCTATTGGAAATTAACTTTGGCGCCGGTTGAGGAATCTTCCTGAAATTTTCCTTAACTTTGCCTCGCGGCGCTACGCTCTTTCCCTGAAAGTTTGAGGGGGATTCGTCAAGCGGGGCCGAGATAAAAGGGGGGTCCCAAAACGTGTTTTCCCCATGTTAATTTCCATAGAGCGGTTGGACTCACTTTTAGCCCGAACGACTGAATGGTTTTCCACCAAACTTGGCAAAATTGTAGGGACTGGTAGCCCAATGTGCCTTTGCTATGTCTCAAGATATGTGCTCCAGTGGTTTTTACGAAAATTAACTTTGAAAAAATATATATTGGGCTACATTGGGCTATATATATGTTAGAGCCCAAATGTAGCCCAATGTAGCCCAATGTAGCCCAAAGATGGCCACCAGAGACAAAAAAAAACAAATGTAGCCCAAATATCAGCCAGATGTAGCCCAACTATAGCCCAATGACAGAATGTCCCAGAGTGTTCTAAAGAACAACTAGAGCGCTAACAGTCTTACTTATAACAAAAGTATGGCACACCTGAAGTCATCTTGATTGGAATAAAGTGTTAACACTTAAAACATTTAATTTGCAAAGGAACAAAATGAGGGGGTTCATTTTGCCATCGAAATTATAATTAGTGCTGAAGAAAGAAAAATTAGGGCACATTTTGAGTGACTTCTCAAATCCTCTTATATTTCATTAAAAAAATTCTGATATGCAGTCTCCCAAGATGGCCTCCAGAGACAAAAGAGCCCAAATGTAGCCCAAATATCAGCCAGATGTAGCCCAACTATAGCCCAATGACAGAATGTCCCAGAGTGTTCTAAAGAACAACTAGAACGCTAACAGTCTTACTTATGACAAAAGTATGGCACACCTGAAGTCATCTTGATTGGAATAAAGTGGTAACACTTAATACATTTAATTTGAAAAGGAACAAAATGAGGGGTTTCATTTTGCCATAGAAATGTTATATATATATATATTCACTGAAAAAACCATAGGTTACACACCAGTTATAGTTAGGAATTAGCATTTAAAAAACCTTTGAAATTCACTGAAAAAACCATAGGTTTCACACCAGTTATAGTTAGCTGGAAATTTTACTCGCATAAAACCATGGGAATTCCCACGTTATAGTTAGTTGGACTCACTATAACTTGCACGTCTGCAATGCACTGCTGATGACGTCACATATTACATCACTCATGCATATATTTAAATATTTAAACATTACTCGCTAATATATGTATTCACTAAGATACACTTAATAAGCCAGTTAACCAATCAATATTTTTTTTAAAAACACTGAAAAAACCATAGGTTTCAGGCCTTATATAGTTAGGAATTAGCATTTAAAAAACCTTTGAAATTCACTGAAAAAACCATAGGTTTCAGGCCTTATATAGTTAGGAATTAGCATTTAAAAAACCTTTGAAATTCACTGAAAAAACCATAGGTTTCAGGCATTATATAGTTAGGAATCAGCATTTAAAAAACTTTGAAATTCACTGAAAAAACCATAGGTTTCAGGCCTTATATAGTTAGGAATTAGCATTTAAAAAACCTTTGAAATTCACTGAAAAAACCATAGGTTTCATGAGTTATATAGTTAGGAATTAGTTTTTAAAAAACCTTTGAAATTCACTCAAAAAACTATAAGTTTTAGTGCTGTTATAGTTAGCTGGACATTTTACTCATACAAAACCAATGAAATTGCTCCTATATAGTTAGTTGTACTAACTATATTTCGCGCACCCGCAATCCACTGCTGATGATGTCACATATTAGATCATTCATGACATGGTCAGTGACATCACTGATGACATCTCAAATGACATAACTGATGACATCACTGATGACATCATCCACGTGACAATCACATACACCTTTTCATACACTATTACAATTTTTCATCACTCTTTGTAAAATACAGAGTATCATATTTAAATCCATTGTCACAGCAATACAAGTATCTAAAAATCCACTCAGTGATTCATAGATGTATACACACATCTAATCACTTACCTTTGGATTCACTCATACATGCTGTCAATGAACAATAGAACACTATCAAAAATACTTATACATCTATATCGACATTAAACAACAGCACGCATCCTATTCACATATGAAGTCATCCTACTTACTTATGCAAACAATGGATCATACTTAAATATTTACTTAGCAAAACACTCATACAAACACCACTTCTTCTATTCATTTAGATAGTAAGTCATACTTAGTGAATTATAAAATCATTATTACAAGTATACAGTTATCCATACAGTCACTCACACAATCATTGTGTCTTATGTATACTTATTTATATACAACAACTGACACATACACTGCCTTTTATTTTTCTAGTTTGTTGGACCTGTACCGTTGAGAAATATATTTGCTCATCACCACACCCATAAAGAGATTCCCTCACCCAAACTGTTAGAACATGTAGTTTTAACTTCATATATCTACTGAATCAACTATTCACACATCTTTGTACAGTCACACCCCCCCACCGAACCACACACACTTTCACACTCCCATACAAATACTCAGTTAACTAATCAATAACTAATATAGACTTTCACATAGCTAGTAACCAACTGTAGAATCAGTTTACACAACAACTGACAAAGTGATACAGATATTCACACAGTTTAGTCACTATCCACTATATTTAGTGAGACATTATAAATTGGTCAAGTAAACAGTCAATTACATTGCTACTAAATCCTCCATCCTAATATTTATTTATATATATCCACTCATTCTTCAATGTAAATTGCTATATATATAATGCATATTTAAACAACGAAGCAAACCACATTCACTGGATGATGTCATCAGTGATGTCATCAGTGATGTCATTTGAGATGTCATCAGTGATGTCACTGACCATGTCATGAATGATCTAATATGTGACATCATCAGCAGTGGATTGCGGGTGCGCGAAATATAGTTAGTACAACTAACTATATAGGAGCAATTTCATTGGTTTTGTATGAGTAAAATGTCCAGCTAACTATAACACCACTAAAACTTATAGTTTTTTGAGTGAATTTCAAAGGTTTTTTAAAAACTAACTATATAACTCCTGAAACCTATGTTTTTTTTCAGTGAATTTCAAAGGTTTTTTAAATGCTAATTTCTAACTATATAAGGCCTGAAACCTATGGTTTTTTCAGTGAATTTCAAAGTTTTTTTAAATGCTGATTCCTAACTATATAAGGCCTGAAACCTATAGTTTTTTCAGTGAATATATATATAGTTAGGACCTAGCTACCATAGGAAATCCGCAACATTCTATTGGGAATAACTTTGGTGCCGGTTGAGAAATTTGCGTGTCATTTTCCAAAATTTTGGCCAGCGCCGCTGCGCTCCTTCCCTGAAAGTTTCGGGGGGATTCGTGAAATGGGGACTGAGAAAAAAGGGGGGTCCTAAAACGTGTTTTCCCCATGTTAATTTCCATAGGACGTTCTGACAAGGCTACAGCCCGAACCGCTGAAGGAATTACACCAAACTTGGCAAAATTGTAGGGACTGGTACGCAGAAGTGCCTTTGCTATATTTGGTGAAAATTGCTGCAGTGGTTTTTAAGAAAATTAACTTCAAAAACACATATATATCTGGGCGGAGCCTAACCACACATCTCATAGTGAGATCTGATTGGCTGTCAGCACTTCATCCAAGAAGTGTTGGCAACCATCTTGGGACCAATATACATGATAGCACCTCATTAAAAAGCATTGTAGTTAATAGAGGGTTTTAGGACTTTAGTTACATTATAAATCATTTGTTGATGGTACCATACTCATTTTAGGAATTGTGGTGTTTTCTAAGGTGATTTTACCATGTGAAAAAGCCTTCTGCTGGGATATCATGAATCATGTTTGAAAGAAAACTATTATCTCATGCTTTTCCCACAGTGGTTTGGAAGGGGATCTATAAGCTAAACTGAAAGCATATTTTCTGTAAATTCACATTATCTTTCTCAGTCATGTGAGCATGAAGTCTGATATTCTCAGTAAAACATGTACATCCAACAAGGACAGAGACTGTCAGTTGATTCCATTGTGTTTTACTGCAGCCTCCCAGAGTGTTCTAAAGAACAACTAGAGCGCTAACAGTCCTACTTATTACAAAGGTATGGCACACCTGAAGCCATCTTGATTGGAATAAAGTGGTAACTCTTAAAACATTTAATTTAAAAAGGAACAAAATGAGGGGGTATATTTTGCCATAGAAAGTATCATTAGTGCTGCAGAAAGAAAAATGAGGGCACATTTTGAGTGACTTCCCAAATCCTCTTCTAATTCATTAAAAAATTCTGACATGCAGTCTCCCAAGATGGCCACCAGAGACAAAAGAGCCCAAATGTAGCCCAAATATCACCCAGATGTAGCCCAAGTATAGCCCAATGACAGAATGTCCCAGAGTGTTCTAAAGAACAACTAGAGCGCTAACAGTCTTACTTATGACAAAAGTATGGCACACCAGAAGCCATCTTGATTGGAATGAAGTGGTAAGTCTGAAAACATTTAATTTAAAAAGGAACAAAATGAGGGGGTTAATTTTGCCATAGAAAGTATGATTAGCAGCAGACTTCCCTGGTGAGCAGTAGCTTTACTACAGTTATCTAATGAGCAACCAGAGTGCTAACATTCAGAATTTATGGCAAATGTGTGACACATCTGAATGCCTTCTTGATGGAACCAAAGTAAACAAGCATTGAAAATGCAATAGATCTCGCCCTCGTTTAAGTTAAAGCCATTCTGTTTGTAATGAGGTGGCTTTTTAGCTTTGCTTTTATTAGTGTTTTAAAACTTTCATGCCAATAACATGCATATGTATGCATATATGTATATGTATGCATGCATTTATATTTGTATTTATATAGATATGCAGATTATATATGTTTATATATGTATGTATATATATATATATATATATATATATACACATACATAAATGCATATGCATATATATATGTGTATATGTGTGCGTGTAGAGAGAGGTAGAGAGGTAGAGGTGTAAAGGTAGATAGGTAGAAGTAGAGAGGTAGAGGTAGAGAGGTAGAGACTAGTAGAGAGAGAAGTAGAGAGAGGTAGAGAGGTAGAGAGAAGAGAGTGAGTAATAGAGTAGAGAGTGAGTAGTAGAGAGCAGTAGAGAGAGTAGCAGAGAGTGAGTAGTAGAGAGTAGTGGAGTGAATAGTAGAGTGAGTAGTAGAGAGTAGTAGAGAGTGAGTAGTAGAGAGTGAGTAGTAGAGAGTAGTAGAGAGTAAGTAGTAGAGTGAGTAGTAGAGAGCAAGAGAAAGTGAGTAGTAGAGAGTAGTAAAGAGTGAGTAGTAGAGAGTGAGTAGCAGAGAGAGAGAATAGTAGAGAGTAGTAGAGAGTGAGTAGTAGAGTGAGTAGTAGAGAGTAGTAGAGAGAGAGTAGTAGAGAGTGAGAAGTGAAGAGTAGTAGAGAGTAAGTAGTAGAGAGAGATTAGTAGAGCGTAGTAGAGAGTGAGAAGTAGAGAGTGAGTAGTAGAGAGTAGTAGATAGTGAGTAGTAAAGAGTGAGTAGTAGAGAGTGAGTAGTAGAGAGTAGAGAGTAGTAGAGAGTGAGTAGTAGAGAGTAGTAGATAGTGAGTAGTAGGGAGTGAGTAGTAGAGAGAGAGTAGTAGAGAGTAGTAGAGTAGTAGAGAATGAGTAGTAGAGAGTGAGTATTAGAGAGTAGTGGAGTAGTAGAGAGTAAGTAGTAGAGAGTAGTGGAGAATATTCCAAAGTTTGGCACAGCACCACTTGCACAATAAGTCCAATCAAATCATATCACTTAGAGTCCTTATTGAAGCGCTGAATCTTGGTGTATATTCAAATGCTTTTATTTTCCTTAAGTTTATGTACCACAGCCAGCTGACGCTTTTCGTTCTGTACAACAGAACTTCTTCAGGGCGTTCTTATTTCCTTCAAGTTATGTCGGTATCCTGTTGTCATATAACTAGATATTTCTTCCAAATGTTAGACGAGACGTAAGTACATTCTTATTCAAAGTGACTAGGTATCAATTTTACCCACACAATTCGGGCAGACTTGAGTAATTTATAGCATCCTCAAAGTCAGTCTTTCAAAAACTCCAAAGTATAGGACATGATAATCCAAATCCAAATGTTTCTCAAGAAAAGTCATTTTCAATCGTTCGGAATTTCGGCGTTTGGGCAGATATGACCCAGGGACCCCAGTATGCAAGGGGAATTAGTCCCCCCTCTGCAAACGCGCCAGTGGCCTGCGTTGCAGAGAGGTGTAAAAAGAGGCATAGCCTCATTACACCTCTGTGCAATGCAGCCCCCTGGCGCATACTGGAGGTTCCAGGTGGGCTAGTTGGCCCCCAGGGACCCCCAGTATGCAAGGGGAATTAGTTCCCCCTCTGCAAACGCGCCAGGGGGCTGTGTTGCAGAGAGGTGTAACAAGGGGCATAGCCTCATTACACCTCTGCAATGCAGCCCCCTGTGCATACTGGAGGCTCAAGGTGGGCTAGTTGGCCCCCAGGGACCCCCAGTATGCAAGGGGAATTAGTTCCCCCTCTTCAAACATGCACGGGGACTGCGTTGCAGAGAGGTGTAAAAAGGGGCGTGGCTTCATTACACCTCTCTGCAATGCAGTCCCCTGGCGCATACTGGAGATTCCTGGTGGGCTTTCAGGTCTTATATAGTTAGGAACTAGCATTAAAAAAACTTTGAAATTCACTGAAAAAAACAGAGGTTTCAGGCCTTATATAGTTAGGAATTAGCATTTAAAAAACCTTTGAAATTCACTGAAAAAACCATAGGTTTCAGGCCTTATATAGTTAGGAATTAGCATTTAAAAAACCTTTAAAATTCACTCAAAAAACTATAAGTTTTAAGGTGTTATAGTTAGCTGGACATTTCACTCATACAAAACCATTGGAATTGCTCCTATATAGTTAGTTATACTAACTATATTTCGCGCACCCGCAATCCACTGCTGATGATGTCACATATTATATCATTCATGACATGGTCAGTGACATCACTGATGAGATCTCAAATGACATCACTGATGACATCATCCCCGTGACAATCACATACACCTTTTCATACACTGGTAAAATCTTTCATCACTCTTTGTAAAATAAAGAGTTTCATATTTGAATCCATTGTTAAAGCAATACAAGTATCTAAAAACCCACTCCGTGATTGTAGATGTATACACACATCTAATCACTTACCTGTAGATTCACTCATACATGCTGTCAATGAACAATAGAACACTATCAAAAATACTTATACACCTAAATCGACATTACACACCAGCACACATCCTATTCACATATGAAGTCATCCTACTCACTAATGCAAACAATGGATCATACTTACATATTTACTTAGCTACACACTTATACAAACACAACTTCATCTATTCGTTTAGATAGTAAGTCATACTTAGTTAATTGTAAAATCATTATTACAAGTATAAAGTTATCCATACAGTCACTCACACAATCATTGAGTCATAGGTATACTTATTAATATACAACAACTGACACATACACTGCCTTTTATTTTTCTAGTTTGTTGGATATGTACCATTGAGAAATATATTTGCTAATCACCACACCCATAAGGATATTCACTCACCCAAACAACTGTTAGAACATGTAGTTTTAACTTCATATATCTAGTGAATCAACTATTCACACATCTTTGGGCAGTCACACACCCCCCACCGAACCACACACACATTCACTCTCCCATACAAATACTCAATTAACTAATCAATAACTAATACAGACTTTCACATAGCTAGTAACCAACTGGAGAACCAGTTTACACAACAACTGAAAAAGTGATACGGATATTCAAACAGTTTAGTCACTATCCACTATATTTAGTGAGACACTATAAATTGGTCAAGTAAACAGTCAATTACACTGCTACTAAATCCTCCATCCAAATATTTATTTTTATATATCCACTCAATCTTCAATGCAAATTGCTAAATATATAATGCATATTTAAATAACGAAGCAAACCACATTCACTGGATGATGTCATCAGTGATGTCATCAGTGATATCATTTGAGATGTCATCAGTGATGTCACTGAACATGTCATGAATGATGTAATATGTGACATCATCAGCAGTGGATTGCGGGTGCGCGAAATATAGTTAGTACAACTAACTATATAGGAGCAATTTCAATGGTTTTGTATGAGTGAAATGTCCAGCTAACTATAACACCCCTAAAACTTATAGTTTTTTGAGTGAATTTTAAAGGTTTTTTAAATGCTAATTCCTAACTATAGAAGGCCTGAAACCTATGTTTTTTTCAGTGAATATATATATATATATATACATATATATATATATATATATATTCACTGAAAAAAACATAGGTTGCACACACGTTAGAGTTAGGAATTAGCATTTAAAAACCTTAGAAATTCACTGAAAAAACCATAGGTTTCACACATGTTATAGTTAGCTGGACATTTCACTCATACAAAACCATTGAAATTCCCCCGTTATAGTTAATTCAGCTAACTATAACTTGCGCGCCCGCAATGCACTGCTGATGATGTCACATATTACATCACTCTTGACATGGTCAGTGACATCACTCATGACATCACTGATGACATCTCAAATGACATCACTGATGACATCATCCAGTGAATGTGTGTCTTTCTGAAAAATAAATATGTTTTATATATGTATATCTAAAGGTCAATGGAAGAAAAAATGTGTAAATAAGTGTCTAAATGGATGTTTGTTTTGTAAAAATGATTGTATAACTGACTTATTAAGTGTTATCTTAGTGAATAAATGTATTAGCGAGTAATGTTTAAATATGAAAATATCTGTATCAGTGTCTCACTTTGTGTATAAGTGGCTGCATGGGTTGGTGACTATCTACATGAGTGTCGATATGGGTTATTAGTTCATTTTTAGAGTATCAGCATGAGTGTCTGTATGGTTTGGTGGGGGGTATTACTTACCGCATAGATGCATGAATGGGTGACTCACTGTTTGTATGTGTTTTGAAGACAGCATGTGTGCAGGACGGTATGGGTGGATGAGTAGGTGTATGGGTGTGTTAGTGAGTGAGTCACTGTGTCAATAGTATCTTTATGAGTAACTACATATGTGTTAAACTAGTATATGTGAGTATTGATGTATATAAGTGAGTATATGTGAGAGCGAGAGATCGTAAGATTTCCTGTATAAATAAGTATGTGTTTCTATAAGTGATTGTTTAAGAGAGTAAGTATGTGTACGATTCTGTAGAAGTAAGTGTAGTGGTGGGTGTATAGCTGTATATGCAAGTAAATGGATGTTTATTTCCAGGTGTGAGTTTGTGTGTGAGTAACTCTATAGATGAGTGTCCGTGTGTAATAAGATGTATAGGTGTATGAGTACATATGATGAGTGAGTACATGTATGAGTACCTATATAGAACTGTTAGTGAATGACTGGATGTGTATGTAGATTTTGGAATTACTTAATAGGTTGTTCTAACTGGAATTGGTATCTCAATTTTTTTGAAAATTTTAGTTTCTATTTTTGAATGTGTGTATCAAGGGTTATATTACGCTGAGAGGAGGTCTGCCACTCTTTCACAAGGATGATGTCATCAGTGATGTCATCAGTGATGTCATTTGAGATGTCATCAGTGATGTCATGAGTGATGTCACTGACCATGTCATGAGTGATGTAATATGTGACGTCATCAGCAGTGCGTTGCGGGTGCGCGAGTTATAGTTAGCTGAATTAACAATAACAGGGGAATTTCAATGGTTTTGTATGAGTGAAATGTCCAGCTAACTATAACGTGGCTGAAACCTATGGATTCTTCAGTGAATTTCAAAGGTTTTGTAAATGATAATTTTTAAATGTATTAATTGTTATATTTTTTATAATGATTTACTACATTATTTTAAACTATTTATTTTTAGAAATTTTATTTTTTAAATTACATTACACATTTTTAATATAAATTGAAAAAAATGTTTTTACAAATATTGAAATTGTAATATTTATTTTTTTATTTAATATTTTTTTAATTTATATATATTTTATATAGCAGGCAATGATATCCTATGGAAGGAAATTCAAGTTACTGGTAAGTACAGTTAAATTTACTTTTCAGGAATAGTAGTGAGCTAGATTGGGGAATTAATTCCTCTTCAATCCTGAGGTGCCCTGTGAGCCAACTAGCCAACCAGGTACCTCCAGTGTGCACCAGGCAGCTGTATTGCAGAGAGTCGTTCAAAAGGCACGCCCCCTTTTTACAACACTCTGCAACACAGCTCAGTGGCACTTACTGGAGATACCTGTTGGACTAGTTGCCCCCTAGGCGACCTCTGGAATGAAGAGGAATTAATTCCCCAACTTAAAATGCGCCTCAGGGCATGTTTGCACTCATATCACCTCAAGCCCCGCCCCCTACCTTCACCACTGTGCTAACGCACCCTGGTGAGTGTTCTAATTTGGGGGATTATGTCCACTTGCGTACTGGGGGTCCCTGAGGGCCAACTAGCCCGCCGGGAACCTCCAGTATGCGCCAGGAGGCTGCGTTGCAGAGACGTGTAATGAGGCCAGGCCCCTTTTTACACCTCTCTGCAACGCAGCCCCGGGCGCGTTTGCAAAGGGGGAACTAATTCCTCTTACATACTGGGGGTCCCTGGGGGCCAACTAGCCCACCAGGAATCTCCAGTATGCACCAGGGGGCTGCATTGCAGAGAGGTGTAATGAGGCCACGCCCCTTTTTACACCTCTCTGCAATGCAGCCCCCGGGGGCGTTTGCAGAGGGGGAACTAATTCCCCTTGCATACTGGGGGTCCATGGGGGCAAACTAGCCCACCAGGAACCTCCAGTATGCGCCAGGGGGCTGCATTGCAGAGAGGTGTAATTAGGCCACCCTCCTTTTTACACCTCTCTGCAATGCAGCCCCCTGGCGCGTTTGAAGAGGGGGAACCAATTCCCCTTGCATACTGTGGGACCAT
Source organism: Lissotriton helveticus (assembly GCF_964261635.1). Classification (NCBI taxonomy): domain Eukaryota; kingdom Metazoa; phylum Chordata; class Amphibia; order Caudata; family Salamandridae; genus Lissotriton; species Lissotriton helveticus. The sequence goes on from NC_136059.1 coordinate 1,198,068,045, forward strand.
AGGGGCCAACAAGCCCACCTGGAACCTACATTATGCGCCAGGGGGCTGCATTGCTTTGCCCCAGGGGGTGGTGGTCCCCCGGGGCAGTGTGGGGGGGATTGGGCCCCCCCACACTTCTTTTCACTATGCCCCGGGATTTGGTCCCCCTGGGGGGTAATTTGAAAAATAGCAGACCGGGTTTAAAAAAAAAAAATTGGGGGCCTTGGATGTCCTTGTGGGACCACCTGAGCAGGCCTAGGGCGTCAAGCTGTTTCTACCCTACCCCCTTTTTGCGTTCTACACGTTTGTTTTTCTGCTTTCTTGTGCCTCGGTCTACCGAGCACAAGATGGCTGCCAACACTTCCTGGTTTGGAGTGTTCATAGCCAATGAGCATGCAGCTCTTACTCGGAAAGGTACGTGTACAGTACTCGTTCGGTATTCGTACCCCGCAATTTAAAAAAACAAAAACAAATTGGGGGGGCCTTGAGGGACAGTTGACAGCCAATTAGCGTTCAGCTCGTGCTCGGGAAGGTACAGAGTAAAGTAAGCTTACAGTAAGCTTACCGTATGCACCTTTAGATATACTTATGATTTTACTTTTGATTTTCTCAGGAACTACTGAACGGATGTACACGATTTAACAAAAAGGCCCATCTGCGAACAGAACTCTACCGTTTTTGCTAAGTTTTGGTGTAATTCCTTTCAGTCGTTCGGGCTGTAGCCCCGGCTAAAGGTCCTTTGGGAAATTGCATGGGGAAAACACGTTTTGGGAACCCCCTTTTTTCTCTGCCCCCGCTTCAGAAATCACTCCCAAACTTTTAGGGAAAGAGTGGAGCGGAGCAGACCATCTTCTCGGAGAAAATTTGCGAAGATTCGTCCACCGGCACCAAAGTTATTCCAAATAGAATATTGCGGATTTCCTACGGAAACTAAGTTTTACCTATAACTACCTACTGGCGAACGCACATATATATATATATATATATATATATATATATTCACTGAAAAAAACATAGGTTTCAAGTTGGACATTTCACTCGTGTAAAACCATAGAAATTCCCCTGTTGTAGTTAGTTCAGCTAATTATACCACGCGCCCCCGCAATGCACTGCTGATGATGTCACATATTACATCACTCATGACATGGTCAGTGACATCACTCATGACATCTCAAATGACATCACTGATGACATCATCCAGTGAATGTGTGTTTTTTTGAAATTTGAATATGTTTTATACATGTATATGCCGAGGTCGATGGAAGAATAAATGGGTATATAAGTGTCTAAATGGATGATTTTGTTTGTGTGAAACTGATTGTATAACTGACTGATTAAGTGTATCTTAGTGAATACATGGGTTAGTGAGTAATTTTTAAATGTGTAAATATCTGTATCAGTCTCCCATTTTGCGTATAAGTGGCAGCATGGGTTGATGAGTAGCTACATGAGTGTCTATATGGGTTATTAGTTGGTTTTTTGACTAACAGTATGAGTGTCTGAGTGTTTGTGTGGTTCGTTGGGGGTATTACTTTGTGCATAGATGCGTGAATGAGCAAGTCATTGTTTGTATGTGTTGAAAACAGCATGTGTGCAGGACTGTATGGGTGGATGAGTGTGTGTATGGGTGTGTTGGTGAGTGAATGACTGTCTCAGTAGTGTCTTTATGAGTAACTACATATGTTTTAAACTAGTATATGTGAGTATTGGTGTATATAAGTGAGTATATGTGCGAGTAAGAGATTGGAAGAGTACCTGTATAAATGAGTATGATTTTCTATAAGTGATTGTTTAAGAGAGTAAGCATGTGTTAGTTTCTGTAGAAGTAAATGCAGTGGTGTGTGTATAAATGTATACACAAGTAAATCGATGTTTCATACTTTCTTTGCATGTGTGACTATGTGTGTGAGTAACTCTAAGGATATGTAGCGGTGTGTAAGTGTATGTATAGGTTTATGAGTACATATGATGAGTGAGTGCATGTCTGAGTGACTGTATAGGACTTTTGGTGAATGAGTAGATATGTGTGTAGATCTTGGAATTAGTGAATGGGTATGCTGTAACTGGTATTGGTGTGTCCATTGTTTTGAAAATGGTATTTTGTATTTTAGAATATGTGTATATCAAAGGTTATATTAGGGTGAGAGGAGGTCTGCCACTCTATCACAAGGATGATGTCATCAGTGATGTCATTTGAGATGTCATCAGTGATGTCATGAGTGATGTCACTGACCATGTGATGAGTGATGTAATATGTGACATCAACAGCAGTGCATTGCGGGGTCGCAAGTTATAGTTAGCTGAACTAACTATAAAGGGGGAATTTCTATGGTTTTGTATGAGTGAAATGTCCAACTAACTATAACACCCCTAAAACCTATGTTTTTTTCAGTGAATTTCTAAGGTTTTTTAAATGCTAATTTCTAACTATAACGTGCCTGAAACCTACGTTTTTTTCAGTGAATTTCTAAGGTTTTTTAAATGCTAATTTCTAACTATAACGTGCCTGAAACCTACGTTTTTTTCAGTGAATTTCAAAGGTTTTTTAAATGCTAATTTCTAACTATAATGTGACTCAAACCTAAGGTTTTTTCAGTGAATTTCAAAAGTTTTTCAAATGCTAGTTTCTAACTATGCCTACAGAGGTAGGACATGTGAAGAAAGAAGAAAAAACGCACTGCAAGAAGCAAAAGAAATGCTGAAAGAAGCAACAGAAGTTCACAAAGACGAAGAAAAGTGCAGGAAGAAGCAAGACATTTGCAGAAAGAACCAACAGAGGAGCAGAAAGAGGCCTTGTTGCAAAATCATCCTGTGCCCACAACTTTTTCAGATGGGTACTGGTGGTAACTGACTCTGACTAACCAGGCCTAGAGCCAGTGCTATGCTAAAAGACACTTAGGATACAGTGAAAACACCTACATACTCTAGGGAACACTATGCGTTGGGCACCCCTATGATTGGCATGACCTCCTCTGTAAGGCCTTAGTACATAATAGGGCAGGGGGATTAAAACTACCTTTTACAATCCGCTACGGGGTGAGTTTGCACAATGGTGAAGAGAGGGGGGGCCTGAGGTGACATGTGTGCAAACACGCCTTGTGGCCGTTTTAAGTTGGGAGATTAAGTACCCTTGAATCCTGACGGTCCCTGGGGTCCAACTAGCCAACCAGGTACCTCCAGCAAGTGCCACAGAGCTGCGTTGCAGAGAGGTGTAAAAAGGGGCGTGGCCTAGTCCACCTCTCTACAACGCAGCGCAGTGGTGCTTATTGGAGGTACCTGGTGGGGTTGTTGGCCCCCAGGGACCCTCAGGATTGAAGAGGAATTAATTCCCCAACTTAAAACGCGCCACAGGGCGTGTTTGCACACATGCCACCTCAAGCCCCGCCCCCTCCCATCACCACTGTGCAAACGTGCCCTGTGGCGTGCATTACATTGGGGGATTAGGTCCCCCTGAATTCTGAGGGTGCCTGGGGTCCAACTAGCCCACCAGGTACCTCCAGTAAGCACCACAGAGCTGCGTTGCAGAGAGGTATAAAAAGAGGTGTGGCCTCTGAACAACTCCCTGCAACGCAGCTCCCTGGCGCATACTGGAGGTTCCTGGTGGGCTAGTTGGCCCCCAGGGACCTCCAGTATTCAAGGGAAATTGGTTCCCATCTTACAACTTGCCAAGTGGCGCTTTTGCAGAGTAATGCAGGGAGGGGGCGTGGCCTCCGGCACAATGCCGTTCTTTTCTTTTTAATTAATTTTTTTAAGAAGCGGAGCTGTGTGGCCCTTTCCTTTCCTATTTGTGTGGCAATGGGGACCCCATCCCTCAGGGCCTGACCCCTATTTTTTTTTAATGGAAGGGGGCCGTGTGGACACCCTTCCGAGGCCATATTTGGCCCCGGGGACCCCATACCCCGGGGCATGGCCAGTGTTTTTTTTTATATCTTAGGAGGGCGCTGCGTTGCCCCCCTCCTCAGGCCATTTATGGCCCCGGGGACCCCTTCCCCTGGGGCCGGCCTTTGTGTGTTTTAAAAAAAATAATAAATATTTTAATTAAGGGGGAGAGGGGCCGTGTGACCCCCTTCCCGGGCCACTTCTCGCCCTGGGGACCCCAACCCCAGCGTCTGGCCACTTCATTGGGGACCGTGGGGGGAGCACCAATGCCCCCACGGTCCCACTAGGCTCCCCGCCTCCTGCGGGAGCCGGCATTGCTTTTCGACACGGGGAGATGCTGACATGCAACCTCCCCGTGTGAAAAAGCAATGTGGTTTGAATGTTGGAAGAGGGCAGGTTTACTGCTCTCTCTTCCAAAATCCAAACCACAGTTTGCTATGACAGGGTGGGCGCCACACGGCCCCCACCCTGTCATAGCAAACTGCAGTGTCCCTGGGTGGGCCCCCCGGGACACTGCAGGAGCCGGCCCTTGGGGTGGTGGTCCCCATGGCCATCACAGGCTCCAGGAGGGGGCCTGCGTTGCCCCCCTCACAACATCTGAACAGCCCCGGGGAGGTGGTGGTCCACGGGGCTCGGGGGTCTGTTACGGAACCCCAAATTTAAATATTATTGCCCCGGGGAGCTGGCGGTCCCTGGGGCATGTGGGGGGTTCGCGACCCCCACACAGGTATTTTTAATTTTTAATTAGGAAGCCCCAGGGGGTGGTGGTCCCTGGGGCTGTGGGGGGGCAGTGTGCCCCCCACGATCATATTTATTGAGAGCTCAATCAGTGTGGCAGTCCCCGGGGCTTGGGGGGCCTTAGAGGACCCCCAAACTTAAAAAAACAAGCCTTGGGGGTGGCGGTCCCCGGGGCAGTGGGGAGCCATGTGCCCTCGCAAACATTTATGCAAACCCCGGGGGTGACGGTCCCCGGGGCAGTGTGGGGGGATTGGGGCCCTCCCACACATTGTTATTGACCCTGTCCCTGCAAGTAGGACAGGTGGGAACAGAGAGGAGAAATTGCGGAAATTAGAGACCAAATACATTTTAGAACTTAATACCAAGCAGCCATCTGGTCTTAATATGTCGGAATATTTATTTACATGTCTCTGATTTGATGTCAACTGATCAACTGTCCAAATCACCTCATGGATTTTAACTGATATTTTAATGAGTTTCTTTTCTGTATATATATTTATTGAATATTTCATATTTATGAGTTGCTTTGAGAAGATCCTTTTACTTAGATATCTTCGGTTTTATGCAGCTTTTTGTATTACTATTATGGATTGATTTTTATCTATTTTAGACTATATTTATAAGGCTTTGCCCATGCATTACTTGAAGTGTATAAATGTTGCTATGTATGTGGGGATTGCCTCCTTAATGTTGCTCATGTATATTAACATATATATATTGATACTTCTATATCAGCTTTCAATTCCATTGAATCTAATTGTGAAACTCATTAATATAGTTGATACTCCTTGATCAAACAGCATTGGCCTCCTAATAATGGTAATTAAACCGGCAGTGAACTTTCCTACAGTATCCTTAAGTCTTTCCCAATATGACTTTGCCCTGCACTTAGCACTTTATATAAACATGCACATTTTATACTATACTGGGGCTCCAGTTTCGTTACAACGTCCCCTGGCTTTTTGACTTAAAAGTATTTATACAGTTATGTAACAAGTCACTAAAAAGCCCATATATATGGATCTTCGTGTCCTCAAAAAATACAAAATGACCAGAATCGTTCTATTGGAATGACAAGGTCATAGTTTGTTGCACTTTTTTTGCACTAGCACATTTTGCACTTTCACTCACTTTTTAACACCTGTGGTTTTAATAACTGAGATGCTACTTCATGCAGTTTGTATAAAATGGGACGGTTCTTGTGCTTTTATCTATGTAAATATTATGTGTATGCTTTTACTATGTACTAGTATTGTGTTTAATATTTATCCTGCAAATTTGCACAATGTTTATTCAAATACAATCACTAACAAACTCTAAACAAAGGCAGACTACATATACAATCTGAGTAAATAGTTGTCTATGTCTATTGTGCTATAGCCTCGTACAAACGTAACAAGCATGTTAAACAAATATAAACCAATGTGTGAACTTACACTGTGTCATGTTAGCAAGACCTGAGGGAGGGGCCGAAACGCGTCATGGCGTCAACGAGCACTAAATAAAATTATAATTGCACGAAGCTGTGGTCCGTATCCGTCATTTGAACCTGTGCAGGACTGCACTGGAAGAAACGGAAGACTGGGCTATATATATATATATATATATATATATATATATATATATATATATATATATATATATATATATATTCACTGAAAAAGCCATAGGTTTCAGGCCTTATGTAGTTATGTAGTTAGGAATTAGCATTTAAAAAACCTTTAAAATTCACTCAAAAAACTATAAGTTTTAGGGGTGTTATAGTTAGCTGGACATTTTACTCATACAAAACCATTGAAATTGCTCCTATATAGTTAGTTGTACTAACTATATTTCGCGCACCCGCAATCCACTGCTGATGATGTCACATATTACATCATTCATGACATGGTCAGTGACATCACTGATGACATCTCAAATGACATCACTGATGACATCATCCAGTGAATGTGGTTTGCTTCGTTATTTAAATATGCATTATAATAATAATAATAATAATAATCTTTATTCGGAATTTCAAAATTGGAAATCCATAAAAGCATGGTAACACATATTAAAACAGTTATATATAAAAAAAAGTGCAAAATGATTACATGTAACAGGTAAGTTCCACATCTGACTTATAAAAACATTAATTTGTTTAAGGAAATCACTTTAAAGATTTTTTCTGTGTCTGTGTATACACTTCAGAAAATTGAGCACATGGTAACAGGTAGCTTCAGTGTCCAAAAGCTGTAAACACAGTATGGCAGGGCGACATTGTCTGAGACCCCAGGATTTTAATAAAGTCAATAGCCAAACCTTGCGGTGTTCGTGATAAAACTTGCAAAACAAGACAGTGTGCAGGGTAGTTTGTGTTGACTTTTCGTCACAGGGGCATAAGGGTGGATTCGGATCCCAAACGTTTGCTGTTGGAAAAGCTACCAGTCTGTGAAACATGTTTAGTCTGAATCTGGTCAGTAGGAAACGGTCAAAGATACCAATATTAAGATTTAGATAGGGCTGAATTAAAAGAGTGGATTGGACCAAATTATATATATAGCAATTTGCATTGAAGAATGAGTGGATATATAAAAATAAATATCTGGATGGAGGATTTAGTAGCAGTGTAATTGACTGTCTACCTCTCTACCTCTCTCTACACGCACACATATACACATATATATATTTATATATATGCATATGCATTTATGTATGTGTATATATATATACATACATATATAAACATATATAATCTGCATATCTATATAAATACAAATATAAATGCATGCATACATATACATATATGCATGCATATGCATGTTATTTACATGAAAGTTTTAAAAACACTAATAAAAGCAAAGCTAAAAAGCCACCTCATTAAAAAACAGAATGGCTTTAACTTAAACGAGGGCGAGATCTATTGCATTTTCAATGCTTGTTTACCTTGGTTCCATCAAGAAGGCATTCAGATGTGTCACACATTTGCCATAAATTCTGAATGTTAGCACTCTAGTTGCTCATTAGATCACTGTAGTAAAGCTACTGCTCACCAGGGAAGTCTGCTGCTAATCAAACTTTCTATGGCAAAATGAACCCCCTCATTTTGTTCCTTTTTAAATTAAATTATTTCAGACTTACCACAGAGAAAGATACTCCAGTATGCGCTTGTGGATTGGGGATTGAAAATATCAGAAGAGCTTCCCAACACTGTGGTCGAGCCCACCCTGACTTGTAGGGGTCGGGGTGACCCGATGATGAAGCATGACACCACTAGGGTGTGTGAGGGTAATATAAACAAGTTTGTTTCTTCCCCCACATACATGGTTGCGCTAGACACAACCTTATAGTATCACTAGTCGTGTCGCTCCTACCTTTCTGTCCTCTAGACCACAGGTACAGTTTTTTATATATTACTCAACTGACCACCACGTGGTCCACTGGAGTATCTTTCTGTGTTATACTTTTCTGGGAGGACATACTCCGGTCACTACCTCTCTCACCCTCAAGGTACCTGGGTCGTTGCAGTACCTATTTGTGTTATCGTTCAGACTTACCACTTCATTCCAATCAAGATGGCTTCTGGTGTGCCATACTTTTCTCATAAGTAAGACTGTTAGCGCTCTACTTGATCTTTAGAACACTCTGGGACATTCTGTCATAGGGCTATACTTGGGCTACATCTGGGTGATATTTGGGCTACATTTGGGCTCTTTTGTCTCTGGTGGCCATCTTGGGAGACTGCATGTCAGAATTTTTTAATGAAATAGAAGAGGATTTGGGAAGTCACTCAAAATGTGCCCTAATTTTTCTTTCTGCAGCACTAATCATACTTTCTATGGCAAAATATACCCCCTCATTTTGTTCCTTTTTAAATTAAATGTTTTAAGAGTTACCACTGTATTCCAATCAAGATGGCTTCAGGTGTGCCATACCTTTGTAATAAGTAGGACTGTTAGCGCTCTAGTTGTTCTTTAGAACACTCTAGGAGGCTGCAGTAGAACACAAAGGAATCAACTGACAGTCTCTGTCCTTGTTGGATGTACATGTTTTACTGAGAATGTCAGACTTCATTCTCACATGACTGAGAAAGATAATGTGAATTTACAGAAAATATGCTTTCAGTTTAGCTTATAGATCCCCTTCCAAACCACTGTGGGAAAAGCATGAGATAATAGTTTTCTTTCAAACATGATTCATGATATCCCAGCAGGAAGGCTTTTTCACGTGGTAAAATCACCTTAGAACACACCACAATTCCCAAAATGAGTATGGTACCATCAACAAATGATTTATAATGTAACTCAAGTCCTAAAACTCTCTATTAACTACAATGCTTTTTAATGAGGTGCTATCATGTATATTGGTCCCAAGATGGCTGCCAACACTTCTTGGATGAAGTGCTGACAGCCAATCAGATCTCACGATGAGATGTGTGGTTAGGCTCCGCCCAGATATATATGTGTTTTTGAAGTTAATTTTCATAAAAACCACTGGAGCAATTTTCACCAAATATAGCAAAGGCACTTCTGCGTACCAGTCCCTACAATTTTGCCAAGTTTGGTGTAATTCCGTTCAGCGGTTCGGGCTGTAGCCTTGTCAGAACGTCCTATGGAAATTAACATGGGGAAAACACGTTTTGGGACCCCCCCTTTTTTCTCAGCCCCCACTTCACGAATCTCCCTGAAACTTTCAGGGAAGGAGCGCAGCGGAGCTGGCCAAAATTTTGGAAAATTACACGCAAATTCCTCAACCGGCGCCAAAGTCATTCCCAATAGAATGTTGCGGATTTCCTATGGTAGCTAGGTCCTAACTATATATACCTACTGGCTATCGCCAGTAGGTAATATACATATATATATATATATATATATAAATGTAATATGTACACACTTATATGCATTATGACTTGGCTGTGACTAAGTTTGAATGAAAAAAATCAAATATTCATCATGCTTATTTATGTATTATGTTTCTAATGACATTTCTGCCTTATTGTGCTTACTAAATACCTTGGCAGGTAATTTCTGTTCTCAGCACCGGACATAGCAGGAAACACACTGTTCGTCGGTACAGCTCAGTCACTAGCCAGAAGATGGTTGCCTTAGCAACTTAAAAGCTCCTGAACTTCCTCACCTACTCATTCAGCTTTTGCTTTGGGTGTTTCAACAGCATCAGTGACTGTTAAAAGTAACTACTTTTGAAATGCACATACCGATGAGAATCAGAGCAAGAATTCAACACAATTTTCGGACTACCAGGCCGTCAATTTCACACCCCAGCGGGCTTACACATGTGGCTGGGTATATCAGGCCCTGATGTAAGGCTTTGTCATGAAAACTGTGATTTTTGAAAAAAGAAATGAAAAGCAACTGGATTAAATAACTAAGGGCCAGATGTAGGTTGCCAAATACCGATCGCTAACGTTCAAATTCGCAGAATTTCAGCGTTTGCGATCAGTATTTGGCTGAGAGCAATGTAGGTGAGTTTAAACCTACTAGCAAAATAAGGAATCGCAAAATTAGCGATTCCTTATTTTGCTCTTGCATTTAAGGAATCGCTAATTGCGATTCCTTAAATGCAATGTAGGTAGCACAAAAGAAAGTGCACTTTAGGCTTAAGGAATCGCTAATTACCACCAACTTCAAGTTGGTGGTAATTAGCGATTTCATGTAAAAAAATCACTTTTTTTTTTTTTTAAAGTGCCATGTGGCACACATTCATACCCTTAGGGCACGTATGTGCGCCACATGTGCACACATGCACATTTCAGGGGTGCAACAAGGTGTCCTATTGACACCCTGGCACCCTTGAAATAGCTCCCACTATTTGCGATTCTTTAATACCGAATCCCAAATAGTGAATATCTTCCGATTCATTCCTATGGTTCTCCTAGCCCATAGGAATAAATGGATAGGTATTTCCTTATTAACGAATTTCAATTTGATTTGTTATTAAGGAATTTTAAGGAATCGCTAATATTTTAGCGTTTCCTACCTACATTCAATTTAGCAAGTCCTTAATAGAGATTCAGTAAAAATCGCTATTAAGGACTCGCTAAATTGAATTTATCTACATCTGGCCCTAAATAACTAACCTTAGGAGTGATATCCCTGTTCTTGAAATGCAAGTCCTCTCAAAAGCCCGCTCAAGCATTACTGAACAAGTCCATAGTAGAGGCCTTAGCAGAAATGTGTCCTTCAGGCTCCAGCTTGCAGCCTGTTCTCCTTTCGAACATCGAGTAAGCTACTTAGGCAGGAAAAAACACTTCTCACCTTTATTTTATTAAATAAAATTAAAGAAGCTGCTGCTTTCAAAACGTTTTAACTTTAGGTTTTTCAGACCAGTTTCGAAGCTAACCTCAGGTGAAACTAGTCAATCCTTGTAATAAGCATTGCCCTTTGTCCCTTGAACTTATGGAACCATATACTACTGCGAGCTCACCGAAATGCCAAGAACTGAGTGATTTATTTACAACAATTTGACACAGGGCAGCGCTTCATGACACTTTGCTGCACTGCCCTGCATCAAACGAAAAGGCCAGGAATGTGGGGTACCAGCAAGGTCACGCTATTGTGTGAATCCTTGCCTTAGCGCCCTTTCTCTCAACGCCCAGCTTTGCATCTCTAATGAGATGCAAAGTGGGCATTCCTTCCCAAAATAACTGGAGAAATGACGCTAACTGACATTTCTCCAATTATCAAGCTGCACGCTAACATGCATAGCGATACGAAACGTAGCGCTAACCGCGGTTATCGCTACTTTCCTTATGCCTGTTTGCAGTCTGACTTAGCCATGATATCCAATGGAAGGTGGATATCATGGCTGAGTATACCCTCCCCTATCATCAAGCTATCTCCATAATATGTGCGATTATCGCTGGATTTCTAGCGATAATCGCAGATATGGTAGCTTGGGCCAAGAATTTTTATCGCTGTTGAGATAAGCGTTGCTGATAGCATGCTATCTCAGCGATAAAATGCAGCGTTAGCCGGCGATAATTATCCTCACGCTAAGCGCGCTGATCGATAATTATCGCTGGCCCTTGATGATATGCCCCTTAATTTCTCTATAAAACCTCTCTGCTGCATGCTTTTTGCTCGGATAATACAATGTAGTGGTTCTGTGAATAATCCCGCTCCAATGGGAAAAAACTTCAATACTATCGGATTTGAATTAGACCTGTGTGTAATTTGCATTAAACCAACTTATTATATTGTAATCCTTAGCATTTTGTATTGCATAAATGACGTGTATTACCCGAGATAAAGCCATTACACCACATTGCACAAGCAAGATCGCTTTTTGGAAAAAAATCAGGCAGCAGGAGCACAGAAACATTGTGATGGCAACCAAAAATGGGTTTCAGGTCCTTAATGCAGGCACCTCTAAAATGAATCTCAAAAAGTAATTTTAAGTTGATTTCCCCCCCCCCCCCCCCCCCAGGTAGATAGTTGAGGTAATTCGTGTCAGTGCAAAAATCCAGTAAAGGAAGTACCATAGAAAGTGTGGCTGCTACATATACAGTATCAACTTCTTCTTCCTGTCCTGAAGACTTCTCCTTGTGATGTGTTCAGCTCGTGATGATTTTAGATTTGCCTTTTTGAGGGGAAGTATCACTTTTCCAATGTTTGAAATCTCTGTTCCTTCCTCCACTATTGGAACCTTTATTATTTTGATCATAATCAAGTAAGTCCAGTGCAGTACTTTCTAAAATGTTTAATTTTAGAATGAACCACTATTTTTGTTCTTTTTTGCTTTTTATTTGGTTAGTTTGTTGTTGCTAGTTGTACTGGGTTTTGAAGTATAGAGTACATTTAGGCCCATGTAGAACGAAAGGACAGGAAATGGATGGTAAGGGCAATAGATATTTTGGGTAGAGGAAGCTTGTGGTTATATTTATTTCCTCCATTCCTGGTGTTTTTGTGAATTTTGCCCAGATTTGCCATTATTACTGTGGGGTTTTACTGTTGGGCTTGGTCTGCTGTACAATTGGATTTATTTTTAATGTCTTTTTCACATTGCCACTGCTGCTGCTGTGCTACAGGTATTTTGTATTATTTTAGGGGTTTGTGGATGTACTTGTACTCATTCCAAATTTCACTCAAAGCCGAACAGAGCAGCACAGAAAAGTTGCTGCATTGCGTAAAATTGGAGAGCGCAGAAATGCTCCATAATTAGAAAGATATGGAGCATTTCTTCTGTCCCCATGCTCTGGCAGATTGTGGTCTGCATGTGTCTTTTGCACAATAGTGTACCATAGTGTTTTTTTGCAGGAAGGGACACAATCCTACACAAAAATTATCCTAACAGGTATTTTCCTCTATCCACATGTGCTGCAGACTGTAAAAGTAAATAAGAGTGACTTCTATCCTACACCAGGGCTGGTTTGTGTGTGGTGATGCAAATAGGGCAGAACCCCTGGGAATGTTCTTTTATGTATATCTCATGGAACATTCAGTGGTTAACTGTAAAATGAGTAAACAAAATCCTACCCTATGGTTGTGTCGTTTCAAACACCATGGATCGTGGCAGAGGACCGCATAAAGATTACGGTCAGACAATGATCAGATGTGAAGTAGCGTTCCAGACCTACCCCTCTCTGCCTGTTTTACCCTCAATCAATCAATCAATCAATCAATCAATCAGAGAATTGTTAAGCGCACTACTCACCCATGAGGGTCTCAAGGCGCTGTGGGGAGGGGGGGTGAGGTTAAGCAGCTCCGGTCAGTCGAAGAACCAGATCTTGAGGGTCTTCCTGTCGATGTGTAGAGAGGGGGTGCATCTAATGTCAACTGGGAGCTTGTTCTAGGTCTTGGCTGCGATGTAGGAGAAGGTTTTTCCACCCGTTCTGGGTCTGCAGTTTCGAGGGGTTTTGGCTAAGGCGAGGTCGGAGGATCAGAGGTTTCTCTTGGGTACATGGAAGGATATTCTCTCATTGAGGTATTAGGGTCTGATATTGTGGAGGCATTTGTAGGCTTCGGTGAGTATCTTGAAGGCTACTCTCTTCGCGACAGGGAGCCAGTAGAGGTCTGGCAGGTGTTGGGAGATATGTTCTTGTTGAGGGATGATGAGGACGAGTCTGGCTTCGGTGTTTTATATGGTCTGGAGTTTGCGGAGCAGAGACTTGTTGAATCCGGTGTAGAGGGCGTTTCAGTAGTCCAGTCTGCTGGTTATGAGTGCGTTGTTTCTTGATTTGGGGGGATCCATTTGAAGGTCTTTCGAAGGATGTGGAGGGTGTTGAAGCAGGTGGCGGCAATGGAGTTGAACTGTCAGGTCATGGAGAGAGAGAGTCGAGTACGATGCCGAGTTTCTGGGTGTGGTCCTTTGGTGTGGGCGGGCTGCCGAGGGCTGTGGGCCACCAGGTGTTGTCCCATGCAGTGTGAGAGGATCTGTGGACAAAGACCTCTGTCTTCTCTGAGTTGAGCTTCAGGCAGCTGCTGCTCATCCAGGATGCAACATCCTTCATTCCTTCCTGAAAGCTGAGTCGGGTGGTGACGGGATCCTTGGTGAGGGAGAGAATGAGCTGGGTGTCGTCGGCGTAGTAGACTAAGTTGAGTCCGTGCTATCTGATGATGGCAGCTGGGGGACCATGTAGATGTTGAAGAGCGTTGGGCTGAGAGATGATTCTTGAGGTACTCCGCAGTTGATCTCTGTGTGTTCGGAGAAGAAGGGTGGCAGTCTGATTCTTTGGGTTCTGCCGGTGTGGAAGGAGCAGAGCCATTCGAGGGTGGTACCCTGTATACCGGTGTCATGGAGTCTGGTGGTGAGAGTGCGGTGGGAAATGGGTGGTCTTGGTGCTGTGGTTTTTGTGGAATGCACATTGGGAGGGGTCGAGGATGGAGTTTTCTTAGATGAATTTTGTTAGTTGGACGTTGGCGGTCTTCTCAGTGATTTTGGCCGTGAAGGGGAGGAGGGAGATGGGTCAGTAGTTCTTGAGGTACGAAGGATCTGCCGAGGGTTTCTTGAGAAGGGGCTTGACTTCTGCGCATTTCCAGTCATCAGAAAAAATGCCAGTTTTGAAGACGGTGTTGATGGGGCACCGTAGTTCTGGAAAGACTGCGGCAGCTCTGTGGAAGATGTGAGGAGGGCAGGGGTCCGTGGGTGCTCCTGAGTGGAAGCCTTTCATGGTTGATTAAGTGTCTTCTGTGGTGGCTGGTGTCCAGGTGGAGATAATAGGTTTACTGGTGTTGCTGGGGGAGTGCGTGGTTTCGCCGTCTGGTGTCAGTTTGTTGAATTTGTCATAGAGGGACTTGATTTTCAGATGGAAATAGGTGCTGAGTTTGTTGCAGAGGTCCTGGGAGGGGTGCTGTCCGTGGCTTCGCTGGGGTGTTTAGTGAATTGTTGGATGATGCTGAAGAGTTCCTTTGAGTTGATGGAATTGGCGGTGATCTTGTTCTGGATGTAGGTCCTTTTAGTTGATCAGATGAGTTGGTAGTGCTCTGTCATGGCATTCTTGTATGTGGTGTGGTCTTCTGAAGATTTGCTGTTCCTCCACTTCTTTTGGAGACATCTGCAGGTGCGTCTGGATTCTTGGAGGTCAGAGGTGGCCTTCCTTGGGCGCTGTCTGTCGGGGATGTGAAGGGGTGCGAATTTGTCTACGCAGTTGGTAATCCATTTGTGTCGTTCTTTGGCAGTGAAGTTGGCATCTGTCGGGGTGGAGGAGGCATTGAGGTTGAGGATGGAGTAGAGGTGCTCCTCGGTGACCTTACCCCAGTCCCTTCGTGGTCGCCAGGGTGTAGGTTTGGGGGCAGTGGGTTTGTTGAAGTGTAAGTAAATGCAGTGGTGGTCCTTCCAGAGGGGCTGTGAGGTGTGGCTGAGTGGACGTTGTTGCCTCCTGCGAAGATGGGGTTGAGGGTGTGTCTTGGCTAGTGGGTGGGGTTGGTGATGAGTTGTTGCAGCCTGAGGTTGGTGAGGTTGTCCAGGAGGGTGGAGGAGTTGGGGTCGTTGAGTTTGTCGAGGCGGAAGTTGAGGTCTCCGATGAGTATGTAGTCTGTGGAGGCGATGGCATAGGGTGTGACAAATGTGATGATAGTGGTGAATGCTGTTCGAGATCGGGGAGGCCTGTAGGTGAGGGTGCCCTGTAGGGTGGTTCTATGGCTGGTCTGGATCAGGAAGTGAAGTTGTTTGGTGGTGGTGGAGGAGTTTTTCGTGGTGGAGGTGGAGAGTCAGAGGGAGCTGTTGCGTGCGATGGTGAGTCCTTCTCCTGGGTGGTTGGGGCAGTCCTTCTTTTGGCTCTTGTATCCGTGGGGGATATCGGTGGTGATGTACCGGACAGAGGAGGCATTGGTCCAGGTTTCCACGAAGAAGGCGACGTCTGGCGAGAGGGTGTTGAGGAGGTCCCAGATCACGTTGAGGAGGATGCACTTCAGGACTTCGCTGGTGTTGGCATCCAGCGTGGGGGCGGCGGCAGGTCATGGTCGGGTCATGCACAGACGCAAACAGGCTTGCCTTTGGCATGCCAGCGGTGCAACTGCTGAGCAAAGCCATGCAGCAGCCACCATTAAAAAGGGAAGGGGGAGGGATGTGCAGCTGGTAGTGGGAACTGGCAGGGGGAAGGGCCGCTGGGGCAGCAGCAGCAGGAGAGGGCAACAAAACAGGCACAGAACACACAACAAGGGCACAGGAATGCAAAACAGGCAAAAAATGGACAAGGCACAAATACAAGGCACAAAAAAAATTACCAGGCACAAAAACAATTTACATGGCACAGAAAACAAGTAAACAGAATGAAGGACAGAAACGGTCACAGACACAACGACAGACAGAGACAGAAAGCAGCGGGCCAGCATAAGAGCAAGGCTTTCCCACTGGATCACCAGAGATGAGGCACAGGCAGGAGCCTGCGGGGGTCAGAGGGCCTCGAACACCTGCCAGGAGAGATGTAGGCGTCAATGGCACAACAGTGGAGCTGCTGAGGCAGGGAGCAGGGACTCTGGCCAGGAGGTCAGAGGTCCTGCTCGCACACCCCGCAGCGGCAGCCTTTAAATAGGGAAGGAGAGAGGGACGTGCAGCTGGGAGGTGGGTGTGGGAACCAGCAGGGGCAGGGGCCACGGGGGCAGCAGCGGTGAAAGAGGGCATCAAAACGGCACGGAGGACACAACCAGGGCAAAGGAACCTAAAACAGGCAAAAAATAGACAAGGCACAAATGCAAGGCACAAAAACCAATTTACAATGCACAAAAAACAAGTAAACAGAACGAAGGACAGAAAATGGTCACAGACGCAAAGACAGACAAAGACAGACCGCAGCGGACCAGTAGAAGAGCAAGGCTCTCCCACTGGACCACCAGGGATGAGGCGCAGGCAGGAGTCTGCGGGGGGCGGAGGGCCTCATACACCTACCAGGAGAGGTGTAGGTGGCAACAGCACAACAGCAAAGCTGCTGGGGCCAGGAGCAGGGACTCTGGCCACTTTAAAGGAACAGACACCCCCTTCTTTGTATTCACCAATTTGTTGAGCCAGCGTCTGTGTGTGTGAGTGTGTGTCACAGGTGGAAATGTTATTGTGGTTCTCCATGTATCCTTTTCTTGCCATGTGGCAACCACCATTTTATGGAGCCATTGTCTATGTCTGATTATTAATCATTGTGTGTCTTGTTTAAAAACCTTAACTGCCCTGAACCTGACAAAGAAATTGTCCACCCTTATTGTCTTTTCTGTAGTCTCTACTTGACCTGAGCTCCCTTATCAGGCTAATCCCAGTGCAGGCCTCCAGTGTAAAATCCTGCAATCAGTGTTGGAAACTTGGTGATGCATAACCTTTATCTCTCCCTTGATGTCCCCTGAGAACTCAGCCTCCTATCAATATTAACGTTGTGTGCGGGATGCAGCTGATCACCATATCTGGCAGAATACACCCTGGCGGGAACCTAAGCCCAGAGTGTAATATTTGACATCCTTCTTCTTCTTTCGCCTTCATTACCTGGGCCACCATCCACCTTTGGTGGGACTACAAGTCCCACGGTGCAACGCATTCCCATATTCCCACCGTAGATCCGCATTTCTGCTGCCACAGGTAAGGGGGAGGCACTTCCATCACGCTACAAAACTCTGCCTCCCCCGCATCACGGGACGCTGTCATGTGCGTGGCTCAGCTGATCACCAACTCTGGCAGAATACACCCTGGCAGGAGCCTAAGCCCAGGGTGTAATATTTTTTTCACAGAGACAATGGTCCCTAAAGTAACTAAGTGAATTCAATACAAAATAGACTGAATAGTTCTATATTGATGTCCAGCCGGACAGTTTAATTACATTTAATAAGAAATTCGTATCAAAAAATTTTTTTTTGTTAAAAGATGTAAGTGGGACACCAACCGGTGCCTGACTCAACAAACTCCACCAGGGAGAGACATACAACATAAATTTTGTAGGCAAAACAAAAGGCAGTCTGATTGGTATGAATTATATACAGACTATTCATAAACTACACATATGCACACATAAATACTGATATATTAGTGACATTTGTGTATTTTGTCGACGACGTTTCGAACTTCCATTAGTTAAGAGTTCATCTTCAGGACAATTGATCCTTTGCCTATTTACAGATGCAAGCCCGTCAATTTGGTAGAGGGACCGCCACTTGGTTTGGGGTACCTGGGATTACCGAATTACATATTGCGTATTGCGACTTGTAAGTGGTAATTGATGCCGGTTAGTGCAGTACTTGATAGAAGCACGTTCAAGAATAAAATTCGGTAATAACGAAGGAAACGTCCACAATAGGGATCCGGTTTCCAGAAGGGGACGTAGCCCCGGGCTTGTACAGTCGCGGTTCCTCGATGGGAATCAGTTCTTCGTGTAACTGACGGCGGATGATGGAAGTTCGAAACGTCGTCGACAAAATACACAAATGTCACTAATATATCAGTATTTATGTGTGGATATGTGTAGTTTATGAATAGTCTGTATATAATTCATACCAATCAGACTGCCTTTTGTTTTGCCTACAAAATTTATGTTGTATGTCTCTCCCTGGTGGAGTTTGTTGAGTCAGGCACCGGTTGGTGTCCCACTTACATCTTTTAACAATAAAAAAATTTTTGATACGAATTTCTTATTAAATGTAATTAAACTGTCCGGCTGGACATCAATATAGAACTATTCAGTCTATTTTGTATTGAATTCACTTAGTTACTTTAGGGACCATTGTCTCTGTGAAAAAAGTACTACCCATAGGTCCCTAACGATTGCACCTTGGGTTCCCTTGTGTTGTAAAATACAGGGTGTAATATTTGACATCTTTCTTCTTCTTCCGCCTCAATTGCCTGGGTCACCATCCACCCTGGTGGGACTATAAGTCCCAGGGCGCAACGCATTCCCGCCGCAGCTCTGCATGTCCGCTGCCACAGGTGGGGGAAAGCAAAACCAAAGGGGATGATGGACGGAGTGTTGAACATTGCAAGCACTCACCCCCAGTCAACTGATCTGGGTTTAATTCATCATCATGGACCGACCCATGAGAAGGGACATACCCTAGACTTGACCTTCTCTACTTTCCCTTTAGAGATGTTGGCTCCTATCCAGGTGCTCTGGTCTGACCATAGGCTGGTGAAATTTTATTTCCCGGATGTTACGAAGCCTTCCGGTGCCCCCCGGCAGACTTCTGTGGGATTCAGGGCACTTCACCGGATTACTCCGGAACTGCTGGCACAGGCTTGTGCAGACCATCCCTGCGTGTTAACGGGGAACTTAGAGGAGGATGTGGAGCGATTGCAGGTCTGGCTCTCAGAGAGACTTAATGATCTTGCTCCTCTGAGACCTCTCCGCAAACCTGGAAAAGGTGCATCTGCCCCTTGGTTTACGGAAGCTTTAGCGGCTTCACGGCGGCAATGCAAGGTGGCGGAAAGAGCATGGCGCGTGAAATACGACGCGTTGGCGAAACTCGCCTACAGGTCTATGGCGAAAGCGTATCATCGGAACATCCTCGCGGAGAAGAAGGTCTATTTCGCGAGAAAAATTGAAGCGGCCTCCAATTCCTGTAAGGAGCTTTTCGCCATTGTGCGGGAGTTTACAACGTCTCGCGCAGCACCAACCCAGACCTCCCCCCCTGCGCCTTGGGTCAGGGCGATTGCGGATTTTTTCACCTCTAAGATCCAGCGGATCCAGGACTCCTTCCAGGTGCTGGAGCCTGAGATGCCAGGTTGGGTGGAGAATGCCGCTGTTACCCGACCTAACGCGGGTGTGGCTCTGGCAGCTTTCCCTCCTCTCTCGCTGACCGCTTCACTTGACCTGATGGCTGGGCTTAAATCAGGTTCCCCCCGGGACGCCTGCCCCGCTAAATTTTTGGCTAAAATGGCAGCTGTTATTAATCCACTCGTGAACCCCTTGTTGAACTGTTCTCTTGCACAGGGTGTGGTTCCCCAGTCCTGGAAGCAGGCAATGATTATTCCCCTGCTAAAAAAGCCTGGCTTGGATGCGGAGGTGTTTGGCGAATTATCGACCTATTTCGCTTCTGCCGGCTTTTGCGAAGGTCATTGAAAAGCATGTCCATAAGGTGCTTGCCGATTACCTGGAGTCCCACGACCTACTGCACCCCACCCAGTCGGGTTTCCGCACCAACCTTAGCACCGAAACGGCTCTCCTGGAAGTCTCGGAGGCGATAAAGGAGGTGCTGGATTCGGGCGGGAGAGCGATGCTGGTGATGTTAGATCTGTCGGCGGCCTTCGACACCGTCCCGCATGAGGGTCTTCTCGCAAGACTCTCTGAGATTGGTCTCCAAGGGACGGTGCTCCAGTGGTTTCGATCATTCCTGGCAGGCCGTCGACAAACGGTCTGGGCTTCTGCTTGCTCCGCCGAGATGTCGCCATTGGGTGTCGGAGTTCCTCAGGGCTCCGTCCTGAGCCCAACTCTATTTAACATCTTCATGACCCCTCTGGCGGCACTGGCGGAGTCTTTCGGGGCCCAGATCGTTTCTTACGCCGATGACACCCAGCTCCTCTTCACCTGTGAGAGGGGTGCTGACTTCGATGGAGGTAGGATCCAGGGTTGCCTTGAGGCTGTGTTTCAATGGTTCCATCATAACAGCCTCAAGTGCAACTCGGATAAATCCGAGGTCCTTTTTTTTGGGTGCAGTGCGGATCCGGACTGGAAAGTGTGGTGGCCTGAGAACATGTTTCCACCAGCAAGTTCGTCCCAGGTAGCTAAAAACCTTGGGATTAAGATCGACAATGGCCTCACACTACGCTCACAGGTAATCGGTCTCACTGGTACCTGCTTCGGTTTACTCCGGATGCTACGCAAGTTCCTTCCCCTGCTATCGGAGGAACACAGGAAGATCACGGTGCAGGCGATTATAGGCTCGAGAATTGACTATTCCAACGTCCTTTATCTCGGCCTGCCAGAATACCTGCTCCAACGGTTACAGGTTGTCCAGAATTCGGCAGCACGTGCCATCTTCGGACTATCTCGCCGTGCCAGAGCCTCAGGCCTCCTGGAGGCCCTGCACTGGCTCCCTGTCCGGAAGCGGATAATTTTTAAGACTCTTACCCTGGCACATAAAGCCTTGCACGCCTCCGGAGCAAAATACCTTCAGAAAAGGTTGACCTTCTACTTTCCGGCCAGGTCGCTTAGGTCTGAAGCCCTGTCCCTTGTGGTGGTTCCTCGCGTGAAGAGAGCCCGCATCGGTGGCCGCTCTTTTAAACTACTAGCGCCTCAGTTGTGGAATAAACTGCCTGTGTCCCTGCGTAGCATTCCTAATCTGCTGGCCTTTAGGAAAGGACTCAAAACCTGGCTTTTTACTTCTTAGTTCTGGCCCATAGTTAGGTTTTCTTCCTCTCTGGTTTCTTTTTTACTTCACCTCCCTGTTGTGTTAGTGTGCAATTCAAAGCGTCGGGACACTCTTCTGAGTAGCCGCACGCTATATAAAACCTTTTATAACATAACATAACATAACATAACATAACATCATTCTTTAGCTCACTCCGTCACCCCTGTTCAGACATGGCCATATGCCAATGCGGTAGCATTTCTGGTTGTTTATATTCTAGTTCGCCACAAGTGTGACACATTATAGGTCTAGCAATGTGGTGATGTATTTGTATATTCCTATAGAGCACACACCAATTTGTCTCAATCTATACCTAGAAAATGAAGTAGGATGTCAGTCCTTGGAGTAAACCTGCACTCCATGAATAAAGAACCATAGAAACTAGTGACAAACCAACTTCCACATTCCACATTTAAATTAATCATCACAATTACTAAAATACTCTATGATGTAGCCGTGTACAGAAATTGGTGAATACATCAGATGTTGTCAGTCCTTGTGAAGGCAAGTGCTACAATTTCATATTTAGTTGAGCTTCAGCTTCTCCTAAGGTTTTTCAAAAGAGAGGTGAGGCGAAAGGAGGATGCACGGAATTGGACAGGGAAAGATTACCGCAACCCAGAACTACCTTAAACAGCGAACGTTGTCATGTTGAGCAGAGAGAGGACCTAACACCAGAAAATATAAATGGAATTAAATTACTTGATCATGAAGATCAGTGCCAAATTTGTGTCTCTGTTTAAGGTGGTCGGCTTTGGTACTTACTTGCTAGCACTGGGAGGAGGTGTTTAGGCTATAGCAGTACTCTACTCCTTTATCTAAATATAGACACCCGCTCTCACTGCACTTTGTAAATCAATTTGAACATATTCCATTAACTCAGAGATGACCACCCATCTGTAAATTTCATACATAGTCTGCAATTCGTGGCTCAAGTCTGTTGCCCATGAGCATCTATTTGCGGATGTCTTTTATTTGTAATTCTAGATAATGGCAGGGAGCAGTTGAAGGACTAGGACCAGTCCGACTTTTGAACAGCCTAGGGTTTCCAACAGTCCTACACTTTCCAGGTTTGTCCTGCTGCCAGCAGAGGCAACGTGGGGCATCCCTTTGCCCTTGTTAGCTCTCTCAAAGGGCAAGCAAACCTCTCTTTTTCAACCCTTTTATGAGCTGTTACCCCGGTGCCTATTATTGGCTGATAGAAGGAGCTGCAGCGCCAGTGGGCAGACTTAAAATACAGCTTCAGGAGCACTTCAGCTATTGAGATGCAAGTCTGCCACCTGGTGATGAGCAGCTCTGATTATGTGAATAAAAACCATGCAGGGGACCTGTCATGAGAGTATGCCCTTGGTGTTTTTATATTTGATTAACTCTGCTTCATAATGCAGACAAATTGTCACATCAGTGGAGAGAGGCACAGGAAGAATATGATTTACTCAGAATCATACCGTTTTGTAAAATGGAAGACACAAGAGTGCTGCACACTGCTACTTGTTGCAGCAGTATTTTATTTTGGTGATTATATCATGAGACTGAGCACTTTTAACCTCCACAGACAATTTCCTGTCCATTTTTATAACCATATGCTTATTAGCAGCTTTTACCTTGATTTTACATTTTCTTAATAGTTCCATACAGACAGCAGCGGAGTTTATTCAAAAAGTAATTGTCCAAAAGCACCCAATTTGGCCAAAAGGTAGGCCAGGAATTGTGGGGGATAGTCACAAGAACATGTGCTAAACATCACAATAAAAACTTAATGCAACCTTCAACATCGCAGTCCATCGTGGGAAAATTAGGCTGTGTTAACTAAGTATTCACAACACGGCTGTGCCATGCAATCGCCACCAGATAACGCATCAAATGACCACGTTAGAATCAATGCCACGCCACAAAAATGTGAAAAGTGAAAGCAAAAAATCTAGCGATGGGGCCAATCACGGTACAAAAATCTGCAAAAACCAGCCACAGGCCTGCAATTCACATGCGTCAGGTGGGAAAAATCACCATAAAAGTAGAAAAAACAGACAAACAAATGCCGAACAACAGCAAAGCACAATGGATGGTGCCGGAGCAAGTAAGAGGAGAACCTGAACCCCACAAGCCCCCTGGAGGAACAGCCTGCGACCTCGGGGTCAGGGAAGGCCAAGGAGAAGAAGAGTAGCAAGAAGCGGTTCAGTACTCAGGAGAACAGGATCCTGATAACATAGGTGGTCGAACACCATCAAAAACTGTTCGTCACCTCCACTGTGTAATTGGCAAGCAAAAATGAACTATGACAGTCCATTGTGGACAAGGTGAATGTAGTGGGAGTGCTGAAGACGACAATGGAAGAGGTCGAGAGGCGCTGGAATGACGTCAAGCGCAAAACCAAGCTGAAACTCGCCAACAACCGGAAGGCAGCAATACAGACTGGAGGTGGGAGTCCTGCGCCACAGGAGGAGCTGGACGATATGGAGGAAATGGTGTCTACAGTCATCAGTGGCGAGATGGTGGCAGGAGTCGGGGGACCAGACACTGCTCAAACATGACCGGACACAACAACAACAGGGTGAGTAACGACCAGGGACAGGGGTGACGGGGAGATGGGCACAATGGCACACATGTACAATTGAGTAGAGCACACCTGCAGACAAACCATGCCCCAACTCCCACCAAGAGACCAATGTACCCAAATATGCAACATCTCAGCACTGCATAAGTCAGGCAAAGGCACATCACATGAGATAGAGAAGGGGCATCAAAATCAGAGCTGCAGGGGCGACTCTCCTAAAATGCAGCACACACACATAATAGGCAGAGCACATCAACACTGACAACAATGTGGCACAAACCGCAACACATCCACAACAGAACAACTGGTGCCGACTGGGTGTCGACACTGGCCAATCACAAGTGGCAATGCAGGAAAATGTGAGTTGAAAATACACAAGTACAAACACACACATGTCTGTTGTCGAAATGTCCACTGTCCACCCTCAAATAGGCAGCTCCTCCCAAACAGCCATGATGTACACAGTCATGCAGTCTGCATGTAGACATGGACAATGCGATAACATACATGTGAACACATTGTTAAACTGCATCTCCCCTTCACATTGCAGAGGGAGAATCAACACCAGAGCAGCCCAAACCTCTCTTCTCTGAGGACGAAGAGGACCACCACAGCTTTGACTCCGACGCCCTCTAAGAGTTTATAGACAGCCTCCGCAACACACCTCCAGGAGCAGGGCAGCCCAGTTGCATCAAGGATACCCCACCTCCAGCACAGACCACACGGCAGGCAGCACCCAGCACCAAGGCTGCCTCCCACGACCCCCACGAAGAACTAATTGCCTTCGAACGCCGTGTGTTGGGGTGCCAGGAGCAGCTGGTTTAACAGGTGTGGGTGGGGTTCGACCGCATGGCAAACAAACTAGATGCCATACAGGGACCACTTTCGGACACCCACAGTCTGCTCCATTCTCTCCAATGGACCATGGCTGACATCGGTGGAGCCCTGACTCAGAGACTAGAACAACTGTCAAGTCAGAGTGGCTCTAGCTATGTCACCCGGGAGTTGGGACACATGTGGAGGTTAATGGAGACCATGGAGTGGACCAATGCGGAAAGAGCAGCTGCCATGGCTGCACACCAGTAACAGGTAGCTGGGTTCCTCAATGACCACATGGCATTGCTTCCACAAGGCCTGGTGCTGATGCATGCTGATGCTACCTCTACATCCACATCTTCACACCCTGAAGTGTCTTTGCCACACAGTGCAGCAGACGTTCCTCCTCCGGCCCCTGAGGTGCCACTGCCACACAGTGCAGGAGACAGAACACCACCACCCACACATGAGGCACATGGAACAGCAGAGAACGAAGATGCAGATGACACCTCCTTCGTGGTAAGAAGGACACTGTAGCATTCATCTCTGCCATGTGGCCGGTTTCAGCTCAGTACTGCCCTCTGCATCATCACCTACCACTGTCCCCGATGCACCCTGCGACACTTACCTTGGAACTCAACATGAACTGCCATATTCTGTTTGATCGCCAACAACACAGCAATTAGACTGCGGACTGTACTCTTCCCCTTCCTTTGGACTTGTCATTCCCTGAAGGACTCTGGCTGGTTCTCTGCGGACCAACATCATCATGTGTGGTGTGCACGGCCATGTACTGATCCAGATGCAACACTGCACTGAATGTGCATTAAACATTCTGAATCACACAGATGTGTCGTGTCCATGGTCTGTCATGTGTGGTAGCATGGATGAATGTAGGGTCCGTGAATTCCTCTTACGTCCATGTGGCTCATGTCATTGGAATTGGTTAACAGGGTAACACATTGCCGAATGTTGTCTGGGTGGTGCAGTCGCCACAACAGCGACACCCATTTGATAATTCCCTGTCCAGCCCCATACGGTTCCACGACCAGAGCTCCGGGGTCTTTGTACAAACCCATATGCTGGACTGGCATATGCTAGGTCAGCCCACTACGCTTACGCCCACGGGGTGGACGACAACGCTTCATGTGCCAGGACTTCTCTGTAGTGATATTCTGCTCACAGGTCTAGTTGTCAGCATGCCACAGCCACTCCCTCATGGTTAGTATACACCCACACCACACCCATCCAGCACACATCACAGGACATGTGACCCGGGCAATAAGAAGGGCCAATCGCACGTGCTTGATGTCATTTTTGACCTCTCTTGGGGTGTATCCGTGTGGTGTGCCTGTGGGCATGGGGGCCCAGGAGCCTGCAACATCACATTCCACCGGCCCGGAGGTGATATGATGGCGTCCGCACCACAATACCCAATCATAGAGGGTCCATGACTTTTGGGGCAGAGACTTGGTGGCACCGGATGCACTGCTGCCGGCACAGGCACCCCGCCACGGGACGGTGGCATTCGGTGCACTGAGGTAGGGGCACCGTAAGTGCTGAGCGGGTGTGCAGTCTGCGATTATACCTGTTCCGGCGGTCCGGACAGCTCAGCTTTTGTGTGCCCTGCTGGACTGCAGTATAGGCCTGAACCATCGGACAGTGGGGGCCTACCGTCACGAGGCGTGGCCTCGCTGGTCACAGAGTTAGTGGCACCTCAAGGGCTGAGCAGTGTGCAGCCTGCGATGCTGCCCTGTACCCTAGTCAAAGTCAAAGTAAAAGTTACAGGTACCTATTGAGAGCACAAATCACCGTAAGGTCTCATGGCACTTGTGTGACTCCAGTAGACTAAAGGTCAAAACTGAACCGTACAAATTCTGATCGAATAACCATGTTTTTAATTCCTTCCGGAATCGCTTATGTTCAGTAACGTAAATAGGATGGGACGGCAGCTTATTCCAGAGGTAGGGGGCGAGAAAGGAAAAGGAATGCCCTCCACTTAGTACAGTGCAGACTCGGAGTAGGGTAAGGAGAGATTTAGAGCTGGATCTTAACAGTCTTCCTGGCTGGTACCCGCTGAGCTTTTTCAATAGGTAACTGGGCCCAGTGCCATGAATGGTCTTGTGAGTAAGGCATAGGATTTTAAAATGGGCTCTTTTTTTACCGGAAGCCAGTGGAGGGACCTGAGGCTGAGGGCTGAAGGGGACCTTGGTGGAAGATTCAAGATGAGTGGCAGCAGAGTTCTGCAGGATCTGCAGCTTGGAAAAGAGATCTTCATTTACGGAGGCCAATAGAGCATTCCCGTAGTTCAATGGCTTACAATTAGACCCTGCACCGAGGTTTCCTGGATTCAATAGGTAACCACCTGAAGATTTTACGCAGTTTAGGCAGGATCCCATAGCAGGTGCCTAATACAAGATTGGCATGGTTTTTCATAGATAGTTTATTGTCAATAGTTATTCCGAGATTATGCACTGTTTGTTTAGGGAACGGGCATACACCCACTTCGTGCGGCCACCAAACCTCAGACCAGTGCTCTTCGGCCCTGCCAATCAAAATGATCTCTGTCTTGCTTCCGTTGAGCTGTAATTTGATATAGCCCATCGATTTGTTAATGTGGATCATACAGTTTTTAAAGCAGGTCATTGTGTCTGCAAGGTCGGGACCAAACGTAATCAACAGCTGAGTGTCATTGGCATATGACACAGCCTCAAAGCCATAGGACCTGCTTACCCTGGCCAAAGGTGTTACATTGAGGCTCAAGATAGATCCCTGGGGAACTCCTATGCTTACTGGCCGCCTATGTGCGGCCAGAGTGTCTATGTAAGAACGGTTCATTAGATAGTTTTTCAACCAGTCCAAGGCCTTCTCCCTGACTCCCACCTCCCCGAGCCACTGTTCTAAAATGCTGTGGGAGATGGTGTTGAAAGCGGCAGACAGGTCCAAAAGGGCCAGCATAGCTGATTCTCTTTTATCCAGGGGAAGCCTGATATTATCGACCATCTCTACCACTACCGTTTCGGTACTATGTGCCAACTGAAAACCTGATTGTGATGGATTAAGGACTCCATGGTTTTCCAGGTGGGCGGTAAGTTGTTTATTTACCAAGGATTCAAGCGCCTTCCGGAAATAAGGCAGTAGCGAGATTGGACGGTAGTTACCTGCTACCCTGGAATGTTTTCCTTCTCGTTAGGACTCTGGCTTGGTATAGTGACATGTTGAAGAGCTCAGTAAGATTGGATGTTCACAGGGGAGCTATTTTTGTGAAGAAACAGGGGAGAATGGATCCGCTGGAGAGCCTGATTTAATCTTAGCTGTGGCTGCTGATACTTGTTCACAAGTCCAAGCTTTAAACTTCGTCAACAAAGGCATGGTGGGATGGCTATTTTCATCAGGATAAGGATAAGGGTTTTTAATTTTTTTTTAGGAGAAGATCCATATATAGCTTTGACCTTTTCATCAAGGAAGGAAGATACTGTGTCAACCCAATATTCCATGGGTGGGAAGACACGCTGGTTGCTGCGGGGGGTGGTAAACTCCTTGAAAAATGTTATAGAGCTCCTTGTTGGAATTTGCAGCATTATTAATTCTATCTGTTAGATACACTTTTTTAGCCTGTTTAATCTTACTTAGATAAATGAGGTGGATCTGTTTATATCTTGTTCAGTCTTCAGTCATTTTAGTTTTCCTCCAATGACGCTCAGCCGTCCTACTAGAGAGTATGTCAATTTTTAGTTCTTGCATGAACCAAGGTGATGCTTTGGCTTTAACCCTGACCTTTGACAGGGTGCCACTGTGTTCAAAGACAGAGTAATGGCATCTTCAAAGGCCATAGCTACCTGATCTACGTTTCCTGAGTAAGATCTGGTTTAAAAATAAAATGAGCTAAAAAAGCTTCTGGGGTAACTTTACACCAGGCCCTGATCAAAGTGGAATCATTGTTCTGGCGATTGCTGGGACATCAATAGGGATGCAACATTTTAGCAGATTATGGTCTGACCTGAGTAAGGGTAGAGGTTGTTCTACTGTAAGTTTGGTTGAGTTTGTAAATAACAGATCCAAGGTGTGGCCGGCCTGATGGGTAGGACCCACCACCATCTGGACCAGCCCCAGTGTTTCCAGCGACGTTATGAATTGGTTCATGTCTGGAACCAATGATAACGCCGCATGATAATTAAAATCTCCTATGAGGACAAAATTATTTCCAGTAAGTGATTTGCAAAGTTGGTTTTGTGGCCTGGGGGTCTGTAAACCAGAGCTCCGCTCCATGTTTCGGGTGAGTGCGTTGAAATTTTAAAAATTAGTATTTCCGCTGTACTCCAGGAATCTAACACAATGATATCTACTTTTTCCTTAGAAGCATCCGCTATCTCCCCCATCTACCAACAGCTCTATCTAATCTGGTTCGATGGTATTGGGGTGGGAGTGCTGTAACTACATCAGGGGATGCCAGGCCATGTAGCCAAGTTTCTGTAATGATACAGATGTCCGGATTTTCAAAGTCTAGAAGACTTCACAGTTCCAGTGCATGCTTGGGGATCGACCGAGCATTAAGGTACAGCCCACCTAGCTGTTTGGGGATGTCGCAGGTATCCTTTAATTTAATTTTATGAGGAGTGGGTACCGTTGTTGATTCATTATTGGTTGTCTGAGTGCCTGGGGTGTGAGAAACATGCAACACTTCGGTGCTTGATAATGCTTTTGGTTTCAAAGTGTTACAAGGCACGTTTAGTGATTTTAACTCTGTACTGGAATAGAACCTTGTAAATATGGACCATTTACACAACTCATTTAGAGTGAAAGAGGGGTGCAATGGGTGTTGCTGCAGGCAATCCACTGCAACACCCATTGCTTTTTGACACTGCCCCAGATTTACAAGGATCTGCAAATCTGAGGCAGCACCAAAAACTAACACCATGCAAGAGCAGGTGTTAGAGTTGTGAAACAAGGAGAAACACTTGTATTTCTCCTCGTTTATGCTTTTTTCTATGTGTGCTGTATTCTGCAACCCACATTGAAAGAGCAAACGCCTTTAATGATTGTTTATGTTCAGGAAGGTGTCCCTTCCTGCACATAAATAATCATTAAATAGTGACTATTTGCTACTTTGATGTGTGCTCCATTCTGCAGCACACATAGAAGTAAAAAATCACAATTATAGATTGTTTATGTACAGTAAGGGACCCTTTCCTGCACATAAACAATCATTCCCTGCACTATGGCACAAGGGTGTCTGTTTTGGCGCTAGGCAGCTAATTTTAGTGCCAGTGCTAGGGAAAACACAGGCGTGTGTTGTCTTGTAAATATGGTGGATCTCTGCATTTTGGAAATGTGAGAGGGTTGCACTGCCGAATTTGGCACAGCTCTATGCTCCTACATTTCATTGTAAATATGCCTCATAGTGCTTATTGTCAACATATTTAGGTGGAATGGTAAAGCTGAGATTAGATGTCAAGTGTCATAGTTTACTAAAACATATGGATGACCAAGTCTTGTGGCGGTTGTGGTTACTGGCCAGAATGTGTGATATTTACCATCGGAGTTACAAAGCTTACGACTATTTCCTTTACTTTTGGTTACTTGTTTGTCAAAAGTTGAAATAATGATCAGTTAAGACGTACTCCAGAAAGCTGTAAATGTATTAGTAGTGCATGACTTAGTAAATAAACAGTGTGAATGTCTGTATCAGTCTGTCTGTTGTTGTGGAAGCTGCTGCATGGGTTGGTGTTTAGCTACATGAGTGTCTATATGGGTTATTGATTGGTTGCCTGAGTATTTGTATGGGTGCCTGAGTGTGTGTGCGGATGGGTGGAAGGTGTGAATCTTTGCATAGATGTGTGAGTGGTTGATTCACTGGGTGTATGGGTTCAAGAGTGCATGTTTGTAACAGCTGTATAGGCACGTGAGTTTGTGTATGAAT
This sequence comes from Lissotriton helveticus, assembly GCF_964261635.1. Classification (NCBI taxonomy): domain Eukaryota; kingdom Metazoa; phylum Chordata; class Amphibia; order Caudata; family Salamandridae; genus Lissotriton; species Lissotriton helveticus. The sequence goes on from NC_136059.1 coordinate 1,198,098,682, forward strand.
GTGTTGGTAAGTGAGTGGATGTCTCAGTGGTACATGTGCAAGTAACTACATATATAAAAGGCAGTATATGTGAGTGGTGGGTGTTAGAAATGGGTTTACCACCTCTACGGGGGGGGTAGCATGGAGCAAAGCGGGCAGGCCAAACTCCTGAGGACATGTGTGAAGCATCCACGCAGTACCCACAGGCGACACACCAGGCACACCACAAAAGAGACACGACACTGCTTCTGGTTGGAAAAAGAATACGTGTTGTATTATCTCCAACCTGCAAAGGTAAAACACAACAATAGCAGAGCAATGAATGCAAGGGGGATTATTTACAAGGTAAAATGGGCAGGAATAAAAGGTTAGTCCATGGCTGAAATAAAAACGTGTTATCATTGGCATGAAACCTTAGGAGAATACGTGAGGGAAAGAAATACTAATGCTGAAACCCAAGGTCAATATCGCAGGGCAAACTCAGGCCTTAATCCATGGCCTCGCCTAGACCTAAGCTGTAGGCGTAAACTAAAGCATTAGACATAAAATACACACTAGGTATGGAGGCATAGCCACACAACAGAGCCTGCATCCGCATCTCTTGTGAAAAGAAACAGGCGGCACCCGGCCTTAACAACTGGCATAGACATGCAAATGTAATATCAGGCCTGGGCTGGCATAATCACGCCCACCCTGGGGCACATACCTTTGGCACAGAACATATCAACAGTGGGCATCACACTAGGTATAACACAGCCGGCCTGGCCTTAGCACCTCTTGCAAGAAAAGAAACAATGGGTGCATAACATTGACATCGGGCCTACAACCTCAGTAGAGGGACCTCTGGGCTCATAAGAATGGCAGAGCACACATCCACATTGGCTCAACTAATCATGAGTAGGGGTGTAGCGACCTAAGCACCCAGCCTTAACCGAATAGGGGCTCAAAAGCACCTCCCGGTGACATAAAAATACTAGGCACCCAAGACCGGCACCCCCACCCCCCTAACAGTGGTATCACACATGAGGCAGGCCCATCTGCAGCTAAACTTTCATAGCCTGACTTCCCCTATTGGCCTGGAATCAGGCAACTCACTACTGCAGGCACAACCCAGGTCCCTGAACCACCCGGGGCCCACACCTCCGAGTCTCTGTCCTGGGTCTACTGGCCCAACGTTGCAGGTGCCCGCTGCCAGGCGGGGCACCAGGTAAACAATACTGTTCCTGGGGGTGGCTGTTCACCAAGGAATGCTGGCACCGGGGGTTGGGCACCGACAGTATGCCACGATACACCCCCAACACAGTCTGTTTGAACCCCACACTCACCGGGCTCTTGGCAATGTCTCCACGCTTCTGCTCCTCGCTCCGGGCTTCCTGGGCAGTAGGGTGGGAGGCAGGCACCGACAATGTGCCTCGAGGCCTCACAAGACAGACGCAGACACTTCTCCCTAAGCGGATGGTGGGGTAGGCTCCTGCCCTATTTACAAGGCTGAGAGGCAGCAGGATCTGGCACGGTAGCGCTTAGGAACACAAAAGCAGCCTCTTCCAGCTGCGCAGGGCTAGCCACCACACCGCTTCTCCTCAGCCCAGCTCCTCATACAGCGCTTCTAGATCACAGCGCTTAGCAGGCAGCACTTATCCAAGGCCGGGCAGCCCTTCCAACAGTCCAGCGCTTGGTTGAAGCGGCGCTTAGCAGGCAGTACAGTTCAGGCACTTCAGGACTACCCAGGGCTTCTACAGCCCAGCGCTTCCAGGATTATAGCGCTTGGCACGCAGTGCCTCCTCCAGGCCCAGCACGTCCAGGAGCACAGTGAAAGAGGGGCAGACAGTCCCAGCAGCAGGCCCAGGGTAACACTCCTCACCTCCTGGGTGGCGGGGTCCCAGATGCTCCTTCCCTTCTGGGCGCTTCTTTGCGCAGCGCTTGCGTAGCGCAGGGACCCGGCAGCCCCAGGGACCTAGGGGGCCCTCCTTCCTCAGGGGCCCGGGGGACAGAGCAGTAGGCACTACTGGGCCAGGTCAGCAGGTAGTGGGGGCATCATCAAAGCAGGGTGGTAGGCTTTCACCATCCCCACTGCAGCGTGGCCCTCCTCCCACAGGGCAGCCTGAACTCCTGAAGTGGGGCTTCACAAGCCCTGGGGACAGTAGGGGGGGGTCCTAGATGGAGGGCCCAGCACACAGGCCCAAGCGGCGGTATCCCCTTGCAGCAGGTCCCCTCACATTCCTGTCCCAGCTCTGTCTCTGCACATGACAACTCTACTGCTCTCCCTAGGCCAGAAAGGCTGGAAGCTTCTAGAAGGTCCCTCCAAATGCTGGGATTGTTGGGTACCAGACAACTAGACCGCTAACCCACCTCAGACAGGCGAACTAGTTCTAACTGGCTCAGGGGGAGGAGTAGAGCACCCTGGGTGCCAGGCTTTCCCTCCAAATGCAGGCGTGGCTGGGTACCTAACAACTAGACTGCTAACTTCCTGCAGTCAGGTGGCACAACGCATAGCCTTGGCAGCCATTTTAAATGAAAAACACAAATGCAGCATTTCACCAGGGTACATGTTTACAATTGGGGAAAATAAATGTACACACCATTGTATTGCATTTAATATTAACATGGCGTCTCACGCCACACATGGCCTATTCGGTAACCTTCACCATGGGGGAGACATCTCAAATTAGGGGGGCGAAAAGCGAAGAATATTGGGGGAAAAGGGCCAAGTCCAACAGTGGTGTATATAAATAAGTATATTTGAGAGTGAGTGATTGTGAGAGTGGCTGCATGGATGAGTGTGTACTTGTATCAGTGATTGTATAAGAGAGTAAGCATGCATTAGTATCTGTATGAATAAGAGAGGTGGTGTGTGTATAACTGTATAGGTTAGTAAACGGAAGTGTGATTGATTCTTTGCATGACTCACTGACTAGGTGTGTGAGTATCTCTGGATGAGTGGTGGTGTGTGAGTGTCTGTATAGGTGTATGAGTGCATATGATAGTGTTGTATTGATGAGTGAGTGCATGTATGAGTGACTGTATGGGTAAATGAGTGGATGTGCATGTAGATGTAGGAATCAGTGAGTGCGTATGTAGTAACTGGTATTGGTGTGTCTATGGTTTCGAAAATGGTAGTCTGTATTTTAGAGTGGGTGTATCAAATTTTCTATTAGGGTGTGAGGAGGTGCATCAGATTTTCACGTGGATGATGTCATCTGTGATGCCATCGGTGATGTAATTTGATATGTCCTCAGTGATGTCATCAGTGATGTCACTGACCATGTCATGAATGATGTAAAATGTGACGTCATCAACATTGCATTGCAGGAGTGCGAGTTATAGTTAGCTGAACTCATTATAACGGCAGAATTTCTCTGGTTTTGTATAAGTGAAATGTCCAACTAACTATAAAGTCCCTGAAACCTATGGTTTTTTCAGTGAATTTCAAAAGTTTTTTAAATGCTAATTTCTAACTATAAAGTCACTGAAACCTATGGTTTTTTCCGTAAATTTCAAAGGTTTTTAAATTCTAATTTCTAACTATAACTTACCAGTCGCGTTTCCAGAGTGGTGGAAAAAGGTGAGCGAGGCCTCCGAAACTCCTCTTAGCAATCCCACTGTGACAATCCCACTGGAGATAACAGAAGGAGTAGTTAGCCCCCAATGTCAACCTTGGGGGCCAACTACCTCTTTTATTACCACCAGTAAGTCCCACGCAGCAGGATTGCTAACTTCTTATATCAGACCCGCCCCCTCCCTGCACCACTGTGCAAACGGCCCCCCTAGCAGGTTGTAAATTGGGGGATTAAGTCCCCTTGAATCTTGAGGGTCCCAGGGGGCCAATTGGCCCACCATGTACATCCAGTAAGCACCACAGAGCTGCTTTGCAGAGAGGTGGTCCAATGCCATGCCCCTTTTTACACCTCTCTAAAACGCTGCTCTGTGGCACTTACTGGAGGTACCTGGTGGGCTAGTTGGACCCCAGCAACCCTCAAGATTCAAGGGGACTTAATCCCCCAACTTACAACGTGCCAGAGGGCCTGTTTCCACACTGGTGAACGGAGGGGGTGGGGTCTGATGTGACAAATGTGCAAATGCACCCCGTGGTGCATTTTAAGTTGGAAGATTAAGTCCCCTTTAATCCTGAGGGTCCCTGGGGGCCAACTTGCCCACCACCTACCTCCAGTAAGCGCCACAGAGCTGCGTTGCAGAGCGGTGGTCCGAGGCCTTGCCCCTTTTTACAACGCAGCTCTGTGGCGCTTACTGGAGGTACCTGGTGGGCTAGTTGGCCCCAGGGACCCTCAGGATTGAAGGGGAATTAATCCCCAAACTTAAAAAGCACCACGGGGCGCGTTTGCACAGTGGTGCAGGGAGGGGGCGGGGCCTGATGTGACAAGACTGCAATATCGCCCTGTGGCGTGCTTTAAGTTAGGGGATGAAGTCCCCTTGTATCCTGAGGGTCCCTGGGGTTCAACTAGCCTACCAGGTACCAGTAAGCACAAAAGGGCTGCGTTGCAGAGAGGTGTATAAAGGGGCGTGGCCTCGGACCACCTCTCTGCAACACAGCCCTGTGGTACTTACTGGAGGTACCTGGTGGGCTAGTTGGCCCCCAGGGACCCTCAGTATTCAAGTGGAATCAATTCCCCAACTTAAAACACGCCACAGGGCGCAGTTGCAGAGTGGTGCAGGGTGGGGTCGGGGCTCCTCTGGTGCAATGCCGTTTTTAAAATTTATTTTAAACAGGAGGGGGTGCCGCTTGCCCCCTAAAAAGGCCAATTATGTTCCGGGGGACCCCATCCCCCAGGGCCTCGCCACCCTCTTTATTTATTTTATTTTATTTTTTGTTGGAGCCGGCATGTCCGTGTTTTTTTCTTTTTTTAAAGGGCAGGGGGGCCACATGGCCCCCCTCCCAGGCCACTTCTGTCCCCAGGGACCCCTTCCCCTGGGGCCTCTCCGTTGGAGACTGTGGGGGAAGCCCCAATGCCCCCATGGTCCCGCTGGGCTCCCCGCCTCCTGCGGGAGCCGGCATTGCTTTTGGGCAAGGGGAGCGGCTAATAGGCAGCTCCCCTTGCCCAAAAGCAATTCAGCTTTGCTTCATTGAAGCAAGAGCAGGTTTTCCATGAAGCAAAGCAGGGTTTGCTATGGCAGGGTGGGAGCTGTGCTGCCACCCTGCCATAGCAAACGGCAATGTCCCGGGGGTGGGCACCCCGGGAGATTGCAGGAGCCGGCCCTGGAGAGTTGTGGTCCCCAGGGCCATGAAGGGCTCCAGGAGGGGGGCTGTGTGGCCCCCCACCCTACCAGTGCAAAGCCCCGGGGAGGTGGTGGTCCCCGGGGCGTGTGGGGGGCTCGAGCCCCCCCACAGGTTTATGTAATTAAATATGAGAGCCCCGGGCAGGTGGCGGGCCCCCGGTATTAAATCTGCGCATGCCCCCGGGTCTTGGCCCACCCGAGGGCTCAATAATAACAAAGCGCGGTAGGCCGTGCTTCTTTTTTAAAATATTTCATTGGCAGGATTCGAGCAGCCTGCGCAAATTCTGCTGTTTAACAAAAAAATGCTTTTTTGGGCCCTGGTGGTCCTCGTGGGACCCCCTTAGCAGGCCTAGGGGGTTAGGGTTAATGTTTACTGCACTGTTTTCCTGTGACTCGGTTACTGAGTCACAAGATGGCTGCCAACACTTCCTGGTTTGGAGTGTTGGCAGCCATTAGAAGTCATCCTGTGCCCGGGAGGAGTCGCATCTCCTCCTCGGTGCTCAGATATCATAACTTTTAGTTTCTTTAATTGCTCCGCAACTACTGAATGGATTTACACCATTTAAAAAAAGGTATATATATGTGTGTATGCACACACATATATATGTATATATATATTACCTACTGGCGGTCGCCAGTAGGTATATATAGTTAGGATTTTTTCTCTATGGGTTTTTTGAAAATTCTATGTCTAATAACTTTGGCGTTTGTGGACGGAATTGGCTGAAATTTTCAGGAAAATGGCACATTTTGTTTCTGAGCAGCCCTTGAAAATTTGGGGGGGGTTCGTCCAGTGGGGGCCGAGAAAAAAGGGGGGTCCCAAAACGTGTTTTTAACATTGAGTTTTCCATAGGGCGGTTGGCCTCACTTTTAGCCCGAACGGCTGAATGGATTTGCACGAAACTTGGCAAAATTGTAGGGACTGGTAGCCCGATGTGCCTTTTGTAGGTCTCAATATATGTGCTCCAGTGGATTTTGAGAAATTAACGTTTAAAAAAAGATATATATCTGTAACAGCGGACCGGGCAGCGCTCTGGTTCGCGGACTTTTCGCGCAACGGAGCTTTGTGAAGCGAAGCTGATTGGTTCTCCGGCGTCTGTCAACATTCCAAACAGTCCGTAGCGGCCGCCATCTTGTCTCTCGGTAGGATCGAGAGACAAGAGGAGGTCAAAACAAAGGGGGAAATAACTATAAGGGGGCATAGTAGATCCTCGCTGACCCCCTAGGTTTGATGTGGAGGTTTTAAAAGGGCCCCGCGGGGCAAAAAAAAATAATAATAATAATAATTGAACGGCTGAATGGATTTGCACGAAATTTGGCAAAATTGTAGGGACTGGTAGCCCGATGTGCCTTTGCTAGGTCTCAATATATGTGCTTCAGTGGATTTTGAGAAATTAACGTTCAAAAAAAGATATATATCTGTAACAGCGCACCGCTTCGCGTACTTTTCGCGTTACGGAGCTTTGCGAAGCGAAGCTGATTGGCTCTCCGGTGTCTGTAAACATTCCAAACAGTACGTAGCGGCCGCCATCTTGTCTCTCGGTAGGATCGAGAGACAAGAGGAGGCCAAAGCGAAGGGGCAAATGACCATAAGGGGGCATAGTAGATCCTCGCTGACCCCCTAGGTTTGATGTGGAGGTTTTAAAAGGGCCCCGCGGGGCAAAAAAAAAAAATAATAATAATAATCGAACGGCTGAATGGATTTGCACGAAACTTGGTAAAATATTAGGGACTGGTAGCCCGATGTGCCTTTGCTATGTCTCAATATATGTGCTTCAGTGCATTTTGAGAAATTAACGTTCAAAAACAAGATATATATCTGTAACAGCGCTCCGCTTCGCGGAGATAAAATTATATCTGTATTACCTAGCTGTTGCTAACACCAGTTAGCGACGGCTAGTAGGAGATAGCGACCATCTTGGGTCCCACTTTGCATGTGAGTGATATTTATCACTAATGACATGCAAAGTGGGCATGCCAAGATGTTAGCGACTGGAAACAGTCGCTAACATCGCTATCTCCTATTATCAACTTTTGGAAATATTCGAGATAAGCGCGAATATCTCCAAAAAGTAACAGCTGCCCTGAGCAGTTCTTAGCCATGTTATCCAATGGGAGGTGGATAACATGGCTAAGAGCATTAGCTCGGTAATGCATGAATATCGCTGACTTTTCAGCGATATTAATGCATTGCGGACGTTTTTTATCGCATTTGCGATAAACCTTGATACTAGCAAGGTTTATCTGCGATAATTTCTGACGATGCTTAGCGGTAAAAAATTTGTTGCTAAGCATCGTTAGGGATAAATATCGCTTAACTTTGGTAATATGCCCCAACGTCTGTTAACGTTCGATTCGAAGGAAATCAGGAATTGTTGAAAAACATTGTGTGCGCCATCTTGTCTTTTTTCAAATGCCACACTTTTGTCGTGCACGGCAGCCATTTTAGATGCCTTGACCAGACCCACTCTGTGCACGCTGTCGATCCTTAGCATGGCTCCCCACCCTCGCAAGCATCTCACCCAGGCAGTGGTCACCCCCGCTCTCTGTCTTATGCATGGGTAATAAACCTCCCCCCATCTGCGCTGCTCTTCCCTGAGAATCACACCCTGTGCCCGCCCGACACCTCCCTTTCGCCCTATTCACTACCGCACCCTCTGACACTCCTTTTCCTCTGTGTCCGATTGTCCAGGCCGGTCCTAGGCTATCAGCTAGCCCTGCAGATGTAGTTTATGGCCACAGCTGTAAAGAATCACCCCTCTTCAAAGGAGTTATAGTAGATCAAGGCCCACACTCGATGAGATCCGTCACAGCAGAAGCGTTGCTATTATCTGAAAACCATCCTGTATTGTGATTGGGGAGGGGACCGAGCGTGAAGCGGAAGATTCCAGGGATGACTCTTTGTACATCAAAGTTTTTACAATTATGTGTCACATTAAAAATATATAGCACTCCGACAAAGTAGTAAGATTATAAAACTTTAATAATTTATAAATATATACAAGAAAACAAAAATAGTAATAACATATAAACATTTTTAGGGAAAAACAACGAAGTAGCGGTCGGCTGTGCGAATAGTCCCAACGCAGCACAACGTCCAGATTTCCGGCGTGGGGCGTCGCGGGGGGTGGGTCATCAGTAGCAAACTGTTGTGCGAATAGTTCCAAGGCAGCAGAACGCGCCGAAATCTAGATGACACGAAAGTGATGTCTAGTAAGTTGCCACCCAGCAAATAACGGCGTGGGGCGTCGCGGGGGGTGGGTCATCAGTAGCAAACTGTTGTGCGAATAGTTCCAAGGCAGCAGAACGATGGCACCAAGGTGATGTCCAGTAAGTTGCCGCACTGGTTTTGGTATCCTACAATGCTGCTCCGAATAACGGCGTGGAGCACCCCGGGGGAGGCGGCGTGAACGGGCCTCTCCAGGTGGAGTCTCATCTGTTTTAGTGGGGCGCCCCTTTACCGTTTCAGTTGCCATTCCGTCCGCTTTTGGTCCACTGTGTCAAAATCCGCCATTCAGCTGAGTTGCGCCCACTCTTGCGGTGCAGCGATAGGCGGCTGCCACAGGACTCTCAAAATGGCGGCAGGCTCTTTCCTTTTTGGGCGTGGTCCACTGAAATGGCCCTGGGACACCTTGGAAATCGGACGCTTGTCTGCTAGGTCTTGGACCCCATTCTCGAAAGCGTCCCCTCCGCCTTGAGAATTCATCAAAAGTTTTGGGGGCCCCGACTCCTGCAGGCTTCTGGTGGGGAGCGGCTGCCATGATTGCTCGCGGAATGACCACGACAGAGCTACGAGATGGTGGTGCTCTCATGCTGACGCCAGTTTAGTCTGAAACATCCAGAAACAAGGTGGGGCTTTCATCGTTTGGGGGAAAAAAAAAGTTTTCATCCAATGAAAAGTGTTGTTTTTAGGTCATATGATCAAGCCTTCCATCATTCGGAAACCAAAAGTAAAATGAACCAATGAAAAGTTTTATAAACAAGTCACATGACCTGTTATGCGGCATAGGGTATAAAATGCGGAGAAAATACGTTGGCACGTGAGGCGGCGTCAGTAGCGGACCGATGTGCGAATAGGCCGAAGGCAATACAACGCGCCAAGATCCGGATGGCACCGAGGTGGTGTCCAGCAAGTTGCAGCACTGGTGTGGCCATCCTACAATGCTGAAAGTCGGCGTGGGGCGCCCCGTTGGCCTGTGAGTTTGCGTCAGTAGCGGACCGATGTGCGAATAGGCCGAAGGCAGCACAACGCGCCAAGATCCGGATGGCACCGAGGTGGTGTCTAGTAAGTTGTCGCACTTCTGTGGCCATCCTACAATGTTGAAAGTCGGCGTGGGGCGCCCCGTTGGCCTGTGAGATGGCGTCAGTAGCGGACCGATGTGCGAATGGGGCCAAAGGCAGCGCAACAATATTTTCTGACTGACACCACAAGGCGCTGAGATGCCAAGATCCGGATGGCACCGAGGTGATGTCTAAGTTGCGGACTGATGTGCGAATGGGGCCAAAGGCAGCGTAACAATATTTTTTGTATGGAAGATACCACTAGGCGTTGAGATGCCAAGATTCGGATGGCACTGAGGTGATGTCTAGCAAGTTGGTGTGGTCATCCTACAATGCTGAAACTCGGCGTGGGTCGCCCCATTAGCCTGTGAGATGGCGTCAGTAGCGGACCGATGTGCGAATAGGCCGAAGGCAGCACAACGCGCCAAGATCCGGATGTCACCGTGGTGGTTTCATAGTTGAGAGGCACTTCATCTGCAGTGGGGTGCCGAGATCCGGATGGCACCGAGGTGATGTCTAGCAAGTTGCTGTACTGGTGTGGTCATCCTACAATGCTGAAACTCGGCGTGGGTCGCCCCATTAGCCTGTGAGATGGCGTCAGTAGCGGACCGATGTGCGAATAGGCCGAAGGCAGCACAACGCGCCAAGATCCGGATGTCACCGTGGTGGTTTCATAGTTGAGAGGCACTTCATCTGCAGTGGGGCGCCGAGATCCGGATGGCACCGAGGTGATGTCTAGCAAGTTGCTGTACTTGTGTGGTCATCCTACAATGCTGAAACTCGGCGTGGGTCGCCCCATTAGCCTGTGAGATGGCGTCAGTAGCGGACCGATGTGCGAATAGGCCGAAGGCAGCACAACGCGCCAAGATCCGGATGTCACCGTGGTGGTTTCATAGTTGAGAGGCACTTCATCTGCAGTGGGGCGCCGAGATCCGGATGGCACCGAGGTGATGTCTAGCAAGTTGCTGTACTGGTGTGGTCATCCTACAATGCTGAAATGTAGTGGGGCGCCCATTTACCGTTTCAGTTGCCATTCAGCTGAGTTTCGGCTGCTCTTGATGCGACAGGCGGCTGCAACAGGACTCTCAAAATGGCGGCCTGTTCTTTGGATTTGGGCCTGGTCCACCAAAATGGCCCTGGGACACCTTAGAACTCGGACGCTCGATTTTTTTTTCCTTTCCTGTACATGCAAAAAAAGGTAAATGCCCGGTACGTTACACGCTTCATCTGCCACGATGAACTCTCCAGAGGAACCGAAAAAAAATATAGTTGTGGTAACTATACCATGCATCGTCATATGGAGAGGTGGCACCAATTAATTATAGTGCTGCATAAAAGAGAGATTTGGAGGAGAACCCCTGACCTGCTAGTACATTCATCAAAGAAGTGGCACTGAGAGCTTCAGAGGCAAGGGAAACGGTCCCAAATATTTAGAAGAACTTTGGAAAGATTAAAATGACATGTTTAGATTGTGGCAAATTAATTTCATGTGGACAGATGAGTGTTACTCTAATAAATACAGCATATGAACATCATCATAGTCGATGGTTGGTAGAGACATTTTGACTATATCCTGGACCTGCCCGTCCTCGCCCAAAATGGCGCCGGAATAAATGGGACTCGTAACTCCTTGTTGTGTACTGGTTGCAGAACCTTGAAATCACGAGATACGTATGCAGTTTTGAAGCACATGGCGGGCGGGGACGAGAATTGATTGAATATTTCGACATCCCTATTGATATTAAGTTCTGATGTGTTATTGATTACTGTACTGTTGAAAGTTCGAATTAACGTCACCCATGGTACTTGCCCGCAAATGTATATCTAGATAATTTTATTGTAACTGGCCCTGTCGTATTTTAATTATAAAATGTACGTCCACCGATTCCGTAACTGTTAGACACCTTAGTTCTTGCAACCTAATGGCCCGCCCGTTACGTTCCTCTACAGTGTAAATGTCTATTCATCATATACGATTACAGTTTGCTCTGTGGCAGGCCCACGTGGTTATAGGCTCGTATTTGTATAATGAAATTTTCACAATAAAGGTTTTTAAAAGAAAACATGGTAGTAGTATATACATTGGTAAAGTTTTTAATAATAGTGACTGTTTTAGAATCATTAAAAGGCAAGTGAAATAAAGCAGACCAATTACATGAAGGGTAAAAGGTATAATACGAAGGAACGCAGTAAAGATAAATGGTCAAGGGCTGTTGTGTTTTCTATTCCTGCAACATAAAGTGATCGATAAGAATCTCATATTCAGGCGTATCGGCGACTAAGACAGCAGGTCGACCCTCTTTTGCTCAACGGCTCCGTCATGGGACGAAGAAACGCTCTTTTTCTCGAAAAAAGAATATATTTTACTTGCAGGACAGTTGTAAAATTTCCGGGAAAGTACATTAGCCTGGAACATTATAACATATATTTAAGAAAAAATAATGTTCGGAAGTAATGAAAAGCGTAATTTTTAGGTCATATGACCAAGCCTTTCATCATTACAATAAGAAAAGTAAAATGAACCAATGAAAAGTTTTATTAACAAGTCACATGACTTGTTATGCTTACGTTACGCGCTGCGCGCCCCGGATGACTTCCGGATGCGCTAACGCGGCGCGTCATATGACGCATTACGCGACAACGCAGGTACAGAATATAGTCAAAATGTCTCCACCAACCAGCGGTCGGAACACAACCCCTTTCAGCAGGCTAAATAGTTCTGTTAAATGACAACAGAAGGGACAGGCAACAAGAACCATCAGTCAAAGAGGGGAGAGCTAGTTCTTATCTACCGGGTTACACTGGGGCGCTACCGGAACTGATCGAATTGGTAGTCTACAGTGTTTCTGGATGTTTCAGACTGAAGCTGGGGTTAGCATGAGAGCAGCACCATTTCGTAGCTCCGTCGTGGTCATTCCGCAACCAATCATGGCAGCCGTTCTTTATCGTTATTTTGGGCGGGGTGGGTGGCGGAGCCGAGCTGTTTTGCAGCCATCATTGTGTGGAGTTCAGTTCATCTCACTAGTTTTGTATTTGTCATGAGGGGTTGTTCCTAATGTTTCTATTTTAGCGAGGTCAAAAAGAGATCCCATTAGTGGCCTACTGATTTTGCTCGATTCCTTTTCTTTTTTTTTTACACGATTTTTCGTTATCTGCAAAGACTAAACAGAGTATTGCGACTCTGTGTTTGTTTGTAAATAGAGAATGAACCAAAGAGAACTAATTCTAAAACAGTAAATACTTGGATAACAATCAATCAAATGGAGAGAGAAGCAGGCACGACGGATTACAATGGGGGCAAAGACCTGCGTTAACTACCTTTCACTATCTGCAAAGAGAGAGTACTCCTAATAGAAATGAGGGGGGGGGGCACCATTCAAAGCAGATCAGTGTGCATAAACACGAAAATGTTTTCACTTACCACGTACTTGACATTCGACAGCTTATGATATTTGCTATTAAAAAACCATTGAAATTCACTGAAAAAACCATAGGTTATAGACCATATATAGTTAGGAATTAGCATTTACAAAACCTTGAAAATTCACTGAAAAAACCATAGGTTATAGACCATATATAGTTAGGAATTAGCATTTAAAAAACCTTATTTTACTCACACAAAACCATTGAAATTCCATATATAGTTAGTTGCACTAACTATATATCGCGCACCTGCAATCCACTGCTGATCATGTCACATATTACATCATTCATGACATGGTCAGTGACATCACTGATGACATCACTGATGACATCTCAAATGACATCACTGATGACATCACTGATGACATCTCATTTGACATCATTCTTGTGCTAATACGATAAACCTCTTCAGACTCTAATATAACCTTAGATACACTCAGTGTATACAGACACTCACACACTGCCACTCATCCATGGAGTTACTCACACACCCAGTCAGTCATGCAAAGAAACAATCTCATCTCCATTTCTTCAACTATACAGTTAAACACACCTTACTTATTGAAACATATACTAACACATATTTACTCTCTTATACAATCCCTGATACAAGTTCACAATGATCGATACAACCACTCACTCATTCGGTGGCTCTCATGCACAGTTATTTATATATGCCAACTCTCACATGTACTGTGTTTTACATATGTACTTACTATGACATGTAGCATTGAGATATCCATTCACTCATCAATACACTCATGCACACAGTCAACTGCCCATGTAGCTGTTTCCACATGCACTCTTGAACTCATACACCTAGTGAATAAACTGTTCACACATCTATGCATAGAGTCACACACCTTCCAGCCACCCCCACACAAACTCAATCTCCCATAGAAATACTTGGGCAACCAATTAATAACACATATAGCCTCTCGTATAGCTAATGATCAACACATGCAGCAGTTTACAGAACAACAGACATAATGATGCACAAATTAAGACAGTTTAGTCACTAACCCATGCATTCAGTGAGACACATTTAATCACTCACTCATACAGTCAGTCACGCACCTACTAAATCCTTCATCCAGACACTTATACATCCACTCATTCTTCAATATGTAAGACATATTTTAACTTTACAGAAACATACAGTCACTGGATGTTGTCATCAGTGATGTCATCAGTGATGTCATTTGAGATGTCATCAGTGATGTCATCAGTGATGTCACTGACCATGTCATGAATGATGTAATATGTGACATGATCAGCAGTGGATTGCAGGTGCGCGATATATAGTTAGTGCAACTAACTATATATGGAATTTCAATGGTTTTGTGTGAGTAAAATAAGGTTTTTTAAATGCTAATTCCTAACTATATATGGTCTATAACCTATGGTTTTTTCAGTGAATTTTCAAGGTTTTGTAAATGCTAATTCCTAACTATATATGGTCTATAACCTATGGTTTTTTCAGTGAATATATATATACATATAAATATCCTCTCTTCTCACCATTGTTTCTCTCTCCATTTCACTATCTTCCTCCCCCCTCACTCCTATTTCACTCCTCTCTTTTGAGACATTTTTTCTTTGCTCTTCAAGTACTTTTTTTAGGTTTCTGTCTGTGCTCCGGTGCTCTCAAGCCCCTACTTCCATGACGTAGGAATAGCAGGCACAACGGTTAGTGATTCTAAAGTGCCTCCAAGACCTACTTGTCAATCAACCCCTCATCTCACACTGTCCTCTGTACACCTCTGATTTTGGACATAGCCACTTGTATCCCTGGAAAAACGAGGTTCACATTGCAGTGAATACAGACCTTCAGCCTTCCACTCAAGGAGGCTGAATGCAATTGTGTGAGCATGTGTGTGTTGTAGGGAGGAGCAATGGATCTAAGTCTCCCTGCACTCTCACACCCAATAAGCTCTTGCAGTGGTATGTTGACTAGATTTTAAAGACCAAACATTGGGACATTTCACAAAAATAGAAGAAGGACTTCAATTTTACATCAACCTAAGGTCACAGAACGGCAGCCTTGATCAACAAAGATACGCAGACATCAAGGCACTAAAGTAATACATGAAATGCAACTTTAAACACAGTGTTAAAAATGGGATTCCTGGTTGGGTGAGGGATGCACCCAGGCCACACAGGAATCACCACTCTAGTCAGGGTAAGCAAAGTACACACTAAAAGATGACCTGTGCTCACCCTCTGGCAGCTTGGGACAGAGCAGTCAGGATTATCTAAAGAGGCAATATGTAAAGTATTGGTACAACGCACATACACACAGTAACAAAATGAAGACACCACAAAAAGACTCCACACCAGAAAAACAGAGTAGTATATTCTGAACAAAACAAGACCAAAACGAAAAAAATCCAAGAAGTACAAGTCAAGATATGCATTTTTAAATAAAAGTGAAAAATAGCACTTGGATGCAAATAGCACTTTAGGGTTTACTTGAGGTAATGCTGGACTGGGGCAGAGTCAGTAGTTCGGGCCCATGGCGATGGGGCGCAGGCCAGCTACAAGGCCCACACAGGCCCCGGTGAACAAAGTACCTTATCCTAGTCGCAAAAGCGAGGTGCGAGAAGGCACCGAGCGATGTGTTGATATCGATCCTACAGTGATGGTAATACGTTGGTTCTGCAGACAAGCACCGCTCGCCACGAATCTGGGAATGCACTGCCTGCATTGTCAAGCACAAGGTGACATAGGTACCCCCCATGTGCACCCCCCCCATTACCCTGGGGGCCAGCAACGGGCCCCCGTAAGAGAATTCTGCATGCCTTTCACATGTTTCCGCCCCCATGCTAATATGGATGGCGGTGTCTAGCAGACACCGCCACCATAGTTACCCTTTTCTGCACGGTCGACTTGTCGGGCGGGCGGAAAAGCGGCAGACGGTCTTCTCATCCGCCACGGTACCCACACCATACTAATATGGCAGGGGTAAATAGGTGGTGGGCGGGGAAGGATCTAGGGCAGATCGCCACCGCCATGGTGGCAGTGGTGAGCCGCCCTACATCCTAATCGACTCCTTAGTGTTCATTAGTGTCTGTATTAAGGTTCTCTCTTGGCATTCTACGTCAGTGTTTATTTTGCCATTTTGCCTGATAAAATATTATTTATCATTGCATTGCCCACGTGAACCGTTGTTTTTCCTACTCTGCTATATGCTTGGTTCCGTGAGAGGGTTGCACATGTGCTTTAGATATAACACTTTCTAAAAGTGGCATTTCTAAAACAGTAATGCTAAATCCAATTTCACAAGTATGGATGATTTATCATTAGCATTCCAAATAAGTAAAACATTAACTGGCTACACCTCTTTGATCAGGAATTAAAGCTTAAAAGTGTATGAAGGAATTGCCAATTTTAACCTGCGAGAGGAGTAGGCCTCGCAGTACTGAAAAACTAATGATGCTGTTTGTCAAAAGCAAGACATGCAAAACATAAAAGTACATGCCCTACCTTTATCTGACATAGCACCCTGCCCTTAGGGCTGCCTACGGCATACATTAGGAGTGGAGAAAAGGGGAGTTGAGAGCTTGGCAGGTAGTTTTAAATGCCAAGCCGAAGTGGTAGTAAACTCTACACTCAGGCCGTGCAGTGGGAGGCTAGAGGAAGGTTTCAAAGGCTACTTCTGTGGGTGGCACAATCAGTACTGCATCCCCTCCAGTAGCATTTAACTTACAGGCCCTGGGTATATGGTATACAACTTTACAATGGACTTATAGGTAAATTAAATATCCCAATCATGTATACACCAATTACACATATGTCTAAGGGAAGAAACACATGCACTTTAGCACTGATGAACAGTGGAACATTTCTCAGAGTTTAAAGGGTAACAAATAGGTTAATCAAAATGTGAAGGCAAAAAGCAAACATTTTGGGGAACGACCACCCTAAAGATGACAGATATAATGCATATCATACCTGTTAACTAAATTGCTTTCTGATTAGAACTGCTAACTAGTCCTGTGTTGGAACACACAGAAATGTGTCTCCCTGTTTTCAGTCCACGCTCTCTGAAAACCAAGACATGAGATAAATTTGCCAAAATATTTCAGGACAGATAATTAAAAACTAGGTCTGTCCCAGCAAATCTGGGACTCCCGGTTACCCTACTTTGAGAAACAATCTGGGTGTGAGAGCCGCAAGTGTTGCATTGGGTGCTGAACACTCACATATTCAATGCTATAACACCCCTTCCTCTCTCACCATGAGTACTCTTACTGCAAAGGCATTTCAGGCATCCTGCACTCTGACACCCAAAACTCTTGCCACACTATTGCTCTCCAACTACTACCCGATCTCACACGCAACATTTTCACAACACCATTGCTCTCTTGCACTTCTCACTCTCACAACACATGAACTCTCTGACAAGCAACCTCTCTTGGGAGCAAAGAATGTGTTACGTATGCCAACTGCGATCAAAAGTGTACCTTCAGAAAGAAAAATCAAACCTACTACTGATACATCATATGAAGTCAAAATCCACGTTCAGCAGCAAAGTGCTGCGCTGGCACTATCATTCATGGGACAGGGTAGGATTGTGACAACTGTCCTTAATGTCGGCTGTAATATTTTGCTTGGAATGGATATGTTGGCTATGTTTTCCTTCTTTAATTAAGTTCTCGTACATGTGAACATTTGTTCATTAAGCCTATGTTTTGTACAAATCAAAGAACATAAACTAATTTTGATTTATACTTCTGTCAGCTGTCTGTGGTAGAATTATGTGACTACCTCAGATGTGTCCATAAAATTGAACTTTTGTTCTGACTTTTTACAGTCACTGCCCAGAATTTTTCTTTCTTACCAGATGGCCATACTAATAACACTGGACTGCTCTGTATAACATTGTTCCCCATAAGCACATCCTGGTTTTAAACCTCAAAACACAGCCACTTTGGGTTTGATCGCAGATCGCAAAATTCTAAATAAACCTGTTTTTGCAGTTTGGAACACGGTTGCTTATTATTTGCCATTTAAAAAAAACATATAACCTACCGATTTCCCTTGCATAGCAGTTCTTTCTGCAATGGTAATTTGCTTCAATGTAATAAACCACAAGGTGATGGATGGAATGCTTCAATTAATTTCAGTCATTGCCACTCACTTGGTCCGCAATCCAATCTATTGTTTTTTACCCACCATGCCACCTCAGTTTGGACCCAGCCATATGCATATAACTCTTGGCCAGTCTCCTCATGGGAACAGTCCAGACCAAGCTGCCAGGCCAGGACCCCTCTGAAACAGACCAAAAGCAACCCAAAACCAGTTTAGTTCTGATTAGAGCTCTTCAGCCAGGTTTTACTTTGTTCTAGTGACACAGTGAACCTGGGACTAATGTCTGGGCATAACCGGCACACTTAGGGTGTCAAATGCAAAAACAACAAGATAACAGATGGAATGCTTGAATTAATCTCAGCCACTGGCAATCAGTCGAGCCACATCCCAATCCATCATTATTCACCCACTCCAGTTTGGAACCAGTGATATGCAAAGCAGTCTCTTTTAATTCCCAAGACTTTATTAATTTTTATAATAAACAAAAACAAAAGAAGTCCAAAACCATGGTTGATTAGGTGTACACACTGCATTGAATACAAGAATACCATATAAGCAAAGCATTAAAATAACAGAACACAAACTAAATATGGATTTGGGCACTGTATAGACCAATGGTGCATTAGGTAACAAAAAAAAACAAAGGAAAAAAAGTAGAGAGAAGAAAAGGAAAAAGGAGGACAAGACATGAAGAAAAAAAGAAGAGAGAAGAGAAAAAATAGCTACTAAAGAAAGAGAGCCCAAGGAAATACCTAACAAAGTATACTTAGATACTAATAAAATGCTTGCTGGGATTCTGATAGATATACATAGTTACATTGTGCAAGTTACCTACAACATATTCTTTATGAAGATGTAAGAACATTCACAGAGGTTTAAGTGAGTTGAAATAAGTGTCAAAAGATGTCCACATATCTCTGGAAGAGGCTTTCCAAGGAGAGTTCTGCAGAGCGATATTATCTGCACCTCTGAGATGAATTATCCAATTCAACCAACCTTTATAAGAGGCCTTGCTCGTATCCTTCCAATTGTTTAAAACTATTTTAACTGCTGATGTAAATAAAATATCTAATAATGCCTTGTCTGCTTCATTACATGAATCTATCATAAAAGAGCATGTTATCAACGTAGAAAGTTCTCTTCTCAGATCCCACTTGAATAATTTTGAAAGGAAGTTGAGATCTTTATCCAAAAAAGACACCACAGTTTTACAGTGAAGAAAAAGATGAGCTATATCACCTTTCTCTGCTTTACAGTTCCAACACAAAGGATCATCTCGAATATGTAGAGAGTGCAAGCGAGCGGGCGTCCAAAAATCCTTATACAATAACCAATATTTAGTTTGAGACATTACAGGAGATATCTTGTTACGTGTTATGGAACTCCGGACTTGAGGCCAAATAGATTCAGGTATGGGGACAGAGGAATGACTCTCCCAAAAGGCTATAAGCTTACTATTGATCTTTGAAGTTTTATGATGAAGTATTTTATAAAAAAGTGATACTTGATAGCCTAGTTTATTTATTTGTGTTACGAACATTGGTAGGGATGGTGATAAGTTATTTTATTCAGCTTTAGATAGAGCCACCTTTATTTTTAAGAACTGATAAAATTCGATGTTATCTAATTTGTAACTGGTTTGGAGTTCCTCAAATGTCTAAGGGTAGGAAGAATGTTCTAGTTGATAAGGAAAAAATATACCCACATTTATCCAGGTATCAAAATTGTAACTCTTACCTTTATATAAAATCTTTCGACTATTCCAGAGACACTCCAATTTAGATCCCCTAATACTATAGTCAAGATTCTTATCCACCTGACGAAGAGCCAGTTTTATATTTTTGAAGATAGATTTAGAGCTATTTGGATATAGTTGATTTGATGTAAGAATGGCCAAAGGATTAAGATTGTCCAAAATAGACTTTTCGACTTCTAACCATACCGGGGTGTATTGGGTTGGAGCTTCAAACCAATAAGAACCCTGTTTAGCTAAGAAGGCTGATTGATAGAATTTGAAATTGGCTAGGTTAACTCCACCTAAGGTTTTATCCATCCTTGGTTTTTTTAAGTCCAATACGAGCCTTCTTACCTTGCCATAGGAATTTTGTTAGCAGAGTGTCTAGTTTTTTGTGAAAGTCATCCGACAGAATAAGTGGGAGCATGTTAATAAGATAATTAATTAGGGGATAATCATCATCTTAATAGTTTCTATTCTTCCCCACCGTGTGATGAATTTTGGTGACCACGAATCAAGATGTTTTGTGTGAGTTTCTCATTGTGGTAGAGTGTGTCAATTATATCACTTCCAAATTCGATACCTAAATACTTTATGTAGCCCGCTTGCCATGCGAGACCTGAGTTACCTAGAACTTGTTTGGAACAGTGAATGTTCAAAGGTTTGCCCTCCGATTTATCCCTATTGAGTTTATAGCCTGAATGTTTTGAGTATTCCCCAATGGTAGACATCAGCGCCTTAATTGAAGACGCTGGGTTCTCAGTCATTATTAAAATATCGTCCGAATATGCAGCTAACTTAACTTGAGTCTCATAAAACCCTACTCCATTAATCTCTGGGTTCTGTTTAATGTCATGAATCAAAGGTTTCAAAGCCAAAAGAAAAAGAGACGGAGACAAGCGGCAACCTTGTCTGGTACCTTGTTCCAAAGTAAAAGGATCTGACAGTGATCCATTGACCGCAATGCAAGCCGAAGATGTCAGGTAAAGGGCCATAACCATATTTATATAAGACTCCCCCAAATTAAACGACTACATACAGTGTTTGAAAAAAGACCATGAGACTCTGTCGAAGCCTTTTCTGCATCTAATGTGATTGCTATAGTTGGCTCTTGTTTAACCACTGCATGTTCTAAACATGGCATAATAAATGGGTGTTATCGTTTGACATACGACTTTTAAGAAAACCAAATTGAGAATTGCTTATTAAACGAGGGAGGATAGTGTTAAGTCTTGTAGCCAAAATGTTGGCGTAAATTTTACAATGTACATTTATGAGAGACATTGGCCTGTAATTCTTTGGTGAAAGGGAGTCATTTCCCTCTTTAGGTATAACAATTATATTGGCTTCTGTCATGGAATCAGTCGTACGTCCAGCCTTCGCTATATTATCAAATAGTTTCGTCATAATTGGTTGCAATTGGCTTGAAAAGGTCTTATAGAAGGTAGTAGTAAAACCATCAGGACCCGGAGCCGTGTTATCCTTCAAGGACTTGACTGCGGCCTCCACTTCTATTGACCCAATTGGTCCACCCAATATTATTTTGTCAGATTCGCCCAATTGGGGTAACTTTAATCTGTTTAAATATTGGGAGCAATTAGTCGAGTCAAATTTCAAATAATTTTTATATACATCTTCATAAAAAGATTTAAAGGTATTTAAAATATCTTTTTGTTTTTTATGTGTTCGGTTATTACCATCCTTGATGGCTGATATAACATTTTGGTTCTGTTTATGTTTAAAAAATGAACCCATCTGCTTTATTAGCTTCACAAAGTTCAAGAGCTTTAAACTGGTTCACCAACACCCGGAGAACCGGGCCTTATGGGCCGAGCGGCGCTGGGCACGCCTAATATCTCCGGGTTCACCTGCCTTGTCAGACAGAGACACAGGACACTCTGTTAGGCGTAGAACATGGGTTTATTAGCTGCAGCTAAGCACAGTTATCCAAGAAGTACAGCTGTAGTTTCTTAGGAGACTGCCACTTAATTCCGTGGCGCACAATCTTTTATAATACACATATTTACAACGTCTACTCCCTAAACATACAAAGCTGACAAATAGGAAAAGTTTGAAAACAAGCTATCAAGTATCTTGAATACGCCCTCTTTTCAGACCCCGTGTGCTCTCCTCCCCTCACGTTAATGAATACTAGTCCCCGTAATCCAATTTGCAGGTGGTAGGACATATTCGCGTGTTTCAAAGGATAGTTGTGTAATAGGAGAATACAAGGAGAGAATAGCGAAGGCCAGTCAAATAAGATAAAGTAAGAAAGAATGGTGGGACCCAAACAGTCGACTAAGACAAGGATCAATCAGTCTAGACATGGATTAACAAACTCGGTCAGACCCTGACATCGGTTCCGTAAACAAGGACAAGGGTTACTTTTTAACAGAAGAGACGCATAGCAGCTGGAAAAGCAAAAACACTACGTTCGCCGTGCTGCCTGAGTGAAGGAAACACAAAATGGCGGCTGGACACAAAATGGCGGCCAAATACGAAGCGAAGTCGAAAACCACAGAACCTCACACCCCCGCTCTTTCACTTAAAATGTGATTATATTCATATTTCTTTTGAGTTAGATGGTTAGGAATCGAAGTATTTTTCATTGATAGAGCATAAGAGGACTCCAAAGATTTAATTTCCGATTCTAATTTAGCTAATTCAGAATTACTTTTTTTGTTCAATCTTGTTTTAATTTTGATAAGGATTTGCCTGATAGTAGCTTTCATAGCATTCCAAAGAATGTCTATCTTAGTGTCCTTGTTATCATTATGTTTAAGCTAATCTAAGATAGCCTCCTCAATTGTCCTTTTATCCTTAGGATCTGATAGAACATCATTATTAAAGTGCCATATTTTGGGCGAGGGTTCATTATGGCTGCCAGCCAGTTTAACATTAATACAGGAGTGATCCGACACTAGTTTTGGTACTATAGCTGAGTGTTCTATTAGGTGTGAGAATGAACCGGAGATAATCATATCATTTATTCTAGTGTATGAGTTATGTGGTGCCGAGTAGAACATATAATCCCTATCATCTGGATGCAGGAAGCGCCAGGCATCTTTAAGATTAAATTTGGCACAAATGTTATGTATTATGCTGTGTGACCTTGTAATATGGTAATTACATGTAGACTGGCGATCTATAATGGGCTCAAACGGGATGTTGAAATCACCACCAACAATAATGAGATCATTCTGGGGGAGATTCTCTATAGTATCCAAAACAATTTCCCAAAATTGAGGCTCATCTGTGTTAGAGCCATAAATGTTCACAAAATGTGTGGTGTCTTCACATTTCCTGAGATGAGTGACCAATAATCTTCCGTCAGAATCATGAGATTGTGAGACGAGAGATATATTAGCTTTTTTAGACATTAAAGTAATCACTCCCTTTTTTTTCTATCAGCTGGAGAACAAGCAACCTGTGAGATTCAATTGCGCTTAATAAAGGCAGGATCTTCCCCAGACAATTTTGTCTCCTGTAGCAATATTATATCTTCCTTAGTTTTGGCTAAATAATTGAACATTTTATGACACTTAATTGGGTGACTAAGACCCTTGACATTTAAAGAAACTATGTCACTATCTTCTATAATCTTACATGAACTATTATGCACCATCATCAGTACATTTGAGGGTATAATTCCTAAACACATGGAGGTATGAAGTGAGTATAAGAACCAATCATACATACAAACATCTCCATGAATCGCAAATGATGCTGAAAGGTAACATGTATTGGCCAAAAATATATCAGTATCATCAAGGGGGTAGGGAGGTAGAGAGAAGATCCTTTCAGTCTCCGTAGTTAACTCTTCTAATCACAAAGGGGAAAGGATCACTTGTCCTGCTTAAACCTTGGGTTTCACAAGTCGAGGAAATGGTATCTCCCAAATATAACTCTCATACACGTGTAGTTTGGATGGTTCTTTCTCAGCGGTATATAGTGGGTACCCGCTATTTTACACGTGCGTGCGTAATCATCGAGTTATTTTTAGTATTGTGCACCCTCCACCAGGAGGTTTTGCCTTTGGTTTAAGGCAGTAGTGATCGTGAATAGTAGGGGAGGGGTTGTGGTGATGATAAAACTTAAAAAATCCGGACAGCCAGACTAAGACAATTTTAATAGGTCTGGATTCGGACTAGGTTAAAAATTAATGGTGCACTTTTTGAATTGGTAAGGGGTTCAAGTGCATATCATGTCTAAAAAGAGGTCAACATGTTTCAGCCTTTGGTAGTCAGAGGATCTTAGGCTTTCGTCAGGACCAATGGGGGTGAATAAATAGTGAAAAAAGCAAACTTAGTGAGAAAGAAAAGGTAAATTGACCTGATCCTTCGGAATTCAAGGTTTCATTGTACCTTGTTTAGGATGAAGAAATACTTCATCGGGGATGAAGGCTTGTCGAGAGAGGAGTACTGTATTCCTTCTAACTCCGACTCTGCCGCATGTGCTGGCGCTGCCTCTCAATCACCCGGAACTAGGCAGAGTCGGAGTTAGAAGGAATACAGTACTCCTCTCTCGACAAGCCTTCATCCCCGATGAAGTATTTCTTCATCCTAAACAAGGTACAATGAAACCTTGAATTCCGAAGGATCAGGTCAATTTACCTTTTCTTTCTCACTAAGTTTGCTTTTTTCACTATTTATTCACCCCCATTGGTCCTGACGAAAGCCTAAGATCCTCTGACTACCAAAGGCTGAAACATGTTGACCTCTTTTTAGACATGATATGCACTTGAACCCCTTACCAATTCAAAAAGTGCACCATTAATTTTTAACCTAGTCCGAATCCAGACCTATTAAAATTGTCTTAGTCTGGCTGTCCGGATTTTTTAAGTTTTATCATCACCACAACCCCTCCCCTACTATTCACGATCACTACTGCCTTAAACCAAAGGCAAAACCTCCTGGTGGAGGGTGCACAATACTAAAAATAACTCGATGATTACGCACGCACGTGTAAAATAGCGGGTACCCACTATATACCGCTGAGAAAGAACCATCCAAACTACACGTGTATGAGAGTTATATTTGGGAGATACCATTTCCTCGACTTGTGAAACCCAAGGTTTAAGCAGGACAAGTGATCCTTTCCCCTTTGTGATTACAAAAATATATCATACATACCTAAAACATTTATAGGAAGAACAACCCTTAGGTATACCTGTTTGCTCAAATCATCATGCAACTGTTGCGCTAATAAGAAAAGAGCAAAGGACAGAAAAAGAAAAGGAAAAGAAGAAGAGAAAGAGAAAGAGAAAGAGAAAAAAGAACTAAAAAATAAGAGACAGCTGAGAGTACCCAATAGACAAAAACAAAATGCAACATGCATAATGAAAATCCAACCACCCTGGGACCTCCCCCAAACACCCCTGCACCCCTCTCCCTCCCCATCCAACCCTGCAAACCTCAAATGTAGGAGGAGCGACAACAGGAGCATCAATCTGTCGAGCGGATATTGAGTTACATCATCATTATTAAGATTTCCAGAGATTTACACATGAAGTGAATCAATTTAAGTAGAATAACAGAAAGCTACCCAGGGCGAAAAGATATACACCCCTTTGAACCGTCTTATAACGCAGTGAGTGTGGCAGCAATCAGACTCTATGTCAGGGAAAAACACACATCTGTGAGTTAAGATCCGATCTCAAGTTTCTCATACCACACGATCTAATCACATTAACTAACAAATTAAGTGTAAATACAGTGCTACAACCACTGACTAAGCACAATAATGAACATTAACTGTTATCCGGTTATTAAAGGATATGTGGATATCATGACTTTCTTTTATTGGAGGAAGATTGGGCAAAGTCCATGTCTTGAGTAGGTGATCCTTCTAGAAAGTTCAGCAAGTCTTTGGGGTCCGTAAAGTAGTGAGGCCGATCATTGTTTATGATTCTAAATTTAGGTGGGCCTACAAAGGAGAGGCGTAATTGATTCACCTGTTGCTGCCCACGGCCGGGCTTGGCTCCGCTGTTTGTTTTCGGCCGGGCTTGGCTCCGCCATTCTTGGTCCCTTGCTGTGGGTGCTCCTAGCCGGGCTTGGGTCCGCCGGGGGACGCTTGCAACTACATCCCCCAGCAGCCCGATCGCGGCAAGGACGCCGCCGCCGCACTCGCATTCAGGAAGCGCCGGGAGGCGCATAAAGGAGAACACGCCTCCTCGTCCCGCGGGACGCGCGGGCGCGCCCGGGACAAGGGCGGGGCCGTCTGTGGCCGTCCGGGGATGACCAGGGACGGGACGGGCCATCCCCCTTGGCTGTAACTGTGAGTACCAGTCCATACTCTTAGGGCTGAAAAGCTGTTCATCAAGCATCTGGCAAGTTTTGTGTGGGTCTTGCACTTCTGATCCCTTGAGTGCTGTTTTGTAACTGCTTGCTGCTTTGACCCGTTAGCAACCATGTCAATCCAAACTACCCTAACGGACAACTATCTGCTGAAAGTTGTCAGCAGAATTAACTGCGACAGAAGAAAATCGCTAGGGAAAGGCACCTTACCTGACCTTCCATCGGACCTACCAGTGGATTCCACTAATGAGTGCAGTAACAATACGAATTTGGTAGCTGAGATTGATAGCATCAGTACTAATGTTGATTTCGTTTCTGCAGAGGCCCTAGATGATCTCACTGTAGCGGAAGACTTATCTGAACTATCTGAGACTCTCAATGGCACCCCACAACAATCTACTAGGGCTACACGTTTTATGAGAGCATGTAGGAAACCTTCTCTTAAACGG
The DNA here is from genome assembly GCF_964261635.1 of Lissotriton helveticus. NCBI lineage: Eukaryota > Metazoa > Chordata > Amphibia > Caudata > Salamandridae > Lissotriton > Lissotriton helveticus. The sequence goes on from NC_136059.1 coordinate 1,198,125,171, forward strand.
GGGAGCCACTCGGCCAGGAAAAAAAAGGACACCGACCCCAAGGAGAATATTGGTGATCAAGGGACCTCTACCAAGGACAATTGTGTTACCATTAATATTAACCAATTTGACCTGTTAGTAAGTTGTATCGATGACAAACTGAAGTTGGTTGTGGAGCCTTTATTAGTTAAAATCGATGCACTGTCGGCTGAAGTATTCAGACTAGGGGCTATGGTGGATCAACATGTAGCCAAATTGGATAATCCCGTATTACCTATCAGAGTTGATACATGTTCCCAACCTGCACCTAAACCAGATAAGGGAAGGCCTCACTATGTCAATACTGCCCCCTCTGGCCCAAATGCAGGAAGACAACCACCAGAGGCGAAACCTGTTTCGACTTGCCCAAAACCACTCCCAGCACGTAATGCGGGTCGTTCTGTGCAGGCACCGGTGGTTATACCGGCGGCCTCAGGGCCTGCAGGTGTAAATTCCAGTGCAAGTACATTACCAGCACCAAACAGAGCCAGGCCCATGCAATCGCCAGTTGCACCAACTGCTGTAGCAGGGCTCGGTGGAGTGTATGTAGGTATAAATGGCCGCCCAGTAGACCTCCCACCAGAGTGTGTACCCTATGTTGTGGTTTTAACTAATGTCCCGCCTTTAATCCAGGCTCCACACCATCAGGAGTCCGGAGATTCTTTAAAAAATAAAACGGTCTCATGGTTAAACCGTCATTGTGGCTATCCAGTCAACTACTCTGACCAAATTATATCTATCAGAAGGGTTAACTGGATCGGTAACACTAGGAAGACCTGTGGGGGTGACTGTGTGATAATTAACTTTAAACACCCCAACATGTTGCACCGGACTTACTCAGAGCAGCTGCCTTAACACAGTCCGAGACTGATGTAGCCGCAAGACCTTTGGGCTACTTTTACAATCATCTTAACAGGTTGCCTTCGGCTAATTGTAGAGACGGGGTTTCCAACTCTAACGTCATATCCAATAGCAACAGGCCTTTGCTACCTACTTTCAACCCTGGTTTTACTGATGGCAGCTCTGTCTTGCCCTCGCCCTTGTTGAATCCTGTCCCCAGTGGTAATAGATTTGTAACATATACTACCAATCATGCACCTAACTGCGATAACATTTTCTCGCCGGTTAATGGGATGATTTATCAAGTCCCAGTCCAGAATAGGTACCAGTCCTTGAGTTTTTTGGACCAAAATGATTGACATCAGATGGGGCCTGGGACTGGGAGGGACGTTACTCTGAGTACCATCAAGAACAATGCAAGTGAGGCGAGAGAGGATCTATGTTCTGCCATTATGGGCAATCCTGAAAGTGGGACAGTAGTTCACTGTGCAAATGAGATTGTTGAGGATACAGTGATTGCTACAGGGATTGCCATAGGCAGTTGTATAGATGCACCAGGGTCAGACCTAAGTAATAGAGGTAATTGTTCTAATAACACTGTCGATATCGCCAATGATTGTCATCCTGTGGGGGTTTCTATGGCAAGTTGGAATATTGCCGGGTGGGCATCTAAGGCATTTAAAGTAGAATGGGAGGAAATTGTAAGATCCTACGATATTTTATGCCTGCAAGAGACGTGGTGTGTTAATAAACCCAGCCTCGAAGGGTATACATGTTACAGTTTGGATGCCTCTGAATCTAGCCATGGTAGGGCAAAGGGAGGCCTCCTTATTCTTATCTCAGTAGATGTTAAGTTGACTATCATTAAACACTTGTTAGTCGAACCACACTCACAGATTTTGTGGGTACGTCTACCGGATAGCACTAATGTGCTTTTAATTAATTTTTATAACAATATTTTTACTAATTTTCGGCACCAAGTGATAGATGAGTTATCCTGTGCCCTAATGAAGCTGGTAAGCGAAGCAACATGCACTTTTATTTTTGTTTGGGTGGGGGATTTTAATTTACAAGTATGTAGTTTATCCTCCTCTAGGGTCTGTGGGATCCTAACTAACAATGGGGAGAATATGGCCCACTTTCCACATAATGCCTATGGAGAGGCAATTAATAGCACTATGGTCTCGCATGATCTAGAGCTATTGAGTACTGTACAGGAGGGAAGTGAGTGCTCAATTCCCACCTTTACTGGAAGGAACGTGAGCTCCATCATCGATCATATTATGGTCTCATCTAACTTGGTACCCCATTGCATAATCAAAGTAAAGGATACATCCTCCCTGAGTGACCATAACTGTGTTAGTTTGCAAATAACTACATGGATGATTAGAATTGAACCACCCACTAGAGTACTGGTAAATATAGAGCCGCATAGACCCAATGGGGTTAGGCTGAGATGGAAAGGTGAACATTCGGCCACAGTGGAACCTTTAATCATAAATAAATGCATGATGGACATTGACATTATCTTATCTCTAGGATGCCCGTCTGCTCAGGTTATGACTCGTTTTCTTAATATCAATACTGTCATTAATAACATCTTCACAGGAAAAAAGTAGGCAGAGGAGGGAAAGGGATTGGATGGTTTGACCATGCCTGTACGTCCCTGCTCTCATAACTCAAACAAGCTTTGGCCAATACCCCAAGGGACAAGGATAGAGTCAAACTCTTAAGATTTGATTATAAACAGGCGCTATCCAAAAGAAAGAGGGAATTACAGCAGGAAGCCTGGGAGCACCTTACCCAGGCAGCAGAAACTGCTGATAGTCGCCTGTTTTGGTCCACTGTTAACTCCCCTTTCCTCCAAGATGATAAAATCCCGCATCTTTCATCTAATGTAGGCAGCGAGGACTGGGTGAACCATTTTTCCGAGATATTCCAAGATAATACCATGACGGCCAACGAAAACAGGACTTGGCCGGTAGTACCTTTAGATATTACGTTGGGAGAGGTGGAAAACGGTATAAAAAATAGCAAGGGGGTAAGGCCCAGGGGCCAGACGGAGTCCCGATAGATGTTTACAGGTCTCAACCACAGCTTTGGGGACCAATACTCACATTGGTACTTAACGCTGCCGTAACCACCATGATTCCACCAACATGGGGCGACTCCATTATAGTCCCAATTTATAAAAAGGGAGATAAAGCCCTGGCAAGTAATTACCGGCCCATCAGCCTGCTCGACTCGTCTGTAAAAATTATGAGCAGAGTTCTGCTTTTCAGATTAGAGGAGTGGGCTGATGAGAATGGAATACTTGCAAACTCACAATATGGATTCAGGAAGGGTAGAGGGACCCTAGACCAGTGCCTGAATTTGGAGTTGTTGATGGGCAAGTATACCAGAGCCAAACCCGGTAACATCTATCTTTGCTTTGCTGACCTTAGCAGTGCTTTTGATTTAGTTAATCATTCACTTCTTTGGACAGTTTTGCTTGATATGGGTGCCCCGAAAGAAATTATCTTTTTTCTCGCCAGACTATACAGTAAGCTGAAAACATGCGTTCGGTATGGTGTCAGTGGGGAATGTACTAGTAATTTTAAAGTTCAACGGGGAATTAGGCAGGGTTGTGTCCTTGCGCCCCTTTTATTTACCCTCTTTGTTAATGGGGTTGAAGCCGCCTTGAAAACCATCAAGGCTGATGCGCCACAGGTTGCAGGGGATAGTGTCCCAGTTCTGCTATATGCAGACGATGCGGTGCTCCTATCCCGGACACCCCTTGGTCTGCAGCGTCTGATGGACAAGTTCACTGAATTTATTGGGAGCAGGAGACTGCTGATCAACAAGAATAAAACTCATACTATGATCTGTGGGACTAAAGTGGGCAGAAATCACCCCTTTTTATAGAAGGGGTTAAAGTGCAGAATGTGAATAGTTTTTGCTACTTGGGGGTTACTTTTACTAGTGATGGTAGGTGGGGGCACGAATTAACGAATGTCCGAACTAAAATGAGCAAAAGCTCTTATGGCATTTTCAAATTTGTGTCTAAGCTGGGGGATAGGCGAATCAAGGATATGCTGGAAATCTACAAGGCACGCAGTGTGTCCATTGCCCTTTAGGGGGCGGGGCTTTGGGGCTACTGCAAAACTGATTGTCTACAGATAGAAGAAAACAACTTTCTCAAGAAATTACTGTGCCTCCCTAAATCTGCTCCAACAGAGTTGATCCATAGAGAGGCAGGGGTTTTCCACCTAACAGAGCTCGCCTCACTTAGGCCTCTATTGCTTTATCGAGCAATTTGGCTTAAGGAAGAGACCGAGTTCAATCAACTTATAATTAGGGACTGCCTTGGATTAGACAACTGTATGCAGATACCGTGGCTTAAATATGTTGTAGATTGTTATAAAAGTATCTTTGACATCAATTTGTTGTTAGAAAACTGCCCCCCTAGAGGTCTTGCGAAACAGGATCTTAAAAAGACTTTTATGTCACATAAAGCTCTTAAACGTTCAGTAATAACCAATTCCCTCGCTACTGTTAAAACTTACAATAAATATATTGCTGTCGAGGGATTCCAACGTTATCTGAACGTAGTAACCTGGCCAACGCATAGGTTTGTATTGACCAGATTAAGAGTTGGCATTGCTCATGTACTAGTGGCTTTCCCACATCCTAAAAAGCCCCCTGTGGGTCCGTGTCCCTGTGACGGACATTCCAAGCAAAGCACAATGCACTTTATGCTCATTTGCCCCCTATTTAAGAACGTTAGGATCTCTTTTTTAAAACCATTATTTCTTAAGTATGGAGTCTTAAATGTGGAGGATGCTATGTGTTTGTTGTATAATTTGGACCACCCCGATATATGTTTTTATACTGCCAGTTTTATATGTAAATCTATGGCTTTTAGAAAAAGTATGAGTTTTTAATTATGTTTGTACTTTTTAACTCTGTTGCCTGTTTGCTGCGCTTTTATGGTCATTTTTACCATGAACCGAATAAAGCTTCATGAACTGAACTGAAGTGTAAATACAGTGCTACAACCACTGACTAAGCACAATAATGAACATTAACAGTTATCCGGTTATTAAAGGATATGTGGATATCATGACTTTCTTTTATTGGAGGAAGATTGGGCAAAGTCCATGTCTTGAGTAGGTGATCCTTCTAGAAAGTTCAGCAAGTCTTTGGGGTCCGTAAAGTAGTGAGGCCGATCATTGTTTATGATTCTAAATTTAGGTGGGCCTACAAAGGAGAATTGAATATTTTTAGCTCTAAGTTTGTGTCTCAGGATGAGAAAACCCTTTCCAGTGTCCACTGTAGGCTTGGAGTAGTCCTGCATGAAGATTATTTTGTGTCCATTCCAGATCAGTTGGCGACTTTTACGGGCAGAGTTGAGGATAGCTTCCATGTGTTGTAATTTCAAAGGTTTACAGATAATAGGTCTGGTTATTTGATGTGAAGAAGAGTTAAAAGAAGGCACTTCGCGGTCTAACTAGAGAGGATTTGAACATTTTATACCAGGGAATTGAGGAATGCAATGTGTACCCACTGATGCCTGTCTTTGCTAGTTTTATATTTTATACTGTGGTTACATCTTATCGAGTTCTCTTTTTATATTGTATTTTTAACTGTAACGAAATATATGATGTATTTGTTTGATGCTTGATTAGAAATCAATTTTTTTCCAGAAAATCTGTACACGAATCCGCTGAATCTTCTGAACATTCCAAAACACCTATAATCCTTATATTACCTCTCCTATTTCTATCTTCAAATTCAGCTGTTTGTTTTCTGAGAATGGCTGTCATATCACTAAGAGATTTCAATTCTTTGCTGGTTTTAATAGAATCATCCACAACATCACTGATTCTTTGTTCAGCCGCTGACATTTTAGAATTGATTGTGCTCATATCTGCTCTGATAGCAGTAATCTCAAACCGCATAGTGTCCGTGTTTTGTTTGGTGGATTTAGCAACATCATGTACATCTGCTAGTTTTTTAAGAATCATATCCATCATACTACTAATGTCTGCTTTCGGCTTCATGGAAGAATCAGATGGTGAAGGTTCCCCCTTGTTCTTTTTAAACTGCATTCTAGACTCTTTCTCAGCAATTTTAGCGGGGTTGACTTGGAAGGATATGTACCTTCTCATCGTAGGTCTACTCACACAAGAGAAAATACAGGTAAAAGGCCGATGGGAATAGAGCCCTGTATAACTGATTAATGCCCCCAATATCAGACTGTCTCTGAACTTAAGTAAATCCACTCATCGGTATATCACTGTAACGCACAATTAGTGAGAGGTGAGTGATCTGACTCCATCTGTTTCACTTATAGGGCAAGAATCAACAAGAGCTACAATGGTAAATGGTTTCAATAATAAATCAAGCATAAAGATGAGGGTGGTAATTCCACTTGCATATCAGAAGCATGACTTTGGTTTTGGATAGGTCCTCCCTCTTATCAAAATGCTGGTCAAGGAGAGGGTCAAACAGAAACTTGTCATGCCACAGCCTAGCTCTTCATTTGCAATACATGGTATTTAGGAGCTTAGGCTCAACATTGTCAGGATTAGCTCAGTTTGACTTGAAGCAAAGATGTGCATCTGTTACATCCCCTTTAGTAATGACACACGCAAGGATCTTCTAGTAATCAGCACACGCATCCGGCGAATTGTACAAAACAATCTAGATTGATTTAAGCAGTGATCAGTTCTGTCTTGAAGGCGCCATGACAGTGTCAGGCAATAAGCATCACTACGGGAGCAAAACTTGCAGGGCGGCCCCACGTTGCAAAGAACTAGGGCCCAGATGTAGGTAAAACTTATTTACCGATTCTTATTTACCGAATTTTACCGATTCGGTAAATAAGAATCGGTAAATAAGAAGGGGGGTATGTAGGAACATCCAGATGTTCCAATTTACCGATCGGTAAATATCTGTATTTACCGAATCGGTAAATACCGACCGGTAAGGCTCCATTCATTCCTATGGGCTTTGAAGCCCATAGGAATGAATGGGGCATTACCGGTCGGTATTTACCGATCGGTAAATACCGATTTTGACAAGGGTGCAGGGGGTGTCACTTTGACACCCTCTGGCACCCCCAAAAAAGGTTCGGGGGCCATATGGCAGGCATACCTGCCCTAAGGGCAGGTCTGCCTGTCATATGGCACAGGTGTGCATGCACACATGTGCATGCACACCTGAATCGGTATTTTAACATCAAATACAATTTGATGGTAAAATACCGATTTTGCAGGCCTTGTGGGACTCAGAAGAGTCCCACCTACATATCAATATTACCCATTCGGTAAATACACCTGTCGGTAATTTTACCGGTCGGTAAATATACCGGTCGGTAACTTTACCGACCGGTATATTTACCGACCGGTAAAATTACCGATTTGCAGCGTTACAGTCCCCCTACATCTCGGTAGCCAAATACCGGTCGGTAACGGCCGAATTCGGCCGTTACCGACCGGTATTTGGCTACCTACATCTGGCCCCTAGTCTATTCATCCAAATATTGTATCTAGCAGCGCACAAACTTCCCTTTCATTTTGCGTTACGCTGCTTAAGAATACACCTCTTTGTATCAGGCGCGTAAATCCGCCATTTTAGGGTCGGGCAAAATGTCCTTAAGATCCCTTTTTTGCCCCGCTGATCTGAAATATGCACCAAAAGCCTCACCGGACATGAAAAGAAGATGTGGGCATGAGGATCGGATTTACTGCAGGGCTCAGTGTAACCTTGTCTATCCGTTGCAGCTTCCGATAATTGACCTGTTCCAATCTGCCATTTTGATTTACAGCCCACAAGTCGGGACAAACTTGTCCACAATCTAATCTTGGAATTCGTCGCCTCAGAGCACAAACGAAGACATCAGCGATCCCAGTAAGTGCTCCAAAGTCGAATCCCGTTACAATAATGTTTCTATGATAACATCACCTCTGGAATTCAAGCGCTGGCGTTCCACACCTGACAGAACGACGGGATCAGTCAGCCATTGGCTCTGCCGTCCAAGCCACACCCTTTATGCAAAGCAGTCTTGACTCTGCTCCTCATGGGAACAGTTCAACCCAAACTGCCAGGTCAGGTCCTCCCTGAACCTGAACACAAGCAGCCCATGACTGATTTGCAGATATTAGGGCTCTTCAGTCAGCTATTACTTGGTTCCAGTGGCACAGTGACCTCAGGACCCATATCTGGCATACCCAGTGCACTTACGGCATCAAATGCGAAAGCAACAAAGTGATGAATGGAATGTTGGCAATCACTCAGGCCATATCCTATTCCATCACTTTTTTGTCTACCTAGCCACCATGTAGATGTTTGCAACAGACACCTACCCTCTGAACTGGGGCATCAGGATAGGAACTGTGGACTACATTAGGAATTCTAGAACCCAAAATACAGGCAAAGACTGCACCCATCCATTTAGCTTCAACCATGTGGCCAGTAGGTCACACTCCATCCTCTTCCACAGATGCTTTAACTCTCTGAGAACTCATTCCTTTGGTGGGCTGTTTACACACAGATCACTAAGACAGATACATTACCCAAATTTGCTGCCTCGCCCATTTTAGACCAGTAATCATAACTCGGGCACCAGCCATGCACAGTGCTGTTATCAATTATATCACTTAAGATTTTATAGTGATGTTATCAAGGATGTCTTCGAATATGTTAGGTAATTATCAGTGCAAGGCAATGGAGTGAGTTATAGTTACTTTAAGGCACAAGTTATTGTTACTTGAGGTAACTGAAATTGCTGAATTTCAGTGATTGTATTAATTTAAAATGGTATGTTTAACTAACATTTTCACCTGGCTATAATGTCCCCTTTAACTTTTGTTTTTTAGAGAATTTCTAAGTTTTTTTAATGTAAAGAATGATAATATTACAATGCCTAACTGTTAGAACCGGGAGTCTCTAGTTGGCAGAGGTAAGTACCTTAGCCCAAGTAGGGACCCTCACTTCCAGTCAGGGTGACGGAATAACCCTCTGAGATAACCCCTGCTCACCCTCTAGGTAGCATGGCGCGAGCAGTCTAGGCTAAACAGAGGCAATGTGGATAACATTTGCACTTAACGCAACAATAATCCCCAATCCACCACAAACTGAGACCACACAGGTAAGTATATTTTATAAAAATATATAGCTTTATCTAGTTTCAGCATGTAAATGAAGCAGTTGCATGATAATCACTTCTTTAGAAAACGTAGCATTTTATCTTAAAGGTTGCACTTAGTTTTTAGGATGGTACTGGTAAATAGGCAGTTCTCAGAATCAAAACAAAACAGTCTCAAGTCTCTCAAATCAGGGATCTAAAACTATTGCCCCTGATTTCTATTCAATCTGCTCTCAAAACGAGCAGTTACAGCAATGCCAATGCTCCGTTATTCACAGCCAGCCTTCATAGGCACTTATCCCCCCAAGCGCGGCAAGCGCGCCTCACCGGGTATCCTGGGGACTTCTTTTCTGCTTGCTCGAGGCTGCCACGGGCGCCGGATGGCCTCAGGCGCCTCGCGCCTCGAAGTGCACACTCGCTCCTTGCCCCGGCCGGTCCCCTGGTGCTCTCCCGCCCGCTCTCGACAATCCAACAAGCGGCGGGGGATGCAGCACACCTTGGGGGACGACAGGTCCGGGGTGAGGAACACACGCGGACTCACTCCCTCGGCGAGGACGGGTCAGCCAGCTGCTCCGGCGGTCGGCTCCTCGCTGGGGGGGTAATCAGATCGCGATTCCCTCGGCGGCTTCCAGGCTGCTCCACGCTGCGGCCAATCAGGTCGCGGCCCTCCGGTCGAGCCCCTTCAGTACCCGGGAGTCAGCCAATGGCAGAGCGGCTCCCGGGACAGTCAGGCGATGACGCTCCGCTACCTCGGCCAATCACGGCCCACCACCGGTGATGACGCTGCGCCGCACGGGCCAATCCCGTCGCGGCGTTAGTGAGGGGGCTCGGCTCCCTCCACCAATGGGAGCGCGGCGGCTTCGTTCTTCGCCGCGGCAGCTCCTGGATCTCGGAGCAAGTTACGGGGGGGTTTCCTGGCCCCGGTCCGCGGTGGTGATTTGGCGGCAAAGGGTTTTCAAGGGCGCTGGTCACGACTAGACCCCCCTCTCGACCTCCTCGCCACCTTGGAGCGTATTTCACGAGGGGAGGCTCCACAAGCCTCCGACCCTCACTGGTAATGTGCCGATGAGCACACCGATCTCCTCCTCACGCCCCGCAGTCAAGCACCACGCGTCTCGGGTCACAACAGCACGATTTTGCAGCTGTTTTCTGGGATAGCTTTAGGAACCTTTAGCCCTGGGTTCCCAACAGGAGGCCAGCTCTTCTCAGGCCCTTGGAGATTCAGTTGTAGACACAGCACACAGCAGAGTCTTGCAGTTTCAAGCAGGCAGGGTCACAGCACACAGCAAAGCCCCTTTCTTCTCCTCAGCTTCCAGTCAGACAGCAGAACAGGTCAGCCCTTAGAGCACACAGCAAGACAGTCTTCCTTTAGTTCTCTCGCCGTCCTCCTTCCTGCCGAGGTTCCTTCTTGATTGTAGAATTTCAGAATCTAAACTTCTGTAGTCAGGGGTCCTTTCCTTATACCCCTCAATGTCTTTGAAGTCCTTTGAAGTCTTTGTGCATGGAGGCCCTTGGTCCAGTCTAAACCAGTTCTGGGGGTTGCGGAGCACTGAGGTGTCTCTGGTTTTCTTCTTCCTGTCAGCTTCAGGGCCAGGGGTGTCAGTTGACCACCAGGAGGGAGCTAACCCGGGGGAGGTAGGCCGGCACAGCCCAGTACTTATCAGGCATTCCTTCCTCCCACCTCCCAGGCAGGCAGATGTGCCCTTTCATCCCCGGGCTGGCTCCGACCCTCTCCTCTGGGGCTCTGCAGCCCCCCCTGTCACATCCAGACCAGGCAGGCATTCCACAAACCCAGGCACACAGAAAGGTTTAGACAAGAGAACAGCCACTTTCTAAAAGTGCTATTCTCCAACACAGGATTTAAAAACACCCTTCACTAAAAGATGTGTCATTAAATTCTGAGTTCAGGGATATCTTTCACTTATGTCCCATCTTGTTCCTATGGGAAGATAGGCTGGTATCACATGGGCCCAGCCTCCTCCATGTTACTCTATGGAGCAAGATAGCCTTACAGCAGTGAGCACATAAGATGGCTGCAGCCCACTACCAGAGCATGTGACCTGCACTAGTACATGCTCTACCTTATCCATACACTGCACCCTGCCCAGGGGGGTACCTTGAGCCTTCCATAGGGGTGACTGATGTGCACAGACAGGGAAGGGTTAGGCCTAGCCAGTGGGGACACTGGCCAGGGGGACAGGCAGTCTCTGACTGCACACAGGCCCTGTGCTGGCAGGCCTGAGTCACCATTTTAAAGCTACTCATGTGGGTGGCGCAATCTGCGCTGCAGGCCCACTAGTAGCATCTGTCATCACCAGCCCTGGCACACACAGTGCACTTTACTAGGGACTTCGTGGTGATACAAATATGCCAATCAGGTATATTCAATCAATATCACAATTTACAGAGGGAGCACTTACACTCTGACACTGATCAGCAGTGGCAGAGTGTCCAAAGCATCTAAATCAGCAAAAACGAAATCCAGCACAGCATCAAAACACATGAATCAGAGGCAAAAAGATGGGGGAAGAACCACGCCAAAAGGTGTCAGGTCTAACACGTGTCCCCTCCAGCTGAAAGTGGGGAGAACTACCCAACCTCTTGGGAGTCCTCATCACTAAGGCGGAAGAATCTGGACAGACCGTCAGCATTGGCGTGTTCTGTACCAGGGCGGTGCTCCACCGTAAAATCCATCCCCTGTAGGGAAATGGACCACCTCAACAATTTTGGATTCTCACCCCTCATCTGCATTAACCATCTGAGGGGCCTGTGGTCGGTCTGAACACGGAAGTGAGTCCCAAACAGGTAGGGCCTCAGCTTCTTCAGAGCCCAGACCACAGCGAAAGCTTCTCTTTCAATGGCACTCCATTTCTGTTCCCTGGGGATTAGCCTCCTGCTAATGAAAGCCACTGGTTGGTCTCCTCCCTCATCATTGATCTGTGAGAGTACTGCTCCCACGCCTTTCTCTGAAGCGTCAGTTTGCACAATGAACTCACTGGAAAAGTCAGGTGCCTTAAGCACCGGTGCTGTGCACATGGCAGTTTTGAGGGTGTCAAAAGCAGTTTGACAGGCCTCAGTCCAATTCACTTTTCTGGGCTGATTCCTAGATGTCAGCTCTGTCAAAGGGGCCACAATGGTGCCATAACCTTTGACAAACCGTCTGTAATACCCGGTGAGACCTAGAAAGGCTCTCACCTCAGTCTGGGTCTTGGGGGGTTCCCAAGCCAGAATGGTATCAATTTTGGCCTGTAGGGGCGCCACCTTGCCGCTCCCCACCTGGTGTCCCAAGTACACCACAGATCACTGCCCTATCTGGCATTTACTGGTCTTGATAGTGAGGCCTGCCTTCTGCAGAGCCTTCAACACTTCAGTGAGGTGTTGCAGGTGTTCCTCCCAAGTGGAGCTGAACACCGCAATGTCATCCAGGTAGGCTGCGCTGAATTGCTCCAGCCCTGCCAGTACCTGGTTGACCAATCTCTGAAATGTGGCGGGGGCATTTTTCAACCCAAAGGGCATGACACGAAACTGGAAGTGTCCTTCTGGCGTTGAAAATGCTGACCTCTCCTTTGCCCCTTCAGTTAAGGCAATCTGCCAGTACCCTGAAGTCAAATCAAAAGTACTCAGGTACTGGGCAGCTCCCAACCGATCCACCAGCTCATCAGCTCTGGGGATGGGGTGCGCGTCAGTCTTGGTGACCGCATTGAGCCCACGGTAGTCCACGCAGAACCGAAGTTCTGGGGTGCCACCGGGGGTAGCAGCTTTCTTAGGCACTAAGACCACTGGGCTAGCCCAGGGGCTGCTGGAAGGCTCAATAACCCCAAGCGCCAACATCTTGGAAACTTCTTCCTTGATGCTAGCTCTGACCTTGTCAGCCACCCTGTAAAACTTCTGTTTCACAGGCATGCTGTCTCCAGTGTCCACGTCGTGGACGCACCACTTGGTGACACCTGGGGTCAGGGAGAACAGTGGGGCGAACTGACCCAAGACTTGGCGACAGTCCTCCTGCTGTTCTGGGGTCAGGGTGGGGGAGAGGACCACACCATCCACTGACCCATCTTGCTCCTTGACTGCCAGGAGGTCAGGGAGAGGATCACTATCCTCCTACCCTCCAACATCTGTAGGCATGAGCATAGTCACTTCAGTTCTTTCAAAGTGGGGTTTGAGGCGGTTCACATGTAGCACTCTCAGGGGCTGCCTGGGAGTCTTCAGGTTAACCAAATAGGTAACCTCGCTCTTGCGCTCCACCACCTCATATGGGCCAGACCACTTGTCACGGAGCGCACAAGGCTCCACTGGCGCCATCACCCACACTTTCTGACCAGGTTGGAACTCAACCAGAGAAGTGTTCTGGTCATACCACCTCTTCATTTCCTCCTGGCTAGCCTCCAGGTTCTCTTGAGCGAGCTTCCTGAAGCGCTTGGTCTGGTTGCGAATGGCCAGCACATAGCTGAACACATCCTGAGGGGTTTTCCCACGGGATTTCTCCCACCCCTCCTTCACCAGAGTAAGAGGCCCTCTGACAGGGTGGCCATACAGCAACTCAAAGGGACTGAACCCTAAGGATTTCTGAGGCACCTCCCTGTAGGCAAACAACAGGCATGGCAACAGGACATCCCATTTCCGCCGCATGGGCTCTTCCAGGCCCATAATCATGCCCTTCAATGTGCGGTTGAATCTCTCAACCAAACCATTTCCTTGAGGGTGGTAAGGAGTGGTGAATTTGTATGTCACCCCACACTCACTCCACAGGGACTTCATATACTTAGAAATGAAGTTTGTCCCTCGGTCTGAGACGACCTCCCTCGGAAATCCCACCCGGGAAAAGATCCCCATCAGGGCACGGCCCACCACTGGGGCGGTGACTGTCCTGAGCGGAAGGGCATCCGGGTACCGAGTGGCATGGTCCACCAAGACCAGGATAAACCTGTTGCCTAGGGCTGTCTTGGGATCCAGGGGCCCCACGATGTCAATGCCCACCCGCTCAAAAGGGGTGCTCACCACGGGAAAGGGTTGGAGGGGGGCCACGCGCTTCCCTCCACTCTTGCCACTGGCCTGACAAGTCTGGCAAGATTTACAGAAGGCAGAGACGTGCGTCTTCATCTGGGGCCAGTAAAAATGGGTGACAAGCCTGTGATAGGTCTTGTCTTGCCCCAGATGTCCTGCGAGAGGCACGTCATGAGCCAGACCCAGTAGGAAGTTCCTGAAGCGCTCCGGTACCACCAGCACACGGGCTGCACCGGGCTCAGCGAACTTAGGCTCACTATAAAGTAAGTCATCCTCCCAGTAGATCAAATGCTCCTTGGACCCCAGGCCTGCGGCCTGGTCGGCAGCCTGCTTCCGCACACCAATGAGAGAAGGGCACTCCTTCTGAGCCTGGCAGAATTCCTCCCTGGAGGGACCACCCTCTTGCTGCCACTGGGACAGCTCAGGCAATTCCCCTAGTTCGGCCACCTGCTCCCCTGTAGGTTCCAGGGCATCCCCTTCCGGTTCTGCCTCCTCCTGGACCGTGGGAACAGTGGGGGCCGGTTTCCCGCGCCCTCTACCCCTTCTTCTCTTGGCAGGTTCCTGGGCCACTGTTCCAGGCTCCAGCTCTGTTAGACCGCCCTCTCTTGCTGTCATTGCACGGGTGGACACACAGATCCACGCAGGCAAACCCAACATCTCCAAGTGAGTCCGGTGCTCCACCTCTTTCCATGGGGAGCTCTCCAGGTCATTACCTAATAGACAATCTACAGGCAAGGCATCACTTACAACAATTTCCAAAATACCGGAGACTCCTCCCCAGTCAAATGGAACTTTTGCCAACTTGCAGTAGCGCACTGAACTGTCAGCTGCCACCACCGGCCGGAGTACCTGGGGAACAATTTGCTCTTCAGACACCCACCGACACCTAACAGATGTCACGCTGGCCCCGGTGTCTCTCAGAGCCTCCACCACCTGTCCATTGATGGTCACCTTCTGCCCGTATTTCTTAGTGTTTTGGGGCAGCAAGGTTTCCTGGGCCATCTCTTGGTCTCCTAGAGAGACAAGGGTCATCAAAGCTAACCCCTCCTCCCCACTAGAAATCAAATCCCCTCCCAAAGCTACACTAGCTAACGCCGGAGCTGGAGCTGGAGCACCAGTGGGTGCAGATTTCTTCTTTGGACAGTTTGGAGCAATGTGCCCCACCTCCCTACATGCATAGCAAGTGAGGGTCTTCTTGTCCTGCGGGCCCTTATGGGGCCAGGACTTCTTAGGCTTGGGGGGTTGAGACACCTTCTCCTGGGAACTACTTTGGGGCCCTTTAGAAGACTCCTTTTGATTACCCGTGTCCCCCCCACTCTTCTGCTGGGGACCCTGTCCACCTTTGGCTGGGGTACTTACCACCCCCTTGTGGACCCTGGTGCTAGTCCACCGGTCCGCCTCTTTAGCAAGCTCACTGGGATCAGTTAACTTACTATCCAAAAGATGCTGGCGCAGCTCTGAGGTTCCGTGAGAATTGTTACGGTGTTTTGGGCATGATCGAATATGGGCAAGTTTGGTATCTACGAACCGTAAATAACGAGCTTAGTAAGTGTACGCGTTTTCGTTACACTGCTTGGAAGGGTTCGCCTTATTTTTACGGGTTTCTTCATCTGAACCTTCGGGTTCCATTTTAGATACGGCATCCATTTTGTTTCTTGCCCTCACGTAGTCAGCGAGCAGGCAACTGTTCGCCTCATGACCCTTTAGTTCCCACGCCTTACGGAAGACGCATATTCCTTTCATGCGTCTTTATGACCGGGGGAATGACACTGCAGAGGCAGATGGCTCCGCACGAGGGTAATCTTGCCGTGCCGGTCTATTATTTCAGCCTAGTACGTGCTGGGATCCAGCTCTTTGATCCTACGATCATGCTTCCGATATTACCCTCACCTTCTTTTCTTTACGAATGTCTGTCTTCCTTGCAGCTGTTCTTGTCTCTTTCTCTTGCTCATTTACAACTAGAGTGGAATGTGCCTAACGGTGAGAAGATGTGCTTTTTCAGTTGGGAACCGGCGATGTTACTGTAATTATGTTTCAGGGTTCTGAATACATGAAAGCGATCCTTTTGAAATTTACTGTGGGAACTGAGTTGTAACCTTTTGTTTACATGTTGTGCAAGGACAAAATCTTGTATAAAAGAGAGCGACTCGCAGGTATCCCACGAAGGTTTTAGGTGTTGTCCCCTGGCACCGCTGGGCCTTAAATAGTCCAGTCCTTCAGTTGGCGCCCAACGTGGGGGCGACATCAGCGGTACCGGTCCAAAGCCTGACGATTGTGAGGAACTTCGTGTGAAATCTCCGAGGAAAAGGTGCACCCCGCTTCATCGATCCTGTTGTCGAAATAAGTGGTCCGAAGATTTTTCCCGCGAAGATTCCCGCCTCCTGACGGCTGCGACGGACTGATGCCCTGACTGTCGACCTGTTTTCGGTGCCTGGCGTAGACCTTTCGTACGGCGAGACGATAGACGGGCCTTCCTGGTGATGCCATTGAGCTCTCAGTTAAGTATTTGTGGGTCGCTCCCAGTCCTTAGTTGTTGGTGCTTAGTTGTATGCATGGTTCCATTGCATTTGTGGTTCTTAGTTGTTGGTTCTTAGTTGTTATTTGACAGTTGCAATTGCCAAAAACCGAGGGTTTTGTCTTTCACGAAGATTTAGTACTTTGGTAACCCTTGAAGTTTGATACTAGGTTAGTGTGCACGATGCCTAGCCATAGTGGTTTTCTTGGTTTCTTTAAATGTTGCAACAAGGATTCCCGGTTGGAGGACTCGTGTCCGATACCTCCAGTTGGAACTCCGATATATGAGCTCTATAGTCGACATGGTGTGGGCCCTATTATTTACAATGAATATTGGGTCCGTTACACGAAAAAAGATGGTGTCCTTAGTTGGCCACCGCATGGAAGCTTTGAACTTACGATTTTAGATAATATTGAAGCTAAATTATTTAAAAAGAAAGCTAGGCCAGCTATGTTTGATTCCTTTCGGTTGTGGCGTAAAGAGGCCAAACAGAAAGAAATCAAACAGCTTAAAAAGAATCGAATAGAAGGTATCGTCCCGATAATGCAAGTTGTACAACAATGTCAGCGAGATAAAGAAGAAAAATAAATAGAAGTTTCCACTAGACTACATCACATGAGGATAGACAAATGTTATCCGGCTTTACCAACTAGTCTGGATAAGAAAGAAGAGGATTCAAAGGAGGATCCCCTGTTAGCGTATTTGATGAAATCACCACCTAGTTATGCACAGGGTGCTACGGCTCCTGTAGTTCCTGCTGTAGTTCCTCCTGCTGTCCCTCCTGTTGTTCCGGCGGCTGCTGGTCAGCCCGTTGTTGGTCCTACATTTGTCCCACCACCTGTCTCTATTCCTACTGCTCCTTTGCCTGTACCTCCTCAGCCTCTTGCCCCTGCTACCCCGACTGTCTTGCCTGTTTCTGCTGTGCCTACGTTCACTTCTAATATTATCACTCCTGCTCTTTTTCCTTCTTCTCCTTCCGTTCGTACCCGTATCCCTAATACTGTTGCTACACTCTATTCCCCTCTGTCCGGATCGATACTACCATCCAGTATTTCCGAAACTTCCCAGAGACGAAGTCAAATCCCTGGTGGAAGGGAGAGTGCAACATTAGCGAATATGGCTCGTAGGTGGATAAGACATCCTGCTAACTACCCTCCACGCATGGTTTTCGAGACGTTTTCTCAGTTTAATGAGCCTATGCAGAGATTCGTGTTCGAAGAAATGTGTAACTTTTTGAGGGAACAATGGTATAATGACGATTTAGATAACGTACCGCCCGATATGATTGAACTTCAGGGTCAATTTTCGAATGGTATGATCGTAGGTGGAGATGTACGACGTGCATTAGAGCGATTGTTAGCCCATAGATCCAGAGTGCCTTCTCGAGTGTCGTTTGATGACGACTCTGAGAATTGGAAAGCGGCTCCTGGTCAGTATCCTATGAGAGAGGTTCCGCCAGTATGGATGCCAGGTGCTCCTGCTGCCAATCCCCCAGTTTTGCCACATTTCCAAAGAGTTTGGATACATCTCCCATGGAAGCGATCAGAAGTCTTGCAGGTCAAACAGTCCTTGCCTGATCCACGCAAGAATCCGGCGGGTTACTATAAGGAGTTGTCTCAATTGGTAGATGCTACTATTATGAACCTTGCCGACATCGACATGCTGTTCGGTAATATTGTACCACAACCGGTTTGGGCGAAAATTCGCCAGGAAAATCATGCGAATGAGTTAGGCGGTGATTGGGCTGCACTAATAGCGGCTGATGGACTACAAGTTGGTGGGGCTAAGCCTGAGCAGTTAATTTTGGATCTGCCTCAGAAGATCATTACGCTCATTAAAACACTTATACCGGCAATGAGGGTAAACTGGGATAAATTAGCAGCTTGTAAGCAGAAGAAGGACGAGAGTGTCTCTGATTTCTTTACTAGATTCGAAGAGGCATTTGTCGATCATAGTGGTCAGGATATGGGCACTGAGGGAGGCCAACGGTTGTTTGTTGATGAATTTGTGTTGAATTTGTTACCTGAACTATGCAACAAATTAAAAAATTCAGAAAGTGCATGGGCTGTTTCAACCACTGCACAGATATTAGCGACGGCTCAATATTATGAGAATAGGGAAAAGGAAGAAAGTGATCGTGCAGATAAGAAAACGAAGGAGCTCAAAACGAAGGTTTTGTTGCAGCAAGCGTATCCTCCGCGTTCAAATCACAATGATTCGCAACAACAATATAGACCACAATCGCAATCCTCCAGAATGCAGTCACGTTCTGACTCCTCTGACTTTAGATCTATGCTCGGGTATAATCAATGTGCATATTGTAGAAGAGAGGGACATATAAAATATGATTGTCCAGCTTTGCGTGACCGCCTTAACGGTGTATCGGCACGAGGGGGTCGTGGTGGTCCTCAACAAGCATCTCGAGGTAGAGGCCGTGGTATCTCTCAAAATCAGACTGAGCGCCCTAATACGTCCTCGGACGCGAATAATTGTTTTGATCAGCGAAATGTAAGGTCCGATAAATCAGCACAGTATTATGCGGATGACTATTACGTTGAACATGATACTGTTGTAAACGACCGTTACTAGGACAGCCACCGACAGAGAGAGGGAGTAGTATCAGTTCCGGTTGATCAGAGTGGGCCTTACGTCGTAGTTGCTACATCTGGCGTAGTTGAGCCTTTTCTGTTAGACACTGGTGCGACGAAAAGTTCCATCATGCATTCGAAACTCCCTGACGCACCTTTGTCCGGCTTGACAAATGTTTCCGTTGGATTCTCTGGCGCCCCTGTTAGCAATCCTGTCTCTAGCCCTTTGCCCCTTACAATTGGCCCTCGTGAGCTGGAGGCTCCATTGATTCTATCTACTGGTTGTGGTGAGAATCTTCTGGGCTTGGATTTGTTAAAACGGTTATATGCGACTTTGTATTGCTCTCCTGAAGGAGTGGAGCTTACATTAGGTCGGAGAGTAATCTCTCCGATGTACTTGTCGATCGATAAATTCTCGCCGGAATTGTGCTCCCTTCCGGCGTCTCTATGGGCCACAGGTCCCAATGATGTGGGTCTCTTGGACATCCCACCTTATGTGATCAAGCTGAAACCAAATGTGCGATTGCCACGTATACCACAGTATCGTATCTCCATTGAGGGGGGAACGGGCGCTACTAGCGATTGTTCACGACCTGATAAAAAAAGATGTCATTGAAGAAACTCGAGGAAATGTGTGTAATAGTCCTGTGCTACCAATTTTAAAACGAACTGATCCATCTAAACCTCCTGTGTACCGTTTCATAATCGATTTGAGAGAAGTGAATAAAATCGTGATCCCACAGTTTCCCGTGGTCCCTGATATCACGACTGTGTTGACCCTGATTCCAGTTTCTGCCTCCTGGTTCACGGTGATCGATCTAAAGAATGCTTTCTTTAGTATCCCGATCGCTGAGGAAAGCAGAGACCTATTCGGATTCTCATTAGGTGGTCGCAGTTTTAGACTGAAACGCGCACCACAGGGCTATTGTGAGAGTCCGTCGATCTACAGTCAAGCCCTTAAAAGTCAACTTGATTAATTTGTATTACCGGCAGGCGCAGCTTTGATTCAGTATGTTGACGACCTGTTGGTAGCTGCTGATACCGAAGATATTTGTAGAACTGCTACAGTATCGTTGTTGCGGCATTTATGTGACTTGCATCACAAGGTGTCACCTTCCAAGCTGCAATATTGTTGCCAAGAAGTAACCTATTTAGGTCACTTATTGTCAAAAGAAGGGAGAAGGTTGACCCCAGAGAGAATTGCAGCGATTACTCGAATGACTGTGCCAAAAACTCAGAGAGATGTACGTGCCTTTCTAGGTATTACGTCATACTGCAGACAATGGATTCCAAATTTTTCATTACTGGCAAAACCATTGATAGCCCTTACATGCAAGGACGTTTCATCTCCTTCGCCATGGACTGAAGAGTGTCAGAAAAGTTTCTCTGAATTACGTGATGCGTTGTGTTCGGCTCCTGTGTTAGGTACCCCTGATTACAGTAAGCCGTTTACACTATACGTTCACGAGAGGGATGGTTGTGCGTTGAGTGTTCTGGCACAACAATTTGGCGACAAACAGCGTCCATGCGCATATTTTTGTTCGACCTTAGACCCAGTAGCTAGAGCTTTGCCGAGTTGTTTAAGAGCAACAGTGGCAGCTGCGGCGTCCATTCGACAGTCCGCAGGTCTGGTCATGGATAATATGCTCACGGTAATGGTTCCGCATGCAGTCGACACTCTCTTGAACCGAACGAAAACTCAACATTTGACGAGCGCAAGGTTGTCTGGGTACGAGTTGACGTTACTGGCAAGTCACATACGGATAAAACGGTGTAATGTGTTGAATCCAGCAACATTGTTGCCGATCAACACGGAGTCAAGTGATGTAGCACCACATGACTGCTATCTGAGAACCGAAGAAGAGACGAAGGGTCGTATTGACCTAAAAGATACTCCATTGGTAGATCCCGATGGTACTTTGTATGTTGATGGTTCCTGTTTTAAGTTACCGAATGGTGATGTGACGACTGCGTATGCTGTAGTGACGTTAAGAACGGTTGTGGAATCTACGAGATTAAATCAGAATTCGGCCCAGGCAGCTGAATTGATCGCCTTGACGAGAGCGTGTGTGTTGTCCAGAGGAAAACGGGTGAATGTGTTTACAGACAGCCAGTATGCTTTTGGTGTGGCACATAGTTTTGGTCGATTGTGGAGAGAAAGAGGATTCTTGACGTCGCATGGCACAAAGATTCAGCATGGACAGCTTGTGAATGACCTTTTAGATGCACTTACATTGCCTAAGCAAGTGGCCATAATTAAATGTAGTGCGCATCAGAAAGTGACAGATGATGTTGGTCGTGGTAACGCGTTTGCAGATGAGACTGCTAAGGAGACAGCTAAAGATCTGACAAATCGAATGTATGTTACGAGTTCAGTGAGATGGCCTGCAGAGACTAGTATGTGTGAAGACACAGTGGAGAGTGTGAAGGAAATACAGAACGAGGCCACTGATATGGAAAAGACTAAGTGGAAAGAAAGCACGGGAAAGTTAGACGAGGATGGATGTTGGGTTGATTTGTCAGAAAAACAGAGATGGATGTTACCGGATGCATATGTGCTTGCTGTTGTTACAATGGCCCATGGCGCAGCACATATTAGCTCGAAGGGCATATGCAAGTTGTTGTCTCCTGTATGGAAGAATGATGGGATTACTAAGTGTGCGGAAAGAGTGGTTAAGAATTGTATGGTGTGTTTGATGTACAATCCTGGTAAGGGCACCCCCACTCCACCTGGTCATTTTGCCCCTCCTACATGTCCTTTCGAAGTTATCCAATTGGACTTGATCCACATGGAGAGATGCAATAATTTAAAGTATGTTTTGGTTGTGGTTTGTGCGTTCTCCAGATGGATTGAGGCCTACCCTCTTAAAGATAATACTGCCCTATCCACAGCTAAAATTCTGCTCAAAGAGTATTTCCCCAGGTACGGCATGCCTCGGATTGTATGGTCAGACAACGGAAGTGAGTTTGTGGGAAGTGTGATGAAGAGTGTGTGTCGTGGCCTAGGTATAGTCCAAAAATGTCATAGTGCTAATCATCCTCAGTCAGCGGGTTTGGTGGAAGGATACAATGGCACCCTGAAACTAAAACTTGCTAAAATTCAGGTAAGAACTGGTTTATCATGGCCTGACGCTTTGCCTCTAGCTCTCTTATCGACCAGGGCGACTGTACACTCTCGAGTAGGGCTTAGCCCATATGAGATTGTGTTCGGCCGTCCTGCGAACATTTGGGGAGTTCCGAGGCCTAAAGAATTTGACAGAATTGAATATCCAATGTTGATCGACTATCTTTACGATCTGACTGCTAAATTGAGTTTGATTCATCAACAGGTCTTTGAGGCTCTACCGTCACAAACAGAGGGTCCTGGTCATCGGCTCCAACCAGGAGACTGGGTCCTTACCCGAAATTTTGGACGAAAACGGAATCGAGCCGAGGTTCGTGAGACCCTTCCTGGTGTTGCTAGCAATGAGGACGGCGGTTCGGGTGGAAGGAAGGAAACATTGGGTGCATGCCACCCACACCAAGAAGGTTCCGCTTCCTTTGCCAGCAGATACATGGATGAGAAGAGGATTTGCCTCGTCAGAAACCAACGCCCCTCAGCGTTTTGCACCGTTTAGCGAAGCTCAGCCCATAGGGAACACTTCAGTTTTTTCCGACACACCTGTTGATTCCTCTCAAACCATATCATTACCATCAACATTGGAGAATTCAAGTACTGAACAATTGCCTGAACAGTTGAACACTCTTTTGCCATCCAATCCACTGTTTGAAGAGCAGACTCGCCCTGGAAGAAGCCGATACTTTCTTCGTCCACGCGATAAAGACTAATAAATTATCTTTATTATTTTCTGATTTCACATTACCCCCTCACATTTGCCTTGAATATTGTGGACATTTTATTATATATGTATCTTTTTCCAGTACAGCTAGGAGACATACATGAAATTGGTTGTTCAACTGATTAAAACCTATCATCCGGGTTGGCCGTAGGGCCGCGCGGGTACTTCTTTCTGTTTAGCAGTTATTGACACTAGGTCGATTTCTTTTGTCGATTTCTGGGAACTCCTGGGAATTGACAATCGCTACTCAGAACGAAGTGCGTCAAGAACGTTGCGGATGGTCGTTAGAGGATGGAGTTCTCTAAGCTGTCGAAAATGGAGAAGATGTCGGCGCAAAGATCTGCATTACATAAGGTGTTTCGTACAAAATGTTTTTTGTTACAGGTTTTCATGTTGTTCCTAACTGTGTCTATGCTGCTGGTGAGTGGAGTGTATTTTGGTTTTCAATCATTGTTGCCTTCTACTTTACCTACTCCTCCTTCTCATGATCTAAATTTCGTCTCTACTGCTTCTCCACATTCTTTTCACCTACTGCCCCAACATGAACAAGTCAGACGTGCGGAATTTAGAAACAATTCCTTCGTTCAACTTCTCCATCAGCATCAGTTGGTGGTAAATATTACCAATTGTTGGGTGTGCGGGCTAATGCCGCATACCATGGATAGAGGGATTCCGTATTTGGTCCTTCCTTATAGATCCCAAGGGTCCGCTCGAGCATTCCAAACTATGTTCCGTAGTGCACTAGACTCCTACCCCCATCGAGAGCCACGCTCAGTAAACCTTGGTCCTGGCCCGTACCACAAGTCTCTGGCGATAGCCATTGCTGATTTAGATAGAGATATTTTTGATGCATCGCTTATCCCAGAGGAGGAGGTGCGAGCATATAAGGAACTGAGTAAGACTGAGTATAGTGTATCAGTGGGTGATAGACAGCTTAAGAGCTCGTCTCCAATTTGGATCGTGCCTCACCTTGGTCACTTCTGTCTGCAAGGTCTTGGTCAAAATCCGAGAGCTCAGTTTGGGAAGAGTGCTTGTACTGAGACATATGTCTTACCGATGCTCTCTTCCCCTGTCTTTTTGACTGCCAAGGGTACTTATTTTGTGTGTTATGATCGTGCTTATACTTGGTTGCCTCGTGACTTCTCAGGCACCTGTTATATCGCGAATCTTCTACCACCGACTTTCACTGTTGCCTCGGACTATCACAAGACAAGAGTTGTGAGAGGCGTTATTAGTAAAGAAGATACTGCCGGTCAAGAAGCAGGAGACTTCTTTAAAGGTTTCCTACCGTTTTGGGGCCCTATGGTCAATAGCAGGAATCTGAGACAGTTAACTCGTGTAGTAGAGTCAACCGCTAACATAACTGCAAGCGCCCTTGGTAACCTGACAGCAGAGCTTCAAGCGGATAGACTTATGACGTTACAGAACCGTATGGTTCTAGACGTTGTTCTAGCAGATAGAGGTGGTGTGTGTAAGGTCATCCATTCGAGTTGTTGCATTTTTATACCAGATAATGCTCCAACTGTCTATCAAGCCATCACAAAGTTGCATAAAATCTCGGAGTCCATACACGTGGACGAGGGAGATTGGACGCTTCTAGGATGGTTTTGGGGCCTGATGTCGACTTGGGGTTGGAAGATTCTGATGATTATAGGGGTTGTTGTGACGTTCCTGTTCACGTGTTGTCTTTGTGTACAGTGTGGTCCTGCCTTATGTGGCCTTTGTGCTACAACGTGTATAAGAAGGCCATCTGTTACCAAAGAGGCATTGATGGATAGGATAATGTTTCAGCAACACCTGAATGATCTGATGAATATTGAAATCGATTCTGATTTTGACTAGTGCTTGCCTACATGAGGGCAAAAGGAGCGTCTGAGGTTCCGTGAGAATTGTTACGGTGTTTTGGGCATGATCGAATATGGGCAAGTTTGGTATCTACGAACCGTAAATAACGAGCTTAGTAAGTGTACACGTTTTCGTTACACTGCTTGGAAGGGTTCGCATTATTTTTACGGGTTTCTTCATCTGAACCTTCGGGTTCCATTTTAGATACGGCATCCATTTTGTTTCTTGCCCTCACGTAGTCAGCGAGCAGGCAACTGTTCGCCTCATGACCCTTTAGTTCCCACGCCTTACGGAAGACGCATATTCCTTTCATGCGTCTTTATGACCGGGGGAATGACACTGCAGAGGCAGATGGCTCCGCATGAGGGTAATCTTGCCGTGCCGGTCTATTATTTCAGCCTAGTACGTGCTGGGATCCAGCTCTTTGTTCCTACGATCATGCTTCCGATATTACCCTCACCTTCTTTTCTTTACGAATGTCTGTCTTCCTTGCAGCTGTTCTTGTCTCTTTCTCTTGCTCATTTACAACTAGAGTGGAATGTGCCTAACGGTGAGAAGATGTGCTTTTTCAGTTGGGAACCGGCGATGTTACTGTAATTATGTTTCGGGGTTCTGAATACATGAAAGCGATCCTTTTGAAATTTACTGTGGGAACTGAGTTGTAACCTTATGTTTACATGTTGTGCAAGGACAAAATCTTGTATAAAAGAGAGCGACTCGCATATGCAAGGCGAAGCAGACTCTCAGAACCTACACTCTGTTGTACTTCTTGTGACTTTTGCCTCCCTGCAGTAATAAACGCTGATCTTTGACGCCGAAGGAAGTCTCCCGTGTCTCTGTCTTTAGTGCGCCAGAACAGGTATCCCACGAAGGTTTTAGGTGTTGTCCCCTGGCACCGCTGGGCCTTAAATAGTCCAGTCCTTCAGCTCTGGGACACATAAACTGCTTAAGTGCTCCCTACTAATCAAGTGACACAACCCCACATAATCAGTAACTTTGCTGCCCTTCATCCAACCTTCCAGTGCACGCGTGTACATGCTCACACACTCCACCCAAGTACTTGAATCAAGCTTCTTGAAGTTCCTAAACTTCTGGCGGTACTGTTCTGCAGTGAGCCCATACCTGAGGCATAAGGCCTCCTTCATGGCGGAGTAGGATAAAGCATCCTTTGCTTCTAAGGGTGCCAAAACATCCCTCCCTGAGGCCTCAAAATGCTTCCACAATCCTGCTCCCCAATTCTTCTCAGGCACCTCATTCATCTTTAAGGCAAGTTCATACGCTCTGAACCACGCATAAATATCCTCACCCCTCTGATAATTCTGTACCAGATCCTTTGGTATGTATACCTTACCCGCCTGTACTGGTTGTGCGCTGCCACCATTAGAACTGGACACCCTCTCTTTATATTTGATGTCCAACTCCTTCATGCTCCTCTCATGAGCCAATTGGAGCTTCTTCTCCTCCAAAGCGAGCGCAGGTCTTCTCTCCTGCGCCGCTCTCTCCTGCGCCTCTTTCTCAACTTCCAGGCGCAGTCTCTTCTCATCGGCTTCCGCTCTGAGCTTCAAAAGCTCAATCTCATGGGCCCTAACTCGCTGATTCTCCTCTATTTCCTCTGGAGACATAACCCTACTGGAGTGGTCGCTGCCGGTCCTAGACCCTGGCTTCCTCACTGGCAATTCACTGGGCAAAAACCCGTTTTCCGGTGTGTCTCCATCTCCAGTAGCAGCTTCCGGGTCACCATGTTTGGCCTCCCACCAGGCCCTTAGAGCTGTCCGTAGCTCTTCCTTATTTGCGCCGCCCCTCACTGGGCATTCAAGCTGTCTGCAGACTTTTCTCAGTTGCTCCTTGTTATAGGTTAACAACTCCTGGATTTCAAATTCCACTTCCACGTCTCCATTCACGCTTGGCGCTTTCCGAGACATGATGCTTCCTACCCTTTTTCAACTAAAAAGGTTTCACCAAAAAGAAAAAATCTTGCGCAACCTGTTCTGCTAAACTAGACTAGTGATGTACAAGAAATCACTGCAGGTCAAGTGCAATTATTAGTTCAAAATCCGCACCGCGAGCCACCAATGTTAGAACCGGGAGTCTCTAGTTGGCAGAGGTAAGTACCTTAGCCCAAGTAGGGACCCTCACTTCCAGTCAGGGTGACGGAATAACCCTCTGAGATAACCCCTGCTCACCCTCTAGGTAGCATGGCGCGAGCAGTCTAGGCTAAACAGAGGCAATGTGGATAACATTTGCACTTAACGCAACAATAATCCCCAATCCACCACAAACTGAGACCACACAGGTAAGTTTATTTTATAAAAATATATAGCTTTATCTAGTTTCAGCATGTAAATGAAGCAGTTGCATGATAATCACTTCTTTAGAAAACGTAGCATTTTATCTTAAAGGTTGCACTTAGTTTTTAGGATGGTACTGGTAAATAGGCAGTTCTCAGAATCAAAACAAAACAGTCTCAAGTCTCTCAAATCAGGGATCTAAAACTATTGCCCCTGATTTCTATTCAATCTGCTCTCAAAACGAGCAGTTACAGCAATGCCAATGCTCCGTTATTCACAGCCAGCCTTCATAGGCACTTATCCCTCCAAGCGCGGCAAGCGCGCCTCACCGGGTATCCTGGGGACTTCTTTTCTGCTTGCTCGAGGCTGCCACGGGCGCCGGATGGCCTCAGGCGCCTCGCGCCTCGAAGTGCACACTCGCTCCTTGCCCCGGCCGGTCCCCTGGTGCTCTCCCGCCCGCTCTTGACAATCCAACGAGCGGCGGGGGATGCAGCACACCTCGGGGGACGACAGGCCCGGGGTGAGGAACACACGCGGACTCACTCCCTCGGCGAAGACGGTTCATGCCAGCTGCTCCGGCGGTCGGCTCCTCGCTGGGGGGGTAATCAGATCGCGATTCCCTCGGCGGCTTCCAGGCTGCTCCACGCTGCGGCCAATCAGGTCGCGGCCCTCCGGTCGAGCCCCTTCAGTACCCGGGAGTCAGCCAATGGCAGAGCGGCTCCCGGGACAGTCAGGCGATGACGCTCCGCTACCTCGGCCAATCACGGCCCACCACCGGTGATGACGCTGCGCCGCACGGGCCAATCCCGTCGCGGCGTTAGTGAGGGGGCTCGGCTCCCTTCACCAATGGGAGCGCGGCGGCTTCGTTCTTCGCCGTGGCAGCTCCTGGATCTCGGAGCAAGTTACGGGGGGGTTTCCTGGCCCCGGTCCGCGGTGGTGATTTGGCGGCAAAGGGTTTTCAAGGGCGCTGGTCACGACTAGACCCCCCTCTCGACCTCCTCGCCACCTTGGAGCGTATTTCACGAGGGGAGGCTCCACAAGCCTCCGACCCTCACTGATAATGTGCCGATGAGCACACCGATCTCCTCCTCACGCCCCGCAGTCAAGCACCACGCGTCTCGGGTCACAACAGCATGATTTTGCAGCTGTATTCTGGGATAGCTTTAGGAACCTTTAGCCCTGGGTTCCCAACAGGAGGCCAGCTCTTCTCAGGCCCTTGGAGATTCAGTTGTAGAGTACAAAAACACACAAGAGAGCAGACAAGGTCTGGAGAAAGTGTGTAGCTGTAATGGCGACTATGCACCTGTGGATGCGTGTGCGAACAAGTGTCGTTGAAACCATTGGCTAGAAATAATCCCATCAGACCACCCATTATGGTGGAATTTGCGTCATGTGGGATGTTCACTGATCATTCCATGTCACAATCGACCATATAGTGCCGATGTAAAACTGGATGTCAGAAGTCTAGCCATGATATCCATCATGAAGTGATATTTGTTAAAGTGCAGTGCTCAAGTGACAGTGAAAAAAATATAAAATTAAAATTGACTACGCAGGCGCTGTATGACATTCAAAGCTCAGTCTGTGTGTCAAAGGATAAAACCACGCCCAGTAGTAAGACTACCTCTATGCGCTGTGCAGGTCGGTCGACATGTTTCAGCCTATGGGGCATTGCCCGGGCTTTCTTCAGGACCATGAATAGAAAAGCTACTGCAACTGTAAGTGATATGTGAAGTGCAAACACAACTAAGGATATACTTAAAAAAGAGTAGATATCTACCAGGAAACATCACATTTGTATGCCCACTGGAAGGAGAGAAGGAAATCTTCTTCCTAAAAAACACAATGTGTTACAAAAACACTATGTTATACACACTCATCCATGTGAATACACAGAGACCATACATACAAGACACACCCGCACGAATGAATTGCATTCGGCGTTTCAATAGAAATAAACATAGTAGTTTCAACAGCATAAGGCATTTCCTTATGGTGTTACTCACCCAGCTTTGTGTGGGTGAAGACCTCACCTCACCCGGCGACCGCTCGGGAGTATGAGGCCCCGCTCTACAGTGTAGAAAAAAAGACACAATGAGCTTCTAAATTCGCTGTGTCCATGCAAATTGCTCTACACAATAACCCAACAGACGTCTGTTAGTATCCCAACTGTCCCACCAAATCAATACCCCACCAACAGACACTATGAAAAACACCCAAGCTGTTGTTTTTTGTCAAAGGACATACTTAGGAATGCCCCCAATAGCTGTTAGGTGACTCACAGAAACCTGCCTATAATTGCAGTATCTAGTAGTTGTTAAGACGTACCAATCTCTCCCATTGGATAGTGACTGGGGCTATCTTATTGTGTAAGGCCACTTAAGTGCCCAGATATATAAACCTGAAGCCATGTCTCAAAAGATCTCCTACTCTGTACCTCACAAAATTATCTATCGTAAGGGCTATATAAATATACAGCAGAGTAAACCCAGTTTCAAAAAGTCCTACAGGAACCCCAGAGTCGAGTAAATTTATGGGGTGAGGAGACCAACAGGGAGCTCACCTGTCCGTCGGTGCCTCCCAGGATTGTAGCGAGCGGAAGTGGAGGTGTTCGCCAGAAACGCCCATAGCCCTTTAGTAGCCGCCGAAGGAAAAAACAGCTGAGGAAGGAAGCGCGCGAGAAAGAGACACTGCTCTATCGCGCATGCGCAGACCACCAAATGTGGCGAAACAATAACGTGTGGTCCGTTTAATATTAATTATTTCGCAAAGATGCGTGGAGAATGGATAGAGCTGTTGAAAAAGAGACCCTAGTCTAGTGAGAATCTAAATTAAAGGCACATCTGATGAGTGTAATGCCTGTGACGATCCTTAGTCGACATTCAATAACAGCGCATGCCCAGAAATAAGGCGCTATACTGTTGTCATGCGCCCAATGGAGGTAGCTAAATTTCGCTGAAAATGGGCGTGGTAAATACCACGCTCAGAACTACCGGTTCCGGAAAAACAAGTCCCATAAAATGAAGACTAAAAACCCTGTATCAGGAAACAATTAATCATGATAAATCACTAGCACCAGTGTAACCGCTGTGAAGCTCGTTATATATGGACTCTACCATATAGTTAGAGTGGTCAGTCCAAAGAAAATCCTTCTGGGGCAGAGAGTGTCCTAAACTTCAATTGCTTCTGCTGTAAGATGAGACGCAATGATCCCCTTATGATGGATCATTGTATGCATACTACATTCTAGTATCAGGGAGGGTAGGTGTTGGACTAGGTGGGTAGAAGGATAACCTACATAGTTGAGATATTTGCGGTTGCAACTCAAAGCACGTTAATCAACCCTTACGAAGGATCATTACTTTTATACTTAAAGGAGGTCGTTGTCTTTGAACAGTGTCAGGGCAGTGGGTGTTAGACTAGGTGGCCAGTGGGTGTTAGACTAGGTGGCCAGAAGGGAAACAAACACAATTATGTTGGGTGAGCTCGAAGGATGCAAACAAGGATTGCGTCGCATCTATATCAAATTGACCCGCAACTAGACAGTTGCTCTAAATACTAAAAACAAAACATGTATTGGAGGGTCCAGGGGAATATTTACTGACCTCTCTGCTCGCTCCCCTATCCTAGAGTACAAAAACACACAAGAGAGCAGACAAGGTCTGGAGAAAGTGTGTAGCTGTAATGGCGACTATGCACCTGTGGATGCGTGTGCGAACAAGTGTCGTTGAAACCATTGGCTAGAAATAATCCCATCAGACCACCCATTATGGTGGAATTTGCGTCATGTGGGATGTTCACTGATCATTCCATGTCACAATCGACCATATAGTGCCGATGTAAAACTGGATGTCAGAAGTCTAGCCATGATATCCATCATGAAGTGATATTTGTTAAAGTGCAGTGCTCAAGTGACAGTGAAAAAAATATAAAATTAAAATTGACTACGCAGGCGCTGTATGACATTCAAAGCTCAGTCTGTGTGTCAAAGGATAAAACCACGCCCAGTAGTAAGACTACCTCTATGCGCTGTGCAGGTCGGTCGACATGTTTCAGCCTATGGGGCATTGCCCGGGCTTTCTTCAGGACCATGAATAGAAAAGCTACTGCAACTGTAAGTGATATGTGAAGTGCAAACACAACTAAGGATATACTTAAAAAAGAGTAGATATCTACCAGGAAACATCACATTTGTATGCCCACTGGAAGGAGAGAAGGAAATCTTCTTCCTAAAAAACACAATGTGTTACAAAAACACTATGTTATACACACTCATCCATGTGAATACACAGAGACCATACATACAAGACACACCCGCACGAATGAATTGCATTCGGCGTTTCAATAGAAATAAACATAGTAGTTTCAACAGCATAAGGCATTTCCTTATGGTGTTACTCACCCAGCTTTGTGTGGGTGAAGACCTCACCTCACCCGGCGACCGCTCGGGAGTATGAGGCCCCGCTCTACAGTGTAGAAAAAAAGACACAATGAGCTTCTAAATTCGCTGTGTCCATGCAAATTGCTCTACACAATAACCCAACAGACGTCTGTTAGTATCCCAACTGTCCCACCAAATCAATACCCCACCAACAGACACTATGAAAAACACCCAAGCTGTTGTTTTTTGTCAAAGGACATACTTAGGAATGCCCCCAATAGCTGTTAGGTGACTCACAGAAACCTGCCTATAATTGCAGTATCTAGTAGTTGTTAAGACGTACCAATCTCTCCCATTGGATAGTGACTGGGGCTATCTTATTGTGTAAGGCCACTTAAGTGCCCAGATATATAAACCTGAAGCCATGTCTCAAAAGATCTCCTACTCTGTACCTCACAAAATTATCTATCGTAAGGGCTATATAAATATACAGCAGAGTAAACCCAGTTTCAAAAAGTCCTACAGGAACCCCAGAGTCGAGTAAATTTATGGGGTGAGGAGACCAACAGGGAGCTCACCTGTCCGTCGGTGCCTCCCAGGATTGTAGCGAGCGGAAGTGGAGGTGTTCGCCAGAAACGCCCATAGCCCTTTAGTAGCCGCCGAAGGAAAAAACAGCTGAGGAAGGAAGCGCGCGAGAAAGAGACACTGCTCTATCGCGCATGCGCAGACCACCAAATGTGGCGAAACAATAACGTGTGGTCCGTTTAATATTAATTATTTCGCAAAGATGCGTGGAGAATGGATAGAGCTGTTGAAAAAGAGACCCTAGTCTAGTGAGAATCTAAATTAAAGGCACATCTGATGAGTGTAATGCCTGTGACGATCCTTAGTCGACATTCAATAACAGCGCATGCCCAGAAATAAGGCGCTATACTGTTGTCATGCGCCCAATGGAGGTAGCTAAATTTCGCTGAAAATGGGCGTGGTAAATACCACGCTCAGAACTACCGGTTCCGGAAAAACAAGTCCCATAAAATGAAGACTAAAAACCCTGTATCAGGAAACAATTAATCATGATAAATCACTAGCACCAGTGTAACCGCTGTGAAGCTCGTTATATATGGACTCTACCATATAGTTAGAGTGGTCAGTCCAAAGAAAATCCTTCTGGGGCAGAGAGTGTCCTAAACTTCAATTGCTTCTGCTGTAAGATGAGACGCAATGATCCCCTTATGATGGATCATTGTATGCATACTACATTCTAGTATCAGGGAGGGTAGGTGTTGGACTAGGTGGGTAGAAGGATAACCTACATAGTTGAGATATTTGCGGTTGCAACTCAAAGCACGTTAATCAACCCTTACGAAGGATCATTACTTTTATACTTAAAGGAGGTCGTTGTCTTTGAACAGTGTCAGGGCAGTGGGTGTTAGACTAGGTGGCCAGTGGGTGTTAGACTAGGTGGCCAGAAGGGAAACAAACACAATTATGTTGGGTGAGCTCGAAGGATGCAAACAAGGATTGCGTCGCATCTATATCAAATTGACCCGCAACTAGACAGTTGCTCTAAATACTAAAAACAAAACATGTATTGGAGGGTCCAGGGGAATATTTACTGACCTCTCTGCTCGCTCCCCTATCCTAGAGTACAAAAACACACAAGAGAGCAGACAAGGTCTGGAGAAAGTGTGTAGCTGTAATGGCGACTATGCACCTGTGGATGCGTGTGCGAACAAGTGTCGTTGAAACCATTGGCTAGAAATAATCCCATCAGACCACCCATTATGGTGGAATTTGCGTCATGTGGGATGTTCACTGATCATTCCATGTCACAATCGACCATATAGTGCCGATGTAAAACTGGATGTCAGAAGTCTAGCCATGATATCCATCATGAAGTGATATTTGTTAAAGTGCAGTGCTCAAGTGACAGTGAAAAAAATATAAAATTAAAATTGACTACGCAGGCGCTGTATGACATTCAAAGCTCAGTCTGTGTGTCAAAGGATAAAACCACGCCCAGTAGTAAGACTACCTCTATGCGCTGTGCAGGTCGGTCGACATGTTTCAGCCTATGGGGCATTGCCCGGGCTTTCTTCAGGACCATGAATAGAAAAGCTACTGCAACTGTAAGTGATATGTGAAGTGCAAACACAACTAAGGATATACTTAAAAAAGAGTAGATATCTACCAGGAAACATCACATTTGTATGCCCACTGGAAGGAGAGAAGGAAATCTTCTTCCTAAAAAACACAATGTGTTACAAAAACACTATGTTATACACACTCATCCATGTGAATACACAGAGACCATACATACAAGACACACCCGCACGAATGAATTGCATTCGGCGTTTCAATAGAAATAAACATAGTAGTTTCAACAGCATAAGGCATTTCCTTATGGTGTTACTCACCCAGCTTTGTGTGGGTGAAGACCTCACCTCACCCGGCGACCGCTCGGGAGTATGAGGCCCCGCTCTACAGTGTAGAACTACCGGTTCCGGAAAAACAAGTCCCATAAAATGAAGACTAAAAACCCTGTATCAGGAAACAATTAATCATGATAAATCACTAGCACCAGTGTAACCGCTGTGAAGCTCGTTATATATGGACTCTACCATATAGTTAGAGTGGTCAGTCCAAAGAAAATCCTTCTGGGGCAGAGAGTGTCCTAAACTTCAATTGCTTCTGCTGTAAGATGAGACGCAATGATCCCCTTATGATGGATCATTGTATGCATACTACATTCTAGTATCAGGGAGGGTAGGTGTTGGACTAGGTGGGTAGAAGGATAACCTACATAGTTGAGATATTTGCGGTTGCAACTCAAAGCACGTTAATCAACCCTTACGAAGGATCATTACTTTTATACTTAAAGGAGGTCGTTGTCTTTGAACAGTGTCAGGGCAGTGGGTGTTAGACTAGGTGGCCAGTGGGTGTTAGACTAGGTGGCCAGAAGGGAAACAAACACAATTATGTTGGGTGAGCTCGAAGGATGCAAACAAGGATTGCGTCGCATCTATATCAAATTGACCCGCAACTAGACAGTTGCTCTAAATACTAAAAACAAAACATGTATTGGAGGGTCCAGGGGAATATTTACTGACCTCTCTGCTCGCTCCCCTATCCTAGAGTACAAAAACACACAAGAGAGCAGACAAGGTCTGGAGAAAGTGTGTAGCTGTAATGGCGACTATGCACCTGTGGATGCGTGTGCGAACAAGTGTCGTTGAAACCATTGGCTAGAAATAATCCCATCAGACCACCCATTATGGTGGAATTTGCGTCATGTGGGATGTTCACTGATCATTCCATGTCACAATCGACCATATAGTGCCGATGTAAAACTGGATGTCAGAAGTCTAGCCATGATATCCATCATGAAGTGATATTTGTTAAAGTGCAGTGCTCAAGTGACAGTGAAAAAAATATAAAATTAAAATTGACTACGCAGGCGCTGTATGACATTCAAAGCTCAGTCTGTGTGTCAAAGGATAAAACCACGCCCAGTAGTAAGACTACCTCTATGCGCTGTGCAGGTCGGTCGACATGTTTCAGCCTATGGGGCATTGCCCGGGCTTTCTTCAGGACCATGAATAGAAAAGCTACTGCAACTGTAAGTGATATGTGAAGTGCAAACACAACTAAGGATATACTTAAAAAAGAGTAGATATCGATGGTGGGGTATTGATTTGGTGGGACAGTTGGGATACTAACAGACGTCTGTTGGGTTATTGTGTAGAGCAATTTGCATGGACACAGCGAATTTAGAAGCTCATTGTGTCTTTTTTTCTACACTGTAGAGCGGGGCCTCATACTCCCGAGCGGTCGCCGGGTGAGGTGAGGTCTTCACCCACACAAAGCTGGGTGAGTAACACCATAAGGAAATGCCTTATGCTGTTGAAACTACTATGTTTATTTCTTTTGAAACGCCGAATGCAATTCATTCGTGCGGGTGTGTCTTGTATGTATGGTCTCTGTGTATTCACATGGATGAGTGTGTATAACATAGTGTTTTTGTAACACATTGTGTTTTTTAGGAAGAAGATTTCCTTCTCTCCTTCCAGTGGGCATACAAATGTGATGTTTCCTGGTAGATATCTACTCTTTTTTAAGTATATCCTTAGTTGTGTTTGCACTTCACATATCACTTACAGTTGCAGTAGCTTTTCTATTCATGGTCCTGAAGAAAGCCCGGGCAATGCCCCATAGGCTGAAACATGTCGACCGACCTGCACAGCGCATAGAGGTAGTCTTACTACTGGGCGTGGTTTTATCCTTTGACACACAGACTGAGCTTTGAATGTCATACAGCGCCTGCGTAGTCAATTTTAATTTTATATTTTTTTCACTGTCACTTGAGCACTGCACTTTAACAAATATCACTTCATGATGGATATCATGGCTAGACTTCTGACATCCAGTTTTACATCGGCACTATATGGTCGATTGTGACATGGAATGATCAGTGAACATCCCACATGACGCAAATTCCACCATAATGGGTGGTCTGATGGGATTATTTCTAGCCAATGGTTTCAACGACACTTGTTCGCACACGCATCCACAGGTGCATAGTCGCCATTACAGCTACACACTTTCTCCAGACCTTGTCTGCTCTCTTGTGTGTTTTTGTACTCTAGGATAGGGGAGCGAGCAGAGAGGTCAGTAAATATTCCCCTGGACCCTCCAATACATGTTTTGTTTTAAGATTCAGTTGTAGACACAGCACACAGCAGAGTCTTGCAGTTTCAAGCAGGCAGGGTCACAGCACACAGCAAAGCCCCTTTCTTCTCTTCAGCTTCCAGTCAGACAGCAGAACAGGTCAGCCCTTAGAGCACACAGCAAGGCAGTCTTCCTTTAGTTCTCTCGCCGTCCTCCTTCCTGCCGAGGTTCCTTCTTGATTGTAGAATTTCAGAATCTAAACTTCTGTAGTCAGGGGTCCTTTCCTTATACCCCTCAATGTCTTTGAAGTCCTTTGAAGTCTTTGTGCATGGAGGCCCTTGGTCCAGTCTAAACCAGTTCTGGGGGTTGCGGAGCACTGAGGTGTCTCTAGTTTTCTTCTTCCTGTCAGCTTCAGGGCCAGGGGTGTCAGTTGACCACCAGGAGGGAGCTAACCCGGGGGAGGTAGGCCGGCACAGCCCAGTACTTATCAGGCATTCCTTCCTCCCACCTCCCAGGCAGGCAGATGTGCCCTTTCATCCCCGGGCTGGCTCCGACCCTCTCCTCTGGGGCTCTGCAGCCCCCCCTGTCACATCCGGACCAGGCAGGCATTCCACAAACCCAGGCACACAGAAAGGTTTAGACAAGAGAACAGCCACTTTCTAAAAGTGCTATTCTCCAACACAGGATTTAAAAACACCCTTCACTAAAAGATGTGTCATTAAATTCTGAGTTCAGGGATATATTTCACTTATGTCCCATCTTGTTCCTATGGGAAGATAGACTGGTATCACATGGGCCCAGCCTCCTCCATGTTACTCTATGGAGCAAGATAGCCTTACAGCAGTGAGCACATAAGATGGCTGCAGCCCACTACCAGAGCATGTGACCTGCACTAGTACATGCTCTACCTTATCCATACACTGCACCCTGCCCAGGGGGGTACCTTGAGCCTTCCATAGGGGTGACTGATGTGCACAGACAGGGAAGGGTTAGGCCTAGCCAGTGGGGACACTGGCCAGGGGGACAGGCAGTCTCTGACTGCACACAGGCCCTGCGCTGGCAGGCCTGAGTCACCATTTTAAAGCTGCTCATGTGGGTGGCGCAATCTGCGCTGCAGGCCCACTAGTAGCATCTGTCATCACCAGCCCTGGCACACACAGTGCACTTTACTAGGGACTTCGTGGTGATACAAATATGCCAATCAGGTATATTCAATCAATATCACAATTTACAGAGGGAGCACTTACACTCTGACACTGATCAGCAGTGGCAGAGTGTCCAAAGCATCTAAATCAGCAAAAACGAAATCCAGCACAGCATCAAAACACATGAATCAGAGGCAAAAAGATGGGGGAAGAACCACGCCAAAAAGTGTCAGGTCTAACACTAACTATGTTACTTTAACCTTTAACATTCACCCCCAATGGTGTCCACCTCTCCCACCCCGCACCGCTCACAATGTCACATAGCAATATAAAAGGTGTCATGTTACGTAAGGAACACCTATTGGCTTTGCCAAAAAGTCTGCGGCCCAATGGCTTTATGAAAAGGTCAGCACATCAACATATATAAAACAGTCATTTTGGCTTTGGTAAGAAGTTCCCAATAAAAATAATGCAATGTGTTTTTCATAAATTATTACATTGCAATGACTAATAATAGTGATTGCAAAATATTTTCAATAAAGCATTATTAATAGAAATGAATTAAACGTGTCTGAGTTGTTTAAAAACATTTTTCAGGCCACAAAGTGCAGCCGTAGAACCGACCACAAGGGAGTGCTGCACTTCAGCTGAAGAAAATACAGCTCCAGCTTGGAGTGCTTCAAAAAATATGATAAGCTCTCATTTTATTTTCACGGAAACACAAACCTTTGCTAAAATAGACATCAAACAAATCTCTTCCAAGTACATACAAGAAAACATCCATGCACAACTGTGGGACTTTTAGAGCATTATTAATAATTGTGCATCAATAATAATGTACAGAATAATGTCTACACTCAGATTCACATGTGTACACTATTATGATATTATTGCTCTTCAATCGATTTTGATGACCTGTTAAAATAAATTTTCCTGGATTATGCTAACTAGGTTTCAGCTAGGCCTCAACAGCATATTTTTCAAAATGGATTTCTCATTGCAATCCTGTTCTTCTTAATATTTCTGTTGCATGTAGTCAAGCAATTCATGTTTGTTTATTTCCCATTGTCACTGTTCTTGAAGAAGGCTCTCTAGCATGGGCTCAGTATTATAACTTTTATTCAAGTCCCTTCCACTTGCACACAGTATTGCATTCACTTACAATGGTTCACTGTTGTTTATGTGACTAGATTATTCTGACATTTTGTCTCTGGATGACTTTAGGTCAGAGGAAGTGGAATCAATATTTGTATAGTGGGATAGGATTTAGGTGTTAAGGCTATATAACATTTCAAAAGTCTTGTTTGGGAATTATTGAAAAAGTATTTCATTGATCACCCGAATATAATTTTGCAGTTCCAGTGATGTTCTATGTGAAAAGTTCCCATATAAACACTCAAAGTTGGGGATGAGCCAGATGACTTTCCTATGCTGCTAGGGATGCTATTGTATTTCTTACTGATTTGGGACTGAAACTAGTTTTGATTTTGCCTGTTATTCTGTATTGTCTTATTACTGAAAGCCTTAATGGAAATTACGCTATGCGTTTGCAATTCACAATTTCTGTCTTACTGAGTATGTTTTTCCTTATTTAAATGTACTCTTGGTATGCTGATTTTGCACCATTTTTTTGGGACACATTGCCTCATGAAATTGAGATCTACACCATCCCAATCCACTCTCCCCTGGTGTGCTATTGGGGTAACTTTTGAGGCGCAAACTTTTAGCTGTACATTGCGCCAACACAACAAATCGATAGAAATTCCAGAAGTGTACAGACTGAACAAATGCACTTCAGTGTCATATTAATGCTAGTAGGTATTATACAATTGCTGGCAGTGCTTAGTTTGTAAAATAATAAGTGTTGGTGACCAAATCTCCACTCGGAAACCAGCTGCTTGCACGTTGTGCAAATACCACGGCTGTGTAGTCTGAAATCCACCTCATGCCTCTTTAATCAACTACCAGCCACTCCCTGTCACTTCAGATCACTCTTTCAGCTTCCTGCGTTCTCCCTTTGTGACAGTTTCCCATTCTTTCTCTTTCTGCTTCTTTTCCTCTATATGTTTTGCCATCTCTTGGGAAATGTCCAATTTGGAAAAATGCATGCTGATCCCCAATAATGAGTGCTGCTGGGCCCAACAGGCAACCACCAGCTTAAATTAAGTGCTGAATGGGGCCCAGACACTTCTGCATTTTCTTACCGAGGTGAGAATTCCCCCCCCAGCAGTCTCCACTGTGCTGTGTGCTGTGGAGGAGGGGCATGCTGAATCCAATGCTAAAAAGCGCCCTGTTCTTCCCTCGGAGTAGGAACCCCAGACACTGCCCCATCTTCTTGCTGGGAAGGGACTTCATCCCCCAGCAGTCTCCGAGGTGCTGTGTGCTGTGGAGGCGGGGCTAACCAAACCCAGCGCTGAAAGACGCCCTGTTCTTCCCGAGGGACTGGTCGCACACAAGATGGGCCCGAGCGCGTGCCTGGGTCAAAACTGAGCCAAGAACAGGCATATCTGTGCCAGTTATGTTTTATCGGATGTCCAATATGAGTTTAGGCCTGGTAAGAGGACTGTTAATCAATGTTTCATTTTATACATTATTATTCATAAATATACAGTGGCAAAGCAGGGGGCTATCCACTTGGCCTTCACAGATGTAAGCACCGCATTTGAAAGCGTTAACAGAGAGAAACTATGGGACATCATGTTGCGACTTGGGGTGGAAACAAACTTGGTATTTCTTTTTGCATGATCTTCACCTCATTCTGTCAGCTGTTGTTTGTTTTGGCTCCCAGGGGGAATGTACTAATCTTTGTAACTTCAAGAGAGCGGTTCAACGAGCTGTATATTGACTCTTACTCTTTATATTAATATTTTGGAAAAGGTGCTAATTGAGGGAAGTACTGATATACCCTAGATTGTTAATCGTTGTACTCCTCATCTGCTTTATGCAGACATACCGTCCTTGTTTTTAGAATTGTACTGGGGATGAGTTGCCTACTTAATGTTTTTGTCCTTTTTATGGATAGCCTCAACTTAAGAATTATTTTTTCACAGTCTCATGTAATGGTGATAGGCCTTCGGTCCACCAAGTCAATAATGTTTAAGGTTCGAGGCAATACGATTAGGCATGGTTCTACTTTACTTTATTTAGGGGTCCAGTTTGATTCTTCCCTGACTTGATCTTCTTTAGTTTCTGCTAGAAGCATTAAGGGCCATATTATCAAGAACGGCGATAACATTATCGCCGCTTTAGCGGCAGAAAACTGCTGCTAAATAGGCGTTAAGGGGCTTGGTAATATGCCCTTGTGAATTCCTATAGAAGCCCAGGTTCTGGTGTGAACCTGGGCTTCTATGGGAATTCACAAGGGCATATTATCAAGCCCCCTAATGCCGCTTTAGTGGCAGTTTTCTGCAGCTAAAGAGGCGATAATGTTATCGCCGTTCTTGATAATATGGCCCTAGGTTCTCTGGGGCATCTATGTTTGTCTTTGTAAATAGGCTGAGGCACAAATCTATTTAGATTCTGCTCAATATTTATAGAGCTAAATGTGTCCCTTTGGCTGCCTACTATGGTTGTGATCTCCTGGGCTACTGTGATATTTTGGCCCTCTTAGTTGTTGAAAACAAATTCCTTTGAAGACTTTTATGCCTTCCTCAGAGTACTTCTTCTTTTGTTATACAAAAGGAACCAGGGCTTGGATTTCTAAAGGAAACTTCACAGGTATGGACGCTTCTTCTCTGATTACCTGTTTGCCCTCGCCCCTAGAAAAAAGTTTTAATCGCCTTATTTTAAAAGATTGTCTGGTTTTGGATCGTGTGGCCAGCATCCCTTGGATTCATCATATTAAACAGATTTTTAGCAAACTTGGCCGAACATAAAGTTCCGAGATTCAATAGTCCAACGTGATATTACCTGGTCCAAGTTAACATTTAGGGCGCTTAAAGCTAAAGAGAGAGTGTGTTGCTCTAATTAAAACCACTGTGAAAAACTATGGGGCATATTATCAAGAACTGCGATAAAATTATCGCCGCTTTAGCGGCAGGAAACTGCCACTAAAACAGCGATAATGGGCTTGATTATATGTCCTTGTGAATTCCCATAGCAGCAAAATCTTAGAAAGCAAATGAAAGACCAAGAGTGCTCAGAATCACTTTAGGATTAATGGTACCCCATCACTACACAATCATGTGCCCAGTGTCATCATCTGGGTTCCATACACAACTCTCTGATGCGTCTCTTAACAATCAGAGACAGCAATATTCAAGAGTTGCATCCTTCTATAATATTCTTAAAGAAGGAAAGACAATACATGTGATTGAGTAATAAAAGGTTATTTATCAGGGTATCATTAGGGTGCAGTGCAAAAGAGAAGTGATGATAGTGAGTTAAAAAGGATAAACCATAGAGACGGTGTATTCTCCTATAGTTCAATGTCTCTTGTGTCTTCCTACTAAAATGTGTGAAAACAGGTGAAAACAAATACCAAAAATAAAGCAGTTAGAAATTAATCACTGCATGAGCTGTGGTGATATCTAAGGGCCCTTGCTAGTCTGGTAGGTTCTTATTGTTGTTCAAAAGTATTAGAGGTAGGGGGACTGAATCTTTACTAGACTTTAAATTTACCCTCAGACTGTCTTGTATTGTTTTGATTCCCATAGCAGCCCAGGTTCTGGTGTTAACCTGGGCTGCTATGGGAATTCACAAGGGCATATTATCAAGCCCATTAGCGCCGTTTTAGCGGCAGTTGCCGCTAAAGCGGCGATAATTTTATCGCAGTTCTTGATAATATGCCCCTATTTTCCCTTGCAAACCACAGTATTTATCAAATCACCATCGTTTTTCATTGATTCGAGTTAGACTGAACTTCATTGAGTATTTGCTGGCCACATACTTCGATGGGAACTCATTTGAACCGGTCCCTACCCCATGTGAAATGTGACGTGTCTCACTCAGGAGTGGACACCTTGCGCTATATAATGTTTTGTTCTTTTTTTAAAAAAAAGGCTTCTCAAATCTTTCAAGATGCCATTGTTAGTTGGAACCCATTTTGTACAAGTTCGTCCGGCTTTCCTTTATTTTATTTTATTACCTGGTGAGAAGACTTGCTTGTCTGTGGCTAATTTTTTTCACTGGTGCTGTTCGACTGTGGAAAAGTGTATCACATATA
Organism: Lissotriton helveticus; assembly: GCF_964261635.1. Lineage (NCBI taxonomy): Eukaryota > Metazoa > Chordata > Amphibia > Caudata > Salamandridae > Lissotriton > Lissotriton helveticus. Next base: position 1,198,167,597 of record NC_136059.1, read on the forward strand.
TGAAGTTTTTTCATTGTTTTTAACTTTTATGGTTTGTTTTTATAAACCGAGTAAAGATGATGATGATGAAGCGCTGATTGCTGATAAAATGACATCATATTTAAGATTAGCACTTAAAAATGTTCAGCAAAGTATAACTGGAAGTCTTTAAGTTAATCTTTTATCAAAACACACCCAGTACAACGTCAGTCGATTATTACAGTAAGCTGTCCTTGACAGACTTTTAGGGGTCGAATTACAAATATACGAGCAACAACATAAAGATATGGGAAATCTGCAACATTGTGTTGTGCGAATGGGAAAAAATAGGGCAATGTCATATTTGGAAAGAAGTGCGCGTCACTGATGTCACGAGGGACGTAATTGCAAATTGATGTGCGCTCGATCAACAAGTTGCCCGATTTAAGAATGCGCCAGGTGCGCATCTAACTCGTAATTGAGCAGTGACACGCATGCCCTGTGTACTCGAGGGGAGCCAATGATCATAACATATATGGTCACCTAAGGGTGACTTGCGTAATATGCGTAACTTTCGTGCAACTTAGATATATTTTTGGAAAATGATGTGGTGTCACCCACTCTCTGACTCATGCTCTTTATTTGCACCTGTTTTCACTTGGCATTAGGGGACATATTTATAATGAAGTGGCGGAGCATGGCGTTAGTATCATTGGCTTAACGCAGTGCTCCGCCACTTCTGAAACGCAGGGCTGCACCATATTTACTAAAAAATACGGTGCAACCCTGAGTTTCCCCCTGCGCTGGTGCCAAATTTAGCTGCCCAGCGTCAATGCACGCACCCTTGCACTTCTGAGTGCAGGGAAAGATTATTTATGTGCAGGACGGTGTCCCTTCCTGCACATAAACAAACTTTACATGACGTTTTGTAACTTGTACGTGTGCTGCTTAATGCAACACACATAGAAGTTACAAAATTTCATTTTTTAAAGATTGTTTACCTTCCTGCACATAAATAACCAATGGTCTTTTGCTGTTTCTATATGTGTTGCACAATGCAGCACACATGGAAACAGCGAAAACGAGGAGAAATAAATCATTTCTCCTTGTTTCGCCTGTTTAAGACCAGGTTTTCCCTGGTCCTAATTCTGGCAGCCTCCTATTTATGCCACCCTTGTAAATCGGGGGCAGTGTCAAAATCAATGGATGTTGCAGTGGAACGCCCATCGCAACACCCACTGCCCGCCCCTTTCATACTAAGTGTAGCATGAAAGGGTACCTTATTTACAAGGCAGCATTTAGCCACGTTAAGTGGCTTAACGCCGCTTTGTAAATAAGGTGAAGCACATATCCCCACAGGAACGTCACTAAAAGTGATGTTCCTGTGGCGATAGGGGTTTGTATATATGCTCTCGGGTTTTCATATGGTGCTAGGTTGTGCTACTTTGCGTTACTGTTGAGTTAACAAATGCCAAATGGGTGTTTTGTTGCTCCCGCCATATGGCGTCCTCTTTGCATGTATTAGCAGGGGTGTTGCGCCATGTGACACAATGCTGTTTAGCACTGTGCTTGTGGCAATTTTCACAAAGAAAGTTGATTGACACTTCTGTTTGCACCACTTTTTATCGCACGAGCGCTCATGCAAAACATATTCTAAATCTTGGCCATAGAAGGAAAACTATGGTGACTGGTTGGCTATCAGTGTCTCTTCTTTGGAAAGTTCCATCATTCTATAGAAGCAAAACTTGTATCGATGATGAAGCACAGTGGACACCGTAATACACATTTCATCTAGGCATACATTATTGCCATTCTAATTCCCGATATTGCATAGTTCTGATCAATTATACATTTACATGCTTGTATGATGTTCTCTTTATTGATAAACTAGTCACTTGATATTTTTCTTCATGAAGTAATTGTTTGAATAAAGTAAGTGTGTTCTTTGAGCCCTGAAAAAATAAATGACATTCGGGTTCTTGCATTTTTTACGTGTTTCTTCTTAGAACAGATCCTGACTTTCAGTAGCTCTGCCAGATGGAGTGCTTTACCAGACTGTATGTTCGCTGTAACATTTTTATTTTTGTCACCACGTTATTTATTTTTGGCATTGCTTTCCCTTTGGCATGTTCTTGAATGTGCTGTTTTTTCCTGAAGTTTTAACACCTGTTTTAAGGTGTCTGTATTTGTTTTTGGTTTTGTGTTAAATGAGCAGCCTTAATTTTGTAACCGCTAGGGGTCAGATGCACAAAAAGATTTTGATTTCACAAACCGTGTGATTCATAAAATCACGGGGTTTTCGGACTTAAAAAATCCCTTTCACTAAAATACGAGCATCTTTTGTGAGTTGGAATAAACTGGGCTTTGTGAACCATATTGAAATGCAATTTAGAAACGCCATGAAAGTGGTGTTCCTTTAAAACTACAAACTGGCAACCTATGTATCATGGTTGGCAACGGGTATACTAGTTGCAAACCATTGACAAGTTACTGACCGCTCAAAGGAGATGGTAGCTGATTTGCAAAGAGTAGGGGCCTCATTTATGAAAAGTGACGCATCACTGCGTGAAAACAGCGATGTGTCACTTTTCATTGCTCCCTCCTTGCGACATGGTGGATGCGTCATATTTATATTATGACGCATCATGTCGCAAGGAGTTACACATACGTCAGTATTTCTGACGTATCTGTATGGCGCAACAGTGACGCATTGCTAGAGTGTGTCACAAAAGTGACGCAACTCCAGGAATGTGCCCTTTCACATGGGGCAAGCCCCATGTGAAAGGGCCTGCGTCAGTCTTACGCCTGCTGTGAGGCAGGCGGAAGATTTTGACGCAACAGTGTCCTAAAAGTGACGCAGTGAAATTTCATAGATTTCACTGCGTCACTTCTACGACCCTTCCTTGCGTCAATACGCCCCCCTTGCATACATTATACCTGGCGCAGGTATAATGTGGAGCAGGGGATTAAAAAGTGACGCATCTACCTAGATGCGTCACTTTTTAAATATGGCGCAACAAGGCAAATTTTTTACACCACTGGTGCGTCACAAAAAGTGACGCACCGGCAGCGTAAAAGTGACGCACAGCCTCATAAATGAGGCCCCTAGGGGTCTTACTGGGACTCCTCCCCCTTTGGGAATCCGAGCGATAGCCTCAAAGGGGAGTACTATTTTTGTCCAGGGAACCACTGTCTGCTCCCCTTGAAGTCTGCCAAAATGGAAAACATGTTTCTTTAAAGAAGTACCAGTTCCTTTAAGGAAAATGATTTGCATTTTGGAATGCAATCACAGGACTGGGAGTGTGCTGTTCAGTGCAGGCCACCATTCCTGATCATGTAGCTAATCACAGGAGGTCGCACATTTCTACCTGCCTATATAATAATAATTAGGTAGGTTGTTCTGCAACCCGCTGCCATTGGATATGTTGAAAACCAGCTTGTTAGTACACGAGTCGGCTCACAATATCAGATTCAATTCACAAAATTTCAGTGCACAATTTGCAGCCAATTTATGTGAATGCGATCTTCATACATCAGGCCCAGGATTATTTATCAAGTTGAGATGCAATAGTTTCAGCCATAAGTGGCAATTATTACAATATTTGTGAGCCGTTCAGTTGGCATTCAATTTTTTTTACCATCTGTTATCTTTATTTTACCAAAATGATAAATGGGCAATTTATTTGAAGTGGTAGGTTCCGTAATTGAATATACTTTTTCGCCTACATTCTTTTGAATTGATTTAGGGACACACATCAATCTAAAATTCGACAAATCCCAGTGGGTGATGTACACCCACCATTGGAGGATGTCTTCCAGCAGAGTCACTGCTCTCAGTATTAACACCTCTCTATCAACATGAATGTCAACAGAATCACTGCTGCTGGTATTAAAGCATCTACGTAGAAAAATGGAATTGGTAACTCCACCTGCTGTGACTCCTCTAATCACTAATTTACCTCATCAGCCAAGAAGCTCTAAACTTTACATGAAACCCCATCACATGCCACAGGTCCCTGGCACTTAATCGCTGTGCATATATATATACACTAATTCAGTGGGTTCTTATTCTTAGACACGATGAATGAGTAAAACTTTTTTTACTTCACTTTGGTGTTGACCTTCATTCTCCATCGTTCCTCATTATTATCCAACTGATTCTACTATAGTGGCTAATTTCAGATACATACCTGTACCACCCTGTAGGGAATATCATGCCACGACCCTTCAACAGGTGTCTGTCAATATAGTAATAACACAGTGAATGATAAATTCATCTAATATGTAACTGAAGGAGGCCAAATGTGTGCTCTTTGATTCCTTCAGTCACTGTGCTCTCTGTATACCTCTGTTGAGGCACAGTAGATGGATGTCTGAAAGGGTGAAGAAATGGCTAGTGAGGCGGTACACCATCATCTACAAAATATACATGGGTACAATGGTCACAGCTATTCTCCATTACCTTACCTTCACCTAGCATTCAAACATGGATTGACAACTTCAGAAGGGGTAATGAAATGGAAAGTGTTGATTGGTGTGTGGCACCATGTCACACCTACAGTTCATATGCATTCCCTGAGTATTTTTGCTGCATTCACTAAATTGCTGCATGACACCACAGTCCCCAATAAACCACAGATGTGGAATTGACACCTGAATGAACATGAAGGTGTCATGTGTTGCACCACCAAAGGCAGCTTACACAGGCATCAATCCGTCGCCTTGCATCTCATTCATGGAGAGTCATCGATGATGACTCTGAGAATTATGTGCCCTGTGTCTTGCTTGCTAAAATGCCACAACTATGTTGTTAATGGCATCTAGCACATGGAGGAAACAGACTGTAACATATGGTTTTGGTGCCCCCTTGCTAACTGTAGACTGTCCTGCAAGGACTTTGGTATTTTGAACTACTGCTGCAGTTGACTGGTGATGCATGTGAATATCTGGCGGAAGGACCAGCATTGACCTGCTTGTGATATGGACTTCAAATATGAACCAATGCCACAAAGTGGATTGCAGCTGGTAATTTGGTAAGGGATGGCGTGGGAATGGGCCGCTGGGGAAGTTAGCTTCTGCTCAAGTTCTGCAACCATATCCAGGATCGTATCAGGAGGAAAGAAGGATTTTCTCAGCAACTCTTACTTAAATACATCAAGTAGTGTAATCATCATATATCCTCTCTCTCCTGCTAAAATAGTTATTCCTCAAGACGTGGGCAGTGCAACAAACACTGATGATGGCTCTTAGAAATGAAATTCCCCTGCATGATAAATGTATATGCACCCCTGCACACAAGTTATCTAACAGTGAGTGGATCTGGAATGTTGACTTTCTGTTGACCCCAGCACCCCTGAAGACCTGCTTGTGCACTGAGGACTAGACCCAACATTGACCCTAGCCTGGCTCTGAGGTTAAGCGGAGAGCACCAAACGCATATCTCATTGTTGCCACAATACTACCGGCTGTGCCCCTGGAACACTGATGGTAGTATTGTGAGCTGTGGTTGCAGCATCAACAGACCTTTTTCTTGGTTCCAAGGCTGAGTGTGAAGTCTACAAGTCTGCACTCATAAAGTTGTGTCATGCCCGGACCCTGCACTGTCATCTGTGTGCTTGTGTAAAGTATGTGTGCGAATGGTACATGCTAGCAGGACACCAATCTAGTTATAAGTGCATGCTATAAGCCATCTTGGATTGCCCTTGGCTTAGAAATGGCACAAGATGAAAGTGTCTATACACTTTTCCCAGACAGTAGAAATGCATTACCTGCATTGCTGAGCTTGAGGTGCTAGCCCTAGACACAAAGGTGTGAAGGGATGGAGGCAGGGCTTCTCTTACAAATTCACTATGACTTAATGAGCAATGGGCCGCTGATTAGTCCTGTCAGAGCACAGAAATTAGGGTGATGGTAGGAGAATGAGGGGTGAGTCAGCAGATTTAATTACTAGTGGGTGAGAAGTTTCTAGTTAGGACTTGGGTGATCTGCCTCCCTTAAGTGGCCCATCCAGGAAGGTGATGACTAGCAGGTGCAGAGTTTCACATTCGTAGTGCTAGTGTTATGGATACTTGTGCTTACAGCCAGAATCATCAACACCTGCTGTGAGTGCCATCACTTCACAGCTAGACGGGGAATCCACAACCCGTGTCTGAAAACACAAAAGAAAAGTGGGACCTAAACCTCTTTTCCACTTGTGTATGGTTCGAAGCCTCTTTAATGGTCATGAATGTGGGTATTTCACAAGGTACTTACAGAGGTACCGTGATCCAAACCTGGTATTGATAATGGCCTGTCCCCCAGAGGTGATAGGACATTGCCTGAAACTGTGTGTCTTGCTGGAGAAAGCTGGGGGTCTGCTGAGATATGGGTAGCCAGCTTGACTGCTAAGAGGGGCTAGGGGGAAAGCCTTTGCCCCACAGGAGCTACCTACGTGAATACAGAAATTGAGTGACCTAAAAGAGCCATTTGGCCCAAGGTAGAGTGCTACAGCTGCCCTGCATGACTCTGAGGGTCTCTCAACATACCTGTTCAACCAAGCACTATGTTTGTCATCAAGAAGTTTTCAGCTGGACGCCTGCTGCTGTGAGTGCCACAAAGGGAGCCACATCTGCAAGGCTGTATCTGAGGGAACTGATTCCCCATTACCCAGTAGAGGCTGGTAGAGAACATTGATGGGGGAATGTGGGGGGTGTTAGGGAAAAAAGAAAATAGAAAAGAAAAGAAAACATACCTGGTGGTCTCCATTGCCGGCCACCTCCTCTCCTCCTCCGAGGAACCAGGAAGCACCCAGTCTCCCAGACGCAAGTGATCAATCACAATGCTGCCTTACAGCAGGGTTGTGATTGGTCTGAGCACAGTGGTTCGGTGCTCAGAAAGAAACTGGGAAGCTGGGCATGTTCCCTAGGCTCGGCATGCAAATATGCATGACGGTTTGGCCTGCCCGAGGCAGCCGGCCAAACTGTCATGCACACTTAAGGTGCAGCCAATACTTCTCCCTCATCACAGCAGCTCGGCTCCACCCTGCCCTAATAACCTGGCTGCAGTACAACTGCAACACTAAAAATAAAATGATAACTTTCCGTTCTTATCATTTTATTTTTCCTTTGCACTGCTTTAAAGAAGTGGGGTGAAACTCCTCCACCTTAGCGGAGGAGCCGCCGCTGCCATTACCATTGGTAAAACTGTTTGTCCTTTACTGAGACACTGAAAATCACTTGAACCTCCGGCAAGCCCCATACCAAGTACCCACAGAGTTTACTATCTTACTACTTGAAATAGCCTTAACAAAAAATTACATCCAGTTTCAAGATAAATATTACAGACAATGCAAAGGCACATCTATTGGGGCAGTTTTTGCCCCAAATTTTGCAATTCTGTTAGTGGATAACATTGAGACTACAACAACTGGGGCTTTGAAAACTTTGCTCCAAACACACCTGGACTCCACGCTTCCTCGCCGCTTGCCTGCTCTCCCCCGCAGCCGCATCTCCCATCGCGGCCGCCGAGAGGGGGGAGCATTCCGTGAACCAAGCCGCGAACCAAGCCTGCCTACAACTCCCAGGGTCCTCTGCTGGGACTCGGGACGCCGCCTGCAGTGTCACTGTACCGCGCCCGGATGCGCATAAAGACGCGTCGCTCCTGCTGGGGAGCGGGGCCTTACAACAACTGGGGGCTTTGAAAACTTTGCTCCAAACACACCTGGACCCCACGCTTCCTCGCCGCTTGCCTGCTCTCCCCCGCCGCCACATCTCCCATCGCGGCCGCCGAGAGGGGGGAGCATTCCGTGAACCAAGCCGCGAACCAAGCCTGCCTACAACTCCCAGGGTCCTCTGCTGGGACTCGGGGACGCCGCCTGCAGCGTCACTGTACCGCGCCCGGAGGTGCATAAAGAAGCGTCGCTCCTGCTGGGGAGCGGGGCCTTACAACAACTGGGGGCTTTGTAAACTTTGCTCCAAACACACCTGGACCCCACGCTTCCTCTCCGCTTGCCTGCTCTCCCCCGCCGCCGCATCTCCCATCGCGGCCGCCGAGAGGGGGGAGCATTCCGTGAACCAAGCCGCAAACCAAGCCTGCCTACAACTCCCAGGGTCCTCTGCTGGGACTCGGGGACGCCGCCTGCAGCGTCACTGTACTGCGCCCGGAGGCGCATAAAGACGCGTCGCTCCTGCTGGGGAGCGGGGCCTTACAACAACTGGGGGCTTTGTAAACTTAGCTCCAAACACACCTGGACTCCACGCTTCCTCGCCGCTTGCCTGCTCTCCCCCCCCGCCGCATCTCCCATCGCGGCCGCCGAGAGGGGGGAGCATTCCGTGAACCAAGCCGCGAACCAAGCCTGCCTACAACTCCCAGGGTCCTCTGCTGGGACTCGGGACGCCGCCTGCAGCGTCACTGTACCGCGCCCGGAGGCGCATAAAGACACGTCGCTCCTGCTGGGGAGCGGGGCCTTACAACAACTGGCGGCTTTGAAAACTTTGCTCCAAACACACCTGGACTCCACGCTTCCTCGCCGCTTGCCTGCTCTCCCCGCCGACGCATCTCCCATCGCGGCCGCCGAGAGGGGGGAGCATTCCGTGAACCAAGCCGCGAACCAAGCCTGCCTACAACTCCCAGGGGCCTCTGCTGGAACTCGGGGATGCCGCCTGCAGCGTCACTGTACCGCGCCCGGAGGCGCATAAAGACGCGTCGCTCCTCCCGCATCGCGGGACGCGTGCGGGCGACACCGGGCAGAGCCCGGGCAGAGGGCGGGCCGTCTGTGGCCGTCCAGGGCCGACCAGGGATGGGACGGGCCACCCCCTTGGGCCTGCCTAAAGGTATTTTGCCGTGACTTTTAGTTGCATGATTGAAGATCCGTATACTGAAAGACCTGGGTATTTAATTACAAGACTGGAATAAGGACACTGAAAAACACAAGGTGTTAATGTTGTAACATTAGTGTAAACTGTTTTAACCATCTAGGTTATCACTGTCTTAAGTACACCAGGAGGAAGGGGGTAATAGCCTCTATTGCGACTTGTAAACCATGGCTACTAAACCTAAAACTCGCTCTACAAAGAGCAAATTAGGAACCCCCCTTAATTCAAAAAACCCCGGCCCAGAGCCAAGTGATATAGCAGCCCACAAAGCCACCCCAACGGTTATCGATTTAATGCTACGGAAGGTTGCGGGGGATATAGAGCGTGCAGAGAGACATATATCTATGACCTTAACCTCCCTGCCATTGACTTCTATACAAACTGATGATATAAACCCCACTGACACGCCAGATAAAGGTAGCCGGGATAATTCACTTGACGCTGTTCCCTGTGCCCAACTAGTATTAGAGGAGGAAGATTTCACAAATAGAGAGGTAAATAGAACACCTAAGCAAAGAACTAAAAAGCGTTGAAATAAGAACCCACAAACAAAGTCCAGGAAAAATACTATTAAGGGTAACAAGTCAAAAGATATAGAGGACGAAGTTTTATTAATAGAACCTAAAGCCCCCCTAATCCCCCCGATGTGGCTTGATTCCATAATTTTAGATCTGCAAAAGCATTTGGAGGCATTTATAACAAGCCAAATTAAACCACTAGTGAGCAAAATAGATAAAATAGCCAATGAATTGCAGAGACAGGGTAAGGCTAGGGAAATTCCAACAGATAAACAATTAGACAAGGCTGTGCTAGCAATCAATCCACCAGTCCAACAACCCTTAGCACCTAATAACTGTGTAAGCTATGATCAATGCACTATCACCCAAGTGCATGCTGCGCCTGAAGGGGTAAAAGAAGGGGGGGGAGATCAAAAACACATGGAAACATGGATAGAAATAAAACACTAGGACAGGGACCGGGAATGCAAAGACAGACAGAGACTACTGCTATCCCGCATCAAATACATAATCATCAACCAAATAGCGAGCAAAATGTTAGAGCTCAAGGACTCCTTTCATGTGTAAACCTACCCCCAGAAGCAAGCCCCTTTGTTGTCATCTTCACTGGGGTACCTGGGCTCAGAAGGGGGCAGAGGGAACCCTATATTGAACTCAAACAAAAGATCACTAATTGGCTAAACATCCACAGACCCTTGCAGGGAGGGGGAGGGGGGGAAATTCTACACCTAAGGAGGGCATACTGGGTGGGAACCAGAAGGAAAGACATAGAAGGGAATTGTATTATTGCCAACTTCAGGAACCCGAACCTAGTAGATTATATATTAGCCAACAACAACAGAAACACAACTAGTACGATAAGGACCATGCCACTAGCGTACTTTTACCCCAGGAAATTGGTTACACACCCGCAAAATTTCCAACAGATGGGAAGGGGTAGATTTACAGATGGGCACGGACCAAGGCCCATGGAGTATGGCATTCAACCCTTAGTACAACAGGGTGGTCCCCAGTGGACAAATAGATATAGTCCCTTACAATCCCTGGATGAGAATGAATGACTAGGGACAGGAGGTGAGGATAAGGGCGAAAAGAGGATAATGTATGATAGGGAGGATGTAGCTGAAGGAAGTGAAGACAGGCAAAAAGTTGTAGAACATCCAAACAGTAAAGTTAAAGGAAAAGAGAGGGCTAGGACAGATAGGTCAGTTGATTTGTGTCTATCCGAGCAAGGCTTAAGAGTTGGTGAAGAGCGAGGAGGAAAGCTGAATATTATGTCATGGAACATAGCGGGCCTATCTGGAAAATTTGATAATCCTGACTGGAGGAATGAACTCCAAGGGTTCCACATTCTGGCGTTTCAGGAGACATGGGCAGTCAACCCTACCCCATACCAAATGGAGGGCTACAAGTTCTTTTTTGTGCCGGCACAAGAAGGTAGAGTAGGAAGAGCGAGAGGAGGGCTTGTGCTCTATGTTGACCTAACCCTAGAAGGCAGATGGACTGTACCAACCCGGACGTCACATACCCTGCAAGCTGTAACATTCCAGAGTAGAGGGTTGAGGTTACAGCTTTTTAATGTTTACAACCCAGGATCCATAAACGGGAAAAATGCCGCATTATGTGAGATAGATGAAAGACTCACGCAAGAGGCGGAACAGAGGAAAGGGGGGTACCAATGACAATAGTAATGGGAGACCTTAATTGCCACCTCTGCTCAAATTTGCCCCTCGATTTATTAGATTGGGATACCTGTCCTCTTAAAGATGGGCCACATTTTGAACATAACCATGAGGGCATAAAATTAAATACAATAATAGAAACCCACTCACTAGCACATACTATTGATTTAACAAACCCAGAGGTAGAGGGCACATATGTTCCAACGTTCAAAGGGAGAGGGTGCTCCACTATTATAGACTACATACTGATATCCTCCTTTGCCAAAAATAGAATCGCTAAGGTGAGAACTAAATGGAGCACCTTTATTATGGAAATTATACACACTATCGGGGGGGGTAAGTTTAAACGCAGGGACACTAGCCTTCAGCCAACAGACCAGGGGAGGCGACTAAAGTGGGTGAGGATAAATCCCCATGAGTTTTACAAAACATTAGTTTAAAAAGGAGGAAAACAGGTTGAAGATTATCTGGACCCCCTAATAGAAGGACCAGAATTAGTTGCATCTTTTGCATCCTTGACAAACCTAGTGGATAAACTGTTGGAAACAAAAGGTCCGAGGAGGGATTCCAAACAACCGAGATGGTTCGACATGAGCAGTTCCAAAGCTTTAAGGAACCTAAAAGCTTGCCTCAAAGCTAAGCCAAGGGATAAGGCAGAAGTGGCTAATTGTGGATCAGTTTATAGAACTAAAGTAAAGGAGAGGAAGAACGTCCTACAAGCAGAAGTATGGGCAGACTTGAGAGAGGCGGGAGAAAACAGGGACTTTGCAGAATTCTGGAGAATTGTAAATAGGCCCTGTTTCACAGATAACTCCGCCCCGGTGATTAGCACCAACATCCTGCCAGATCAGTGGGTCACACACTTCCAAGGTCTATAGAATAAGTCTAAATTAGCAATTCAGGAGGGTGAATGGGAGGGTACCCGGAGTGGTGAAATAATCCTTTCTTTAGAGGAGATAACAAATGCGATCCGTGGGCTGACCCCGAATAAAGCCCCTGGTCCAGATGGAACCCCTCCGGACCTATATAGAGGCAATATAGACCTATGGGCCCCAATCTTAACCAGGGTCTTAAACGCGGCCATCAAATCAGGGCTACCATGCTCCTGGTCCACTGCATTGATCGTACCCAGTTTTAAGAAAGGGACCAGGGACGATCCAAAATGCTACAGGCCGATTTCGCTCATTGATGTCTCGGCCAAAATCTTAGGTCGAGTGATCCTAAATCGGCTCATGGAGTTGACAGAGGAGCATCAAACAATAGTTGATATACAGTACGGGTTCAGAGCCGGCAAATCAACCAGTGACCAGTGCCTGAATTTGTACCTCTTAACTGCTAAATATACAAAAGCCAGCAAGGGCACGGTCTACATGGGATTTATGGACCTGGCTGCGGCCTTTGACAATGTCAATAGGACTAAACTGTGGGCCATGATGTACAAGTTAGGCATTGATGTGGGGTTGATAAATATACTGAAAGAGCTGCACTGGAATACTACCGCCAGCGTCCGTTTTAGCCCAGAGGGAGGGCGTACTGACCAATTTTTATGCTCAGGAGGAGTAAGGCAAGGGTGCATACTCGCCCCTTTTCTCTTTTCACTCTACATCAATGCCCTAGAGAGTGCCCTTATTGCCCTAGATGTGGATTGCCCCAAAGTAGGACCGCGTCAAATCCCAGTACTATTGTACGCGGATGACGCGGTCCTGCTGGCCCGAACCCCGAGGGCCCTGCAACTTCTGGTGGATGGTTTTGTTAAGTTTATGGCCGACCTAGACCTTTCGGTCAATCTAAATTAAACCTTTGTTATGGTGGCTGGCAAAAAACCTGCAAATAAGTGTGTGTTTAAGATAGGGTCACATACCTTGGGTAAAGTAAAAACTTTTCCCTACCTGGGCCTCCTATTTGATGGTGATATTCAATTTAGCCAACTCCTCGAGGAACATTGTACCAAGTTAGTCTCCTCGAATGGTGCTATATTAGGCTTTGCTCGTAGGCTGGGGCGCTGGTGTCCAGAACAAATAATGGCACTATATGGCTCAATTAGCACAGCAAAAGCCTTGTATGGTGCAGAAGTGTGGGGTTTCAGGGACTGTAAGTAACTACAACTAGAGGAAGACAAGTTTTTCCGCAGAATCCTGAAAATCCCACATTCCACCTCTGCCAAAATTGCCCATGCTGAACTGGGGATGCCATACATCTCAGACTACGTTAAGCTGAGGCCAATTATAGCATGGATTAGAATTTGGACCAACCTGGAGTCAGCTTTGAGCAGGGAAATTGCCTTGGACTGCTTGCAAAGGGATAAGGGGCTACAAATTCCTTGGCTAAAATATGTGAAAGATTCTTTAATGAATATTGACCAGTGCCAACTTTTTAGTGACCCGTCTTTGATTTCGAGCAGTTGTAAATTAAGGGTGAAAAAATTGCTCCTAGAAAAATTTGAATCTGTTAGAAGTGGTCTTGGCCCTGTAAAGAAATCAATAGCAGCCCATAGCCTTGTAAGAAATGGGGTGGGAATGGAACCATATCTGTTTCTGATGTACAGCCAGAATGACTGATTATTAATGTGCCGTTTTAGGTTCAATCTGTTACCTAACATCTTAGCTTACCCCGCTGGTTTTACTGTAACAATTGAGCAGAAGGGTGCTTGCGGCTGCGACAATAGGTCTCCGCAGGACACCCTTCATTTTGTACTTTTATGTTCATTTTATAGAAATCCTAGGCGTTTGTTTTTGGTTGACATTCTTAGGAAACAGAAATTTCGCCATGCAAGAGCTGCACTGTTTTTCCTACAGAAAGCGAGTGATACCCATACTTTATGTGCCATTTTAAGCTTTTTAAAAGTAGCCGTAAGATTGAGAAATACAAGAAATTAATTTATCTTTGTAAATAATCAGATTCTCCTTAGGAATTGCACCCTCCCCTCCCTACAGTTTTAATTTACCAAAAGTTCAGAAATGTTATATAATGAAATTTTATTATGTAATGTATTTTTATGAGGATTTTTTTATTCTCCAAAATAAAGATTACTGAACTGAACTACTGAGACACTGTTGACTGATGCAGAGAGGAGGAGGCAAACTCTGGTGATCTTTAGCTCACCCACTCGCCTATTTAGAAGGACACACCCCACAAACATGCTGGGTTGATCCAAGTGTGCATCAACAATCAGGTACCAGAAGAGCCTGGGAATCTTCACTCAACTTGCCTTAGAGAACTGCCTGATGGGACTTTTCAATAATACCTCTACCTGCCACACAGAACTCCCAAGTCAAGAACGTGGACTGACTGTCCTGTCACAAACTGCAGGGAAGCGGCTCCAGTCTAGCCATGGTGAGCTTGTGCTTGCCCTGAAATTGAAGCCTTTCCCTTTACTATGTAGTAAAGCTCACATATTCCCAGTATGCCACCCCCTTGTTTAGGTCCCATATTATGTTTTGCTGTAATCAAAGTACTTTTCATTAAAAAAAGCAATACTCTCGACATTCACATATTGGGTCTGTTGTGTGTGACTGTTGAGTTCTGAGTCTCTTTCTATTTCCGCTCCCACATTAATTCGCAGAGTCACCTTTGACTGTTCTCCCTTGCTACCCAGAGAGTCAAGTAGGGTGTATTTGCCACATTTTGCACTGCGGTTGTAGGGCGAGCCGAAGGACATCATTGGTAAACGACCCCAATCCACACAGTTGGGGCCTAGTAAACACTGTGCGCCCTCGACCCCCACTCACCACCCGGACAGGTACTGACAAAGGCATAGTGGAAACGTAGTTGTGCCTGACTCTGCCTTTTTGATGTTCCTTATGGTGCTGTCCTGTGTGTGATTGCCGCCACGGCTGCGGTCATCGTCCATCGAAATCCCCCCTTACCCGGCTCCACTGGTCTTACCCGCGCGGGCCGCGGCTATGTGATTGGTTGATGGTTTGACGTTGTACAGCTGTTTAGGGACGAAATGAAGGTGTTGTCAATGAGACCTCTTGAATTGGACAATGTGTATTTATCTCATTGTGCTGTATAGACAGATTTTGTTTTACCGTGCATACATTTAACTGCTCTTTGAGGTATGGGCTTAGTTTTGACTTTTTTGGTGTGTTCATGTGGCATGCTAAATGTGTTTATGTATGATGTATATATAATACACTAGCCGTGCAGAGGCCGTTAGGAGTAGGTCAGACTCTGTCCTTCCCGCCAAGTAACTAATATGTTGCTCTTACGGCAATGAACCTACGCCCTGCCCGTTGAAGCCTCATAGAGCTCACAACTGAGTCTCTTTTTCACTTCTTCACTTGCTCACTTATTTTACTGAGCAGTACATACCACTGGCCATTTTGCCAGGAGGTACACAGGGGATCAGGGTAGGGTGTGCTTTTTAGGGAGCACACACCTCCTGTCCACCTGTTTTTTGGTCCTGATGCATACCGGGCAAACGCCCTATTGGTAGAAACATGTTGACCATTCAACATAAACACATATAGAGATCCCTTGGCCGTAACTCCCCTACCAGGATCTCGCTCACTTAATTTTAACATTGTTCAGTTGCTCTATAATAAAAACTATATTTTTGAGTACAACCAGGACAATTTTTAACGTTTAAATTTTCACACCCACAGTCACAACCCGCTCCACTGTATTACAGGTGTCGTAGCACACCCCGTTGGCGCTAGGCCGCCAGGGTGGACCCCGATGATGAAGCATGTCACCACTAGGTTGGTGAGTGAGGGGTTTTAAACAAAAGGATGAATACTCTCCTTCTTGCCAAAAAACCTGCCCTCCAGATACGTCTGCTCTTTATCTTCAAGGGGGATACTCCTCTCTTTGTTTTGATATATAATACATGTGCCATGGTGTGTGTGAAATATTGCTCCATTCACCGTTTTATTGTTAGTTTATCGTTGTATTATTAATGCCAGCATCAATTGATATCTGCACGAATAATACATTGCAGCTCCTATAAGTGGTTTATAGTGGTGTGTGAATTACTTCGAATTTGAGATAAAGTAAATATGAGCCTGTTTTGCATTTGGTACTTTTAAAGTAGATATGGGTGACACGTTTGTGATTTGGTCTTGATTTACACTGTAATGTGCGAGTCACTAGAGCTACGGGGCCCTCCTTTATTTCTTTGTTTATCTATTTTGAGGAAGATAGTACCAGTTTTTGAGTCAGCCACTTCCACTTTTACACCTTCATTGGAGGTTTTGTGATGTACTGATATTCATGTGTGGGCAAAATATTCTGAACATAAGAGATAGGGAATACCTGTTTGTGATAGGCCCTTAGTGAAATGTCGACGGTCGTAAAATGCAATAGTGCTAAGTTGTACTACTGTAGTGATATTCTTTGGGGTTGGAAATGGCTTTGTAAATTGGTCGAAACTGTTTATATTATAGTTTTTCTAATTCAGGGTAACAATAACACATATCCTCAGTTAAGGAGCTCCCTGAGATTGTTTTGTAACTTGGACACATCGTTGACTTTGAGTTTGTTATAATTTTCCGTTATATATATATATATATATATATATATATATATATATATATATATATATATATATATATATATATATATATTGTAATACAAGATGCTCAGAGTTGAAAGAAACACTCCACAACAGCTGGTCGCACGCAACCTTTTATTGCTTTGAAGGTGGCATTTCCTCCGTTTTTTAAAAACCTTCCACCAACGCGTTTCAGAGCTGTCCGCTCTTTCTTCAGGGTGAGATGGCTTGATGCGATGATTTTCAGCTGCCTCACAGTCTCCTGCTCACGTGCCTTTAGTAGTTGCGAGCCGCTTTGTTGCGCTGTGCATTGTGGGACTTGTGGTGTTTATGAATAGTCAGTGTCTGCCCACAGTGGGTTTCGCATATTCGCCATCACTAATATCAAGGTCCACAATGATTAGTGAATTCATTGTAGTGTTCAGGCACTCCAGTGTGCCCCGGAACGATCTGCTGACCTTCAATTATTCAAAGCGCTGCTGCGCCGTCTTTTCCACAGGCACGGTTTCCTGCTAAGACAGTCCCATTCCTCCTCTGCTCCCTCTCAATCAGCTGGGAGGTGCTCCTTTCCGCGACCGAAGCCGTCGCGTAAATTTTGTAATACAAGATGCTCAGAGTTGAAAGAAACACTCCACAACAGCTGGTCGCACGCAACCTTTTATTGCTTTGAAGGTGGCATTTCCTCCGTTTTTTAAAAACCTTCCACCAACGCGTTTCAGAGCTGTCCGCTCTTTCTTCAGGGTGAGATGGCTTGATGCGATGATTTTCAGCTGCCTCACAGTCTCCTGCTCACGTGCCTTTAGTAGTTGCGAGCCGCTTTGTTGCGCTGTGCATTGTGGGACTTGTGGTGTTTATGAATAGTCAGTGTCTGCCCACAGTGGGTTTTCGCATATTCGCCATCACTAATATCAAGGTCCACAATGATTAGTGAATTCATTGTAGTGTATATATATATATATCAATGCTCTTTTGCCAGTCCCACCAAATGAGCAGCACCCGAATGCACGCTAAGGTGGCAAGCCTTTTATTCAGGATACAGGCAAGTTCAGTTCGTGATATCAATCACACAGCCAACATGCGATTCGCCTTACGCATTTCAAAAGTCTCTCCTTTCTTCCTCAGAGACCATCGCTATGATGAATACATGCTCCGGTCTCCATTTATCACTGCCAAATCACGCCCCCAGATGGGCCGGTTCCTTAACCATCGGCATTGTGGATATTGGAGTCCTGGAAAATCCAACCTCAAATGGTGCATTAATTTCTGTGAAACATTTACTTAGCCTACATGCCTCCACATATGCGCAGCGGGCGCGCCGATGGCACGCTAAAGGCGTGCCTAATGCAAGTCCGTCTACGCCCAACCAGCACAGAGGTCTACCCCAGGGAGTACCTACTTGCTCTTCAAGCCAAAGCACCCTGCGCCGACCATCTTTGGTACCCAGACACCCCCCATACTCAATGTATTAAATGCGGGTTCTGAGCCAAAGTTGACTCTGAGGCTTTATCAAAGACTCTCAACCCCACAATCCTCAATATATATAGCCTTAACTGTAGGTCTCTAGTGAGACATCATGAAGAAATATTTGATCTTCTTCTGGACCGGTCACCGGCCGCACTTTTTCTAACTGAAACACGGCTAACCAACAACTCGCTAGCTATCGCTGCCCTGGCCCTCCCGACAGGCTACTTGATGCTCACACAGAATAGACCTAGTGGCAGGATAGGTGGGTTAGCTGTGATATTTAAATCTGCCTACTCCTGCACTCTCTCTCCTCTGACCATACCTGACTGCGAATGCGCTCTATTCAAGCTTAAGATATCTGACAATTTCACTCTCACTGGGCTTCTTATATACCGCCCCCCTGGGCCGGCTGAAGCTTTCCAGGAAGCCCTGACTCCTACCGCATCCACTCTTGCACTGCAGACAGCCAACTTTAGCATCCTAGGAGACCTTAATCTACACCTGGAGCGCCTTGACTCCCACGAGATCACTAACTTCCTGGGAGACTTGGAAGCTTGCCAGCTAACTCAGCTAGTGGAGGGCCCGTCACATCTTGCAGGCCACCTACTGGACCCAATATTTTCCAACATCTGGTTGCTCAAAGTCGATGCCCCCCTTCCATTAGTCTGGACGGATCATTTCCTTATCCATATATGCCTTAGTACATCTAATGCCTCTCGGCAGAATCTCCCCCCGCCCTCCTGGAAACGCCCCTGGCACAAACTGGACGCTCTCAACCTTGAGTCCAGCCTAAAGTCATCTCGCCCAGACTGGCCCACTGACCCTGAAGAAGCAGACAAAGCCTACAGGGGGTGGATTAATAACTCGCTGGACCACTGCATTGCAAAAAACCTCTCTTGGGCCAAACGCGAGCAACCGCACCCCTGGTATAACGAGACCTTAGCGGCAGAAAAAAGACACTGTAAGACTTTGGAGCGCGCCTGGAGGCACACATATGACCCTCCAGCTAAAAAAACCTACAGGAAGGCCACCAAAGCTTACCACAAACTCATACAAAAAACGAAAGCAGCATTCTGCACCGATATGATTAATTCTAGCCATAATCCTTCTAAAACCATTTTTTCACTCATAAGTGACCTGACAAAATCCTCAACAGGAACTAACTATATAATATCCTCCAATGTGCAATGCGAATCCCTGGCATGCTATTTTATCAGCAAAGTTGAGTGTATTTACAACTCACTGGACATCAGAATGGCTATCTCTAACTCATGCCCACCTACCTATCCATCCGACCTTCCCTACTCCCTACATATCCTTCCACCTATGTCCTTTAAAGATCTAGAAACCCTGGCCGCAAAAGTGAAGTCCGGTTCCCCCGACGACCCGGTTAAACCACACACCTTCAGGAAATTTCAGGATTCCATCTTGCTTGAGGTATGGGAGATGATAAACAGATCGCTCTAGTCTTCAATAATCCCTAAATCGTGGAAACATGCCAAGGTTGTTCCCTTACTGAAGAAGCCTGCTCTGGACGCATCTCTGCCAGAGAACTTCCGGCCTTTTTCCCTTCTCCCATTCCTGCCAAGGTGATGGAATCACATGTTAATTACACCCTGACCAAGTATCTGGAAGTTAATGAGATCTTGACAGGTCACAAAATGGATTCCGGCCTAAGCACAGCACGGAATCCGCCCTGCTGGCAGTCACTGAACATCTGAGGGCATCGCAGGACCTGGGCAACACCTCAGCTCTGATCCTGCTTGATCTCAGTGCGGCCTTCAACACGGTCTCCCATGAGATTCTGCTCCATCGTCTCGGGGAGATCGGGGTCAGAGGCGGGGCCGTGGCCTGGTTTGCATCTTTTCTATCTGACCGCTCCTTCCAGATCCAAGCCCCTCCATACCTGTCGGGCACGCACCACCTCAACGGCGGTGTCCACAGGGCTCCGCTCTCAGCCCTACGCTGTTTAACGTGTACGTCCGACCCCTTGCCCTTTTGGCCAAAGAACGGAAGATCAATATGATTTCTTACGTGGACGACACGCAGCTGATTTTCACCTTCTCCAAGAACACCGGGCTAGACCAGCTAAAATTCCGTGAAGATGTTCTAGCCATCTCGGATTGGATGGCTGAGAACTATCTTCAACTCAATTCCTCAAAGACGGAGGTGCTCCTGATTGGCCGTGAGTCATGTAAATGGGACCACCAGGCCCTTGACACTGGGTCCACCCCCCCAACCTAAAGAGGCAGTTAAGAACCTAGGCGTCCTGATGGACAACTCCCTCTCTTTCGAACTACATGCAAAAAAGTTGCAGGAATCTGCTTCGGCCGCCTTCACGGACTCAAACCCATCCTGGGATTCTTTGAGGCCCCCACCCATCAAGTTATCATTCAATAAATGGTTCTGTCACATCTTGACTATTGCAATGGGCTATTATTGGGCACCAATAAAATGGTCACAAAAAGACTTCAAAGGGCTCAAAATGTTGTCGCTCGCACTCTGTTTGCCCTACCCAAATGTTGTTGCACCCCCCACCTTCTGCATTGCCTGCACTGGCGCCCATGAAACAGAGAATCCAATTTAAGACCCTCTGTCTGACCCATAAGATCCTACACGGCCAGGTCCCCCAGTTGCTGCAGGGACTCTGTACTTTCTACGTTCCCACACGAGCACTGCGCTCTGCAGACCTACATCTGGCCTACACCCCCAGGGTGTGCAAGAGCAGAGCGGGAGTCCGCTCCTTCAGGTCTTTGGCCCCCGCCCCACGGAATTCTATTCCACTTAAGGCGCGCAGCACACAACATCACTGGTCCTTTCGTAAGCAGATTAAAACCTGGCTGTTTGCCTCCACTTAGTGAGGCTGCTGCAAGCGCCTACTTCCGAAAGTGACTATACATCTTTGTCTTTTTTGCTGTGCCTTTTCCCCTGGTCCTGTCTGCGAGCGCTCGGACGCCCTGTTGCTAGGGCAGCCATGCGCTATATAAGCTAGTTTAACATAACACGACATAACTTATTCAGATTTTAAGGCGTTTTTGTAATTCTCATTGCCTGATGTGCTATTTTGAACATTTGCTTCTCTCTGGCTGATGCCTGATTCCTTCAGTGACCACATGAATGGCTAATTAAAAGCAAAGTGTTGTAACTTCTCCCTCCCTGCCCCTCTCACACCCCTCTCCTTCTCTCCCTCTTGGTACTGCCCACTCTGCTTCCTGGAGTGTGTGTTAGAACGTTGGTGAGAGTCGTGACTGCCGCCAAGCTGGGAGCACCTATTACTTATGATGAAATAAAGTCATACTTGGAAACCCCTAAATGTAGTGGTTCTTTACTACATTTTCTGGCGACGAGGACGGGATGCTGAGCCAGGGTCAGCTGGGTGTCTATCCCCCCTGGACAAATTTTAAGCTTGAGCGGAGTGGTTAATTGAAATGAAGGACTCATCGATTAAATTTGAAGTTCACTGGAGAGCAGACCGGTAAACCAGACTGTACCCACTAAAGTGTTCCCGTTCGGGGGACGTCAGATTCTCGATTCCGTAAAGCAAATGGAAGTCGGGTGTGAAGTTTGGGGTAAACGAACTGGTGCTGTGTGGTGAAGGAATAACTGTTTCTTCCTGATTTGATGTCTGCTGGTATTTCTGGTTCGTACAACCAGTTTCTGGAGAAAATAAGATGATGAAATGAGTGAACAAGCTGCGTCGGGCGTTCAAAGGAGACTCTGAAGCTGAAAAGGAGTAAGACCCGAGTGGATGAACTATGAAAGGAAAGAAAGTTCGTCAGGTGAGCAGCTGAAGCTTTTGTGGAAAGCTGAAAGGAGCGGGAGACGAAATTGCTGATATCGTTCTCGTATTGAAGTGAAAATATGAGCCTTGGTTAGGAGGTAGTAGGTGAAAGTACGTTACGTTGAGCAACTGAGGCGAATGAAGTGACGATCTAGGTTGGGCGTCCCAATGAGAGTGAGGCGGTGAAGAGGAGTAAGACCCGATATGCGGAGCTTTGAAATTGGCGAAATATCGTGAGGAGAGCAGTTGGTACTAAGGATAAAAGCTGAGCGGAGCACAGGATAAGGTGAAGGTCCGAGTGTAAGGGGAAGGAGTGAGACCCAAGTATGCGGCGGAAGCCTGTGTGGTGAGCCGTCCAAGCGCATGTGAAGAGCTGGGCTCAGCGGTGGACGACATTGGTGATAGTAGAAAAAAAAAAAAAAAAAAGTACATTGAGCTCAGGAAAACGCCAAAGTCCTCACCTGAGGATAGAAACTCCTGCCCGAGAACATCGTAGCCATTCTTCCGAGCATCGCGTCACTTCCCTACAGCACGAAGCAGGACGAAGACAAAGAAAGAGGACAAGTGTAAACGTCCCTGAGTGTGTAGCAGCGGAGTTTAGGCTGCGGAAGGGGGCGGAATATCCGGGGTGTGTACCTAACCTCTCAAAGGAGGCACGCCGCCGTGGGATAAAGTGGTTAGAGGCGACATGCGGATAGCCATGTAGGTCAAGCCAGGGCAGTTCCTAGCCCAGCGGACGACGAGGGCCAGCTGAGATTCGGGGGAATTCTTCAGAGGAATGGAAAAGGTTGGAACACGGCCTCTGCTGTGAGCTGTGCTGAGGAGACGGTGTGCTCGGCACCTCTCCGAGAAGTGTTCTCAGACAGAATCTATTCCATGGAAGGAGCCTGTCGGTTGAGGTAAGACTTTGTGAGAAAAATTTGAGACTAGAAAATAAAGGTGTTATGAAGATGAAATCTGGGTGAGCTAGTCCACCCTTCCTGGAAATTTAAGAATACGAAAGTACTCTAGCAATTATCTGAGTAATGAGGAGAGTATACTTGTGAGAAACCTCTGAGAAAAGGGATCGCCACTGGTACTAGTAAATAAAGGTGTTATGAAGATGTAATCTGGGTGAGCTAGTCCCCTCTTCCTGGAAATTTAAGACTACGAAAGTACTCTAGCAATTATTGGAGTAATGAGGAGAGTACACTTGTGAGAAACCTCGGAGAAAAGGGATCGCCACGGGTCAGTAGCTTTACTTCACAGTCGCATAAAGCTTTGGAAACGTTGGGAACGTATCACATTAAGTGGTAGTCATAAGAAGCTGGACAGCAGCTGTGCATGGAGCTGTATGAGGGTTGTGCAAGGAACCTCTGTGGCAGAATCAATACTGACTAGAGGCGGCACGTCCTCCCAGGGACACCCTAACTCCTTGTATATGTGACAGTGAATTCTCAAGAGCCACAGATCTACTGACGGCGCGTTCAACACTTTTTCAGTGACTCCAGAGAAGGGGAACTAGAAGGGCAACAGAAGGTGGGGTAGGTAACTTGACCTTCACATTTTACAACCCCCAGCGCACATAGCCAATGCATTACTATTAATTGGTTCAGGGCGACAGAGAACTCGTCAAGGTGCATTTCTACCGTCACCTATCTGCTCAAGGTGGACATCATATCTCCACGTGAATCCCCAGATATAGTGTAGAAAATAACATGGAGAGAGCCCTAAGGTATAATTTTCCGCCCTCAGCGCCGTGTATGGAGGGAAACAAAAGGAACATGGCAGAATGGGGTGAGTGGAAAGGGTATGTTGAGATGCACATATCAGTTGTTGAGAAAGAGGATGTAGCTCTCATACCAGAGGAAAGGGCTGAACCAGCATTTCACAGTCTAGGAACCGAAGGACGGAAGAAGTACTGCGAAACGAGGAAAATGCTTACGAAGGGGCCACACAGAAATGTGTATAAAGACATCTCGTGCGCATGGGATGGTTATGGAAAACAAGTCTCGTGGGTAAAGGCACAAAGGGTTGAAGTGATCAAGGATAGCCAAGAAGAAGTTAACACTAGGAAAATAAACCCGGAGTGTACCACCTCCCTAGGTGGAGTGAAGACAGAAAAGGTCTCAGTTCCAGGAAAGCAATATAAGTTGGTTAACAAGACAGAATGGAATAGGGAATTAGCAAAAGGAAATGGGGAAGAATTTAAGGAGACCAACATATCCGTAAAAACATACTCTGAGAAGAACTTCAACGTAATAGGTTACACAGTAAAGGATTTAATGCACGAGGGAAAGGATACTTGGAGTGCCCTACATATAACGGAAAGAGGATCCACCATACCAGGGTGGAAGGATCAAAAGAAATTGAAAATAAAAGATAATGGAAGAAGAAAAGAACATGAGATTGAACGGGCGCTTATCCAAAGAGTACAGGGAACTAAAAGTGAAGCACAGAAGACTCATGCGCCGACATCTAAGGGTTTGTGTGACATGGAGGAAGCTGCATATAATAAAAAGTATGGAAAAGAAGTTGAGAGACATGAGAACAATGACAGAGAAGGAATAGGTGGGGAAAAAGGAGATCTCAAAAGAAAAGGAGAAAGTGTAATCACTAAAACTAATGAACGGCAAAGGATAGAATGTAAGGGTAACCTATTCAAGCACAAAGGGACGTGGCTAAGAATCACATCGTCAGAGTCCAGGAACAAAATGATGGAGGAATATGAACATAAATGTGAACAAGAAAGAGTTATTGACCTCCACAGACAGGGGCGAATTAAAACAGTTAAAGGGAGAGTGGCCGGCATGGTTACAACCAATGGTGAAACATGGATCGCCCACACGGCAGGCAATAAAGGTTGTAGAAAAGTAGTAGTAGAGGATGTACTAAAAAGAAAAATAGAGACGGACCAAAGCTGGGTGGATGAAAGAGAAATACGAAAGAAAGGCGAGAGGAAAGGCGGAGGAAGTGAATTTGCTAAAAACGGAGAAGTCGAGAGAAAGGGAGAGTCCACAGAAAATGAAACTTTCGATCGAGGGAAAATAAAATGTAGGAGTAACCACTTTATTTGCAATGAGATGAGGCAGAGTTCCACATTGGATGAGTTCATTATTGAAACAAGGGATGAAATTGTGGACTATGGTGGACAGAAAAGAGTAATGGATTTAAGTTGGCTGGAGGAAAAGGATGAGGATAAAGCTAAATATTTTCCATGGCATCATGGCAGTGAGATGGAGGGTGAGAGTGGGAAAAGGCAGGAATTGCTAAAAGGTATCTCACTAAAAGGCATGTCAGGGAAGAAGGGTCCACTCGATAACAATCACAGCAAGAGGGAATGCCGTGGCCCAGGAAATACAACAGAGTTCTTCCAGGGGAGTCAAGGAAGTGAGCAGGATGAGAGACTGAGGTCAGCTGACGCTGATGACAATGATCTGGAATTGTTTGAAACGGAGTAAGAAAAGGTCTGGACTCTGCCTACGGCAAAGGTAAGGAGGGTAGGAGAGGGACCAGACAAGTCAACGCGGATGACATTGAGAGAGAGAGAGAGCTCTACCAGGTCTGAGTGTTCAGGCGGGGTGTGTCGGTGCCCCAGTTACTTCCAAGGACTAATACAGTGGTACCGCCTAGGCACCCTTCCTGACGGATACATGAAGACCTGTGGAGGGGCACAAAATTACAAGTTGGAATTTTCCGCACATTATGTTCACACTCAGAGGAGTCTAAGGGAAACATGGAGGTTGCACTCTTTCCTGCCTCCCACCCCTGCCTCCAGACTCATCCCGCTATCTATAGGGGCGCTGAGGCGGGGTGGCAGAAGTGGACTTTAAGGGACCGGCCCCACCGGCTACACCTACCGTAGTATAAAAGGTGTTCATCCTAAGGGGAGGGGGGCAAGGTCAGGACCCGTTATGGATCCTAGCGGACCAAAGGGTCCACACGCTCTAGACTGTTTCCTGTCAGTTCCACACTTAGTTTAGTGTTAGTGTCACAGTTATTTGTCTCCTGGTTGCTGTTATTAGATCCTGCTTTCTTTGTCCTTCTCCCTCCTACCCACCTCCTCCCCACTCTGCTCCCACCTCTCCTACTTTCACCCCTCCTCCTTGCACCCCCCGCTGTCATTCCCTCTCCCACGTCTGGAGCTTCTCAGCTTCCTCTCCTCTGTTTCCTTTAGGGGGGAAGGTGTGTTGTAACTTCTCCCTCCCTGCCCCTCTCACACCCCTCTCCTTCTCTCCCTCTTGGTACTGCCCACTCTGCTTCCTGGAGTGTGTGTTAGAACGTTGGTGAGAGTCGTGACTGCCGCCAAGCTGGGAGCACCTATTACTTATGATGAAATAAAGTCATACTTGGAAACCCCTAAATGTAGTGGTTCTTTACTACACAAAGCTATCCCATTGCTATCGAAGCTCTTTTTGTTGTGTGACGTGGTGGAAAAACATTGACTGGGCCGTGATATAAAGATGTCCCTTGATGTCAACCCATTAAAAATGGTGAATATGCAACTGCATTTATGATACAAAGTGGAAATGACTCACTAGAAATGACTCACTAGAAGGCAGTAGCACAAGCAAAGCCCTCCATTGTCATCTAATGATTTGCTTGATTCACACAGCTGATGCTCAATCAGCGAGAACAGCTGATATGTGCAGCCACTGAGCTATTTAATTAATTTACTTACGTCCAAGTGATATAATGGAAGCAAATCATGCTGTGCAATTAAAACAAAATATTGATTCTACCGATATATAGTGCCATTTGAGTTTGTTAAAAGGTATATGACAAGAAGCAGTATTGTAGTTTTTTTCAGATTTGACCTACACCGGCTTACTACACCACACAATTTTTCTCCGCAGAACTTGCAAACATTGTGCTTTCTTAAAAAAATGTCTTTATGTTATACACGAGCCAGCGAGAATTAATATTTTCTATTTAAGAATCTTAAATCAAATATAATTGCTTGGCAAAAAACAATCAAAATTAAGCGACTCAATAAAAGCTCATACATAAAATAGTTAACTGCTTTGATGCTGTCCTTAACACTACATGGGTGTCAGGTTCCAAAGAGTGGCTGGAATGAGATGGAAATACTGTCACCAACCAGGGAGTGTGCGCACTTTAGGATTGCACTTTGCCCACCTTTGGAAAGTCCCACGATAGCTTTACAAACGACTTTTCTTTGAATGTATATGGGTTCGTTGCAAAGCTTCCTACATCGTATTAATACCACTTTCACCCAAAAGCTTTCTCGTATTCGCAAACGATCACGGGAACCCCTTATTAGAGCTGCGAAAAACAAGTTCATATTTTTTATTCAGATGTAATTTTAGCTGCCGTTAGTTCGCAAATCACCTGAGCGCGCAGCTTGCGCATGCCTTGATTTTTTTTCAAATTACCAGTACCAGTTTATGACGTAAATGTAAGCTGATTCGGTGGTTTTTCTTTTTTTTTATTTGTTTTTGCTAGCATGGCATACCCGGGCCAACAGAATCAGGTTTCATTAGGGTAGATTGCAGTGCTCCTTTTACTATTCACAAACACTGTCCTTGGATGCTAGTACCTAGGGTAAAGGAAAAGCTCCTCCCTAGCTTAGGGGAGAGTGTTTCTGACAATGCACCAGGCAACCTGCATTTGTCAGACAGTATGGGTCTGGTAGGTTAGCCGCTCAAGATGTAGGCATGCTGGATACTGTAGAGCTGGAGGCAGAGCCACCAGAAGCAGGGCATGGTACTTAGGGCCTTATTCCGAGTTTGGCGGTGCCGCAGCGGCACCGCCCCGCTCTTGCACTGCCAAACCCATGTATGAACTGCCCGTCACATCAGAAGTTTTCTCCTGGTCTGATAGGCAGTTCTTAGGCATTCCCAGGGCAGTGCCTATGAAATAGGCACCGCAGTGGGATCGTCAAAGGCGGTACCTGTACAGCATGGACTGCCGCAGTCCATGCCATGCGGGTATTGGGGTGCATGGACACAGGGGTTCACATGTTGTGCCCCCCTGTTTGCATTCACATGGCCTAAAGCCTTTGTTTCCGCCATGAAAACAGCAGCAGAGAGGAAACTTGTAATATGCTTGGCGGGCCGCTGGGGTCCCGCCAAGCACATTGCAGACTCAGGACCGCCGTGTAACCACCAGGGAATGGTGGATCTCTTGTGGTTGCGGCAGTCCCAGGGCGGCCGGACCACCAGAGTCATAATAGGGTGGTCGGGAGACTGCCAGAGGGAGTCTGGCAGTCCGTGGCCTGCCAGAGTCATAATAAGGCCTAAGTCATCATTTTGTTTAATAGTCATTTAACTCAGTTTAGCTAACTTTTTGCAGTTTTGTATAGTGTGAACTTGAAACAATGTCATCATAGCATTTTACATGACCGGATTACATTACACAAAGTCAGATTTTGTTTTGATAACAACAAACCAGCACTCCCATCAACAGCTGTTCCAAGGTTCAGCACATCAAATCCCAAGTTTTCATAAGCATTATGAGTCTTGTGTAACCACTTCCAGAGCTTGCCGCAGTTAAACTCTACTGGAAACCAGATACACAATCTTTGTATGATAGGGAAGGTGCACCCAAAGGAGAGTCCATATCCTCCAAATGTATCCAAACAATATCCTTTTATTGTTCTTGATAGTAAAACATGGACATCAGCCAACACAGTTCGTTCCACTGAGGGAACTTCATCAGGGCTCATATGACAATAAGAGGGATAATATGTCCGCGCTCTAAATCAAAGTGTATCCAAATAGAAGTAAGTAAAAATTATCCAAAATTCTGACACGTAGGTAACAATAACATGTATTTTCAGTGTGTGTCGTTCATAGCGAATATACCCCACAATAGGATGGCAAGTTATCAGCCAGTATCCTTGATACGATACATCCACCGTCAACAGCAGTACTCTCTCTTTGGCGAATTCCCTAGAAATTTGCAAAAGAAAGAGTACTGCTGTCACCAGGCGAGGAGCTGAAATCACATGGTGGCGGGCAAGCTTTGGCGGGCAAACTCGGGATGGCATAATACATTTATTTGCCATCACTGCAACTCAATAATCAAGTTGCCAAACTAAACAAGATGCTTCATCGTAAGTTAAAGGTAATTTTGACTAACCTTAACTGCCACCAGATTGATAGGTGTCGTCCGGCCGCCAGCCTGGATTTATGGTGTCATTTGGGATAGTGGATTGTGTCAAGAACCTTGTGCCATCTGTTCTTTTTTATGATTAACGTCCTGTTTGCCTTGTACCTAACCTAACATTTTTGTCCCCGTGCCATCGTTAGCATCCTCTCAGGAAACTTGATGAGAATTGCTATATGAATCATCAGTTTTATGGTATCATCTACGGTTAATACATTTTAAATATTGAATTTTTAACATTGAAATTGATATATAATATTAATGTTTATTATTCAATATTTTTAACTGATGAGTTCTTAAGAAAATATATGAATGGTTTGTGCACAATTTTTGAGACATTATGAAATCATGAGAATTACATATTATTATGATATATTTCAAACTCTCTCCTCCCCCTCTATGAAATAGTTTAAAAGTATAGTTTAAAATTGTGGTTTTAAGCTAATTGTATATACTACATTATAATTCACTGTAAATGTTGTTACATTTTGCACTTGCACTTTCTGCCACAGAATGATCACTAATATACTTTACTTTAATATACTTTGTGGAAAATGGGGGATAGATGTTGCCACCATGTAACTATGACGGTCAGTAGTCTAGTATTTGCACAAGTAATGGAAATCAATGAGGGATATAAAATGCACTTGTCACTTTAAATAGGCGATCCAGACAGCAGGACTCTACAGTTCAGTTGAAGGCAGAGTGCAGAAAGGCGTAGATCGTCCGATTTTTGCACTATGGTGGTTTAAATAAACACTTACTTTTTAAGAGAAGAAAAAACGATCTGTCAAGTCCATTCTTCATGGTGCCATGATGTCCTCACT
The DNA here is from genome assembly GCF_964261635.1 of Lissotriton helveticus. NCBI lineage: Eukaryota > Metazoa > Chordata > Amphibia > Caudata > Salamandridae > Lissotriton > Lissotriton helveticus. The sequence continues at coordinate 1,198,197,283 of NC_136059.1, forward strand.
GTGTGGAGAGTGTAGAGAATGTTGAATATATATATACATATATATATATATATATATCTTTCACAAAATCTCTCGAAACGCGTAGGCTGTTAACAGTGTGCTGAATAAAATTACTTCTTCTAACGAGCGGAGTGCTGGATTATTATTTTGTGAAAGAAGTAAATCGGGACCCTGTCCTGGTCCCGACTCCAGCACCAACTTGTAAGTGCTCCCTCTGCGACAGGACGGTTCGTGATTGATATATATATGTATGTATATGTATATGTATAAATATTACCTACTGGCGGTCGCCAGTAGGTATATATAGTTAGGATTTTTTCCCTATGGGATTTTTGAAAATTCTATGTCTAATAACTTTGGCGTTTGTGGACGGAATTGGCTGAAATTTTCAGGAAAATGGAACATTTTGTTTCTGAGCAGCCCTTGGAAATTTGGGGGGGTTTCGTCAAGGGGGGGTCGAGAAAAAAGGTGGGTCCCAAAACGTGTTTTTAACATTGAGTTTTCCATAGGGCGGTTGGCCTCACTTTTAGCCCGAACGGCTGAATGGATTTGCACGAAACTTGGCAAAATTGTAGGGACTGGTAGCCCGATGTGCCTTTTGTAGGTCTCAATATATGTGCTCCAGTGGATTTTGAGAAATTAATGTTTAAAAAAAGATATATATCTGTAAGCGCGCTCCGGGCAGCGCTCCGGTCCGCGGACCTTAAGCGTACCGGAACTTCGCGTAGCTAAGCTGATTGGCTCTCCGGTGTCTGTCAACATTCTAAACAGTCCGGAGCGGCCGCCATCTTGTCTCTCGGTAGGATTGAGAGACAAGAGGAGGCCAAAACAAAGGGGGAAATAACCATAAGGGGGCATACTAGATCCTCCCTGACCCCCTAGGTTTAATGTGCAGGTTTTAAAAGGGCCCCGCGGGGCAAAAAAAACAAAAAAAAATTTAGTTTTTTTTTGCGTGGGGAGCGCCCGGTCCGCGAACCGGGAAGCGTTCTGGGCAGCGTACTGCAATGAAAAATGAATGATAGACTTTTCAAATGCTGTATGTTAATTGATTGTTGTTTTTGTTGATTATTTTTTATTTTCTTTATTTTTTAAGCATTTTTTTTTATTGTGATTGTGTTTCATAATTTATTAAACTTTCTAACATTTCATTGTCAGAAATTTCATAATTATCATTGAATATACATTGTAGTCTCTGAGGGTGTAAAATGTCCTCATTTTCAAGGAGGTTATCTACTGCTTGTACACATTGCAGTAGTTCTTTGTCTAAAGTTTCATCGAAAAATTCAATATCATTTTCATCATTGATTTCTTGGCTGCTCTCTTGCAGGACAATTTGAAATTCAACTTTCTGTTCGCCTTCCATTTTGCCTGAAATTTAGATTAAAAAAATATATATTAGTAGAGATAGGGCACTGTTGGGATTAATTTTGGGCAGTGTATAGTATCAGAGTGGAAGTAGGAATATAAAAAAGTGTATGTGATTTAACGTAAGTAAATTCATAATTATACAAGAGAAGCCTAACTCCATCCATAACTATAACAGAGAAGTCTATCTAAATCTATAACTACTACAGAGGGATAGTATATAACTATCAGAAAAAGTTTACCATATTAACTTATAGTGCACAATATACTTCAGTTTTAAAAATAAAAACTTACCTTTAGATAGAAGTTGAAGGAATTAGTGAAAATCCTATTGAAATGTACACCAAGAAGTAGTAGTCAAAATGGCTGTGTTTTCTTCTCTTCCTTTATATATATTCAGGTATATAACCAATCAAATGTCAGGTAAAAAAAGTAGAAAATGAAAGTAACATTTTAATTGGTTGTCAATTCCAACACTTCAGATGTGTTTTGTGAAGTAATTTACCTCACGGTATTTAGAGAGGTCTACAGGCTAAATGGCTAAATGGAATTCCAATCAAATTTGTGAAAATGGTAGGGATTGGTATGTAGTATGAGCTAGTCTATATTTGGTGAAATTGTCTCCAGTGGCTTTTCTGTGAACTACTTTCCCACCTTTTTTGATGGTGCGCTTCCCAGGGAGCGACCCGGTACGCGAACCGTTGAGCGCCCCGGTTCGCGAACCTTAAGCGTAACGGGAGTCCACCATTTTGTGTTTCGGTCGAATTAAGATACAAGATGGAGGGCAAATAATGTTCAGAATGGGTAGAAGGGGGCACGGTAGACTTATCTTGACCCCCTAGGTTTTGTGAGGGTGGCTGAGGAGGCCCATATGTGCGAAAAAAAAACATTTTTTTTTTAAATTTCGCGAGGTTAGCTCCCGGTTCGCGTACCGGGTAGCGCCCCAGGGAGCGTACTTTGTTGAAAATTAGTGAAAAATGTTAGAGTAAAATAATAATTGTGAGTGATCAGATGTAGGGTAGCTCTGAGAAGAGCTTTTGGGTTTATGGTACATTTAGGTACTTATAAGTAGGTACCAATGCACATTCTTAAATTCAGAGTGAAAATTCTGTTGCCCTCATCTGAGAAGTGAACTCCATCTCCTCTGTAGATATCTTGCATGTAGTAACGCAAGTTATTGTCGTACAGGGAGCCCATTCCATGGTCTCTCATGTAAGCTGAAACAGATTTGTTTACATGCTTCCTCGACTTCTCAATTTGTGGACAAAATTGGTTTGACCACCTCCATTTCTGTCTTTGGCATATATTTGAATATACCAAGGCAGTCTGAGGAAAAAGTGCCATTAATTGCTCAAAGGTGTCCTTTAAAAGCATTTCCAGACCTACACCAGTCAAAGTGCCCAAGTCATTACCTCCACAGTGCACAATTAACAGGTCAGGTTTGGGCAAATGCATAAAGGTTTCCACCAATGGTATCAATTGGTGACATTTCAATCCTCTGTGGCCAAACCACTTAATTTCCACATCTTGTAAATTGAGGTTAGGTAAATTCCTGTTTTCAGTGTACCTTTGAGCCCAGTGAATATAACTATGTCCAACAATCCAGACAGAAAACATGGTGAGAGAAGGTTCTCCTGCAGTCAGATGAAGTGTGGCAATGAAATGGCAGTTGAAAAAATGAGAGTTTAAAATGAAAAAAACTGTGGAGTTTCTGTGTTCATGAAGCAGTAACAGTGATTGGTGGATTTTGATTGCTGAAAACAGAAAGTTAGGGTGCACGGATGAGTTATTTGAAAGATGTATTTTGAATGGTCAATAAAAAATCATTAAATGAAAGAATGCACTGGATATGCAGGTGCACTGAGAGTTCAGAGTTCAATTGCAACATTGTTGTGTGAACTTGCAAACACCAGAAGTCTTCCAAGAGGTGGTTGCTATGCAGAAAAGGCATGAAATGGCAGAGGGGGGAAGGGTTTTCATTTGAAAAAAAGTGAGGGAAGAGTTTTGATTGGGTGACATGAGAGATATGTGTGAAGAATTACAGCATTTCTGTGCTTTTGATAGCTGCAGACTCTGGAGTGCATACCTTTTGCTCTGCTGAAGACAAATTGGTGTGTTTCTGAGACTGTTTTCAAACTCAAAGTATTTGCTAAGGTGAGAAAATATTTCTTTAATTTAGATAGAGAATAGTGTGCTTTAAGGAGAAAATTATGAATTATGTGGCGCAAATTGCTTGTAAATATGCTCCCACCTGTGCAAGGAAAATTTAGATTTTTAATGTTTGTGTTACATAGCCATGTTAAAAGTGATACAAACATGCTGCAAAGGCAATTAAAAAACGCTTTTATGTGTCTTAAGGACATTTTAAGTAATTTTCCCATGTGCAGTGTTTTGAAATTATGATTTGAAAATCGTTTTTGGGGAAAAGGAATTGTTTTTAAATTTATGACAAGGACATAATGGTGTATGCTTCTTTATAAGGCAATTGACTGTCCCTGATGTTATTTTTCCCATTTTAATGTAAGACCTTTCTCTGTGGCGCAAATTGCTTGTAAATATGCTCCCACCTGTGCATGGCAAATTTAGATTTTAAATGTTTGTGTTACATAGCTATGTTAAAAGTGACCCAACCATGCTGGAAAGGCAATAAAAAAACACTTTCATGTGTCTTAAGGACATTTTAAGTAATTTCCCTGTGGGCAGTGTTTTCAAATTATGAATTGAAAATCGTTTTTGAGGTAAAGGAATGTTGTTAAAATTTATGTGCGCCATATGCCCCCAAATTTCTTTTTCAGGGGTGCGGCAGGGTGTTATTGAGACACCCCTACACCTTTGGAAAAATTCCTAATTTGCGATGAGCTAATTGCTAATTGCAAATTGCACCTTCTTTCATATGGGCATCCTGGCGCATGGAAATGAATGGGTAATTTGCAATTAGCAATTTGCTCATCGCAAATTTGGAATGGTAAAGAATCGCTATTTATTCCTTAAAATTCGCCATTTTGGAAATGCAAAATAGTTATATGATACATATGGCGGTTGATGTCTAACAAGATAAGAAGCTTAGGGATAGATTTATGATGACTGGCGCAATGAAGTGGACATCACTTACTTCATTGGTAGAGCTTTACATGTATTATGTCCTCTGTATTCTTCATCAAGCGTAACTTTAATCTGCAATCCTGAGTAGGCCTCACCTTAAACAAACCTCTGGATAGGCCACATCTTATCGTCATCCTGAATTAATCATTTAAAATGCTAGGGACATATTTATGATAGGTGTATGCCTCTTTTGCGCCACTTACAAAACACTGTCCATGGGGAAATGACTTAAAATGTCCTTAAGACACATGAATGTGTTTTTTTAAAGCGTTTGCAATTTTTTTGGGTCACTTTTAACATGGCTATGTGACTCAAACAGTCAAAATCTAAATTCACCATGCACAGGTGGGAGCATATTTACAAGGAATGTGCTCCATGGGGAAAGGTCTTATAATGTAATATGGGAAAAATGACATCAGAGACACTGAAATGCCTTATAGAGAAGCATACAACATTATGTCCTTGTCATAAATTTGCAAACCATTACTTTTCCCCAAAAACGATTTTCAAATCATAATTTGAAAACACTGCACGTGTGGGCGCTCTCTGGGTTTACCTGCTACCTGTGAGGAACCTGACTCGTGCTGTGTGCTTCCCTGCTTCTCGGCTCTCCGGCATTTCCTGCTACTGTTCGCGACACCCGCTCCGCGGGTGCCGCTCACTGCCCTTTTGCCCCGTCCTCCCTGGTGTGAGCGGATCCACAGTCCGTGGAGAGTAACGCGCTCCCAGGTCGAGGCTTGAACCACCAGACTGTGCGTGGAGCCTACCGGGGGACTGCGAGGTCCAGCAGCCTCAGCTGCACACAGCTGCTGCCTCTTCCCCCGGCGGCCACGCCCCCAGCCTTCGGATATAACATCGTCTGGGTCACTGGCTGATTGGCGCTCTCTGGGTTTACCTGCTACCTGTGAGGAACCTGACTCGTGCTGTGTGCTTCCCTGCTTCTCGGCTCTCCGGCATTTCCTGCTACTGTTCGCGACACCCGCTCCGCGGGTGCCGCTCACTGCCCTTTTGCCCCGTCCTCCCTGGTGTGAGCGGATCCACAGTCCGTGGAGAGTAACGCGCTCCCAGGTCGAGGCTTGAACCACCAGACTGTGCGTGGAGCCTACCGGGGGCCTGCGAGGTCCAGCAGCCTCAGCTGCACACAGCTGCTGCCTCTTCCCCCGGCGGCCACGCCCCCAGCCTTCGGATATAACATCGTCTGGGTCACTGGCTGATTGGCGCTCTCTGGGTTTACCTGCTACCTGTGAGGAACCTGACTCGTGCTGTGTGCTTCCCTGCTTCTCGGCTCTCCGGCATTTCCTGCTACTGTTCGCGACACCCGCTCCGCGGGTGCCGCTCACTGCCCTTTTGCCCCGTCCTCCCTGGTGTGAGCGGATCCACAGTCCGTGGAGAGTAACGCGCTCCCAGGTCGAGGCTTGAACCACCAGACTGTGCGTGGAGCCTACCGGGGGACTGCGAGGTCCAGCAGCCTCAGCTGCACACAGCTGCTGCCTCTTCCCCCGGCGGCCACGCCCCCAGCCTCCTCCTTCTTTGCTGGCTTCAGTTCTACTGCGACGCGGGACGCGCGCGGGGCGACTACCGGGGCGAAGACCGGGCAAAGAGCGGGCCGTTTAAGGCCGTTCAAGGACGGCAGAGGACGGCCCTGGCCCCGAACCCCTGCTTCTCCGCCTGAAACTTCACAACGTTGAAGAATGTCGACTAGGCGACACAGAACTAGAAGTTGCGCGAAGAAAGCTATGGCGGTTGCACAGGTGACTGGCCCCATAGATTTATTTATCTCCCGTGTGCATGAGACAATTGATCAAAGTATCGTCTTATTGGAAAAGAGAGTCTCCATGGATCTTGCAAATGCTAAGCGCTCATCCTTGGGTTCTCTGGCAAATGTTAAATCACCCGCTATGCAGACTTTGAATAATTGTTCCCTACCCCTAACTATGCCTACTAATAGTGCTCCGACTGTACCAAATACTGTTGATTTATCGGTAGCACCATCAGACTCAGACCCATCCTTTGTTGACCTGGAGGCGACCCCAGATCTAGAAGCCTGTCAGTTGTCTGGTAAAGTGGTGTCGAGCCTGAGCGGTATTAAGGAGGTGGTAACAGCCCCCGTATCCAAAGTTCCCTGGGGAAGGGCTCCCAATCCTCCAAAGGCTACCTATAAGGGTAAATGTAAAGCAAAAGGACCAGTTAGGAACCACAATTTGATTTCACCTACCCCACAAGTGACACCAGGTATCCCTTGCTGGGTGCAAAATATGGTAACTGACTTAAAAATAGACATGGAGGCCACTTTAGCAGCACAACTCAAGCCTTTAATTTCTAAAGTGGATAGGCTTACATCCTTGATACATTCCAAATGGCCACATAAAACGCATGGGCAAGGGATCACAGATTCAGCCCCTAAATGCTCAACAAATGTTCAGTCCCCCAAAGATGTATCAAACAACACTCAAGCTACTGTAGCACCTGGGAACCTAGTTACATCTCAAGTGTTGCAAATAGGGAACAACCCACCCCAATTTAAAACTACACCCACCTTAAAGGAGAAGGCTCCCAATCTGACTCATCAACACTCTGCTGATGGAAATAACACCACCATAATCCAAGTAAAAGATGCTGCAGAGAAACCCAACATACCTTCAGTATCTCTTCCCATGAACAAACTCGAAGGCCCTAAGGCAAAGCAGGCACGCTTTAGGTCAATTAATCTACCTCCAGAGGTTTCCCCTTTTGTTGTAGTGTTGACAGCAGTCCCCCCGCTGAAGGAGGGTGTAAAAGAAACTTTCACTGAGCTTAGAAACAAATGTGCCCAATGGCTGCACCTACATAAACCCTTACCTAACAACATGAACGGTGAAATTCTTACCGTGCGTAGAGGGGACTGGGTGGGCAGAAGTAAGAAAACTATAGTAGGGGATGTAATTACAATTAATTTTAGGGATATAGGGGCTGCTAGCTATATATGTAATGCACCCAATAGTGGTCCTGCAACTCAAATTAACCCACTTCCTTTGTCCTTCTTTTTACCGATGTCTTCAAGACTAAATCCTCCTTGCCCCCCATTTCAAAGTAACGGTGGACCTGTGTACCCTCCACAATTTGCTGCCAAACCCTGGCAGCATCCTCTTCATCCGCCTCCTTTTCTTCCAGACAGTGTTAATTTTCAGCAGCATCCATTAATTATCCCACCTTTCCCTATGCTCCCGGTTAATTCCCATTGGCAATATCCCCTTCATTTCCCATCACCTCTGCCTCAGTCTGCCCATCAGTGGCAGCAATCTTTTTTGCCACTTCGACCAGATAAACATCAGTGGCAACAAACACGGCAGGACCTGCCCCATTCCCACAACCCCCAGTTTTCACAATTTGCCCATCCAAATAAATTTGCTGCGCTAGATCAGGTAGATTGACTCAGTCCTACTAAATCTTCGGATATTAAAACCCCTACGCCCTATTTAGATATGGCGAGTCCTTCTCTTGTCATGCCTATAGCCGCGTTTTCCGAACATTTAATAGTACCACTGGTAACACCCCTCTTGTGTACAGAAAATAGGGGTAGCCCTGACACATGTACAACTATTGTTCGTTCCAGACTAAGTCTAGATACCACCCCTCTCGAAGACGGCCCAGCTCTATTACCAGTAACCCAGTTAGAACCATGTGTTGGCAATGATCCTGGTAAACCAGTAGGACTTTCTTTTGTTTCCTGGAACATTGCCGGCCTTGCCAGCAAATTGGGTACACCCTTCTGGACCAGCTTTTTGGGGGAGGGACTGGACTTAATTTTATTGCAGGAAACCTGGTGTCCAGACCTCATAAATGTTGAAGGGTACGCATCTTACTGCCTTAGAGCAATTAAATCTAGCTCGGGTAGGGCCAAGGGGGGTCTTATGTTGCTCCTATCCACCAAGCTGTGTGACTGCACGGTCAAATATAATACGACTGTGGGGACGCACAGCCAAGTAATAAGGGTGGAGTGCAGGAAGAATACTGATTTAGTAGTTGTAAATTTTTACAACAACATTTTTGACGCCACTAGAGGGGATATTTTACCACCTCTAGAAAGGGAAATTGTCAAAGCCCTTGAATTCTCGAAAAGAAAAGCCGTGGTTGTCTGGGCAGGTGATTTTAACTTGCAGCCTTGCCATCTGTCTAACGGCAACACCTGTGGCTTTGGGGCAGCAACGAGTAGTCATTGGGGGGGCTTGGGGGCATGGGAGGATTTTCCTCACTTTCAACACTGTAGCTATGGTTCCACACTAAATAATATGCTAGTCACGCTAGATATGACCCTGTTAAACTGCAATATCAACAATCAGGCAATTATATGCCCCACATTTACAGGCAGAGATGCAGGTTCATTTATAGATCATATTTTGTTGTCTAGCAGTGGAGACTTTACTAATCTATATGTAAACGAAGAAAGTCTTAGTGATCATAACAGTATTCGTGTTACTCTCCTGGGGCATGGTACTTCGTTAGTCTCAGGTGGGAAATGTTCAACTGACCTAGTACCCATTAGACCAAAAGGCCTAAGGATCAAATGGACTGGTTTAAATTCTAAAACCAAGCAGAAAGAGGTTCTTACCCAATGCAGGAACCAAATCAGTTGCTGTTTGGACGAAGATAGCGATTTTAGCTGCTTAATAGTTCATTTCGTTTCCATGAATAGAATAATCGACGGTATTTTCACTAAGACTCTGTCAGCCAATAGTGCTCCGAAGCAGGGGTGGTTTGACAAGATCTGTACAGTAGCCCTCCGCGACCTAAAGAAGGCCTTAGGCACTAAACCGCGGGTCATGACGGATATACAACACTTTAGGGCTAAATACAAACTTGCAATTAACAATAGAAAAAGGGTTTTACAGTCTGAGGCGTGGGATAAGTTGAAGGAGGCTGCCGAGACTAAAAACAGTAAATTGTATTGGGAGACAGTCAATAGTCCGTTTCTCAATAAAGATAATGTACCAGAACTAACCTCCTACGTAGCATGTAATGACTGGGTTAGTCATTTTTCCAAGATATTCAATCCTGAAGGGTTATCTTCTGAGTCAACGTTACTAGAGCCTACTCCATGGCTGCCCTTACCATTGGGAATAACATTAGAAGAAAGCCACGAAGCAATTTCTCTAAGCAAAGGAGGTAAGGCCCCTGGCCCTGATGGGGTCCCACTGGATTTATATAAAGATGAAACGGCCTTATGGGCCCCCATCCTGACGAGGATATTCAATAGTGCGGTAGAAACCAATTTTCCATCTACCTGGGGCCAATCAGTTATTATTCCTTTACATAAGAAAGGTGATAAATCAGAGGCCTCCAATTATCGTCCAATTTCATTATTGGACGCCTCCGTTAAAGTGATGAGTAGGATTTTGCTTAAGAGGCTGGAAGAATGGGCAATAGATTTTAATATTTTAACTAGAGTCCAATATGGCTTTCGGAAAGGCCTGGGCACACTGGATCAATGTGTCAATTTGGACCTATTGATCAATAAATATACTGTGGCCAAAAATGGCAACCTCTTTTTATGTTTCGCTGATTTGAGCAGCGCTTTCGATTTGGTTAACCATAACATTCTTTGGGATGTTTTGCTTGATGCAGGGGCCCCAAGGGAAATAGTTCATTTTTTGGCTAGACTCTACGAAAAGCTTTCTTGTAAAGTCCGTTATGGTACCCTTGGTGAATGTACCCCGTTTTTTAAAGTGTCTCGCGGTATACGCCAGGGATGTGTTTTGGCCCCGCTTTTATTTTCCCTTTTTATTAACGAGGTCGACCGTTCCCTGGGTAACATCCCAGCAGATGCCCCCCAGATTGGTGGTAAACCCGTCCCGCTATTACTTTATGCGGATGACGCTGTTCTTTTATCTCGTACACAGATGGGCCTTCAGCGCCTGATCGATAGTTTTATGCAGTTCATTCAAGCTAGGCGGCTTTGTGTGAATAAAGCCAAGACTTATGTAATGTCGTGCGGTCAGGCAGCTAAGCAGGCAAAGCATACTTTTTTTCTGGATAAGGAAAAGTTGACTTCAGTTAAATCCTTTTGTTATCTAGGAATCACATACACTAATAGTGGGTCCTGGACCGAGGAATTTGAATCTATTAGAATAAAAATGCTGCGGTCCACAAATAGTATTTTCCGTTTCGCCTCTAAACTTGGCTCACGTAGCATCTCAGACATGATAAACATATACAATGTATGCTGCGTTTCCTCTGCTCTGTATGGGGCAGGGGTGTGGGGACAGAGCGAGGGTATAGCCCTGCAGAAGGAAGAAAACAAGTTCTTAAGGAGGTTGTTATGTGTTCCCCCTTCTGCCTCCATCCAGCTGATTCATGATGAAGTTGGGATCGAGTTTATTTCTGACTTAGCAGCAGTTCGGCCACTCTTACTGTGGCGTTCTATTTGGGCTAAGACAGAGACTCGATTCACCCAAGATATTATTCTTGATTGTATAGGCCTGGACCATTCATCACGTATATCATGGCTAAGTTACATTCATCGCTGGTATCTCCTTCTTTTTGATATCGATGTGTTCCATGAGCCTGAGGAGGTTGCTTTTATTTCAAAAAAAGAGATTAAGACAACGTTTCTAAATTATCGGAAGGCAGAACGTGATAAAATGTCTGGCAAACTTGTCTCTGTGAAATTTTATAAAGATTTAAAGTTAACTTCAGGACTCCAATCCTATCTTGTGTATGTGACTCGACCCTCCCATCAGTATGTTTTAACACGTGTTAGATTGGGTATCGTTCATCACCTGGTTGCTTTTCCAAACATGAGAACCAGTTCGGACATACCCTGCCCGTGTGATAATATTTCACGGCAGAGTAGTTGCCATTTTTTGCTTTTTTGTAAATTTTTCCATTTTCTGAGGATAAAGTATCTTAAACCAATTTTTATTAAATATAATATTTGTACAACAAAAACAGCATTAATATTTTTATCCTCATTAGAGAACGAGGAGATCTGTTTTTTTTTGGCTACTTTTATCTTGAAATGTACAGCTGCCAGGAAAAGTATTGTATTATAATATGATTCTTATAAGTACCTGTCTGTACCTTTGCTATACAGCTGCCAGGAAATGTTCTAATGCTATTACCGCTAAACAATCCTGTCTGTATATATATGTTTTGAATTTTTATATCAATCTTTGTAAATTTGGTATTATTTATATCTGTCCACAGTATATTATGATCATTTATAAATGTACAGTTGCTAGGAAAGGCCTCTTGAGTATTCCTACTGATCCTCATTTCTGCACACGTAAGAATGTTATGCATTATGGTGACTTACAGAGATATGTTCACTTATTAATTGCTGCAATTTAATTCCTTCACTTTGTCACTTTCTAAGAGAGTTTATATGACGATTTTAATATTTTAATTATGTACCTTGCTTGTATGATTTGTAGGTACAAATCGAATAAAAGCTTTTTGAAATTGAAATTGAAATTGACTTAAAATGTCCTTAATTCAAAATTTGCTATTCCTTATTTTGCGATTGCACTGAAGGATTTGCAAATTTTGCGATTTCTTAAATGCAATGTATCAAACAAAAAATATGTAAAAAAATGACATTAAGGATTTGGAAACTACCACCAACTTCTAGTTGGTGGTAATTTGTGAATTCTTTTCAAAAAGCTTTTTTTCCAAAAAACAAAAGGTGCCATATGACGCCCATACATGCCCTTAGGGCATGTATGTGCGCCATATGCCCCCAAATTTCTTTTTCAGGGGGTGCAGCAGGGTGTTCTTGAGACACCCCTGCACCCTTGGAAAAATTCCTATTTTGTGATGAGCTAATTGCTAATCGCAAATTGCACCTTCATTCCTATGAGCCTCCTAGCCCATGGAAATGAATGGGTAATTTGCAATTAGCAAATTGCTCATTGCAAATTAGGAATGGTAAAGAATTGCTATTTATTCCTTAAAATTCGCTATTTAGGAAATGCAAAATAGTTTGATGGTACATATGGTGGTTCATCTGTAACAAGATAAGAAGCTTAGGGATACATTTATGATGACTGGCGAAATAAAGTGCAAATCACTTACTTCATTGGTAGGCCTTTACATGTATTATCTCTTCTGTATTCTTCATCAAGCGTAACTTTAATCTGCAATCCTGAGTAGGCCTCACCTTAAACAAACCTCTGGATAGGCCACACCTTATCGTCATCATGAATTAATCATTTAAAATGCTAGGGACAGATTTATGATAGGTGTATGCCTCTTTTGCGCCACTGTGCGTCACTTTTATGATGCAGCGGCGGTGCAAAAGATTTGCTATGAGGCGACAAAATTACAAATTGATGCTTTTAGGCAGATATGTCATGGTGTAAAAAAAACGTACCACATGAAACCTATGCAGCAGTGATGCAAAAGATGCACCATGTTGCAAGACAGGCCTCACTTGGGGCCATATGTATCAAGCTAATTAGCATTCACAAAGATCAAAATTCTGCGAATTTCGGCCTTTGCGAATGCTAATTAGACAAATGGTATATATCAAACAAGTTTGATGCAAAATAAGGAATAGCAAAATTTGCTATTCCTTATTTTGCGATTGCACTGAAGGATTTGCAAATTTTGCGATTACTTAAATGCAATGTATCAAACAAAAAATATGTAAAAAAATGACATTAAGGATTTGGAAACTACCACCAACTTCTAGTTGGTGGTAATTTGTGAATTCTTTTCAAAAAGCTTTTTTTCCAAAAAACAAAAGGTGCCATATGACGCCCATACATGCCCTTAGGGCATGTATGTGCGCCATATGCCCCCAAATTTCTTTTTCAGGGGGTGCAGCAGGGTGTTCTTGAGACACCCCTGCACCCTTGGAAAAATTCCTAATTTGTGATGAGCAAATTGCTAATCGCAAATTAAACCTTCATTCCTATGAGGCTCCTAGCCCATGGAAATGAATGGGTAACTTGCAATTAGCAATTTGCTCATTGCAAATTAGGAATGGTAAAGAATTGCTATTTATTCCTTAAAATTCGCTATTTAGGAAATGCAAAATAGTTTGATGGTACATATGGCGGTTCATCTGTAACAAGATAAGAAGATTAGGGATAGATTTATGATGACTGGTGCATCACCAGGGATGTGTCAGTCATCCTGTGCCGCTGTTCCGCCACCCATGGTGTGCTGCATTTACAATGCGGGGCATCATGGGGCAAAAATGGCACAGATGCGTGATGTATCTGTGATGTAAAGGTAGTGATTGCTGGAGTTGTATCGCAAGTGCGATGCAGCTCAAGCAAGGCTCAGGGGTGCCCCATCTCCACAATGTTGCGTCAAGACCTATGCCTGCTTAAAGCAGGCGCAGGGTTTTGACGCAGTTTTCTCCTATCTGATTGTAAATACGGCACACCATGGGTGGCAGAGCAGCGGTGCACGTTAACTGGTGCATGCCTGGGGATGTGCCATTTAACATAAATCTGCCCCTTTACATTTAAGTATGTGCAGGACACACAGAGTCGGTGAGGCTTATCCAAGGTTAAGAAGAGATGAGTCCTGTTCACTGAAAAATTAGACATAGTCTTCACCTGATCAGCATTGCTGGACATGGCTAAATAATAGCTGCAAAATATTACTCTTGTTAAACAATTTTACTATTATAATCTCTGAGATTTGTCTCTTACTCTGCAACATCTCATTGGTGTTATCTTTCTTTAAAGATAAAGACAACATCAACATGAGTGACAATCTGCAATCAGTTGATTTTGACCTCATCATTGAACTTGTAATTGAAACATCAGTGGATGTTGATCCATTGGATGATTTAAATCCTGAGGATGAAGAAGAGCGTGATGAGGATGCAGATTTGTCCGAATTATATGACATAGGGTGGGAAGCTGACCTGCTTGAGCCTATGGAAATATAAACATTTATTTTTAAAATGTATAATTAATAAAAAGTAAAAATGTAAACCGTTTAATTTAAAAATAAAGACACCTTCAAAAACAGGTTATGTGTAGTGTCTTCAATAAAATATTAAAATATGCTCATAAAATTAGATCAGATTCACATATAAAATAGCACAGGTAACATAAATATAAATGTCATTTCTTTTCTGCTATTTCTGTATTGTAAATTTGCCAAGGACTAAAAAATCTTCTATTTAAAATGTCAAGTAGTGTGTTAAGTTTTTGATCATTGTTATTGATTTACTGTTTGGTAATAGTGGTTAATAACATTTTTTATTATATTTTACCACAGATTCAACTGCAGATCATTTCAAGATTTCACCATGCCAACAATAGAAAGACAGAGAAAGGCTGCAAAACGTCAAAGACAGCAGGTGAAACAAAATAAGCAGCAGTCCTCTAACAAAAAGATTTGTCAAGTCACGAAGAAAGCACCGGGTAAGAGCACAAAATATTTCATAAGAAATATGTGTAGTAAAAAAAATATTACTACAGAAAATGTTTCAGTCCATAAAAAGATAAGCAAATCAAATGGAAAGGAAAGGCCAATCAAAAATGTTACTGCTAGAGCAAGAGATAACTCTGTGCATGATAGTAGAAGGAAACAACAGTTTAGGGACATTCGTAAACGAATGTTCCGCAACAGGATAATTGGCAATTTGTTAAAAAATATTAAGAAAGGTCAACAGAAACTGGTTTTTTATAAGAGAAAAAAAAAAGTTGAGAAAGTTATTGATCAGGCATTTGAAATTAAACGTAAGTTATTTATTTTGATAATCAATAGAATTAGGAAGCTAAACAAGGCAATTTATGATTTCAAAAGAAATAGTAGATGGAAGAGAATAGTTAATCGTAGTAATTTTTGTGAAGTTTTTTCTGGAGAATGGATGCATAGTTCAAGCTGTGAGGCATTTTTTAATGAGGAGAGTTATTTCCAGGATAATGATTTGGTGCATGCAGTTGACACCAGTGGTCGTGCTTATGAAGTGAAAGATGGTTGTCCAGTTGAAAAAGAAAAACTTGTGACAACAGAGGCAGAAGCGGTGTTAGGTAATGAGGTTTTAGGAAGACGTGCTAAGGGTCCTGTGTACACCTGGAAGTGTAGTAGTATTTGCAGTGTGCGACAGGATTCCATCAATTTGCTTTGTGATTTTGTACGGTCATTTAATAAGAAAAGTTTGAAGCAGAAAATGAAGTTGTTGCAAGAATTAGATCCTTGCAGAGTGAGAGAAGTGACAGGTTTGCATGGTCATTCACTGGCTTGTCTTTCCAGTAGAGTATGCCAGAGTGTTTTTCATCATTTCAGGATGCTAGCAGTGCATCATAATAAAGTGAGGAAATTAGTTAGAATGTTGTATTATGCTAAGAGTCCAGCAATTATGCTTAAACAATTATGCGCTACTCTTTTGCATGGTTCTGAAATAGATGTGAAGAACATATGTGAAGAAATTGAGTTTTGTTACTTTGGAAGTAAAGAGGAGAATGTTGAAATTGACCCAGAAGAAGAGGGTAATGTGGAAGATAGTGTACAGGTTTCCAGTACAGATAATTTCCAGAGGGAAATTGCGACGTTTCAGGTGAAATCAAGTGAGAGGCCTAATTTCACTTGTGTGTGTTGACGACGCACTTATTATAAGAATCAGACTAAGTTAGTGGATTTATATGCAAAAAGTGAAAGGGAAAATAATAGTGAATGGAAGGATTTTGCAACATACTTGATGGTAGAAAATTGTTTTGATTTGGGATTTGATCAACGTGTGTGTACTTATTGTTGTTGCAAATTAAATCAAAACCAGATGCCTGCTAGAGCAGTTCATAATAATCTGGAATTGGTTGAGATTCCTTCTGAATTGAAGGATTTAAATACTTATGAATCTATTTTGATTCAAAGTATCCATCCCTTTCAGGCTATTGTAAGAATGGAGCCAAAGACAGGGAAATTGCCTCCATCAGATTTACAGAGAGGATTAAAGGGAAGAGTTGTTTATTTGCCTCTAGATTTGAAGAAAAACATTAACACAATTGGAGTAGAAAAAGTGGAAGAGGAACCTCTGGTTATCTTAGTTAATGGGGTTCCGACAAAGAATAAGAAAATATGGCAAGATTTAGTAGATGTTAGGAAAGTTAAAAAGGCAACATTGTATTTGAAAAAAAATAATAAATACTATAAGAATGTATATGTTGCAGAAGAGGAAGTAAGTGAGGAAGAGGATAGCGATTTGTGTGCTGGTCAAATTGAGAAAGTAGAACCCTCTACTAGTGAAGAAATATATGAACATTATAGTGTTCATCCTTTGCATTCCAAGGAAGTCATGGGGAATGCTATTGAGTTGTTTCAAATGAAACAAGCCAAAGGGAGTCCCATTAGTGTTTGGGAGGAAAGTTTGGAAGCTCGGTGTTTCCCACAGCTTTTTCCAACAGGTCAGGGAGGAAGATATGATGAGCGACCTCATCAAATTCCTGCTTCTGAATACCGGACTTTGCGATTGTATGCAGGAGATGCTAGGTTTCGACAATGCATTCCCTATTTGTTTCATCTCCTGTTTGAAAGCGATCTGTCTGGACTGTCATATGCAGTGAACCACATCTTGAAAAGTGGTATACACATGCAAAACATCTCGGCAAGTGACTTTATGGATAAAGTCAATGTCCAAGACAGTATTTTGGATTCTCACCTGATTAATCTCATGGCGTGTCAGCGTGGTACTAATGAGTACTGGTACCGTCGTCATGGTGATTTAAAATGTATGCTGAGGAACTTAGGTACTCCCACATGGTTCCTCACTCTGAGCTGTGCCGAGTATGGCTGGGAAGACTTACTTGAATTTCTACGAGAGGCAAATGCTAACGTAGATAACATCGAATTCAAGACACCCGGAGAACTGTGCTCTTTGGATCCAGTCAATGTATGTAGGTACTTCAATCATAGATTTGAAGCTATGATGTCTTTCATCATGAATAAGAAGAATCCACCTCTTGGAGAGGTGTTGGATTTCTTCTGGAGAAAGGAGTACCAAGCAAGAGGTGCTCCTCATATACATATGTTGCTGTGGATCAAGGATGCACCTAAATTTGGAACGGATCCAGAAGACTCAGTGATGAGTTTCATCCAACAGTATTCTACGTGTGCTGTTCCAAACGCAAAGGAGGAGAAAAAGTTCTGCGTTTCCAAAGCCATCGATGTGGAAAGTACTGCCGTCGTAAATTCCGAAACAAGGACAAGTTCTACACCAAATGTCGATTCGGTTTTCCACGACCGGTGATTTCTAAAGGAAGAGTAAACAGTTTGATGTCTTCGCTGCGACATAATGTCATGAAGAAATCACCAAAAACACATACAATTTGAAGAGGAACGAAGAGTCCAAGTACATCAACGACTACAACCCGGTGATTTTGTCCATGTGGAATGCTAACATGGATATACAGTTTGTGGCTGATAACTGTATGGCTGTGGCTCGGGATGTGACGTCTTACATCACCAAAAAAGAGAAGACAGAATTGAAGGATATGTGGGAGGACATTTCCCATGAAAAGAGCCTCAGCAAGAAGTTGTACAGTTTCAGTCTGAAGATGTTGTCGCATCGAGAAATTGGAGCTTACGAATGCTCTGACCGGTTGTCTTCAGCAAGTCTCTATGCCAAGTCCAGGAGTATCATTTGGGCGAGTCTTGGTCTTGCTGCAACGCGTAATCGAGTTCTGAAACCTGTGCGGGAAATTGAGTATTTGGCGGAAAAGGAGCCAAACAGTACCGACATTTTGAAGACCAACATGTTGGATACATATTATCCAAATAGAAGCAGTCACCTCGACAATGTTTGTCTGTATGAGGTTCTTCAAAATTACATATTCAAGAGGAACATCAAAGAAGATACTGAGAAAGGAGTGTATGCTGTAATAGGAAGTGAGGGATGTCTGGTCAAGCAAAGAAAATGCCACTTGGTAAACCATCGAAAATTGAGTGGCGAATCTCCTGAAAAAAAGGAGTTTTTCTATTTAGCACTTTTGCAACTTTTCAAGCCTTGGCGTGCAGAAGAGGAACTGCTTGGAGATTTCCTCTGTTACGAAGACTCTTTCAATGCCGCCAAGGAGACCATAGAATGTCCTGCTTTTCCCAAATATGTAGAAATGTTGAATGCGGAAATTGAGCAGGAAGCAACGATTGCAGCCGAGATTGCCAGAGACAGTTCTCAGGACAGTCAGAGTTCTGCTTCATTGAGTCAGGATCCACTAGGAGGACCTGTTATCGAAAATGAAGCTGCCACTGCCATGAATGAAGTGGAAAGAGCCATGGCACATGCTCAGGAGGATGCGGTTAACTTAGAAGAGTTGGAAAGACAACTCAACGTTGAGCAGAGGAAAATATATGACGAAGTTACCATGCAAATTGATCATGGATTAAGTCATGACAAGAAAGAGTGCTCATGTACGTCGTTGAAGCCTGTCCGACTGTACGTGAGTGGAGAAGCGGGAACTGGAAAAAGTTTCCTCATTAAAGCAATTTCATGCTATTTGCAGGAAAGGACAGAGTCATCGCTGTCTTGTGTTGTCACCGCTCCAACTGGACTGGCAGCACATAACATTAAAGGGATTACTTTACATCGTTTACTGATGCTGCCAGTGGAGCATGACAACAAATTACAATATCACAAGCTATCTGGAGATGCTTGTTTTGAAGTTTCAAGAATCTTGAGGAAAATGAAACTTCTTATCATTGACGAAGTAAGCATGGTTTCCAATGTCATGCTTGCCTTTGTGCATTTGAGAATGCAAGAAGTTCTCAAAACAGAGTATGATGTGTTATTTGGTGGCAAACACATCATTGTTTTCGGAGATCTTCTGCAGCTGACACCAGTGAAAGGGCAACCTGTGTTCAAAATGCTCACGCATGAAGATACCAGGAAGTGCCTAGGCAGCATTGGCAACGTCAATATATGGTTAAACTTCAATTATGCTGAACTGCATGAAAATATGCGTCAGGCGAAGGATGAAGTTTACAAGACTATTCTACAAGATGTTAGAATTGGAAAAGTGACCGAGCATGGGAAAGAAGCTTTACATGCACGATTACTGTCAAATTTATATCCAGAACAAGATGTTGTGCCTGAGAATATTTTTCAGAAAATTACTGATAAGAAATCTGGAATATGTTTGATGCCAACTCTTGCAGAATGTGCCAAATTCAACAACAAAATGTTGCATTTAGAAAAGCAAGAGATTGTGAAACTGGAAGCTATTGACAGAGTAGAGCATATGGGATCAACAATTATTTTGTCTGAGAATCTGAAAACAAAATTGGATTCATTAGAGAAGAGTATATCTAAAACTGCAGGTTTTGAAAAGACTCTGAATGTGTGCTTGAACTGCCGTATAATTTTAAGAAGGAATTTACATGTTGAAAGAGGTCTGGTAAATGGATCAATGGGTAATGTTGTTGATTTTGTAAAATACAGAAATAGAGATGGAATTGAATTTTTAAAAATTAAATTTGATGGCATTGAGGAAGTACAGCTAATTGGTCGTTGCTCTGCTAGATTTTTGCTTGTAAAAGACTTATATGTTCGCCGTAAGCAGTTTCCTGTTTGCTTGGCATATGCGGTGACAATCCATAAATCGCAAGGTTTAAGTGTAGACAGTGCATTGGTGAATATTGGCAGTTCTGTGTTCAAGGAGGGTATGGCATATGTGGCATTGTCACGAGTTAGAACTTTATCGGGATTGTACTTGATTGAGTGTGATGTCACAAACATTTGTGCTGATCTAGATTGTGTTAAGGAATACAATAGGTTAAGAAGAGAGTATGCGCCACATTTGCCTCAGTATCCTTTGTTTGAGAAACGTGTGGTAGGCCGGAAACGAAGAAATGTGACCAATACTGGGGAGGTTGTAGCAAAAAGACGAAAAGTCGATGAACCTAAAATTACAAGCAGTGATGTTGTTGGTTTTCAATTTGAAAACAGTTCTGGTGTCAACTGCTATGCTAATGTAGTGGTTAATGTTTTGTTTTCTCTAGAAAATGTAAAAGAAGAGATTGTGGTCAATTCTGATCAAAGATTTTGCAGTTTGTTAAATTCTGTGTTAGAGAAATGTAGCACTGATAGAAGAAACATAGAAAGTGTGTCTGAAATTCGAAATCTGTTAGACAGATGTTCAGGCCAAACACAATTCTCTCAAAATATTCAGCAAGATTGTCAGGAGTTTTTAATGTATATGCTTGATGTATTACATGCTGAAGGTGTAGATGTAGATCAGCTGTTTGGGCTTTCTTATCAATGGCAGCATGACTGCGAGAACTGTATGGTATCAAGTACTACTAGTGTAGACTCAGAAAGATTTATATATTTAACTTTGCCAGACAGTAAATCAGTCTCCTTTAATAAGCTAGTAAAAGCAGCTGATCACAACATGGAGTGTAGCCAATGTAAATCTGAAATGATGTCCACATTATTTATACGAACATATGGCCAGTATGTCATTTTAATGTTCCAACGATGTAGGCCTGATGGAACAAAATTGACAACTTTAATTAAAAATTTTGTAGCTTCGCAGTTGTCAATATCAGGAAGGACTTTTGTAACTGCAGCAATTATATATCATGACGGCCCTTCAATAACATCAGGACATTACACAGCTTATTTAAAGTCTAGAAATGGCTGGTCATTCTGCAATGATTCTGTTTTAATTTTCAAAAAAAAATTGCCGTATGACCTTAAAAACTCTTACCTGGTGTTTTTAAAACCAACATTTTAGGGAAGTAATCTCGGGATGTGCTCTGTGGAATTTCAAGAAGTTCTAATGGCTCCTACACAATTTGGCCTTGAGGATAAGTGTAGTTCAGAGACATAACTTCTAACCATAGGACTGGACGTCATGGAGAAATACGTGCACTTTGAATGAGTTCAGAAAAACTGTTTCTTTTTATAAGCTAATTGAAGCAGCCAATCAAAACATGGAGTAGAGGGAATGTAAGTCTGCAATGCTGTCTACTGTTTTACATTGCTTTGTGATTAAAAGTGATGTAGAGAATTAAATAATTGTAGTAGTCATAGAGGTAGTGTAAGTCTGCTTCATAGTAAGCAGTATCAGTGTCATAGGAAATGTAGAACATGACTGAGCAAGAAGGGGAAGATATTACTATTCCAGGATTGTGAAAATGATCTTCAACATTTTAATTCTGAAAGTTGCGGAAATGCCAAATGACGGGATTGGCTTACAAGAAATCCAAGAGTTATAAATGGCTCTGACCAGATTTGGCCTTGTGGAAACTTGTGGTAGAGAGCAAGAAGTCATTTATTGCATGTAACGTGTTTTTAAAAACGATGGAGATTTTCTTTCAGAAAGTGGCGGGCTGAAAGTAATAACAGCACAAAAGAGTGTAAGCTGTTCATAGGACATCCTTGGACGTCATGGAAAGTAAGTTAACTTTAAGGAGTTCTGAATTTTGATTTCTTATGTTGTATGGGTTTTTTAAACACAATCATTTTGTTTGTGTTTTTTTTCCCCCACTGTTATATGATGAATACCTTCAAGTCACTGTTTTTAGTGAATTTTGATACATTCTGAGAACAGCAAAAATAAACCATTTAACATGTATAATTAATTCTGTACTGTTTGCATTTATGATGTATATGTAGAACTGTGTAGGAGGCATGGAGAAGGTGAGGCTTCTGTAAGTGTCAAAGTTGTTGCATGCAGTTCTGCACTTCTGCGTATTCTTTCATATGCTAGACTACATCTGCACAATGAGATACCTAAGCAAAGGAAACACAAGTGATGTGATTGTGAAATGAGCAAAATAAATTGCACGTATTTCAATTACATCACCTGTGTTTCCTATCATTACGAATCACATTGTGCAGATCAAGTTTAGGTCTGTCCAGGGAAACATAGGAGGTTTGGACTTTGTTGAAGAGTGCAGTGGACATGACTCACTTCATTGGTAGACCTTCACATGTATTATCTCCTCTGTACTCTTCAACAAGTGTAAATCTCATCTGCAACCCTGAGTAGGCCTCACCTCAAACAAACCTCTGGATAGTAGACATCTTATTGGCATCCTGAAGCAATTATTTAAAATGTTAGTGTCTTGCGACACTTTTCTGAAACAACAGCAATGCAAAAGATGCACCATGTTTTAAGATAGGCCTCACTTCATCTGCATCAAGATACTGTTAGTTTAAAATGTATATCTTTAGGACTGTGTAGGGGGCCTGGAGAAGCAGAAGCTTCTGTAAGTGTCAACGTTGTTGAAAAACTGTTTGTCCTTCAATCTTTTCCCTTGTCTTTTCTAATTTTTAAATACATGTTTTAATATTTTTCAAATGTTTGTTCTCTCTTTCACAGATTGAAAGTATAAAAACAAAAAGTGAGTAATTTAACGACAATTATAAGGTAAATATTTTGTACTCTTTTCGTTACATTTCTATCACATTTAACTACTATTAGTTCCACTGCTTCATTTCTTTAACCCTCAGTTTCCTGCCTTTGCTACTTCCCTCATTCCTTTCTCTATTACCTACTTACTCAACTCCTTCCACTCTTTTTCTCAGTCCCTCTCTTCTCATAGTTCCTCACTCTTGTTCACTCACTCCGTCTCTATTACTCTTAGTGTCTTTGACTGATCACTCTATCACTACTTGTTCATAATGCTTTCTCTGTGTAGTTGAAGCACACTAAGGGGAATATTATGAACACAGCCAATAAAATTATTGCTCTTTTTATTGGCAGAAAACTGGTGCAAAAGTGGTTTTAGCGGCAGTTTTCTGCCACAAAAGCAGCTTTAGCGACACATTTCTGCCAATAAAAGCTGCAAAACTTTTATTGCCTATGTTGATGATATGGCTCTATGTTACTTACATTTCTTTGCTGTTTCAATTAATCTTTTTCTGTTATTTTTTGTTTTCTGTTTTCTATTTTTTCTCTCTGTAATTCCTCATGTTTTAATCTTATTTTTAACATTCACTCACATTCTCCAAGAAACTCTTCTTTGTTAATGTTATACTCTCTTTTTTTTTCTTTCACTTCGTTATCTATTTTGTTTTTCACAATTATACCCTCTTCTGTCTTTTCTTCGGTAAATAGATCTATTAAACAGTATCTCTTCTTTACTCCCTATAGCTGTCTTTCTTTTAACATCACTCTCTGTTTACTTTCCTTATACTTACACTTTTTAAAAAAAAAAAAATGTTTTGGTTAGCTCCCGGTCCGCGTACCGGGAAGCTAACCCGGGAGCGAACCAAAAGAAATAGAGCTTGCCAGAGTGCTAAACATTCTAGCAATTTTTTTTGAAAGGGAAGGTAGTTCTGAAAAGAACTTTTTTTTTTATATTTTTGTTGTTTTATATTTTTTTTTTTTTTTTGAACATTTTTTGTTTTTTTTGTATTTTTTGAACGATTTTATATATTTTTTGGGTTTTTTTTGGGGGGGGGAAACAACAAAAAACAGGCGTTGAAAAGGGCTCAACAGGAGCAAAAAAAAATTACTGGGGGCGGTTAGGGCAATCATGGTGTTCATACGCCAGGTTGAGTGCATTGATGCTCATGTTGCCACAAGCTAATAATGCACGACAGTGCATACATAAGTGAATCATGTGCCCAAAATTTTCTTGAATATTTGGCACAGTTTCCCGTGCCTCTTCTGGTGTTAGAGAAATCGGTATTGTTGGTCTGGCCACAGGAGTTGGTCTTGGATTGTCCTGCATATCCCTTATTTCCGCCCGGCTGTAATTTAGTGGATGCTTCCTTGTCATGTGCCTGTGCATTGTGTGATTTCCATAGCTATATTTTTTGTCCGTCCCTCTGGACAATTGTTCTTTGCATATGCGGCAGGTGACATACCTCGCATTGACTTTTTTTTGGCCACGAGGGATCGAATAAAACTGCCAGATGAAACTGGCTTTCTTTCTGGAAACCCGGGGCACCTCTTCTAAGAACTGTGGTTCTTCTCCCTCCTCATCCATTTCTTCATCTTCCTCCTCAGTGTTGGTAATGACCTGGGGAGGTGGTCCTCTCTTCCCATGAGGAGGTGGAGGTGGTGGTGGGGGTCCACCAGCTGAAGCTACCAATGAAGCCATTTTCCAACAAGCAAAATAGGTCTTCCTCTCACAATGATGAAAGTCAGAGTGAGGAAAGAAGGAGGGGTTTTCATCATTTGGGAAAAACAATACTTCTCAACCAATGAAAAGTGTTATTTTTAGGTCACCTGACCTAGCCTTACATCATTATGAAACCAAAAGTGAAATGAACCAATGAAAAGTTTTATTAACAAGTCACATGACCTCTCACGCTCATGTTACGCGCTGCGGAACGCGCCCCGGTTAGCTTCCGGGTCGCTAAGCTTCGCGCCCCGGTCCGCGCCCCGGGACACTTCCGGGTGCGCTAACGCGGTACGTCACAAGACACATTACGCGGCAACGCGATACGTCGCGTTTTCGCGATGCGCCGCGGATCGCTTCCGGGGAGCTGCGTTTCGCGCCTCGGTCCGCGCCCCGGGGCACTTCCGGGTGCGCTAACGCAGTACGTCATAAGACGCATTACGCGGCAACGCGATACCGTCACTATGTTGATTTTTTACCGGTTCGCGGACCGGGTCGCGGCATCAAATTGAGCTAACGGGAAGCTTCCCGGTCCGCGGACCGGGAGCGAAACAAAAAAAATATTTAAAAAAAATTATTAATAAACATATAAAATATATTTTTGGATTTAAATAAGAATACATTTTACAGCTATAGATATTTGCTATTAAAAAACCATTGAAATTCACTGAAAAAACCATAGGTTATAAACCATATATAGTTAGGAATTAGCATTTACAAAACCTTGAAAATTCACTGAAAAAACCATAGGTTATACACCATATATAGTTAGGAATTAGCATTTTTAAAACCTTATTTTACTCACACAAAACCATTGAAATTCCATATATAGTTAGTTGCACTAACTATATATCGCGCACCCGCAATCCACTGCTGATGATGTCACATATTACATCATTCATGACATGGTCAGTGACATCACTGATGACATCACTGATGACATCTCAAATGACATCACTGATGACATCACTGATAACAACATCCAGTGATTTTATGTTTCTGTAAAGTTTAAATATGTCTTACATATTGAAGAATGAGTGGATGTATAAGTGTCTGGACGAAGGATTTAGTAGGTGCATGACTGACTGTATGAGTGAGTGATTAAATGTATCTCACTGAGTGCATGGGTTAGTGACTAAACTGTCTTAATTTGTGCATCATTATGTCTGTTGTTCTGTAAACTGCTGCATGTGTTGATCAGTAGCTATATGAGTAACTATATGGGTTATTGATTGATTGTCCAAGTATTTGTATGGGAGACTGAGTGTGTGTGTGGCTGGCTGGGAGGTGTGTGACTCTGTGCAGATCAATGTGTACTTATATCAATGATTGTATAACAAGGTAAGTATGTGTTAGTATATGTTTGAAAATGTAAGGTGCTCTATGTTTAACTGTATAGACAAGAAAATGGAAGTGTGATTGATTCTTTACAGGACTGACTAGGTGTGTGAGTAACTCCATGGATGAGTGGCAGAGTGTGAGTGTCTGTATAGGTGTATGAGTGCATATGATAGTGTTGTAAAGATGAGTGATTGTATGTATGAATGATTGTATGGGTGAATGAGTGAATGTGTGTGTAGACGTAGGAATCAGTGAGTACATATGTAGTAACTAGTATTGGTGTGTCAATGGTTTCAAAAATTATACTCTGTATTTAACACTGGGTGAAACAGAGGTTATATTAAAATGTGAGGAGATGCATTGTATTGTCACATGAATGATATCATCAGTGATGTGGTCATTGATGTCAAATGAGATGTCATCAGTGGAGTCATCAGTGATGTCATTTGAGATGTCATCAGTGATGTCATCAGTGATGTCACTGACCATGTCATGAATGATGTAATATGTGACATCATCAGCAGTGGATTGCGGGTGCGCGATATATAGTTAGTGCAACTAACTATATATGGAATTTCAATGGTTTTGTGTGAGTAAAATAAGGTTTTAAAAATGCTAATTCCTAACTATATATGGTGTATAACCTATGGTTTTTTCAGTGAATTTTCAAGGTTTTGTAAATGCTAATTCCTAACTATATATGGTTTATAACCTATGGTTTTTTCAGTGAATATATATATATATACATATACATATATATATACCATAGGTTTCAGGGACGTTACAGTTAGTTGGACATTTCACTCATACAAAATGTTAGAAATTCCACTTTTATAGTTAGTTGAGCTAACTAGAACTCGCGCCCCCGCAATGCACTGCTGATAACGTCACATATTACATCATTCATGACATGGTCAGTGACATTTAAGCATGGGCGGATTTAGCGGATCTCGCGTACGCGAATTTGCGTATTTACGGATTCGCAATCCGCGACAAATCGCGAACTCTCGCGGATTTGCGGATTTTCCCGTTTTTTGTGTTGGCGAGCGTTCGCGCGGATTTTGGGACAATTTCGCAATTGCGAACTTACTTTTCGGCTCGCAACGGCCGCTACTATGTTGTTTCTACGTCTGGTTTATCATCACAGGTTCACAGCACCCTCTGTTTCACCACTGCCACCCTCTGGGACACCCATGCCACCCTCTGGTACATCCTCACTGCCACCCATTAGGTTTGTTTATCACTGTAGTTTATGGGGGTTGAAAAAAGCAAGCACACCTCCCCTACTTCAACTGCCATGAATTAATTTGGGGTTGATTAATGTGTCAGTTATTTTGAAAGTTCCAGTCTGGCTGGCACCTGCTTCCTTCCTTATCTGTAATTTGCTTTCTGTTGCAGTGCAATTTTTTTTCACAGGACCTTTATGGTCTACTTGTAGCTATTCTATGAGCCTGCTGTTTGGGTCATAGCAGGGTCATAGAATTGTTGCAAACTCTGGAGGGGCCCCTCAGGAAGCACTAGAGTGAATGTTACTAATGTTAAGTTTGAACTTTTGCACCTGCTCATTGCTTTCAGTTTAGCAAAAATCATTTTTCTGCGATTTCGCGCGTTTTTTGGGGCGCGAATCCGTGCGAGATCGATTTCGGAAGCCGCGAATGCTTGCGAATACACAAAATTTTTCTTTGCGACGTGTATGTTCGCGTGATTTTGTGCGTGTTCGCGAGGCGCTTGTAGCTATACGTTTGCCAAGTTACCCTAGCGGTCGTACACGGGCGCGGCCATCTTGTTTGCGTGACGTAATTCCGTTTCCGGCCGCTATGTGTAATCTCGCAAACTGTGCTGCTCGCTAGTACAATTTCGCGCGTGCTCGCGAGGAAAATCTCGCGCGAACGTACCCACGCGGTCGTGAACGGGCGCGGCCATCTTGTTTCTCATTCATTGCTATGGTTCTGGGCATGCTTTCTGTATCCTCTCTGAATCTCTGCCATCCTTTGCTTGTTTGAAGTTTATTTGATCTATTTTACTTATTATCTATCCCTCTATTTTTCTAGCTCTATATTTTTGTGTTTTCTGCTGCTTTTAGTTACTTTTAAACAACTTTTTTAAACTCTTTTCTTTTCTTCTTCACTATTCTATTTCTTCTTTATCATTTAACTTTATTTCTGCCCAGACCATGGTAAGGGGAGCCGGGAAGCACCCTGAGAAGGGGAAGGGTCCCGCACCCCGTGCCCGGCTCCCGTGCGGGCGTTTGAGGGGGGAGCAAGTGGTGCCACGGGAGATCTTTAGCGCGGAGGAGGTGGCCGCACTCATCTTCCACGTCCAGCGCCGCGTCCCCAAGACGATCCTGGGAGGCGGCAAGATCGCAACCGGCTATGGCATCCGGGAGCGCCGGAAGCGGTGGGAGAAGGTGTGCCGGGCCATGTTTAAGCTCTCTGGGGTCCGGCACACATATAACCAGGCCACCCACCGCTGGACAGATGTCATGGACCGGGAACGGGACTTGCTGGACGCGCTCGGCGTAGAGGTCCCCGGGCTTGGTGAGTAGTAGTAGCTATTCATCACTACTCTGTTTTATCCGGCTCTGTCATTTGCAAATCTTTGTTCTTTACCAAGAGCAATAATGCTGCCGATTACATTGTAGGTAAATTATATTTCAAAATCTTCTATGCATTTCAGGTGCACTGCTCTTCTTCTCAGTAGCCTTGCTTGCTACTATGCTTATTTGTTTTGTATTTTGTGTTCATTTCATTGGCCTGAGAAATTATGTATGAGTGTAGTGTAAAGATAAGAACTGCGTAATGCTAGACACTAAGGGTCATATTTTCAATTACCGGCGCATCCCTGCAAAGTAGCAGGGGTGCGGCAGTAATTGTGTGCCATGCCACCACCACCCATTGGCCCAAAACGTCACAGAAGCCCTACGCATCTGTGCCGTAAAGGCGGCGCATTGCTGGAGTTGCGTGCCAACGATGGCGCAGCTCCAGCAATGCTCTGGGGTACCCTATCTCCCCAATGCTGCATCAAGCCGTACGTCGGCTTCAAGCGCGCAGGGTTTGAGTCATGCATCATTGTCCTAAAAGTGACTGATTGACATCTTGTAGATTTCCCTCAGCCACTTTTAGGATTCGTTCCTGCGCAGGTACGCCCTCCCTTGCGCCGGAACGCCCCCTGATGGCGCAGGGCTTTACAACGTGATGCATATATACGCCGCACCAACACCATGGCGAGTCTTTTGTTCTGCCGCTGCGTCACAAAAGTCACGCAACAATGGAGGAAAATGAGCCGCAAGGGACTTCTAAATCAGCCCCAACAGACTGAAGTCCAGTCCTTCCTTTAGACACATGGCTATAAGAAGAAATAGTGGCGGTGGTCGGTGGATTGATAGTTTGAGTATTCACTGATCTGCAAGCAGGATGGACTTTGTCTGTCACTTCGCGTGCTGCGGACTGCTGCCTGCCAGGCCTAGGCAAACCTCTTTAGTAGTCTGTTAATTGAGTTACATAGGAACTTTCTAAGTCAACGGTCCGCAAATCAGGCAATACGAATAACGTAGTATACCACATGAGATAGATCCCGTGGAATAGTTGTCTATCTATTTGCTATTTCTCCAAAATATTTTGTTATTGTTCTTTTGAAATGTTTGATTTGGTTGACAAATCTCATCCATGTTTTCTGGTCTTTCTTTCTTTCATGTTGTACATCAGCTCCCCCCAAGGGCAAGAGGAGTCGGACACAGAAGGAGGAGGAGGGTGCTGTTCAGGAGGATGCAGGCCAGGATCGGGCAGGCGAGGGCTCCTTTGCTGGCCCCAGTAAGTTTAAATTTTAATAAAGAGTACCTATTTTTTCCTAGCGTTCCTCATTCGATTTTTTCTAAATCGTCTTTGATCTTCTTGTAGACTGGATATAAATTCTTATCCTGCCTCGAATATGACTCCATGTGGTATTACTAGATTATTCTTATTAGTCTGTCTGTGTAGCTAACTAAGATTGGACATTTGGCAATTCCATTGTACTCCCATTCTATTCAGCAATAGCTCTATGCACTGTCTCCTTACTGACTAGATAGTGTGGCAGAGTCATTTAGCTCCCGAAGTCACCGATGATTGATCCCCAATGATCTTTAGATTATCCTACGCAGGACAAGAGTACGGAGTCACAGTCAAGAAGTGTCAGAGGCACTCATGCTTGCAAAAATTCCAAAACCTTTAGCTCATCCACTCTAGTCTGGAGGACCAAAAACCACTGAGTCTATTTAAGTTTAATAGCTTTATTAAAGGTAAACACATTTATTAAAATCAACTTTGTCATAAAACTATTTAACTGAAAACGGAAAAGTGCTTAGTGCTGATGATTAATTGGACACATTTCTTGTGGTCGAGCCGAGCTCTCACCTGGTTTGAACTTGATCCTGGACTCGTGTTCTTAGAAGTCAAGCTTCTGTCTGTTAGGAGAAAAAGTGGTGCGTGTTAAAAATAAAAAGCAAGCATTCATCAGTTGTGCATAAAAGTGCAGCAAGACAACAGCCTTCCCTGGAAAAAGGGACATTTTTACTTTAGAGTAGACAGTCACAAATTATTACATTGTATTCTGTTTTTTTAACATTTCTTTATTACTCCTAGACCAAATATCATATAGTAGTGAGTGGTGTATTCTAACATTCTTAAATGTACTTTGTAGGTGGAACATCTGGTGGCGGGGCCAGCGCGGAGGTGGCGGTGTTGGGCGAGGACTCGGAGGACTCTGGGGAGGAAGCGGTGCAAGAGCCGGCGGACGGTCCTGTGGGGGTTCCCACGGTGGTGGCGGGAACAGGTAAGCTATATATTCCTTACTTATTGAGATTGAAGACTGCATAGTGTGCTTTCTGCACAGGTGTATTACAAATCAACCGGGTAGTAGCCTCCTCGAAATGTACTCCGACTTAGCTGTGAAGTTTTTGGTGAGAAGAATCCCAATAAGATCTTAGATGAACGTGATGGATGGGATGAACGAAAAGCGAAAGAAGGGTGTAAGTAAGTGGGACGCGAAATTTTATGATGGCTGGCAAAGAAGAACGATATGTGTTTGCTTGGCCCCCGAGGTGGCTGGGAAGGAAAGAATATGGTATGGTGCATGGCTGGGTCAATGATGAAGCAAGGATGGGTGGAAGGACAGCAGCCTGGGTGGGTGAAACAGAAACTGTATGTGTGCGTATACTTTGAATGAATGGATGCCTGGAGCATGGTATTCTCTGACTCTTAGATAGCACATGTGTATCTAGAGAGAGTAGATGGTCGCTGGATGAACTAAGTGTTACCTTGAAGAGCATGTACCACCGCACCCGCACGTCCGTTCCAGTGTAGGGAAGGCAAGGAAAAGAAATTGTAAATGTGTCCAATACTACCATGAATAGTAGCAGTACTTTGTATTGCAACTGCAAGCACAGCATATACCCGGTTATTACGGTGGACACTCCGTACCTCTCTTAATAACTTTAGTTTAGTTGTAGTACGTCATTCATGTGTGGGTGTATCACTGTTCACTCAATATTAAGCAAAGCACCTAAAGTCATCCCATATGTCATCAAATACGTCCCATGTGAAGTGATAGATAATCAAATTATGTATCTTCTTCATTTTCCTTTTCTAGTACTCATTTGCACTGTAGGGTGAAAGGTAAATTAATTAAGCAGTAGCCCTTGTAACAGAGTATTCTCAGTGCCACCCGTAATAGAAAAGTAATAGCTTCACCACCTGCATGTACTGGACCGGTACAGTAACGCCAGTGTGTCTCACTCATCATGGTGTGCAACTGTTTTTCTCGGGTGCAAGTTCACTGTGCTGCCATTCTGCCGGCTTGCATAAGATAACGTACCAATTTTCCTAAACAAGAGAGAAGAAGAAGAATAAGACTGGGGTACTGTCATAGTCGACTGTAATGGAAGTCCATAGTGGTCGTAGAATTTGTTCATTAAACTACCACTAATGTTAGAGCAAGGATGCAGAAGTGGGAGGTTACATAGATACTGTCCTCAATAGTTATGTACTGTGCTTTCAATTTGCTACTTGTACTGTGACCCAACTTTCGGCTCAATCACTTTGTGTTATTAATGCTAAGGAGCATTGGTTACAGACTATGTCTTTCTTTCTTCATATAGTTGCTCCTTCCAAATCGACATCACGGAGGGAGCAGGCTCGAATGGCCCGGCAACGGAGGCTGGATGCCACTGTCGCCGAATATCGGCGGCTGGTGGCCCTGGAGGAGGAGGAGGACACGCAGTCGACCGGTGCAACCACCACAACATCCTCGACTGGGACAGCTGCATCCTCCTCCGTGACCCCACGGGCCGCCAGCATGCGCAGTGCTCCAGCGGTACGGAGCCGGGCTAAGAAAGCGAACCGCCACCGCCAAGCAGCAGAAAGACCAGCTGCCCCCCACAGGAGCTGCAAGGCATGCCAGCGCCGCCTAGGAGTCCGAATGTCCTACCTGGAGCAGGAGGTCCTTAGGTACAAGAACTTGGTGGAGGGCCTCCGCTTCGACCTTGCCACCCTCCGCAAGGAGTATGATGCCCTGGCCGCAAAATTCACCAGCACCCTCCAGTAGTGGAGTGTCCCTTGCCCTTTTTTTAGACACTTTTGGGGGGTGGGATTTGGGAGTTGGTTTCTTTTTGGGACTTTTCAAAGACAATCGTTGGGGTTAGGGAGGGTCTTGAGGGAGATTATTTTGTTAGGGCTACATAAATATACTTTTTTGAACTTTATCTGACCATACCTGTTTTTTACTGCTTTTCAGTCTGGTGGGTGGGGGACGGGGGTGTAACAGTAAGTTTGTTTTCCTGAACAGTCGTAGGACTTTAGTAGTACTACCGTCAATCTCTCGTCTAGTCCTAATACTCCATTATACTACCTCCCACCAAACGCTTATCTTACCTGTAATTTGTGTTAGAAATTAGGGCTAGGCCCAGGGCTGGCTCCACGTGAAATGGGGATTAACGTTGGCAATCCTGGGCGGGTGAAATTTCCTCATTGCGGTGGTACTAGTGGTGTGACACAGTGGCAGTTGCATGCCTATGGAAAAAAAGAAAACGTTTCCTGGTTTGTCCTTACTGTAGCATTACAACAGTTACGGTACGATCGAGAATATAGCAGGTGACAGTACACTAGAACAGTGCCATAATGTAGCCTAACAAATGGTAAAGTATTTGCTTGCAAGTATAACTAGTACTTGCGTTGAATTTATTTGACATTGGCTCCTACTACTAGAAGAAATAGTACTGAAGCTGAGTAAGTCTAGAAGATATCCTCGTATTCCTTCGCCAGCCTGTTGCTATGACCTTATCCTCCCCAGCAAGTGTGTGGAATTATTGATGTCATTTTAGTCAGACATCAAGCAAAACAACACAGCCCGGGGGAAGAGGGTTAGGGTTTGGAAAATGGATGGGAATGGGGGTTTCTTTTTGGGTAGGTTTTGTGGAGAGAAGAAAAAAAATACACAGCCTGGACAAACAATAATTGAAGATAAAGAAATCTTTTGGTACAAACTAAAGCTAAGCACATGCAGTCACACTCATAGAAGAAAACAATGGATACTGTATCTGTATTCTGTATGTTGTTGGAGTTGTCCTGTTGAATTTGGTAAGTAAGTTGCATGCAGCAAACAATTCCTCTTATTAGCGGCACTCCTCCATTCCAGCTGACGCTTCGTCCATCAATGTTGGTGACCACTGACAGAAGACACCCTGTCCACTGCCTGCCTGGCGGATGTTGACTGAAACCCGGCCTGTAATTATTGAACGGAAAACAGGAAGTGCTATTACAATACCACTGATAAATAAATAAAAGGTATGTACGCTGTGTGGTGCAAAAAGTCACACTTTGATTTCCCTAATAGACAGTACAATATTTTTGAAATTGCGTGCTCTGTCTGAGTCACCTTTTTAAGGATAAATAAGTATGGCCAAAATATTATAGCGGATCTTTCCCCTCAAGGTAGGTGTACTGTAAACTGTGTTTTAGAACACAATTTGACCTTCCCAGCAATGCTCCCACCAAGACCCTTACTAAAGCCAGTCACAAAAATGTAGAAGACCCCCAATCAAATCTCCAAAAACGATGCCTAGCAGAAAAATGGTGACAAAACGTACTTTGAAAGTAACAGTAGGCCCAAATACACCCTTACCGACCGTGGATTGTATTCAAACCACTTGCAAGCAAGCAAAAGTATCCATAGCCAGCATCGCTCCAACAGTGCTCTAAAACCCCAGAACTGCGTTGCAATAGAACACCCCGAAACACATGCAATCCTGCTGCTAGGGCTAACCCTAACGAACCCTAACTTACAAAAAGTGCCAAAAGGTGTTTCCTTATGGATTTTGTCCAAAACACTTCTATCCGTTATTAGACCTTCCCAGGAATGCCCCAGCCAAGACCCGCCAACCCACCCGCAAAAAAGCATGCGACAACACCCCCAAACAGCGAAAAAGATAAATCTCATACTTACTATATCTCTCGGCCTTCGGTCCAAACGCGCTGTGCAGCTAGGTCATCATCATAACTCCTGTTTTCCACCACGGATTTCCTGAAAAGCAAATGCAATCAAGATTAGACTGTCGCAGCAGTGCTTCGACAGAGACCACGGCCGCAACCCACCCACGAACAGCAGGAAGCCCCCCAAAACGCTACATTGAGCAAGATGTCAGAAGAAATAGCAAGAAAAACGCTTTTCCTTAAGGATTTTGTCCAAAACACTTCTATCCGGTATTAGACCTTCCCAGGAATGCCCCAGCCAAGACCCGCCAACCCACCCGCAAAAAACCACACGACAACACCCCCAAACAGCGAAAAAGATAAATCTCATACTTACTATATCTCTCGGCCTTCGGTCCAAACGCGCTGTGCAGCTAAGTCATCATCATAACTCCTGTTTTCCACCACGGATTTCCTGAAAAGCAAATGCAATCAAGATTAGACTGTCGCAGCAGTGCTTCGACAGAGACCACGGCCGCACCCCACCCACGAACAGCAGGAAGCCCCCCAAAACGCTACATTGAGCAAGATGTCAGAAGAAATAGCAAGAAAAACGCTTTTCCTTAAGGATTTTGTCCAAAACACTTCTATCCGGTATTAGACCTTCCCAGGAATGCCCCAGCCAAGACCCGCCAACCCACCCGCAAAAAAGCACGTGACAACACCCCCAAACAGCGAAAAAGATAAATCTCATACTTACTATATCTCTCGGCCTTCGGTCCAAACGCGCTGTACAGCTAGGTCATCATCATAACTCCTGTTTTCCACCACGGATTTCCTGAAAAGCAAATGCAATCAAGATTAGACTGTCGCAGCAGTGCTTCGACAGAGACCCCAGCCGCAACCCACCCACGAACAGCAGGAAGCCCCCCAAAACGCTACATTGAGCAAGATGTCAGAAGAAATAGCAAAAAAAACGCTTTTCCTTAAGGTTTTTGTCCAAAACACTTCTATCCGTTATTAGACCTTCCCAGGAATGCCCCAGCCAAGACCCGCCAACCCACCCGCAAAAAAGCACGTGACAACACCCCCAAACAGCAAAAAAGCTAAATCTCATACTTACAATATCTCTCGGCCTTCCGTCCAAACGCGCTGTGCAGCTAGGTCACCAATCATCATAACTCCTGTTTTCCACCACGGATTTCCTGAAAAGCAAATGCAATCAAGATGAGACTGTCGCAGCAGTGCTCCCAGACCCCAAAACTCACCCACAAACACCCGGAACCCCGCCAAAGAGCACCTCAAAGGCAAGCAAGTCAGCAAAAACGGCAAGAAATTTCCACCTCATATTTGGTCCAAAACACTTTTATCCATTATTAGAGCTTGACAGCAATGGGCCCAAAGCCGTCAACTCACCCGCAAAGAAGTAGAACACCCCCACAAGTGCTACATCTTTCTTCATTGGGCGTAATCCAGCACTCTGCTTTGAGGGAAATCGCAGTCTGGAGGAGGAGGATAGAGGAGCATGTTCTTCTCAACTTGTGAACCTGAGGAATGTAGACTGCGGCACCTTCAAATCAATAAGCAAACAAGTGAAGACAGTTCTGCTGATGGGCTTGTTTTTGTGGTTAGGTGATTAAAGTTTGAATTAAATTAACTGTGCAAAACAAAGAAAGACAGACACACAGGAATAAAAGTGAATAAGGACGAAAAAGAAAGTTATTGATTCATTGTCTCATTTTCAGGGCTCGGTGTCAGGGAATAAGAATAAGAGTTCGTCATCATACTCTGCGAATTCAGGCAGGATGAGGTCAGCGTCACCGAACAGAGAACAAATTCCCTCATCTACGTTGCCGTCCTCCTCGTCTTCATGCGGCGTGCTTTCTCGTACTTTGTAATCTGGTGGTATGAGGTGCTGATTCATCTTGATCATTGTTAGCCTCTCCACATTTTTGGGCGAGAGGCGGCTCCGTTTGGGAGTTACAATGCCACCAGCAGCACTGAAAACACGTTCAGAAGACACACTTGCGAGTGGGCAAGACAAGTAGTTTATAGCCAGGTTGGAGAGCTGTGGCCACAATTGTTTTTTGCCATGCCAATACTGCAATGGCTCATCATTAAGAAAGACCTCTGTTGAGTCATTCAGATAGTCCTGCACCATCGACTCAAGGTCATCAACGGTTTCTCCACTTTGCTTACTTTTTGCTGTGCCTGTGACTTTTTTTCGAGAACCATACCCAAGCAAACTTAGCCAATCCTCTACAGCAGCCACTGTTACTGTTGTGTGTGGTGCAGATGATCCAGTTGCCGGTGTCTTTAACGGCTGAGAGGTCACTTGTGCCCCAGCCACAGGTGCAGAAGTGGATTCTTGTGACTGGGGATGGCCTGCTGATGCTGATGCTGATGTACTGCCTTCTCCTTCAATAACCTGCCGTTCTTTTTCAAACCTCTTGGCTGACCAGGCTAGCCAATGTTTGTACTTTTGAACATCTTCATCAGTAAAAGGAAAGAATGCTTCGCCTGCCAGCGCCTTTTTGTAGCGTGGATCCAGAATAGTAGCACAAATGTAATGCTGTTCTGACTTGATCTTTTGAAGACGTTCATCACCACGTAGGCGCTCTAATAATTTCTCAGACAAAATAAAAGGGTCTTTTTTTTTACATCTTTTTCAAACTCAGAAGACACCGCCATCAGTTGGTGCTCCAGCATGCACAACAATGGGATAGCTTTCCCAAATTACAGTCCTCCTGGCTGACTGCACGCGTGAAGAACTCAAAAGGACGAAGCATGTCTGTCAGGCTTTTAACTATGTCCCATTGCGCCGCAGCCATCCGCAGGTCCTCCTTCTGAGATGTACCCTCTGTTAAGAAATAGTGATCGAGTACCGTATACTGCTCATACAGACGCTCAAGCATGTAGAAGGTTGAGTTCCAACGTGTTGCCACCTCCTGGATGAGTGCTTTCACTGGCATTCGACGTTCAAGTAGCAGCCTCCTCAGATGCTTCCGGGCCTTAAAAGAATGGCTGAAATGGTTGCACATTTTGCGGCAGGTGGCCATTACCGCGAACGCTGCACTGTCTCTATCACTCAAGAATTTTTGAACTACCAGGTTGATACAGTGCGCCAAACACGGCACTCTGAAATAGCCACCCAGCGACATGGCCTTAACTACATTGGCGCCATTATCCGTGGAAACATAACCAATCTGGCGTTTTTTTGGGGATAGCATTTTCGAGACCTTTTTGTTAAACTCGTCCAAAATGTTTTCGGATGTGTGACTTTTCTCCAAGCCAAACATGGCTAGTGTTGCATGTTTCCGAGCAGCTTTGAAAACTTGGTCCGGGTCAACACCTGCGTTTAGCTTTGCTTTAACACCTGAAAAAGAGACCCAGTGTGCAGTGATGCACATGTAATCAGCGCCTGCGCCACTGGTCCACATGTCTGTTGTCAGATGTATTGTGTGAACAGCACTCTTCTGCAAAGCTGCCCCAATCGCCTCCAGCACATCTTCATGTAGTGCTGGAACCACAACTCTGGCAAAATAGAACCGGCTAGGAACCTTCCATTTAGGGCAGAGCGTTGCCACTAATTCTAGAAAACCTACCGCTTCTACAAAAGAAAAAGGGAGAAGGTCCACAGCTAGCATTTTAGCCAGCTTAGTGTTATACAGACGCGTCAGTGGGTGGTTGCGTTCATATGGCACGTCTGAAGAAAACATAGTTCTAATGTTGCCCTGGACCAGGCATTTACGGGCTGATAATGACTTCGTTGACCCAATTTTGCTCGCTGGTGAACTTTTGTGCGTTGGTGTCTCACTCGCTCCAACACTCTTAGTGTGCCTCACATTGGGTGTGCTGCTGACAGGGGTACTGGGTGTAAGGGAAGTGTTTGACACGTCTTCTTCCTCCTCGTCATCATCAGATACAACATCAAAGTTTTCTTGAATTCGGGCTTCCTTGATCGCATCTAGGTGCGCAAACCATTGGACAGTGTGCTGTCTCCTAAGATGACCTCTCTGGCCTCCGGTACCATAGTTGGTACCTGACTTACCACGACTAACTGCAAGCTTACAAAGGGTACAAATGGCAAACTTTGGATTTTTTTGACAAACAGTAAAGAAGTCCAAACTGGGGACTTGAAGTGTCTGTGGGGCCTGGAGGAGGCGGCGATACTGGTGGTGGTGGTCATGAAGCTAATGCCAGATGAAGTGGAGGATCTGGATTGCCCAACTTTTGTACGTTGTGCACTTTCACCTCCACTAATTAAGGTCGAGGTGGATGGAGGTCCCTTCTTGCCAGAAAGAAATATGGAAGCGGGACGAGTTGGTGTACTACTTAACTCCAATGATTGTGGTGTTTCCACTGCCTCCTCATCGACAACATCATCATCATCACGCTCAGCAGCTCTTCGGGCTAGGGTCAAAATGTCTGTTTGCTGCATGCCCGCTGGGGCTGCAGTGACCTTTATGATGACTGGGTCGTCGTTGTCAGAGTCTTCATCAGCAGCAGTATCCGCCACTTCTTGTTGAGCCTCATCACACTCCATAACTCTGAGACTTTGGACGAGCTTCCTTTTACGCTTAACTACCTTTGTCAGATCATGGTGTGCCTCACTCTCAGACGGCAGTGGTGCTGGTTCCCAAGTTTGATCCATATCATCAGAAGGAGGTGTGCTTGAAGAAGATGTAGACACCACCCTTGATCTCTTCCTTGCTAGGGGTGTGGAAGACAATGAATGATCATCAGGAGGAGTGGCTTCCTCAAATGATACCTCGCCTTGATTGTCGATTTCCTGATGTGCCCCTACTTCGGGAGGAACAACTATTGTGGGCACTTGTGACCCTCCATGCACCTCTGCTTGCGCATCTCCTTGCGCTGCCTCTCCTTCCACATGTACTTGGGCTTGTACTTGCACATGTGATTGTTGTTGCGGCTGTGGTTGTTCAACACTCATCAGATGAGCTACAACAACCTGTGTTGATTGAGGGACATTGCTGCTGCTTTCTTGCGATGAGCCAACATCACTGGTCGATGGTGATTGAACAAGTAGATTGGCTGCCTCTGCGGCACTCAAGGGCTTGGACTTAAGTTGGCGTGGTGGTGGTGGTGGCACTGAGCCCAATGGAGCGGGGGTGCTGCTGCCAGCTTGGTCCCCAGCAGATCCCGCTGCTGCTGCAGGCATACTTTTTTTTTTACTCCCAAAAAAAGGGGCGGGCGGCACACCAGTCTCCTTGGTAACTTGCTTCTTCTGCTCCTTACTGGCACCTTTCTTGCTAGAGGAGCTACGGGTAACTTTTTTTGGGGCCATCTTCTTCAGAGCAGGTCAGAACAGCAGGCAGCAGTTGCACGAGTTGCAGAGTTGTCTGTGTCCAGACGTGACGTCGCGTGACGTTATGCTGCACACACACACCGCTGCAGGACTTCTTCCTGGCACTGGTGGTTCTCTTGAGTCTTGTGCACCTAAAAGCAATGGAAGACAGAGGAACATCAGTTCAGTTATACACCCCAAAAAATCGACAAAACACAGAAAAATCAGCACAATCCCATGCCATCCATGAGGTTTACATTGAAGACACCCCACAGAAAGACTAGGGCCATGCAAGTATGCAACACTCACTACCCCTGGGCATAATGGATGAAAAGTAGGCAAAATAAGTGCAGGCCTCAGACACTGCCTCTCTTCAAAATGGACCCTTACACCCCAAGCCAGTCCACATCAACAGTACACCCAAAAAAAACAGAAAAACAGCCAAAAATCACCACAATCCAATGCCATCCAGGATGTTTACATTAAAGAGAGTGAGACCACACTACATGCACACTCAGTCCATGCACCACTACCCCTGGGCAAAAGGCCCCACCAGCAGCCCCAAAGAAACGACAAAAAACAATAAAATCAGCACAATCCCAGCCCATCCATGGCCTCAATGGTGTTTAAATTCAAGAAGACACCCCTCAGAAACACTAGGCCCATGCAACACTCACTACCCCTGGGCATAATGGATGAAAAGTAGGCAAAATAAGTGCAGGCCTCAGACACTGCCTCTCTTCAAAATGGCCCCTTACACCCCAAGCACATGTTGCCTGTACCAGCCAGCACTCAAGATGGCCACCACCACCACCCACATGGCCAGTCCACATCAACAGTACACCCCCAAAAAACAGAAAACCAGCCAGAAATCTCCACAATCCAATGCCATCCATGATGTTTACATTAAAGAGAGTGAGACCACACCACAGGCACACTCAGTCCATGCACCACTACCCCTTGGCAAAAGGCCCCACCAGCAGCCCCCAAAAAACGACAAAAACACAAAATTCAGCACAATCCCAGCCCATCCATGGCCTCAATGGTGGTTAAATTCAAGAAGACACCCCTCAGAAAGACTAGGCCCATGCAACACTCACTACCCCTGGGCATAATGGATGAAAAGTAGGCAAAATAAGTGCAGGCCTCAGACACTGCCTCTCTTCAAAATGGCCCCTTACACCCCAAGCCAGTCCACATCAACAGTACACCCCAAAAAAACAGAAAAACAGCCAAAAATCACCACAATCCAATGCCATCCAGGATGTTTACATTAAAGAGAGTGAGACCACACTACAGGCACACTCAGTCCATGCACCACTACCCCTGGGCAAAAGGCCACACCAGCAGCCCCAAAAAAACGACAAAAACAACAAAAAACAGCACAATCCCAGCCCATCCATGGCCTCAATGGTGTTTAAATTCAAGAGGACACCCCACAGAAAGACTAGGCCCATGCAAGTCACCACCCCTGGGCAAAGGGCCCCACCAGCAGCCCCAAAAAAACGACAAAAAACAATAAAATCAGCACAATCCCAGCCCATCCATGGCCTCAATGGTGTTTAAATTCAAGAAGACACCCCTCAGAAAGACTAGGCCCATGCAACACTCACTACCCCTGGGCATAATGGATGAAAAGTAGGCAAAATAAGTGCAGGCCTCAGACACTGCCTCTCTTCAAAATGGCCCCTTACACCCCAAGCCAGTCCACATCAACAGTACACCCCAAAAAAGCAGAAAAACAGCCAAAAATCACCACAATCCAATGCCATCCAGGATGTTTACATTAAAGAGAGTGAGACCACACTACAGGCACACTCAGTCCATGCACCACTACCCCTGGGCAAAAGGCCACACCAGCAGCCCCAAAAAAATGACAAAAACAACAAAAAACAGCACAATCCCAGCCCATCCATGGCCTCAATGGTGTTTAAATTCAAGAGGACACCCCACAGAAAGACTAGGCCCATGCAAGTCACCACCCCTGGGCAAAGGGCCCCACCAGCAGCCCCAAAAAAACGACAAAAAACAATAAAATCAGCACAATCCCAGCCCATCCATGGCCTCAATGGTGTTTAAATTCAAGAAGACACCCCTCAGAAACACTAGGCCCATGCAACACTCACTACCCCTGGGCATAATGGATGAAAAGTAGGCAAAATAAGTGCAGGCCTCAGACACTGCCTCTCTTCAAAATGGCCCCTTACACCCCAAGCACATGTTGCCTGTATCAGCCAGCACTCAAGATGGCCACCACCACCACCCACATGGCCAGTCCACATCAACAGTACACCCCCAAAAAACAGAAAACCAGCCAGAAATCACCACAATCCAATGCCATCCATGATGTTTACATTAAAGAGAGTGAGACCACACCACAGGCACACTCAGTCCATGCACCACCACCCCTGGGCAAAAGGCCACACCAGCAGCCCCAAAAAAACGACAAAAAACAATAAAATCAGCACAATCCCAGCCCATCCATGGCCTCAATGATGTTTAAATTCAAGAAGACACCCCACAGAAAGACTAGGCCCATGCAACACTCACCACCCCTGGGCAAAGGGCCACACCAGCAGGCCCAACAAAACGACAAAAATCAGCACAATCCCAGCCCATCCATGGCCTCAATGGTGTTTAAATTCAACAAAACAGTTGTATCATGCACCCCTAACCAACCCTGGTCCTACTGGATACTGTGGCTACCCACAATATAATTTATTTAATGCTCTGAAAAAGTTCCAAAATTGTACTTGCAGCAACTGTAATGCCCCAAACAAACTTACTTGTGAAAGTTGATTTCTAATCCAAAAGTGATCCAAAGACAGTCAAAAAGGCCTCAAATCCAAATATCCAGCAGCACCCACAAAAAGTAATCCTTCCAGCTCCAGATCCAAATGAAAGTGACCAGGAGATGGACAAAGCACTGGGAGGAGCCTGCTGGACAGGAACAGGAAGTTGGAGACTGTGGGGCACTTCCTTCCTCCCCCCCCAAAAAAATGGACTCCTTGCAAAAAAAAAGGCCATGCAAATGTCAACCTGAGGAGTGATTCTGATAAAAATCATAATTTTCTGAAGGTTTATCCTGTTTGCTGGTGATTTTCTTGTGCAGAATTGCAAAATCTCTATTTCGCGAGTGCGAGATTGTTCCTTTCCGCCGCAACTACGTGTTCGCAATTGCGAACTCTCGCGAGGTGTGCTGTGCAAGGTGGCAAGCCGCGATTACGTATTCGCGGGTGCCAAACTCCCGCGGGATCACGCAGCAAGATCTAAAATGGCGCGGCACTAGAAAAATATGATCGAGAAAAACAACTCGGCAAACGCTTAATGGCGGAAAGTGAACGCCGTGCACCACGCCGCGCGCCGCAACCAAGCAAAAATCCGCCGCAAGCGGATTCACGGATTTTCGACAAATTCGCGAGAGTTCGCGGATTGCGAATGTGCCGAAAATCCGAAAGAACCGCGAGCGGAACGGATTTTACGCCCATGCTTAGTGACATTACTGATGACATCACTGATGACATCTCAAATGACATCACTGATGACATCATCCAGTGACTATGTGTTTCTATAAAATATAAATATGTTTTATATATATATGCCATGGTGTATTGAAGCATAAATGGGTGTATAAGAGTCAGGATGGATAATTAACTAGGTGTGTGACTGGCTGTATAAATGAGTGATTAATTGTGTCTTACTTAATGCATGTGCTAGCGACTGATACAGACATTCACACAGTTTATGTTGTCAGTTGCTGTGTAAGCGGTTGCATGGGTTGGTTGGCAGCTAAATGAGGATCTATATGGGCTATTGAATGGTTGTCTGAGTATCTGTATGGGTGCCTGAGTGTCTGTGTGGGAGGGTGAGGGTGTGTGCATAGATGTGTGAGTGGATAATTCACTGGGTATATGTGTTCAAGTCTGTATCTGTGAAGGGCTGTATGGCTGGGTGAGTGTGTGTATGGGTGTGTTGGTGAGTGAATGGATGCCTCAGTGGTACATGTGTGAGTAACTGCATATATGAAAAGCAGTATATGTGAGTGTTGGACTGTATAAATGATTATATGTGAAAGTGAGTGATTGTGAGAGTACCTGTATGGATCAGTGTGTGCTTGTATTACTTATTGTATTAAAGTGAAAGTAT
Source organism: Lissotriton helveticus (assembly GCF_964261635.1). Taxonomy (NCBI): domain Eukaryota; kingdom Metazoa; phylum Chordata; class Amphibia; order Caudata; family Salamandridae; genus Lissotriton; species Lissotriton helveticus. Next base: position 1,198,241,002 of record NC_136059.1, read on the forward strand.
GTGTTAGTATATGTTTAAATAAGTGAGGTGGTATGTTATTAACTGTATCAGTAAGTAAATGTTTGTAAGTGATTGAATATTTCCAATACAGACTAGGTGTGTGAATAACTCTATGAATGAGAGGCGTATGTAAGTGTATGTATAAATATGTGACTGGATATGATAATGCTGTATTGATGGCTGACTATATGTATGAGTGACTGTATGGGTGATTGAATGGATTTGTGTATAGACCAAGGAATTAGTGAGTGGACATGTAATAACTGCTATTGGTGTGTTCATGGTTTCAAAAATTATAGTCTGTCTTTTAGAGTGGGTGTATCAAGTGTTATATTAGGGTCTGATGAGGTGCGTAATATTTTCACGTGGATGATGTCATCAGTGATGTCATCCGTGATGTCATTTGAGATGTCATCAGTGATGTCATCAGTGATGTCACTGACCATGTCATAAATGATGTAATATGTTACGTCATCAGCAGTGCATTGCGGGGGCACGAGTTATAGTTAGCTCAACTAACTATAACAGGGGAATTTCTATCCTTTTGTATGAGTGAAATGTCCAACTAACTATAACTTCCGTGAAACCTATGGTTTTTCCAGTGAATTTCTAAGGTTTTTAAATGCTACTTTCTAACTATAACGTGCCTGAAACCTATGGTTTTTTCAGTGAATTTCTAAGGTTTTTTAAATGCTACTTTCTAACTATAACTTGCCTTAAACCTATGGCTTTTTCAGTGAATTTCTAAGGGTTTTTTAAATGCTAATTTCTAACTATAACGTCTGTAAAACCTATAATTTTTTTCAGTGAATTTCAAAGGTTTTTAAATATCATACTACTACTGTGTACTGGTCATTAGTACTGTTTTTGTAACTTTTGAACTACATAAAATAAACTGCAAAAGTGCTATGTAATGTAATACATTTCACAAATAACAATTACTTTTTAAATAATACAAAATAATTTAACACTCAGATAACAATTTTTCCCCCTTTTTGCTGTCATCAGCTACTACTTAAGTTCACTATTCACAGTGATGTCAGAATAGTTTCTTCATAAACAGCAGGGAAAAAAAACCAATCAACTAGATTGTTAAAAAAAACGAATTCTCCCAAATATAATACAAAATCAACACGAATAACACATCCAATACTATTTTCAATCTTCAAATCGTACCTTTACTTCGTAGTTTCTGTGGACATATTCTGAATACACCAAATAATGTATCACAAATTGTGCTTTGAAAGCATCCAGTATGAATTCCTTAAAGTATCTTTACACCTTCAAACAAAGCTGAAAGGTGTATCTAAAATCTTTGTTTCAAAAATATCAAGTATGAGTTGGGTAACTCATAAGGCAATCTCGGTTTCATTTCCAAGTGTGTATCGTTGCAGTGACTCCATCCATTATTACACTTTAAATAAACAGCATAATGTCCACTTGTAGTAGTACTTCCAGCATGGAAAACAATAGCAACTGTTGCAAAAGTTCTTCCAGAAATGGAAACTTGACAAGCAAAAGTTTTAATTTTGGTTTCCACTTTTCTTCCATTTAGTCTACAGTGTTGCAGCACTATATTCAAATATTTTCCATATCTTTGTAGGCATAATGTAGATAGCATTGCTGATTTACAACAAGAACACATCATCTCGTGATCAGCTTCTTTTACTAATTTGGAAAATGGTACAGATTTGCAGTCAGGTATTGTTAAACATAGAAATGACTCTGTCAACTATAGTGCTTGAAGTTAATGAACACTCTTTACATTTATGTTCCCATTTGTAACTAAATCCAAATAAATTCTCAATCTGAATTCCTTCATCTTCTAATACTCGAAGCATAACCATCAGAAATTCTTGTGCATCTTGTTGTATATTAGCACTGAACGTTAAAGTTCCAGTACATGTATCCAACAGTTGGCGAATATCAGAAGCAGAATGGATCTTACTTCTATCAGTTCTCAATTCTTGAAATAAACTATAAAGTGCCAAACATAGGGGTCGATTACGATGGCAGACGGAAGGACGACCGACGGCCTGGAGTAGGCGGAAAATGCCTTTTTCCAGTCCGCCAGCCGCGGCCAGTCTGTCCGCCATATTAGGATGAGAAGCAGTGTCAAATTTCCGTATGCCGCGGAAGACCATGCCCGCCGCGTAAATACACCCGACCCCGCGGAGGACGTAACCAATCCAGAGACACCGCCGTACAGAATGACGTCTACGACCGTCCTCCAAATCACGATGACGGAAAAGACACAACAAATCGCAGCAGAAAAACCACCAGCCTGAACACGGCGGATTCACCACAGCGCAGAGGCAAAACATTGCAGAGATACCCACCACAGGCAGATCGCCGTCATGGACCCAGCTCTACACGCATTTCCGCTCCTCTTCGTGCTCCACCACCAGCAAGTCATGGACCGTCGCCGACGACGCCGCAGGTAAGCAAACACACCAATCGCTGTCGGAAGGGGAGTACCTGCCGGGGCAGTGACGTGGGGAGGGGGAGGTGCATGTTGGGGAAACAGCATTTACGATAACACCAATATAAAAAAAATGCAAGGAGACAACCAGGAATGACACAGAGAAACCACTACACACGAATAACTTGCTTTATTGCATATAATAGTGGTTGACTCCTAGAGTAGCCAGGAGTATGGGCACTGGATAGAACAGAACAGGTACATCTGAGGCAGCACATGAGAGGGGCTAAGTGCATCAACAATCCATGGCAAAGAACAGGTACATCTGAGGCAGCACATGAGAGGGCACAATGCAGTATCATAACAGCAACAGGGCAGTGTTCATTACAGAACAGGGACATCTGAGGCAGCACATGAGAGGGGCAAAGAGCATCAGCAGTCCATGGCACAGAGCAGGTACATCTGAGGCAGCACATGAGAGGGTCAGAGAGCATCAACAGTCCATGGCACAGAGCAGGTACATCAGAGGCAGCACATGAGAGGGGCTAAGTGCATCAACAGTCCATGGCACAGAGCAGGTACATCAGAGGCAGCACATGAGAGGGGCTAAGTGCATCAACAGTCCATGGCACAGAGCAGGTACATCTGAGGCAGCACATGGGAGGGGCTAAGTGCATCAACAGTCCATGGCACAGAGCAGGTACATCAGAGGCAGCACAAGAGAGGGGCAGAGAGCATCAACAGTCCATGGCACAGAGCAGGTACATCAGGGGCAGCACATGAGAGGAGCTAAGTGCATCAACAGTCCATGGCACAGAGCAGGTACATCAGAGGCAGCACACATGAGGGGCTAAGTGCATCAACAGTCCATGGCACAGAGCAGGTACATCAGAGGCAGCACATGAGAGGAGCTAAGTGCATCAACAGTCCATGGCAAAGAACAGGTATATCTGAGGCAGCACATGAGAGGGCACAATGCAGTATCATAACAGCAACAGGGCAGTGTTCATAACAGAACAGGTACATCTGAGGCAGCACATGAGAGGTGCAGAGAGCATCAACAGTCCATGGCACAGAGCAGGTACGTCAGAGGAAGCACATGAGAGGGGCTAAGTGCATCAACAGTCCATGGCAAAGAACAGGTACATCTGAGGCAGCACATGAGAGGGCACAATGCAGTATCATAACAGCAACAGGGCAGTGTTCATAACAGAACAGGTACATCAGAGGCAGCACATGAGAGGGTCACAAAGCATCAACAGTCCATGGCATAGAGCAGGTACATAAGAGGCAGCACATGAGAGGGGCTAAGTGCATCAACAGTACATGGCAAAGAACAGGTACATATGAGGCAGCACATGAGAGGGCACAATGCAATATCATAACGGCAACAGGGCAGTGTTCATAACAGAACAGGTACATCAGAGGCAGCACATGAGAGGGGCACAGAGCATCAACAGTCCATGGCATATAGCAGGTACATCAGAGGCAGCACATTAGAGGGGCTAAGTGCATCAACAGTCCATGGCACAGAGCAGGTACATCTGAGGCAGCACATGAGAGGGCACAATGCAGTATCATAACAGCAACAGGGCAGTGTTCATAACAGAACAGGTACATCAGAGGCAGCACATGAGAGGGGCTAAGTGCATCAACAGTCCATGGCACAGAGCAGGTACATCAGAGGCAGCACATGAGAGGGGCTAAGTGAATCAACAGTCCACGGCACAGAGCAGGTACATCTGAGGCAGCACATGAGAGGGGCAGAGAGCATCAACAGTCCATGGCACAGAGCAGGTACATCAGAGGCAGCACATGAGAGGGGCTACGTGCATCAACAGTCCATGGCAAAGAACAGGTACATCTGAGGCAGCACATGAGAGGGGCTAAGTGCATCAACAGTCCATGGCACAGAGCAGGTACATCAGAGGCAGCACAAGAGAGGGGCAGAGAGCATCAACAGTCCATGGCACAGAGCAGGTACATCAGGGGCAGCACATGAGAGGGGCTAAGTGCATCAACAGTCCATGGCACAGAGCAGGTACATCAGAGGCAGCACATATGAGGGGCTAAGTGCATCAACAGTCCATGGCACAGAGCAGGTACATCAGAGGCAGCACATGAGAGGAGCTAAGTGTATCAACAGTCCATGGCAAAGAACAGGTATATCTGAGGCACCACATGAGAGGGCACAATGCAGTATCATAACAGCAACAGGGCAGTGTTCATAACAGAACAGGTACATCTGAGGCAGCACATGAGAGGGGCAGAGAGCATCAACAGTCCATGGCACAGAGCAGGTACATCAGAGGAAGAACATGAGAGGGGCTAAGTGCATCAACAGTCCATGGCAAAGAACAGGTACATCTGAGGCAGCACATGAGAGGGCACAATGCAGTATCATAACAGCAACAGGGCAGTGTTCATAACAGAACAGGTACATCAGAGGCAGCACATGAGAGGGGTACAAAGCATCAACAGTCCATGGCATAGAGCAGGTACATAAGAGGCAGCACATGAGAGGGGCTATGTGCATCAACAGTACATGGCAAAGAACAGGTACATATGAGGCAGCACATGAGAGGGCACAATGCAGTATCATAACAGCAACAGGGCAGTGTTCATAACAGAACAGGTACATCAGAGGCAGCACATGAGAGGGGCTAAGTGCATCAACAGTCCATGGCACAGAGCAGGTACATCAGAGGCAGCACAAGAGAGGGGCAGAGAGCATCAACAGTCCATGGCACAGAGCAGGTACATCAGGGGCAGCACATGAGAGGGGCTAAGTGCATCAACAGTCCATGGCACAGAGCAGGTACATCAGAGGCAGCACATATGAGGGGCTAAGTGCATCAACAGTCCATGGCACAGAGCAGGTACATCAGAGGCAGCACATGAGAGGAGCTAAGTGTATCAACAGTCCATGGCAAAGAACAGGTATATCTGAGGCAGCACATGAGAGGGCACAATGCAGTATCATAACAGCAACAGGGCAGTGTTCATAACAGAACAGGTACATCTGAGGCAGCACATGAGAGGGGCAACGAGCATCAACAGTCCATGGCACAGAGCAGGTACATCAGAGGAAGAACATGAGAGGGGCTAAGTGCATCAACAGTCCATGGCAAAGAACAGGTACATCTGAGGCAGCACATGAGAGGGCACAATGCAGTATCATAACAGCAACAGGGCAGTGTTCATAACAGAACAGGTACATCAGAGGCAGCACATGAGAGGGGTACAAAGCATCAACAGTCCATGGCATAGAGCAGGTACATAAGAGGCAGCACATGAGAGGGGCTATGTGCATCAACAGTACATGGCAAAGAACAGGTACATATGAGGCAGCACATGAGAGGGCACAATGCAGTATCATAACAGCAACAGGGCAGTGTTCATAACAGAACAGGTACATCAGAGGCAGCACATGAGAGGGGCTAAGTGCATCAACAGTCCATGGCACAGAGCAGGTACATCAGAGGCAGCACAAGAGAGGGGCAGAGAGCATCAACAGTCCATGGCACAGAGCAGGTACATCAGGGGCAGCACATGAGAGGGGCTAAGTGCATCAACAGTCCATGGCACAGAGCAGGTACATCAGAGGCAGCACATATGAGGGGCTAAGTGCATCAACAGTCCATGGCACAGAGCAGGTACATCAGAGGCAGCACATGAGAGGAGCTAAGTGTATCAACAGTCCATGGCAAAGAACAGGTATATCTGAGGCAGCACATGAGAGGGCACAATGCAGTATCATAACAGCAACAGGGCAGTGTTCATAACAGAACAGGTACATCTGAGGCAGCACATGAGAGGGGCAGAGAGCATCAACAGTCCATGGCACAGAGCAGGTACATCAGAGGAAGAACATGAGAGGGGCTAAGTGCATCAACAGTCCATGGCAAAGAACAGGTACATCTGAGGCAGCACATGAGAGGGCACAATGCAGTATCATAACAGCAACAGGGCAGTGTTCATAACAGAACAGGTACATCAGAGGCAGCACATGAGAGGGGTACAAAGCATCAACAGTCCATGGCATAGAGCAGGTACATAAGAGGCAGCACATGAGAGGGGCTATGTGCATCAACAGTACATGGCAAAGAACAGGTACATATGAGGCAGCACATGAGAGGGCACAATGCAGTATCATAACAGCAACAGGGCAGTGTTCATAACAGAACAGGTACATCAGAGGCAGCACATGAGAGGGGCACAGAGCATCAACAGTCCATGGCATAGAGCAGGTACATCAGAGGCAGCACATGAGAGGGGCTAAGTGCATCAACAGTCCATGGCACAGAGCAGGTACATCTGAGGCAGCACATGAGAGGGCACAATGCAGTATCATAACAGCAACAGGGCAGTGTTCATAACAGAACAGGTACATCAGAGGCAGCACATGAGAGGGGCTAAGTGCATCAACAGTCCATGGCACAGAGCAGGTACATCAGAGGCAGCACATTAGAGGGGCTAAGTGAATCAACAGTCCACGGCACAGAGCAGGTACATCTGAGGCAGCACATGAGAGGGGCAGAGAGCATCAACAGTCCATGGCACAGAGCAGGTACATCAGAGGCAGCACATGAGAGGGGCTACGTGCATCAACAGTCCATGGCAAAGAACAGGTACATCTGAGGCAGCACATGAGAGGGCACAATGCAGTATCATAACAGCAACAGGGCAGTGTTCATAACAGAACAGGTACATCAGAGGCACCACATGAGAGGGGCACAGAGCATCAACAGTCCATGGCATAGAGCAGGTACATCAGAGGCAGCACATGAGAGGGGCTATGTGCATCAACAGTCCATGGCAAAGAACAGGTACATCTGAGGCAGCACATGAGAGGGCACATTGCAGTATAATAACAGCAACAGGGCAGTGTTTATAACAGAACAGGTACATCAGAGGCAGCACATGAGAGGGGCACAGAGCATCAACAGTCCATGGCATAGAGCAGGTACATCAGAGGCAGCACATGAGAGGGGCTAAGTGCATCAAAAGTCCATGGCACAGAGCAGGTACATCTGAGGCAGCACATGAGAGGGCACAATGCAGTGTCATAACAGCAACAGGGCAGTGTTCATAACAGAACAGGTACATCAGAGGCAGCACATGAGAGGGGCACAGAGCATCAAGAGTCCATGGCATAGAGCAGGTACATCAGAGGCAGCACATGGGAGGGGCTAAGTGCATCAACAGTCCATGGCACAGAGCAGGTACATCTGAGGCAGCACATGAGAGGGGCAGAGAGCATCAACAGTCCATGGCACAGAGCAGGTACATCAGAGGCAGCACATGAGAGGGGCTAAGTGCATCAACAGTCCATGGCAAAGAACAGGTACATCTGAGGCAGCACATGAGAGGGCACAATGCAGTATCATAACAGCAACAGGTCAGTGTTCATAACAGAACAGGTACATCAGAGGCACCACATGAGAGGGGCACAGAGTATCAACAGTCCATGGCATAGAGCAGGTACATCAGAGGCAGCACATGAGAGGGGCTAAGTGCATCAACAGTCCATGGCACAGAGCAGGTACATCTGAGGCAGCACATGAGAGGGCACAATGCAGTATCATAACAGCAACAGGGCAGTGTTCATAACAGAACAGGTACATCAGAGGCAGCACATGAGAGGGGCACAGAGTATCAAGAGTCCATGGCATAGAGCAGGTACATCAGAGGCAGCACATGAGAGGGGCTAAGTGCATCAACAGTCCATGGCACAGAGCAGGTACATCTGAGGCAGCACATGAGAGGGGCAGAGAGCATCAACAGTCCATGGCACAGAGCAGGTACATCAGAGGCAGCACAAGGACGTGTGTCAAGCGCCCCGTCCCATGGACCTTAATAATGCAAGGGTGGCTACAATGGACAATCTAGACACCAAGTACAATGACATGTGAGTGATGGGAACTACACCTCACAGCTCAGAATCTGGTGGACTGATTGACCTAGTAGCCTCGGACACAGTGGCAGGATCTGATACAGGATCGGGAGATACAGCCACAGCTCTAGTGACTGACACATGAGCCATAGACCCAGACACACTGCCAGCACCAGAAACAGGAGTGTGAGACACAGCTACAGGTCTAGTGACTGACACATGAGCCATAGACCGAGACACACTGCCTGCACCAGAAACAGGAGTGTGAGACACAGCCACAGCTCTAGTGACTGACACATGAGCCACATACCCAGACACACTGCCAGCACCAGATACAGGAGTGTGAGACACAGCCACAGATGTAGTGACTGACACATGAGCCATAGACCCAGACACACTGCCAGCACCAGATAACGGAGTGTGAGACACAGGCACAGCTCTAGTGACTGACACATGAGCCATAGACCCAGATACAGGAGTGTGAGACACAGCCACAGCTCTAGTGACTGACACATGAGCCATAGACCCAGACACACGGCCAGGACCGGATGTCTGAGTGTGAGACACAGCCACAGATCTAGTGACTGACAAATGAGCCATAGACCCAGACACACTGCCAGGACATGTCCCTGTACAGTGACCAACAAATACCATGCCAGCATCTGAGGGGGAACAGCGTTTACTATGCAACTTTTACAACGCTGTGCCTTTACGACGCAACTTTTATAACGCAAGTCGTTACAACAACTTGCGTTGGGGGGCGCTCCAGGATAGGGAATAGTTTAATTTACTATCCAACTCCTTCCCTACTATCCACGGGGACTGGAGTTGGAATAGTAAATTAAACTATTCACTATTCAGCGCCCCCCAACGCAAGTCATTGTAACGACTTGCGTTGTAAAAGTTGCGTCGTAAAGGCATGCGTTGTAAATGCATGTGTAGTAACGACATACATCCGCATCTGAGACATGAGAGTGGCGGACACACACAGTGGTAGTACCTGAAACAGGAGAGGGCACAACTGACACAGTGCTACTACATGAGGCATGACAGCGAACAACAGACACAGTGCCACTATCTGACACATGAGAGTGAACTGCCGCTGACCCACTAGGACCACTGAAATGATGAGCGACAGGGCTGTATGGGCCAGGAGGCAGGGTGGCTCTGGGAGCTGGGGACAGGTGTACTGGAGCGACATTGGGGTGGTCAGGTGTCACTGGTGTGTGTCTCCGTTTCTTTGGGATATGTAAGGGCATACTGGACATTACTGGACTGGTAAGTGGTGTGGCCTAATCAGAAACATCACCCATCAAAGGTGTATAATGTGCTGGTGGGGGTCTGCTCTCTGGGGACGTGCTGGACCCTGCTTGACGTTTGCTGTGGCCCTGCCTTCTGCCCTCTGCATCATGTGTAATGGGGGATACAACAACAGTGTACTCCTTCCTCTGCTTCAGCGGGGTGTGGATGGGAGTAGAGGTATGGGGGGACTCCACCGCTGACACATGTGTTTTACGTTCCTTCACCAACACCAGCCTCAGGGGACGCAGGGGTGATGTATGCCTGTCCTTTGTGGAGCTCGTGTCCATGGGAGAACCCCTGGCCCTGGGAGGTGCCTTGGCCGTGGGAGACGCCTTGGCCATAGGAGGTGTCCTGTCTCTGGAATGTGCCTTATCCGTGGGCGGTGCTCTGTCCTTGGGAGTTGGCTTGTCCTTTGTAGTGTCCCTGTCCATTGTAGTGTCCCTGTCCTTTGAAGTGTCCTTGTCCTTGGGAGTGTCCCTGGCCTTGGGAGGTGCCCTGTCCTTTGAAGAGTCCTTGTCCTTGGGAGTATCCCTGGCCTTGAGAGGTGCCCTGTCCTTTGAAGTCTCCTTGTCCTTGGGAGTGTCCCTGGCCTCGGGAGGTACCCTGTCCTTTGAAGTGTCCTTGTCCTTGGGAGTGTCCCTGGCCTTGGGAGGTGCCCTGTCCTTTGAAGTGTCCTTGTCCTTGGGAATATCCCTGGCCTTGGGAGGTGCCCTGTCCTTCGAAGTGTCCTTGTCCTTGGGAGTGTCCCTGGCCTTGGGAGGTGCCCTTTCCTTTGTAGGGTCCTTGTCCTTGGGAGTGTCCCTGGCCTTGGGAGTACCTTTTGAGGGGGATGCCTGTGTTACATGTGAATCCCTGTCCCCCAACACCCCTTGTGATCCTCTATGTCAACTCCAGGGTAGCTGATGTCATGTTCTGTGAAAGATTTCCCTGCCCTATGGGATGGTGTCTGTGCCCTCCGTGCCCTGCCTTGCTGCCTGTGGCTGCTTCTAGTGCAATACCCAGAAAATGAGGCCTGGTCAGAAATTTCACTCTCCCCTGAGACATCAAGTGGTGTGGATGGGGGAACTGAAGTAGAACCTTGTCCATGTGACTGTTGAATGGCTGCAGACACTGTGTTGGATAATGACTGAACTGTTCTGTGGAGACCAGCAACATCGCCATACATCCCCTCCATGAATTCTACCACCTGCCCCAACTTCCTATCGTGGTCTAGGAATGCATTGATCATGTTGGTCTGCCCTACACACAGCTGTCGCAGCAGATCAACTGCCTCAGCACAAAGGGCACTTAGTGTCACAGGGGCAGGGGTAGCGGTGCCTGCACCGAAGGCCACTCTGCTCCCCCTACTCTGGCGAGCACGAGCAGTACTTGTTTCAGTTGGTGGCAGTGTGGGCCCTGTGTGCTGTGTACCGACTGAAGGTGTAGATTGCCCACTCCCTGTGTCTCCCAACAGTGCTGACTCACCACCATTGTCTGAAGATGAGGACGATGGTGTCTCCACATGTGAGTCCTCATGGACAGTTCTGTCCCCCTCTCCGGGGCTGCTCTCTTCAGTCTCAGTCTGCGTGTGTGTGATCTCGGATCCAGATGCATTGCCACCACTGAGCTCCGTCGTTTGTGGGTCAGTGCCCTCGGCCAAAGCTGAAAGAGAGAGAGATAAGAGGTATACCTAAGTGCCACACTCAAGTACTGCAAATTACAAAATCAAAACTTCCTTGACTGCTGACCAACATGTAGCACCCATCCTGCACATGAACCACCCCTACCAGACATCCTTATGTCAAAGAACCGGGGTAGCCTGTGAAACATATACATCAAACAAACAGGGCAAGTGCATGCAGACCACCACACATGTGATGCCATGGGACCACAGACCTCAACCGCATGTCCTGGGACCCTGCACTACAATGCAACTGGTATGTCCACCTGGCTGACATGGATGCTAACGCTCACTCCGCTAATGGTACCAACATGCAATTGCAGCACAACATACACACCACGGATGTCACTACTGTGTCTGAGCAGCAATACATGCATGCACTCACAAGTCACAAACACATTAAGTCTGCTTACCGCTAGTTTGCTGCTGCTCCCCTCTCAACCGGGCGAACAGGTCAGGATGCGTCACAGCTATGATACGGAGCATTAGAGGGGTCATGGTACATCGTGCAAGCCGGGATGATCTTGGAATCAGCCCCAGTGTCATCTCCGCAACATTCTTGCTGGGCCTGGAGATGTCGCCCCAGCGCTTGTGGCAATGTGTGTGTCATCTATTGCACACCCCCACTGCCCGTACATCACGTGCTATGGTCCTCCACACGGCCTTGCGAAGGTGCAGCTTGACCTATCATGATGGGAGACAAGAGGGGGCAAGTCAGTGGACAGTTGGCCATTCACACAGATAGGAGCAACACGTATCTTTCTGCAGCCATGCACAGTACAACACATGTGAAGGTCCCACAGCACACCGCCAAGATTGCAGAAGCCAGGAGTCAGTGACCACCTCATGCACACCAACATGTCCCCCACTGCACCTACCACCTATCCGGGGGCACCGTAGAGCCGTTCATAGTGGCGGAGCACACCGTCCACAAGGACATCCAGCTCCGCTGCGGTGAAGGGACGAGACCGGATCTCTAAAACTCTCGGCATGGCAAGGTCCAGGACTGTGGCACAACAGCAGCAGTTGGTGGATTGCTCAGCAGCAGCAGGTAGAGGTGATGGGTGCAGGCAGCAGTTGGTGGATTGCTCAGCAGCAGCAGGTAGAGGTGATGGGTGCAGGCAGCAGTTGGTGGATTACTCAGCAGCAGCAGGTAGAGTTGATGGGTGCAGGCAGCAGTGGCTGGAAGCAGTGGATGTGTGCTGCTGAAATTCACACATTTATAGGGCCCTGAGCTGATATCAGTGGCACACGTCTGCAGCAATTGGTTTTCCCGGGCTGCCTCATTCAAAATTAGCCAATGACTGGACCTGCTGTGGCGGTGCACGGCTTCCGCTATTTTTTAAATGGCTTACGCACCCCACGTTACCTATTTCCATTGGCTACATGTGCAAGGACCGTCACGGTCACACCCCGCCAACCGCATGTGTGCGCTACCGCGACGGTGCATCTTTTGAAAATCATCAACCACTGGCATTGCAATGGCGGAGCACGCATTCCGCGGGGCGGGGCAGGCTAACACATACATTTGAATGTGCCTGCCCCGCCCCCGCGGAATGCGTGCTCCGCCATTGCGATGCCAGTGAGTGATGAGATGATTTTCAAAAGATGCACCGTCGCGGTAGTGCACACATGCAGTTGGCGGGGTGTGACCGTGATGGTCCTTGACCATACAGCAAATGTTATGCGCAATTGCAGTATCAAGGATCATCTTCTGTGTTTGGGGAAGGCGTACCCGGATGGCGTGTGTACACACACTGCATGTCTCCGCACACATGTAATGTTTATAGTTGTATATGTGTGTCAGGATATGTACGGAATGCGTCAAGAATCATTATGTCAGGTCAATGGCCCGTGTACACGTGTCTCGTTTATGTCCATTAGTTGCATGTGTGGTCTTACTATTGACCTTGCCAGTGGTTAACAAAGGCCAGTGATGTGAGCCCAAGTTGCGTCAGATGTGCATGACTATGTGTTGACGTCTTGGTTTTGAGGTCACACGTTTCTATTTGTACACATCTACACAGTACATCAAGGCTGTGTACCCACATTCTGAAGCTGTCGTGAGTGTGTGGTTTGTGTGTGCAAGTAGCAATGATCGGGGTATACATGCATTCTGTGTATGCGTATGTGTGTCGCCTGTTGTATGCCCATGACTGTCATGTGAGGATGTACAGCATTGTAGGTGGGGTCATGAGTGCATGAAGACAAGGAGGGTGTGTTCCATGTTCGTGTTGTGTATGCACGTCAATGTGTGTCTGTGGGGACGCTTGTCCAAACATGGGCCCTCAGTCATGTGATGTTGGCTGTTCTTCCAACATGTGTGCACGTACCATTGGACATGTTTGCACACAGGAAGTTGTTTGTGGGGGAACATTGGATGTGTAGTTGGCTGTAGTGCCTTATATTTTGGTCACGTCACACACACAATCAGTGTCTGCAACATGTATTATTTGTATTGTGTTGGTCAAGATGTGATAGTGTGGCACAGCTGTGCGGTGTTGGTCAATTGACATCTGCTCCCATCTACTCCCACACAGAAGGGCTCCAAATGTGCATCGACCATACACTGTGCTGGAGGACATGGTTGACGAGGAGGTGATCCGCAAATTCCGGCTTGACCGACCCACATTGCATCCATGCAGGCCATATCCTGGAGCAATTACACCCACAGCAAAGGTGATGGCGGCACTTCACTTCTTCGCGACAGGCACTTTCCAGTACACAGTTGGTAATGCCGGGGGGATGTCCCAATCCATGTTCAACATGGTACTGCGGGATGTGCTGCAAGCCATGATGCGTTACAAGGATGATTACATCCATTTTCCACGTCCGGCAGAGCTGGCTGCAGTGAAAGGTGACTTCTATGCCCTGGGCCAGATTCCACACATAGTGGGTGCCATTGATGGCACACATATTGGTCTGATTCCACCCCAGGCACGTGAACCCGTCTATTGCAATCGGAAGCACTAACATTCAATCAATGTGCAAGTGGTGTGCCTGGCTGACAACATCATCTCCCATGTGTGTGCCAGATTTCCTGGGTCCGCACATGACTCCCACATCCTGCGGAGCAGCATTGTCCCCCAACTGATGGCTAATCTGCGTCAAGAATGTGCGTGGCTTGTAGGTGAGTGTGCTGTGATGACTACTGTGTTGTATGTGTGCCATCCTGTTCCCACCAATCCTGGTAATGATGAATGTGTCTGTCATCCCCCCACCTAGGCGACTCTGCGTACCCAAACCGCCCGTGGCTGCTAAGCCCCCTACGGAATCCTACTACCCCAGGTGAAATGCGCTATAATGAGGCCCATGGGAAGACACGTCGGGTGGTGGAACGTACATTTGGACTGCTCAAGTCTAGGTTTCGCTACCTGGATAAAACCGGAGGGGCCCTGCCATACTCACCCGGCAAAGTATGCAAAATAGTGATTGCCTGCTGCATGCTCCACAACCTGCCCTTACGCAATAATATTGAACTGATCATGGACCCTGCAGACCAACTGGTTGCTCCGCCTCCCATCCCACCCATGTCCAGTGATGAGGATAGTGGGGAGGAAGAAGGTGTGGACCAGAGGCATCAGCTCATTGCTCGCTACTTTCCTTGAATGTGAGTAACTACCTCTTGTGCTGCTGTTCAATGCGTGATGTATGTTTGCTGGTGATGCGTGGATGTGGTGTGTGAATGCTGCCTGTTCTGGTATGTTCTGTTCGCAAATGGGTGTGGGAGATGGTGCACATGCAATGCTCCATGATGTGTGTCCTGTAATCCGCTTAATTAGTGATGAGTGTGGTTTGTGGGATGTTGCAGTACGGTGTGGTGTGATGGGTGTGATTCAGTTTCCTGACCTGTGCTTGTTGCTCTCTCTTTATCCCTATGTCACTCCCACAGAGCCATGATTGAGAAGAACATTGATCCCTGCACCTGGTATTGACAACTACTAAGACAAACCTGTGTTTAAAACATGGAGGTCACACAGCATTGAGTGTTTCCGTGGTGTTTATTTACAGGGTGTGGATTACTGTTAGTGCATATTTACAAATAGGTGTTGGGGGGAAGTGAGAGTTGAAGGTCATGTCAGATGAAAACACCGTGGGGACACCACATTGTGTGATGTACACCTAGTCCAACAGACGTGTGCCAATGCTTGGCATTGTGGGGCAAGATAGTTCGCAGAGTGAATGCCAGGCTCAAGGAAGGGTGAAGTCAGTGGCGGCCCCTCTTCGAGCGGGTGGATGGTGCATTGCCACTGCTCTCAGCTGGATCCAGCCTCGGACGCCCCTCCGTCTTGGAGCCGGAGCGGAGCCAGCTGTGGGGGCAGGTTGTTCCGGGACGACCTCCCTGTCAGTGGCCTCAGGTGATGGTGGCGGTGGTGTTGGTGCCCTGTCCCGCTGTGCACTTGGGGGAGGGGGAGGTGGAGGTGGTGTGGCGCGGGATAACCACTCCCTCCAAAGAGCTGTTTGCTGCCCCATGAGGTCAACAATTTGGCCCATGCGGGTGTCCATGGACCGCAACAGCTGGCAGTTCTGTAGCGAGTCTTGGTGTGCCCTATCCGCCTGTGCCTGCGACTGCTCATAGGAGGCTTGGACTCTGGCGATGGCATCCAGGATCTCGGTCCCAGGATGGGCTGGGTCTTGTTCCCGACCTCGCCTAGCACCTGCACTCCTGTTTGTGAGCTGAGGCCTCACCTGTGTCCTCCCCCGTCCACTCTCCCTGCTAGCCTGAGATGTTGATGGCCCATCATCGGACGATGGGTCAGACAGGGTGGCACAGGCAGGAGTGGTGGTGGTGGTGGTGATGGTGGTGGTAGCTGCACAGCTCACAATGGCAGGTGTTGGTGTTGTGACACTGGCCAAGGTGGTGAAGGCAGGGATGTCCTGGGAACCTGATGGCCCTGGGAGTGTGCTTGGGCCAGCATCGTCCTCTGCACCCGAGGTGTCCATGGTATCGTCACCGGAGAGTCCTGGCTGTGAGGGGGGCGACTGGTGCTAGCGGTTGCTGGTTTCGCCTGTCAAGTTGCGATCACCTGAGGGACAAGAATTTATGAATCAATGCTGTGGACATGACAGGTTTGTTGTTGTTACATTACAAATTAATAGGGAATCGGGACATGGTTGTTGGTGTCATCATGTTGGTGTGGTAGACAGTACTGGGCATTATGGTGGTGTGGAGGTGGGGAGACAATACTTGGATATGTGTGGTCAGGTCCTGCTATTGGATGATGCCCCTGTGAAGATGGCTACCTACCTGTAGGTTTGAAGGAGGATATGCACTGGTCAGCAAATGGTGGGCCGACTCCATCTTGCTCTGGGATGGGACATGGGGGCCTGTTGGGAGTTGTAGTGCTGGACTCCCACCCACCCACCCAACCCCACCCTCCCTGTAGACATGGGGGCCTGTTGGGAGTTGCAGTGCTGGACTCTCAACCACCCACCCACCCCCACCCTCCCTGTAGACATGGGGCCTGTTGGGAGTTGTAGTGCTGGACTCTCGGACCACCCACCCACCCCCACCCTCCCTGTAGACATGGGGGCCTGTTGGGAGTTGTAGTGCTGGACTCTCACCCACCCCCACCCTCCCTGGAGACATGGGGGCCTGTTGGGAGTTGTAGTGCTGGACTCTCACCCACCCACCCACCTCCACCCCCCTGTAGACATGGGGGCCTGTTGGGAGTTGTAGTGCTGGACTCTCACCCACCCCCACCCTCCCTGTAGACATGGGGGCCTGTTGGGAGTTGTAGTTCTGGACTCTCACCCACCCACCTACCCCCACCCTCCCTGTAGACATGGGGGCCTGTTGGGAGTTGCAGTGCTGGACTCTCACCCACCCACCCACCCCCACCCTCCCTTTAGACATGGGGGCCTGTTGGGAGTTGTGGTGTTGGCTGCTTTGACAACATGCAAGCCTGGGAACGTAGGAGGCAACATTTGTGGTTGGTCATGGTGGGTGCATTTGAGCCCAGGAATTCGAATTTGGGTGACTGTGTGGTCCACATGCATGGATTGGAGCATGGGAGATGTGTCTTGGCAGTTGTGCAAGGCAGACCATGACAGTGTGATAGTGGTCATTGGTTTGTACTCACCAGCCTCAAGTCCCTCTTCCATTCCTTCCAGGCTCTCAGGGTGCAGTATGCCCAGCACCTTCTCCTCCCATTCGGCAAATGGTATAGGCTCCGGGGGAGTGCCGCCGCCAGTGTGTTGTGCCCGCAGGTGGTTCTTGGCCCTGATGCCTTTCACCCTTGTCTTAAGGTCGTGCCACCGCCTCTGGATCTCGTGTTTGGTGCGTGGAACAGTCCCTGATGCATTCACTCTGGTCACTATCCTGTCCCACATGTTGGTTTTGGTTGCCAAGGTGGTCTGCTGACTAGGGTACCGAACAGTTGTGGTTCGACACGGATGATTTCATCCACCATGACCTTCAACTCACTCTCTGTGAACTTGGGGTTTTTCTTGGGTGCCATGGTGTGTGATGTCCGAGGTGTTGGTGGGGTGGGGTGGGGTGTGCAGGTGTTTGGTATGTAGGGATGGTGTTGTGGGGTTTTTGTGGTGGGTGTGTTGGTGTGCAGGTTGTATGTGTGTTTGTGTGTGTCTGCTGTTTGTGCTATTCTGCCTCTTTCTTCCAGCTGTGCTGTGATGCAAAGGATTGTGGTAATGGGAGGGATTCATTTGGTGTGGTTGTTGTGTCCCAATGGTTGTTGCCAGTCAGGTGTTCTGTGGGTGTGGTGACTTGGGTGCTCTTGTTTGTGCTTGGGGGGGGGTCATTGGGGCATGTAGTTGTTGGGGGTGGGTGTTTCAGGTGGGTGTGTGTCCTGTTTTGTGTGTTTTCTATTTACTTCCGTCCGCCATTTTTTTATCGGTTTGACGGCATGGGTGATGTTCGTTTGGTCCTTCCACAGTCATGCTCCGTTTGTCGATGCTTTTTTTCCGCGGCGGTCGAGGAAGGTGGTGAGTTCCGTTGGGATGGCGGGGTTATCCTAATCGTGCGGCCGGACCCTCCGCAGGTCTGGCGGCGGTTGGGCCTGTTTCCGCGGTGAATGCATCCACGGCGGAGGGTGTTTCTGTGGTACCGTCCGCTTGCGGCGGTCTTTCATGTGATCCGTCCGCCGCGGTCGGTGTTTAATGTGATCCGTCCGCCGCGGTCGGTGTTGGATGACAGAATTTTCCTAATCGCTACTGCGGATTATCCGCGGTGCGGTCGGGAGTATTTTTGCCGCGACCATGGCGGACGGAACACGTTTCCGTCCGCCATCCTAATAGGCCTCATAATCTTTTTTCTTGACTTTCCTTAATTCCACCATAAACATCTTCAAGATAAAATATAAAGTTTAGAATAACATTACCATAGCAGTTGACACCAGAAGCATTTTCTAATTGGTATCCAACAACATCATCACTTGTATTTTCTGCTTCTTTACATTTTTTCTTTTCTCTTGATTTTTTTCTGCATTTCAACCATGGTTGATTCTTCAACATGTTTGCGTTTTGAACAGACAACGCGTTTTTCAATAATAGGATATTCACCTAAACTTGGAGCATAAAGCCTTCTCAAACGATTATATTCTCTTACACAATTAATAATAATAAATAATAAAGTAGTTTATAGAGCGCCTGGCGACGCCATCCTGGCATGTCCCCGCGCTGTGGAGATAAAGTTTAGCAAGCAACAAATAGCACCACCTCCACCTTAACATCAGCACTAACCCTGTTCTCATCAAAATCAATTAAATACAAACCAGACAACCTTCTAACACAAGATAATGCAACATATACCATTCCCTCTTTAAAAACACTTCTTCCCACATTTACCAAAGCATTATCTACACTTTAACCTTGAGATTTATGAATAGGTATTGCATATGCTAAACAGAAGGGAAACTGTTTTCTAAGACCCTGCAAGTATTTTACAAGCATAAAACGTGCAGCAGAACGCGCAATCTGTTTTACCTCTGCAATCTGATCAAATTTAACTTTCAAGAATTCAATTCCATTTCTATTTTGATATTTCACAAAATCAACAACTTTTCCCATTGCTCCATTCACTAAACCTTCTTCTACATTCAGATTACGCTTCAAAATTACCCGACAGTTTAAACATACATCTACATTTTTTTCCAAGGCAGCAGTTTTTGAAACAGACATTTCCAGAGAATCCAATTTAGTCTGTAGTTTTTCTGAAAGAACAATTGTTATTCCTTGATGCTCAATTTTATCAATAGCATCAATGTGAACAATTTTTG
Source organism: Lissotriton helveticus (assembly GCF_964261635.1). Taxonomy (NCBI): domain Eukaryota; kingdom Metazoa; phylum Chordata; class Amphibia; order Caudata; family Salamandridae; genus Lissotriton; species Lissotriton helveticus. The sequence goes on from NC_136059.1 coordinate 1,198,260,519, forward strand.
ATTTTTCAATTTCATAAGCTCTCTATTAAATGTATAACACTCTTCCACTCTAAGCATTAAACAAACTATAGACTTTTTTTCTTTCATTTTCTTGTACATTACTTCTGCTGGTGTGTTTTCATTTGTAAACACGTTTTTTAGTTGACGACTATGAAAAGCTTGTTTACCATGTTTGCTTAGAACACCAATTCTTACATCTTTTAGAATATTTGCATAATCTTCATCTCTTGCTTGTCACATATTCTTTATTTATTTTATTTATTAAAATTTATATGAGCGCAACAGCTACCCAACAAGGGTTTCCCGGCGCTAACAAAGGAGCAGCAGAGTAAAAACAATCTACTGGCCAAAAAGCCAGGTTTTAAGTGACTTTCGGAACAGGAGTAGGTCGGATTGCATGCGAAGAGAAAGAGGAAGAGCATTCCACAGTACAGGGCCCAAATATGAAAAAGACCGACCGTCCATAAGGGAGAGTCTAATATTAGGGACCTGGAATTTAGCTTGTGTGGCAGACCAAAGAGTGCGAGAAGGTACATAGGGAGGGGCAAGGTGTTTGAGGTAGCGGGGGGCTCTGTTGTGCTTAATATGGAACATATAGGTTAGAACCTTAAACCTAGTCCATTTTTCGACTGAGAGCCAATGTAGCTTATCCAGCAAACTGGAGGCCGAGGAGAATCTTGAGGCCTGACACAATAATCTTGCGGCTTAGTTTTGTATGCGCTAAAATTTGCGTATGACATCTTTATTAGCTCCCATGTAAAGGATGTTACCGTAGTCCAGCCTCGAAGTAACAAGGGCCTGGACCACAGTTCTCTGGGTAGGGACAGGCAGCATCCATACAATCTTCCTCAACCACCTCAAGATGGTGAAGAAGGGAGCCGCAACCTTGTTACCTGTTGACGCATAGATAGAGATTCATCGGATCACTGACAGAATATCGACAGTCAAAATATCGACTTGCAGAAATATCGAGGTAAAAATATTGAATGCCAGAATATCGACTTCCTATTTACAAACAGGTAAGTACAAAAATATCGACTCCAAAATATCGTAAGGAAAAAATATAGACAGTCAAAATATCGAATTTTTTAAATATCTTAAAAGTAATTTAAAACTAATATAATAATAAATATAATTAAACATACTTAAAATACTTTAATAAACTTAAAATTAATAAATAATTAATGTAACTTAAAAAAAAAAATTAAAACGTACATATATATATATATATATATTACCTACTGGCGGTCGCCAGTAGGTATATATAGTTAGGATTTTTTCTCTATGGGTTTTTTGAAAATTCTATGTCTAATAACTTTGGCGTTTGTGGACGGAATTGGCTGAAATTTTCAGGAAAATGGCACATTTTGTTTCTGAGCAGCCCCTGAAAATTCGGGGGGGTTTGTCCAGGGGGGGTCGAGAAAAAAGGGGGGTCCCAAAACGTGTTTTTAACATTGAGTTTTCCATAGGGCGGTTGGCCTCACTTTTAGCCCGAACGGCTGAATCGATTTGCACGAAACTTGGCAAAATTGTAGGGACTGGTAGCCCGATGTGCCTTTTGTAGGTCTCTATATATGTGCTCCAGTGGATTTTGAGAAATTAACGTTTAAAAAAAGATATATATCTGTAACAGCGGACCGGGCAGCGCTCCAGGACGCGTACTTTTCGCGCAACGGAGCTTTGTGAAGCGAAGCTGATTGTTTCTCCGGCGTCTGTCAACATTCCAAACAGTCCGTAGCGGCCGCCATCTTGTCTCTCGGTAGGATCGAGAGACAAGAGGAGGCCAAAGCGAAGGGGCAAATGACCATAAGGGGGAATAGTAGATCCTCGCTGACCCCCTAGGTTTGATGTGGAGGTTTTAAAAGGGCCCCGCGGGGCAAAAAAAAATAAATAATAATAATAATCGAACGGCTGAATGGATTTGCACGAAACTTGGCAAAATTGTAGGGACTGGTAGCCCGATGTGCCTTTGCTAGGTCTCAATATATGTGCTTCAGTGGATTTTGAGAAATTAACGTTCAAAAAAAGATATATATCTGTAACAGCGCACCGCTTCGCGTACTTTTCGCGTTACGGAGCTTTGCGAAGCGAAGCTGATTGGCTCTCCGGTGTCTGTAAACATTCCAAACAGTACGTAGCGGCCGCCATCTTGTCTCTCGGTAGGATCGAGAGACAAGAGGAGGCCAAAGCGAAGGGGCAAATGACCATAAGGGGGCATAGTAGATCCTCGCTGACCCCCTAGGTTTGATGTGGAGGTTTTAAAAGGGCCCCGCGGGGCAAAAAAAAAAAATAATAATAATAATCGAACGGCTGAATGGATTTGCACGAAACTTGGTAAAATATTAGGGACTGGTAGCCCGATGTGCCTTTGCTAGGTCTCAATATATGTCCTTCAGTGCATTTTGAGAAATTAACGTTCAAAAACAAGATATATATCTGTAACAGCGCTCCGCTTCGCGGAGATAAAATTATATCTGTATTACCTAGCTGTTGCTAACACCAGTTAGCGACGGCTAGTAGGAGATAGCGACCATCTTGGGCCCCACTTTGCATGTGAGTGATATTTATCACTAATGACATGCAAAGTGGGCATGCCAAGATGTTAGCGACTGGAAACAGTCGCTAACATCGCTATCTCCTATTATCAACTTTTGGAAATATTCGAGATAAGCGCGAATATCTCCAAAAAGTAACAGCTGCCCTGAGCAGTTCTTAGCCATGTTATCCAATGGGAGGTGTATAACATGGCTAAGAGCATTAGCTCGGTAATGCATGAATATCGCTGAGTTTTCAGCGATATTAATGCATTGCGGTCGTTTTTTATCGTATTTGCGATAAACCTTGATAATAGCAAGGTTTATCTGTGATAATTTCTGACGGTAAAAAAATCTTTGCAATGCATCGTTAGGGATAAATATCCCTTAACTTTGGTAATATGCCCCAACGTCTGTTAACGTTCGATTCGAAGGAAATCAGGAAGTGTTGAAAAACATTGTCTGCGCCATCTTGTCTTTTTTCAAATGCCACACTTTTGTCGTGCACGGCAGCCATTTTAGATGCCTTGACCAGACCCACTCTGTGCACGCTGTCGATCCTTAGCATGGCTCCCCACCCTCGCAAGCATCTCACCAAGGCAGTGGTCACCCCCGCTCTCTGTCTTATGCATGGGTAATAAACCTCCCCCCATCTGCGCTGCTCTTCCCTGAGAATCACACCCTGTGCCCACCCGACACCTCCCTTTCGCCCTATTCACTACCGCACCCTCTGACACTCCTTTTCCTCTGTGTCCGATTGTCCAGGCCGGTCCTAGGCTATCAGCTAGCCCTGCAGATGTAGTTTATGGCCACAGCTGTAAAGAATCACCCCTCTTCAAAGGAGTTATAGTAGATCAAGGCCCACACTCGATGAGATCCGTCACAGCAGAAGCGTTGCTATTATCTGAAAACCATCCTGTATTGTGATTGGGGAGGGGACCGAGCGTGAAGCGGAAGATTCCAGGGATGACTCTTTGTACATCAAAGTTTTTACAATTATGTGTCACATTAAAAATATATAGCACTCCGACAAAGTAGTAAGATTATAAAACTTTAATAATTTATAAATATATACAAGAAAACAAAAATAGTAATAACATATAAACATTTTTAGGGAAAAACAACGAAGTAGCGGTCGGCTGTGCGAATAGTCCCAACGCAGCACAACGTCCAGATTTCCGGCGTGGGGCGTCGCGGGGGGTGGGTCATCAGTAGCAAACTGTTGTGCGAATAGTTCCAAGGCAGCAGAACGCGCCGAAATCTAGATGACACGAAAGTGATGTCTAGTAAGTTGCCACCCAGCAAATAACGGCGTGGGGCGTCGCGGGGGGTGGGTCATCAGTAGCAAACTGTTGTGCGAATAGTTCCAAGGCAGCAGAACGATGGCACCAAGGTGATGTCCAGTAAGTTGCCGCACTGGTTTTGGTATCCTACAATGCTGCTCCGAATAACGGCGTGGGGCGCCCCGGGGGAGGCGGCGTGAACGGGCCTCTCCAGGTGGAGTGTCATCTGTTGTAGTGGGGCGCCCCTTTACCGTTTCAGTTGCCATTCCGTCCGTTTTTGGTCCACTGTGTCAAAAGCCGCAATTCAGCTGAGTTGCGCCCACTCTTGCGGTGCAGCGATAGGCGGCTGTCACAGGACTCTCAAAATGGCGGCAGGCTCTTTCCTTTTTGGGCCTGGTCCACTGAAATGGCCCTGGGACACCTTGGAAATCGGATGCTTGTCTGCTAGGTCTTGGACCCCATTCTCGAAAGCGTCCCCTCCGCCTTGAGAATTCATCAAAAGTTTTGGGGGCCCCGACTCCTGCAGGCTTCTGGTGGGGAGCGGCTGCCATGATTGCTCGCGGAATGACCACGACGGAGCTACGAGATGGTGGTGCTCTCATGCTGACGCCAGTTTAGTCTGAAACATCCAGAAACAAGGTGGGGCTTTCATCGTTTGGGAAAAAAAATAAGTTTTCATCCAATGAAAAGTGTTGTTTTTAGGTCATATGATCAAGCCTTCCATCATTAGGAAACCAAAAGTAAAATGAACCAATGAAAAGTTTTATAAACAAGTCACATGACCTGTTATGCGGCATAGGGTATAAAATGCGGAGAAAATACGTTGGCACGTGAGGCGGCGTCAGTAGCGGACCGATGTGCGAATAGGCCGAAGGCAATACAACGCGCCAAGATCCGGATGGCACCGAGGTGGTGTCCAGCAAGTTGCAGCACTGGTGTGGCCATCCTACAATGCTGAAAGTCGGCGTGGGGCGCCCCCTTGGCCTGTGAGTTTGCGTCAGTAGCGGACCGATGTGCGAATAGGCCGAAGGCAGCACAACGCGCCAAGATCCGGATGGCACCGAGGTGGTGTCTAGTAAGGTGCACTGGTGTGGCCATCCTACAATGCTGAAAGTCGGCGTGGGGCGCCCCGTTGGCCTGTGAGTTTGCATCAGTAGCGGACCGATGTGCGAATAGGCCGAAGGCAGCACAACGCGCCAAGATCCGGATGGCACCGAGGTGGTGTCTAGTAAGTTGTCGCACTTCTGTGGCCATCCTACAATGTTGAAAGTCGGCGTGGGGCGCCCCGTTGGCCTGTGAGATGGCGTCAGTAGCGGACCGATGTGCGAATGGGGCCAAAGGCAGCGCAACAATATTTTCTGACTGACACCACAAGGCGCTGAGATGCCAAGATCCGGATGGCACCGAGGTGATGTCTAAGTTGCGGACTGATGTGCGAATGGGGCCAAAGGCAGCGTAACAATATTTTTTGTATGGAAGATACCACTAGGCGTTGAGATGCCAAGATTCGGATGGCACCGAGGTGATGTCTAGCAAGTTGCTGTACTGGTGTGGTCATCCTACAATGCTGAAACTCGGCGTGGGTCGCCCCATTAGCCTGTGAGATGGCGTCAGTAGCGGACCGATGTGCGAATAGGCCGAAGGCAGCACAACGCGCCAAGATCCGGATGTCACCGTGGTGGTTTCATAGTTGAGAGGCACTTCATCTGCAGTGGGGCGCCGAGATCCGGATGGCACCGAGGTGATGTCTAGCAAGTTGCTGTACTGGTGTGGTCATTCTACAATGCTGAAAGTCGGCGTGGGGCGCCCCATTAGCCTGTGAGATGGCGTCAGTAGCGGACTGATGTGCGAATGGGGCCAAAGGCAGCGCAACAATATTTTCTGAAGAGAAGACACCAAAAGGTGCTGACATTCCAAGATCCGGATGGCACCGAGGTGGTGTCTAGCAAGCTATGCAGTTGAGTTGTGTGCGCACTTGCGGCGAATAGGTCGAAGGCAGCATAACAATGTTTTTTTAATAGAAGACACCACAAGGCGTTCAGATTCGGTTACCACCGAGGTGATGTCTAGCAAGTTGCCGCACTGGTGTGGCCATCCTACAATACTGCTCCGAATAACGGCGTGGGGTGCCCGAAGGGGGGGGGAGCCGGCGTGAATGGGCCTTCCTAGGTGGAGGCTCGTCTGCTGTAGTGGGGCGGCCCTTTACCGTTTCAGTTGCCATTCAGCTGAGTTTCAGCTGCTCTTGATGCTACAGCGACAGGCGGCTGCAAGAGGACTCTCAAAATGGCGGCCTGTTCTTTGGATTTGGGCCTGGTCCACTAAAATGGCCCTGGGACACCTTAGAACTCGGACGCTCGATTTTTTTTTCCTTTCCTGTACATGCAAAAAAAGGTAAATGCCCGGTACGTTACACGCTTCATCTGCCATGATGAACTCTCCAGAGGAACGGAAAAAAAATATAGTTGTGGTAACTATACCATGCATCGTCATATGGAGAGGTGGCACCAATTAATTATAGTGCTGCATAAAAGAGAGATTTGGAGGAGAACCCCTGACCTGCTAGTACATTCATCAAAGAAGTGGCACTGAGAGCTTCAGAGGCAAGGGAAACGGTCCCAAATATTTCGAAGAACTTTGGAAAGATTAAAATGACATGTTTAGATTGTGGCAAATTAATTTCATGTGGACAGATGAGTGTTACTCTAATAAATACAGCATATGAACATCATCATAGTCGATGGTTGGTAGAGACATTTTGACTATATCCTGGACCTGCCCGTCCTCGCCCAAAATGGCGCCGGAATAAATGGGACTCGTAACTCCTTGTTGTGTACTGGTTGCAGAACCTTGAAATCACGAGATACGTATGCAGTTTTGAAGCACATGGCGGGCGGGGACGAGAATTGATTGAATATTTCGACATCCCTATTGATATTAAGTTCTGATGTGTTATTGATTACTGTACTGTTGAAAGTTCGAATTAACGTCACCCATGGTACTTGCCCGCAAATGTATATCTAGATAATTTTATTGTAACTGGCCCTGTCGTATTTTAATTATAAAATGTACGTCCACCGATTCCGTAACTGTTAGACACCTTAGTTCTTGCAACCTAATGGCCCGCCCGTTACGTTCCTCTACAGTGTAAATGTCTATTCATCATATACGATTACAGTTTGCTCTGTGGCAGGCCCACGTGGTTATAGGCTCGTATTTGTATAATGAAATTTTCACAATAAAGGTTTTTAAAAGAAAACATGGTAGTAGTATATACATTGGTAAAGTTTTTAATAATAGTGACTGTTTTAGAATCATTAAAAGGCAAGTGAAATAAAGCAGACCAATTACATGAAGGGTAAAAGGTATAATACGAAGGAACGCAGTAAAGATAAATGGTCAAGGGCTGTTGTGTTTTCTATTCCTGCAACATAAAGTGATCGATAAGAATCTCATATTCAGGCGTATCGGCGACTAAGACAGCAGGTCGACCCTCTTTTGCTCAACGGCTCCGTCATGGGACGAAGAAACGCTCTTTTTCTCGAAAAAAGAATATATTTTACTTGCAGGACAGTTGTAAAATTTCCGGGAAAGTACATTAGCCTGGAACATTATAACATATATTTAAGAAAAAATAATGTTCGGAAGTAATGAAAAGCGTAATTTTTAGGTCATATGACCAAGCCTTTCATCATTACAATAAGAAAAGTAAAATGAACCAATGAAAAGTTTTATTAACAAGTCACATGACTTGTTATGCTTACGTTACGCGCTGCGCGCCCCGGATGACTTCCGGATGCGCTAACGCGGCGCGTCATATGACGCATTACGCGACAACGCAGGTACAGAATATAGTCAAAATGTCTCCACCAACCAGCGGTCGGAACACAACCCCTTTCAGCAGGCTAAATAGTTCTGTTAAATGACAACAGAAGGGACAGGCAACAAGAACCATCAGTCAAAGAGGGGAGGGCTAGTTCTTCTCTACCGGGTTACATTGGGGCGCTACCGGAACTGATCGAATTGGTAGTCTACAGTGTTTCTGGATGTTTCAGACTGAAGCTGGGGTTAGCATGAGAGCAGCACCATTTCGTAGCTCCGTCGTGGTCATTCCGCAACCAATCATGGCAGCCGTTCTTTATCGTTATTTTGGGCGGGGTGGGTGGCGGAGCCGAGCTGTTTTGCAGCCATCATTGTGTGGAGTTCAGTTCATCTCACTAGTTTTGTATTTGTCATGAGGGGTTGTTCCTAATGTTTCTATTTTAGCGAGGTCAAAAAGAGATCCCATTAGTGGCCTACTGATTTTGCTCGATTCCTTTTCTTTTTTTTTACACAATTTTTCGTTATCTGCAAAGACTAAACAGAGTATTGCGACTCTGTGTTTGTTTGTAAATAGAGAATGAACCAAAGAGAACTAATTCTAAAACAGTAAATACTTGGATAACAATCAATCAAATGGAGAGAGAAACAGGCACGACGGATTACAACGGGGGCAAAGGCCTGCGTTAACTACCTTTCACTATCTGCAAAGAGAGAGTACTCCTAATAGAAATGAGGGGGGGGGGCACCATTCAAAGCAGATCAGTGTGCATAAACACGAAAATGTTTTCACTTACCACGTACTTGACATTCGACAGCTTATGATATTTGCTATTAAAAAACCATTGAAATTCACTGAAAAAACCATAGGTTATAGACCATATATAGTTAGGAATTAGCATTTACAAAACCTTGAAAATTCACTGAAAAAACCATAGGTTATAGACCATATATAGTTAGGAATTAGCATTTAAAAAACCTTATTTTACTCACACAAAACCATTGAAATTCCATATATAGTTAGTTGCACTAACTATATATCGCGCACCCGCAATCCACTGCTGATCATGTCACATATTACATCATTCATGACATGGTCAGTGACATCACTGATGACATCACTGATGACATCTCAAATGACATCACTGATGACATCACTGATGACATCTCATTTGACATCATTCTTGTGCTAATACGATAAACCTCTTCAGACTCTAATATAACCTTAGATACACTCAGTGTATACAGACACTCACACACTGCCACTCATCCATGGAGTTACTCACACACCCAGTCAGTCATGCAAAGAAACAATCTCACCTCCATTTCTTCAACTATACAGTTAAACACACCTTACTTATTGAAACATATACTAACACATATTTACTCTCTTATACAATCCCTGATACAAGTTCACAATGATCGATACAACCACTCACTCATTCAGTGGCTCTCATGCACAGTTATTTATATATGCCAACTCTCACATGTACTGTGTTTTACATATGTACTTACTATGACATGTAGCATTGAGATATCCATTCACTCATCAATACACTCATGCACACAGTCAACTGCCCATGTAGCTGTTTCCACATGCACTCTTGAACTCATACACCTAGTGAATAAACTGCTCACACATCTATGCATAGAGTCACACACCTTCCAGCCACCCCCACACAAACTCAATCTCCCATAGAAATACTTGGGCAACCAATTAATAACACATATAGCCTCTCGTATAGCTAATGATCAACACATGCAGCAGTTTACAGAACAACAGACATAATGATGCACAAATTAAGACAGTTTAGTCACTAACCCATGCATTCAGTGAGACACATTTAATCACTCACTCATACAGTCAGTCACGCACCTACTAAATCCTTCATCCAGACACTTATACATCCACTCATTCTTCAATATGTAAGACATATTTTAACTTTACAGAAACATACAGTCACTGGATGTTGTCATCAGTGATGTCATCAGTGATGTCATTTGAGATGTCATCAGTGATGTCATCAGTGATGTCACTGACCATGTCATGAATGATGTAATATGTGACATGATCAGCAGTGGATTGCGGGTGCGCGATATATAGTTAGTGCAACTAACTATATATGGAATTTCAATGGTTTTGTGTGAGTAAAATAAGGTTTTTTAAATGCTAATTCCTAACTATATATGGTCTATAACCTATGGTTTTTTCAGTGAATTTTCAAGGTTTTGTAAATGCTAATTCCTAACTATATATGGTCTATAACCTATGGTTTTTTCAGTGAATATATATATATCTATACATATTATTAACAAAACCTATACTATATTTTATCCATAGGATAGCGAGAGGGTTAAATTTACTGTTCCCACTCCAGAGAGTGCAACAGTAGGGAAAGCGTTGGATAGCGTGGGGGTAAAAACTACTATTCCCACTCCAGAGAGCGCATCAGTAGGGAAAGCCTTAGATAGCGTAGGGATACAAATTACTATTCCCACTCCAGTGAGCGCAACAGTAGGGAAAGCATTGGATAGCGTAGGGGTAAAAAATACTATTCCCACTCCAGTGAGTGCAACAGTAGGGAAAGCGCTGGATAGCGTAGGGTTAAAATTACTATTCCAACTCCAGAGTGTGCAACAGTAGGGCAAGCGTTGGATAGTGGGAGGGTAAAAATTACTATTACCACACCAGATAGAGCAACAGTAGGGAAAGCGTTGGATAGCGTAGGGGTAAAAATTACTATTCCCACTCCAGAGAGCGAAACAGTAGGGAAAGCATTGGATAGCGTAGGGGTAAAAATAACTATTCCCACTCCAGAGAGTGCAACCTTTAGAGAAAGAGTTGGATAGCGTAGGGGTAAAAATTACTATTCCCACTCCAGTGAGTACAACAGTAGGGAAAGCGTTGGATAGCGTAAGGATAAAAATTACTATTCCTACTCCAGAGTGCAACAGTAGGGAAAGCGTTGGATAGCGTAGGGATAAAAATTATTATTCCCACTCCAGTGAGTGCAACAGTAGGGAAAGCGTTGGATAGCGTAGAGGTAAAAATTACTATTCCAACTCCAGAGAGCACAACAGTAGGGAAAGCGTTGGATAGCGTAGGGATAAAAATTACTATTCCAACTCCATAGAGTGCAGCAGTAGGGAAAGCGTTGGATAGCGTATGGGTAAAAATTACTATTCCCACTCCAGTGAGTGCAACTGTAGGGAAAGCGTTGGATAGCGTAGGGGTAAAAATTACTATTCCTACTCCAGAGAGTGCAATGATAGGGAAAGCGTTGGATAGCGTAGGGGTAAAAATTACTATTCCCACTCCAGTGAGTGCAATAGCAGGGAAAATAAATACTTCATATATAAATATAAATAACATAAATATTAATACCAATTACAAATTAATTAAAATATTTTACAATTTTATAAAATATATGAATTAATCAATGAAAATTACAAATAAAAATTACCTAATATTAAAAATTACCTACTAATACTAATTATTTACCAATTACCAATAAATTAATTTACAATATAAAATATTTAAAAATTAAACACAAATAAAAATATTTACAAAATGTAATTACTTAAAATTCAATTACTTCCCAAGCTATTCCCCGATAAACACACAACCCACTACAGAATATAATGTAATAAAAGTAACATATTTATCAAATAATCAATTACATTAAATTACAAATTATATTTTAATTAATTACCAATTATTAATTAATACATATTATTAACAAAACCTATACTATATTTTATCCATAGGATAGCGAGAGGGTTAAATTTACTGTTCCCACTCCAGAGAGTGCAACAGTAGGGAAAGCGTTGGATAGCGTAGGGGTAAAAACTACTATTCCCACTCCAGAGAGCGCATCAGTAGGGAAAGCGTTAGATAGCGTACGGATAAAAATTACTATTCCCACTCCAGTGAGCGCAACAGTAGGGAAAGCATTGGATAGCGTAGGGGTAGAAATTACTATTCCCACTCCAGTGAGTGCAACAGTAGGGAAAGCGCTGGATAGCGTAGGCTTAAAATTGCTATTCCAACTCCAGAGTGTGCAACAGTAGGGCAAGCGTTGGATACTGGGAGGGTAAAAATTACTATTACCACACCAGAGAGAGCAACAGTAGGGAAAGCGTTGGATAGCGTAGGGGTAAAAATTACTATTCCCACTCCAGAGAGCGAAACAGTAGGGAAAGCATTGGATAGCGTAGAGGTAAAAATTACTATTCCAACTCCAGAGAGCACAACAGTAGGGAAAGCGTTGGACAGCGTAGGGATAAAAATTACTATTCCAACTCCATAGAGTGCAGCAGTAGGGAAAGCGTTGGATAGCGTAGGGGTAAAAATTACTATTCCCACTCCAGTGAGTGCAACTGTAGGGAAAGCGTTGGATAGCGTAGGGGTAAAAATTACTATTCCTACTCCAGAGAGTGCAACGGTAGGGAAAGCGTTGGATAGCGTAGGGGTAAAAATTACTATCCCCACTCCAGAGAGTGCAATAGCAGGGAAAATAAATACTTCATATATAAATATAAATAACATACATATTAATACCAATTACAAATTAATTAAAATATTTTACAATTTTATAAAATATATTAATTAATCAATTAAAATTACAAATAAAAATTAACTAATATTAAAAATTACCTACTAATACTAATTATTTACCAATTACCAATAAAATTATTTACAATATAAAATATTTAAAAATTAAACACAAATAAAAATATTTACAAAATGTAATTACTTAAAATTAAATTACTTCCCAAGCTATTCCCCCATAAACACACAACCCACTACAGAATATAATGTAATAAAAGTAACATATTTATCAATTAATCAATTACATTAAATTACAAATTATATTTTAATTAATTACCAATTATTAATTAATTAACAATTAATTCTAAATAAATACAAATAAATATAATACGATATTTAATTAATTATAATTAAATAACTTCCCACCCTATTCCCCTATAAGCCCACAACCCGCTACAGAAAACAAATTACTAAAATTAACATATTTATCAATTAATCAATTAAAATTATTTACCAATTATATTTTAATTATTTACAAAGTAATAATTAATTCACAATTATTTCCAAAAATATACCAATAAATAAAATAACATAATTAATTAATTATAATTAAATTACTTCCCACCCTATTCCCCTATAAACCCACAACCCGCTACAGAAAATAAATTACTAAAATTAACATATTTATCAATTAATCAATTAAAATTAATTACCAATTATATTTTAATTAATTACCAATTAATAATAATTGACAATTAATTTTTAGAAAAAACAATAAATAAAATAACATATTTAATTAATTATAATTAAATTACTTCCCACCCTATTCCCCTATAAACCCACAACCTGCTACAGAATTATATTACTCAAAAATATTAATATTAACTTACCTTAAATTCGATATTTTTGTTGTCTATATTCTGTCTAGTCGATATTATGTCCATTCTATATTTTTGATTCGATATTATGTCCCTTCTATTCGATAATAAAATGTTCTAGTCGATATTTTGGTAATCTATATTCTGTCTAGTCGATATTATGTCTATTCTATATTTTTTACTCGATATTATGTCTAGTCGATAATAAAAACTCGATATTTTGACTCTATACCAGATTCATCAATGATAAAACCAAGGACCTGCAAGGAGGGCTGAGGAAGAGGGCCCATTTTTGTCGGCCAGTGTTGAGGGCTCCAGAGGCCTCTCTCCTTAACAAGGATCAGAGGCTCAGTTTTTTCACCATTCAATTTTAAAAGATTGGCGTGCATCCTAGACGCCGTTTTATTTAGCCCTATCCTAAGGGCCGAGGGCTCCACGGTCTTCCCCGCTGAAAGAGAGAAAATAATCTGGGTGTCTTCGGCATAAGAAAAAATCGACAACCCAGATTCCTCTACAATAGCAGCTAAGGGTCTAACATAAATGTTAAATAACAAGGGGCTAATAATCGAACCCTGTGGGACCCCATAAGGTGATGAGTGGACCTTGGAATTGGCTGTAGATGAAAAAACCTGAAAGGTACAATTCGTAAGAAATGAGGTCAGCCAATTGAGAGCGGCGCCCATTACTCCTATGGATTGGAGGGATTGTATTAGTACGGGATGGGAGACCATATCAAAGACCGCACTCAAGTCCAATAGTACCAAGGCCACAGTATCGCCTGCATCCATATTCCTGCGAAGCATTTCTGTAACACCTAAAAGTGTCGTGTCAGTCGAATAGCCAGTTCTAAATCCGGATTGGAAGGGATGGAGAAGCTCGTTAGTTTCAACGAACAGAGATAACTGGATGTTGATATGCCTCTCTAAGACCTTAGAGAGGGCGGGAAGCAAAGAAATAGGTTGATAGTTGGAGGGAAGTGCCGGGTCTGTGTTAGCTTTTTTCAATAGAGGAACCACCATTGCGTTCTTCCAGTCAGCAGGGACGGAAGACTCCATTAGGGATGCATTAAGAAGTTCCAAAATGGGTTGAAAGGCTGGCTGTTCAAGCTGTTGTAATATAGAGATAGGAAGGGTATCAAGCGGGGATCCAGAGTGAATCTTATTAAGAAGTAATTTGAGCGTGGTCATGTCAAGAAGTGACCAGGTGTTGAGCATGTTTACCCGGTCAAGAGCGGGAGCAGTTGGGCGAATGAGCGGGGGGCAAGGTTGAGCAGAAATTGAGGCGGACAGAGGGTTTGAGGGAGGGGTGTAGCTTCCCAATGCAGAGTATATTGTTTACACTTTATTAAGAAAAAACTGAGCAAGATCCGCGCATTGCATTGTATTTAGGCTGGGGGGAACCTGCGCAGTAGCCGTACCTGCGAGATCTTTAACCATCTTGAAAAGGGTTTTAGGACAGTTATTAGCCCCTGTAATGGTAGAGGAGACAAAATTGGCACGTGCGGCCCTACAGTGGGTGTGATACGCCCTTTTTGCTAACATATATGCGGATTTAGCATCAGGTGCATAGTCCTTACGCCATCGTCTTTCCGTATTTTTGCATTTGGTTTTTTCCCTTTTTAGTTCTTCAGAAAGAGAGGGTTGTTTAATTTCCAAGATGAAACCGGAAGACAGGTATCCAGTGCTGATTGAATCCAGCTTTGGAAGGCCACCAGATCTAGGGCAAATATATTTTTGAAGGTGGGGGCGTTAACAGAAAGAAAATGATTAAGTTTAGCCATGTCCAAATCTTTCCAGTTTCTAATTGGGTTTTTTGTGCTATCGCTCCATTTATGGGAAGGACGGGGGACCGCAAGCAAAAACTCACTAACAAGTGATCGGACCAACACAGGGGAATAGCAGGCTGAAAAACAGAATGGGGCTAGATGGTATAGTACTAAAGTGGTTCAGCTCCTTCCTAGAGAATAGATCACAAAAATTAATTGTCAACCAAACCCTGTCAGGTTGTACCAGAAATACAATTGGAGTTCCACAAGGTTCAACGTTATCCCCGGTGCTTTTCAATCTTTATGTAGAACCATTAACGGTTATACTACAAATGACACGCAGCTGTATATCAAGGTGTCATCGACAGAAGATATAAAAACTATGAATCAAGCCCTTAAGAGAACCCTCCAATGGCTAACCCTGTATCACCTGAAGCTAAATCCGCAGAAAACAGAATTCCTATTGATTACACCTCAGAAAAGTAAACTCAAAATAGTGGATTGGTCCAACATTATCACTGCTTTAAAATGTACCCCGAGGATGGTCGAGTCCACGAAATCTTTGGGAATTACTCTTGACAAAAATCTGAACATGATTGCACATATCAACACAATGGCAAAGAACGCCCGTTTCCATCTAAGCTACCTGCGGAAACTAAAACCATTCCTAAATAAAACAGATCTTAAAACAGCAGTCTAGGCACTGGTCATCTCCAGGATAGAATATGGGTGCACTACTCTGGCAGGGCTTCCCAAAGTCACAACAGCCCCTTTGAAAGCATGTCTCAATGCAGCCACAAGACTGTTAACGGGTTCCAAAAAATTTGACCACATCTCCCCTCACTTGAAAGTGCTCAACTGGCTACCCTTCGAAGCAAGAATTCACTTCAAAGTAGCATACATCACCCATAACGCATTGCACCATAAAACGCCAGTTTACCTTGCACAGAAAATCACGCTTTCAGAAGGAAACAGATGCACCAGGAGCAAAGACAATCTACTTCTGAAGCCAGCTTGTTTTTGTAAGAAAAGAACTTATGACCGAGCGTTCTCTGGAGCAGCACCACGAATTTGGAATGCACTTCCCCCTAGCATTAGAAGAATTCCATCCATCGCAGCATTAAAAAAAGAAGCAAAATTTTTCTATTGAGAACATTTCTTCAATAAGACCTTGAAGCAGTACCTATGGATCAAATCTTTCCATGTTTGCTTCCAGTCATCCGCTAGCCTCTCGCATGTGGTGGTGTGAATTAATGCGATCGTTACTAATTCAATTGCTGATTCAATTGCTGATTCATTATTTTGTTTATACACTTCCCTGAAGTGTACTGTTGTAAAGAGTTTGTAAATTGCAATCTATGCTTCTAAATGGTGCTAATGTTGATATACGGCTGTAAAGCGCTCTGATACCCCTCGCAGGGTCATGTTCGCGCTATAGAAAACACTAAATAAATAAAATAAATAAATACATATGGGTAGGGCCCAAGTTATGAATTAGGATAATCATAGTTGCCAAGTCAGATATAAAGGTGCAGTCAGGGTCTTCCAGATGGAGATTAAAATCTCCTAGAATTGTGAAATTGGCCGAGCTGAAAAGAAAAGGGATAATAAAGTCTGGGAAATTTTTAGCCCAAGGGCCAGATGGCCCTGGTGGGCGGTATATTAGTATCCCAGAGAAGGAAAAAAGAGGTGTCAGACATAATTTAAACACAGCTGCCTCACAACCAGGGATAAGCAGCTCATTGAACTTACAACTGAAGATCTTTTAAAAAATTATAGAGATCCCACCACTAATTCTGTCTTCTCGGTCTTGCCGGACTATGGTATAATTGGGTGGCAATGCTCTAGCTACATCAGGGCCAGAGCTAACATTCAACCATGTCTCGGTTAGGAAGATCGCATCAGGCTGAGAGTCCACAATTAAATCAAATACGTCAGCCTGGTGTTTTGGGAGTGAACGATAGTTAATATTATAAAATAAGAAGTTATTAGTGGGAGATTGCTTTGAATTCAGCTTGTGCTCAGTAGGCTGACTCGGTGCAGTGTTAGCTATGATAGCACGGTCAGATTCATGTATGTCAGTATTAACAAAAAAGATGCACCCAGAGCAAGGAACCATAGTCCCACCCGTGTTTAAACAGATACAGACAGGCCGAGAGAGCATGCGAAGATTATGAAGCTGAGAGGAGAAATACCTTAAAATCTCAATATTCGCAGAAGAAGGGGTTTGGGCCCTGGGTCCTGGCCTGGCGTGAATGGGCGCAGACGGATTTGCCTTTGGCGCGCCTCAGGCGCACCGCCGGAGTGCCGCTGCGCGCAAGCACCATAGGCTGTTTATGAGGCGCCCGCCTTGGGAGGGGAATGCAACAACTAGAGCGTCCCTTTCCCCACAATGGTGGCGGCGTGTGGCACAACCCGGAAGTGGGTTAGGGATGAAAGAAAGAATTGTCCTGTGACCTCCCTCCACAACAAACAGTCCGCTCTTGACTGCGGTGAACCGGGGGGCCACAGGAGAACAGAACACAATTTTTAGCAGATAGTGCCACAATGTAAAAGAATATTAATCAGTTTTAAAAAACACAAGGATTGTGTTCCAGAATGTTTTCCAATTCAACCTCCCAAAGTGTTCAAACATCCATTCATTCACACCTTAAATAAAACAACTCATAAAAAATCAATTTCAGATTGCAGCACTCGCTGGACTCACTTTTGATGTATCTGCCGCGCGCGAGCACCACAGCCTCCCTTTGAGGCGCCTGCCTTGGGAGGGGAACGCAACAACTAGAGCGTCCCTTTCCCCAAAATCGCGGCGGCATGTGGCATAACCCGGAAGTGGGTTAGGGATGAAAGAAAGAATTGTCCTGTGACCTCCCTCCACAACAAACAGTCAGCTCTTGACTGCGGTGGACCGGGGGTGGGGGGGCACAGAAGAACAGAACACAACTTTTAGCAAATAGTGCCACAATGTAAAAGAATATTAATCAGTTTTAAAAAACACGAGGATTGTGTTCCAGAATGTTTTCCGATTCAACCTCCCAAAGTGTTCAAACATCCATTCATTCACACCTTAAATAAAACAACTCGTAAAAAATCAATTTCAGATTGCAGCACTCGCTGGACTCACTTTTGATGTATCTGAGTCTGTTCTTTATATTCAAAATGTAACCACAGATTCACATTTCCAATACTTCCCAAAGATTTCTTAGTGTCTTCATGTAGAAGAGTTTTAAAAACTGGTTCTCCTAAATAGTAAAATTGCCGCTTATCTGGAGATTCATAACTAAGTTTCTTGTGGTTTATAAGATTACCCTTTGCATGTTTTACTAAACAATCATGACATTCAACTACTGCAAACTTTCCTTCTTTTAAATTCTGTTTAACATTTCTTTTTAAGCTGTAATGTTGAAGTACTTCATACAGAGATAGCTGTACCAGATGTCTACTACTTTTCGGATAGTACGTGTCCAACATATTAGTTTTAAGAATGTATTTACTGTCTAGCTCATTTGCTGCTAATTGTTCAATTTCTTCCAATATTTTCAACAGTCTATTTCGTTTGCAGGCAAGACCTAAACTTACCCAACTGATTCCTCGTGATTTTGAATATAAACTTGAAGAGCACAAGCGATATGAACATTTATGGGATCCAATTTCTCGGTGGGCAAGCATTTTCAAAGTAAAGCTGTACAATTTTTTGCTAAAGCTTTTCTCTTGTGCAATTTCTTCCCACATTTGTTTCATCTCTGTTTTTTCTGATTTTGTTATGTACGATGTAACATAACGTGCAACAGCAATTGAGTTATCTGCAACACACTGGATGTCCATGATCACATTCCACGTTTTTTAAATGACTGGATTGTAGTCATTGATATACTTTGACACCTCTGTTCTTTTTAAGTTGTAGGTATTCTTTGGAGATTTCCGAGTTATTGTGTGTCTTACAGAAGAAAAATAAGAATTTACTCTTCCTTTAGAAATAAGTGGACAGGGAAAACCAAACCGACATTTGGTGTAAAATGTTCCTTTAGACTTGTATTTTCTTCTGCTATACTTTCCACAACGATGACTTTGGAAACGTAAGACTTGCTGTCTCAAGCTTTAATCTCCTCCTTCTCTTGGAATCTCACATGTCACATACTGTTCGATGAAAGACAATACTATTTCATCAGAATAATTTCCAAATTTAGGTGCATCCTTGATCCATAGTAGCATATGTATATGAGGTGCACCTCTTGCTTGATACTCCTTTCTCCAAAAGAAATGAGTAACTTCTCCACGAAGTGGATTCTTTTTATTGCAGATAAAAGACATCATAGCTTGAAACCTATGATTAAAATATCTCCACACAATTACAGGATCCAATGAACACAGTTCACCAGGATTCTTTATTTCAACATTTTTTATTTTGGAATTCGCTTCTCTTAGAAACTCAAGCAAATCTTCCTATGCATACTCTGCACAGCTAAGTATGACAAACCATGTTGGTGTACCTAAGTTCCGTAACATACACTTGAGTTCTCCATGACAAAGATACCAATACTCATTTGTTCCATGTTGACATGCCATCAAATTGATTAACTGTGCTTCGAAATTTTCATCTGTTTCTTGAACTTTCTCCACAAATTCTTTCGCAGATTGATACTTAAAACTCCAGTTTTTTAGTATGTGGTTCACTGCATATGACAGAGAAGACAGAACACTTTCAAACAAAAGGTGAAATATGTATAGAATGCACTGTCGAAATCTAAGAACTTCAGAATATAATCTTGTTGACTGATATTCTGAAGCTGGAATCATTACAGGTTGGTCATCATATCGTCCACCTTCTCCAGAAGGAAACAGCTGTGGAAACGAACACGCTTCCAAGCTTTTCTCCCATACACTCATTGGAGTTCCCTGTGCTTTTTTCATTTGGAATAACTGAATAATACTTCAGACTACTTCTTTTGAATGCAAAGGACACATTGTGTAATGTTCATAAATCTCTTCAGTCCTACATTGTCCACTTTCTCTATTTGACCACTTGAAATTTCAGATTCATCTTCTAAACTTATTACCTGTTCATCCACATTTACATTTTTGTAATAAATATTGTTCTCTATAAGATATAAGGTAGCCTTTTCAACTTTATTAGCATCCACAAATTCTTGCCATATTTTCCGACTCTTTGTTGGTACACCATTTACTAAAATAACTACTGCCTCATTTTCCTCTTTCCTGCAATAGTTTCAATATTTTTCTTAAAATCTAAAGGTAAGTACACCACTCTTCATTTCAGCCCTCTTTGCAAGTTTGTTGGTGGCAGTTTACCTGTTTTAGGCTCCATCTGAACTATAGTTTGAAAAGGATGAACAGATTGAATTAGAACAGACTCATATGTATTCAATTCTGCCAGTTCCTCCGGAATAGCTAATAATTATAACGTATTATGTACTGCTCTAGTAGGCATTTTGTTCTCTTCTAATTTGTTATATTCACATATACGTTGATCACTACCTAACTCAAAACGACCTTCCACAAACAAGTAAGTTGCAAATTCTACACACTTACCATTGTTCTCCTTTTCACTTTTCAAATACAAATCAATAGTCCTACTTTGACTTTTATAATGAGTAAGTTGACAACAAACACAAACTAAGGGGTCGATTAGGATCGCGGATTTCCCGCATCCTCCTGGCCGCCGGAAGCCACCGCCGGCCCGGAGGATGCGGGAAATCCGCTGCGGACCCACCAAAGACCCACCGCCAAATTAGGAGGGCTGGTGGGTCTTGGTTTAAGTCCGCCGCTTTTCCACCGCGGTCGGCTTACAACCGCGGCGGAAAAGCTCTAACATGTCTGGCGGTGTCCATCAGACACCGTCAGGCATATTAGGATGTCTGGAGTACTATGCCTTTACACGGCGGCATTACCGCCGTGCAAAGGCATACGGACTTTTCTTTGGGGGCCCATTGCGGGCCCCCAGGGGTGAAGGGGGGGTGGGGGTGCACATGGGGGGTACCTATGGTACCCCCCTGCCTTTGCGTGCATGAAGCGGCAGGCACCACGCGGTGCCTGCAGCTTCGTGCACCCAAAGGAAAACATGTTTTTTTAACATTGCAGCGTGTGCTGCTTCAAGCAGCATCCGCCGCAATGTTAAAAATACAGGATGTGACCGCCAGGGTGGCGGTCACATCCTAATTGGCACGGAGGGACCGCCGCTGCCCCTGCGGACGGTCCCTCCTCCTCTGGGGTGGCGGACGGACGAAGGTCCGTCCGCCATCCTAATGTGCCCCATAGTTTGGTATTTCAGAACACACACATTAAACTTTCCAATTTCTTCATCAAACTGATCAGTACTAATCACTTTTCCATCTCCTCCAACATCTGTAATTGTCAAACTTTCACTTTCTGTGGACTGCTCTTCTGAACCAAAATATCGCATTTCAATATCATCACACCTTTTTTGAACATCTGATAAAGAACCATATAAAAGACATGTGTTCAGTTCACTTAAACATAATGCAGGACTTTTTACATAGCACAGTTTCCTTACAAACGTCCGCATTTCTGAATGGTGTACTGCTAACATCTTCAAGTGATGAAAAACACTTTTACAAACTTTTCTTGAAAGACAATCCAGAGAATGCCTATACTTCTCAGTATATTTTCTTACATTACATGGATCTAGTCCTTGTAACAACTTAATCTTCTGTTTAATACTTTTCTGTGTCTATTCTTGTAGAAAATGTTGCATTATATCAATGGATTCCTGTTGAATACTACAAATACTACTATAACCCCACTTATACACAGGAGCTTGTGGACGTTTCCCTTGCACTTCTTCAGCTATTAACTCTTCTGCACTTTTACCAACCAATTCCAACCATCCTGAACTTCGTAGCAACGACCTCCAGTATCAACTGCATAGGTAAGCTATTTTCCTGGAAGTAACTTTCCTCATTAAAAAAGGCTCACTAGTAGAAGTATGTCTCCAATGGCCACTAAAGGTTTTGCAAAAGTTGGTTCTGTTCACAAGTCCCTTTTTTCTACTTTTATCTTTCAACACTTTGACTATTTTATCCAACTGTTTTATTCTGTTCAAAATCAGAATGAATAACTTCTGTTTTAAAGTGAAAGCAGTATCCACTATACTTTCAATATGCTGCTTCTCTTTGAATTGCAACACTTTCCTTTTATATTTGCAGCATGTCTTCATTAAATTCTGAATGACCCTAGAAAGAAAAAGTCTATGACGAATATCTTGAGAATGCTTTTGTCTCCGAGTAACAGATACTATTTCTTTATCATGTTTCTTTTTCCTGGTATTTGAAATTGAAGTCTGGTTCACCTTACTTGAAAAATTCTTCTTTTTGCTTTGTGTGAAGTTTTTCTCATTAAATGTTTGCAATATTTTTTCAAAAACTGTCTTCTGCTTTTAGTAGAACAAACTGTTTCTGTAGTGCTCCCATTTTTTTTAAATTCAAGATCTTTCCTTTCTGTCAAATATATATTTTTCTTTTTTTTTCACTTCTTCTAGGCATTTCCAAATTTTAATCCAAACAAAATATTTCCTGAAAAACAATTATTTTTCACATTTGTTCACTATATTAAAACAACTAGCAGCACGTCCCGACGTTGTCCGGGAGCAATCAGGCTTCTGGGCCCCCGCCCGCCCCGACGTTGTCTCAGGCTTCAGGGCCCCCGCCCGCCCCGACGTTGTCCGTGGGTCCCCCGGAGCGCACCCGCCACTTTCAAGGCCCCCAATGAGCCGCACACGGGCCGCTTCACCTACCTCAGCCGCCGCTCCTCCCCGCCTGTCCGCCGCTCCTCACCGCCTGTCCGCCGCTCCTCCCCGCTCTCATGTCCGCCGCTCCTCCTCGCGCTCCTGTACGCCGCTCCTCCCCGCGCTCCTGATGTCAGCTACTTCCAAGGGACTACTTTTTTTTAAATCGCAAATATTTTAAAGAACGTATATTTTATTTTTTTATATAGCCTATGTCCATCTGCAGACCCTGACAATTACAACGATGTATCGGGTGTTTGGATTGGTGCTGTGGTTCCTGAGTTTACCCGCCTCAAAGGTTCAAAGTTCTCTCTTCATAATAGTAGTATAGATATATATATATATATTTTTATATATATATATTACCTACGGTGGGTCGCCAGTAGGTATATATAGTAAGGATTTTTTCTCTATGGGATTTTTGAAAATTCTATGTCTAATAACTTTGGCGTTTGTGGACGGAATTGGCTGAAATTTTCAGGAAAATGGAACATTTTGTTTCTGAGCAGCCCCTGAAAATTTGGGGGGGGTTCGTCAAGGGGGGGCCGAGATAAAAGGGGGGTCCCAAAACGCGTTTTTCCCATGTTAATTTCCATAGGGCGGTTGGCCTCACTTTTAGCCCGAACGGCTGAATGGATTTGCACGAAACTTGGCAAAATTGTAGGTACTGTTAGCCCGATGTGCCTTTGCTAGGTCTCAATATATGTGCTCCAGTGGATTTTGAGAAATTAACGTTCAAAAAAAGATATATATCTGTAAGCGCGCTCCGGGTAGCGCTCCGGTTTGCGTACTTGACGCGTAACGGAACTTCGCGAAGCGAAGCTGATTGGCTCTCCGGTGTCTGTCAACATTCTAAACAGTCCGGAGCGGCCGCCATCTTGTCTCTCGGTAGGATCGAGAGACAAGAGGAGGCCAAAACAAAGGGGGAAATGACCATAAGGGGGCATAGTAGATCCTCCCTGACCCCCTAGGTTTGAGGTGGAGGCTTTAAAAGGGCCCCGCGGGGCAAAAAAAAAATACAATGTTTTTTTTTTGCGTGGGGAGCGCCCGGTACGCGCACCGGGAAGCGGTCCGGGGAGCGTACTATAAGGAAAAAAGAATGATAGACTATGATATATTTTGAAATATTGTATGTTTATTGATTGTTCTTTTTGTTGGTTTTTTTATTTTATTTAAGTAGCAGTATTAATGATTATTAAATATAAATGTATTTTTGGAATTGTGCACAGTATACTATAAGTCTGACTTTACATTATAATCAATTTGGTACTAGTTTATGAATTACATATAAAAATGATTAAAGACTCAAACAATTTTTTAATATTAAATATAATTTTATTTTTCTGATTCTTTTTCAAAATTTAATAGAACGTCTAACATTTGACTGTCCGATATGTCCTCTTGTTGAGTGAACATAACTTCCCACATTTGACCGTCATCATAATGAAGTAAATAATCCACAGATTCTACACATTGTAGAAGTTCATGGTCTCGTGATTCATCCATGAATTCCAAGTCAATCGGTTCAATTATTTCCTCATTATTCATGTCTAGGACAATTTCAAAGGAAACGTTCTGTTCTCCTTGCATTTTTGTGCTGAAATTTGAATAAAAAATAAATATATCAGTAGAGATAGGGCACTGTTGGGTTTAAGTTCAGACAGGTACTTTTGAGGCATGAAGTAGTACTATTAAAAAGTGCCTGTGAAAAAGCCTATGTTAATTCATAATTATACCACAGAAACCTAAATCAATCCATAATTATAATAAACAAGCCTTTCTCAATGTCTAACTCTTACAGAGGGATAGTATATAACTATCTGAAAATGTTTTCAAATTTATAAAATAATATCTTACCTTTTAAAAAAAAGTTTAAGTTGTGAGTGAAAATGATCTTGCAATG
The DNA here is from genome assembly GCF_964261635.1 of Lissotriton helveticus. Lineage (NCBI taxonomy): Eukaryota > Metazoa > Chordata > Amphibia > Caudata > Salamandridae > Lissotriton > Lissotriton helveticus. The sequence goes on from NC_136059.1 coordinate 1,198,285,012, forward strand.
TAGTTCAGGAAGTAGTAGTCAAAATGGCTGTGTTTATCTCTCTTTTTTTTATATATATTCAGGTACATAACCAATCAAATGTCAGGTAAAAAAAGTAGAAAATGAAAGTAACATTTTAATTGGTTGTCAATTCCAACACTTTAGATGTGTTTTGTGAAGTAATTTACCTCAGGGTATTTAGAGAGGTCTACAGGCTAAATGGCTAAATGGAATTCCAACCAAATTTGTGAAAATGGTAGGGATTGGTATGTAGTATGAGTTAATCTATATTTGGTGACATTGTCTCCAGGGTTTCTTCTGTAAATTACTTTCCCACCTTTTTTAATGGAGCGCTTCCCGGTGAGCGCCCCGGTACGCGAACCGGCAGCGTTACGGGAGTCCACCATTTTGTGTTTCGGTCGAATTAAAATACAAGATGGAGGGCAAATAATGTTCAGAATGGGTAGAAGGGGGCACGGTAGACGTATCTTGACCCCCTAGGTTTTCTGAGGGCGGCTGAGGAGGCCCATATGTGCGAAAAAAATACCATTTTTAAAAAAAAATTCGCGCGGTTAGCTTCCGGTGCGCGTACCGGGTAGCGCTCCGGGGAGCGTACTTTGTTGAAAATTAGTGAAAAAAGTTAGAGAAAAATAATAATTGTGAGTGATCAGATGTAGGGTAGCTCTGAGAAGAGCTTTTGGGTTTATGGTACATTTAGGTACTTATAAGTAGGTACCAATGCACAGTCTTAAATTCAAAATGAAAATTCTGTTCCCTTCATCTGAGAAGTGAACTCCATCTCCTCTGTAGATATCTTGCATGTAGTAACGCAAGTTATTGTTGTACATGGAGCCCATTCCATGGTCTCTCATGTAAGCTGAAACAGATTTGTTTACATGCTTCCTCGACTTCTCAATTTGTGGACAAAATTGGTTCGACCACCTCCATTTCTGTCTTTGGCATATATTTGAATATACCAAGGCAGTTTGAGTAAAAAGTGCCATCAATTGCTCAAAGGTGTCCTTTAAAAGCATTTCCAGACCTACCCCAGTCAAAGTGCCCAAGTCATTACCTCCACAGTGCAAAATTAACAGGTCAGGTTTAGGCAAATGCATAAAGGTTTTCACCAATGGTATCAATTGGTGACATTTTAATCCTCTGTTGCCAATCCACTTAATTTCCACATTTTGTAAATTGAGGTTAGGTAAATTTCTGTTATCAGCATACCTCTGAGCCCAGTAGATGTAACTATGTCCAACAATCCAGACAGAAAACATGGTGAGAGAAGGTTCTGCTGCAGTCAGATGAAGTGTGGCAATGAAATGGCAGTTGAAAAAATAAGAGTTTAAAATGAAAAGAACTGTGGAGTTTCTGTGTTAAGGAAGCAGTAGCAGTGATTGGTGGATTTTGATTGCTGAAAACAGAAAGTTAGGGTGCATGGATGAGTTCTTTGAAAGATGTAATTTGAATGGTCAAGAAAAAATCCTTTTATGAAAGATTGCACTGGATATGCAGGTGCACTGAGAGTTCAGAGTTCAATGGAAACATTGTTGTGTGAACTTGCAAACATCAGAGGTCTTTCAGGAGGTGGTTGCTATGCAAAAAAGGCAGAAAGGGCAGAGGGGGGAAAGGTGTTGATTTGAAAAAAGTGAGGGAAGAGTTTTGATTGGGTGACATGAGAGATATGTGTGATGAATTACAGCTTTTCTGTGCTTTTTATGGCTGCAGACTCTGGAGTGCATACCTTTTGCTCTGCTAAAGACAAATTGGTGTGTTTCTGAGACTGTTTTGAAACTCATAAAGTATTTGCTAAGGTGAGAAAAGATTCATTTAATTTAGATAGAGAATAGTATGCTTTAGGGAGAAAATTATGAAGAAAGTTGTGTATTTAAAATGTTGCTTTGTGTCAAGTGTTTTACAAATAGATTTTGTTTCTTTGTGTTACATAGCCATGTTAAAAGTGACGCAAAAATAGTGCAAGGGTCTTACAAAAATGCTTTCATGTGTCTTAGGGTATTTTAACTCACTTCCCCATGAATGTATGATTATAATTTGTTTACAAGATGTGTTTAAAAACGTTTTTTGAAATCAATTAGGTTTCTTGATATGTACTGCTAGAGTTTCATAGGTTGCTTGGGGCATATTTTCAAGGCTTTTGAGTTCCTTTGATGTAATTTTTCCCATTTTAATTTAAGACCTTTCCCCGTGGTGCAAGCTCCTTGTAAATATGCCCCCATTTGTGCTTGGCAAATTTAGATTTTGTCAGTCAGTCAGTCATAAGCTTTTATTCGATACTCAGAGATATCTTATAAGCACATACATAATACAATCAATACAGTATACAAAAAAGTTTATGCCATAAGAAGTCAGTAAGAAATATTAGAATGTTTAAGAGTGATAAAAGGATATAAAATCCGTTAATAAATTAGCTAAAACAAGAATTAAACAGCTACTGACAGTCTCTTACATCGAATATGCCAAAACTGCTTTAAAAATTTAGCTATTCCACAGACTATTGGGGGGGAAGTGTCCGTGCTTAGGATACGCAAGGCTACTAAATAACTGCGTGTGCCCATGTTACGGCAGAGTGGTTTCAGCCAAGAGCTCCTAGGCCTTGCATAATCCGGGCACTCAAATAAAACGTGCACAATAGACTCAATCTTAGTCGGGCAACATGCACAGTTGGGAGAAGTGCGATCCGCTGTTGACCATTTCGACACCAGGGCACCCAACGGGAGGGAACCAACTCTAAATTTAAAGTAAAGGGCACGATCAAAGGGGAGAGTAATCAAGTCCAAATAAGGTTCAAAGGCCACAGTGTCTTTAATTTGTAAAAAGGTGGCAGTGGACCTGCAGTGATTTGGGCTGGAGATTAGGCGCTCAGCAATCCATTTCCAAAAAAGCGCCTTGACAACTTCTTTTGGAGGGGCTGAGCGGGATGGCCAACAATCCCCTAGTCCTATATTCTCCAACAACTTTTTGGTGTCCCTTAACCATTTTATTTTGGCCCAACCCCCCTGGCTCATTATGTCTCTCAGTGCATCAGCATAGGATTTTAATTCTTCGCACCTCCAAATCCGTGTCCACAACAGGAGCGGGCGAAGCTGGGCCTGGTCTTTAATGTTTTTACATCCCGTGTCCATCCTCACAGGTACTGATGGTGTACTCAGGGGGAGAGCGATGAAGGATTTTAATAGCTTGCTCTCAGCAGTAACTAGGGCATCCAGGCGGCAATGACCCCACAGTTCTGCCCCATACAAGGCTGATGTCGCTACTTTAGCCTTGTAGATGTCAAGTACTGGGGTAAGTGATCTCCTAGTTGAGGCCCTGTATTCCCTCATGAGAGCTCCTCCTACTCTCCTGTGGTTAAGGACCATTTTTTCAATGTAGATTTTAATTCTTTGACTAACATAGCCATGTTAATAGTGACCCAAAAATGTTGCAAGGGCCTTAAAAAAAACGCTTTCATGTGTCTTAGGCCATTTTAAGTCATTTCCCCTTGAATGTAGGTATATAATTGATTTAGATGATGTGTTTAAAAACGATTTATGAAAACAATTAGGTTTCTTGATATGTACTGCTAGAGCTTCATAGGTTGCTTGGGGCATATTTATAAGGCCTTTGAGTCTCTCTGATGTTATTTTTACCATTTTAATTTAAGACCTTTCCCTGTGGTGCAAGGTCCTTGTAAATACGCCCCCATCTGTGCTTGGCAAATTTAGATCTTGATTATTTGACTTACATAGCCATGTTAAAAGTGATCTAAAAATGGAGCAAGGGTTTAAAAAAAACGCTTTCATGTGTCTTAGGGCATTTTAAGTCACTTCCTGATGAATGTAGGTATATAATTGATTTAGATGATGTGTTTTAAAAGTTTTTGGACATCAATTAGGTTTCTGGATATGTAGTGCTAGAGTTTCATAGGTTGCTTGGGGCATATTTATAAGGCATTTGAGTCTCTCTGATGTTATTTTTCCCATTTTAATTTAAGACCTTTCCCCGTGGTGCAAGGTCCTTGTAAATATGCCCCCATCTGTGCTTGGCAAATTTAGATTTTAATTCTTTGACTAACATAGCCATGTTAAAAGCGACCCAAAAATGGTGCAAGGGCTTTAAAAAAACGCTTTCATGTGTCTTAGGCCATTTTAAGTCATTTCCCCTTGAATGTAGGTATATAATTGATTTAGATGATGTGTTTAAAAACGATTTTTGAAATCATTAGGTTTCTTGATATGTAGTGCTACAGTTTCATAGGTTGCTTGGGGTATATTTAAAAGGCATTTGAGTCACTTTGATGTTATTTTTCTCATTTTAATTAAAGACATTTCCTCGTGGTGGAAGGTCCTTGTAAATACACCCCCATGTGTGCTTGGCAAATTTAGATTTTGATTATTTGACTTACATAGCCATGTTCCATACAGTTCTCACCTTCTGCGTAGTCTTTGATATGCTAGACTCCATCTGCACTATGAGATACCTAAGCAAAGGAAACACAGGTGATGTGATTGTGAAATGAGGAAAAGAAACTCCACATTTTTCAATTACATCACCTGTGTTTCCTAAGTTTACGAATGACATTGTGCAGATGAGGTTTAGGTCTGTCCACGGACACAGAAGAGGTCTGGCCTTTGTTCAAGAGTGAAGTGGATATGACTTACTTCATTGGTAGGCCTTCACATATATTATCTCCTCTGTACTCTTCAACAAGCGTAAATTTCATCTGCAACCCTGAGTAGGCCTCACCTTAAACAAACCTCTGGATAGACCACACCTTATTGTCATCCTGAATCAATCATTTAAAATGTTAGGGACAGATTTATGATAGGTGTATGCCTGTTTTGCATCTCTGTGCGTCATTTTTGTGACGCAGCGGCGGTGCAAAAGATTTGCTATGTGGCGACATATTTACAACTTGATGCATCTAGGCAGATGTGTCATGCTGTAAAGTCCCGTGCCACATGAAACCGATGCAGCAGTGATGCAAAAGATGCACCATGTTGCAAGACAGGCCTCACTTCATCTCCAACAAGATAAGAAGCTGAATCTTCTGTAAATGTCAAAATTGTTGTATACAGTGCTGAACTTCTGTGTACTCTTTGATATGCTAGACTCCATCTGCACTATGAGATACCTAAGCAAAGGAAACACAGGTGATGTGATTGTGAAATAAGGAAAAGAAATTCAACATTTTTCAATTACATCACCTGTGTTTCCTAACTTTACGAATGACATTGTGCAGATGAGGTTTAGGCCTGTCCACGGACACAGAAGAGGTCTGGCCTTTGTTCAAGAGTGAAGTGGACATGACTTACTTCATTGGTAGGCCTTCACATGTATTATGTCCTCTGTACTCTTCAACAAGCATAAATTTCATCTGCAACCCTGAGTAGGCCTCACCTCAAACAAACCTCTGGATAGGCGACACCTTATCGTCATCCTGAATCAATCATTTAAAATGTTAGGGACAGATTTATGATAGGTGTGTGCCTCTTTTGCGCCGCTGTGCGTCACTTTTGTGACGCAGTGGCGGTGCAAAAGATTTGCTATGTTGTGACATATTTACAACTTGATGCATCTAGGCAGATGTGTCATGCTGTAAAGTCCCGTGCCACATGAAACCGATGCAGCAGTGATGCAAAAGATGCACCATGTTGCAAGACAGGCCTCACTTCATCTCCAACAAGATAAGAAGCTGAATTTTCGGTAAATGTCAAAATTGTTGTATACACTGCTGAACTTCTGTGTACTCTTTGATATGCTAGACTCCATCTGCACTATGAGATACCTAAGCAAAGGAAACACAGGTGATGTGATTGTGAAATGAGGAAAAGAAACTCCACATTTTTCAATTACATCACCTGTGTTTTCTAAGTTTACGAATGACATTGTGCAGATGAGGTTTAGGCCTGTCCACGGACACAGAAGAGGTCTGGCCTTTGTTCAAGAGTGAAGTGGACATGACTTACTTCATTGGTAGGCCTTCACATGTATTATGTCCTCTGTACTCTTCAACAAGCATAAATTTCATCTGCAACCCTGAGTAGGCCTCACCTCAAACAAACCTCTGGATAGGCGACACCTTATCGTCATCCTGAATCAATCATTTAAAATGTTAGGGACAGATTTATGATAGGTGTGTGCCTCTTTTGCGCCGCTGTGCGTCACTTTTGTGACGCAGCGGCGGTGCAAAAGATTTGCTATGTTGTGACATATTTACAACTTGATGCATCTAGGCAGATGTGTCATGCTGTAAAGTCCCGTGCCACATGAAACCGATGCAGCAGTGATGCAAAAGATGCACCATGTTGCAAGACAGGCCTCACTTCATCTCCAACAAGATAAGAAGCTGAATTTTTTGTAAATGTCAAAATTGTTGTATACACTGCTGAACTTCTGTGTACTCTTTGATATGCTAGACTCCATCTGCACTATGAGATACCTAAGCAAAGGAAACACAGGTGATGTGATTGTGAAATGAGGAAAAGAAACTCCTCATTTTTCAATTACATCACCTGTGTTTCCTAAGTTTACGAATGACATTGTGCAGATGAGGTTTAGGTCTGTCCACGGACACAGAAGAGGTCTGGCCTTTGTTTAAGAGTGAAGTGGATATGACTCACTTCATTGGTAGGCCTGCACATGTATTATCTCCTCTGTATTCTTCAACAACCCTAAATTTCATCTGCAACCCTGAGTAGGCCTCACCTCAAACAAACCTCTGGATAGGCTACACCTTATCGTCATCCTGAATCAATCATTTAAAATGTTAGGGACAGATTTATGATAGGTGTGTGCCTCTTTTGCGTCGCTGTGCGTCACTTTCGTGACGCAGCGGCGGTGCAAAAGATTTGCTATGTTGTGACATATTTACAACTTGATGCATCTAAGCATATGTGTCATGCTGTAAAGTCCCGTGCCACATGAAACCGATGCAGCAGTGATGCAAAAGATGCACCATGTTGCAAGACAGGCCTCACTTCATCTCCAATAAGATAAGAAGCTGAATTTTCGGTAAATGTCAAAATTGTTGTATACACTGCTGAACTTCTGTGTACTCTTTGATATGCTAGACTCCATCTGCACTATGAGATACCTAAGCAAAGGAAACACAGGTGATGTGATTGTGAAATGAGGAAAAGAAACTCCACATTTTTCAATTACATCACCTGTGTTTCCTAAGTTTACGAATGACATTGTGCAGATGAGGTTTAGGTCTGTCCACGGACACAGAAGAGGTCTGGCCTTTGTTCAAGAGTGAAGTGGATATGACTTACTTCATTGGTAGGCCTTCACATATATTATCTCCTCTGTACTCTTCAACAAGCGTAAATTTCATCTGCAACCCTGAGTAGGCCTCACCTTAAACAAACCTCTGGATAGGCTACACCTTATCGTCATCCTGAATCAATCATTTAAAATGTTAGGGACAGATTTATGATAGGTGTGTGCCTCTTTTGTGCCGCTGTGCGTCATTTTTGTGACGCAGCGGCGGTGCAAAAGATTTGCTATGTGGCGACATATTTACAACTTGATGCATCTAGGCAGATGTGTCATGCTGTAAAGTCCCGTGCCACATGAAACCGATGCAGCAGTGATGGAAAAGATGCACCATGTTGCAAGACAGGCCTCACTTCATCTCCAACAAGATAAGAAGCTGAATCTTCTGTAAATGTCAAAATTGTTGTATACACTGCTGAACTTCTGTGTACTCTTTGATATGCTAGACTCCATCTGCACTATGAGATACCTAAGCAAAGGAAACACAGGTGATGTGATTGTGAAATGAGGAAAAGAAACTCCACATTTTTCAATTACATCACCTGTGTTTTCTAAGTTTACGAATGACATTGTGCAGATGAGGTTTAGGCCTGTCCACGGACACAGAAGAGGTCTGGCCTTTGTTCAAGAGTGAAGTGGACATGACTTACTTCATTGGTAGGCCTTCACATGTATTATGTCCTCTGTACTCTTCAACAAGCATAAAATTCATCTGCAACCCTGAGTAGGCTTCACCTCAAACAAACCTCTGGATAGGCGACACCTTATCGTCTTCCTGAATCAATCATTTAAAATGTTAGGGACAGATTTATGATAGGTGTGTGCCTCTTTTGCGCCGCTGTGCGTCACTTTTGTGATGCAGCGGCGGTGCAAAAGATTTGCTATGTTGTGACATATTTCCAACTTGATGCATCTAAGCAGATGTGTCATGCTGTAAAGTCCCGTGCCACATGAAACCGATGCAGCAGTGATGCAAAAGATGCACCATGTTGCAAGACAGGCCTCACTTCATCTCCAACAAGATAAGAAGCTGAATTTTCTGTAAATGTCAAAATTGTTGTATACACTGCTGAACTTCTGTGTACTCTTTGATATGCTAGACTCCATCTGCACTATGAGATACCTAAGCAAAGGAAACACAGGTGATGTGATTGTGAAATGAGGAAAAGAAACTCCACATTTTTCAATTACATCACCTGTGTTTCCTAAGTTTACGAATGACATTGTGCAGATGAGGTTTAGGTCTGTCCACGGACACAGAAGAGGTCTGGCCTTTGTTCAAGAGTGAAGTGGATATGACTCACTTCATTGGTAGGCCTGCACATGTATTATCTCTTCTGTATTCTTCAACAACCCTAAATTTCATCTGCAACCCTGAGTAGGCCTCACCTCAAACAAACCTCTGGATAGGCTACACCTTATCGTCATCCTGAATCAATCATTTAAAATGTTAGGGACAGATTTATGATAGGTGTGTGCCTCTTTTGTGCCGCTGTGCGTCACTTTTGTGATGCAGCGGCGGTGCAAAACATTTGCTATGTTGTGACATATTTACAACTTGATGCATCTAGGCAGATGTGTTATGCTGTAAAGTCCTGTGCCACATGAAACCTGCGTCAGGTTTCATATAGGTGTTTTGTTGCAGGGTGGGCATTCATTTGCATGAAAGCCCTGTAAAACTAACACAGTGAAATTTAGAAGATTTCACTGAGTCAGCTTTATAGCATTGCTGAATCAAATCCTTATGCCTGTTTGAAATAGCCTAAGGAGTGACACACCATGCAATGTGTGGCTTCCTCCTGTGCATTGCAGTAGACATGTCGTGCTTATGACGTGATTCCTGCAATGTGCTGCTTTTGCGGCACAGATGCGTGACGCATCTGTGCTGTTTTTACTCAATGGTGCTCCACATTGTAAATGCGGCACACCATGGGTGGCAGAGCAGCGGTGCACGTTAACTGGTGCATCCCTGGGGATGTGCCAGTTAACATAAATCTGCCCCTTTACATTTAAGTATGTGCAGGGGACACAGAGTCGGTGAGGCTTATCCAAGGCTAAGAAGAGATGAGTCCTGTTCACTGAAAACTTGGACATAGGCCTCAACTCCTCAGCATCGCTGGACATGGCTAAATAATAGCTGCAAAATGTTACTCTTGTTAAACAATTTTACTATTATAGTCTCTGAGATTTGTGTCTTACTCTGCAACATCTCATTGTTGTTCTCTTTTTTTAAAGATAACGACAACATCAAGCATGAGTGATAATGAGCAATCAGTTGATCTCGATCTTATCGTTGAACTTGTCATTGAAACGTCAGTGGAAGTAGATCCCTTAGATGATTTAAATCCTGAGGATGATGAAGAACATGCTGAGGATGCCGATTTGTCAGAATTGTATGACATAGGGTGGGAAGCTGACCTGCTTGAGCCTATGGAACTATAAACATTTATTTTTAAAATTTAACGGAAATAAAAAGTAAAAATGTAAACCGTTTCATTTAAAATTAAACACAACTTCAAAAACAGGTTATGTGTAGTGTCTTTAATAAAATAGTATAATATGCTCATAAAATTAGATCAGATTCACATATAAAACAGCACAGGTAAAATGTAGAAGCATTCCATTTCTTTGCTACTATTTGTGAATACTAAATTTGCCTATGCACTAAAAATTATTCTAAGTGAAAATGACAAGTAGTGTGTTAAGTTTTTGACGACTGTTATTGATTTACTGTTTGGTAATAGTGGTTAATAACATTTTTTATTATATTTTACCACAGATTCAACTGCAGATCATTTCAAAAGTAGAGAATGCCGTCTAATGATAGAATCAGAAAGGCTACAAAACGTCAAAGACAGCAGGTTCATCAATTATTGCAGCAGTCCTCTACAATAAAAAATCGTCAAGTCACCAAGAAAGCACCGGGTAAGACAACTAAATCATTCATAAGAAATTTGTAGAAAAAAAAGTATTACTACAGAAAATGTTTCAGTCCAGAAAAAGAGAAGCATTTTAAACGGAAAGGAAAGGCCAATCAAATATGTTACTGCTACAGCAAGAGATAACTCTGTGCATGATAGTAGAAGGAAACAACAGTTTAGGGACATTCGTAAACGAATGTTCCGCAACAGGATAATTGCCAATTTGTTAAAAAATATTAAGAAAGGTCAACAGAAAGTGGTTTTTTATAAGAGAAAAAAAAAAGTTGAGAAAGTTATTGATCAGGCATTTGAAATTAAACGAAAGTTATTTATTTTGATAATCAATAGAATTAGGAAGCTAAACAAGGCAATTTATGATTTCAAAAGAAATAGTAGATGGAAGAGAATAGTTAATCGTAGTAATTTTTGTGAAGTTTTTTCCGGAGAATGGATGCATAGTTCAAGTTGTGAGGCATTTTTTAATGAGGAGAGTTATTTCCAGGATAATGATTTGGTGCATGTAGTTGACACCAGTGGTCGAGCTTATGAGGTGAAAGATGGTTGTCCAGTTGAAAAAGAAAAACTTGTGACAACAGAGACAGAAGAGGTGTTAGGTAATGAGGTTTTAGGAAGACGTCCTAAGGGTCCTGTGTACACCTGGAAGTGTAGTAGTATTTGCAGTGTACGACAGGATTCCATCAATTTGCTTTGTGATTTTGTACGGACATTTAATAAGAAAAGTTTGAAGCAGAAAATGATGTTGTTGCAAGAATTAGATCCTTGCAGAGTGAGAGAAGTGACAGGTTTGCATGGTCATTCACTGGCTTGTCTTTCCAGGAGAGTATGCCATAGTGTTTTTCATCATTTCAGGATGCTAGCAGTGCATCATAATAAAGTGAGGAAATTAGTTAGAATGTTGTATTATGCTAAGAGTCCAGCAATTATGCTTAAACAATTATGCGCTGCTCTTTTGCATGGTTCTGAAATAGATGTGAAGAATATTTGTGAAGAAATTGAGTTTTGTTACTTTGGAAGTAAAGAGGAGAATGTTGAAATTGACCCAGAAGAAGAGGGTAATGTGGAAGACAGTGTACAGGTTTCCAGTACAGATCATTTTCAGAAGGAAATTGCCACGTTTCAGGTGAAATCAAGTGAGAGGCCTAATTTCACTTGTGTGTGTTGTCGACGCACTTATTATAAGAATCAGACTAAGTTAGTGGATTTATATGCAAAAAGTGAAAGGGAAAATAATAGTGAATGGAAGGATTTTGCAACATACTTGATGGTAGAAAATTGTTTTGATTTGGGATCAGATCAACGTGTGTGTACTTATTGTTGTAACAAATTAAATCAAAAACAGATGCCTGCTAGAGCGGTTCATAATAATCTGGAATTGGTTGAGATTCCTTCTGAATTGAAGGATTTAAATACTTATGAATCTATTTTGATTCAAAGTATCCATCCCTTTCAGGCTATTGTAAGAATGGAGCCAAAGACAGGGAAATTGCCTCCATCAGATTTACAGAGAGGATTAAAGGGAAGAGTTGTTTATTTGCCTCTAGATTTGAAGAAAAACATTAATACAATTGGAGTAGAAAAAGTGGAAGAGGAACCTCTGGTTATCTTAGTTAATGTGGTTCCGACAAAGAGTAAGAAAATATGGCAAGATTTAGTGGATGTTAGGAAAGTCAAAAAGGCAACATTGTATTTGAAAAAAAATAATAAGTACTATAAGAATGTATATATTGCAGAAGAGGAAGTAAGTGAAGAAGAGGATAGCAATTTGTGTCCTGGTCAAATTGAGAAAGTAGTACCCTCTAAAAGTGAAGAAATATATGAACATTATAGTGTTCATCCTTTGCATTCCAAGGAAGTCATGGGGAATGCTATTGAGTTGTTTCAAATGAAACAAGCCAAAGGGAGTCCCATTAGTGTTTGGGAGGAAAGTTTGGAAGCTCGGTGTTTCCCACAGCTATTTCCAACAGGTCAAGGAGGAAGATATGATGAGCGACCTCATCAAATTCCTGCTTCTGAATACCGGACTTTACGATTGTATGCAGAAGATGCTAGGTTTCGACAATGCATTCCCTATTTGTTTCATCTCCTGTTTGAAAGCGATCTGTCTGGACTGTCATATGCAGTGAACCACATCTTGAAAAGTGGTATACAGATGCAAAACATCTCTGCAAGTGACTTTATGGATAAAGTCAATGTGCAAGACAGTATTTTGGATTGTCACCTGATTAATCTCATGGCGTGTCAGCGTGGTACTAATGAGTACTGGTACCGTCGTCATGGTGATTTAAAATGTATGCTGAGGAACTTAGGAACTCCCACATGGTTCCTCACTCTGAGCTGTGCCGAGTATGGCTGGGAAGACTTACTTGAATTTCTACGAGAGGCAAATGGAAACATTGAAAATATCGAATTCAAGACACCCGGAGAACTGTGCTCTTTGGATCCAGTGAATGTATGCAGGTACTTCAATCATAGATTTGAAGCTATGATGTCTTTCATCATGAATAAGAAGAATCCACCTCTTGGAGAGGTGTTGGATTTCTTCTGGAGAAAGGAGTACCAAGCAAGAGGTGCTCCTCATATACATATGCTGCTGTGGATCAAGGATGCACCTAAATTTGGAACAGATCCAGAAGACTTAGTGATGAGTTTCATACAACAGTATTCTACGTGTGCTGTTCCAAACGCAAAGGAGAAGAAAAGCCTAAGAGAACAAGTTCTACGTTTCCAAAGCCATCGTTGTGGAAAGTACTGTCGTCGTAAATTCAGAAACAAGGACAAGTTCTACACCAAATGTCGTTTCGGCTTTCCACGACCGGTGATTTCTAAAGGAAGAGTAAACAGTTTGATGTCTTCGCTGCGACATAATGTGATGAAGAAATCACCTAAAAACACATACAATTTGAAAAGGAACGAAGAGTCCAAGTACATCAACGACTACAACCCAGTGATTTTGTCCATGTGGAATGCTAACATGGATATACAGTTTGTGGCTGATAACTGTATGGCTGTGGCTCGGTATGTGACATCTTACATCACCAAAAAAGAAAAGACAGAATTGAAGGATATGTGGGAGGACATTTCCCATGAAAAGAGCCTCAGCAAGAAGTTGTACAGTTTCAGTCTGAAGATGTTGTCACATCGAGAAATCGGAGCTTACGAATGTTCTGACCGGTTGTCTTCAGCAAGTCTCTATGCCAAATCCAGGAGTATCGTTTGGGCGAGTCTTGGTCTTGCTGCAACGCGTAATCGAGTTCTGAAACCTGTGCGGGAAATTGAGTATTTGGCGGAAAAGGAGCCGAACAGTACCAATATTTTGAAGACCAACATGTTGGATACATATTATCCAAATCGAAGCAGTCCCCTCGAGAATGTTTGTCTGTATGAGGTTCTACAAAATTACATATTCAAGAGGAACATCAAAGAAGATATTGATAAAGGAGTGTATGCTGTAATTGGAAGTGAGGGATGTCTGGTCAAGCAAAGAAAATGCCACTTGGTAAATCATCGAAAATTGAGTGGCGAATCTCCTGAAAAAAAGGAGTTTTTCCATTTAGCACTTTTGCAACTTTTCAAGCCTTGGCGTGCAGAAGAGGAACTGCTTGGAGATTTCCTCTGTTACGAAGACTCTTTCACTGCCGCCAAGGAGACCATAGAATGTCCTGTTTTTCCCAAATATCTAGAAATGTTGAATGCGGAAATCGAGCAGGAAGCAATGATTGCAGCCGAGATTGCCAGAGACAGTTCTCAGGACAGTCAGAGTTCTGTTTCATTGAGTCAGGATCCACAAGGAGGACCAGTTATCGAAAATGAAGCTGCCACTGCCATGATTGAAGTGGAAAGAGCCATGGCACATGCTCAGGAGGATGCGGTTAACTTAGAAGACTTGGAAAGACAACTCAACGTTGAGCAGAGGAAAATATATGACGAGGTTACCAACCAAATTGATCATGGATTAAGTCATGAGAAGAAAGAGTGCTCATGTACGTCGTGGAAGCCTGTTCGACTGTACGTGAGTGGAGAAGCGGGAACTGGAAAAAGTTTCCTCATTAAAGCAATTTCATGTTATTTGCAGAAAAGGACTGAGTCATCGCTGTCTTGTGTTGTCACCGCTCCAACTGGACTGGCAGCACATAACATTAAAGGTATTACTTTGCATCGTCTACTGATGCTGCCAGTGGAGCATGATAACAAATTACAATACCACAAGTTATCTGGAGATGCTTGTTGTGTAGTTTCAAGAGTCTTGAGGAAAATGAAACTTCTTATCATTGACGAAGTAAGCATGGTTTCCAATGTCATGCTTGCCTTTGTGCATTTGAGAATGCAAGAAGTTCTTAAAACAGAGTATGATGTGTTATTTGGTGGCAAACACATCATTGTTTTCGGAGATCTTCTGCAGCTGACACCAGTGAAAGGACAACCTGTGTTCAAAATGCTCACGCATGAAGATACCAGGAAGTGCCTAGGGAGCATTGGCAACGTCAATATATGGTTAAACTTCAATTATGCTGAACTGCATGAAATTATGCGTCAGGCGAAGGATGAAGATTACAAGAATATTCTACTAGATGTTAGAATTGGAAAAGTGACCGAGCATGGGAAAGAAGCTTTACATGCACGATTACTGTCAAATTTATATCCAGAACAAGACGTTGTGCCTGACAATATTTTTCAGAAAATTACTGAGAAGAAATCTGGAATATGTTTGATGCCAACTCTTGCAGAATGTGCCATCTTCAACAACAAAATGTTGCATTTAGAAAACCAAGAGATTGTGAAACTGGAAGCTATTGACAGAGTAGAGCATATGGGATCAACAATTATTTTGTCTGAGAATTTGAAAACAAAATTGGATTCATTAGAGAAGACTATATCTAAAACTGCAGGTTTTGAAAAGACTCTGAATGTGTGCTTAAATTGCCGTATAATTTTAAGAAGGAATTTACATGTTGAAAGAGGTCTGGTAAATGGATCAATGGGTAATGTTGTTGATTTTGTGAAATACAGAAATAGAGATGGAATTGAATTTTTAAAAATTAAATTTGATGGCATTGAGGAAGTACAGCTAATTGGTCGTTGTTCTGCTAGATTTTTGCTTGTAAAAGACTTATATGTTCGCCGTAAGCAGTTTCCTGTTTGCTTGGTATATGCGGTGACAATCCATAAATCGCAAGGTTTAAGTGTAGACAGTGCATTGGTGAATATTGGCAGTTCTGTGTTCAAGGAGGGTATGGCATATGTGGCATTGTCACGAATTATAACTTTATCGGGATTGTACTTGATTGAGTGTGATGTCACAAACATTTGTGCGGATCTAGATTGTGTTAAGGAATACAATAGGTTAAGAAGAGAGTATGCGCCACATTTGCCTCAATATCCTTTGTTTGAGAAACGTGTGGTAGGCCGGAAACGAAGAAATGTGACCAATACTAGGGAGGTTGTAGCAAAAAGACGAAAAGTCGATGAACCTGAAATTATAAGCAGAAAGAAAAAGGATTCTGTTGAAGATGTTGTTGGTTTTCAATTTGAAAACAGTTCTGGTGTCAACTGCTATGCTAATGTAGTGGTTAATGTTTTGTTTTCTCTAGAAAATGTAAAAGAAGAGATTGTGGTCAATTCGGATCAAAGATTTTGCAGTTTGTTAAATTCTGTGTTAGAGAAATGTAGCACTGATAGAACAAAAATAGAAAGTGTGTCTGAAATTCGAAATCTGTTAGACAGATGTTCAGGTCAAACACAATTCTCTCAAAATATTCAGCAAGATTGTCAGGAGTTTTAATGTATATGCTTGATGTATTGCATGCTGAAGGTGTAGATGTAGATCACCTGTTTGGGCTTTCTTATCAATGGCAGCATGACTGTGAGAACTGTAGGGTATCAAGTACTACTAGTGTAGACTCAGAAAGATTTATATATTTAACTTTGCCAGACAGTAAATCAGTGTCCTTTAATAAGCTAGTAAAAGCAGCTGATCACAACATGGAGTGTAGGCAATGTAAATCTGAAATGATGTCAACATTATTTATACGAACATATGGCCAGTATGTCATTTTAATGTTCCAACGATGTAGGCCTGATGGAACAAAATTGACAACTTTAATTAAAAATTTTGTGGCTTCGCAGTTGTCAATATCAGGAAGGACTTTTGTAACTGCAGCAATTATATATCATGACGGTCCTTCAATAACATCAGGACATTACACAGCTTATTTAAAGTCTAGAAATGGCTGGTGATTCTGCAACGATTCTGTTTTAACTTTCAAAAAAAAATTGCCTTTTGACCTTAAAAATTCTTACCTGGTGTTTTAAAAACCAAAATTTTAGAGAAGGAATCTCGGGATTTGCTCTGAGGAATTTCAAGAGGTTCTAATGGCTCCTACATGATTTGGCCTTGAGGATAAGTGTAGTAAAGAGTCAAACGTTATTTTTGAGTTTTAAATAGTTCCTGGAAAATAAGAAGATTTTCTTACAGAAAGTGGTGGGCACAGATTAGTTGAAGAACAACAGAGTATTTCCCAACTTTTGATTATAATGTCATTTTAAAAATCCAACTATATAAACCTGATGAAAGTAAGTCTTCAACTTTAATTACAAATGTTGTGGCTACACAGTCGTTGATTTTAGGAAGAACATTTGTAACTGCAGCTATTATATGGCATGATGGTCCTTTGACAAGATCTGCTTATTACACAGCTTATTGAAAATGTAAAAAAATTTGCTGTTTCGGAAATGATTCCCATTTGACTACGATACAATGTTGCCTTTTTACTTAAAAATATTCTTACTTTCTGTTTTCAGAAAAGAGAATTTAGGGTAGGTAACTGGCGTATAATGATTCTAGGGGGTGATATAATTTTATCTACTGTTTTATATTGCTTTGTGATTAAAATTGATGTAGAGAATTAAATAATTGTAGTAGTCATAGAGGTAGTGTAAGTCTGCTTCATAGTAAGCAGTATCAGTGTCATAGGAAATGTAGAACATGAGTGAGCAAGAAGGGTAAGATATTACTAGTCCAGGATTGTGAAAGTGATCTTGAACGTTTTCTTTCTGAAAGTTGCGGAAATAGAAAAGGACCGGATTTGCTTACAAGAATTCCAAGAGTTATAAATGGCTCTTACATGATTTGGCCTTGTGGAAACGTGTGGTAGAGAGCGACAAGTCATTTATTGTATGTAACATATTTTTCAAAACGATGGAGGTTTTCTTTCAGAAAGTGGCGGGCTGAAAATAAAAACAGCACAACAGAGTGTAAGCTGTTCATAGGACATCCTTCGACGTCATGGAAAGTAAGTTACTTTTGAGGAGTTCTGATTTCTGATTGGTCATGTTATATGGGTTTTTTAAACACAATCATTTTGATTGTGTTTTTTTTTCCCCGCTGTTATATGATGAATACCTTCAAATCACTGTTTTTAGTGAAATTTGATACATTCTAAGAACAGCAAAAATAAACCATTTAACATGTATAATTAATTCTGTACTTTTTGTATTTATGATGTACATTTAGAACTGTGTAGGAGGCATGGAGAAGCTGAGGCTTCTGTAAGTGTCAAAGTTGTTGCATACAGTGCTCATATTCTACGTAGTCTTTCATATGATAGACTACATTTCCACAATGAGATACCTAAGCAAAGGAAACACAGGTGATGTGATTGTGGAATGAGCAAAAAAAATTGCACGTTTTTCAATTGCATTACCTGTGTTTCCTAACATTACACATCACATTGTGTATATGAGGTTTAGGCCTGTTCCAGGAGACAGAGGAGGTCTGACATTTGTTCAAGAGTGCAGTGGACATGACTCACTTCGTTGGTAGGCCTGCACGTGTATTATCTCCTCTGTATTCTTCAACAAGCCTAAATTTCATCTGCAACCCTGAGTAGGACTTACCTGAAACAAATCTGTGGATGGGTTACACCTTATCACCATCTAGAAACAATCATTTAAAATGTTAAGGGCAGTTTTATGAAGGCTGTGTGCCTCTTTTGCGCTGCTGTTCCGTCACTTTTGTGACGCAGCAGCAGTGTAAAAGATGCACCATGTTGCAAGATAGGCCTCAGTTCATCTCCAGCAAGATACCGTCAGTTTAAAATGTATATAATTAGGACTGTGTAGGGGGCATGCAGAAGCTGAGGCTTCTGTAAGTGTCAAAGTTGTTGCATGCAGTGCTGCACTTCTGGGTACTGTTTCATATGCTGGACTACATCTGCACAATGAGATACCTAAGCAAAGGAAACACAAGTGATGTGATTGTGAAATGAGCAAAAGAAATTGCACGTTTTTCAATTAAATCACCTGTGTTTCCTAACATTACACATCACATTGTGCAGATCAAGTTTAGGCCTGTCCAGGGAAAAGGAGGAGGTCTGGCCTTCGTTCAAGAGTGCAGTGGACATGACTCACTTCATTGGTAGGCCTACAAATGTATTATCTCCTCTGTACTCTTCAACAACTCTAAATTTCATCTGCAACCCTGAGTAGGCCTCACCTCAAACAAACCTCTGGATAGGACACACCTCATTGGCATCCTGAAACAATCATTTAAAATGTTAAGGGCAGATTTATGATGGCCGTGCGCCTCTTTTGCGCCGCTGTTCCGTCACTTTTGTGATGCAGCAGCAGTGTAAAAGATGCACCATGTTGCAAGATAGGCCTCACTTCATCTACATCAAGATACTATTAGTTTAAAATGTATATTTTTAGGACTGTGTAGGGGGCCTGGAGAAGCAGAGGCTTCTGTAAGTGTCAAAGTTGTTGAAAAACTGTTTGTCCTTCAATCTTTTCCCTTGTCTTTTCTAATTTTTAAATACATGTTTTAATATTTTTCAAATGTTTGTTCTCTCTTTCACAGATTGAAAGTATAAAAATAACAAGTGACTAAGTTAACGACAATTATAGGGTAAATGTTTTGTACTCTTTTCGTTACATTTCTATCACATTTAACTTCTATTAGTTTCACTACTTCATTTCTTTAACCCTCACTTTCCTGCCTTTGCTACTTCCCTCATTCCTTTCTCTATTACTTACTTACTCTACTCCTTCCACTATTTTTCTCAGTCCCTCTCTTCTCATACTTCCTCACTCTTGTTCACTCACTCTGTCTCTATTACTCTCACTGTTTCTGGCTGATCACTCTTTCACTACTTGTTCATCATGCTTTTTCTCTGTAGTTCAAGCACAGTAAGGGGCATATTATCAACACAGGCAATAAAATTATCGGTGCTTTTATCGGCAGAAAACTGCCGCAAAAGTGGCTTTAGCAGCAGTTTTCTTCCGGAAAAGCAGCTTTAGCAGCAGTTTTCTGCCGATAAAAGCAGTAATTATCGGCAGAAAACTGCCGCAAAAGCGTCTTTAGCGTCAGATTTCTGCTGATAAAAGCAGCAAAATTTGTATCGCCTATGTTGATAATATGCCCCTATGTTATTTACATTTCTTTGCTGTTTCAATCATTCCTTTTCTGTTACTTCTTCTTTTCTGCATTGTGTTTTTTCTCTCTCTTATTCCAATGTTTTAATCTTAATTTGATCATTCAGTCACATTCTCTAAGAAACTCTTGTTTGTTATTCTTCTACTCTCCTTTTTTTTTCTCACTTCCTTATCTATTTTGTTTTTCACAATTATACCCTCTTAAATCTTTTCTTCAGTAAATAGATCTATTAAACAGTATCTCTAGTTTACTCCCTATAGCTGTCTTTCTTTTAACATAGCTGTCTGTTTCCTTCCCTTATACTTACTCTTCTTTTTTTTAAAAAAAAATTTTTGGTTCGCTCCCGGTTTGCGTACCGGAGAGCGAACCGGGAAGCGAACCAAAAGAAATAGAGGTTGGCAGAGTTCCAAATATTCTACCAATTTTTTTATAACGGGGAGGTAGTTCTGAAAAGAACTTTTTTTTATTGTTTTTGTTGTTTTATATTTTTTTTATTATTTTTCTGAACATTTTTTTACTTTTTTTGTATTTTCTGAACGGTTTTATATTTTTGGGGGGTTTTTTGGGGGGGGAACGAAAACGATTCATTGTAAAGGGCTCAACAGGAGCAACAAAAAATAAATAATTTATTCTCTGGGGCGTTTCGGACAAACATGATTGTCGATAGCTCTGTTGATTAGATTGATGCTACTTTCTCTGTAGCAAATGAACTGATTACAACGCACGCACACTTGTTTCACTTCCCCGAATCTCATCTGTATATTTGGGACCATCTCCCTTGCTTCTGGTCCCGTCACTTCCTGTACAACTGATCTTCTGGCCATAGAAGGGGGATTATCTTGCTGGTCACGTAACTGCGCAGCACTGTAGTTGATAGGATGCCACCTATCCATATGGCGATGCATTGTGTAATTGCCGTAACTGTACTTCTTGTCTGTCCCTCTGGACAGTCTATCTTTACATATAAGGCAAGTTACGTACCGGGCATTGACTTTTTTTTGGCCCCGGGGATATTTAGAAAATTGCCAAATATAATTTTCTTTGACATGAGACCTCCTGGGCTCCTCACGCAAAAACTGCCTCTCTTCCTGCTCTTCCTCTTCTTCCTCTTCTTCCTCTTCTTGCTGAATGATAACTTCAGCAGGTGGTCCTCTCTTCCTTGGAGGTGGTGGAGGTGGTGGGGAAGCACCAGCTGAAGCTACTAATGAAGCCATTGCTCAGTGATCACAAAAGGTCTTCCTCTCACAAAGATGAAAGTCAGAGTGAGGAAAGAAGGAGGGGTTTTCATCATTTGGGAAAAACAATAGTTCTAAACCAATGAAAAGTGTTAATTTTAGAACACATGACCTAGTCTTACATCATTAGGAAACCAAAAGTGAAATGAACCAATGAAAAGTGTTATTACCAAGTCACATGACCTGTTGTGTTTACGTTTCGCGCCTCGCTTCGCGTACCGGTTCGCTTCCGGGTACGCTAACGTGGCGCGTCATATGACGTATTACGCGACAACGCGATACGTCACGCTGACGCGACGCGTCACGATGTTGTTTTCTAACGCGGCAGTTGCGGAAACGGAACGTTTACCGGTTCGCGGGCCGGGTCGCGGCACCAAATTGAGCTAACGGGAAGCTAACCGGTTCGCGGACCGGAAGCGAAACAAAAAAAATAATTAAAAAAAAAATTGTATTAAAAACATGTAAAATATATTTTTTGATTTAAAGAAAAATACATTTTAAAGCTTTTGTTATTTGCTATTAAAAAACCATTGAAATTCACTGAAAAAACCATAGGTTATAGACCATATATAGTTAGGAATTAGCATTTACAAAACCTTATTTTACTCACACAAAACCATTGAAATTCCATATATAGTTAGTTGTACTAACGATATATCGCGCACCCGCAATCCACTGCTGATCATGTCACATATTACATCATTCATGACATGGTCAGTGACATCACTGATGACATCACTGATGACATATCAAATGACATCACTGATGACATCTCAAATGACATCACTGATGACATCACTGATGACATCACTGATGACATCACTGATGACATCTCAAATGACATCACTGATGACATCTCAAATGACATCACTGATGACATCACTGATGACATCTCATTTGACATTACTGATCACATCACTGATGACATCATTCATGTGATAATACGATGAACCTCTTCAGACTCTAATATAACCTTAGATACACTCAGTGTAAACAGACACTCACAGACTGTCACTCATCCATGGAGTTACTCACACACCTAGTCAGTCATGCAAAGAATCAATCACACCTCCATTTCCTCAACTATACAGTTATACACACCTTACTTATTCAAACATATACTAACACATATTTACTCTCTTATACAATCCCTGATACAAGTTCACAATGATTCATACAGCCATTCCCTCATTCACTGGCTCTTATGCACAGTTATTTATATAAGTCAACTCTCACATGTACTGTGTTTTACATATGTACTTACTTTGACATGTAGCACTGAGATATCCATTCACTCACCAATGCACTCATGCACACAGTCAACCGCCCATACAGATGTTTCCACATGCACTTTTGAACCCATACACCTAGTGAATCAACTGCTCACACATCTATGCAGAGAGTCATACACCTCCCAGCCACCCACACACACTCTCAGTCTCCCATACAAATACTTGGGCAACCAATCAATAACTCATATAGTTAATCATATAGCTACTGATCAACACATGCAGCAGGTTACAGAACAACAGACATAATGATGCACAAATTAAGACAGTTTAGTCACTAACCCATGCACTCAGTGAGACACATTTAATCACTCACTCATACAGTCAGTCATGCACCTACTAAATCCTTCGTCCAGACACCTATACATGCACTCATTCTTCAATATGTAAGACATATTTTAACTTTACAGAAACATACAGTCACTGGATGTTGTCATCAGTGATGTCATCAGTGATGTCATTTGAGATGTCATCAGTGATGTCATCAGTGATGTCATTTGAGATGTCATCAGTGATGTCATCAGTGATGTCACTGACCATGTCATGAATGATGTAATATGTGACATGATCAGCAGTGGATTGCGGGTGCGCGATATATAGTTAGTACAACTAACTATATATGGAATTTCAATGGTTTTGTGTGAGTAAAATAAGGTTTTGTAAATGCTAATTCCTAACTATATATGGTCTATAACCTATGGTTTTTTCAGTGAATATATATATATATATGGATATATACGGATTGCTTCGAGTCTCGCAAACCGGTTTCCGTCCAGGTCAGGGCACCGACACTGCCCTTTTGGCGGTCGTTGATGAATCCAGACGCATTCTGGACTCAGGAGGGTCAGTGGCAGTGATCCTCCTGGACCTCAGTGCGGCGTTTGACACCGTGAACCATCAGGTGTTGATTCAGCGGCTGGCTGAGGTAGGGGTGTCTGGGGTTGCCCTGCAGTGGGTGAGATCATTTCTCACCGGACGAACATACCAGGTCTGGGAAGGCGGTGAGCGATCTAAATCGATCCCCCTCCAATGCGGAGTGCCACAGGGCTCTTCTCTCAGCCCAACATTGTTTAATGTATATATGGCCCCCTTGGAGGATATAGTTGCACCGTATGACATCAAGATCGTCAGTTATGCGGATGACACGCAGTTGGTGGTTTCTTTATCCCAACTGGCGGAGAATCCGGATATACTGCACTCCTGCCTGTCGGACGTCCACACCTGGATGGAAGAATCTGCCCTTAAACTGAACGGCTCGAAGACGGAAATAATGCTGTTATGGAGTAAAATTCCTTTTCTCCCTTTGACCAGCTGGCCGAGCTGTATGGGAGACCTTCCGGACCCCAAAGAGGTGATCAAGAGCTTCGGAGTCTGGTTAGAGCAAGACTTGTCATTCCGGACCCAAGCTAAGAAAACTGCAGGAGTGTGCTTCGCGCTGTTACGGTCCGCCCGTAAAATGTTTCCTCTTTTACCTGTAACATCTAGGAAGCTGCTGATTCAGGGCCTGATAACATCTAGATTGGACTACAGTAATGCCATCTTTTTGGGCGCTCCTGAATCTACTCTTCAGAAACTCCAGCAGGTCCAAAATGCAGCGGCAAGACTGCTCATGGACGTTCCCAGGACGCAATCAGCGAGACCTGCTCTAAAGGCGCTGCACTGGCTCCCAGTGCGGGAGAGAGTTATATTCAAGGCACTCTGTACAGCACACAAAATTCTTTTGGGGAAAGGCCCCTCTATATTAAAGAATTTAGCGGTCCCATATAAAGCGAGCAGATCGTTGCGCTCCGACCAAAAACACCTTCTTTTAGTCCCCAGAATTAAAAGGTCTCGTACTGGCGGGAGAAGATTCTCAGTTAACACGGCGAAGCTGTGGAACTCGCTCCCTCTCAAATTACGCGCCGAGACTTGTACACTGCGGTTCCGCAAATGTCTCAAGACCTATCTGTTCCCTGCTTGAGTGCATCTACCTGGCCGTTTTTACTATCTGATGGTGTCTGGATAAGCGCTGGGATGCCCTAGGGTAACTGCGCGCTATATAACATTTTAAATAAATAAATGTAAATAAATAAATATATATATATATATATATATATATATATATATATATATATATATATATATATATATATATATATATATATATATATATATATATATATATATATATATATATATATATATATATATATGCGAAAACAAACTCTGAACCACTTCCAATCCACACGGACCGGTGAAGCAGGAGAGCACCGCGTCAAACTTGCAAAGAGAGTGGCAGCTCGAAGAAAAGGAGTTTCTAGCAGAGACAACGCGGCGCCCCCTCAAAGCGGTCAGAAGTGCTCACCTGGGATGCTGACTGCGATGGAGAGGAAGCATACGGCGGGCAACACTGGTCCGTTGTTTGTAGCAGGCTCGGGGAATGAAAGTTCATCGGTCCCCAACCCCTGGGAACTTCGGAGTTCAAGGCCATCCAGAACCAAACTGAGTTTGGGCATCACTGGATGTAAGGCGAAACGGAATACTATGTCCGTAGTCTGTTTGGGAGGTGACTAAACTCCGACCTGGATCTTGGAGTGGAGCGGAGGAACGCTGAGGGGGTGGGGCGAAGAGTAACACCAATTAGGAGAGACTCCAAAAGACTTTAAAAATCAGGAGCCCCCACAGCATGTTCGATATTTGGCAGCGAAACGGGCACTGAAGAGGTCGCAAGGCTGAAACGCGTCTGCCCCTGCGTTTCGCAATTTTATGAACTGAGCCCTGTCATTTAAATAAAATAACCTGAGCCAGCTAGCATGTGTCGGTTCCCGTTCTTATGGATGGGAAGTGGTGTATATTAGACTTTATATATATATAAAGTCTAAACAGGAAGCCCCAAATTAAAGCAAAGCCACACGAAGTTCAGATCAGCACGTTTATGTGCATCCATTTCACTGCTCGCTCCTTGACAGCTTTCAGAGCAATCTTTGAACATGTAAAGCCTGACGCGTTTCAGGAAATATTCCTTTCTTCAGAGGCATTGTTCACGAAGGGCTGGAAGAGCAGTTTGTGGCCGCGTCTGCTCATATAATCACTGGCACCTGCCACAGTGGGCGTGGCTAAATCGCAAAGCCTTCTGTGCCTTGTAGTACGCTGGCCCTCTTCCCACAGTGGGGTCACTCAACAGTCCTTGCAATTTGAACCAAGTATTCACCAAGTGGAGTAAAGTAAAGCGCTGTAAGCCCTCAGATTGCGCTTTGCAGCAGTGAATTTGTGTTCAAGGCAGCACCACCTGCATTGGAGCTGCTCTTGTATTCGTTCCGTCTTTGCAAGCCCCTTCTCAGAGCCTGCACGAACCCTTCGTAAGGTGGACCTCGCTTCTCGACTGGGCAAACAGCCGATATCCATATAGTCTAAACAGGAAGCCCCAAATTAAAGCAAAGCCACACGAAGTTCAGATCAGCACGTTTATTTGCATCCATTTCACTGCTCGCTCCTTGACAGCTTTCAGAGCAATCTGCGGCCGGCGCTACTTCTAAGGGACTACTTTTTTTTAATCGTAAATATGTTAAAGAACGTATATATTTTTTTTTATATAGCCTATGTCCATCTGCAGACCCTGACAATTGCAACAATGTATCGGGTGTTTAGATTGGTGCTGTGGTTCCTGAGTTTACCCGCCTCAAAGGTTCAAAGTTCTCTCTTTATAATAGTAGTATAGATAACATACAATTACAAAACTTCTACTAACGACTTCCAGACCAAGTGCTGCTACGTGATGGAGCACGACAGAGGAGCACTAGGATGGCAAGTAGTGCCATAGAACATGCAATAAGTATTTATTTAATTATTTACATACACCTTTACAATTTATATGTAACTGCACTACCTCGTACTTTTCACCTCTCCGCCACACCCCACCACCTTACAGCACTCCCCCTGCAACCCACCGCAGACAACTTTATAGATAGTATTTAAAAAAATTGTAATCTATGTACTTAGGATGATATTATCAACCAAACGGCACACACCAAAATTACCATTATTAGCCTAACATTTTTATCTACAACTTCGCAAACATAACACTACATCCAGGGCTTTAAGTGAGGGGGTGTCTCTGTGGGGGTCTGAGCACCAGCACTTTATTTTTGGGGGCCTCGAAACGGGTATTTATGGGGCTCTATTTTCGGGCCTCGCAGACATCATGCCAGGTAACTCGCATTGTAGGACAAGGGAAATCCTTTAAAGAGACCCATTTTCTCTCTGGATTTCCCTTCTCTTTTTACGATGCAGGAGCAACATCAACGTGGGTTGATTAGCAGACAGACCACCAGGCGCGCAACGCCCATTGCCCCGAGACAGCTTCCTGGGCACACACACAGACCCGCACCCGAGTACTTCACAGGTCTTCATAAGACCATTTTTTTGTAAATGAAACTCTGTTCTTTTTCACCCCTTTTTACAGCCCCTGCGTCCCCACTTTGCCTATTGCTGAAAGAATTAGGCTCCCCTGAAATTTTGCTCTGTTTGCGCTTCTGGAAACGACCACAAGCAGGCAACTCCAGCAGCCCCTGCTCTGACCTACACACTGTCTTGTTTTAGTGCGACGAAAACACATGCTTTGCCTGGCTCACTTAGTTCTCGCACCCCTTCTTTAATATGAAGATAAAAGTTTTGCAATTACTTTTATATTCCTATACTGTATTTCACATGAAAATATAGAACTGCAGGTTCCCACCACCCCAAATTAGCTCTCTGGTATACTTTCTCAAATGTAAGAAGTACAGGTATTCAATATCTGTCAGTCACGGACACTTTAAAGCATTGTTCCTATATACAGCTCCACAAAATGTTATATTTCAAAATTAACGTCTCACACTGAGAATCTCCTTTATATTTCTTTCGCTAGATGTACCCTTGTTTAAAACAGAGAAGGGTGCTGAAGTATGCTCCACAAAGAGCAACTCAAAGCTTTATTGTTCTTTATATGAAACATCTGCGTGTCAATACTTTTCCCCAGCCTTTTCGACCCCTTGAGGCTGGGTGGATGAGTATAATACGTCAAATTTAGGATCGGGCGGAGGGTGCACTCAAATAAGAATGTATATTTGAATAAAGGGTGAGTGGAGGCATGGCCAGATGGATGAATGGATAGGTAAATGGATGTATGTATCAATGTATGTATGGAAGGATAAATGAATGCTTGCACCAGTACTTAGGCTAGATGGGTGATCTGATAGATGCTTAGGATTGGTTCTGGGACAGATGTATCTATGGATATATAGGCGTATGGCTACATAATTGGCACAGTGCTTACCATAGGCGAGTGGGCTCATAAATGCTTAAGATAAGTGCGGGAACAGATGTATGTATGTATATAAGTAGGAATGTATGCATCAATTAAAATATGGTTGGATGGCGCAGTACTTTGGATGGATGGATGCTGGGCTTTAATTTAGCTGGGTCTGAGGACCGGCACTTATTTTCAGGGAGCCTTCAAATGGGTCTCTATCAGGCTCTATTTTTGGCCCTCGCAAAGATAGTCAATTTTTTTTTCTTTTTATTGCACTGCAGTGAGAGCATGCACATCGATATACGCATACTCATTTTGCTCACTACTGAGAACTGGAGACATCATGCTAGGTGAGCCACGTTGTAGAAGGAAGGGAAATCCTTTAAAGAATGTTTTTTCCGAAAGTAGCATAATTGGAGGGGATTTTCTAAAGCACACAATGCTACTTATCTTGCTTTCGACCAAGCCCCTACTTGCATTGCCCACACCCCTTTAAGATGTTTGCCCCCCTTTTTAGAGACCCCAGTTTTTTCCCACTTAAAACCCTGACTGCACCAATGTAACAAAGTCTAAGCTTCCTTTGAAATCTACAATGGCACCAAGTTTCATAATTTGCCATCAAAAAGTCAATAGCATTCTTTATTAACTCTGAAGATAGTAAAGATGCTTTCAGCATACTATGTAACAAGTGGCAAGGATCTCTTACATGGACGTACTTCAGCTCAGATATTGATTCTGACAGGTCATCACACAACTTTTTCATATACGTAGCCGAATCTCTGCAAATACAAACAATATCACTCCAATCTTTGTTGAACTTGGAAACAACCTTTTCGCAGCAGCCTTCCAAGTGACACTGAGTTCCATGTTATCCAAAAGTCTGGTGTCATGTTTTCACCACTATCCCAGATGCTTGATGATAGCACTCTTTTCACATATACTTGTCACTATACATTGCTTTGAATGTTTAAAGCCTGAGGTGTTGGCAATTCACCTACTATCAATACTGACTTACAGGAAACTGGTGGCTGATGTATCAAGGGTTTTTACCCACCTCTGTGGGTAAATGTGATGGCACATATTGGGAAAGATTGGGAAAGATTCTCATAAAACCAGCCACTTTACCTATCAGGAAAAAAATCAGATGCAGCCAAAATATCAAATATGATTTTTACATTCCCTGATTCCCTGTAGTTCATAAAATAATTAAACAGGACCTAAAACATGCTTCTAAACCATGCATCTTTAGACCAAAGACCAAAAAACTGTAAAAAAGCCAAATGAAATAGATATCAATCAATCAATCAATCAAGCATTTATATAGCGCACTACTCACCCGGAGGGTCTCAAGGCGCTAGGGGAGGGGGGGTCCGCTACTGCTCAAACAGCCAGGTCTTGAGCTGCTTCCTGAAGGCAAGGTGGTCCTGGGTCAGGCGGAGGTGGGTCGGGAGGGAGTTCCAAGTCTTGGCGGCCAGGTAGGAGAAGGACCTTCCTCCTGTGGTGGCTCTTCGGATGCGGGGGACCGAGGCGAGGGCGTGGCCGGTCGATCGTAGCTGGCGTGTGGGAGCGTAGAAGTTGAGGCGGCTGTTGAGGTATCCTGGGCCTTGGTTGTGTAGGGCCTTGTGTGCGTGGGTGAGGAGACGGAAGGTGATTCTCTTGTTGACCGGGAGCCAGTGCAGATCTCTCAGGTATCTGGAGATTTGGCTGCGTCGGGGGATGCCCAGGATGAGTCGTGCTGAGGCGTTCTGAATCCGCTGGAGTCTCTTCTGGAGTTTGGCGGTGGTTCCGGCGTAGAGGGAGTTGCCGTAGTCCAGACGACTGGTGACGAGGGCCTGGGTGACCGTCTTCCTGGTCTCGGTGGGGATCCACCAGAAGATCTTACGTAGCATGCGCAGGATGTTGAAGCACGACGAGGAGACGGCGTTGGCTTGTCTGGTCATGGAGAGGGAGGAGTCCAGGATGAAGCCCAGGTTGCGTGCGTGGTCTGTTGGTTTGGGTGCGCTGCCCAGGGCGGGGGGCCACCAGGAGTCGTCCCAGGCGGAGGGTGAAGATCCCAGGATGAGGACTTCCGTCTTGTCCGAATTCAGTTTCAGGCGGCTGTTCATCATCCACTTGGCTACGTCTGTCATCCCTTCGTGTAGGTTGGCTCTGGCAGTGGCGGGGTCGTTGGTGAGGGAGAGGATCAGCTGGGTGTCGTCGGCGTAGGAGATGATGTTGAGGTTGTGTTGGCGTGCAATGGCTGCGAGGGGGCTCATGTAGACGTTGAAGAGGGTTGGGCTGAGCGAGGAGCCTTGAGGAACGCCGCAGATGACTTCGGTGGCTTCTGATCTGAACGGGGGGAGGCGGACTCTCTGTGTCCTTCTGGCGAGGAACGAGATGATCCATTCCAGTGCCTTCTCCTGGATTCCGACGTTGCTGAGGCGCCGCACTAGGGTACGGTGGCAGACAGTGTCGAAGGCCGCGGAGAGGTCTAGGAGGATGAGGGCCGCTGTTTCTCCGTTGTCGAGCAGGGCTCGGATGTCATCGGTGGCTGCGATCAGGGCGGTCTCGGTGCTGTGGTTGGCCCGGAAGCCAGACTGCGAGAGGTCGAGGGATCCGTTCGTCTCGAGGAAGGCGGCCAGCTGCTTGTTGACGGTCTTCTCGATGACTTTTGCAGGAAACGGGAGCAGCGAGATGGGGCGGTAGTTCTTGAGGTCGGTGGGGTCGGCTGATGGCTTCTTTAGTAGAGCGCTGAGTTCGGTGTGCTTCCAGCTCTCCGGGAAGGTAGCTATGTCGAAGGAGGTGTTGATGATGTCCCGCAGGTGGGGTGCGGTGACAGCGTCGGCCTTGTTGAAGACGTGGTGAGGGCAGGGGTCGGTCGGAGATCCGGAGTGGATGGAGTTCATCGTGCGGATGGTGTCTTCGGTGCTGATCGGGGTCCAGGCGCGGAGGGTGGTGGTGGGGGGCGGTGGTTCAGTCGTGGCGTGCGTTGGTTGAGTGCTGAAGCTGTTGTGTATGTCCGCGATCTTGTTGTGGAAGTAGGAGGCGAGGGAGTTGCAGAGGTCTTGCGAGGGGGTGATGTCGTTGTTTCCGGCGTTGGGGTTGGAGAGCTCTTTAACGATGTTGAAGAGTTCCTTGCTGTTGTATGCGTTGTTGTCAAGTCGTTCCTTGAATGCAGTTTTCTTGGTGGCGTGGATCAGTTGGTGGTGTTTTCGGGTGGCGAGCTTGAGGGCAGTCATGTTGTTCGGTTTTGGGTCTCTGCGCCAGGCTTTCTCGAGTGCTCGGCAGTTCTTCTTGGAGCTCTTGGGTTCGTCGGTGAACCATGGGGCTTTCTTGCTGCCGGGTCTGCTAGGCGGGGTCTTCAGAGGGGCGAGGTTGTCTGCGCAGTTGCTGATCCACTTCGTGAGGTTGGTGGCCGCCTGGCTTGGGTTAGTTGCGCTGGTGGGAGGGTTCATGCTCAGGGAGGTCGCGAGCTGGTCGGCTGTGATCTTGTTCCAGCTTCTGCGTGCAACCTGTTGCTGGTGGTGGTGGATCGTGGTCCTTCTGAAACTGAAGTGGACGCAGCTGTGGTCCGTCCAGTGGAGTCCGGTGGCGTGGCTGAAGGTGATGTCCTTGCTGGATTAGAACACAGGGTTGAGTGTGTGTCCGGCGTAGTGGGTGGGGGTGGTCACCAGCTGCTTGAGACCGAGGTTGGCGAGGTTGTCCAGCAGGGTGGTGGTGTTGCGGTCGTTGTTGTTCTCCAGGTGGAAGTTGAGGTCCCCGAGGAGGATGTAGTCAGCGGAGAGGAGGGCGTGCGGGCTGATGAAGTCGGTGATGTCTTCGCTGAATTGTGTGCGTGGTCCTGGGGGTCTGTAGATGAGGGTGCCTCTGAGGGTGGTCTTGGGGTTGATGTGGATCTGGAAGTGCAGGTGTTCGGTGGGTGCGAGGGTGTCGTCGGTGTTAATACAATATTTTAGGGACATCCCTAAACAACAAAACTCAAACAGAATAATGTTAGCCCATTCTTTCTTGCTGCTAGCTTGTATAACAAAGTTGCATTGTATTGGCCCCTTCAGTAAGAAAACAATGACTCTTTGACTCTCCTTTTCCTTTCTTTGAATGGCATTTAGTTTGTGGTTGTGCAGGTGTTTTTTAAGTTTTTATATGTTTGCACTGGTGAGGGGTATTTCCCTTTCGGTGGGGTTTTATCTGTTATTATAGGTTTAAACCTAAAACTGGGCAGCCTAAACATATACCATGCCATAAGACGCTTTAGTGCTCCCAGTAGTACCACATCATCTTTAGTAGCTCAACATCTGCATGGTACTAAATTCTGTCTTTTAATCACCAACATACCCACCTCCCCCATACCCACACCCAGCAAAAAGTATTCAAACATGCAAATTGGCAGGTAAAACATAAACCGTCCCATAGCACAGTTTATAAATTGGCCCAGTGGAACTACACCACCTTTACTAGCTAGACATCTATATGTTACTAAAGACGTTTCTGTAGAGTGTATAGCAGGGGAAGGGGTGAGTAAACAAAGTTCTAATTCCCAAACTTTTGATATACCGTCCCTTTACTGTATCTATAATAAAGACGTTAACT
The DNA here is from genome assembly GCF_964261635.1 of Lissotriton helveticus. Classification (NCBI taxonomy): domain Eukaryota; kingdom Metazoa; phylum Chordata; class Amphibia; order Caudata; family Salamandridae; genus Lissotriton; species Lissotriton helveticus. Next base: position 1,198,317,003 of record NC_136059.1, read on the forward strand.
GGAATGAAAAAATTGACGAGTGTCTCAAAAGGGCTAGTGAAGCTGAGAACCGGTAAAACCCGGACCACTTCAACACCTACGTATATCCACCACAGGCACACACCCTAACAAATAGTATCACTGATAATCACATGTTGTTCTCTAATGTCATCAAAGTCATACAGAAAATATACCGCACATTTTCATTTCTTTTTTATCTCTCACACATTTATAAAACATCTCTTCTAAAGAAGCACTCCCCAACCACTTCTATTCCATAAGAACAGACAATCATTAATACGTTTACTACCATATACTTTAGTAAATCTACCTTTTTATTATTCACTAGACAGAAACTACGAAACTATTAACTATACCCAAATGCAAACCAGAAACCATGTTCACATTATATCTCATCCTAACATCAAATGATTCAAACTATGCGTACATATAAAAGGAAATTATCACTTTCATTATCTCCGTCTCCTCTTCATGTAATCTCCAAACACTCTAGACGGCCTCACAGTACAACAACCTACCTCGACTTACAATAAAATCTACCTCTCAGTGTCAAAAATTAGACCACAACCTGCCCACATAACATTTCAGGGTTTCGTTTTATCGCTTTTAACTTAATAACACATACATCTCCTACCACCACCGCCCCAACCCACTATTTTCACAAAAAGTATAACTTGCAAATGTGCAACATTTTGTTTATCTCGCCCGAATGCATTACAAACCCAAATTAACGCTGTACCTCATTTTCAAAACCATACAGTCCTTTAAAGATGACAAACTACACTTCTTCTTTGTGATGAATTCCTAAACATATATAAAGTACTTATTTAACAGGTCAAGTTTCATGCATATTTTATAACCAATATCAGACACCACACTTTACTAACACTATATTATTTTTAAATAAAAAATACTTCCAAACTTAAAAACATCACCTCAAACACTAAATCACTACTAAAGAACACATAACACACCTTGTTAATTTCTAACTCACCTTTGTAGTTGGTGTGCAGATTTCAAATGTAAAACTGGCAAAAAGAACCTTACAAGGGTAAGGTGGGGGCTCTTGAGCACGCCAAACAAAGCAAAAGTATCAAGATAAGCCGATTTAGTTCATGCGTCTAGGCAAATGATTGGTGGTCAAAAATTTTATTCAAAGTGTCCACGTATTAGATCATTAATGCGTTATTTCAAACGTGTATCTTTGTCTCAAAACATTGATTCAAACGAAAAGTTGATTTTCATCACGGTACATATTCACCCCGATGCATTTTGAGCCGAAAAGGCTCTTCTTCAGGGGGTTAAGTATCTAGAAGAAGACAAACCGGGGGTAAGTGGAATGAGCAGGAGGCTGAGGCTAGTCTGAACAGAAGAGGAACGAGTGCCGAGTTACGAGAACGTACACAGTGAGGGGAGGATTGGGAGGGGGGGGTTTCAACCCTTTTACTGTTTTGGTCCCCGACATTATACGGTTTCATCCTCTCAGCCAGTATTTTTTCCATTTTTTCTTCATTTTTCACCTTCACTACACTCTGTTTTCTATTTCCTCCTCATTTCCCTGTTTCTCTATATTTCGGTATATCCTGTTCAGTTCCCACAGTCAACCTTACATTTATACAAATGTTCTCTTGTATATGTTGATAATTGTTTAATTTCTTGTTTTCTTATGTTTTATTTCTTTCACAACTTCATTTCATTGTTCCCTCGCACCAATTCCGGATTCATCTTCACTCAACAGCGCACGTCTGTCCTCACTTTCCTCTGCACGGACTACGTTAGTCCCATTTCTATATCCTTGCTCTGGCTGTTCCGCCATTCTAATCACAACGCCACCCTTGACGGGAAGACACGTTTTTGTTCTACCCAGATCACTTGTCACTCTGGTAAGCGCTTGTTTCCTCCTCGCACTTTGCCAGTCGTTCGTTTAGCTTTTACATCTTTCAGCGCAGAATAATTGAGCACTTTATTTTCGTCGTGCACTTTTTCATAACCCTCCCTTTCACAACTCAATGCCGTAGGCACTAAACACCGCGCTCGTTGAACCTACCCGTTCTTCATGGACACGATCGATCATGCTTTGCACACCTAAGCACGTTTTCGGCACCAGATTAATTCAGTCACAAGGCATGTTCCTTTACTCGGTTCTACTTGCATCCTTCAGATGTCCAAGATAGCTCTGCTGCGCGCGTTGGTACAAAGCCATTCTGATCCTGCTCAGTGGGTTCAGGCGCATGCAACTGCTGCTGCTGGACAATGTCCCATCTCATACTAAACTGCCCCGTACAGCAATATGCTGGCGCTGGGCAGTAGGGTGCAGTGGCATGCAGGTGCTCCACGCCTGGTACATGCGCATACAGGTGCTAGGGGGGACACGTGTTTATTGGTGCTGTGTAGCAAGTTATGACTTTACATTTTGACTGCACCAGACGGTTGTACCACCTACACGGATCAGGAGCATCATGGTGTAAGAGCATAATGGTGCTGTGCGGTACAGGTATATATGTACAGGGGGCAGAGGGGCACTTAGCACAATGTGTGCTCACACCCAGAGGGCTCCCAGGCAATTGAGCACAAATGATTTTCACACTGAGAGGGCTCCGGGGCAGTTCAGCAGCACGGGGGCTCACACCCACAGGGCTCCCGGGCAGTTTAGCAGCGCCACCCTCTGGTTCATCACTGCCACCCTCTGGTTCATCACTGTCACCCTCTGGTTCACCACTGCCACTCTCTGGTTTACCACTGCCACCCTCTGGTTCACCACTGCCACCCTCTGGTTCACCACTGTCACCCTCTGGTTCATCACTGTAACCCTCTGGTTCATCACTGCCACCCTCTGGTTCATCACAGCACCCTCTGGTTCACCACTGCCACCCTCTGGTTCATCACTGTAACCCTCTGGTTCATCACTGCCACCCTCTGGTTCATCACAGCACCCTCTTGTTCACCACTGCCACCCTCTGGTTCATCACTGCCACCCTCTGGTTCATCACTGTCACCCTCTGGTTAATCACTGCCACCCTCTGGTTCACCACTGCCACCCTCTGGTTCACACTGCCCCCCTCTGGTTCCCACTGCCACCCTCTGGTTCACCACTGCCACCCTCTGGTTCATCACTGTCACCCTCTGGTTCATCACTGCCACCCTCTGGTTCATCACAGCACCCTCTGGTTCACCACTGCCACCCTCTGGTTCACCACTGCCACCCTCTGGTTCATCACTATCACCCTCTGGTTCATAACTGCCCCCCTCTGGTTCATCACAGCACCCTCTGGTTCACCAGTGCCACCCTCTGGTTCATCACTGCCACCCTCTGGTACACCACTGCCACCCTCTGGATCATCACTGTCACCCTCTGGTTCATCACTGCCACCCTCTGGATCACCACTGCCACCCTGTGGTTCATCACTGCCACCCTCTGGTTCATCACAGCACCCTCTGGTTCACCCCTGCCACCCTATGGTTCATCACTGCCACCCTCTGGTTCATCACTGCCACCCTCTGGTTCACCCCTGCCACCCTCTGGGTCACCACTGCCACCCTTTGATTCATCACAGCACCCTCTGGTTCACCACTGCCACCCTCTGGTTCACCAGTGCACCCTCTGATTCACCCCTGCCACCATCTGGTTCATCACAGCACCCTCTGGTTCACCACTGTCACCCTCTGGTTCACCACTGTCACCCTCTGGTTCATCACTGCCACCCTCTGGTTCATCACTGCCACCCTCTGGTTCACCACTGCCACCCTCTGGTTCACCACTGACACCCTCTGGTTCATCACTGCCACCCTCTGGTTCACCACTGCCACCATCAGGTTTATCACTGCCACCCTCTGGTTCACCACTGCCAGCCTCTGGTTCACCACTGCCACCCTCTGATTCTTCACTGTCACCCTCTGGTTCATCACTGCCACCCTCTGGTTTGTCACAACACCCTCTGGTTCACCAGTGCCACCCTCTGGTTCATCACTGCCACCCTCTGGTTCGCCACTGCCACCCTCTGGATCATCACTGTCACCCTCTGGTTCACCACTGCCACCCTCTGGTTCACCCCTGCCACCCTCTGGTTCACCCCTGCCACCCTCTGGTTCATCACTGCCACCCTCTGGTTCACCACTGCCACCCTCTGGTTCACCACTGTCACCCTCTGGTTCATCACACAACCCTCTGTCTCACCACTGCCACCCTCTGGTTCACCCCTGCCACCATCTGATTCATCACTGCCACCCTCTGGTTCATCACTGCCACCCTCTGGTTCACCACTGCCACCCTCAGGTTTATCACTGCCACCCTCTGGTTCACCACTGCCAGCCTCTGGTTCACCACTGCCACCCTCTGGTTCATCACTGTCACCCTCTGCTTCATCACTGCCACCCTCTGGTTCATCACAGCCCCCTCTGGTTCACCAGTGCCACCCTCTGGTTCATCACTGCCACCCTCTGGTTCACCACTGCCACCCTCAGAATCATCACTGTCACCCTCTGGTTCATCACTGCCACCCTCTGGTTCACCACTGCCACCCTCTAGTTCATCACTGCCACCCTCTGGTTCACCCCTGCCACCCTCTGGTTCATCACTGCCACCCTCTGGTTCATCACTGCCACCCTCTGGTTCACCACTGCCACCCTCTGGTTCACCTCTGCCACCATCTGGTTCCTCACAGCACCCTCTGGTTCACCACTGTCACCCTCTGGTTCATCACTGCCACCCTCTGGTTCACCCATGCCACCCTTTGGTTCACCACTGCCACCCTCTGGTTCACCCCGCCACCATCTGGTTCATCACTGCCACCCTCTGGTTCATCACTGCCACCCTCTGGTTTACCACTGCCACCCTCTGGTTCATCACTGCCACCCTCTGGTTCACCACTGCCACCCTCTGGTTCACCACTGCCACCCTCTGGTTCATCACTGTCACCCTCTGGTTCACCACTGCCACCCTCTGGTTCATCACTGCCACCCTCTCGTTCACTACTGCCACCCTCTGGTTCATCACTGTCACCCTCTGGTTCACCACTGCCACCCTCTGGTTCACCACTGCCACCCTCTGGTTCATCACTGCCGCCCTCTGGTTCACCACTGCCACCCTCTGGTTCACCCCTGCCACCCTCTGGTTCATAACTGCCACCCTCTGGTTCACCACTGCCACCCTCTGGTTCACCACTGCCACCCTCTGGTTCATCACTGTCACCCTCTGGTTCATCACTGCCACCCTCTAGTTCATCACTGCCACCCTCTGGTTCATCACAGAACCCTCTGGTTCACCAGTGCCACCCTCTGGTTCATCACTGTCACCCTCTGGTCCACCACTGCCACCCTCTGGATCATCACTGTCACCCTCTGGTTTATCACTGCCACCCTCTGGTACACCACTGCCACCCCACTAGTTCATCACTGCCACTCTCTGGTTCATCACAGCACCCTCTGGTTCACCCCTGCCACACTCTGGTTCATCACTGCCACCCTCTAGTTCACCAAATACCACCCTCTGGTTCACCACTGCCGCCCTCTGATTCATCACAGCACCCTCTGGTTCACCACTGCCACCCTCTGGTTCATCACTGCCACCCTCTCGTTCACTACTGCCACCCTCTGGTTCATCACAGCACCCTCTGATTCACCACTGCCACCCTCTGGTTCACCCCTGTCACCATCTGGTTTATCACTGCCACCCTCTGGTTCACCACTGCCACCCTCTGGTTCACCACTGCCACCCTCTGGATCATCACTGTCACCCTCTGGTTCATCACAGCACCCTCTGGTTCACCACTGCCACCCTCTGGTTCATCACTGCCACCCTCTCGTTCACTACTGCCACCCTCTGGTTCATCACATCACCCTCTGGTTCACCACTGCCACCCTCTGGTTCACCACTGCCACCCTCTGGTTCATCACTGTCACCCTCTGGTTCATCACTGCCACCCTCTGGTTCATCACAGCACCCTCTGGTTCACCCGTGCCACCCTCTGGTTCATCACTGTCACCCTCTGGTCCACCACTGCCACCCTCTGGATCATCACTGTCACCCTCTGGTTCATCACTGCCACCCTCTGGTTCACCACTGCCACCCTCTAGTTCATCACTGCCACCCTCTGGATCATCACTGTCACCCTCTGATTCAACCCTGCCACCCTCTGGTTCATCACTGCCACCCTCTGGTTCATCACTGCCACCCTCTGGTTCACCAAATACCACCCTCTGGTTCACCACTGCCGCCCTCTGATTCATCACAGTACCCTCTGGTTCACCACTGCCACCCTCTGTTTCACCACTGCCACCCTCTGGTTCACCTCTGCCACCATCCGGTTCATTGCAGCACCCTCTGAGTCACCACTGTCACCATCTGGTTCACCACTGTCACCCTTTGGTTCATCACTGCCACCCTCTGGTTCATCACTGCCACCCTCTGGTTCACCACTGCCACCCTCTGGTTCACCACTGCCACCCTCTGGTTCATCACTGCCACCCTCTGGTTCACCACTGCCACCCTCTGGTTCACCACTGCCACCCTCTGGTTCATCACTGCCACCCTCTGGTTCACCACTGCCACCCTCTGGTTCATCACTGCCACCCTCTCGTTCACTACTGCCACCCTCTGGTTCATCACTGTCACCCTCTGGTTCATCACTGCCACCTTCTGGTTCATCACTGCCACCCTCTGGTTCACCACTGCCACCCTCTGGTTCACCACTGCCACCCTCTGGTTCATCACTGCCACCCTCTGGTTCACCACTGCCACCCTCTGGTTCACCACTGCCCCCCTCTGGTTCATCACTGACACCCTCTCGTTCACTACTGCCACCCTCTGGTTCACCACTGTCACCCTCTGGTTCATCACACAACCCTCTGGCTCACCACTGCCACCCTCTGGTTCACCCCTGCCACCATCTGATTCATCACTGCCACCCTCTGGTTCATCACTGCCACCCTCTGGTTCACCACTGCCACCCTCAGGTTTATCACTGCCACCCTCTGGTTCACCACTGCCAGCCTCTGGTTCACCACTGCCACCCTCTGGTTCATCACTGTCACCCTCTGCTTCATCACTGCCACCCTCTGGTTCATCACAGCCCCCTCTGGTTCACCAGTGCCACTCTCTGGTTCATCACTGCCACCCTCTGGTTCACCACTGCCACCCTCAGAATCATCACTGTCACCCTCTGGTTCATCACTGCCACCCTCTGGTTCACCACTGCCACCCTCTAGTTCATCACTGCCACCCTCTGGTTCACCCCTGCCACCCTCTGGTTCATCACTGCCACCCTCTGGTTCATCACTGCCACCCTCTGGTTCACCACTGCCACCCTCTGGTTCACCTCTGCCACCATCTGGTTCATCACAGAACCCTCTGGTTCACCACTGTCACCCTCTGGTTCATCACTGCCACCCTCTGGTTCATCACTGCCACCCTCAGGTTCACCACTGCCACCCTCTGGTTCACCCCTGCCACCCTCTGGTTCACCACTGCCACCCTCTGGTTCACCACTGCCACCCTCTGGTTCATCACTGTCACCCTCTGGTTCACCATTGCCACCCTCTGGTTCATCACTGCCACCCTCTCGTTCACTACTGCCACCCTCTGGTTCATCACTGTCACCCTCTGGTTCACCACTGCCACCCTCTGGTTCACCACTGCCACCCTCTGGTTCATCACTGCCACCCTCTGGTTCACCACTGCCACCCTCTGGTTCACCACTGCCACCCTCTGGTTCATCACTGCCACCCTCTGGTTCACCACTGCCACCCTCTGGTTCACCACTGCCACCCTCTGGTTCATCACTGTCACCCTCTGGTTCATCACTGCCACCATCTGGTTCATCACTGCCACCCTCTGGTTCATCGCAGAACCCTCTAGTTCACCAGTGTCACCCTCTGGTTCACCACTGCCAGCCTCTGGTTCACCACTGCCACCCTCTGATTCTTCACTGTCACCCTCTGGTTCATCACTGCCACCCTCTGGTTCGTCACAGCACCCTCTGGTTCACCAGTGCCACCCTCTGGTTCATCACTGCCACCCTCTGGTTCACCACTGCCACCCTCTGGATCATCGCTGTCACCCTCTGGTTCACCACTGCCACCCTCTGGTTCACCCCTGCCACCCTCTGGTTCACCCCTGCCACCCTCTGGTTCATCACTGCCACCCTCTGGTTCACCACTGCCACCCTCTGGTTCACCACTGTCACCCTCTTGTTCATCACACAACCCTCTGTCTCACCACTGCCACCCTCTGGTTCACCCCTGCCACCATCTGATTCATCACTGCCACCCTGTGGTTCATCACTGCCACCCTCTGGTTCACCACTGCCACCCTCAGGTTTATCACTGCCACCCTCTGGTTCACCACTGCCAGCCTCTGGTTCACCACTGCCACCCTCTGGTTCATCACTGTCACCCTCTGCTTCATCACTGCCACCCTCTGGTTCATCACAGCCCCCTCTGGTTCACCAGTGCCACCCTCTGGTTCATCACTGCCACCCTCTAGTTCACCACTGCCACCCTCAGAATCATCACTGTCACCCTCTGCTTCATCACTGCCACCCTCTGGTTCACCACTGCCACCATCTAGTTCATCACTGCCACCCTCTGGTTCACCCCTGCCACCCTCTGGTTCATCACTGCCACCCTCTGGTTCATCACTGCCACCCTCTGGTTCACCAAATTCCACCCTCTGGTACACCACTGCCGCCCTCTGATTCATCACATCACCTTCTGGTTCACCACTGCCACCGTCTGGTTCACCACTGCCACCCTCTGGTTCACCTCTGCCACCATCTGGTTCATCACAGCACCCTCTGGTTCACCACTGTCACCCTCTGGTTCACCACTGTCACCCTCTGGTTCATCACTGCCACCCTCTGGTTCACCCCTGCCATCCTTTGGTTCACCACTGCCACCCTCTGGTTCACGCCGCCACCATCTGGTTCATCACTGCCACCCTCTGGTTCATCACTGCCACCCTCTGGTTTACCACTGCCACCCTCTGGTTCATCACTGCCACCCTCTGGTTCACCAAATTCCACCCTCTGGTACACCACTGCCGCCCTCTGATTCATCACATCACCCTCTGGTTCACCACTGCCACCGTCTGGTTCACCACTGCCACCCTCTGGTTCACCTCTGCCACCATCTGGTTCATCACAGCACCCTCTGGTTCACCACTGTCACCCTCTGGTTCACCACTGTCACCCTCTGGTTCATCACTGCCACCCTCTGGTTCACCCCTGCCATCCTTTGGTTCACCACTGCCACCCTCTGGTTCACCCCGCCACCATCTGGTTCATCACTGCCACCCTCTGGTTCATCACTGCCACCCTCTGGTTTACCACTGCCACCCTCTGGTTCATCACTGCCACCCTCTTGTTCACCACTGCCACCCTCTGGTTCACCACTGCCACCCTCTGGTTCATCACTGTCACCCTCTGGTTCACCACTACCACCCTCTGGTTCATCACTGCCACCCTCTCGTTCACTACTGCCACCCTCTGGTTCATCACTGTCACCCTCTGGTTCACCACTGCCACCCTCTGGTTCACCACTGCCACCCTCTGGTTCATCCCTGCCGCCCTCTGGTTCACCACTGCCACCCTCTGGTTCACCCCTGCCACCCTCTGGTTCATAACTGCCACCCTGTGGTTCACCACTGCCACCCTCTGGTTCATCACTGCCACCCTCTGGTTCATCACTGCCACCCTCTCGTTCACTACTGCCACCCTCTGGTTCATCACTGTCACCCTCTGGTTCACCACTGCCACCCTCTGGTTCACCACTGCCACCCTCTGGTTCATCCCTGCCGCCCTCTGGTTCACCACTGCCACCCTCTGGTTCACCCCTGCCACCCTCTGGTTCATAACTGCCACCCTGTGGTTCACCACTGCCACCCTCTGGTTCATCACTGCCACCCTCTGGTTCATCACTGTCACCCTCTGGTTCATCACTGCCACCCTCTAGTTCATCACTGCCACCCTCTGGGTCATCACAGAACCCTCTGGTTCACCAGTGCCACCCTCTGGTTCATCACTGTCACCCTCTGGTTCACCATTGCCACCCTCTGGATCATCACTGTCACCCTCTGGTTCATCACTGCCACCCTCTGGTACACCACTGCCACCCCACTAGTTCATCACTGCCACTCTCTGGTTCATCACAGCACCCTCTGGTTCACCCCTGCCACATTCTGGTTCATCACTGCCACTCTCTGGTTCATCACTGCCACCCTCTAGTTCACCAAATACCACCCTCTGGTTCACCACTGCCGCCCTCTGATTCATCACAGCACCCTCTGGTTCATCACTGCCACCCTCTGGTTCATCACTGCCACACTCTCGTTCACTACTGCCACCATCTGGTTCATCACAGCACCCTCTGGTTCACCACTGTCACCCTCTGGTTCACCACTGTCACCCTCTGGTTCATCACTGCCACCCTCTGGTTCACCCATGCCACCCTTTGGTTCACCACTGCCACCCTCTGGTTCACCCCACCACCATCTGGTTCATCACTGCCACCCTCTGGTTCATCACTGCCACCCTCTGGTTTACCACTGCCACCCTCTGGTTCATCACTGCCACCCTCTGGTTCACCACTGCCACCCTCTGGTTCACCACTGCCACCCTCTGGTTCATCACTGTCACCCTCTGGTTCACCACTACCACCCTCTGGTTCATCACTGCCACCCTCTCATTCACTACTGCCACCCTCTGGTTCATCACTGTCACCCTCTGGTTCACCACTGCCACCCTCTGGTTCACCACTGCCACCCTCTGGTTCATCACTGCCGCCCTCTGATTCACCACTGCCACCCTCTGGTTCACCCCTGCCACCCTCTGGTTCATAACTGCCACCCTGTGGTTCACCACTGCCACCCTCTGGTTCACCACTGCCACCCTCTGGTTCATCACTGTCACCCTCTGGTTCATCACTGCCACTCTCTAGTTCATCACTGCCACCCTCTGGTTCATCACAGAACCCTCTGGTTCACCAGTGCCACCCTCTGGTTCATCACTGTCACCCTCTGGTTCACCACTGCCACCCTCTGGATCATCACTGTCACCCTCTGGTTCATCACTGCCACCCTCTGGTACACCACTGCCACCCCACTAGTTCATCACTGCCACTCTCTGGTTCATCACAGCACCCTCTGGTTCACCCCTGCCACATTCTGGTTCATCACTGCCACTCTCTGGTTCATCACTGCCACCCTCTAGTTCACCAAATACCACCCTCTGGTTCACCACTGCCGCCCTCTGATTCATCACAGCACCCTCTGGTTCACCACTGCCACCCTCTGGTTCATCACTGCCACACTCTCGTTCACTACTGCCACCCTCTGGTTCATCACAGCACCCTCTGGTTCACCACTGCCACCCTCTGGTTCACCCCTGTCACCATCTGGTTCATCACTGCCACCCTCTGGTTCATCACTGCCACCCTCTGGTTTATCACTGCCACCCTCTGGTTCACCACTGCCACCCTCTGGTTCACCACTGCCACCCTCTGGATCATCACTGTCACCCTCTGGTTCATCACAGCACCCTCTGGTTCACCACTGCCACCCTCTGGTTCATCACTGCCACCCTCTTGTTCACTACTGCCACCCTCTGGTTCATCACAGCACCCTCTGGTTCACCACTGCCACCCTCTGGTTTACCACTGCCACCCTCTGGTTCATCACTGTCACCCTCTGGTTCATCACTGCCACCCTCTGGTTCATCACAGCACCCTCTGGTTCACCCGTGCCACCCTCTGGTTCATCACTGTCACCCTCTGGTCCACCACTGCCACCCTCTGGATCATCACTGTCACCCTCTGGTTCATAACTGCCACCCTCTGGTTCACCACTGCCACCCTCTAGTTCATCACTGCCACCCTCTGGATCATCACTGTCACTCTCTGATTCACCCCTGCCACCCTCTGGTTCATCACTGCCACCCTCTGGTTCATCACTGCCACCCTCTGGTTCACCAAATACCACCCTCTGGTTCACCACTGCCACCCTCTGATTCATCACAGTACCCTCTGGTTCACCACTGCCACCCTCTGTTTCACCACTGCCACCCTCTGGTTCACCTCTGCCACCATCCGGTTCATCGCAGCACCCTCTGGGTCACCACTGTCACCATCTGGTTCACCACTGTCACCCTTTGGTTCATCACTGCCACCCTCTGGTTCATCACTGCCACCCTCTGGTTCACCACTGCCACCCTCTGGTTCACCACTGCCACCCTCTGGTTCATCACTGCCACCCTCTGGTTCACCACTGCCACCCTCTGGTTCACCACTGCCACCCTCTGGTTCATCACTGCCACCCTCTGGTTCACCACTGCCACCCTCTGGTTCATCACTGCCACCCTCTCGTTCACTACTGCCACCCTCTCGTTCATCACTGTCACCCTCTGGTTCATCACTGCCACCCTCTGGTTCATCACTGCCACCCTCTGGTTCACCACTGCCACCCTCTGGTTCACCACTGCCACCCTCTGGTTCATCACTGCCACCCTCTGGTTCACCACTGCCACCCTCTGGTTCACCCCTGCCACCCTCTGGTTCATCACTGCCACCCTCTGGTTCACCACTGCCCCCCTCTGGTTCATCACTGACACCCTCTTGTTCACTACTGCCACCCTCTGGTTCACCACTGTCACCCTCTGGTTCATCACACAACCCTCTGGCTCACCACTGCCACCCTCTGGTTCATCCCTGCCATCATCTGATTCATCACTGCCACCCTCTGGTTCATCACTGCCACCCTCTGGTTCACCACTGCCACCCTCAGGTTTATCACTGCCACCCTCTGGTTCACCACTGCCAGCCTCTGGTTCACCACTGCCACCCTCTGGTTCATCACTGTCACCCTCTGCTTCATCACTGCCACCCTCTGGTTCATCACAGCCCCCTCCGGTTCACCAGTGCCACTCTCTGGTTCATCACTGCCACCCTCTGGTTCACCACTGCCACCCTCAGAATTATCACTGTCACCCTCTGGTTCATCACTGCCACCCTCTGGTTCACCACTGCCACCCTCTAGTTCATCACTGCCACCCTCTGGTTCACCCCTGCCACCCTCTGGTTCATCACTGCCACCCTCTGGTTCATCACTGCCACCCTCTGGTTCACCACTGCCACCCTCTGGTTCACCTCTGCCACCATCTGGTTCATCACAGCACCCTCTGGTTCACCACTGTCACCCTCTGGTTCACCACTGTCACCCTCTGGTTCATCACTGCCACCCTCTGGTTCATCACTGCCACCCTCAGGTTCACCACTGCCACCCTCTGGTTCACCCCTGCCACCCTCTGGTTCATCACTGCCACCCTCTGGTTCACCACTGCCACCCTCTGGTTCACCCCGCCACCATCTGGTTCATCACTGCTACCCTCTGGTTCATCACTGCCACCCTCTGGTTTACCACTGCCACCCTCTGGTTCATCACTGCCACCCTCTGGTTCACCACTGCCACCCTCTGGTTCATCACTGCCACCCTCTGGTTCATCACTGTCACCCTCTGGTTCACCACTGCCACCCTCTGGTTCACTACTGCCACCCTCTGCTTCATCACTGTCACCCTCTGGTTCACCACTGCCACCCTCTGGTTCACCACTGCCACCCTCTGGTTCATCACTGTCACCCTCTGGTTCATCACTGCCACCCTCTTGTTCACTACTGCCACCCTCTGCTTCATCACTGTCACCCTCTGGTTCACCACTGCCACCCTCTGGTTCACCACTGCCACCCTCTGGTTCATCACTGCCACCCTCTGGTTCACCACTGCCACCCTCTGGTTCACCCCTGGCACCCTCTGGTTCATCACTGCCACCCTCTGGTTCACCACTGCCACCCTCTGGTTCACCACTGCCACCCTCTGGTTCATCACTGTCACCCTCTGGTTCATCACTGCCACCCTCTGGTTCATCACATAACCCTCTGGCTCACCAGTGTCACCCTCTGGTTCATCACTGTCACCCTCTGGTTCACCACTGCCACCCTCTGGATCATCACTGTCACCCTCTGGTTCATCACTGCCACCCTCTGGTACACCACTGCCACCCTCTAGTTCATCACTGCCACTCTCTGGTTCATCACAGCACCCTCTGGTTCACCCCTGCCACCCTCTGGTTCATCACTGCCACTCTCTGGTTCATCACTGCCACCCTCTAGTTCACCAAATACCACCCTCTGGTTCACCACTGCCGCCCTCTGGTTCACCACTGCCACCATCTGGTTCATCACAGCACCCTCTGGTTCACCACTGTCACCCTCTGGTTCACCACTGTCACCCTCTGGTTCATCACTGCCACCCTCTGGTTCATCACTGCCACCCTCAGGTTCACCACTGCCACCCTCTGGTTCACCCCTGCCACCCTCTGGTTCACCACTGCCACCCTCTGGTTCACCACTGCCACCCTCTGGTTCATCACTGTCACCCTCTGGTTCACCACTGCCACCTTCTGGTTCATCACTGCCACCCTCTCGTTCACTACTGCCACCCTCTGGTTCATCACTGTCACCCCCTGGTTCACCACTGCCACCCTCTGGTTCACCACTGCCACCCTCTGGTTCATCACACAACCCTCTGGCTCACCACTGCCACCTTCTGGTTCACCCCTGCCACCATCTGATTCATCACTGCCACCCTCTGGTTCATCACTGCCACCCTCTGGTTCACCACTGCCACCCTCTGGTTCATCACTGCCACCCTCTGGTTCATCACTGCCACCCTCTGGTTCACCAAATTCCACCCTCTGGTTCACCACTGCCGCCCTCTGATTCATCACATCACCCTCTGGTTCACCACTGCCACCCTCTGGTTCACCACTGCCACCCTCTGGTTCACCTCTGCCACCATCTGGTTCATCACAGCACCCTCTGGTTCACCACTGTCACCCTCTGGTTCACCACTGTTACCCTCTGGTTCATCACTGCCACCCTCTGGTTCATCACGGCCACCCTCAGGTTCACCACTGCCAACCTCTGGTTCACCCCTGCCACCCTTTGGTTCACCACTGCCACCCTTTGGTTCACCCCGCCACCATCTGGTTCATCACTGCCACCCTCTGGTTCACCCCGCCACCATCTGGTTCATCACTGCCACCCTCTGGTTCATCACTGCCACCCTCTGGTTTACCACTGCCACCCTCTGGTTCATCACTGCCACCCTCTGGTTCACCCCGCCACCATCTGGTTCACCACTGCCACCCTCTGGTTCACCCCGCCACCATCTGGTTCATCACTGCCACCCTCTGGTTCATCACTGCCACCCTCTGGTTTACCACTGCCACCCTCTGGTTCATCACTGCCACCCTCTGGTTCACCACTGCCACCCTCTGGTTCACCACTGCCACCCTCTGGTTCATCACTGTCACCCTCTGGTTCACCACTGCCACCCTCTGGTTCATAACTGCCACACTCTCGTTCACTACTGCCACCCTCTGGTTCATCACTGTCACCCTCTGGTTCACCACTGCCACCCTCTGGTTCACCACTGCCACCCTCTGGTTCATCACTGCCACCCTCTGGTTCATCACAGAACCCTCTGGCTCACCAGTGTCACCCTCTGGTTCATCACTGTCACCCTCTGGTTCACCACTGCCACCCTCTGGATCATCACTGTCACCCTCTGGTTCATCACTGCCACCCTCTGGTGCACCACTGCCACCCTCTAGTTCATCACTGCCACTCTCTGGTTCATCACAGCACCCTCTGGTTCACCCCTGCCACCCTCTGGTTCATCACTGCCACTCTCTGGTTCATCACTGCCACCCTCTAGTTCACCAAATACCACCCTCTGGTTCACCACTGCCGCCCTCTGGTTCACCACTGCCACCATCTGGTTCATCACAGCACCCTCTGGTTCACCCCTGCCACCCTCTGGTTCATCACTGCCACCCTCTGGTTCACCACTGCCACCCTCTGGTTCACCACTGCCACCCTCTGGTTCATCACTGTCACCCTCTGGTACATCACTGCCACCCTCTGGTTCACCACTGCCACCCTCTGGTTCATCACTGTCACCCTCTGGTTCATCACTGCCACCCTCTAGTTCATCACTGCCACCCTCTGGTTCATCACAGAACCCTCTGGTTCACCAGTGCTACCCTCTGGTTCATCACTGTCACCCTCTGGTTCACCACTGCCACCCTCTGGATCATCACTGTCACCCTCTGGTTCATCACTGCCACCCTCTGGTACACCACTGCCACCCCACTAGTTCATCACTGCCACTCTCTGGTTCATCACAGCACCCTCTGGTTCACCCCTGCCACCCTCTGGTTCACCACTGCCACCCTCTGGTTCACCTCTGCCACCATCTGGTTCATCACAGCACCCTCTGGTTCACCACTGTCACCCTCTGGTTCACCACTGTCACCCTCTGGTTCATCACTGCCACCCTCTCGTTCACTACTGTCACCCTCTGGTGCATCACTGTCACCCTCTGGTTCATCACTGCCACCCTCTGGTTCATCACTGCCACCCTCTGGTTCACCACTGCCACCCTCTGGTTCACCACTGCCACCCTCTGGTTCATCACTGCCACCCTCTGGTTCACCACTGCCACCCTCTGGTTCACCACTGCCACCCTCTGGTTCATCACTGCCACCCTCTGGTTCACCACTGCCCCCCTCTGGTTCATCACTGACACCCTCTTGTTCACTACTGCCACCCTTTGGTTCACCACTGTCACCCTCTGGTTCATCACACAACCCTCTGGCTCACCACTGCCACCCTCTGGTTCACCCCTGCCACCATCTGATTCTTTACTGCCACCCTCTGGTTCATCACTGCCACCCTCTGGTTCACCACTGCCACCCTCAGGTTTATCACTGCCACCCTCTGGTTCACCACTGCCAGCCTCTGGTTCACCACTGCCACCCTCTGGTTCATCACTGTCACCCTCTGCTTCATCACTGCCACCCTCTGGTTCATCACAGCCCCCTCTGGTTCACCAGTGCCACTCTCTGGTTCATCACTGCCACCCTCTGGTTCACCACTGCCACCCTCAGAATCATCACTGTCACCCTCTGGTTCATCACTGCCACCCTCTGGTTCACCACTGCCACCCTCTAGTTCATCACTGCCACCCTCTAGTTCACCCCTGCCACCCTCTGGTTCATCACTGCCACCATCTGGTTCATCACTGCCACCCTCTGGTTCACCACTGCCACCCTCTAGTTCACCTCTGCCACCATCTGGTTCATCACAGCACCCTCTGGTTCACCACTGTCACCCTCTGGTTCACCACTGTCACCCTCTGGTTCATCACTGCCACCCTCTGGTTCATCACTGCCACCCTCAGGTTCACCACTGCCACCCTCTGGTTCACCCCTGCCACCCTCTGGTTCATCACTGCCACCCTCTGGTTCACCACTGCCACCCTTTGGTTCACCCCGCCACCATCTGGTTCATCACTGCCACCCTCTGGTTCATCACTGCCACCCTCTGGTTCATCACTGCCACCCTCTGGTTCACCACTGCCACCCTCTGGTTCACCACTGCCACCCTCTGGTTCATCACTGTCACCCTCTGGTTCACCACTGCCACCCTCTGGTTCATCACTGCCACCCTCTCGTTCACTACTGCCACCCTCTGGTTCATCACTGTCACCCTCTGGTTCACCACTGCCACCCTCTGGTTCACCACTGCCACCCTCTGGTTCATCACTGCCACCCTCTGGTTCACCACTGCCACCCTCTGTTTCACCACTGCCACCCTCTGGTTCACCACTGCCACCCTCTGGTTCACCACTGCCACCCTCTGGTTCATCACTGTCACCCTCTGGTTCATCACTGCCACCCTCTGGTTCATCACTGCCACCCTCTGGTTCATCACAGAACCCTCTGGTTCACCAGTGTCACCCTCTGGTTCATCACTGCCACCCTCTCCTTCACTACTGCCACCCTCTGGTTCATCACTGTCACCCTCTGGTTCACCACTGCCACCCTCTGGTTCACCACTGCCACCCTCTGGTTCATCACTGCCACCCTCTGGTTCACCACTGCCACCCTCTGGTTCATCACTGCCACCCTCTGGTTCACCACTGCCCCCCTCAGAATCATCACTGTCACCCTCTGGTTCATCACTGCCACCCTCTGGTTCACCACTGCCACCCTCTAGTTCATCACTGCCACCCTCTGGTTCACCCCTGCCACCCTCTGGTTCATCACTGCCACCCTCTGGTTCACCAAATTCCACCCTCTGGTTCACCACTGCCGCCCTCTGATTCATCACATCACCCTCTGGTTCACCACTGCCACCCTCTGGTTCACCACTGCCACCCTCTGGTTCACCTCTGCCACCATCTGGTTCATCACAGCACCCTCTGGTTCACCACTGTCACCCTCTGGTTCACCACTGTCACCCTCTGGTTCATCACTGTCACCCTCTGGTTCATCACTGCCACCCTCTGGTTCATCACTGCCACCCTCTGGTTCATCACAGAACCCTCTGGTTCACCAGTGCCACCCTCTGGTTCATCACTGTCACCCTCTGGTTCACCACTGCCACCCTCTGGATCATCACTGTCACCCTCTGGTTCATCACTGCCACCCTCTGGTACACCACTGCCACCCCACTAGTTCATCACTGCCACTCTCTGGTTCATCACATCACCCTCTGGTTCACCCCTGCCACCCTCTGGTTCATCACTGCCACTCTCTGGTTCATCACTGCCACCCTCTAGTTCACCAAATACCACCCTCTGGTTCACCACTGCCGCCCTCTGATTCATCACAGCACCCTCTGGTTCACCACTGCCACCCTCTGGTTCATCACTGCCACCCTCTCGTTCACTACTGCCACCCTCTGGTTCATCACAGTACCCTCTGGTTCACCACTGCCACCCTCTGGTTCACCCCTGCCACCATCTGGTTCATCACTGCCACCCTCTGGTTCATCACTGCCACCCTCTGGTTCACCATTGCCACCCTCTGGTTTATCACTGCCACCCTCTGGTTCACCACTGCCACCCTCTGGTTCACCACTGCCACCCTCTGGATCATCACTGTCACCCTCTGGTTCATCACAGCACCCTCTGGTTCACCACTGCCACCCTCTGGTTCCTCACTGCCACCCTCTGGTTCATCACTATCACCCTCTGGTTCATCACTGCCACCCTCTGGTTCATCACAGCACCCTCTGGTTCACCCATGCCACCCTCTGGTTCATCACTGTCACCCTCTGGTCCACCACTGCCACCCTCTGGATCATCACTGTCACCCTCTGGTTCATCACTGCCACCCTCTGGTTCACCACTGCCACCCTCTAGTTCATCACTGCCACCCTCTGGATCATCACTGTCACCCTCTGATTCACCCCAGCTACCCTCTGGTTCATCACTGCCACCCTCTGGTTCATCACTGCCACCCTCTGGTTCACCAAATACCACCCTCTGGTTCACCACTGCGGCCCTCTGATTCATCACAGTACCCTCTGGTTCACCACTGCCACCCTCTGTTTCACCACTGCCACCCTCTGGTTCACCTCTGCCACCATCCGGTTCATCGCAGCACCCTCTGGGTCACCACTGTCACCATCTGGCTCACCACTGTCACCCTTTGGTTCATCACTGCCACCCTCTGGTTCATCACTGCCACCCTCTGGTTCACCACTGCCACCCTCTGGTTCACCACTGCCACCCTCTGGTTTATCACTGCCACCCTCTGGTTTACCACTGCCAACCTCTGGTTCACCACTGCCACCCTCTGGTTCATCACTGCCACCCTCTGGTTCACCACTGCCACCGTCTGGTTCATCACTGCCACCCTCTCGTTCACTACTGCCACCCTCTGGTTCATCACTGTCACCCTCTGGTTCATCACTGCCACCCTCTGGTTCATCACTGCCACCCTCAGGTTCACCACTGCCACCCTCTGGTTCACCACTGCCACCCTCTGGTTCATCACTGCCACCCTCTGGTTCACCATTGCCACCCTCTGGTTCACCACTGCCACCCTCTGGTTCATCACTGCCACCCTCTGGTTCACCACTGCCACCCTCTGGTTCATCACTGACACCCTCTTGTTCACTACTGCCACCCTCTGGTTCACCACTGTCACACTCTGGTTCATCACACAACCCTCCGGCTCACCACTGCCACCCTCTGGTTCACCCCTGCCACCATCTGATTCATCACTGCCACCCTCTGGTTCATCACTGCCACCCTCTGGTTCACCACTGCCACCCTCAGGTTTATCACTGCCACCCTCTGGTTCACCACTGCCAGCCTCTGGTTCACCACTGCCACCCTCTGGTTCATCACTGTCACCCTCTGCTTCATCACTGCCACCCTCTGGTTCATCACAGCCCCCTCTGGTTCACCAGTGCCACCCTCTGGTTCATCACTGCCACCCTCTGGTTCACCACTGCCACCCTCAGAATCATCACTATCACCCTCTGGTTCATCACTGCCACCCTCTGGTTCACCACTGCCACCCTCTAGTTCATCACTGCCACCCTCTGGTTCACCCCTGCCACCCACTGGTTCATCACTGCCACCCTCTGGTTCATCACTGCCACCCTCTGGTTCACCACTGCCACCCTCTGGTTCACCTCTGCCACCATCTGGTTCATCACAGCACCCTCTGGTTCACCACTGTCACCCTCTGGTTCACCACTGTCACCCTCTGGTTCATCACTGCCACCCTCTGGTTCATCACTGCCACCCTCAGGTTCACCACTGCCACCCTATGGTTCACCCCTGCCACCCTCTGGTTCATCACTGCCACCCTCTGGTTCACCCCGCCACCATCTGGTTCATCACTGCTACCCTCTGGTTCATCACTGCCACCCTCTGGTTTACCACTGCCACCCTCTGGTTGAATTTGAATTTGAATTTAAAAGGCTTGTATAGCGCAACGTACACCATTACGGTTTCTTGGCGCTTTAGCGGCATGCAATAAAACAGGGATGGGAACAATTAGAGTGGGAAGGCCTGAGTAAACAGAAAAGTTTTCAGTCCCTTACGAAAAAGGGAATATTGTTTTAAATTTCGGAGGTGATCCGGCAGGGAGTTCCAGAATACCGGAGCCAGATAAGAGAAGTTGGAACCTCCCCATTTTTTCCTGGTAAAACGGGGGACTTGCAATAGGGCCTGATCCGACGAACGAAGGTGTCTGACAGGAACGTAATTGGTTAGAAGAGAGGAAATGAAGGCCGGGGCCATTCCTAGTCGTGCCTGAAAGACCATGCACCCCATCTTAAAAAGCGAACGCTGCCGGACTGGCAGCCAGTGCAGTTCCTTCAACAGAGGTGTAGCATGGTTCATCACTGCCACCCTCTGGTTCACCACTGCCACCCTCTGGTTCACCACTGCCACCCTCTGGTTCATCACTGTCACCCTCTGGTTCACCACTGCCACCCTCTGGTTCACTACTGCCACCCTCTGCTTAATCACTGTCACCCTCTGGTTCACCACTGCCACCCTCTGGTTCACCACTGCCACCCTCTGGTTCATCACTGTCACCCTCTGGTTCATCACTGCCACCCTCTCATTCACTACTGCCACCCTCTGCTTCATCACTGTCACCCTCTGGTTCACCACTGCCACCCTCCGGTTCACCACTGCCACCCTCTGGTTCATCACTGCCACCCTCTGGTTCACCACTGCCACCCTCTTGTTCACCCCTGCCACCCTCTGGTTCATCACTGCCACCCTCTGGTTCACCACTGCCACCCTCTGGTTCACCACTGCCACCCTCTGGTTCATCACTGTCACCCTCTGGTTCATCACTGCCACCCTCTGGTTCATCACTGCCACCCTCTGGTTCATCACAGAACCCTCTGGCTCACCAGTGTCACCCTCTGGTTCATCACTGTCACCCTCTGGTTCACCACTGCCACCCTCTGGATCATCACTGTCACCCTCTGGTTCATCACTGCCACCCTCTGGTACACCACTGCCACCCTCTAGTTCATCACTGCCACTCTCTGGTTCATCACAGCACCCTCTGGTTCACCCCTGCCACCCTCTGGTTCATCACTGCCACTCTCTGGTTCATCACTGCCACCCTCTAGTTCACCAAATACCACCCTCTGGTTCACCACTGCCGCCCTCTGATTCATCACAGCACCCTCTGGTTCACCACTGCCACCCTCTGGTTCATCACTGCCACCCTCTCGTTCACTACTGCCACCCTCTGGTTCATCACAGCACCCTCTGGTTCACCACTGCCACCCTCTGGTTCACCACTGCCACCCTCTGGTTCATCACTGTCACCCTCTGGTTCATCACTGCCACCCTCTGGTTCATCACAGCACCCTCTGGTTCATCACTGCCACCCTCTGGTTCACCACTGCCACCCTCTGGTTCACCACTGCCACCCTCTGGTTCACCACTGCCACCCTCTCGTTCACTACTGCCACCCTCTGGTTCATCACAGCACCCTCTGGTTCACCACTGCCACCCTCTGGTTCACCACTGCCACCCTCTGGTTCATCACTGTCACCCTCTGGTTCATCACTGCCACCCTCTGGTTCATCACAGCACCCTCTGGTTCATCACTGCCACCCTCTGGTTCACCACTGCCACCCTCTGGTTCACCACTGCCACCCTCTGGTTCACCACTGCCACCCTCTGGTTCACCACTGCCACCCTCTGGTTCATCACTGTCACCCTCTGGTTCATCACTGCCACCCTCTGGTTCATCACTGCCACCCTCTGGTTCATCACAGAACCCTCTGGTTCACCAGTGTCACCCTCTGGTTCATCACTGCCACCCTCTCCTTCACTACTGCCACCCTCTGGTTCATCACTGTCACCCTCTGGTTCACCACTGCCACCCTCTGGTTCACCACTGCCACCCTCTGGTTCATCACTGCCACCCTCTGGTTCACCACTGCCACCCTCTGGTTCATCACTGCCACCCTCTGGTTCACCACTGCCACCCTCAGAATCATCACTGTCACCCTCTGGTTCATCACTGCCACCCTCTGGTTCACCACTGCCACCCTCTAGTTCATCACTGCCACCCTCTGGTTCACCCCTGCCACCCTCTGGTTCATCACTGCCACCCTCTGGTTCATCACTGCCACCCTCTGGTTCACCAGATTCCACCCTCTGGTTCACCACTGCCGCCCTCTGATTCATCACATCACCCTCCGTTTCACCACTGCCACCCTCTGGTTCACCACTGCCACCCTCTGGTTCACCTCTGCCACCATCTGGTTCATCACAGCACCCTCTGGTTCACCACTGTCACCCTCTGGTTCACCACTGTCACCCTCTGGTTCATCACTGCCACCCTCTGGTTCATCACTGCCACCCTCTGGTTCATCACAGAACCCTCTGGTTCACCAGTGCCACCCTCTGGTTCATCACTGTCACCCTCTGGTTCACCACTGCCACCCTCTGGATCATCCCTGTCACCCTCTGGTTCATCACTGCCACCCTCTGGTACACCACTGCCACCCCACTAGTTCATCACTGCCACTCTCTGGTTCATCACATCACCCTCTGGTTCACCCCTGCCACCCTCTGGTTCATCACTGCCACTCTCTGGTTCATCACTGCCACCCTCTAGTTCACCAAATACCACCCTCTGGTTCACCACTGCCGCCCTCTGATTCATCACAGCACCCTCTGGTTCACCACTGCCACCCTCTGGTTCATCACTGCCACCCTCTCGTTCACTACTGCCACCCTCTGGTTCATCACAGTACCCTCTGGTTCACCACTGCCACCCTCTGGTTCACCCCTGCCACCATCTGGTTCATCACTGCCACCCTCTGGTTCATCACTGCCACCCTCTGGTTCACCATTGCCACCCTCTGGTTTATCACTGCCACCCTCTGGTTCACCACTGCCACCCTCTGGTTCACCACTGCCACCCTCTGGATCATCACTGTCACCCTCTGGTTCATCACAGCACCCTCTGGTTCACCACTGCCACCCTCTGGTTCATCACTGCCACCCTCTGGTTCATCACTATCACCCTCTGGTTCATCACTGCCACCCTCTGGTTCATCACAGCACCCTCTGGTTCACCCATGCCACCCTCTGGTTCATCACTGTCACCCTCTGGTCCACCACTGCCACCCTCTGGATCATCACTGTCACCCTCTGGTTCATCACTGCCACCCTCTGGTTCACCACTGCCACCCTCTAGTTCATCACTGCCACCCTCTGGATCATCACTGTCACCCTCTGATTCACCCCAGCTACCCTCTGGTTCATCACTGCCACCCTCTGGTTCATCACTGCCACCCTCTGGTTCACCAAATACCACCCTCTGGTTCACCACTGCGGCCCTTCATCACAGTACCCCCTGGTTCACCACTGCCACCCTCTGTTTCACCACTGCCACCCTCTGGTTCACCTCTGCCACCAACCGGTTCATCGCAGCACCCTCTGGGTCACCACTGTCACCATCTGGCTCACCACTGTCACCCTTTGGTTCATCACTGCCACCCTCTGGTTTATCACTGCCACCCTCTGGTTCACCACTGCCACCCTCTGGTTCACCACTGCCACCCTCTGGTTCATCACTGCCACCCTCTGGTTTACCACTGCCACCCTCTGGTTCACCACTGCCACCCTCTGGTTCATCACTGCCACCCTCTGGTTCACCATTGCCACCCTCTGGTTCACCACTGCCACCCTCTGGTTCATCACATAACCCTCCGGCTCACCACTGCCACCCTCTGGTTCACCCCTGCCACCATCTGATTCATCACTGCCACCCTCTGGTTCATCACTGCCACCCTCTGGTTCACCACTGCCACCCTCAGGTTTATCACTGCCACCCTCTGGTTCACCACTGCCAGCCTCTGGTTCACCACTGCCACCCTCTGGTTCATCACTGCCACCCTCTGGTTCATCACAGCCCCCTCTGGTTCACCAGTGCCACCCTCTGGTTCATCACTGCCACCCTCTGGTTCACCACTGCCACCCTCAGAATCATCACTGTCACCCTCTGGTTCATCACTGCCACCCTCTGGTTCACCACTGCCACCCTCTAGTTCATCACTGCCACCCTCTGGTTCACCCCTGCCACCCTCTGGTTCATCACTGCCACCCTCTGGTTCATCACTGCCACCCTCTGGTTCACCACTGCCACCCTCTGGTTCACCTCTGCCACCATCTGGTTCATCACAGCACCCTCTGGTTCACCACTGTCACCCTCTGGTTCACCACTGTCACCCTCTGGTTCATCACTGTCACCCTCTGGTTCATCACTGCCACCCTCAGGTTCACCACTGCCACCCTCTGGTTCACCCCTGCCACCCTCTGGTTCATCACTGCCACCCTCTGGTTCACCACTGCCACCCTCTGGTTCACCCCGCCACCATCTGGTTCATCACTGCTACCCTCTGGTTCATCACTGCCACCCTCTGGTTTACCACTGCCACCCTCTGGTTCATCACTGCCACCCTCTGGTTCACCACTGCCACCCTCTGGTTCACCACTGCCACCCTCTGGTTCATCACTGTCACCCCCTGGTTCACCACTGCCACCCTCTGGTTCACTACTGCCACCCTCTGCTTCATCACTGTCACCCTCTGGTTCACCACTGCCACCCTCTGGTTCACCACTGCCACCCTCTGGTTCATCACTGTCACCCTCTGGTTCATCACTGCCACCCTCTCGTTCACTACTGCCACCCTCTGCTTCATCACTGTCACCCTCTGGTTCACCACTGCCACCCTCTGGTTCACCACTGCCACCCTCTGGTTCATCACTGCCACCCTCTGGTTGACCACTGCCACCCTCTGGTTCACCCCTGCCACCCTCTGGTTCATCACTGCCACCCTCTGGTTCACCACTGCCACCCTCTGGTTCACCACTGCCACCCTCTGGTTCATCACTGTCACCCTCTGGTTCATCACTGCCACCCTCTGGTTCATCACAGAACCCTCTGGCTCACCAGTGTCACCCTCTGGTTCATCAATGTCACCCTCTGGTTCACCACTGCCACCCTCTGGATCATCACTGTCACCCTCTGGTTCATCACTGCCACCCTCTGGTACACCACTGCCATCCTCTAGTTCATCACTGCCACTCTCTGGTTCATCACAGCACCCTCTGGTTCACCCCTGCCACCCTCTGGTTCATCACTGCCACTCTCTGGTTCATCACTGCCACCCTCTAGTTCACCAAATACCACCCTCTGGTTCACCACTGCCGCCCTCTGATTCATCACAGCACCCTCTGGTTCACCACTGCCACCCTCTGGTTCATCACTGCCACCCTCTCGTTCACTACTGCCACCCTCTGGTTCATCACAGCACCCTCTGGTTCACCACTGCCACCCTCTGTTTCACCACTGCCACCCTCTGGTTCATCACTGTCACCCCCTGGTTCATCACTGCCACCCTCTGGTTCATCACAGCACCCTCTGGTTCATCACTGCCACCCTCTGGTTCACCACTGCCACCCTCTGGTTCACCACTGCCACCCTCTGGTTCACCACTGCCACCCTCTGGTTCATCACTGTCACCCTCTGGTTCATCACTGCCACCCTCTGGTTCATCACTGCCACCCTCTGGTTCATCACAGAACCCTCTGGTTCACCAGTGTCACCCTCTGGTTCATCACTGCCACCCTCTCCTTCACTACTGCCACCCTCTGGTTCATCACTGTCACCCTCTGGTTCACCACTGCCACCCTCTGGTTCACCACTGCCACCCTCTGGTTCATCACTGCCACCCTCTGGTTCACCACTGCCACCCTCTGGTTCATCACTGCCACCCTCTGGTTCACCACTGCCACCCTCAGAATCATCACTGTCACCCTCTGGTTCATCACTGCCACCCTCTGGTTCACCACTGCCACCCTCTAGTTCATCACTGCCACCCTCTGGTTCACCCCTGCCACCCTCTGGTTCATCACTGCCACCCTCTGGTTCATCACTGCCACCCTCTGGTTCACCAAATTCCACCCTCTGGTTCACCACTGCCGTCCTCTGATTCATCACATCACCCTCTGGTTCACCACTGCCACCCTCTGGTTCACCACTGCCACCCTCTGGTTCACCTCTGCCACCATCTGGTTCATCACAGCACCCTCTGGTTCACCACTGTCACCCTCTGGTTCACCACTGTCACCCTCTGGTTCATCACTGCCACCCTCTGGTTCATCACTGCCACCCTCTGGTTCATCACAGAACCCTCTGGTTCACCAGTGCCACCCTCTGGTTCATCACTGTCACCCTCTGGTTCACCACTGCCACCCTCTGGATCATCACTGTCACCCTCTGGTTCATCACTGCCACCCTCTGGTAATCCACTGCCAGCCCACTAGTTCATCACTGCCACTCTCTGGTTCATCACATCACCCTCTGGTTCACCCCTGCCACCCTCTGGTTCATCACTGCCACTCTCTGGTTCATCACTGCCACCCTCTAGTTCACCAAATACCACCCTCTGGTTCACCACTGCCGCCCTCTGATTCATCACAGCACCCTCTGGTTCACCACTGCCACCCTCTGGTTCATCACTGCCACCCTCTCGTTCACTACTGCCACCCTCTGGTTCATCACAGTACCCTCTGGTTCACCACTGCCACCCTCTGGTTCACCCCTGCCACCATCTGGTTCATCACTGCCACCCTCTGGTTCATCACTGCCACCCTCTGGTTCACCATTGCCACCCTCTGGTTTATCACTGCCACCCTCTGGTTCACCACTGCCACCCTCTGGTTCACCACTGCCACCCTCTGGATCATCACTGTCACCCTCTGGTTCATCACAGCACCCTCTGGTTCACCACTGCCACCCTCTGGTTCATCACTGCCACCCTCTGGTTCATCACTATAACCCTCTGATTCATCACTGCCACCCTCTGGTTCATCACAGCACCCTCTGGTTCACCCATGCCACCCTCTGGTTCATCACTGTCACCCTCTGGTCCACCACTGCCACCCTCTGGATCATCACTGTCACCCTCTGGTTCATCACTGCCACCCTCTGGTTCACCACTGCCACCCTCTAGTTCATCACTGCCACCCTCTGGATCATCACTGTCACCCTCTGATTCACCCCAGCTACCCTCTGGTTCATCACTGCCACCCTCTGGTTCATCACTGCCACCCTCTGGTTCACCAAATACCACCCTCTGGTTCACCACTGCGGCCCTCTGATTCATCACAGTACCCTCTGGTTCACCACTGCCACCCTCTGTTTCACCACTGCCACCCTCTGGTTCACCTCTGCCACCATCCGGTTCATCGCAGCACCCTCTGGGTCACCACTGTCACCATCTGGCTCACCACTGTCACCCTTTGGTTCATCACTGCCACCCTCTGGTTCATCACTGCCACCCTCTGGTTCACCACTGCCACCCTCTGGTTCACCACTGCCACCCTCTGGTTCATCACTGCCACCCTCTGGTTTACCACTGCCAACCTCTGGTTCACCACTGCCACCCTCTGGTTCATCACTGCCACCCTCTGGTTCACCACTGCCACCCTCTGGTTCATCACTGCCACCCTCTCGTTCACTACTGCCACCCTCTGGTTCATCACTGTCACCCTCTGGTTCATCACTGCCACCCTCTGGTTCATCACTGCCACCCTCTGGTTCACCACTGCCACCCTCTGGTTCACCACTGCCACCCTCTGGTTCATCACTGCCACCCTCTGGTTCACCATTGCCACCCTCTGGTTCACCACTGCCACCCTCTGGTTCATCACTGACACCCTCTTGTTCACTACTGCCACCCTCTGGTTCACCACTGTCACCCTCTGGTTCATCACACAACCCTCTGGCTCACCACTGCCACCCTCTGGTTCACCCCTGCCACCATCTGATTCATCACTGCCACCCTCTGGTTCATCACTGCCACCCTCTGGTTCACCACTTCCACCCTCAGGTTTATCACTGCCACCCTCTGGTTCACCACTGCCAGCCTCTGGTTCACCACTGCCACCCTCTGGTTCATCACTGTCACACTCTGCTTCATCACTGCCACCCTCTGGTTCATCACAGCCCCCTCTGGTTCACCAGTGCCACCCTCTGGTTCATCACTGCCACCCTCTGGTTCACCACTGCCACCCTCAGAATCATCACTGTCACCCTCTGGTTCATCACTGCCACCCTCTGGTTCACCACTGCCACCGTCTAGTTCATCACTGCCACCCTCTGGTTCACCCCTGCCACCCTCTGGTTCATCACTGCCACCCTCTGGTTCATCACTGCCACCCTCTGGTTCACCACTGCCACCCTCTGGTTCACCTCTGCCACCATCTGGTTCATCACAGCACCCTCTGGTTCACCACTGTCACCCTCTGGTTCACCACTGTCACCCTCTGGTTCATCACTGCCACCCTCTGGTTCATCACTGCCACCCTCAGGTTCACCACTGCCACCCTCTGGTTCACCCCTGCCACCCTCTGGTTCATCACTGCCACCCTCTGGTTCACCACTGCCACCCTCTGGTTCACCCCGCCACCATCTGGTTCATCACTGCTACCCTCTGGTTCATCACTGCCACCCTCTGGTTTACCACTGCCACCCTCTGGTTCATCACTGCCACCCTCTGGTTCACCACTGCCACCCTCTGGTTCACCACTGCCACCCTCTGGTTCATCACTGTCACCCTCTGGTTCACCACTGCCACCCTCTACTTCATCACTGTCACCCTCTGGTTCACCACTGCCACCCTCTGGTTCACCACTGCCACCCTCTGGTTCATCACTGCCACCCTCTGGTTCATCACTGTCACCCTCTGGTTCATCACTGCCACCCTCTGGTTCATCACTGCCACCCTCTGGTTCATCACTGTCACCCTCTGGCTCACCAGTGTCACCCTCTGGTTCATCACTGTCACCCTCTGGTTCACCACTGCCACCCTCTGGATCATCACTGTCACCCTCTGGTTCATCACTGCCACCCTCTGGTACACCACTGCCACCCTCTAGTTCATCACTGCCACTCTCTGGTTCATCACAGCACCCTCTGGTTCACCCCTGCCACCCTCTGGTTCATCACTGCCACTCTCTGGTTCATCACTGCCACCCTCTAGTTCACCAAATACCACCCTCTGGTTCACCACTGCCGCCCTCTGATTCATCACAGCACCCTCTGGTTCACCACTGCCACCCTCTGGTTCATCACTGCCACCCTCTCGTTCACTACTGCCACCCTCTGGTTCATCACAGCACCCTCTGGTTCACCACTGCCACCCTCTGGTTCACCCCTGCCACCATCTGGTTCATCACTGCCACCCTCTGGTTCATCACTTCCACCCTCTGGTTCACCACTGCCACCCTCTGGTTTATCACTGCCACCCTCTGGTTCACCACTGCCACCCTCTGGTTCACCACTGCCACCCTCTGGATCATCACTGTCACCCTCTGGTTCATCACAGCACGCTCTGGTTCACCACTGCCACCCTCTGGTTCATTACTGCCACCCTCTAGTTCACTACTGCCACCCTCTGGTTCATCACAGCACCCTCTGGTTCACCACTGCCACCCTCTGGTTCACCACTGCCACCCTCTGGTTCATCACTGTCACCCTCTGGTTCATCACTGCCACCCTCTGGTTCATCACAGCACCCTCTGGGTCCCCCGTGCCACCCTCTGGTTCATCACTGTCACCCTCTGGTCCACCACTGCCACCCTCTGGATCATCACTGTCACCCTCTGGTTCATCACTGCCACCCTCTGGTTCACCACTGCCACTCTCTAGTTCATCACTGCCACCCTCTGGATCATCACTGCCACCCTCTGATTCATCACAGTACCCTCTGGTTCATCACTGCCACCCTCTGGTTCACCACTGCCACCCTCCGGTTCACCACTGCCACCCTCTGGTTCACCACTGCCACCCTCTGGTTCACCACTGCCACCCTCTGGTTCATCACTGTCACCCTCTGGTTCATCACTGCCACCCTCTGGTTCATCACAGCACCCTCTGGTTCCCCCGTGCCACCATCTGGTTCATCACAGCACCCTCTGGTTCACCACTGTCACCCTCTGGTTCACCCCTGCCACCCTCTGGTTCATCACTGCCACCCTCTGGTTCATCACTGCCACCCTCTGGTTCACCAAATACCACCCTCTGGTTCACCACTGCCGCCCTCTGATTCATCACAGTACCCTCTGGTTCACCACTGCCACCCTCTGGTTCACCACTGCCACCGTCTGGTTCACCTCTGCCACCATCCGGTTCATCGCAGCACCCTCTGGGTCACCACTGAC
Source organism: Lissotriton helveticus (assembly GCF_964261635.1). Classification (NCBI taxonomy): domain Eukaryota; kingdom Metazoa; phylum Chordata; class Amphibia; order Caudata; family Salamandridae; genus Lissotriton; species Lissotriton helveticus. The sequence continues at coordinate 1,198,348,129 of NC_136059.1, forward strand.
ACAATCTGGTTCACCACTGTCACCCTTTGGTTCATCACTGCCACCCTCTGGTTCATCACTGCCACCCTCTGGTTCACCACTGCCACCCTCTTGTTCACCACTGCCACCCTCTGGTTCATCACTGCCACCCTCTGGCTCACCACTGCCACCCTCTGGTTCACCACTGCCACCCTCTGGTTCATCACTGCCACCCTCTGGTTCACCACTGCCACCCTCTGGTTCATCACTGCCACTCTCTCGTTCACTACTGCCACCCTCTGGTTCATCACTGTCACCCTCTGGTTCATCACTGCCACCCTCTGGTTCATCACAGCACCCTCTGGTTCACCACTGCCACCCTCTGGTTCACCACTGCCACCCTCTGGTTCATCACTGCCACCCTCTGACTCACTACTGCCACCCTCTGGTTCATCACTGCCACCCTCTGGTTCATCACTGCCACCGTCTGGTTCATAACAGCACCCTCTGGTTCACTACTGCCACCCTCTGGTTCACCACTGCCACCCTCTGGTTCATCACAGCACCTTCTGGTTCACAACTGCACCTTCTGGTTCATTACAGCACCCTCTGGTTCACCACTGTAGATTATGGGGAGAAAGCACACCTGCCCAGCCTCAACCGGGGGCTGGTTAATGTGCTACTGAATTTGAGCTTCAAGTCCGGCACCTGCTTCCTTATCTGTGAGTGCTTCCTGTTGTGGTTTAGTTTTTGTGACAGCCAGGAGAATTGTGCCATACTTGTAACTATTCTCTGACCCTGCTTCGAGGGTCAGAGCAGGGTCAGAGAACAGTTGCAAGTAGGTAACAACTCTGGAGGCGCCGCTCAGGAAGCACTTACAGGGTTACAGCAGGGGCCCAAGTTGAAGTTAATTTCTTTGTAACCATTTTGTAAATGGTTACAAAGAAATAACCTTCAACTTGGGCACCTGCTGTAACCCTGTAAGTGCTTCATGTACTTCCGTTTTTGAAAATCCGTCCCGCACGCGATTTCTCGGATTTTTCTGCAATTTTGTGAGATTCGCGGACCGCGAAATTGCAGAAAATCCGCAAATTCCGCGAACGGAACGGATTTTACGCCCATGCCTAATCCATATTAATACAGCCTTTTTGTCCATTTAAAGCTATAGTTAGCATGGAGCCAAAGACAGGAAAATTACCTCCAACTGAGCTCCAGAAAGGTCTCAAATGTAGAGGTGTATACTTGCCATTAGATTTTAGGGAAAATATTGAAACTATAGAGGTACAGCGAAATTTTGAAGAGGGACTTGTATTTCTAGGAAATGGGGTCCCGGCCAAGACTAAAAAAAAGAGTTAGTAGATGTTAGCGAAGTTGAAAATGAAACCACACTGGTACAAAATAACATATATTATAAAATATATGTTATAAAAATGCAGAAATTCTTCATTATATCACATATCTGGAGTAAGCATGTGCAGTAAACTCTGCTCCACTGGTGGAGTTAACAGAGTTTTTACCACTCCGTGCTCCGCTTGGAGCACAGAGTTCAACAAAATGCTCCGCCAACCAGTGGAGTGGAGTTAACCGCTACTGTTAATTTCAGTACCAGGTTCCGTGACTCATGTCTCAGGCTCCACGCAGGTGAGCTTTGTGTACTTGAGCAAGAATATTGCACTCACCAAACTGCAGAAAGACCAGCTCTCTGCCCAGGGACACATGGCTTCATCTGAGGGGGCTCCAAAGGTGTCCTCGTTTCCTCACGGAGGTGTAAGGTGAGCCTTCCCCAGACCTGCCTGCTTCCGGTAGTGGGTTACTAGGGAGCTGTCATTTCCAGAGTGCTGAGAATAGTTACTTCTTTAGTGGATGGGTTCTTTTTGCTTTTTTTAACCTATTATGATTTGTGGAGGGTATTGCTGCTGGCTTTCTAGTTGTACCAGTTCTAGCATGCCAGTGGTCATTAAATGATATTTCTGATTACTTCTGTTTCTTGCAGCTTTGAGGTACCTGACTTGACTAAAAAGGGGAGACAATCTCATTTGTTTGCAAATTGCAGAAAGTGTAGCTTATGTTGTTGTGAAACCTCCGACTTAGGTTGGTGGCAAACTTGTTTTGTTGTCACTTAGAGACCTGCGCACTTTCCCCACCTCTGGTGCACCCACTACCGCCTTTCACTTGCCCAGCTCTCCTTCACTTCTACACCTTGTTTTTTAACCTGCATATGGAGATTTCTGTGATCAAAGAGCATAAGTGTCCCACTGCCATGTGGTCTCAGGAACCCAGCTTCTCCTTTGACTCTTCTTGGACAACCAGCTTGAACAGTCCATGCCATGCATTCCCCGGGGGCTTCACCTCAGAGGGCACTGGGCCACCAATGTAAGACTTGTGGGAACACCATCGCAGCCTGGACTAATATAGGCTAATAGAAATAGGCTATTAGAACAGGGGTGGGTGAGCAATACAGTACTCCACCTGCATGCAGGACTCTGCGGAATTTGGCAGAGATTGTTGGTAACTCTGTGGAATTCCACAGAGTTCAACTCCACGAGCTCCCCTCGACCCTGATCTGGAGGACAATACATCATCATTAACAGGGCAGATAGAAAAAAGTGGATTGATGTAGATTAGATGTAGATTAGAAGACATTTATGAAGATTACAGCATCTATCCCTTACATTCTAAATACATTGTTGGTGATGCTATTGATCTATATCAACTAAAAGAAGCAAAAGGAACTCCCTTAAGTGTATGGGAAAAAAGTTTAGAAGCTCGCTGCTTTCCCCAGCTCTTTCCTACTGAGGCAGGTGTTAGGTATGATGATCAGTCTGTACAAATACCTACAGCCGAGTACAGATGTACTAGACTTTATTCAGAGGATCCTAGTTTTTTATCAATGTATCCCTTATATGTTTCATCTATTATTTGAAAGTGATTTGTCTACATTGTATTATCCTGTAAACTGCATTTTGAAAACAGGTGTAAATCTGCAAAATCTATCTGTAAGAGAATTTGTTGAGAAAATTCACGGAAAAGATGATCAACTGGAATATAACATGCTTAATCTCATGGCATGCCAACGTGGGGCCAATAAATATTGATATCGTTGTCACAGTGAACTAAAATGTATGTTGAGAAATTTAGGAGCACCTAAATGGTTTCTAACACTCAGTTGTGCTCAGTATGCATGCTATGACCTGCCTCAATTCTTGCGAGAGGCAAATTCAAATATGAAAAACATTGATCTAAAGGCACCAGGAGAACTCTGCTCATTGGAACCTGCAAACATTTGCAGATATTGTAATCACAGATTTCAAGCCAAGATGGCTTTTACCTGCAACAAGAGTAATCCACCTCTCGGTGAAGTGACTGATTTATTTTGGCATAAATAATACCAAGCCAGAGGTGCTACACATATTCACATGCTTTTATGGGTAACAGATTCCCCAATGTTTGAAAAGGATTCTGATGAGTCTGTGTTATCTTTCATAGAGCATCATCCCAAACGAAAGTGATGACAAAATGTTAAGACAAGTTCTATCATTCCCAAACCCTAGTTGTGACAAAAACTGTTGTAGAAAATATACATCAAAAGCAACATTTTATACAAGATGTCGTTTTGGATTTGCATTACCTGTGATCTCATAAGGAAGAGTTAACAGCTGTTTGTCTGACGTCTGATACACTCTCACACAGAAATCACCAAAGAACACATACAACCTCAGAAGAACAGAAGGCTCAAAATACATCATAAACTGCAATCCTGTGATTTCGAAGATGTGGAATGCAAATATTGATGTACAGTTTGTTGCAGATAATTTAATTGCTGTTGCTCAATACATCACCTCTTATATAACAAAGTCAGAGACAACCGAAATAAAGGAGATGTGGGAGGAGATTTCAGCAGACAAGACTCTTACATAGAAATTATACAGTTTTAGTTTGAAAATGCTTTCTCACAGAGAGATCAGCTCTTATAAATGTGCTGACCAGTTACGCTCAGCTAGTTTATTTTCTGAATCTAGAGGAGTTTCATGTGTAAGTGTAGGGCTTGCTAATAATCATAATAGAGTACTGAAGTATTTTCCTGAAATCCAATATCTTGCAGAATCTGAACCATACAGTACAGATGTATTGAAGACTAAGATGGTGGATACATATTATCCAAGAAGGAGTCCTCATCCAGAAAGAATGTGTCAGTATGAATTACTTCAACATTATATATACAGAAATAATGTCAGTGTAAACATAGAGGGAGGAAAATTTACTTTTGATGGATGTGAAGGATGTTTGGTCAGACATAACAAAGGAAATGTAATCAACCATGGAAAGATAAGTTCCCAATCTCGAGACAAAAAAGAGTTTTTCTACTTAGCCCTGTTGCAGTTGTTCAAGCCACGGTGATCTGAAAGTGAGCCACTTAGAGAATTTGACTGTTGTGAAGACTCATTTAATGCTGTGAAAGACACCATCGAGTGCTCTATGATTCCAGTGTATCTTCAAATGTTGAGAGATGAGATTGAACAAGAAGAAACAATTGCTGCTGAGATAGCCAGAGAGAGTTCTCAGATCAGTCAAAGAGCATCACCTGGAGGTCAATATCCTCTTAGACAGCCAATCATTCAAAATGAAGTTGCAATAGCTATGAATGAGGTGTATAATGCAATGTAGCAAGTAAGACAGGAAACTGTGGATGTAGAACAACTAATACAGTAATTGAATACAGATCGGAAATACATTTTTGAAGACGTAACAGGTAAAGAGAGGTAAAGTAGAACATGGACTTCTGCATGGGAAAACAGAGTGTGCATGTTCTACATATAAACCAGTTCTATCGTAAATAAGTGGTCAAGCTGGAACTGGAAAACGTTTCTAGATAACAGTACTGTCTAGATATCTACAGAAGACAACAGATTCCAGTTTGTTGTGTGTAGGTATTGTACCAACAGGCTTAGCTGCACATACCATTAAAGGAGTTAACCTTCATCGATTAATAATTCTGCCTGTTAAACACAACAACAAATTAGAATACAACAAATTATCTGGTGATGCTTGTCATTAAGTGGCAAGAGTATTAAAGAAATTGAAGCTACTAATTATTGATGAGGTCAGCATAGTGTCTAAAGTAATGCTCGCTTTTATACATTTAATAATGCAGCAAAAATTGAAAACTGTCTACAACATGCTTTTTGAAGGAAAACACTTAATAGTCGTTTGAGAACTGCTACACTACACAATATGTTTAAAATGTAAAACAGGATGGACTGAGTTAAATAACATACAAGTGACATTCAAATCAAGACTACCCAAAAAGTTACCAATCGCATATCTGCTATTTCTAGAACTGAAATTCTAAGGAGAATTTAGGATTAAAACATGTGGTATTGTGTTGACATAAATATGAATTATGTGTTTCTGAGACATTATTCGGCCAGTTAGGAGTATTGTCTACAGCAAGCTGTCAGAAATGAAAGACTCTTTTTAACTGCGGGAAAATAATTTTTAAAACATTTGAGGACTACAGTGTGTTGCTACAGATAAAAAGTAAATGGAGGTACTATAATACTAGTGGCCGTAAGTTGCATTTAAAAAGATACTTCACAACTTAAAAAATGTCACATTTTGTTTCTGCTACAGCAACTTATATGTAGGACTATGTGTTATGTTTTTCGTACATGAGCTAAGAACATTTTGGACATCATTTGGCCTAACAGGGATGATGTTTTCAAAAGGATATCCAAAAATGTTGAAAAAGGGCTAGTGAATGGCGCAATAAATAAAGTTATGAAATGTATTAATAATGCAAACAGAAAGGACATGGAATACTTACCCATAACATGTGAGGATGTTGGTGAAGTTAAGCAGATTAGTAGATGTGTGGCACGATTCCTACTCGTAAAAAGACTTGTATATACAGCAAAAGCAGTTTCCAGTGTCTTTAGCATATGCAGTAACTCTCCACAAATCGCAAGGTTTAAGTGTAGATACAGCTCTTGTTAATATTGGTAGTAGTGTATTCAAAGAAGGAATGTCATATGTAGCTCTGTATCGAAGTAGAACATTGTCTGGTTTATTTCAGATTGACTTTAATGAGAAGAAAGTAATTGCTGATGTGAACTGCGTAAGGGAGTATAATCGGTATAGAGGTCAATATGTTCCTTATTTAGGCCAGTATCTGTGTTTGAAAATGCGATAATGCGTCCAAAGCGGAAAATATCAAAGCAGTCTATCAGAGCTGAACAGTAAGATGAATAAAAAGAAAAAAAGAAGGACATAAGAAATGAAAACTACAGCAAAATGAGGAAATTTAAGGGTGTCACTTTGGTAATGAATCTGGAGTGAACAGTAATGCAAATATAATGTTAAATGGACAAAACCATTTGCTTCATTTTACGAATTCTATTAAAGAAAAGGTAGATAAAAGAATGTCTTCACCACTATGTAGTTTACTTGAAGAATTAGGAAGTGATAGAAGTATTATACATTCTGCTACTGGAATTAGAAAACTTCGGATCACTGCCCTGGATCAGTAGTGTTTTCTCAAAATCTTCAGCAGGCTGCTCAAGAATTTATTTTTAATGTTAATGCAAGGACTATTAGAGGAAGAAAATGTGGATATCAATGAAGTATTTCATTTACCTTTTAAATGGAACCATAGCTGGGAAGATTGCGAATTTATGTCTAGTACTGAAATCAATTTAGAAAGATTCCTCTACTTGACATTACCAGATTGTAAAGCTGTGCCCTCTGAAAACGTAACTAAAAACGCCCATCAAGATATGACCTGTCTAAAATGCAGATCAGAGTTTGGTTCAACGTTGTTTCTACAAAGGTATGAGAAATATGTCATAGTCATGTCATAGTCATGCTACAACGATGCAGATTGATTGTAACTTAGGAGCCCATTATGATCGCGGTTTTCCCGCATCCTCCGGGCCGACGGTAGCCACCGCAGGCCCGGAGGATGCGGAAAACCCGCTGCGGAGCCTCGAAAGACCCACCGCCACATTAGGATGGCTGGTGGGTCTTGCATTCCGTCTGCAGCTTTTCCGCCGCGGTCGCCTTCCGACCACGGCGGAAAACCTGTAACATGGCTGGCGGTGTCTATCAGACACCGCCAGCCAAATTAGGATGGTGTAAAAGAGATGCTTTTCTGTGGCGGCTTTTCCGCCGTGGCAAAGCATACGGACTTTCACTTCAGGGGCCCGTTGCGGGCTCCCTGGGTGAAGGGTGGGTAGGTGATGCACATGGGGGGTACCTATGGTACCCCCCTGCATTTGCGTGCACAAAGCAGCAGGCACCGCGCGGTGCCTGCCGCTTTGTGCATGCAAATGCGATGCATGCATTTTTCACCTTGCGGCGGGTGCAGCTTGAAGCTGCACCCGCCGCAATGTTAAACATAGAGGATGTGACCGCCACCCTGGCGGTCACATCCTAATCTGCTTGGAGGGAACGCCGCAGCCCTTGCGGATGTTCCCTCCTCCTCAGGGGTCATAATCGGCCCCTTAATTAGGAACTGAAATACTCAAACTTTAAAGCTACACAAATTTCCATCTCAGAAAAACTTTCACAACTATAGCAATCATTGATCATGAAGGAGTTAATATAACCTCTGGACACTACACAATATATTTAAGATGTCAAACAGGATGGACTGAGTGAAATTACATACAAGTGACATTCAAATCACGACTACCCAAACAGTTACCAATCGCATATCTGCTATCTCTAGAACTGAAGTTCTAAGGAGAATTTAGGATTTAAAAATGTGGCATTGGGTTGACATAAATATGAATTCTGTGTTTCTGAGACATTGTTTGGCCAATTAGGGGTATTGTCTACGGCAAGCTATCAGAAATGAAAGACTCTTTTTAACTGCAGAAAAAGAATTCATAAAACATTTGAGGACTATAGTGTGTTACTACAGATAAAAAGTAAACGGAGTTACTATAATACTAGAGGCCTTAAGTTGCATGTAAAAAGTTACTTCACAATTTAATTTTGTTTCTGCTGCAGCAACTTATATATAGGACTTTGTGTTCTGTTTTTTGTACATGAGCGTAGAACATTTTAGACATCATTTGGACTAACAGGGATGATGTTTACAAAAGGATATCCCAAAATTTTGAAAAAGGGCTAGTGAATGGCGCATTGGATAAAGTTATGAAACGTATTAATAATGAAAACAGAAAGGACATGGAATACTTAGCCATAAAATGTGAGGAAGTTGGTAAAGTTATTCAGATTGGTAGATGCGTTGTACGATTCCTACTCGTAAAAAGACTTGTATATACAGCGAAAGCAGTTGCAAGTGTCTTTAGCATATGCAGTAACTATCCACAAATCGCAAGGTTAAAGTGTAGATACAGCTCGTGTTAATATTGGTAGTAGTGTATTAAAAAAGGAATGTAATATGTAGCTCTGTATCGAAGTAGAACATTGTCTAGTTCATTTCTGGTTGACTTTAATGAGAAGATTGTATTTGCTGATGTGAACTGTGTAAGGGATTATAATCGGTTAACAGGTCAATATGTTCCTGATTTAGGCCAGTACATTTGTTTGAAAATGCGAAAATGTGTTCAAAGCGGTAACTATCAAAGCAGTCTATCAGAGCTGAACGGAAAGATGAATAGAAAGAAAAAAACAAGGACATAAGAAAAGAAATTACAGCATAATGAGGGAATGTCACTTTGATAATGAATCTGGAGTGAATAGTTATGCAAATGTAATGTTAAATGGAAAATACCATTTGCCTCATTTTACAAATTCTATTAAAGAAAAGGTAGACAAAAGAATGTCTTCACAACTATGTAGTTTACTTGAAGAACTAAGAAGTGATGGAAGTACTATACAATCTGCTACTGGAATTAGAAAACGTACAGATGACTGCACTGGATCAGTAGTGTTTTCTCAAAATCTTCAGCAGGCTGCTCAAGAATTTAATTTCAACTTTAATGCTAGGACTATTAGAGGAAGAAAATGTGAATATGAATGAATTATTTGATTTTCCTTTTAAATGGAACCATAACTGTGAAGATTGTGAATTTATGTCTAGCACTGAAATCAATTCAGTATGATTCCTCTACTTGACATTACCAGATTGTAAAGCTGTGCCCTTTGAAAATGTAACTACAAACACACATTAGGATATGACCTGTCTAAAATGCAGATCAGCACTTGGTTCAATGTTGTTTCTACAAAGGTATGGGAAATATATCATAGTCATGCTACAATGATGCCGATTGATTGTAACTAAATTAGGAACTGAAATACTCAAACTTTAAAGCTACACAAATTTCCATCTCAAAAGAACTTTCACAACTATAGCAATCATACTTCATGAAGGAGTTAATATAATATATATACACCATATACTTAGGATGTCAAACAGGATGGACAGAGTGAAATGACCTACAAGTGACATTCAAATCAAGACTACCTAAAAAGTTACCAATCTCATATCTGCTATTTCTAGAACTAAAGTTCTAAGGAGAATTTAGGACAAACAAAATGTGGTATTTTGTTGACATACATATGGATTTGGTGTTTCTTAGACATTATTTGGCCTATTAGGTGTATTGTCTACAGCAAGCTGTCAGAAATGAAAGACTCTTTTTAATTGCAGGAAAGGAATTTATAAAACATTTTGGGACCACAGTGTGTTACTACAGATAAAAAGTAAATAGAGGTACTATAATATCAGTAGCCTTAAGTTACATGTGAAAAGTCTCTTCACCACTATAAAAATGTCAGGGCATACTATCAAGAACAGCGATAAAATTATCGCCGCTTTAGCGACAGGAAACTCCCGCTAAAGCGGCGATAATGGGCTTGATAATATTTCCTTGTGAATTCGCATAGCAGCCCAGGTTCTGGTGTTAAGCTGGGCTGCTATTGGAATTCACAAGGGCATTTTATCAAGCCCATTATCACCGCTTTAGCGGCAGTTTCCTGCCGCTAAAGCGGCGATAATTTTACCATCGTTCTTGATAATATGCCCCGTTGTCTTTTATTTCTGCTACAGCAACTTTTGTGTAAGACTATGTGTTATATTTTTCGTACATGGACTAAGAATATTTTAGACATCATTTGGCCTAACAGGGAAGATGTTTACAAAAGGATATCCAAAAATGAAGACTGCTTCATAATTGTTGGTCTTTTTGTACCAGATATAAAAATATCAGAAACACTTTTAACATAGAGTTGTAGTGAGTGCAGTGAACCATTTGACTTAGTTCTAATGATCTACTGTGCACATTTGTTTTTTATTTACCATCCATTGATTGTTTTTCCCACTGTTTAATGATGATGCTTCATAAAAAGCACTGTTAAAAGTGTATGAAAGCTGAAAACAGTAAACAAAAACAATAAAACATTTGTCTATGTTGAATTATAGTTTTGGTTAAAAAATATTGTATGTTGTTTGGTTGCCTAATATATATTCTCATATATTTTTGTTTGTTTATAATTATTCACAGTAGTTGGAGGTCGGGATATATTAAGTGTGTCAAATCACTAATCTAGTGATGGATTCATCAAGTCACTACTCATATACGCATCCCATCTCCCAGGCACTATAGTTCTACTTATCCAATCACCCAGCCACTACCTAGGCATTCATCCAATCTCCCAGCCACTAGTCACGCACTCATCCAATCACCCAGGTGGTACTCATGGAGTCATGCTTTCACTGAGGCACTACTAATGCAGGTATGGAATCACCTAGGTGCTATACTTGCACTCTTTCATTCACCCAGGTACTCCACTTGCATTCATTCATTCACCCGGGCAGTAAACATGGAGTCATGCATTCATTCAGGCTCTACCCATGCAGTCATACCCAGGCACTACACTTGTACTTATCTACTTACCCAGACACTACCCATACATATACCCAGTCACCCATGCACTACCCTTACACTCAACAAATCACCCAGGCACAACCCATGCACTCATCAAATAACCCATGCAGTGCCATGTATTCATTCACTCAGGCATTACCCTGCTCTCATCCATTCACTCAGGCACTACTCATGCATTGATTCAATCACCCAGCCACTTCCCACACAGTCATCCATTCACTCAGGCATTACTCATGCAGTGATCCATTTGCTGATACACTACCCATGCACTCATCTAATCACCCAGACACTACTCATGCACTAATCGATTTACTCAGGTACTACCCATGCACTCATCCATTTGCTCAGGTACTATTCATGTACTCATCGAATCACCCAGCCATTACTTGTACACTCATCCAGTAACCCAGGTACTACCAATGCACTCATCCAATCACCAAGGCACTACCTATGCACTCATGTAATTAACAGGCACTACCCATACACACATCCAATCATCCAGGTACTACCCATGCATTCATCCATTCACTCAGGCAGTACCCATACTCTCATGCAATCCCCCTTGCACTACACGTGTGCTCATACAGTCACCTAGGCACCACTCATAAACACATGCAGTCACTCAGGCACTACACATGCACTCATCCAATCACCCAGGCACTACCCTTGAGCTCATCCATTCACTCAAGCACTGCCCATGCACTCATCCAATCACCCTTGCACTACTTGTGTGCTCATATAATCACCTAGGCACTATTCATAAACTCATAGAGTCACTCAAGCACTACCCATGCAATCACCCAGGCACTACCCATTCACTCAGGTAGCACCCATGTACTCATGCAATGACCCAGACACTATGCATGCACTCATCCAATCAAACAGGCACTACCTATGCTCCTATGCAATCACCCTTGTCCTGGTTGTGCTCTCTTACAATCACCTAGGCACTACCCATGCACCCATCCAATCACCCAGGCACTACCCATGCACTCATGTAATCACCCTGGCACTACCCTTACAATCATCCATTCATTCAGGTCCTATTCATGCACTCATCCAATCACCCAGGCACTAAATATGCACTCATGCAATCACCCAGGCACTGCTGGTGCACTCATGCAATCACTCAGGCACTATCCTTGCACTCATCCAATCACCCCGGCACTACTGATGCTCTCATCCATTCACCCAGGCAGTACCCATGCACTCATCAATTCACGCAGGCACTGCCCATGCACTCATCCAATCAACCAGGCACTACCCATGCACTCATCAAATCACCCAGGTAGTACCCTTGCACTCATCCATTCACTCAGGCACTACCCATGTAGTCATACAATCAACCAGGCACTACCCAGGCATTTATCCAATCTCCCATGCAGTACCCATGCACTCATTCAATCACTCAGGCACTACCCTTGCACTCATCCATTATCTCAGACACTAACCATGCACTCATCTAATCACCCTACACTACCCAGGCACTCATCCAATTACCCAGGCACTACCCTTGCACTCATCCATTCAATTAGGCACTACCCATGCACTAATCCAATCATCCATATGCCACTCTTGCACTTATCTAGTCACTCAGGCAGTACCCATGCACTCATCCAATCACCCAGAAAATACCATGCACTCATCCAGGCACTACCCATGCACTCATTGAATCACCCACGCAATACCCATGCACTCATCTAATCAACCAAGCACTATCCATGTACTCATCCAATCACCTAAGCACTATCTATGCACTCATCTAATCACCCAGACACAACCCTTGCACTCATCCATTCACTGAGGCGCTACTCATGCACTCATCCAATCACCCAGTCACTACTCCCGCACTCATCCAATTGCCCAGGCCCTACCCATGCACTCATCCAATCACCCAGGCACTATCCATGCATTCACCCAATCACCCAGGCACTATCCATGCATTAACCCAATCACCCAGGCACTACTCTCGCACTCATCCAATTACCCAGGCACTATCTTGCACTCATCCAAACACTTAAACACTAACCTTGCACTCATCTATTCACTGAGGCACTACCCTTGCACTCATCCATTCACTCAGCCACTCCCATGAACTCATTCATTCAGCCAGGCACTACCCATGCACACATCCAATCACCCAGGCACTAACCTTGAACTTAACCAATCACCCAAGAACGTCCCATGCACTCATCCAATCAACCAGGGATTAGGCATGCACTAATCCAATGACCCATGTGCTACTCTTGCACTCATCTAGTCACCCAGGAAGTACCCATGCACTCATTGAATCACCCAGGCAATACCCATGCACTCCCACATTCACCCAGGTTCTACACTTGCACTCATCCTCCCACACAGGCACTGCACTTGCACTCATCCACTCACCAAAGCTCTGCACTTGCACTCATCCAGTCACCCAGGCACTACACTTGCAGTCATCCAATCAGCCAGACATTACCCATGGAGTCATCCATTCACTCAGGCACTACCCATGCTGCCATGCAATCATGCAGGCATAGCACTTGTACTCAGTCATTTGCCCGTACACTGCACTTGTACTCATCCAATTATACAGGTACTGCACTTGCAGTCATGCAGTCATGCAGGCACTGCACTTGCACGCATACAATCACTCAGGCACTACCCATGCAGCCATGGAACCATCCAAGCACTGCACTTGTGCTCATTTAATCACCCAGGCACTCCACTTGCAATCATTCATTCACCCAGGCACTACATATACACTCATGCATTCACCCAGGCACTAACAATACACTCATGCAATCACTCAGGCACTACCCTTAAACTCATCTATTCACATAGCCACTACCCATGCACTCTTAAAATGACCTAGGCACTAACCATGCACCAATCCAATCACCAGGCACAGCCCATGTACTCATCCATTCACTCAGGTCCTATCCATGCACTCATCCAATCACCCAGGCACTACCCATGCTCTCATGCAATTACCCAGACACTATCCATGCACACATGCAATCACTCAGGCACTACCCATGCACTCATACAATCAACCAGGCCCTACCCATGCACTCATCCAATCACCCAGATATTAGCCTTGCACTCACCCATTCATGCAAGTGCTACCCATGTAGTCATGTAATCAACCAGGCACTACCCGTGTACTCATTTAATCACCCAAGCAGTACCCCTGCACTTATCCAATCACTCAGGTACTACCCTTGCGTACATCCATTCACTCAGACACTACCCTTGCTCGCATTCAATACCCTGGCACTACCCAGGCACTCTTTCAATCACCCAGGCACTACCCTTGCACTCATCCATTTAATGAGGCACTACCCATGCACTAATAATTCAATCACCCAGGTGCTACTTGTGCACTCATCTAGTCAAACAGGCAGCACCCATGCAGTCATCCAATAACCTGGGCACTCTCTATGCTGTCATCCAATCCCCGAGGCCCTACCAATGCACTCATCCAATCACCCAGGCACTATCCATACATTCACCCTATTACCCAGGTACTATCCTTGCATTCACCATATTACCAAGGCACTATATTGCACTCATCCAATCACTCAGGCACTAACCTTGCACTCATCTATTCACTCAGGCACTACCCTTGCACTCATTCTTTCACTCAGCCACTACCCATGAACTCATTCATTTATCAATGCACTATCCATGCACATATCCAATCACCCAGGTACTGCTCTTGCACTTATCCAACCACCCAGGTACTTCCCATGCACTTATCCAATCACCCAGACACTACCCTTGCACTTATCCAATCACGCAGGCACTTCCCATGCACTCATCCAATCGCCCAGGCACTACCCATGCACTCATCCTTTCACCCACGCAATGCACCGGCTCTCATCCAATCGTTTGGGCACTGAACTTGTACTCATACAATAACCCAGGCACTACCCATGCACTCTTGAATTCACCCAGGCACTACTATGGCACTCATGCATTCACTTAGGCTCTACACTTGCACTCATCCAAATACCGAAGCACTGCACTTGCACTCATCCACTCACCCAGGCACTACACCTGCAGTCATCCAATCAACCAGACATTACCGATGGAGTCAGCCATTAATTCAGGCACTGCACATGCAGTCATGCAATTACCCAAGCACAGCACTTGTACTCATTCGTTCACCCAGACACTGCACTTGCATTCATCCAATTATCCAGGCACTGCACTTGGAGTCATGCAGTCACACAGTCACTGCATTTGAACTCATACAATCACTCAGGCACTTCCCATGCAGTCATGGACTCAAATAGGCACTGCACTTGTACTCATTCAATCACCCAGGCACTGCACTTGTAATATTCATTCATTCACTCAGGCACTACACTTGCACTGATGCATTCACCCAGGCACTGCAGTTGTACTCATTCAGTCACCCAGGCATTGCCCCTGCACTCATCATTTATTTACCCGGGCACTGCACTTAAACTCATCAATTCACTCAGGTGCTACACTTACACTTATCCATTCACCCAATCACTACCCATGAATTAATTCATTCACTCAGACACTACCCATGTAGTTATGCAATCGTCCAGACACTGCACTTGCACTCACCCTCTCACTGAGGCACTGCACTTGCACAGAACCATTCACCTCGGCACTACACTTTCAATCATGTAGTCACCCAGGCATTACCCATGAAGTCATCCATTTACTCAGGCACTCCAAACGCAGTCATGGAATCACCAAGGCACTGCACTTGCACTCATTCATACACCCAGGCACTATAATCACACTAATACAAATTCCAGGCATGCAAATTGCACTCATGCAGTCATACAGGCACTGCACTTGCACTAATACAATCACTCAGTAACTACCCATGGAGTCATGGAATCACCTAGGCACTGCACTTGAACTCATTCAATCACCCAGGCACTGCACTTGCAATCATTAATTCAGCCAGATACTATACTTGCACTGATGCATTCATCCAGGGACTGCACTTGCACTCATTCATTCACTCAGGCATTGCCCTTGCACTCATCATTCATTCACCCAGGCACTAAACTTGCACTCACCCATTTACCCAGGCACTGCACGTGCACTTATTCATTCACTCAGGTACTACCTATGCACTCATCATTTACTCAGGCACTACCCATGCATTCATGCAATCATTCAAGCACTGCACTTGCACTCATACATTCACACAGGCACTACCCATGCACTCATCCAAATACCCAGACACTACCCATGCACTCATCCAATCACCCAGTCGCAACAGTGGCACTCATGCATTCACCCAGGCACTACACTTGCACTTATTCATTCCCCTAGGCAGTGCATTTGCACCCATACAATTATCCAGGCACTGCACTTGAACTCATCATATCTCCCAGACACTACTCAGGCACTTAACCAGTCACCCAGGAGGTAGCCATGGAGTCATCCATATACTTAGGCTCTACCCATGTAGTCATGCATTCACTGAGGCACTGAACTTGCACTCATTCATTCACCAGTCACTGCACTTTCACCCTTGCATTCATCCATGAATTACACATGGTCTCATCCATTCACCCGGGCACAACACTTGCACTTATCCATTCATCCAGGCACTGCACTTAGACTTATCCAATGATCCAGGCACTGCACTTGCAGTCATGCTATCATCCAGCCACTGCACCTGTACTCATACAATCACTCATGCAGTATCTATGCCCTCATTAATTCCCCAGGTACTACCCATGCACTCATCCAATCTACACATATATTCATCCATCACCTAAACTCTACTCATGCACTCCTTGAGTTACACAGGCACAACACATGCACTCATCGAATCACACATGCACTACACATGTAGTCATTCATCACTCACGCACTACTTCTGCACTCATTTAATCATGTATACACTACCCATGCACTCAGCCAATCAACCAAGCACTCAAAATGCAGTTACCCAACCATTCATGCAATAATCCAATCATTCATGCACCACTAATGCACCCATTCAGTCATCCCTGCATCACTCATACAGTTATTCAATTATCAATACAATACTCATGCATGCATTCAATCACGATGTACATGTTCATACACTGATTCATTCAGCTTATCTTTTTTTTCAATTGAAAAGATGTTTTTGTTTTTTTTGTGTAAATTTTAAAGTTTAAAATTTGTTTTTACTGCTGGAAACAAAAATGACAACTGGGAGTGCAAAAACATCAATACACACTAAAAAATGTAGAAAAACTATGAAAGGCCAAAAATAAAAAATAAAACATTTGTGATTCTTTGCAGTATTATGAAGAGCTGTTATGGACTGCTCTCAAGCACTGCTTACAACTCTACAATCCATGCAGTTTGATGCCATGCAGGAAAACTCTGGAGCCAAATCTTGAATTTCAGATTTGACCTCTGAAGGACTATCAGCACCGGTATTGTTGCAGCTGCTATTGAAGTTGAAGGTCCTTCAGCCTTGCATTGCCTTCTTGCTGTGTTTAGACAATTGTCATAGTATGTTTTTAGATGGTAAAGCATGGGCTTAGTCCCACAAGAATATCTCTTGTTTGTACCCCTTGACAATGTTTTGTCACATATTATGTATTGTACAAATTAGGTGACTGATTTGGATTCTCCCGAAGGAGTCCTGAAGAAATACCAGGCATGTACAGTAGCACTCACAGACACACGCACCCATTGACAGAACCACTCAGACACTCATAATGCCATTCAAAATCCCACTGAGAGACTCGTGCATCCCCTCAGAGATCCCCTCACTCACTCATGCACCCACTTACTCACTCATTCAGACACCCACTTAGACATTCATGTATCCACTCACAGTCAGACAGTCATATACTTACAAATACAGAAAGGCACTCGTGCACCTACTCACAGATTGCGTGGGAGACTTACACAACTAATCATAGATCCATTGTGACACTGATGCACCCATTCATAGATGTACTGAGGCAGTCACGCATTTTGTTACAGAAGTATTGACAGACTGATGCTTTGTCTCACAGATCCCCTTGAATACTTATAGAGTGAATGAGAGACTTAGTGATACAGTGATGCATACAATCATTGATTGCACTGAAAGAAATGTGCACTGTGTTGTAGAGATATTATGGGAGGTGTGTATGCTATCATACAGGCGTTTAAATAGTAATGTGTTTAGTGTGTTGTTTATAATTCATTTCATTTTGCAGTTATACGCTTTAAATGTGGTGGTGGCTATTGAATGTCTGCCTTTATTTTGTCATTTCGCGACATGATCACGATCATAGTGACAGTGTCGCAGATTTTTAAAATTTCCCAAAAATTATTTGACAAATAAAATGAACAAAATTTTGGCCTCTTGGGTGGCTCTGATTTAAAGAATGCCTTTCAGTGGATTTTTCATAATGTGGAATACATTTGCTGATCACAGATTCTCCACAGTAAATGCGATAATTTTGTGCCGACAAAAAAATCTTAAAAATAAAACCAGTTATTAATGTACTTTCTGATAAACAAACATCAAATCAAAAAAATTGTGGTATATATAATGTACAATATCCGATTATAGAAAGAAAATACAGGCTCACTTAACAGAAAATGGGCCTTACAGTTAAGAAATAGAATGTAAAAAAACCTTCAAAATTCCTTGAAAAAAACAAAGGTTACAGGGAAGTTATAAATAGAAATTAGCGTTTAAAAAAAATGTAGAAATTCACTGAAGAAACCAAAGGTTACAGGGCCGTTATAGTTAGGAAAAAGAAAAAAAAATATTTTTAAACCATAAAAATTCAATAATAAAATCATAGGTTGCATGGACATTATAGTTCGGTAATAGAATTTGAAAAACCTTAGAAATTCATTGGAAAAAAATGAAAGGTTACAGGGACGTTATAGTTAGGCTGACATTTCACTCGTACAAAACCAGAGAAATTCAGTGATTATAGCTGGCTGAACTATTACTCGCACCTCCGAATGCACTGCTTATAACCTCAAATATTACATCACTCATGACATGGTCAGTGACATCACTGATGACATCTCAAATGATATCACTGATGACATCATCCACAGAATCTCTGATGTACCCACTCACACCCCAACATAATCTTTCATACACCCACTCCAACTTCCAGACTACCATTCTTAAAACCACTGACACAACCATATCGGTACTTACACACCCACTCACTGATTCATAGGTCTACACACACAGCGACTCATACACCAACTCACTCAGTAATACAGCCACTGATATATCCACTCATACAGCCCTACAGCTACTCACACACTATCAGTCATCATAGAGCTACTCACTCACCTATAGAGTCAATCAGACAGTCATTTACTCAGCAATACAGTTACACACACACCCACTCACTTATTCATACAGATGCTAACACATACTCAGTCATCTATACAGTCACTGACACAAGCCCACACTCACCCATACAACCACTCTCACAATCACTCACTCAAACATACAGTCACTCATATACTCCAGCACTCACCTATACTTCCTTTCACATATGTAGTTACTCACCCATTTACCACTGACATCAATTCACTCACTGCTATAGCCATACACACACTCAGTTACTTATACAGCCCTTCTCCTGCATATTCACTAACCCATACACCCACTCACTCCTCCATGAAGACACTCACACACCTTCTCATCCACCCACACAGTCACTCATACACCCATACAGGTACATAGATAACCAATCAATCACCCATACAGACACTCACGCACTCATTCACCAACCCATACAGCCACTTAGACACCATCTAACAGACTGATACAGACATTCAGACAACCTAGTCAGTGGCCCATACATTCACTGATACACTTAATCACTCACTTATACAGTCAGTCAGGCACCTACTGAATCATCGATACGGGCACTCATACACCCAATGATTCATCAATACACCTTGGTATATTTAACACTCATAAACATTTTTAAACACTCCCAGTCACTGGATGATGTAATCAGTCATGTAATTTGAGATGTCGTCAGTGAAGTCACTGATCATGTCATGAATGATGTAATATGTGAGGTCATAAGCAGTGCGTTGCGGGGGAGCAAGTTATAGTCAGCTCAGCTAATATAGACACATACATATATGTGTGTATATATAAATCCATTTCATTTTCCCATCAAAGTCCACCAAACTCTATTGGAGTGGGTAGTCAGTTCATGAGGATGGACTCATGATAAATTGCCAAGATGTTTCCAAAATAAATAATGGGCACACGCGGCACGTATCTAATCACCCAATCTCTTTAATTGTGCAGACGTGTTTCAGCATGACTGTCTTTTTCAATGCTTTCAATTAATGAGTATGTACATGAAGGGTTACCGTTGATTTTGAAGGTATCACACAGATTTCCTCACAGGTGGGTACATGTGGACATAAGGAGAGTACTACACAATCATAGTACATCACTCAATGACTGCGGCTGCCATCTTGGCGGCGACTCTCCATTTAGAGTTTAGGCCGAGTGCACGAGAGGCGGACTAGGTTTCTGTTTTTAATAATTCCACCTATCTGGGGATCGCACCAGGGTTTATGTTTTGAATAATTCCATCATTCTGGGATCGCAATAGGATTAAGGTCCTTGTGAATTGCCATAACTAACTCCTGACTCGCGTCCCGTTCTATGATGGCGGCGACCCTCTCGTGAGAGTTGTAGCCGCTTTGACGTGAGTTTGAGCGAGTTTAACAGTAAATAAATACGGAGGTGAACGAAGCATGTTTGAACGGGCGGAGACAACACGCTTCATTCAAACTTGGTCGGTAAGGAGAGGGGGCCTTTGGAGATTGGACACCGAGGCATAAGGAGTTCCTATTCCGGATGGAATTGGAACCTTAGTTGGTACACTTCATGTGCAGAGTTTTACACTTTTCACTATCCGATGTTTTGCTTATTTTAGATACAGATATCGACTAAGAGCAGAGGGCGACTCACAGGAGGGGTTTTGCCTACACATTACACTAATCCTTACGGCAGGTAGGAGACACCATGGCTAGGTAAGGGTAAATATGAGGAACCTATAAGGGCTTTCTGTGCAGTGATGTGTTTATGAGATGTAGTGTTTCGGACATACAATTTATGTATGTTTATTTATTGACGGTCTCCATGAATGGTGTGCTCAGCATTGATGCAGTGACAAGAAAATTATAGCCCTGAAGAAATTGCCTAAAAGTTGAGAAGGCAATGAAACATGTCGGCTTGTGGTACTGGTATGCATGTTTAGCAGCCTACCTCGCTTTTTACCTGATAGGCTGCACGAAGTTAAAGTATAAAAGTGTCAGTAACGTGCATACCGCTGCATTTTAATTACACATTTTGATGGTTTTTCACTGCACTTATTATCCTTTGTTGAACACATTTATTTCTGGCTTGATGACCGCCAATGATGAGAACAGGGCTTATCTGGTGAGTACCTATCAGGTATCACGATGGTGGTTCGCCTGTGAGGGGTCATCTTGCCTTTGCACACTTTTTTCACAGTAGATATACACGATTGGCTGGTGCTTTCATATAGACTGTCACAGTTGGATGGAGGCTTTTTAAGTTGGAAAATAGACGCTGTATTCTCTACCTCAAGTGCAATATCAGAAAGGGGAGATAATTGTAAAATTGCAATATGATTTACACGTTTGAATCTATATAAAGTTGCCTATGAGGACCCGGTCATTGTTGTTTGGATGACTATATGAGTGGAGGGCGACTCGGGTTCTGTCTTTACCCTCTTTGCTCCTTATTGGATATATGTTGTTTGTCAAAATGACAGCTAATGTCTCCGTCAGTTAAATAAAGGCACACACCGTAGATCTAATAATCCCTGCTACTTAGCGACAGACCATGTTGCCACATCTCCTGCTGTAGTTCAGGCAGCCTTAATTATAACTCTGTTTCACTTTTCCATCAAAGGCTGCCAAACTCTATATGGCCAGGGACTACCGGAAATATCCCCCCCCACCCCCTTTGTGCTTAACCAACATTTATTAAAAATGGACATGAGAGGGATTTCTTTGGAGGCGGGAGTCGTACAACCCCCGGCTCTATTTATTAAAACATAAAATCAAACAAAATTGAAATAAACAATATTTATACATTTACGCAGAAAACGTTGCATGACATTTGATTACAATTAATATATACAGATATCAGATGGCGAACCTTAACATACTTCTAGTACAAGGCATTTCCTATCCGAATCTAGCATATGAACCATAATCATACATCAATTACTTTTCTGCGTATCCTATTTGGGCCTACGGCAAGGTCGCTAACTGGTGTCAGATCCTTATCAATTAACCATGCCCTCCTGTAGGAGTGCGCATGCGCAGAGGTCCCGTTTACCGTGAGGGTACTTCCCCCCCCCGGTTACCCCCATACGCTCTATTAACTCCATTAAAGGGGACCATTGCATCTCTGCGCCGTTTAATGACCTCATTGTGCACGTGCGGGGTGGTGAACCAGCCTAAAGAAAGCGTGACTCCCCCCTCCCCCGCTCCCATCCAGTCAACCGGCTGTACCGCCCCTGGAGTTCTAGGAGAGCCCACTTGTCCCTCCCCTTGGGTGACCCCATTCAAGAATTGCGCCGCCTTCTAAGGACCTTAAATTTACTGCTCACCAATCATGACCTTACCGCCTGACCAAGGAATAGCACTAAATACGACGATTGATGACCTGTAAACGGGATAAAGTTCAAATGAACAAAATAATAATACGACATACCTGTCATCCATGTACATTGGGAAAGAAAACATATGAAACAACCTTCATAAACACAATACAAATATCTGCGTTAGGGGATGGTGGATGGGGAAAGATAATTACAGCCTCCTAGAGGCTGGGGGGCAGACCGTGGAGCGCGGGGTCAAATAGGCAGACTCCCGCGCTCCCCGGCCTTTTAAACCCCCTGATGGTCAAGCCGGTTCTAACCGGCCTTGTCACTGGGGACCCCTGTGTCCAATCCATGATGAGGCGCGCCCGCCACGCCATAGTGACGTGGTGGGGGTGCACCTCACCATGGAGAGCATGTATGTGTGGAGGCCGGTGCCCCGCCATACTTGCAGAGGGCCCGCCTTTCTCGAAGGGGTGGATGCTCCGTTTGTGAGGATGGAATCATGATAAATTGTTGAGTTGCTAAATTTCAGTTATTTAACTAATCCCTATTTAAAAACACTCTTCAAGTATTCAGATCATGTTAAAATAGTGAAAAGCATATATCAGCCGCAATTATCTCCTCCAAACGCTTGGTGATAGCACAATGCACTAACAAAGCATCCGTGCCCCGGGCTTTATTTTATAGTATGGCCAATCAACTGAAGTGTCGATCAAAATGGTCTCTCAAAGTGTCCAAGTTCCTTCCACGCACCTCCTTTCACGTTAGTAAAGTGCAACAGTGATTCAAGTATTCAGGTAATTTTAAAATTAATCTTCAAGATTTCAAGTTATTTTAAAACAGTCTACAGAAGCATATATCAGCAGCAATTATCTACCATGCAGCACTCAGTGGCAGCACGATGCACTACCTGTTATGAAAGAGTTAAATAAAATATAATTTACATGAGGTGCTTCTGTCCTTATTTTTTAGTGCCCTGTGGGAAGCAGTGCTCCATGAGAAGCAATGCCCCCCACATGCCTAATATTTCCGCATTCAGGACCCTAATGGGCATATATGTTTTGGTCAGCCTTCACATTGATGTCTGCAGGGAAGCAAATGGAAATGTTGTCTGTTGAGATATTTAATGAAAAGCTATAAAAATGACAATATTGTGAAAAGTATTTGTTTCATATAGTGTTTAGTGCCACTATTTTCTCTTTTCCTAGTGGTTTACAATAACCACGAACCCTATGGACCCCAGGAACTTCAACCCCATCTCCCTGCTCTCCTTCCCAGCCTAAGTCATCGAAAAAGCGATCAACGTCCAGCTCAACGACTGTATTGATACCAACCACATCGTGGACATCTCCCAATCCAGATTCCGAAGAAATCATAGCACCGAGACTGCCTTCTTCACCGGCAACGATGACATCCGCTCCCTCCTCAACCAGGGTACCACCACAGCCCTCATCCTACTGGACCTCTCAGCGGCTTTCGACACTGTCTCCCACTCCACCCTGGCCACAAGGCTCCACAACGCTGGTATCCAAGACAAGACACTCAACTGGATCCGCTCCTTCCTCATTGGCAGAACACAATGGGTTATACTCCCACCGTAACTCTGGAAACCAAAAGAGATCAACTGCAGAGAACCCCAGGGCTCCTCCCTCAGCCCCACCCTCTTCAATGTCTACATGGCCCCCCTCGCAGCCATCATCAGGAACCACAGACTCAACATCGTCTCATATGCCTACGACACTCAGCTGATCCTCTCCCTCACCAAAGAACCCACTGTCGCCAGGAACAACTTACACGAAGGAATGAAAGCCATTGCTGCCTGGATGAAGAACAGCTGCCTGAGGCTCAACTCAGACAAGACAGACACCCTCCGCTTAGAATGACTCTGGGTGGCCCTCAGATCTAGGAAGTCCACCTACCCCCACAAACCATGCACAAAACCTCGGCATCATACTGGACTCTTCGCTCACAATGGACAGCCAGATAAACACTGTCTCCTCGGCCTGCTTCAACACACTCCATCTGCTTCTATAGACCTTCGGATGGATCACCACTGAATCCAGGAAGACAGTCACTCATTCCCTCATCAGCAGCAGACTCGACTAGGACAACACACTCAATGCCGGTGTCACCCAGAAACTCCCCCTAAGACTTCAGAATGTCTGGAACACCGCAGTAAGACTAATACTCCACATCCTCTATCACAGCTACATCACTCAACACCTCCACAAACTCCCCTAGCTCCCATTTGACAGAAGAATACCTTAAAACTTCTCACCCAAGCATACAAGGCCTTTCACAATTCCGGACCCACATACCAGAACCACCACCTCTCATTCCCGCGTACCCAACAGACACCTTCACTCCTCGCAGCTTTCCCTGGCTACCGTCCCACAAATATATGCAAGACCAGATCCGAAAGAATGTCCTTCTCCTACCTCACCTCCAAGACACCTCCAAGACATAGAATACCCTGCCCATCCACCTTAGGAAATCACCCTTGCTGACGCAATTCAGGATGGACCTCAAGACCTGGTTTTTCGGGTAGACTCAGCAGTTAGTCTGATCCTCTGTGCTACCCCCCACAGCGCCTTGAGACCCTCATAGGTGAGTAGCTGCGCTTTACAAACCCTGATTAATTCATTGAACCAATTACTGTAATTCAGTTTCATGAAGGGTTATCTTTTCTGCATGTTTTGTTATGGATTGTGTTAAATGTGTAACGTGTTCACAAGTGGACTGCATGAGCATGACTTGTGCTCACATCTTTAGAATAATCAGGCATGTGACTGGCACGAGTCAAGAGCGCAACATGTGTGCACTCTTGTGTCTTTGTGTTAACATTTGAGTTGAGCCTAACTGTGTGGGCAGGCTCATGTGTTGATATGTTTTAAAAGTTTGGGGGAAGATATCTATTGCAGGCTGTTTACGTTTGCACTATTTGTTTGTATAACTTGGACTGGATTGCACGTCCAATGTCTGTAAATAAAAATCACTTATGTTTGTACTCATGCTCATTTGGTGGATCATTTGCAACACTGGCAATAAGTGGGAGTGAACCTGCGTGATGTGAGGAACATTGAATCTAATGGTTGCAAGCAGCACCTTCGGAGCTGTTGTGGTATTTGGATGCACCTTGTTGATGTTTAATCCTTGTGAAGTCTTTTTTGGAGGAGCATCTGTAGGAAGTGGCTCTGTATATACTATACCAAAGTGAGGTATAGTGTGCACAGACTCCAGTGGAACCCCAAAGGTAGGCAGAGGTAAAGTCAGATAGCACCTCACTATCTGTTTGCGGTAGTGTGGTCGAGCAGTAATGCAGTATCAGAGGACAGTGTTAAGCATTTGTTGTACACACTCAGTCAGCAAATGAATTCACACACTCAAAGACTGAACTTCAGACCAATTGTTTTTGTATACAAATATTCTTTTAGTTATTTTATTTCCTAGAACCAAGGAAGTCTGGCACAGGTAAGTGATAAGTACTTTGCAGTAAATGTACAGATTGCAACACAGTTTGGATTGCAATTGTAAGTGCACTTTGATTTGATTGCAGTAGTGTTACTGATAATGCAATGCATTTCAGAATACAGTACATATACTTTGAATGGGATATTCTGTAAGATTACAGGTAAGTTACATTTGAGATTACTTTTCTTTCAGAGAGTAATAGACCTGGATACTACTCTGGGACATTTCCTGTAAACAGGGAAGTAAAATTGTTTTTGTTAAACAGTAACATTTTAAAGAATGTATTTAGGTTTTCAAACTCCACACAGAAACATTTCACAGAAAAGTTATCCTATGGAGGAAAATAGTGCTATTGGTTTTGAGGTAAGTATTCTGTAGTGGGAGTTGAGGTTCTGGGGGTAGGCTCAGGGGTCCCCCAGGGTCAAGGATGCACTCTATGTATACCCTCAGTGGCTCTGGGGCGTCCGGGTGCAGACTGCTGAGGCCCAATGCTATCCAATAGGGGATAGGGGGCCTCTGGTTGGTTGCTGCTGACGAGCAGGCCCCTATGTTGGGGGAGCAAAGCTCCTTGACTTTAGCTCCGTGCAAATGGGGGCTTAGGCCAGCACAAAAGTAGCAACCTCAGTGGTACTGGGGCGGACAGGTGCAGAGTGCTGTTTTGGCGTCAGAAGCCCTGTAGCTTACAATGGGGAGTCTCCGGTTTGCAAAACCACTGCAGGCTCGGGTACGAAGGTCTGGGTGCAACCACCACTTTGAAAGGTAAGTTGGTAAGTTGGGGGTTGGTTAGGTACTGTCTGTTTGGCCACCAAAGGCCGTGGGGCATCGGGACCAAGGGTGCCTTTTGGGGTCGGATCTTCTTACCAGCTACTGGTCGAAATTGGGGGGACCTTCCGGATTTAGGCTGCAGGCATCGCCTGGATGTTTGAGGCAGGTCAAGGGTCACCGGATCCCGGGTCAGGATAGCCGGGGGACCTCCTTGTGGTGTTTGCCCACTTGAGCTCGGGCAGTGGACGGTGCGTGCAGAGTGGTGCGGCAAGGGCCAGAGGTTCGGTCGGTAACGGCCGAATTCGGCCGTTACCGACCGGTATTTGGTGACCTACATCGGGCCCTAAGTGTCTGCACTAAGAACTTCAGCTGTAAGGTGTGACTTTGAGCATATTACATATGAGCAAGTGTTGAGGGACCACATTTTAATGAGGACCAGCAATAAGAAAATACCAGAAAGGCTTTGGACCTCAACAGATATGGCATTGAATTCTGCAACTGAAATTGCTATTTGCCATCGAGCATTTAGAGAAGTTTGTGTAGGATATTAGGGGAAACTGAGACAAAAATGTACATTTGGTGTAAAAAAATAGAAGGGATAAAGACAAGAAAATAGTGTCTCAAAAGGATTAAGCGAAACCTATGTGCAAAGAACTGATGGGGAAAAAGCTGAGGGGAAACCCAGGTGGCAAAGAACTGATGGAAAGAGGGTTGTAGGTGTGTATTATAGTTGTGGAAGTGGATCACATTTTGGAAATGCCAGATTTTGTCCTGCTGTCGATAACATGTGTTCAAAGTGCAGTAAGAAGGGGAATTTTAGTAGGCTGTGCATATCGGCATTCAAGAAAGTGCTGGGATAATGACAACACTGGGTATGATAGTTTTGATCAAGATCCAAATACTATTCTCAACATCATTGATGGGATTACAAATTTCCAGCGTGTAACATTTCCATTGATGGAGTGGCAATTATTGTGTTGGTTGACTCATGTGCGTGGTATGCCATTCTGTCTTTTGCTAGCGAGAAGGAGAAGTGGCCTAACAAGAAATTGTTATTTCCTGATGTGGCCCAGGGGGTTACACAGGTCACAAAATAAATCTGGTTAGGTATTTTGGGGTGATTTGAATTTTTTAGGCTGACACACTAATGGACAAGTGAAAGTTGCAAGGAGTTGTCAGTCTTAGTTGGGTTGGCCTCATCAAGAGGAGATGGGCATAAGACCGGATCCTAGAGCCGATCCTCCTGTCTACGTTGTTAAGGATGCCTCTGGGGGAGGGTGATGGGACGCAGTTTATAATGTTGATTCAGGGTTTAAAATGCAATTTCCTGAGGTTTTTTGGTAAGTTCCGGGGATTTAAACACTATCAAATTATGCGACAATGCTCTTGTCTTGTAAGACTAGAGTGAGGAATATACCACTCACGTACAGGGACAAACTCAAGGGTATGTTGCAAAATGTATGCAATAAAGACATAATTGAGCTGGTGGAGTCCTCACTTTGGGTTTTTCTGGTGGTTATTTCAGTTAAAACTTCAGGAGAACTGAGACTCTGTGTGGACTTGCGCAGTCTTAACATTGCGATTTGGGTGGATGCCCATGATCTTCCTAATCTCCATGAAATGGTTACTACTTTTGCCGGGGCCCAGGTGTTTTCATGTATAGACTTGACTAGCGCATATCATCAGGTCAGTCTTAATGGTGACTCTGACTGCATTCATTACATCAGAGGGGATCTTTAGATTCTGCAGGTGCCCTTTGGACTGGCAAGTGTTGCCTCAATTTTACAGGGTGATGAAAGAAACTTTGAAGGGGTTTAAGGGAGCAATTGTGTTTCAGTATGATTTCATGTCAGTAATTTAAGAAATGTTTTGGCGGCACTGCCTTACTTTGCGTGCAGAAAAAATGTTGATTCATGAAGCGGGAAGTGGAGTATATGGGGCATTGCATTAGTGGTTCTGACATCAAACCTAAGTGCAACCATGTGGAGAATAATACTAATGCTCACATTCCCAACTTTATGAACAGTTAGTGGCTTTTCTTGGGCTAAAAAAGTTTTCTGCAACGTCTATTCCCAATTATGCATCCACAGTGGATTCTTTCAGGCGTCTCCTCAAAAGAAACACAAGGTTTGAGTGGACAGGAGAAATGAGTTCTGCTTTCAGTGCACTTAAGAGGATGATTGTTGAAGCTCCATGCCTCAAACTGTTTGTCATTGGCAAGGTGTGTGTTGTAATGGTTAATGCAAGCAGTTTTGGACTTGGTGGGGCGTTAAAGTAATGAGAAAAGGGCGAAGATTGGATTATAGCTTACGCTGCATGTGCATTGCTTGACGCTGAGAAAGATTACTTAGTTATAGAGACGGAGTTGTTGCTTGTGTGTGGGTTGCAGAGCATTTTAGGACCTTTTAGCGTGGGAACCAAGTTTATTTTAAAAATTGACCCCAAACCATTGGTGCAAATCATGGCACCAGGTGGAGGGCGTGCTATGTCAGCAAGGTTGGCCTTATTAGTGTCCAGGTTGCAGAACTTCCAATATCGCATGGAGTAGGTTCCGGGGAAGTATAATCTGCATGCTGATTGCATGTCCAGGTTCCCACTACCTTGTAAGGAGCAATTGAGCATGGAGGAGGATGAATGTGAAGTGGCTTTCACGCGGCAGGATGTTAACTTGTTAAGTTTGGAATATCCTGCGATTCATGAGACAAGGTGGAAAGAGGAAACATAAAAGGATGGTGAATTGAACAGGGTAATCCAATGTGTCAGAAGTGGATGGCCAGATGAAAGGAAGGTTCTACGAGAGTTATTAGTTGTTTTTAAAGTACGAGAAGAATTGGCAGTAGAAAATGTTATTATTGTATGGGGGGACAAGATTGTACCTCCTTTCAGGAAGGTTATAGTGGACATTACCCACAAATTACATTTGGGTATGTTGTTTACTAGGAGACGGGTCAGGGAGAATTTTTGGTGGCCGGAGATTGACACATTTGTGGAACATCAAATGAGATTGTGTGGGAGTTGTGTGGTGAATGACGAAACTACGAGGACATTTCATCTGAACCCCAGCTGGTTAAGCTACTGGTTACTCAATGGCGTAAGTTGGGTTCGGATAGCATTGGTCTGTGTTCTGTATTACTCAAGCAGGAGGTATTTGGGATAGTCATCGTGGACTATTTTTCTAAGTGGCCTGAGATTAAAATGGTAATGGAGGTTACCTCAGAGAGAGTGGTGGAGATTCTGGATGAAGTCTTTTTGTAGGGAAGGTGAATAAGGTATTCATTAGGATGTGGTGACTGACAATGGGCCCCCATTTGTGAGTGATTATATGAAAAAGTATCTTTAAAATGTGGTGTTGTGCATAGACGCGTTACTGTGATCCACCCATAGGCCAAAGGCCAAACAAAACAGTTTAAACCATGTGGTTAAGGAAGTTATTCACTTATCTTTGGGGGGTTTGAACTGGAGGAAAGCTTTGCAGTCCTTGTTGTTCACTTACAGAGCCTATCTTAATTCAGTAACTTCCGTGTGTGCTTTCGAGTTGCTAAGAGGGCTTAAACTGAGCACAAATGTGGTTCCTTGTTGGTTGAAGAATCATAAGAAAAATGTGAATGTGGTAGCAGAGGTAGATTTCAAGGCAATCCGGTGCAGAGTCGAAGAGTATAAGCTTAAAACGAGCGCAGCATTAGTGGTAAAAATGGTATACAGAATAAGCTGCAGGTGATATGGTGCATCTCAAGATGGAGAGGATAGGGGATTAGTGTGTTGGTCATATTCCACGCATGTCATTGAGTTGTTTAACAGTGCTGTGCAGGCAGAAGGTGGTAGTGTTTCGAAATTGGGACAGCGACTTTGTTCAAAGAGGAGGACTGCTACCCAGCAGAGTATTAGGTTAATGTTTTTAGGGATGTGGTAGAAGCTGATTTTGCATGGGATCCTTCAAAGTCCAGAGGAATGGACTATATGGGTGTAGCTAGGAGTGTGAGGACATGCAAACTTCCTGCGAGGTTTCAAGATTATTTGTTAGTTTAGGTAGGAAATTAGTGGAGGTATAATAAGTTCTTTTTTTTCTTTCCAAAAGGGGAAAGGTGTGTTACATGTGTAACATGTGCACAAGTGGAGTGCACAAGCATGACTTGTGTTGTGCTCGTGTCACTCATTCGTGCTCACACCTTTTGAATAATGCGGCTTAGGAATGGCACGAGACATGAGCACGACATGTGTGCGCGCTCATGTCTGTGTGTTATCGTTTGAGTTGGAGCCTAACTGTGTGGGCAGGCTCGTCTGTTGATATGTTTTAAATGTTGGGGGGGATATATATGGTGGGCTGTTTACAGTTGCACCATTCGTTTGCATGACATTCCCATAAATAAAGTTTACTTATGTTTGTACTCATGCTGGTTTGGTGAAGCATTTGCAACAGATAGTAGACTGTAGTGTTTCTTCTACGTCAAGAAATAAATCATGTCGACATAGAAAAAAATGCCATGTTCTAGTCAGAATGCGACAGACATTACAGAACATAGCTAAAGGATTGAGGTATTTGGTTGTATCTAAATAACCACAAAATTGAGGTGACTTAGGGGCATATTAGTAAGAATTCGGTTAAAATTATCGCCGTTTAACCAGTAGGAAACTGCCGCTAAAACGGCGATAATGGGCTTGCTTATTTCCGTTATAGAATTCCAATAGAAGCCCAGGTTAGATGTCCTGTACATCTAACCTGGGTTTCTATTTGAATTCTATAACGCATATTAGCAAGCTCATTATCGCCGTTTTAGCGTCAGTTTCCTGCCGCTCAAAAGGCGATAATTTTAACGAGGTTCTTGCTAATATGCCCCTTTGAATCATACAGAAAAGATGGTCTAAGAACACAGGACGCTAAATTAAGCATAATCTGCTAGTGTATCCAGGTTGTTCTCTAAAGCAATTTACATGCAGGCGAATAACACTGCGTCACCAGCAAACACAACCAAATAACATGAAAAAAATGGATGGGCAAATCCTGTGCCTTGTTGGTTTGGCTCGTGATTGCTTCTACAGAGAGGCGAACCACGCTTCAGACCATTGTTTGGGAAGATATTTTGTGTGAGTGGGCTGTTCGTCCGACTACAATAGAGACACAGGTGCGCGTCTTGTAGCTGATGA
This sequence comes from Lissotriton helveticus, assembly GCF_964261635.1. Classification (NCBI taxonomy): domain Eukaryota; kingdom Metazoa; phylum Chordata; class Amphibia; order Caudata; family Salamandridae; genus Lissotriton; species Lissotriton helveticus. The sequence goes on from NC_136059.1 coordinate 1,198,379,948, forward strand.
AGAGATTCAGAAAGCCACTCTGCATAACTATGCCATCCAGGTTGGCCATGGTAACTGCCTGGAAACCGTATCAATGGCCGTCTTGACGTCGACAGAAGGACAGCACCGCCGACCTTGTCGAATCCTCGCATATTTTCTTCCAGATGGGATACCATGTAAATGTCATGAACGGTTGAGCAATGTTTACCAACAGGAGAGGGTGTAGTGGGTTTCCTAGAACAGCTGCTGCATGCAAGTCTTTACTGCCACGACTTTAATGCAAAACATGTTTTTCAATAAGAATGTTAACCCCCCTAAAATTCTGTCATCTCTGCCACTGAAATCTTGTAAATGTTGGCAATGTTTATTACTACCAACGAGTGGTGTCACTTTTGTCTAAACATTTATACTTCTGCTAAGGTAATTATCGAGTCAAACTATAAATATTTACATACTCGATAATTTGCATATTTTTATAGAGAAAATTCGATGTTGTTATTTTCCTAATATATTAATTAGGTCACCAGGTATACTTTTGAACAGGAAAAAATAATATTTAAAAAAAAAGAGAAAAACAGAGTTTTGATTTTCATATACCCCTCCTTTTTAAATAGAATTATGCATCACGTCATGTTACTCTTCCACATTAAATATTGTGACTCCAATTAATATGAAAATGTGAAAACATGAGCAGGGAATACTTGGGAAATAATAAAGTGATGAATGGAAATTAATTGATGAATCTTACCCTTCGGCAAAAGAAAAGGGCAAGAACGCGCCTAATCTATTAGATATGGCACATTTCTGTCCTTTTCACTTGTGCCGGCGCACAATGGGCTGCCGTGCGCCAACACAGGCACCTTTGCACCATGGTGCAAGGCTGCCTGGAAGGGAAATCTTCCTGCACAAAAACAATCACAAGAGGCTTTTTCCTTTTTCTCTGTGTGCTGCATAATGTAATAAACTTGAAACATTGAATATAGCAGTAAATATAATTAGCAAACACTTTAAAGTATGTTCCACAGTTGCCCTATTGACCCAACTGCTAATTAAATAAACGAAAACAGAAAGGCCATGAGAGGGCCGGCTTAAGCGCTGGTGCGAAAGTCTGGCGCCCCACCAATGACCTTTTCTCCATAGATACCTTTACTACCACCCTCCAACAGTGCCCTTCATCTCTCTGTAGCCTCTCCTCCTCATGACCTCCTGTCCAGACTCCCTCACTACCACCCTCCACCAGTGCCCCTCATCTCTCCATACCTCCCCCTCCTTCCTTGGATTCCCTCATTGCTACCCTCCAACAAAGCCCCTCTTCGCTATATATATATATATATATAGCCCCTCCCCCTAGTGACCTCCTCCTTGGATTCCCGCACTCGCACCCTCCATCACTGCACCTCATCTCTCTGTAGCCCCTCTCTCATGTGCATTTCTTGTATAGTGCTACTCATATCGGTGTAGGGTGTCACAGTACTTTACATCGCGCACACATTATACAGAGACAATGAATCATACAAGTATGTAAATCAGCCTATAGGGAATGTCACATAAGCCAATGAGGATTACAAGGTGTAGGTATCACGTCATCCATGCTGGTGGGCAGTATATGTTAAGAGGCTTTGGTCTGGAGAAGCACAAACTCCAGATTTAAAGAGTACTCCAGTGGTTGGGGGTTAGCTTTACTGATAAAAAAGTATATCTGTCCAAACAAACTCTTTTAAGCAACATTAGAATAATCAAAGACTGGGGAAGTTCTAACTATAAAACAACACAAAAAAAGCGAAGTTCTAAGCATACCATTCAGGTTTGTATGCAGTTCTTTGATGTCAGTTCAGAGGTCACTGTCCTATGTTAGGGTTGTAACTTCTGAACTGCAAATAACACAGGAATCTCGATGACAAAGGCAGTAACCCACTGAGCTATCTGCAAAAAATACAGTTTATCTGCATTTAAAAACTACTAACAAATATGTCCTCTCCAGCAGGATTATAAATCATCAGAGTTATGTAGAAATGTGTTATTGTTATCATGCATTGGTGGCTGAGTCGGCCCTGATAATGATAACAACTGTTTAAATGAAGCAAGAGTATGTGTCCTGCTGGGCCTTCGCTGATTTAAAAAATAAGAACAGATAGCCACACATTCTCTTACCTGCTTGATTCCTTGACCTCTGTGTCACAGCCCAATCTGATATGCAGCTGCAGGGGCCAGGAAAGGTGACTCAGGATAAACAACCTTCTTTCCTCCTGAGCTGTGAATAGAAAATGAAATATCCATGCAGCATGACAGTAGGCAAAGGTTACCAGGCGCCAAAGAAAGGATTTGTCCACTTCGCCATGCCCCTATGGAACCCGCACGAGTGGGCGGGGACACAGCCCAACTTTCTAAAAGGATATGTGTGATTGGATGCCTGTGAGAGAGAGCGCAGGCCCAATCACGCAACTCCAGGAACAGGAAGAAAAACAACCTACAGAGGAACGTTTTAAATTAAAGTAGCCTTCATGCCATCACTCTGAGGGCCAAGGCTCTTGTTTGTCTGGGCCTGGCCCACCTGGCCCACCCACTAGAACCGGGCCTGTAACATAATAGGCCACAGTGCTTCTCAGAATCCAGGTCACATCATGCCTGATGCAGTAGTCGTGTCTGCTCTGTGTCCTTCTTAAGTACTGTATGGCTGTCTTAGAGCCACACCCCTGTATCACACCATTTAACTTCAGTCTTGGACAGACTAGCTCTTTTCAGAGAGCAATATGTTTGACAATCTGGGAAGTTTTGTGGGATTAAGACATCCACATGTTAGGACTTTAATGTATCTCTGTACAGAGACGGGCGATGCTAGTAATACAGGAGTTTAATAAACATTTAATTTTTTTTCACCGTGGTCCATTTCCACCCTGCAGCCCATATAGATTTAGGAAAGACTTATGCCTGAGCCAGGCCACTAACTGGTTGTAATTTGCAAGTCTCCTTTCCCAGGTATCACTTGCAACAAGGTGCACTAAGACCAGAGCAAATCTCAGCTGCTTAATTAATAACAGCCTTCCACTGAGCTAAAATTGAGTTTGGTCCGCAGCCTGCTACCTCTGACAAATTAAAATTGAATTGTCTCACTCTGCCATAAAATGCAGAGCACTGCAACACTTTGTCTCCCCACAGCCCCCACCCATAACACTCTTTTGGCTGTTCAGCACTGGTGATCCGTAACCAGTAGTTCCCTTGCGATTTCTTTAAGCAAGGTACTTGGTGGATACCAGTCTATACAGAAAAATCCCAAATGATGAAGCTCCGCCATTGGGTGGGCTGATGGGTTTTCTTCTCTTCTCTCTTTAGTCAGCAGTCCTAGCACACACACACTATATCTCTAAGTAAGCATCAATCTTACCAGCTCTTATAGACCACTAGTACCCCCTTGTGTTCTTTCATAAGCTAGATTAGGGGATAGGGTGCTTGTAGGTCTTTAAACTCTCTTCCCCTGGGACCCTGTCACAATTCTTATATTTTTGCGATTCTAAAAATAACCAGTCTAAATTACTTTGCAGGGAAGGCACCCCCCCCCCCCCCCCACACACACACACACAAGCACAGGGGCCGACCCCTGTGGCAGTTGGGGGCAACTTATTATTCATTTTATATTTTCTTTTCCTGAGGAGTCCCAACCGGGCGCCTCTTCACCTCCTCAATTGCCTCCCCTCCATGGAAAGGAAATGTCAGCCAACATATTATGAGATTGTTGAATTGCCTCTGAGGGCAAAAAAGCTAATTGCTGGTGGCTAGAGCATGATTTCTGCTCAGGGATCAGGAGCCCACTCTCTGCATCCCCAAGCGGGAATCCATAGAAAAGGGGCACCATTTAAATGGGGAGGCTTTCCCCCTTACAATGGTGTCTTTCGTGCCTACATTTCTACCTGGTGGTGCCACAAAGCACTGGGGAGAAATACAAAGAAACAATGTGACTTTCAATTATTTCCGTTCAAACTGAGTAATTGTGGACAGCTACAGGGCCTAATTGGCACCCCCAGGGAAGGAATTTTTTTTCATTTATCATAGCCCCCATGGGGGGGACGGTAGTCAGGCTCCATGACAGAGTTTCCAACACCGCCAAAAAACAACCCCTTGAAGGTTAATGGTGGATTCCTGCCTGGGATTGCAGGCCAGCAGCTATACAAATATGCTATACAAACACCAATGCAAAAATAACAGTTGATGGACAGAATGCAGAACAATGTCATATATTCACCCTAGTACAGAGATCTAGGCCTAAATCCATCTTTATTTTGCTCACCATGCCATTCCAGTTTGGACCCAGCCATATGCAAATCAGTCTTGACCCAGTGCCCCATGGGAACAGCCCAGCCCGAACTGCCAAGCCAGGTCCTCCCAGGACTGGAAACAAGCATCCTATGAGCGGTTTCCGGCTATCAGCCCTCATCAGCCAGGATAGCTTGATTCCAGTGGCATGGAGAGCACGGGACTCATGTTTAGGCATACCCGTCCCACTCGGGGTGACAAATGCAGGAACAACAGTTGATGGACAGAATGTAAATGTAAATGTAAATGTTTTTGAGCTTGTAAAGCGCACTGCTACCCGTCCATAGGTCTCCTGGCGCTGTATAACTCTGGGGAACCCGTCCTGGCTTTCCCTGTGGGATGGTCCCTTGCTGGGAGTCCCCAAGGTGGAGCCTGGCATCCCCGGAATTGGTAGGGCTGTTGTGGAGATTAGGCAAGCTAATGCCCAGAGTTGCCGAGTGGAACCCCTGATTAGAGTAAGCACCGAAGCGAGAATTATCGAGTCCGCTGACCAAGGTCCACGACCCTGCCGCGTCGGGAATTGAACCCTGGTCCCGGGCCGACTTCTGCTCTCGGGCCTGCCGCCTCTAACCAGTGAGCCACACTACTCACTACACACACTACAATGCAGAACAATGTCATTCATTCACCCCAATACAGAGATCTGGGCCTAAATCCTTCGTTTTATTTGCTCACCATGCCATTATGATATGATCAAAAAACAGACAGCACTAAAGGAAGTTTCCCAATGCTAGATGGGTGGATCTGATGAGGAATAAAGGATGTCTCACTACATGGGAGGGGGTCTACCTTCCTACACAATTTCTATTCCTTAGTCAAGAGAATAAAGAAACCCACAACAATGAAGTAGGGAAATGGCTCAAGTGTACATCATTAGTGGCATTTTGGTATCTGTGAGGTGAGTCTCATGTTGCCTGGCAATGAGGAATTTTTCACCATTCATCCTTCTTACACGAATACGAACTATAGGTATACTAGTATGTAATTATATGCTTTGTTTATGTTCGAGGAAAGGTTTGACACTGAATCCAAAGGCAGTCATTGGTGAACTCAGGTAGGATGTGACTGGAGTTGGACGGCAACCAAGGAAATTTACCAACCCCAAAAAGTAGACACTCATAGGAGTTTGGGGTGCTGAGCCTTGCATAGACTAGTGCATGTTTTCTTTCATAGTTGCACTCCAAATGTTAACCTTTATCTAAAATCACATATTTTCCCCCATTATCTGTGAATGAAAGTTCCAGAATCAGAGGGGATCGACAATATTTTGACCACCACCTCATTTCCCACGCCTCTCCCAATGAAAGGTATATTCGACTTATGCTCTTGGACTATCACCACAAGAGGAGAGGTCCCAAATTTCAACAAGGAGACATGAAGGATTTGCCTTTTGGGAATCAACGCATATTCTGGAACGGAGAGGAAAATTAGTGATTCTGAGTTTGCAGGGAATTCTGCGTAAATACCTGTAGTGGGATCCACATAAGTCACACCACCTTGGACTCCCCTGTAGTTTCAGAAAAGTCTGGGTTTGGTAGGCTTCCACGTGGGCCAACCACAGCTTGATAACACTGCTACCCTCATCACCAGAATGGATGAATCGAAAAAGTTACATATTTATGTTTCTTGTGCTTTAGGACCCTATGGTCCACACAAGTAATGGTACTGTTTCAGGTAGGATAAGTATGGGAACACAGAACAGTAGAATATTTATTATTATCAACTTAATTTATCTTCATGTTTGGCTCCCAAATGTAAGCTGGTGCACAAGAAAAAACAAAATCCAAACAACAAAAACACTTTCCAAAATCCTCTGAATCACATGCTATTATGGGTGACCCCAAATTCAGAGTTCTACAAACAACCACTATTGTTCAACTTAGATTCATAGGCACATTTAAAAAATGTATAGTTTTCCTTCATTCCTTGTTTTAATTTGTAGGATTTAAACATATCAAATGATGTATGGTTGATTTGCAATGAAAAAACAATATAATGTGCAGCTCAGTTGATGACTCTGTGTATCACATGTTTTTGGACAGATAACAAACACTGTATATACCTGCCACCAGAATGTAATGGTGTATTACTTTTCTAAAACAGTCATCAGTGCAAAACATTACAGATGAAAACATCACCTATTTCTAGTTGGTCCTACCTATTTTCATTAGTTCTTGATTTCAAATATACATTTCTTTTGGAAACTCACAAGCGATCAGCCCCTTGCTGAATTCTAAATTTGTGAACTTTGTAGAAATGTATAGCTTTCCAGGTTGATCCACTGGTTTTACACCTGTTGTCACCACAAACTACACATGGGTAAAAACCACCCAAAACAGGAAAATTCAACTACCACTTAGAAAAGTGTAAAACATGGGGTTATTGTTTTCTCTTATAACTCTACCTGCTCCTGAAAGCTGAGAAGTGGGTGGTCTGAGCAGAGCAAAGTTTATGTTGGTGATATATTTTTTTTAAACCATACACTTTCTTGTGCTCCACTTTTTTCTATCATTTGCCAAAAAAACAAACTTTTGCTTCATTCTGTTTGTTACCCTCCAGTATAATCCACAAACCTGCTTACCTTTAGACTCTTCTTACTCCAACAGTCCCTCTCTCATGACAAATGGTGGCCAGGAGGAGGTATCCCATCGGACGAGGGCTGCATTACTTACAGGCTTGAGGCAGCTGCCTCATTTGGTGGATCCCTTAAAGCGTGCTGATGTCTACTAAAGGTGAGAGAGGGCCAAGGGCTGATGAGAGAGCATTTCCTAGTCAGGCGTCAGTAATACCTTTAATTGGAGAGCCTCTGCTGCAAGCATCCAAGGTTCCCCCGCGGCTCCAGAAGGATGAGACATTAACGTCCTCTGCACTGGGAAGGTATTGCGAAGACATGACCTTGTCGTACTCCACACTAAGGGGGTTAATACCAAAAAAGTGTTTTAGGTTCTGGATCAGCACCCAAGAGTATAGTGTAGAGTTACATTGTGCAGTGACAACCAAAGGCATTGAACAACAGCAAGTAGGGGCCTTACTGAGTACATATCCTCACATTAGAAAATTGCAAATACCAAAGATAACGAGGGATCTAATCACGGGGTAATGTGATAGCCACCTGAAGTAATAATGCAACCACAACCTTAAATGACGCAATTACCCTTATCATACAATTATACCAGGCTCCCACTGTGAGTACCACTGATCAATTAAGACCTATATATATATCAAGGTGTCTTCATCTGTTTGTTCCAGAACATACAAGAGGTGCACTATGATGACTAACAACTCTATAAACTAGCATTGACACATATAGTTAACCAATAGAAAGAAATATAGTTAACCAATAGAAAGAAATAATAAAGCAAAAATGATTGGACATGCAAAAGACAATAAGCAGCTTATTATATTGAAGCCACACCCTCTGTATGATTTGCCGTACTCTGAAGAACAGGCAAGTATGATGTCAAACTGGCGATTGTTACTTACCATCAAAAAAATGGTATAGAGTCAAAGGGGCCCATTAGGATAGCGGGCGTAAAACTACCCCGCCCGCCATGGAGGTGGAAAACAACCGTCCACCATGGAGGGGGATAAACCGGCGGTCAAATTAGGATCAACCGCGACTACAGACCGACCGCGGCGGTAACGGTGAAAATGAAACCGCCCGACGTGTGCGGTGATGCCAAAACTCCGACCGCGGCGGTCGGAAAAGCAGCGGAAAAGACAAAACCGTCCACAGGGAAAGCGGAGACACCGCACGGGAAATTACGATATCCCCGAGGGTGTCGCGGGCGGAACCGCCGACACCGACCGCCGCGGTCGCAGCCAGGATTGAATGGGAGAAATGGCGGACAAGCAACAGCAAAGCCACCGCAGCGGACGAACATGAAATACATGGCGGTCGATGTGAAAGCACCGCAGTGATGCCAAATACTGCATAAACAAAGTAGCCCTGCCCCCAAAATATAGAACACACAGATACATAAATGACTCTAACAAATATACAAAACTACAGAACCACACCCACAACACACCTGACAACCACAATCCAATTGGACACACCCACACAGCTGAGTACAAAGCCACCCCATCCACTCACCACAATCCTTTGCATCTTTCCAGAACAGAAGGCCATACACCACATCTGACAGAAGAGGCAAAATAGCACACCACACCCACCCACCACCATCATCAAAACCACCATCACACCATCACAAACAAACCCCCAGCACACAACACACCTCATCACCACACCCCTGCACCCACACACCCCTGCACCCACAAACACCTCAACCCCCACACACCATGACATCACAAAAAATGCCAAAATTCACCGAGAGTGAGTTGACAGTCATGGTCAACGAGATTGTGAGAGTAGAGCCACAACTATTTGGTAACCTAGTCCAACAGACACCATTAGCCACCAGGACACATATGTGGGAAAGGATAGTCCAAAGGGTGAATGCAGTTGGGGCCACCCCAAGATCCAAGAAGGAGATCATGAAGCGGTGGCATGATCTCAAGAGGGTTGTCAAGGAGAAGAGGAGCAAGAACTGGACTCTGGCAAACGTGACTGGCAGTGGCCCTCCCATCCCACAGAAGACATTCACACCATGGGAGGAGAATGTGCTTGCCATCCTGCTACCTGAGAGTCTCACAGGAGTAGCCGAGGGAGCGGAGGCTGGTAAGTACAGACAAATGTTTAACACCACATTGAGATTTTCCTCCTTGCAATACCCAACCACCAATACACTGTCCATCCCAACCCAACATGTAGCCAGCCATTCTGCTGAGCAGGCCTGTATGGGGGAGCAAGGTCAGTACAACAACTCACACCATAGCCCCTGGCCCACAGCCCAGCAGCATGGAGGGCTCCCCCACCCAGGAGCAAGTGTCAGCCATTGCACTGTTTAACAAACAAACTTACAGGTACGTAGACATCTTCACTTGGAGGGTGTTTGTGGGTGGGAGGCCTGTACCACTACTCCCAGCATGCCCCCTGGCCCACAGCCCAGCAGCATGGAGGGTTTCCCCACCCAGGAACAAGTGTCAGCCATTGCACTGTTTAACAAACAAACTTACAGGTTGGTAGCCATCTTCACTGGGAGGGTGTTTGTGGGTGGGAGGCCTGTACCACTACTCCCAGCATGCCCCCTGGCCCACAGCCCTGCAGCATGGAGGGCTCCCCACCCAGGAGCAAGTGTCAGCCATTGCACTGATTAACAAACAAACTTACAGGTAGGTAGACATCTTCACTTGGAGGGTGTTTGTGGGTGGGAGGCCTGTACCACTACTCCCAGCATGCCCCCTGGCCCACAGCACAGCAGCATGGAGGGCCCCCCACACAGGAGCAAGTGTCAGCCATTGCACTGTTTAACAAACAAACTTACAGGTTGGTAGCCATCTTCACTGGGAGGGTGTTTGTGGGTGGGAGGCCTGTACCACTACTCCCAGCATGCCCCCTGGCCCACAGCCCAGCAGCATGGAGTGCTCCCCCACCCAGGAGCAAGTGTCAGCCATTGCACTGTTTAACAAACAAACTTACAGGTAGGAAGACATCTTCACTTGGAGGGTGTTTGTGGGTGGGAGGCCTGTACCACTACTCCCAGCATGCCCCCTGGCCCACAGCCCAGCAGCATGGAGGGCTCCTCCACCCAGGAGCAAGTGTCAGCCATTGCACTGTTAAACAAACAGACCTACAGGTTGGTAGCCATCTTCACTGGGAGGGTGTTTGTGGGTGGGAGGCCTGTACCACTACTCCCAGCATGCCCCCTGGTCCACAGCCCTACAGCATGGAGGGCTCCCCCACCCAGGAACAAGTGTCAGCCATTGCACTGTTTAACAAACAAACTTACAGGTAGGTAGACATCTTCACTTGGAGGGTGTTTGTGGGTGGGAGGCCTGTACCACTACTCCCAGCATGCCCCCTTGCCCACAGCCCAGCAGCATGGAGGTCTCCCCCACCCAGGAGCAAGTATCAGCCATTGCACTGTTTAACAAACAGACCTACAGGTTGGTAGCCATCTTCACTGGGAGGGTGTTTGTGGGTGGGAGGCCTGTACCACTACTCCCAGCATGCCCCCTGGCCCACAGCCCAGCAGCATGGAGGGCTCCCCCACCCAGGAGCAAGTGTCAGCCATTGCACTGTTTAACAAACAGACCTACAGGTTGGTAGCCATCTTCACTGGGAGGGTGTTTGTGGGTGGGAGGCCTGTACCACTCCTCCCAGCATGCCCCCTTGCCCACTGCCCAGCAGCATGGAGGCCTCCCCCACCCAGGAGCAAGTGTCAGCCATTGCACTGTTTAACAAACAGACCTACAGGTTGGTAGCCATTTTCACTGGGACGGTGTTTGTGGGTGGGAGGCCTGTACCACTACTCCCAGCATGCCCCCTGGCCCACATCCCAGCAGCATGGAGGCCTCCCCCACCCAGGAGCAAGTGTCAGACATTGCACCCTGCACACTCACCTTACAGGTATGTAACAACCGTAATTCTTCATGAACTGTGTGTGTGTAGAAATCAAATAACTATTGGACGCAATGCATTGTTGCCATGAATTGTCCAACTGATGACAGCATATATAACTAGTGTACAGACAGATGATGATACGCAGATGACGGAAACACTGACCACTACCCATCTACTCCACAGGTGATGAAGAACTCACTGCTGGGGACCACACCAACGACCAGCAGAGCCAGTCTCCATCTCCGGCACATGGACTCACAGATGCGGACTCCCAGGACAGTTTGGATGATGAGCTCCAGCCCGGCCCATCTGGTGTGCCACAGACCCAGAGGTCCCAGGCCCCCATCCTCGCCAACACCACCTCTGCTGCAACAACAACGCAGCAGACCCCTGCTGTCATGGCCTCTGCCTCCACCGCAACCACTACCGCCGCCACTGCCACCAACACCACCACTACCACCCGTACCACCTGCAGCACCCTCCCTGTCCCTAGGGATGACCAGCCCACAGCAACACCTGTGGAGGGCAGGGAGGCAGTGCGTGGCGCACCAGTGGCGAGGGAAGAGGTCCGTGGCAGCAGAGCAGGTGGGAGGGCCAGGGTAAACACCAGACCTCGGGAGGAGTGGACACCATCCCTGGACCACTTCACCAGAGTTGTGGAGGCCTACCAAGAGGTCCAGGGACAAAGTGGCCGGTCGGATGAACTATTAAGGGAGCTCATCCTGCTGATGAGGTCCATCGATAACCGCCTGGGACAGATGGTGGACCTCATGGGCCAGCAAGTGGCGTTGCAGAGGGACAGGCCTTTGTCCCAACCACCACCTCCGTCCCCTCCTGTTGTGCAGCAGGATGACAGTCCACCATCCTCCCATGCGCCAACAGAGAGGGACGAGTCCTCTGACGCCGCTGGCCATTCAGCAGGCCCCCCACCGCCAAAAAGATCTAGGGGGCGTCCAAAGAAGAGCCTGGGAGTCTCTGGAGGCAAAGCACCTGCCACACGCCAGTCACGGAGCCAGCCGTGAAGACAACCCTCTCCCCAACTGCATTCACTGTTTGGACTGTCTTTCCCCACATTGCCTTGGCAAGGGCACCTGTCTGTTGGACTGGGTCACCACATCCATGTGGTGTCTACTCTTGCATCTCTGCGACCATGACTGTCAACTCACTGCTCATTTACCACCTTCCTGTAAATATTCCCGCACTATTCACATGTCCACTCCGAAAATAAAATACCTGACACTCCAGATTTTGTGTAGTGAATTCTTTACTGCAGTATTTACATTGTTGATAATTTCCATGATGTGTAAACATGATGTACAGCATGCAGGGCAGGAACACTCTGTAGCACCTAGGGAGACACAACAGAAGTACAGTCACTGGTCTCATCGTGGCAACACATACAGATCACTGCTCCAAAAATAACCAAAATATCACAGGCATACTACACATTGTCTAGCAGATACGCACAAATATGGTCCAGCATACATCTCCGTACATAACGTCAATTCAACCAATACCATACATAGGTGACAGAACATGTGGCTAACGGGAACATCCGCGCACATCCATTCACAACAAAAGCAAGCACACCAGACTATGTACACGTTGTAACTCGTCACACACCTTCAAGTGAAGTAGCCTTGGATTAGCTGCTGGCGTAGGTCAACTCCTTCCTCCTCTCCACTGTCCTCATCACTGGATTCTGGTCCCTGAGCAGGTTGTGGCCTTGGTTCCTCACCATCGTCCAGGAGCAGGGGGACCCCCTTGTGGATAGCCAGGTTGTGCAGCATACAGCATGCCACAACGATCTTGCACACCTTCCCAGGCGAGTATGCGAGTGCGCCTCCGGTCCTGTCAAGGCACCGGAACCTTGACTTCAGCAGGCCAAAAGTAAGTTCGATTACCCGTCGTGTCCTGCCATGGGCCTCATTGTAGCGGATGTCTGCTGGTGTCCGGGGATTCTGGAGTGGGCTCAACAGCCATGGCCTACTGGGATATGCAGAGTCACCTGTGAATGATAAACACCCATTGCAATGTTGTACGGCCACAGTAAAGCCAGTGACACACAGCACGTGATAGCAGTAGTGATACTCACCCACAATCCAGGCACGTTCGGGATGCAGATTCTCCATCATCCGTGGCACCATGCTGTTCCTCATAATGTACGAATCATGGGCCGATTGGGATACTTTGCACACACATGTGATATTGTCATGTCCGCAAGGCACACCACCTGCACATTCATGGAGTGGTAGTGTTTGCGGTTCCGATAAATGTGCTCCGTCACCTGCGGTGCCACCAGAGCTACATGGGTGCAATCTATGGCACCGACTACATGTGGGATGCGCCCAAGTGGATAGAAGTCCCCCTTAACGGCAGCCAATTCACGTCCCCTGGGGAAATGTATGTAGCGATTGCGATATATCATCATGGCCTCAAGTACATCCCTCAGCACCATGCTGAACATGGGCTGCGACATCCCCCCAGCGTTAGCCACGGTCTCTTGGAAGGAACCAGTTGCAAAGAAGTGGAGTGCTGCCATCACCTTGTAGGTGGGTGTGAATGCCGTAGGATAGTGACGGCGAGGCTGCAGGTGGGGCTCCAATAGATCACACACGATCTTCAATGTTGGTCTGTCCAGCCTGAATTTCCTGATGATTGCCTCATTCTCTATGTCCTCAAGCACAGTCAACTGACGTAGGAGATTCGGCCTCCTCCTAGTTGAGGAGTAAAATGAATAGGTCAGTGACAAGCATCATGAGATGGCCATAGCACAAAGCATCAATTATGTAATGGGAAAACAACAAGGGCCAGAGAGATGCATGGCACATCTGGTTACATGGCTGGCCAATAGCTACACACAGAGGGCCGGCCTCTCCAGTGACAATACCCAAGTGACAGTAACACATCGGGGAAAGTGAATGCGGATATAATGGTTGAACATTTGACATGTGCAGACATGGTGCAACAAGACCCGCCAATGTAATGTGACTTAACATGTCTGTCATACCCATCTGCTGTACCTGCCACACCTCAATGCATCAGGTACATTCTGCAACCATTCATTAACACAATGATCACAGTAGCAGGGACACTTCCGGTTGTGTGCATGATCAGTTGTGAATGCAGAAGTCAGGAACGATACAATGCAGTGACACCAGCCAGGTCAAGGTCTGCACTGACCAACAACACATTAAACGTCACGACATCAATGTAGAGCACCTGACGTCTGTCAATCATCATCAGCCATCAAAACCCTTACTAAAATGGCAGAAACACAGGCAAAAGTGGCTCACAATGAACGTGCGTCCTCCTGTGGATGACATGACTGTGTGGCATCGTGTGTGCAATGATGTGCCCTACACCATGTAGCTGCAGGGTGCTGATACAGTGTCCAGGATTGACATACACAGTAATGTGTACTAAAATGGCAGTACCTACCGCCGGGCCCCGGCGGTGTGACCCCAGCACCACCATCTACCCAGCCAAGGTAGCCATTGGCACATGGACTTGTGTACATGGCGATGGGTATACTCCGCCGCATGAGTCGCGGTACCTACCGCCGGGCCCCGGCGGTGTGACCCCAGCACCACCATCTACCCAGCCAAGGTAGCCATTGGCACATGGACTGGTGTACATGGCGGTGGGTATGCTCCGCCGCATGAGTCGCGGTACCTACCGCCAGGCCCCGGCGGTGTGACCCCAGCACCACCATCTACCCAGCCAAGGTAGCCATTGGCACATGGACTGGTGTACATGGCGGTGGGTATGCTCCGCCGCATGAGTCGCGGTACCTACCGCCGGGCCCCGGTGGTGTGACCCCAGCACCACCATCTACCCAGCCAAGGTGGCCATTGGCACATGGACTGGTGTACATGGCGGTGGGTATGCTCCGCCGCATGAGTCCCGGTACCTACCGCCGGGCCCTGGCGGTGTGACCCCAGCACCACCATCTACCCAGCCAAGGTAGCCATTGGCACATGGACTGGTGTACATGGCGGTGGGTATGCTCCGCCGCATGAGTCGCGGTACCTACCGCCGGGCCCCGGCGGTGCGTCACCACCGTGGAGCATTGCATACAGCCAATGGCATGGATGATCGCGGTGGCATGATGCAAATTTGAAAATCGTGGAAGCTGTGCTCCGCTGCTGCGGAGGCGGTCATTGTATGCTTTTGAATAAGGCAGACCCGGACAACCAATTGTAGCAGCTTTTAAGCCTCCTAACGACCCCAGGGGGCTATAAATCTGTGGGAGTGAGCCTCACATTCCCACTGCTCACAGAGCCTGCTGCCTGGGACCATCTCCTGCTGCTGCTGCTTCAAGAGCCTGCTGCTTGGGACCCTGTCCTGCTGCTTCAAGAGCCTGCTGCCTGGGACCCTGTCCTGCTGCTTCAAGAGCCTGCTTCCTGGGACCCTGTCCTGCTGCTTCAAGAGCCTGCTGCCTGGGACCCTGTCCTGCTGCTTTAAGAGCCTGCTGCCGGGGACCACTCACAACTCACTTCCGCCACAGGTCTGCCATATCCGCAGAGATGTCAAGAACAGATAAGATCCGTGCCAGTCCATTCACGAGTGAGGAGCTGGATGTCCTTGTGAACGAGGTGCTGGCACAGTACCCACGCCTGTTTGGTGGCCCCAATGTCATGGTAAGTCACCATGAAGGGAGCAGTAGGGCAGGGTCATGGTGTCAGACGTGTAGTCTTGATGCTGCAGTATGTGCCTTTGGATGTGGGTAGCTGACAAACACTGACAGACAAGCTGTTTCCAGGTCGTGGGAGTGTGTGTGTTTCATTGTGACTCTGTCCTAGGCCTGTACTTGTATGTGTGAGTGGGTTGTGCTACTTTTTCGGGCAGACATAACCAATGGTTGTTAGCCTTGTAGATGCCAGGACAGTGTACGCTTGTGATGACATTTCAGGGTGCCCCTGTAGTCATAGTCAGTGTGACCCACAGAGTAGGTTCAGTGGCTGGGTATGCTCAGACGTGAGTCCCTTGTTCACTTGGCCACTGGATTCAAGATAGCCTGGCTGATGAGGATTATGAATCCGAAACCGGTCCCAGGATGCTTGTTTCCGGTCCAGGGAAGACATGGCTTGGCAGTTCGGGCTGGACTGTTCCCATAAGGCCCAGGGTCAGACTGATTTGCATATAGCCATGTCTGAATTGGGGTGGCTGAGTGAACTAAAGAATGGTGATGGATTAAACCCAGATCAGTTGACTGGGGGTGAGTGTTTGATTTGTTGAAACGCTCCGTCCATCATCCCCTTTTGTATCGCTTTGTTTGCCCTAAGTGTGGCAGGGTATGCTCAGACGTGAGTCCCTTGTTCACTTGGCCACTGGATTCAAGATAGCCTGGCTGATGAGGATTATGAATCCGAAACCGGTCCCAGGATGCTTGTTTCCGGTCCAGGGAAGACATGGCTTGGCAGTTCGGGCTGTACTGTTCCCATAAGGCACAGGGTCAGACTGATTTGCATATAGCCATGTCTGAATTGGGGTGGCTGAGTGAACTAAAGAATGGTGATGGATTAAACCCAGATCAGTTGACTGGGGGTGAGTGTTTGATTTGTTGAAACGCTCCGTCCATCATCCCCTTTTGTATCACTTTGTTTGCCCTAAGTGTGGCAGGGTATGCTCAGACGTGAGTCCCTTGTTCACTTGGCCACTGGATTCAAGATAGCATGGCTGATGAGGATTATGAATCCGAAACCGGTCCCAGGATGCTTGTTTCCGGTCCAGGGAAGACATGGCTTGGCAGTTCGGGCTGGACTGTTCCCATAAGGCACAGGGTCAGACTGATTTGCATATAGCCATGTCTGAATTGGGGTGGCTGAGTGAACTAAAGAATGGTGATGGATTAAACCCAGATCAGTAGGCTGGGGGTGAGTGTTTGATTTGTTGAAACGCTCCGTCCATCACCCCCTTTTGTATCGCTCAGTGGCTACACAGCCAAACATTGAACATCAGCCAACTTACATGCTACAGGCAACTCGTGATCCAAGCCACTGTCATCTCTAGGCTGGATTATGCGAGCTCCCTATTGGCAGGCCTGAACCAGGCAGAAATTGGACGCTTGCAGCGGATCCAGAATGCCGCAGCTAGATCGGTGGTAGGATTACCTAGATCGTGCCCCACTTCCAGTACCCTGCGCTCGCTGCACTGGCTCCCGGTGGCTCAGAGGATTCAGTTCAAGGTCCTCTGTGTTGCCTATAAAATACTCAAGGGGTCTCCAGCCATGATTCTTTCCGAACTTCTGGTTCATTATATTCCAGCGCGAGCTTTAAGATCTGCCGATTTAGAACTGGCTGTTGTTCCTCGTTTTAAGCGAAGTAGAGCTGGCGGACGTTCCTTCCAAGTCCGTGCGGCGGTGCTCTGGAACTCCCTTCCCCCGGCGATTCGCGCCCTTAGGGACCTGTTCTCCTTTCGCCGTGCGGTGAAAACCTTCTTGTTCCCTTAGTTTTTAATTTTTTTGTGTGCTGTCGTGTTGTGTTGTGCTGCTACCTTGTCGCGGCGCCAGGACGCTCCTTCGCTGGAGCATCTGTGCGCCTAATAAAAACGCATAACATAACAACATAACATAACAGTTGCTTAACACTGATTAGTGGATATGCCCCATCAGTGCCCTGTACAATTTCAGAATTACACAGTGCTGTCGATGCATTTGTGTTGTGTTGAATGCTTTAGTGTGATTATCATGGAGACTAGGAACCTCAATGTGTGCATGCATTCACTAATGTTCATGCCATGCAGAGTGGCCTTGTGAGGGTACCCCCAGTTCTGGAGGGAGGGAGGTTACTGTAAGTCCCGAGTCAGTGTCTGGCTGCTGTACTGATAGATGCTGACATATGACATTGTGTAATTGTACATTTGGCCTTCTTTACTCTCATACCTGCAGCTCAAGGTACACCAACGTAAGGCTGTCTGGAGGGCCATTGCAGCAAAGGTGCGAGCCCTGGGGGTCTCAAACAGACGACACACACACTGTCACAAGAGGTGGGACGACATCAGCCGGCTGGCTAAGCAAGTGGCAGAGATGACCTTGGGGATGGTGTGGCACGGTGCACCATGACTCCGCTGATGGGACGCATACTGGCAGTGACCAATCCAGACCTGGATGCACGTCTGAAGGGGCATCAGCAGCAAGACAGAGATGGTGAGTATCGGGGGAGGGAGAGTTTGTCTGGGAGTGGATGCATGTGTAGAGTGCCTGTGGCAGCGGTGACACATGTGATGTGCGTGTGCTGCCATGCTGTGATATGTTATGTGAGTGGCAACTGTGATGTGTGTCTGTATGAGGCATAGGGCCACCATGGCCTTACTGTGCTGCTCCTGCCTGCAGTTTTTAGTCCTTGACAGATTTTTGGTGTCCACATGGTCACTCTTCTTTGTGATGGTGGGTGGAGTCGATATTCTGCCGTACAGCTGTGTCCACTTAATGAGTCTGACACCATGTCTGTCTACTTTGCATGCACCATGATGGTAGAGGCCCACACATCTGACGACAATGTGAACCCTGATTGGCACATGGTGATTGGAATGGCCTATTTGGCAATGTGGCATGTGTAGTCAATACAGGTGTGTGTGGTCCCCTCTGGTTACCTGTAGGGCTGTAAGTGGTGATGTGTGTTGTGGCTACATCATGTCCATGGGGCAGGTCAATGTGGGCTGGGGGAACACCATCCATGGGCAGGGTGTAGTGCTGTGTGGCATCGACATTACTCCACTCCTGGCTGTTTGTCCGCATGACAGGCACTGTTGTGGTCTATATAGTGTGTAGCTGCACAGTGATTGGAGGGTGTGGTGGTCACCATGTAGCTCTAGGCCTCTCATGTGCTGCATTGATCTGATATCGTGTGACCAGATGATGACACTTACACAACCCTGTTTCTCTCACTAATGCAGATTCGCAAGACACCACGACGGAACATGATCCTGAAAGTGGTGGCGAGACCTGCGCGACAGCGGCAGCAGAGCAAAGTGAGACTGAGCCAAGTGACACTGACCACACCAGCGCTACTGAGGGTGACAGGAGTATGCATGAGGAATCTGTGGCTGAGACACAGAGTACCACTTCATCTGATGGCAGGGGGGATGCGTCCCTGTTAGCAGCCACAGGGGATGGGGAGTCTGCTGCAGCAGCATCTGTCAACCAGCGGACAATGCCCAGCCTCCCATCCACTTCCTCTGGGGCTGGCCATATCCGTGTCACTAAGAGGGGACGTGTAACATTCACACATGGCACCGCTGCCCCTGCACCTGTCCCCCCTGCTGCCCTCAGTGCAGAGTGCGTAGAGCTCCTGCGCCAACTTTGCGTGGGCCAGGCCGCCCTGCTCAATGCCTTCAGTGCCCACGATAACAAATTAGGCCAGGTTCTGGCATTCATGGAGGGCATACACTCTGACGTGGGTGGGCTACATCGTACACTCCAGTCATTGTCAGCAACAGTCACGTCAGCCCTCCAACAGGCACATGCTCCCATTGCAGCTCAGGTGCCTGTGACGTCGACCCAGTCAGTGGCCACATCAGATGACAGTGACCACTTGGGACCTACATCAACTAAACGATACAACACTAGGAGCACAGGTCAGACCCAAAGCAAACAATCCCATCCACAGACTCCATCCCCAAAGAAGAGCAGGGCCCCCCCAATAGGCACCGACAAGGTGAAGTCACAGAAGAGCAAGGCCAGAAGATCATTGTGGCAGACATCAGGCTCACATGCTGCAGAGGCATCACCAGAAATTGACTCAGCTATGCCCACAGAGGATTTGTGGGATGTCATGGCTACACCTGGGGAGAGTACAGGGACACAACCACCCACCACATCAACCCCAGAACAAAGTACATCGAGGCAGGTGGAGGAGAGCCCTGTTGTGACCAGCCCAGTCATTGTGGCAGAGGAGAGCCCTGTTGTGACCAGCCAGGTCATTTTGGCAGAGGAGACCCCTGTTGTGACCAGCCCAGTCATTGTGGCAGAGGAGACCCCTGTTGTGAGCAGCCCAGTTATTAAGGCAAGGGCGGGCAGTGTTGTGTCCAGGCCAGTGACTCAGGTAGAGGAGGGCAGTGTTGTCAGCAGCCGTGGCAGGAAGAGACAGGAGGGCACTGTAGACACCACCCCTGGGGGAAGTGGGAAGGTGGTCACTGTAGGGGGTACACCTTCCCAAGAGGGTAAGGTGGTCTGGAGGCGTTGCCAGCCCAAGCGTTCAGCAGGATCAAGCACTTCTTCAGAGGGAGTGCCAGTGTCTGGCCCTGATGTGGGACAGTTGGGGTGTGTGCCAGTGGTGTCAACGCCACTACCCATCAACCCCATGACAGGGAAGCAATTTCATATTCCGAAAAAGTGGTAGGGCACCCCTCCAACCTCTCTCACCCACACTGTGTCAAGGGTGAGCATGACTCCACCTCCACGTGCCACGGTGCCACCTGGTACGCACAGCCCTCCACCTTGCAGGCCCTCTGTTATTACCACATCACATGTCCCTCTGTCACACCGGTCAAGTGGACCTGCAGTCCCTGACACACAGCCAGGTCCCACTCCACATGACAGCAAGGAGTGAGTTGTCAACAGCCTCATACACCTGTGCCACACAGAGGTGTGCTAGTCAAGACCATTGTTTGAGATCTGGGTGTGTTGCTGGCCCTGTTGCTCTGATGTGCTGTACTCACCCCTGCCCTGCCAAGGATTCTGGGCCTGTTGCTCTGATGTGCTGTACTCACCCCTGCCCTGCCAAGGACTCTGGGCCTGTTGCTCTGGTGTGCTGTACTCACCCCTGCCAAGGACTCTGGGCCTGTTGCTCTGATGTGCTGTACTCACCCCTGTCCTGCCAAGGACTCTGGGCCTGTTGCTCTGATGTGCTGTACTCTCCCCTGCCAAGGACTCTGGGCCTGTTGCTCTGATGTGCTGTACTCACCCCTGCCAAGGACTCTGGGCCTGTTGCTCTGATGTGCTGTACTCACCCCTGCCCTGCCAAGGACTCTGGGCCTGTTGCTCTGATGTGCTGTACTCTCCCCTGCCAAGGACTCTGGGCCTGTAGCTCTGATGTGCTGTACTCTCCCCTGCCAAGGACTCTGGGCCTGTTGCTCTGATGTGCTGTACTCTCCCCTGCCAAGGACTCTGGGCCTGTTGCTCTGATGTGCTGTACTCTCCCCTGTGCAGCCTCTCATGTACTTGCTGTCTCCCCTGCCAAGGACTCTGGGCCTGTTGCTCTGATGTGCTGTACTCACCCCTGCCCTGCCAAGGACTCTGGGCCTGTTGCTCTGATGTGCTGTACTCACCCCTGCCAAGTACTCTGGGCCTGTTGCTCTGATGTGCTGTACTCACCCCTGCCCTGCCAAGGACTCTGGGCCTGTTGCTCTGATGTGCTGTACTCTCCCCTGCCAAGGACTCTGGGCCTGTTGCTCTGATGTGCTGTACTCTCCCCTGCCATGGACTCTACACTTCCTGATTGTGTTTGACCTGTGCATAGTCTACCATTTGTACAGGATTTTGTGGCTTGCTGTTGTCTACTAATGTTGTATTGCAACATCTGTGCAATATGTGAATAAATACAGTTACTTCTGGTGTGTTTTCTCAGTCTCCTTGCTGATTAAAGTCCTTTTCTTGTTTGCATTTGCTTGACTGAGTACCATGCTCTATTTTAAAGTTCACCATTGCAAGGCTCTTTGTGGCCATCTGATTTTTAGACAGGGGTGACAGGGTCTTCAGTCCATTCTGGCCCTGCTGATGTTGTACTCTGTGATGGCTATTTTACAGCCCATGCAGTTTTCTTGTTGGTGATTTGCTTGTGCTGCATACACTGTTCACAGGTCACCTTGGGGGACACTGGCAGCACAGGGTGTGCAGCTGTTCAGTGGTTTTGTAGCTGTCTGTGATGTCATGAGGTATGTGTGTGTTTCCCTTTCTGTGTGCCCAGGTGTGTATGTGTATGGTCATCTTGTGTTGGCCCTTAGTCCTGGTGGCATGGCTTACATGGCATGTGTGGTGTTGGGTGTGGCAGAGGTGTGCAGTGTGAAGGGTGTTAGTTTGTATTGTATGTATGTGTGCCCCTGTATGGTGTGAGACACACATGTGTCAGCCAGGAGTTGTATGCCTGTTGTTTCTTTTGTCTTGCCCTGTGTGGATGATTGTATGCAATTGTGTGGGCTGTGGGGAGTGCACTGGTGTTGTGTGTTCCTTGTCAGCCAATCCTGCAGTACCTGTGTCCCTGGTTGTGTGTTGTGTGTTGCAGTGTGTGTGTAGTGTGCTTGTTGTTACAGTGCTTGTTGGTGTGCATGGGGGTGCACGGGATAGGCACCTTGCCTGTGACTAGCTCGGGTGGGGTGCAGTGTTGTTTGGGGTGGTGTGTCCCTGTGATGCTTGTGCCCTGCCCATGCCTTGGTGTGGCCCTGCCTTCTGCATAGTGCGCATGTGTTGACCGCAGCGGTGACGTGTCCGTGACCGTGACGTTGCTGCAGGTTGGCAGACGTTGTGTGTTCCGGATGCCGTGGGGTGTCTTGTTGTGAGGTGGGTGATGTGTGGGTGCCCATGTGGATGTGTTGTGCCCCCCAGCAGGATGCCAGTGTTGTGCTTGGGCCCTGTGTCGGCATGTGTGTTGTGTGGTGCATATGTGTAGTGGCGTACCTGCTGCGGCGGCGTCCGCGGCGGCCCATCTGGCGATAGTGTTGCAGCAGGTACATGACCGGATGCATGTGGAGGGCTGGGTCCATGGGGTTCATGTCGGGTTTTGGCGTTCGTGCTCCGCTGTCGACTTTCCGCCTGCTTCAGCTGTGCGGTGTCTCCGCTGCGGTGCGTCTGCTTGTTTGGGCCATCCTAATTTGTCGAGCGGGGCGGACGTCATCAGGCGCGGCGGAGGGTCTCGATTGCCTCCCGCCGCGGTGGCGGGCACACCCTGATGGCGAGGCACGGCGCTCCGCGGCGGACGGGAAATGACCTGTGTTTACCTATCCTAATGTGGCGGATGTGAGTTCCGCTGCTCGCGGGTGGAAAAAGCTGTTTCTCCGCCCGCCACCACCGCGGTGGTGCCACCGCCCGACATCCTAATGGACCCCAAAATATCTAGTTTTTTATTTCGACTAGACAGAATATCGAGTTAAAAATATAGAATAGACATAATATCGACCAGACAGAATATAGACTACCAAAATATCAACTAGAAAATTTTAATATCAAATAGAATAGCAATAATATCGATTCTAAAATAAAGAATGGACATAATATCGACTAGACAGAATATAGACAACAAAAATATCGAAATTAAGGTAAGTTAATATTAATTTTAAATTTGTGTGTAATATAATTCTGTAGCGGGTTGTGGGTTTATAGGGGAATAGGGTGGGAAGTAATTTAATTATAATTAATTAAATATGTTATTTTATTTATTGGTATTTATTTAGAATTAATTGTTAATTAATTATGAATTGGTAATTAATTAAAATATATTTGGTAATTCATTTTAATTGATTAATTGATAAATATGTTAATTTTAGTAATTTATTTTCTGTAGTGGGTTGTGGGTTTATAGGGGAATAGGATGGGAAGTAATTTAATTATAATTACTTAAATATGTTATTTTATTTATTGGTATTTATTTAGAATTAATTGTTAATTAATTATTAATTGGTAATTAATTAAAATATAATTGGTAATTAATTATAATTGATTAATTGATAAGTATGTTAATATTAGTAATGTATTTTCTGTAGTGGGTTGTGGGTTTATAGGGGGATAGGGTGGGAAGTAATTTAATTATAATTAATTAAATATGTTATTTTATTTATTGGTATTTATTTAGAATTAATTGGTAATTAATTATTAATTGGTAATTAATTAAAATATAATTGGTAATTAATTTTAATTGATTAATTGATAAATATGTTAATTTTAGTAATGTATTTTCTGTAGCGGGTTGTGGGTTTATGGGGGAATAGGGTGGGAAGTAATTTAATTATAATTACTGAAATATGTTATTTTATTTATTGGTATTTATTTAGAATTAATTGTAATTAATTATTAATTGATAGTTAATTTAAATATAATTGGTAATTAATTATAATTGATTAATTGATAAATATGTTATTTTAGTAATGTATTTTCTGTAGTGGGTTGTGGGTTTATAGGGGAATAGGGTGGGAAGTAATTTAATTATAATTAATTAAATATGTTATTTTATTTATTGGTATTTATTTAGAATTAATTGTTAATTAATTATTAATTGGTCATTAATTAAAGTATAATTGGTAATTAATTATAATTGATTAATTGATAAATATGTTAATTTTATTAATGTATTTTCTCTAGTGGGTTGTGGGTTTATAGGGGAATAGGGTGGGAAGTAATTTAATTATAATTAATTAAATATGTTATTTTATGTATTGGTATTCTTTTAGAAATAATTGGTAATTAATTATTAATTGGTAATTAATTAAAATATAATTGGTAATTTATTGTAATTGATTAATTGCTAATTATGTTATTTTTATTACATTCTTTTCTGTAGTGGGTTGTGGGTTTATAGGGGAACAGCTTTGAAAGTAATTTAAAAGTAAGTAATTACATTTTTTAAATATTTTATTTTGTGTCTAATTTTTGCATATTTTTAAATTGTAAATTAATATATGGTTAATTGGTAAATATTTAGTATTAGAAGGTTATTTTTATTATTAATACATTTTTATTTTTAATTTGTATTGATTAATTAATATATTTTATAGAATAGTAAAATATTTTAATAAATGTGTAATTGGTATTAATATTTATGTTATTTATATTTATATATGAAGTATTTACTTTCCCTACTATTGCACTCACTGGAGTGGGAATAGTAATTTTTACCCCTACGCTATCCAACACTTTCCCTACTGTTGCACTCTCTGGAGTGGGAATAGTACATTTTACCCCTACGCTATCCAACGCTTTCCCTACTGTTGTACTCTCTGGAGTGGGAATAGTAATTTTTACCCGCCCACTATCCAACGCTTTCCCTACTGTTGCACTCTCTGGAGTTGGAATAGTAATTTGTACCCCTACACTATCCAACGTTTTCCCTACTGTTGCACTAACTGGAGGGGGAATAGTAATTTTTACCCCTACGCTATCCAACGCTTTCCCTACTGTTGAACTCACTGGAGTGGGAATAGTAATTTTTACCCTCCCACTATCCAACGCTTTCCCTACTGTTGCATTCTCTGGAGTGGGAATAGTAATTTTTACCCCTACACTATCCAACGGTTTCCCTACTGTTGCGCTCTCTGGAGTGGGAATAGTAATTTTTACCCCTACGCTCTCCAACGATTTCCCTACTGTTGTGCTCTTTGGAGTGGGAATAGTGATTTTTACCCTCCCACTATCCAACGCTTTCCCTACTGTTGCACTCTCTGGAGTTGGAATAGTAATTTTTACCCCTACACTATCCAACGCTTTCCCTACTGTTGCACTCACTGGAGTGGTAATAGTAATTTTTATCCCTACGCTATCCAAAGTTTTCCCTACTGTTGCACTATCTGGAGTGGGAATAGTAATTTTTACCCCTACGCTATCCAACGCTTTCCCTACTGTTGCACTCTCTGGAGTGGGAATAGTAATTTTTCCCCTACGCTATCCAACGCTTTCCCTACTGTTGCACTCTCTGGAGTGGGAATAGCAATTTTTACCCTCTCACTATCCAACGCTTTCCCTACTGTTGCACTCTCTGGAGTTGGAATGGTAATTCTTACCCCCACGCTATCCAACGCTTTCCCTACTGTTGCACTCACTGGAGTGGGAATAGTAATTTTTACCCCTATGCTCCCCAACGCTTTCCCTACTGTTGCACTCACTGGAGTGGGAATAGTAATTTTTACCCCTACGCTATCCCACGCTTTCCCTACTGTTGCACTCTTTGGAGTGGGAATAGTACTTTTTACCCCTACACTATCCAAAGTTTTCTCTACTGTTGCGCTCTCTGGAGTTGAAATAGTAATTTTTACCCCTACACTATCCAACGCTTTCCCTACTGTTGCACTCACTGGAGTGGGAATAGTAATTTTTACCCCTACGCTATCCAACGCTTTCCCTACTGTTGCACTCTCTGGAGTGGGAATAGTAATTTTTACGCTGTCACTATCCAACGCTTTCCCTACTGTTGCACTCTCTGAAGTTGGAATAGTAATTTTTACCTCTACGCTATTCAACGCTTTCACTACTGTTGCACTCACTGGAGTGGGAATAGTAATTTTTACCCCTACGCTATTCAATGCTTTCCCTACTGTTGCACTCACTGGAGTGGGAATAGTAATTTTTACCCCTACGCTATCCAACGCTTTCCCTACTGTTGCACTCTTTGGAGTGGGAATAGTACTTTTTACCCCTACGCTATCCAACGTTTTCCCTACTGTTGCGCTCTCTGGAGTTGAAATAGTAATTTTTAACTCTACACTATCCAATATTTTCCCTACTGTTGCACTTACTGGAGTGGTTGTATTAAATTTAACCCTCTCGCTATCCTATGGTAAACATATTGTATATGTTTTCTTAATAATATGTATATATATATATATATATATATATATATATATGTATTAATTATTATTTTCTTTTTTTTTAAGTTACATTAATTATTCATTAATTTAACATTTATTCAATTATTTTAAGTATGTTTAAATTAATTATAGTTATCATTATATTAGTTTTAAATTAATTTTAAGACATTTAAAAAATTCGATATTTTGACAGTCTATAGTTTTTTACCATCGATATTTTGGAGTCGATATTTTTGTACTTACCTGTTTGTAGATAGGCAGTCGATATTCTGGCGTTCTATATTTTTACCTCGATATTTTGGTAGGTCGAAATTTTGTCTGTCGATATTCTGTTGGTGATCCCCAAAAAATTATTTGTACACTGTTGTAACTTGATACACAGCTCTAGGACAATCTGCTCTTGCTGCTCCCACTCAATTGCAGAGTGGTAAGACCTCGCTTCTCACCTCAATGTAAATTTGAGAATGCAGGTGTTAGACCTATCAGCCTTAGGGTGGTCTTCCTCCAAATGTTTTGCCTTCTTCCCTCCTGTTAAGCTAAATTATTGTGTGTTGGCCTTAGGGCTCTGTGTACTTTATCAGTGTCAACCATTGTTAAAGGGATTAGGCTCCCTCCCTACAACATGATACAATTGTATTACACCTGATTGGACCATTTAATTGACTTCCCTATTAAAGTGGTATACTATAAACCTAGGGCTAGTAAATTAAATGCTACTATTGGGCCTGCAGCATTTACTGTGCCACCAATTAAAGTATGCCTTTGAAAAATGTCCCATGCCTGCCATCACAGCCTGTGTGCACTTTTAAAATGCCAATTCGACCTGGCAAAATAAATCCCTTGCCAGGCCTAAAACTCCCTTTTAATACATATGTCACCCTGTTTAGGGCCATATGTAGGCCCTAAACAGCCTATAAAGCAGCGTGCAGTGTATTTAAAAAGAAATGGGACATGCATTTTTAAGTTTTACATGTCCTGGTAATGAAAAACTCACAAGTGTGTTTTTCACTTTTGAGAGGCCTGCCTCTTCCATAGGATAACATTGGGTTACCTTATTACATTTGAAAAAGGGATAACTTTTGTTTGGGACCACGTCGAAATTTCACATTTGGTGTCTAAAGAGTTGTAATTTAAAATCCTTTTTAACAGTAAAGAGGGAATTTATGTCACAGTTCAGAAAATAGCAGGTTCAGCAAGTTGATATTTTCTTGTCCTAACCATTTGGTGACTGCAGACTTTTTCCTGTGTCATATGACTAGATGTAGTTGGCATTTGGCCTTTGTTTATTCCTCTCAGACAGCCACACAATAAGGGGACTGGGCGTTGACAGGATGGGCCATCCTGCCAAGAAGTGGGCACAAGCTGTTCAAAGACACTGCCTCAGCTCACCCACACAGGGCTTTAAACTAGCCTATTGTGACTGCAGGCAGCTTGGGACCAGAGCAGGGATGTGGGAAATCCCAGACATGTATGTGGAGGGAAAACTCCAGAAGTATCATCTACTTCAAAGCCAGCGCCGCATATAAAATTAGAAACCTCAGACCCACTCTTCAGTTCTCATCTGGAGATGTGGAGGGACTCTTAGAGGACTGTCCTACTGCCCATGGCCTGCTGTTCACTTCAGAGAACTGCCCTGCAACACCAAGAAGACTGCCCTGCTGCCTGAAGCCTGTCCTGTGCCCTCCAAGGACTTTCCTGCTGCTTGAGACCCACTTCACTGCTTGAAGCCAAGACTTCCAGAGTGACTCCAAGGACTAGTTAGCTTGCCTCCTGATCAGAGCCTGTGGGACAGACCAGGCTCCAGCCATCTTGAACCTGCACCAGGACTCAGCCTGAGTCCTGTCCCTCCAAGTGGTGCCCTTCCAATCCTGTGCCCTTGGAAGTGGTGATAAATGTGGCCAGATAGCCCAAATCCAAAACTTGTGAACATTTCCTGCCAAAAAACACCCTGAGAACTGACATAAGACTGAAACCTTCCTGATCTCGTATCCACTGAAGCCGCATCACCAGTCACTCTGGCTTCACATCAGCTCTTGCTATGCTCTGGTCCACAGCAGCAAATCCGGTTCAACGGCTCCTCGCAGAAGGTGTCTACTGCCACGTGGATCCTTCATTAGCTACAGCCTGCAAATTATTCCCACTGGAGATTTTTGACTTCAATGAAAGAGACTAAGGGGCTGATTAAGATGACGGTCTGTTGAGCGTCCGACCACCATTGTTTCGGGCAGGTGACTGTCCGACAATATGCCAGTGGTCCCACCTGCCTGAATACGATTGGACCACCGTACAGGCGGTCCCAAAATGTTTTTTAAACAAAAGCTTGCCCTGCGGCCCAGAAAAAGGACTGTTGCACAAGCTGCTGTAAAAAAGGCATTTTGTGCACATCCGTGCACCGTGTGCCAGGCACCATGTGGAGCTTGGCACACATTGCATGAATGTGGATGGGGGTACCCCGGGGCCACTGTAAGTGATTAATTGTGGACAGGAGCCCTGTTCGCGTCCCAAAAGTGTTTTTCCAACAGACCTGAACATGGCGGTCGGGATGCCATGAATAGGCTGCCAGAAAGGGGCATCCTAATCCCTACGGTGGTGCCTGCGCAGGCCCAATACTCATTGTAGGAACTGGCAGCCGCGGCCCGTGGAGGGAGTTGGGCTCGGGCAAGCAGGCGGGGTGGGGGAGGGGCAGGGTGGGGGGTGATAAACACCGGAATATGCTGTGCAGTTTTGTGTAACGGAGATTGAAGAAATGCACCATATCTATTAACATATTAAGGAACAACTTCCTGTACAAAAACAATCCTTTCAGCGTGTGCTGCAGGATGCAGCATACTTGGAAATGGGAAGTAACGAGGACAAATAAAGATATTTCTTCTGCTTACACCTTGGTCAGAGAGGTGCAGCATTTTGGCACGATCTCACAATTACTGACTTTAGAAAATCTGGGATTATGTCAAAAAACGTAGGTGGATGCGCGAGAACTCCCCACTCCACCCATGGAATGCCTCCCATCCGCAAGTTAACACAAAGCAGTGATATGGGTTGAATTGCATTACCTTAGAATTACTAAACCAAGCAGAGCCATGCAAGGTAGCTTTCTGTGGCTTAGTAAATACCAGTTAAGGACTTGCGTTCCCTTGCGATGACTTGCATCATGTAGGCGAAACGTAAGCCCTTAGTAAATATGCACTTAAGTCTGAACATAAAAATCTGCACAGTGATTGCATCCAGTAGCCCCTGCCAACTACACCTTCACCTTGTACACCACTGTCTCCCTGCTGAATTTTACATTCCCAGATATTTTTCTTCAAAATGTCTTCACAGGCTGAAGGTAAGCAGAGACCGGGACCAATACACTTCATGTATCTGAACTGCACTCCATCGCAGTCAGCTATGACTTTTGACTTTGCCCCAGTCTCAAGCAACTAGATGCCCGAGGTTGGAGCTTTAATCTTTTAGGCACTATTTTTCATTTTAAACTTTAAAAATTCATAACTCTGATGCTACTGATTGGATTTTTGTTGTTTTGGTGTCAGATTTTTCTTATGTTGTGTTGTCATTTTATTGCTGTTTAAGTGCTGGATAAATACTTTATAAATTGCCTCCACTTTATGCCTGACTGCTTTTGTGCCAATATGTTCGAGGGTTAAACACAGTTTAATTTAATGTCTTTTTATGGTTCACCCTGACAAGGATATTGACTCGTGCTTGAGTAGAGCTTCACCCCCCTCAACCAACAACCGAATTTCTCACAGAAGTGAAATGAAAAGCCATGACATGCACTGCAATCCTGGGCAAGGGCCAGAAGATGTAGGGGAGGCCGAGTGAACATCATTGGATGTAGGCACAGCTCCCTTTCTTCATTCAGCTGGGGAAATCTGATCAGGGAGCCGTATCTCTTACAGTTTACTGCTTGTCTGCATGTGACATTTCTCAGCATTTATGGTGTGCAAACTGTATTTCCTCACTACGCTACAGTGATTCTTTTATATTTATGAGCACTTACCACATCACTAATGGCTAGATCCAGGCAAGAAGTATAAGGACAGAAGCCTAAAACTGATGTCCCAATACTTTGCAAGGGGAAGGATGTAAGAGGGCTTAAGGAGTTGACCTATAGTATTTCTTGGTAGTTTTAGAAAGAGGACCCCCGCAGGCAATTCCCGCATGCCTTTCCGTGGTGGCAATGCTGCGATGGAAAGGCATGTTTCTGCCCCTATAGTAATATGGCTGGCGGTGTCTAACATACACCGCCACCTTCTTAAACTCTTTTCCGCCCGGTCAACTTGTCTACAGGGCAGAAAAGCGGCAGACAGAAAGACCGTCCACCCTGCTCCCCCCGCCATAGTAATATGGCGGGTGGAAATGGGTGGCGGGCGGGGTCGGATCTCAGGTGGATCGCCACCGCCATGCGGGTAGTAGCAACCCTCCTCAGATCCTTATGGGCCCCATAGAGTCTGATTACCATGCGGTCGGAAACGGCTCCAATGGAGGCAGTCGGAAAGGAATCCAAACGGTCATTCCGACTGGCTTCTGACGGGCTTGGAGAGCCCGTCCACCAGTTGGAATGCAGAGAGTAATCCCAAGGGTGGCTCTTTACGCCCATGGTATTACGATGTCAGGTTTCGGCAGTCTTTCAATGCTGGTCTTTCCAACACAGAAAGACTGTCGGAACTTTAGGGGCCCCCAGCAAGATTGCTTGAGTGCACGGCCTCCGGCTGGAGGCCGAGGGGTGTTGATCCCTGCACCCCATGGCAAGCACCTCAAGGTGCCGGCCACGGGGTGCAGGGATCAACAGGAGGGCACCATAGGTCTGCCATGGGGTGCAGGGATGAACTGCACCTCCGATTTTACAATGGGAGCATGCATTCCGGCTGGAATACATGCTCCCATTGTAAAGTATAGGAATGCAACAGAACAATGTACCATTGCATCCTAATTAGGGTACGATTTTGATGCGGTCAGAAACGGCACTGGCCGTCAGTTGGAGCTGTTCCGACCACATCAAAATGTCCGGTTCAGATTAATTTCTGACAGACCTATTATGATGTGGTCGGTCGGAAAGGAATTCAAACGGGCTTTCCCAATGGCTTCCGACGGGCTCGAACAGCCCGTCTGCCATTCAGAAAGGGGCCAGTAATCCCAAGGGCGTCTCTTTCCACCCGAGGGATTACGATCGTGGATTCGTTATGCCTTTCTGTGCCGCCCTTTCCGACACAGTAGGCTGTCAGATCTGACTTTGGGGGTCACCAGCAGGGCCCCCATGGGTGCAAGGCCTTCGGATGGCAGCTAAGGGGTCACCTTTAGTGTCTCCCTGTTGATCCCAGCACCCGGTGGCAGGCAACTTGAGGTGCCTGCCACCGGGTGCAGGGATGAACTGCACCTCAGCTCTTTACATATAGAGCATGCATTCTCGTTGGAATGCATGCTCCAATTGTAAAGAATAGGAGTGCAGTTGCATCCTAATTGCTGGTTTGGGACTGCAGACAGGAGGTCGGTCGGTCCCAGTTCCAGATCGATGTCGGACGGACTCAGGTCCATCAGAAAGCGGCCCCTTAGTCAGTCGGGACCGCCGACCAGGTGTCGGTTGGTCCCTTGACCAAGACAATGTTGTGCAAAGGAAATTCCGCCCGACATCCTAATGAGGCCCATAGTTGTTTAAAAAAAATAATTTTTAATTATTGTTATGTATTTCAGTATATATTTTAAACGTAAACAATGTAATATATTTTGTATAATTATTTGTTTATGTTTTTAATTATATTTGTAGCATTTTTAGTAGTTATTACATTTAATTTAATTAAATGTTGTGTTTTTTAGTTCCACAGTGGGTTGGGAATTTACAGTGGAATGTGGTGGAAAGTAATTTATTTCTTATAAATTAATGATCATTTATTTATTTAATATTATGTATTTAATTGATATTCATTAATGTTATTTGTGCTATTATTTTTTTTACGTAAATTGTATATGAGGCTTGTGGTGTTCATAGGGTATAAGGGTGGGGAGTAATTTATTTTTAATTAATTATTAGTAATTAATTAATTGATAATTAATTATGCTAATTGTTTAATTATTTTTGTTTTTTGGTGCGGGTAGTGGGGTTTAGAGGGGTAAAGGTGGGGAGTAAATGAATTTTCAATAATTAATATTTACTTGTTAAATACTATTATTTATTTAATTGGCAATACATTTTTTTAATTGTGTAAATATTTTATTTTTATGTTTAATTTTAGATGCGGGCTGTGGGGTTTATGGGGCAAAGGGTGGGAAGTTAATTAATTTTGATGAATTCATATTTAGATTTTCATTAATAATATTTGTTATGTTAATTGTGCAACTATTAATATTGTTTTCTTTCAGATATGGGTTGTGGGTTTTGTAGGGATATGGGGTGATAAGTAAATTAATTTTAAGTAATTAATGATAATTTGTTTAATTCATATTAAATATTAATTTGATAATTATGTTAATTGTGTAAAGAATATTCTGTTTAAATTTATGAGTGTGTTGTGCATTTGTGGGGGAATATAGAGGAAAGTACATTACTTATAATGAATTGATAATTCATATTTACTTAATGATAATTAGTTTGTTGATAAATATTTATATTAGTAGTGTAAATATTTTTTAAGATAGGTTTTAGGTGAAGGTTATGAATTTTGTGTGTTTATAGGTTGAGAAGTAACTAAATTAAGTTTTTGTAATAAATATTTTTTTGTTAATGAATAATATCTAAATAAAAACATTTATTAGTATGAATATATATTTTTTTACTTTATTTATAATAACATTTGCAGGTATTTGTGATTTGTATTTAACATTGTAATATGTTTTTACTTTTATTTTTTATATTAAATATAATTTTATTTTTCAACCTTGCTTTTTATTTAGTTTGGTTTTGAAATCATTTTATTTTGTTCAAGATATTTGTTGGTTTCTAATGTTGCACTGACTCGAGTGGGATTAGTGAATTTCACCCATACGCAATCCAACACTTTCCCTACTGTTGCACTGACTGGAGTGGGAATAGTACATTTTACCCCTCCGCTGTCCAACACTTTCCCTACTGTTTCACTTAATGCACTGGAAATAGTCAATTTTACCCCTTTGCTGTACACCACTTTTCTTACTGTTGCATTTATTGGAGAGAGATTTGTAAATTTTACCTATTTTTATCATTGTTACGTTGCATGAAGTGGTAGTAGTATATTTCTTATATATTCACTATAACATTCTCTGTAGTATTGTATAAATTGTAGTGGGATTAGTATATGCATTACGTTTTATATTTTATAATTTATTTTATACTGTTATAATTTATATTATGTTTTTATATATTTAAAATTATACTATTTTTAATTATTAAGGTTTTTAAAGGGTAAAATCATTTTTACTAAATTCAAATAATTTTAAGCTGTTTCATTTTTTTTTATTAGAACGGTTTATGCTGTTGGTATATGTATATATATTTATTTGTTATATTTGTAAATTATTTGGAAATTATGATATGAATTACAATTATCAGTTTATTGATTGTTTTTTAAGTAGAGATTTATAATTATATATATATATATATATATATATATATATATATATTCCAACACAAACAGCTTGTTTTGCTGAAACACGGAAAGCACGCAAGAATCCTTTTACAAGATGTTTGTTTGCAGACTCCTTTACCCCCCGACAGACGCGTTAAGCCTTCCAGCTTTGTCAGTGTCGATTTGTTTGTGACCACAACCACCATTTCTACTTTCCAAACGGTATTGAACACAAAAGAAGGATTATAGCAAGCGTTACGAATGCAGCAGCCATCTTATAGTATTTAATTCATACACAATCAATTTAGAAAATGTATAGAGTTGGTTGTTATAACATATATAGTGCATAGTGCAATTAATGAAAAAAATTGTGTGTGTTACAAACATTATTGTGCAGAATTCATGGGGGAACATTTGCCATTTTCTGAGACAATATATACCAAACTCTCTACAATCTTTCATTATCCTCCAATTAATCTAATATATGCAATAAAGCATTGTAATTGTTTAAAAGTGCACATAGCATAAAAAATTCATACATGTATATTTTGTGTATAATATACTAATTATATATACAAATAGTAATTTTTAAAGATTTTAATTTCATGTCTTGTTTGGTCTATGTCTCTACAAGAATTTCCTTCCCCGTTATGCAGCCCTGTATGGGCAGTTTCAATCTTGATGTAATAAAGATCGCCGTATCGGAGGGTACAGTGTTCTAGTTGCATAACCTAACTGTATATACGATGTTCTTTTATACTTTTACTTCTAAGACTGTCATGTACCCCCGAGGTGTACGAGAGCGCAGTTTTACCAGGTTGATTACTTCTCTAGTGCATGGTCCCATGCCCTAAAGGTGCACCCACAATTCTTCGTCATTGTTTAACCCCCATGGGGCTCTGGTCTAGAGGTCTATAATATACTTGGATTCCAAGATCCGGAGGGCCTTCACTCTGTCCCCTCCCCTTTCTTTACGTTCCACCTGATCTATGCAATAGAAACTTAATAACTCCCTGTTGCTCTGATGTAATTCTGCAAAGTGGCAAGCAACAGGGTAGGTCTTATCGTTATTAGCTATTGCACGCATGTGCTCTAATACGCGTTTTTTTGCAGTGTGGATCGTGCTGCCTATGTACCGTTTCGCACATGGGCATTGTAGGCAGTATATCGTATATTCAGAATTACAATTCAGAAGTTTCTTTATTTCCCTGGTGGGTTTGGTGTCATCTTGTCTCCCTGGGTAATTTAATACCTTTTTGCTGCTTTTGCAAGCTTTACAACGGAAACATGGGAAGAACCCCTTAGTGTTTCCTATTCTCTGGTGTTGCTGTGGGAGAGAGCAATGGCTATGGACCAAATGGTCTCTTAGTGACTGGCATCGTCTGTATGAGATTGGGGGGCTCTCTGGGAGGTGTTTCCTGAGAATACTATCAGTTTGCAGGATGTGCCAGTTTTTCTTAAAAATGTGCACCACCTCTCCTGATCTGACATTAAAGTCAGTAATCATTCTGGTAGGTTCTTCTTTTTTGTTTATTGGTTTCACTACCAGAAGGTCCCTCTGTTTGACTATGGCTGCCTTTTCTGTTGCACCCGTTAAGAGATTTTTTGAGTACCCCCTGTCTTCGAACCTGATGTTGGCTTCTTCTCCGGCGTTTTGATAATCCTCCTCAGCCGAGCAGTTAAGTTTTAAGCGTAGGAGTTCGCCAAAGGGAATGTTTCTTATTAGGCTCTTGGGGTGATAACTTTCTGCGTGCAGCACGGCGTTTCCCGCCGTTGGTTTTCTGTAGAGTTTTGTTTTTAAAATATTGTCCCCTACAAAAACCTCCAAATCTAAATAGCATACAGATGTTGTACTCATAGTGCTAGTAAATCTCAGAATCCAGTCATTATCATTTAGAGCGGTCAAATACTCTTCAGCCGAGGAGCGGTTACCGTGCCAGATGATAAAAAGATTGTCTATATAACGGGTCCATAGTAGTACCCTACTGGTCTAGTGGTCATGGGCGTCGCCCCAGGCCACGTGCTTCTCCCACCAGCCAACGAACAAGTTCGCACAGCTGGGGGCGAAGCGCATGCCCATGGCTGTCCCCCTTATCTGTTTGTAGATTTTGCCTGCAAAAAGAAAGATGTTATTGTAAAGACAGTATCTTATTATGCTGAGTAGCATCTGATTATGTTTAAAATATTTTGATGCTTTTTTGTCTAAAAACCATTTGGTAGCTGCAATCCCATGTTCGTGTGCTATGCAGGTATACAAATTGGTGACATCAAGCGTGATAAGCAACATGTCTGATTCCCATGTTATTCCGTCCATTTGTCGGAGAAAGTCCTGCGTATCTCTCACATACAACGCTAAGTCTTTTACGATTGGAGCCAGGAAGGAATCGATAAATCTAGAAGTGTTCTCCAGTAGGCTGCCGATGGAGGATACAATTGGCCTTCCTGGTGGTCTTTTGGCGTTCTTGTGAATCTTGGGAAGATGATAGAAGGTTGGTATTGTGGGTGCTTCGCATTGTAGGAATTGAAATTCTTCCATGCTCAGCATACCCTCATTTTTCCGACCTTCTAATAATATTTGGTAAACAACTGTACATTGGACATAGTCTGCTCTCTTAATCGTGGTGTTATATTCCACATCCGTCAGTTGGCGCAAACTTCTTGGACATAGTCCTCTTTCTCAAAAATCACCACATTTCCCCCTTTGTCGGAGGGTTTGATCTCGATGCTTGCGTCATTTCTCAAAGATTTTATCGCTTCCCATTCCCTACTGGTTATATTGGATTGTTTATTGTCCATTCTATTTTTTGTCTTCGCCAGTTTCTCCAAGCCCATGAGGATTGCCTCATTGAAGACATCAATGGCGTCATTAGGTTTATTTGGAAGTTTTTTAGATTTCCTTTTTAAATTACTTGGGTCCCTTACTTGAGTTACCCTTGGTTCCTTCATCTGTTCTCTTATGTTTTCATTCCTTGCCATTTGTTCTTGGTTCAGGGCTAGGATTGTCAATAAAGTTTGTGAATTCGCTCCTTGTGTGTTGTCAATGTCCTCACTTTTATTGGTATGAGGCTCCCCCAGATCGTTGGTATTTGGGTGTAGGAGAAATATTTTCAGAAATTTCAATTTCCTTATGTACTTGAATAGGTCTATCCGTATGTTCACCAGATCGAATTTGGCAGATGGACAAAAGCTTAAACCCTTTGTGAGTACTTTTATTTCATCCTTCGTTAGTACTCGTTGTGATAGGTTAATGATGTTGTTATCTTCTGTCTTTATTGTCTCTTGTTCCGCCTCCCGCGGCTCCGTGTTATACTTGGTGAAGCGGTGGCCTGGCCTCCCCCTCTTGCCCCTCCTAGTTTTCCTTTTGCGTTTTGTTGTGGGGGGTTGACTTGTTATGATGAGTTTTGTCGAGTTTCCTTGATAACATGATATTCGTCTTAAAAAGGGAGGTCATTTGATCTATCGTTTATGTTTCCACTCATTCTTTGTTCGCCATCCGATATCTCTGCCTCTGATTCTGATGTATCTCTGTTGCTCACATTCGGGGTGCCAGTCGTTTTCTTGTGGCATCAAATTTGCGGGCGAAAATTAGGATACGGCCCGTCGCGTAGTCCTGCTCGTCCCGTTGGAACTTAGTTAGCTTTCTCTTTTTGATGCTTGTTTCATAGTCTTTTAGTATTTTTGTCATGGCGTTTCTCAAATTTTCACCGCTTTTGGCATCTTTCTCTTTTTTGATTGTCTCTTCAAGAATGCCGATCTCTTTCAGGCACTTTTCTCGATCGCTCCAAGCGTACCTTATTAAAATGAAAACCATTCCTTTTGCTGAGTCCGATGTGTATTCAGCCCACTCTTTCAAAAGGGCGGGGTCTGGATTCTCATAGGAAGGTACAGCAAAAATTCGTAGTCCCCTCGGGATCCTACCACAATCCACATACCGTTGGAGAGAGTTGGCCTCCCACCATTTCCTAATGTCTCTTTCCTGTATCTCTTCCAGTTGTTGAAATAACACCGTTAGATTGCTTGTGGGTATTCTCGGCTCTGCCGCGTTCTCAGTTCTCGTGGGGCCCCCACTGACAAACTTAAACATATCCGCCGCTGCAGATTCCCTCTCTTCGATACTAGACATCTTAGTTCTAAAATGTCACTTGCTTTTCTGCACAATTCGAATTTGGGGTGTCAGGTTTCTCTTGCTCCTCAGGGTCAGGGTGATGCTATAAGGGTTCCGCTTCCAGATCTCTCCGAACTCAGAATGATATACACAGAGTTCTAGTCAGATCAGGCAGTCCCAAAGGAGACTGCAGGGACAAAGGATCTGTAACACATAAACAGACAACGTTAACATACCACACACATGTAAAAGTCTACCCTCATTAGGTCTCACTAAACCTTGATTACCTTTGATTCAGACCTTAATGCCATATAAACTCATATACAAACATAACGCCTCTCCAGAGAGAAGAAAACAGCCACGACTCTTCAGAAGTCAGATTCCACAACATAAATGTAAACACCCCAATCCAGTGACCATGAGATTCTGTGCCTCGGATTCCGGGGGGGAAAGAAAGTCTCGAAGATAATCCCTAATACTTTATTATCCTCTACCTCAGTTATTGAGGGACATAGCAAATCAACCCTAACCGCCTTGCTCAGCGCTCCTCCTCACGGGGGATCAACACGCTGTCCAACTAAAGTAAAGTACCATTCAAAATGTGCTAGCAGCGCTCCTCCTCACGGGGGATCAACACGTTGTCCCAAAAACCAAAGCAATCACTAAGAATAAGGAAAATTTGACCAGAGTGGCTTCCTCCGTCCGGAGTAGTACCGCTTCCGCAATTCTTTGCTAAAATGTTTTGTTTGAGCCAGAGAGGGTGTTCCGTTTCCTCACGGACGTTCCCTGCCTTTGCTCCGATAAAGTTGCTCTAATGAACGGTAGCGCTGAGAGACAGAGCCGTGATTCGTCTCTTCTCTCCCTACCTGGACTTGTACAGGTCCCGTCTTTGCCGGTTCCGCGTTAGGTGAATCCTCGCCCAACCATCGAACCGCTTCTCCTTCAGCCCGTCTTCCTTTTCCCAACGGACTCTGCAAATATCGCTGAATTACGCACTTGCGGGAGTGCTCTGGGGATCCTTTTATCGGCTCCTCCCGCTGAGCATTATGGGACTTGTGGTCCCGAACCCTCGGTAGGCGCAACCAGCTAGTTCCTGATATGGGCGGTGGCGTTTTTACAGGGTCTGCAAATTTTCTAGGTACTTAACGGGACAGAGGCTGAACTTTGTTACGGAAGCAGCTTCACTCACCCGCCTGGGCATGTCGGTAAAGCCTTGTCATCCGACGTCGGCTCTCCCCGTCACTCCACTCGACGAAAAAAAAAAAAAAATATATATATATATATATATATATAAATATATTAATATATTAATTATGATATGTGTTCATCTATTTAAATTACATTTATTTGTTAAAATAAATATCAAATGTATTTAATTTTATAATATGAATGTAACTATTTAACATATTTAATATTTATTATTTAATTTTATATATATAGTGCAAAAAAAGGGACACTGCACATATCCCTGCACTAGGTAGCAGGCACCTTGTGCAGGGATATGTAGTAGCAGGCACCTGGTGCAGGGATATGTAGGAGGCAACCGTGTCTCGAGGCAAGGGAGTAAGGTGGCCCACTGGTAGCCACAAATTTGCCTTTCCACCAGCCTTTTCATGGCAGGATCACAGCCACAAAAGGGCTGGTGGAAAGGAACATCGTAGTGCCTACAATGCTGCCTGGGAGGCCCCGCCACCATTGTAGACATTACTCTGCCTTCGATGGCCCCACGGGCTCCTTGAGCCAGTCGGATCTGTGGAGGTTGGTCTTTCTGACCACCACACAGCTGCCCGCCATCCAATGCAGGGATTGCGAGGCCCTCCGCTGCACTTGTGGGTTCAAGGAGCCCATCAGATGCATGGCTGCCGGTGTTTCTAGTTCAAATCTGCCGCCCATCCCCACACATGATTAATTTTAAAATCTCCTTGTTTGGTTTATGCACTTAAATCTTTTTCTGATATTGATAGTGATTCATGGTGGTTTGTAATTATATCATTTTAGATTATTATTCCTTTTGGGGTAACACTAGTTTTTTGAGGACATAGACAATAGGCATTTGATGTTTTCCCTAAAATATATTCCTGATTTGTGATATTAATAATTTGTGACTTTCTATATTATGTAGTCCTTGCCCTATCAATATGCTGCTATGAGTCATATGTTTACAAACAGCGTGGATTTGCACATATTATGAATAGATGCAATACGAGATGTTTACAATATTGCGTATTTTGCACAAACATTTGGCATTTGATTGCATCTATATAGACATAGATTTTAAACTATGCACTATGCACTTTATTGCGTATTTTTGCACTGTGATATTGATCTATATATGCTGGGGCATTGACTATTAATATCTGATATAATGGAATGCAAGCATTTTATGCATTGATTTCTTTTCCATTATTTTTATGAACTATATATATATATATTTTTTTTTTTTCATTGTCACATTATGTTTGGATTTTAACCATGAACTGTACCTTATTTCCGGTATATGAATTTGCAAATGGTCGGAAAACAGACTACAAGATGCAGTATTGGTAGTTTGTCCTCTCTTTCAGTTATCACGTGGTACTGAGTAAAAAAACGGAAAAAATGCACTTTCACTGTGATGCACAGGGTATTTAAATGTGGCCATTTCCAACACTGACTATCTGTGAGCAAGGGCGGATGCCCGAAACGCGTCAGATTGTTTGGTTCAGCTCGTAAATAAATTTGTGCCTGCAAAAAAAAGCTGCATTGGATCTGCGTGATTTCCTGGGTCGCTACGGTTGGAGCCTGGGAGGTTGCACTTGTTGGATATATATATATATATATATATATATATATATATATATATATATATATATATATATATATATATATATATATATATATATAAATATATTAATATA
This sequence comes from Lissotriton helveticus, assembly GCF_964261635.1. Classification (NCBI taxonomy): domain Eukaryota; kingdom Metazoa; phylum Chordata; class Amphibia; order Caudata; family Salamandridae; genus Lissotriton; species Lissotriton helveticus. Next base: position 1,198,420,757 of record NC_136059.1, read on the forward strand.
TTAATTATGATATGTGTTCATCTATTTAAATTACGTTTATTTGTTAAAATATATATCAAATGTATTTTATTTTATAATATGAATGTAACTATTTAACATATTTCATATTTATTATTTAATTTTATATATATAGTGCAAAAAAAGGGACACTGCACATATCCCTGCACTAGGTAGCAGGCACCTTGTGCAGGGATATGTAGTAGCAGGCACCTGGTGCAGGGATATGTAGGAGGCAACCGTGTCTCGAGGCAAGGGAGTAAGGTGGCCCACTGGTAGCCACAAATTTGCCTTTCCACCAGCCTTTTCATGGCAGGATCACAGCCACAAAAGGGCTGGTGGAAAGGAACATCGTAATGCCTACAATGCTGCCTGGGAGGCCCCGCCACCATTGTAGACATTGCTCTGCCTTCGATGGCCCCACGGGCTCCTTGAGCCAGTCGGATCTGTGGAGGTTGGTCTTTCTGACCACCACACAGCTGCCCGCCATCCAATGCAGGGATTGCGAGGCCCTCCGCTGCACTTGTGGGTTCATGGAGCCCATCAGATGCATGGCTGCCGGTGTTTCTAGTTCAAATCTGGGGACTGACGGAACTTTTATTAATCTTAGTTGGCAACTTGACAGCCTCCACGAGGCAGATCCAAATAACTAAAAATTAAGAAATATTTAGTTTTTACTGTTTGATTAGCTGAGCATAGACAGAGTCGTGATAAGCAATTCAAGGGGTTTTAGATTAAACCCCAGTAGCTGTTTTCAGAGAAGTGGATTTGTGCAGATTGAGCATCATACCAGTGAATGCCGGTGAGAGAATTCTGAGATAAGTGGAATTGGGTGGGACAGGGGAAGGTAGCAATTCTTGGCTCTTACTTCCTATGGATTAGGCGGAAGAAAGGAGGGAAAGGGAGAGAAGAGTGGGAAATGCTGCCTCTTGCAAGGATATCACATGGGGGATAAGGGAGAAAATAGAGTTGAATGGTGCCTGTGTTGAATTAAAAGGAACAGATATTCAGCCTGCAAATTTCCATGTAAAATATAAATGTATTTCTTTTTTTTTTTTTATTCAAGTCATTTTTATTGAAATAGAAAAACAAAAGGAAAGACAGTACAATAATTCTTCCATTACAAACATTATTCGATTCATCTATTGAGAGACACATACAAAATGAAATTAATATAGAAAGTAAATCAACTGTTGCTTGCATCATCATAAAACAGGTACCTACAGAACACTCAGTGCAAGGAGATAGCGGATTAGGCTCTAGCAGATGACAACAAATGTACTCTCAGATAACACATGCCAATGTAACAGGATCACATATAGTGCATCAAGGCGGTTCGTAGTGGAATGAGGATGTATCTAGTGATTTCCACAGCTTTCTATTTGACGGTCTCCATGAGGCTGCTTGTAGTGCCGGGTTATTGGCACCTCTCAAAAACGATAACCACTCCTGCCAGATTTTAAAGTTTACCTCGGTCGCACTTTTCCAATTGCATAGAACTACCTTACACGCCAGTGTTAGCATTAAGTCCAAAAGCAGGCGGTCTTGATCATTTGATACCTGTGGATCAAGCGCCCCTAGGATTACGTATACAAAATACTATACAGGCCTTATCTTGAATACGAGGCGAATGCAGTCAAATATCTTCCCCCAGTATACACTTAAAGAAGGACAGTTGAAAAGCATGTGTGCAAGATCACCTGGGCCTGACTGGCAGTTCCAGCATTTAGGTGAGTCCCTTAATTTACATTTGAAGAGCTTATCTGGAGTCCAAAATGCCCTGTTTATTAGCATGAACTTTGTCTGAAATAGGATGGGTGAGACTTTGTGGGTAAGGGCCGTCTTATGAATCGCCTCCCAGTCAAAATCTATACCTGTTAAATTCGGTTCAGCTTCCCATTTCAATTCCACCTTTCTGTGAGCTTTCTTGGGCAAGGGCAATAAAAGTTTATACACCCTAGAGACGAAGTGACCCGCATGTATAAGACGCGGAAGATGAGTCACTAACCATGGTGTGTAGGGAGAGAAGCTACGTGCCGTCAGTATCGCTTTGAAATCATAAAAATCCATCGGAGTAAGATCATGCTTCCGCTGCAGAGTCGAGAACGGGAGTGGACCTTTCTCATCATATAGGTCCCCTACCAAGTTAATACCCTTCTCAGACCATGAGTTCCAGAAGAGTCCACTACCATTGTACTTGAGATATGGATTCCTCCATAGTGACATAAAAGATGATCTAGTAAATGACAGCTTAGTGTTATGTGTTTGATCAAGTCTAAGCAGAGCCCGTCTAGTATTTAGCATTATGTATTTGGAGTGTGATAAGTGCGATAGGTCCATAGCGAGAAGGGTTTCAAGTGGGGCATGGTTCACTAATGATTCCTCAATATTAATCCATATGGGTGTGTAGGTTGGTGATTTAATCAGCCATTGAGCTCCTTGTTTGCAAAGAAAGGCCGTCTGATAGTTCCTGAATGAAGGCAGACCCAGGCCTCCTTTGTCTTTGGCTAATTGCAATTTCTTTAGTGATACCCTGGCTTTCTTACCCCGCCACAGGAAACTACCAAACAGCTGATCCACTTTAGTGATAAAATTGTTCGAGAACGTCATGGGGAGCATGCTGGCCAGATAGTTAACCAACGGAGTAGACATCATTTTGAGCGTCTCCGCCCTACCCCACCAGGAGAGGAATTTTGGAGACCACCCTTCGAGTAGTGTGGATATCTTCTTAAGAGTCAGATCTTCGTTTATTTTCAGGGTGGAGATCAAATCTTTATCGAAGTCCAATCCAAGATATGTGAAGCATTTAGGCTGCCTTGTCAGACCGGAATTCCCAATGATTCCTTTATCCCCAATATTGTTCAGGAGTTTAACCTCCGTCTTGTCCTTATTGAGTTTATACCCAGAAACCTTGGAAAATTCTTCAATGTCAGACATGAGCGCAGGTATCGCTTCATCGGCTCTCTCGGACAGAATAAGCACATCATCGGCATATGCCGTTAATTTAACCGTGCACTCTCCAAACGGAATGCCTACGATGTTGGGGTCATTTCTTATATGATATAAGAATGGCTCGATCGCCAATAAGACAAAGAGGGAGACAGAGGGCATCCCTGCCTCGTGCCCTGTTTTAGACAAAAGGCGGAAGAAAAGGATCCACCAGCTCTCACTCTCGCTGACGGGCAGCAGTATAAAGAAATCACTAGTCTTGTAAATGTGTCCCCTAAGTTAAACTTATGAAGGACTGCTTCAAGGAAACACCAGTCAACCTTGTCAAAGGCTTTTTCAGCATCTAGTGTTATTGCCGCTGTGGGTGCCGCTGTGGGTGTACCTAATAATTTCTCCTTCTCTAGAACATGTGCCAGAACCCTTGTATTGTCACTGGACAACCTGTTTTTAAGGAAGCCTGCTTGAGATGGGTGGACTATCTGGGGAAGAACCTTCTGGAGGCGGGCGGACAGTATCATAGCCAGGATCTTACAATCTATATTAATCAATGAGATAGGTCTATAATTTTTCGGGAGCGATGGATCTTCCCCATCTTTAGGAAGTACTGCAATTATTGCTTCTGCCAATGTGCCTCTGACCTCGCCTGTATCATTTATTTCTTGAAATAGATGTAGGAGGGGCTCTATTAGAAGGAAGGGGAAGGTTTTGTAAAATTTAGCCGTGAAGCCACCCGGGCCTGGTGCTTTACCTGTTTTCAGACATTTAATTGCATTTCCTATTTCTAGAGCACTAATCGGGCCATTAAGACTAGTTTGGTCCTCATCAGAGAGTCGTGGAAGATTACATTCATCTAGGTAACGCTTAATCTTGTCTTCTTCCACTGTTTTATTCTTTGCATAAAGGTCTTCATAGAATACCTTGAACACCTCTGTTATTTTGTCTGGATCCGAGTGTGAGGAACCTAAATTATCTTTGATGACACTGATCGAATTATTTTGGATTTTAAACTTCGAGTATGAGGCTAGACTTTTCCCAGCTTTGTTAGAATCGCAAATCTTAAACCTCCTTCTCTTATCAAGCCATATTCCCGCTCTCTCGCTGACTATTTTATTGTATTCGTATTTTTTATTTGCCAAGGCATGGAGAGACACATCATCTCTATCTTTCAAATGTTTACTCTCTAGGGTTACAATTTCACTCTCCAGGGACTCCAGAGTTGCATTATAATTTTTGTTCATTGCTGATCTGATTTTGATACACACCCCCCTTATTTTACTTTTCAAGGCCTCCCATCTAATGAGATCAGATGTATCCCCCTCTTTGTTGACCTGCAGATACGAGGAAATCTCCTCCTGTATTGTTGCCCGATGTTGGTCATTACTGAGAATTTCGTCATTAAGACGCCAAGACGTCTGACGAGAAGAGGGCTTGACATTAGCTATAGATAAGGAGATGCAAGAGTGATCAGACATTACTCGGGGTTCTATTGTAGTGGACTCAATTCTAGGGACTCCATTCTGTGATATGAGGATGTAATCGATTCGGGAGTACGAGTCATGTGGTGCGGAGTAAAAAGTGTAGTCTCTCCCTGTAGGGTTTTGGAGCCTCCACGCATCCACCAAGTGAAAGCGTTGACATAAATTGAGAGAGGCTTTGTGTGATTTATTTGTTTTGAAGGGGCAGTGGGAATCTCTATCCAACGTTGCATCCATAGGAAGATTGAAGTCTCCGGCCAGTATGTGAACAGCTTTATCCGGGATATTTTCAATACGTTTATTAAGAGCCTCCCAAAAGTTAAGGTCGCTAGTGTTAGGAGCATATATATTTGTGACATAAAACTCTACATTGTCCCTACTTAACTTGGCCATAATCCACCTCCCGTCATCACTCGCTTCGGAGGACAGAAGCTCTATCTTAGATTTCTTTGCTATAAGAATCAAAACACCATTCTTTTTGCGCACAGCCTCTGCACCCACAACCTCATTATAAAACGTATTCCTCAGGTGATAGAACTGTTTAGACTCAAGTTTCGTTTCTTGTAACAAGACAATATCTCCTCTCAGTCTCCGTATGTAATCTAAAATCTTTTGCCTCTTGACGGGTCGGTTCATTCCTTTAACATTAAGAGATAATATCTTCAATCTGTCCACATTACATACCCCCAACGGAGTATTAATTGTTTTATCAGACATCGATAGAGCGCACCATCATGGCGAAAATCATATATATATATGGTATCGGTAGTAGCATAACAGAGAGACAAAATTCCTCGAGATCAGTAAGGCCTATACATGTGGTAGTACAATAGTAGAGCCCACAACCTTCTCCACCACCAAGCACTAAGACAATAAGAGAGACACAAGCACAAAGAAGTAAAAGCAAAAAACCTAGAACACACATCCCAACCCAGAATCCCCACAACCCCCCACCCTCCCCAACCCACCTGTATGTAGTAGGCATGGTGACTGAAGAGAGATTGCAGTGCATCCTCCCCGTGCATGTACATATCAGAACAAGTTTGGAACAAATTAACTCCCGCAGCATACCTGCGGACTGTCGCCAACCAAGGGAACCCAGGCAAGACAACGGTCTCGGGAACCAGAACTAGTGACTTCTTTGAGAAGAAGCATGAATATCATAGATCCTATTGATCTTATGGCGATTTAATAAAACAACAGTAATATCAACTGACATAGCCCCTCGAAATACCAAATGGCAAGCGTATCAGAGCATTCTCTATATCCAGTAGAACCATATCAATTGCAAACATCGCAGGCGCCATTATATTAGCAGGCATTGATAGCACGCTCTCTCCATCCAGTAGAGCAATAACACTAGGAAACATCGCAAAAGCCGCTAGGATGTAAGAGAACACAAGCAAATTTAGAACTTCAGAACCCCTCCATGGCGAGGGAAAAGAACATATATGAAAGTTGCATGGAAAACGTGGATGAAGACCATTCACTTGTATCCTGAGGCCGAAGCCTGGCCCGCTGAGTCCTCGGGGTTGCTCGTTTCCATGTCCAGGTCTTCAGGGCCATGTAACATGTGTTTCAGTTTCAGTGGATCTGAGAAGATGTGTGAAGAACCCTGGATAATCACACAATATCTTGCTGGGCCCATAAAACCATACTGGAAGCCTCTCTTCTTCAACAGCGGTCGGAGTGCCAAGAACGCTTTCCTAACATCAACTGTCTCCTTACTAAAATCCTGGGATATGTAGATTTTAGATGACTTCCATAGGATATGGTTGTTTTTTCGCATGAAACTGAGAATTTGTTCTACATGCTGGTAGCGTAGTGGCTTACATACAATAGCTCTAGGGCCTTTTTGAGTCTTATTTATCTTGCCCGGCACTCTATGCGCTCTGTCAAATTCTAACGGATGCACAAAGGTCATGTTAGTGGCTTGGGTGAACCAGGATTCCAGGAATTCCACACAGCTTCCATGTTGATCCTCCGAACCTTCCGGAACACCAAAAATACGTAGGTTCCCCCTTCTGTTCCTGTCTTCCAACTCCGCAAGCTTCTGTGTCGTTTGATCCGCAGCAATGCACAGACGTTTAATGACTTCACCTGACTTGACTTCCCTGTCCTCAAGTTTGCTAATCCTCGATTCTGCTTCCAGCAGTTTTGCATTAGTGTCCCGGTTGTCCTGCCTGATCGCCGCCACTTCCTCTTTGGTCGCCTTTGCCAGGTCCCTTACTTCATCCAGTCTGCTGAGTATCAGATCAATTGGGTCAGGATTGTCCTTCCCCCCTTTGCTGGGCGAATTCGGGTCGACTGGTCAGTTTTAAGCCTCTTCTGGCTTTTCATTAGTTCCTTATTATCCGCCATGGCTGGTTTGGCGTGGATTCTAAATTGAAGCGATTAGTTACCTTATATTCCCTATACTCCCAGCTGTACTTTATGGATTGTATACAGTCACTGGTCCCTCCGATATATTTTGCTATTTACTTCTACTATCTTAATACAAGCAGATGAACAGTTACCGGAAAAATCACCCAAGAGCTGAATGATAGCCGCTCCAGTGGTTGTTAAGCACCGTGAGGAAGTGCGCACATTCAAACGATGCCTGAAGCCTTTGGCGTCATTTTGGAAGCCACCATTTGTATTAAGCTTTTCATTAATGAAGACACAGCAACAGCCCCATTAGTGTAAGCAGTGTAAATTGCGTCTTGGAGAGCTTGTATTTTAAATCTGAAACTTCATGGTGCAGCCCAGGGTTCATGCACAGGATTGCTGATATCCAATCATCAATTCAGCGACCATTTCACAGCAAAGCAGACCCTGCCTCCATGTGCCATCATAAGCACCACCTTTTAGTAATGAGACGTCTCATTTTAATACCATATTGCTGTACTGAGCAGATTGTGCATGTGCCAGCCGTTACAGAACGGCAAAGTGAGCTGACGTCATTTATCTCCTCACATCGGGTGCCGGTAGAAAGCAGTGCCCAAATCAAATACTATATTTACACGCGCTAAGACACCCTCCTTTTGACAATAGCGGTCTACAGCTGGTATCACACTCGCTGGTTGCAGTTCGGCGCCAAGTACCGAATATCCCACATGTGCCGATGCGCACCCATGAAGAGCAGAGAGTCCTCGCTTTAAAAGTTAATGCAAGCCGCCATTTTGTAATTCGTAAATAATGCTGGCATTTCTTCACCGGTCTAATGTCGCCTGATGGAGATTACGTTACTCACGATTTCCCCCAGGGGATCAGTTCTTCCACCGCTGCTCCCATTGATTGCTCCCGACTCCCGTCAGGTCGTGTGCTCTATCCGCCGATACTCTGGGCAGCCACGCGGTCATACGGTCATGCGGTCTCCTCGTCCGCTTCACTCACTACAGCCTCCGGGGCCGGTCACCCGGAACAGCTAAAATATCACTTCTCAGCCCCCGAAATCCACGAGCATACTCTCTAGATGCTCCCCTCACATTCCGAAAGCCGATTCCATGACCTGTTTCAGCGTCGGAGCGGTGAGATGCGTTCCACCTTTAATTGTCGGTCTCCGCACGGGCAGAGAGAATCACCGAGCCGCCATCTCTCTCGGCGTCCAAACCACGCTAGAAATGTATTTCTAATTCAAGGAAAAATGGGCATCCTTTTCAATATATGAAATACTCTGTAGTACAAATATGTATGCTGCCTCCAAACCATATTTCAATAATTAGTAAAGAATGATTTAAATGGGAAGAGCATTACAATTTGATTCAAGGACTGCTTTACTCTTGTACATCGGCTGCACACCGAGGAACTGACATTGTTTTTAATAGGCTTTATTGTCTGCAGTTAGTGAGATATGAGACTGATACTGGACAGTGGCACCTGTACGTATTGTCGGCAAGCCCCTTGATTTTGTATCCTGCTAATGTGGCCTAATGTTCCATGACTCTGAAGCCCATATTCAGTTGAAAGTAACTCTGACCTCCTACCCATGAAATTGTATTTTTGGGGTTGATGATAACATTAGAATGACACAGATGGATTCATTTCATCCCTGCACCTTGGCTAAAACCTCCAGAAAACTAACTCCGTTAACTAATATGATGTTATAAAAATGTACCTTCAGCAACACCAACACGACAAAGAATGTCTATTTAAAACCAATGCGTATACATATTATGGTGTTTTCACTGGTTCTTCCTGAAAAAGAGGCGGTGCACTTAGAGCCACAAGAAATATTTCTAGCTTCCTAATGTTACGAGGCACTCACCTGTGCTCCAGAATGTTTCACCTTGATGACGATGTGAACAATGAGAGGACAGGTCCCCAATACCTCTAGAACCTAGCAGTGTGATACCAAGATATAACTTAGGATCAATCCGGTAGTCTCTGGGAGAAAAGAGGTTGGGATGACAAGAGAAGAGAAACAAGAGGATTCCACATGTCTTCTTTTAGGGGGACCAGGGCTTCTGGGGGCTTGAGTATTCATAGGATACAATAAACAGGAATGTAACTGGATAGTGGCTTGAGTTTTCTACTAGACTCCTAAGTTCAAAACACAGAAGATAAACAATGTGTATATCTGTGAGGCAGTATCTTCTTACAGTTATCATAAACTTGTACCAAAAGTCTCCAATAATTCTAACCTACAGACTACGTAGGTTTCAACAGAATTTTGGGTTGATCTAACAATCTACTTGTCGATTTATGCAATGTGCAATAAACAATACAATCATTAACATACTTTCAAATACGTTTAACAATCATGATAGCATTTAGTTATGTACATCAGCATAGGTACCTGAATCCTTATATGTCCAGCTTAGGATCAGATGCCTTGAGGCAACAGAAGTTCAAATGCTGCAAAAACAACCTCCTGCCATAAAGGAACAAAATACTGCATACAAAATAATAGTAGTCAAAACCGCATCTGTACTGTTGTGATTCTTAAGTCTAACTTTGCTGTGAGATAACTATTTTCACACTTTTAAAAAGGCACAATCTTCTTCGTTTAATAAATGTCAATAGTTTCTGGGTACTACAGGAAAACTCGCCGTAACACTTGAGATGAGGTGTGCTCCTTCTGTCCAAGAAATATAGTTCTAATAATATGCGCAGTTGAAAGAGCAATGTTCCAAGTTCTAAAGCAAATGTTCCAAGTTCTAATGTAAGCAGACTCACTGTGGGATAGTTGTCTCCCAAAAAATACCTTAAAGCATGTTTTCTCTGTGCGCTTCTGTTTTAGGGAACACGACACAGAAGAAGACATCGGACCGGAGACTCAGCCCAGAACCAGGAAGCCAGGAAATTGCTGAAGCAAGGCTGTCAGGCAGGAGATGCCGATCGGAAAAGCTGTAGCCAGATAAGTGTGTTGAAGCAACGAGGCCAAGCCCTGAATAGTGAAGGGGAGTGGTTTAAATAGGCTCCTAAGCAGGTGCTGGTTTTGGTCCTAGGTGTGGCCCAACTGTCTTTCAGGCCCAGGGTTTGTGGCAAACCAGGTGTGGCTTCCAACTGTCTTTCAGGCCCAGGGATTGCTGGGTGTGATTCGGGGTGTGGCACAACTGTCTTTCAGGCCCAGGGTTTGCACAGAATAACTACACATTATTCTAATACTTACGGCATGATGGAGCCACAGTTTAAGAACATGACATAATACATGAACATAATTTACAGTAAACACATATCTGAACAGCATGGCATTTCATGAGCTGAAATGAAAGAAATCCATACATTAAAAGGATGCCTTATACAAGATACCAGTGTTATATTACCATTTACTCTGTTTCTGCTGATATGTGTTCAAATCAAGGTGGACAGGGAAGGAGACATGCATGGGACAATGCACCTGTAACAGTTCCCCCCCGCAAAGGCCGCCTAACAGGACGTAGTTTATCAGGATGAAGAGCATGAAACCGTCTGAATAATCGATCAGCATGTACATGAGAAGCGGGTTCCCATGATCGTTCAGATGCATCGTAACCCTTCTAATCAAGAAGATAATGTAACTCTCCTTGTATTCTTTTTGAATCAATGATACACCACATCACAAATTCTGGATGATTATTTATGATAATTAGAGGGGTATCTTTCCTTGTAAAGGGTTGGTGTTGTTTCACTAGGGAAATATGAAAAGTGGGATGAATTGTGAGATCATCTGGTAACTGTAATTGTATGGTGACTGGGTTTATAACCTGCTTCACTGGGAATGGTCCAATAAATCTTGGCTGTAATTTTCCAGGACCTTCTAACTCTATATTGTGCGTGGACAACCAGACTAGGTCTCCTACTGTATACACAGGCTCGGGTGACCTATGTTTATCAGCTTGGACTTTGGCCTGTATTTTATGCTTATTAAGACATAATTTAGCTTTCTCCTGCATGGTATGTAGTTGAGTGGGACGCTCTGAGACTGATGGTAGAGTAATCGTGGATGGCAAAGATAAGGTAGGAAGGGACCGTGGATGCTGACTGGTTAAAAAATATAATGGTGAATACCCTAGTGCAGAATGAATACTATTATTGTACGCAAACTCTGCTAACAGGAGGGATTCTTCCCAACTTGACGTCAAAGTAGATGTTAAAAAACGTAAACTTTGCTCTACGTACTGATTAACTTTTTCAGTCGGTCCATCAGTTTGTGGATGGAAAGCGGAACTTAATGCCACATGAAATCCTAATTAAGTACACAGGGTTTTCCAGAATTTGGAGTTAAACTGGGGGCCTCGATCGGATATAATTTTACTGGGCAGGCCATGCAACCTTACCACATGATACATGATTTAAGAAAAATAGTACTAAATTCCACGGCTGTGGGTAATTTAGTGAGTGGAACGAAATGACTCATTTTGGATAGGAAGTCTACAATACCCAGGATGGTTGTGCATGTATTTACTTTGAGTGGGTCCGTGACAAAATCCACGCTAATAGTGTGCCAGGGTCCTGGAGGAATGGGTAAGGGATGTAGCACCGGAGGAATGGGTAAGGGATGTAGCAAACCCACAGGTGCAATATGTTGTTTTTTATTTCGTGCACAGGTTGGACATGATTTGACAAATTCGATTATAATAAATAAATAAATAAATAAATAAAAGTGTGAACCTGGATGTCCTGCTAAACCTGAATCATGGTGCCAGGCAATGCTTTGTTGTCTCAATTCTTTTAATGGAATAAACAACTTATTATTATGAAATAGATAGCCATTTGTTTTGGAATTTCTGGTGTTTTGTGACCATTTGTGTGTATCAATTGTTTCAGATGCTGTCCTAATGTCTTGAAAGAATGAAACAACCTGAGTCAGGGCAACTCTCTTGTTTTTGGGTATGATGCTAGGTGCCGTGGCCGTATTTCCTTTATTTTCTTTTTCACTAATTCTGGACAGCGTGTCAGATAGCAATTGTTGTTTACCAGGACGATAGGACATAATAAAATCAAACTCACTAAAGAATAGTAACCCTCTCATATGTCTGGGAGTTAGGGCCTTTACAGACGTAAAAATTGGAGATTCTTATGTTCCTTAAATATGGTTATCGTATGTTTTGCCCCTAGAAGATGATGTCTCCATTCAGTGAAAACAGCCTTAATAGCTAACAGTTCACGCTCTGCTATTGTATAGTTTTGTTCTGCCTGTAATAATTTTCTGGAGTAGTATGCTATTGGATGCAGGTGTCCTGTGTTAGGATTCTTTTGTAACAGAACTCCTCCCAAAGCAGTTTCAGCATTGTCAGTCCAGCAAAAGGTTTTTCCTTTTTTCAACAACTGGGTTATAGGTGAGACAATTTCAGAAAATTGGGCTATAAACCGTTTGTAAAAGTTTGCGAAACCCAACACTCGTTGAATATCTTTTATTGATTTAGGGGAGGGCCAATAAAGAATAGCGCCTACCTTTTTTGGATCCATTGTGATCCCTTCAGGGGACAAGAAATAACCAAAAAATTCTACTGTGGTGGTGTGAAATATACATTTTTCTAATTTAGCATATAGAGAATGTTCATGCACTCTTTGTAGGATGGCGTGCACATGTTGGATGTGTTCTTCTTCATTCTTAGAGTAAATTAAAATATCATCTATATAGATGATGGCGCAGACATCCAGAAAATCATGTAGCACTTCTTAATAAAATATTGGAATGCCGCCGGAGCATTACACAATCCGAATAGCATTACTGTGTACTCAAAAAGTCCAAATTTTGTGCGGAAGGCGGTTTTCCACTCGTCGCCTTGTTTGACGCGGATGAGGTGTTAGGCCCCCCGCAAGTCCAATTCAGTATAAATGGTGGACCTCTTGACTTGATTTAACAACACAGGGATCAGGGGCAAAGGATAACGATTTTTTATTGTAACCTTATTTACTGCACGATAATCAATACATGCACAGCGATCTCCAGATTTCTTTGCCACAAAAAAGAGTGGTGATGAGACAGGTGATGTGGAGTGTCTAATAAAACCTAGTTGCATTAATTTGTCTAAATATTTTTTAAGATATTGCCTCTCGGGGTCAGTCAGGGCGTACCTCCGACTACAGGGCAAAACTGCCCCGGGCACTAGATCTATTCTGCAATCATACACCCTCTGGGGTGGCAATTGGGTGGCCTGAACTGGGTTGAATACTGCAGAGAAGTCTCTATACTGTTCTGGTAGAAGAGTAATTTGTTCCTGCGTTGAAGCACAATATAATGGATGGATGGGGTCTTGTGTCTCTTTATAACAATGTGTTCTACAGAAAGCAGAATCCAAAGTTATAGTCCTTTGGACCCAATCAATCTTTGAATTGTGCAATTCTAACCAAGGAATTCCTAGAATGATTCCAAATGTAGGGGTGTCAATAAGGTAAAACGTGGTTTGCTCAGTATGACCATTTTCTCCAACAAGTATCGAAGGCGGGGTATGGAAACAAATCAAACCAGAGGCTCTGGTTCTGCTTTTGGAATGGATTGGATGCCAAATTTTTGGGCCAGGGCTATGTTAAAAAAAGGTCCCTGTAGCACCAGAATCAATGTATACCTTTGTGGGTCAGAAATAATAACAGTAAGTCGTATAGTCATATGGCGAGGGACACAATTAATGGTGTTTGTAGCATATTGAGTGATCTTGATGTCATCACTTCCCAAAGGAGCGATCTGTACATCCTTTGAGACATTTAGTTTTCCGACTCAATGGAATTTGGAAGTGAACTAGCTATCGCTTTTTTGTTTTGGGGTTTTATTGGGCACTATCGAGCAAAGTGCCCTGCTTTGCCACAATAAAGACAAAGATTTCCTTTTCTTCGTCTATCTTTCTCCTCTGCAGTCAATGGGCCTTTAAGACCTCCTATTTGCATGGGTTCTGGTTTGTCGTCAACATCTTTTTTCTCAGGCTTGATTGAAATAAGTATTGTGTCAAATCGGGGTTTGTAGTGTTTTCTTTCTCCAAGTCTGTGATCTAGCTTTACCACCAAATCCAAGAATTCAGAGTAATCATCAGGTAAATTTACAATATGGGCTAATGAGTCTTTTAGATCATCTCTTAAACCTCTATAAAAAATAGAAATAAGGGGGGGCGTGGCCTGAGGCGTCAAGATGGCGGTCGCACTCTAAGAGTGCTCTGGACCCCCCATCCGTCATCCGCCCAGCATCCGCCTGCTGCAGATGCCATCTGCTCCTGGACTTGGCTGTATCGGATTCCCCTGGCTGTCCTGTTTCACACGGTGTCCTTGGCGGCTCTCCCGGGGCCGGACGGCGCCTCTGCCGGCCTCTTCCCTCCTGGCTGTGCGGCTCCTAAGATGGCGGCCCCCATCTGTGCTGGCGAGGCGGCCTGACCCTGGTGACTCTGCCTGTGCATCCCGGCGGCCGCTCGGCTCCCTGCCCTGTCGGGCGGGTGGAGCCGCTACTAAGGCCTGATTTAATCTCTGAGCCCCCCCCACTGATTTGCGGAGGACTACCCGGGTCTGTGGACGTCGCCTTGCCTGGCGCACGGAGAAGCAGCGACCCGGCATACCTGCGGCGTCCCCCCGCGGACACCGGCCTGAGGCTGAGGCAAAGACGACCTGACGTGACACGCACCATCAGCGGGGACCGGCCACAAGGACTTGTGGGAGATGAGGCTGCTGGGAGCCCGAGAAGTGAGGAGGGGGCCGGGACGGGGCGGGGGTCTCCCCCTCGGGCCTCGCCTGTAGTTGGACTGTGCGGGATGGGAGGCCGCGGGGCCCCGAGCGTGCTGTCCTGCTGCAGCCCCCCACCGTCTCTCCACCTGAGATCGCGGGGGTGCAGTGGGGAGCCCGTGGGGCTGGCCCTATATCTGCCGCAGTTCTGTCACCACATTGGACCCAGCCCCGCGATCTGGGGCAACTTGGGCTTGCTGTGAGCCTTTGGGGGTGAGGGGGGAGTTGGAGAGGGGCTGGGGACCCCTCCTTCGGTCTTGCCGCGAACCCTCATATGCACTGGATGGCTAGAAGCCCCGGATTGTGCTGATCAGAAGGGCCTCCCCCCGCCCCCTGTCTGAACATCATCTGGCCCCCTGGTGCCTTCCCTTTGGGCTTTCGTGGGGAGCCGGACCGGCGGAGTGTCGAGCCCTAGACATCTGCCCCCCCGGGCCCGTTCAATGCGGGTCAAGGGACCCACGAGGCTCTGCGGACTCCTGCTGCGACCAGCACTGACCTCCTGCTTAGCCCCGGGGGCCCGGGTGGTGTGCAGGATAGTGGCCTGGCCTGATTGGGGGTCACCCGCTGCTGCTGGACACTGGCGCCCTGCCCGCGGGACCGGTGATGGGCCCGCCCATTGTACTGCCTGTCACCGCGTGAACAGTGGGGCCTCCCATCCAGTCTCCTTGACCCTCTGGACCTTGCTGCTTGTACCGTTGGGAGAACAAAGTAAATACAATGATGCCTCTGGTATTCTTTTAAAGAAACCTATTAATTACAGACAGATACTGCAAATTATCTATCCACTGTTTTTTTTAATTTCCACATAGAATAAATCTACACATGTTCCTTTTTGTTCATCTCATAGCCATCAGAAACAATATACAATTAAATAAAACACAAACAAAGGAAGTTAGTTTCTTCAGCTTATTTTAGTTAACCACATTTTCTTTTCAAAGGATATTGTTTTCAATTATCTTAATTTTTTCATTTCATACACATTTATATACAGTTATCCTATATCTATACACAATATTTACACTGTGCAACAAACCATAAACATGACCAAAGCAACAGAAACTTTGTAAATACCCTATTTACAAGGGTTCTACTGGAGCCCAATATTTTAAACAAGGAAATTCATGGTATTATCTTATACAACCTTAATTCCTTCCTCACAATCACCATATAATAATCGAGCCTAGGAAGCTAAAATGTCTTTATGCTTCTTTTTTGATTGCTCTCGTAGAGTATTTCCACCAATTAATTCCACATTTATAGGGTGTCGGTTTATAATGACTGTCGACGCGTTTCGGCCTATCAGACAGTTTAAGGCCTCCTCAGGACTTTGGGCAACAAGTACAAATTTACCTACAAAAAGAAATGAAATTATATACATATATACATATACATACGACTTATCAAGTCACGGACACTAACACCCAAGGGTGCCACTAAACCTATATTAAAGAACGAATCCTAGAGGTCTAGGCAACATTTCTTACATAAAAACACCACCTAATGTGCACAAGGAATCTATATCTTGGTCAAATCCAAGCACGTGGAAGACCCATGGAAAAACTACCCATGAAATGCGATTAAACTTTACACCTACCCGTGCACCCCAAACAATGCCAACTAATACATACACTCACATACCAGCACAAGGCTGTACTCCGCCTCGTAGTAATGAGGTCACAAGATATCTTGTACGAACCATACAGGTCGCGCTTGAGTTCTTAAAGGCAAAATCCTTAGTCCGATATTCTAGAAAAAAAGTAACTCAATACATTACTCCTCCACACGCATGTATTCAACACCTAATAAAAACAATTGAAAAAGGGTCTTCTAACTTTCAATTCCCTTACTTCCAAGTCGTGTTGCTTCCAAGTAATGCGGCACTGCTCCATTCATTTTGCGGGGTCGCGCAAATTACACAACGACCCTCTTGCACGCCGTACCAAACTCTAATGAACGGCAGCAAAAGATCCTCGTTCAATCAGGATGCCAGTACGCGCTAGCGTCTTCGGCTTTCTGTATCACGCTGCATTCACGCGTCAAGAAACAAATGACAGACTAAAAAAGCCATCCTAAACATCGGTGGACAAATAGAGAAATGGAAAAAGGATTGCGCTACCAGGATTTCACTGTGTGCCCGATCCAACATGGCGGTCACATTACGTGCCTAAAATAAACACAACAAAAGAACGAGTACTCCCAGTAACAGCTAGTTTAAGAACACAGTAGTCTACAAACCTGAACAATTTACAAGAAAGAAAGTAACTAAAGATAAATCCTAAATAAAAATTTAAATTAAACAAAAAGCAGATGTTCCACTACATTATAACACGGGGTGTAAATATACTTAACACCTTATATCCCAGTGAGTTGCCCGAACCTCGTACAGACTAAGGTAGTTTCATATATGTTCCAGTATATATACAATAAAAGAGTTACGTTTCAGAATCCATAGTAACGTTACACACAGGTAAAATCAAGTACACTTTTTGACTAAGTAATGACCACATCTCATCTTTATCGTTGAGCCCTGTTTTTGATGTTTGGTATTTTTCAATCAATCAATCAAGAAATTTGTATAGCGCGCTACTCACCCGGAGGGTCTCAAGGCGCTGGGGGGCGGGGGGTTACGCTACTGCTCTAGCTTCAAGGTGATTTAGTTTAATCTCTGTTTCTCCTTTCTTTAAGTTGGTCACACAACACAATACTGACCAATGAATGTCCTTTACAGAATGATTATGCGTGAGGTAATGGCTAACCAAAGGCGCCCCTATGGTCTGACATTTGATCCTTGATTTATGTTGCAGAACCCGCGTTTTAACTGCCGGAATAGTTTGTACAATATAGAATTTTTCACAAGGACACTTGATGCAGTAGATGAGATTTTTTGAATTGCAGTTAGAAAATGTTCTTTGTATGTGTGTACTGCCATTGATATCAATTTCTTTGGAGTCCCTCGTAAGGTCACATGCCATACAATTATGGCATTTAAAATGACCTATAACAGGAGGCAAACCTAGAAGATCTCTAGTATCTTTTGGCATTCCTTTTCCAGTGTTATTGTTGGCTCTTACTAACTGACTACGGATATTCTGACCTTTCTTGAACGCAAACAATGGTTTAGGTATTTTCAGATCGCCCAACAATTTCCAATTTCTTTGAATTACTTTCTTAACTTTATTGGCCCGTGGATCAAAGGTTAATACGCCTGTAAGTGGGGTATTGATTTTGTCCTTGTCTTTGGGTACCAACAACGTCTCTCTCGGGGTGTATCAAGCTCTTTTAAGCGCTATCTTGACTAATATTTTAGGATATCCTCGTTTCCCGAGTTTCTCTTTCAGATTATTTGCATGAAAAAAGTACTCTTGTTTGTTACTACAATTCCTCCTAATACGGAGGAATTGACCGCAAGGAAGATTTTCTTTAAGGGACCGGGGGTGGTTACTGGTGAAATGTAGCAAAGTATTGCGGTCTGTAGGCTTGGTATACAGAGTCACACACAATTTCCCATCTTCATGCTCAATATAGACATCCAAAAAATTGATTTTGTTAGGGTGTACCGTTGGGAGAGGCCTGAGGGCCGGGACCGGCGACGGAGCCGCAACGTCATCACCGGACCCCAAGGCCTGGCCTGATTGGGGGTCACCCGCTGCAGCTGGACACTGGCACCCTGCCCCGCGGGACCGCTAACGGGCCCGCCCATCGTACTGCCTGTCACCGCGTGAACAGTGGGCCCCCCCCAGGTCTCCTTGACCCTCTGGACATTGCTGCTTGTACCGTTGGGGGGTGCCAGAGGGCCGGGACCGGCCACGGAGCTGCAACGTCATCACTGGACCTCGAAGCCTCCGTACCCCCTGGGACGTTGCGGGGTCTGATCCTCTGGAGTGGGCCCCTGGGTGGAAGCCACCCCCAAACGCCGCCATCCGACTCGCCACGACCATGGGCAGGTGAAGGACAACCCAAACTTCAGTTCCCCCGACCCAGATGCGAATGGACCAGTTCACCACAGCAGACCACGAGTCCAACGTCGGTCCCCCACCTACGAAGGGAGCTGAGGGAGGAGACCTGTCCACGATTCTTCAAGCGATCAGTGCGTCCCAGCCCTCCATGGAAAACAAAATTGGAGAGGTGAAGGTGGATGTGGCTCTCCTCCGGCAGGACCTTCGAAACGCCACGGCACGAATCACGGAGGTGGAATCCCGTATCTCCAAGGTGGAGGATGACCTGACCACCCTCAAAACCCAGGTGGTTTGCCTTCAGACGCTGACATCGGAGCTCCACACCAGGGCGGAGGATGCCGAGAACCGGGCTTGTCGAAATAACCTGCGCCTCTTGGGTTTTCCAGAGGGAGGGGAGAAGGGATCCACCGCCGTCTTCCTGGAGGCCTGGTTACGATCCTGGATGCCAGCAGAGAAGCTATCCCCCTGGTTCGCGATAGAGCGCGCCCACCGCTCGCTTGCGCCCATGCCGCCTCCTGGGGCCCCGGCCCGACCCATCATCCTACGTATTTTCAACTTCCGGGACAGGGACGCCATCTTGGGAGCTGCCAGAGACCTGGGCCCCCTGCTCTACCAGAACTCCAAGATAATGGTCTTCCCAGATTACTCCAGAGAGGTCCAGTCCCAGCGCAGGTCCTACGACGAAGTCAAACAAAAGCTCAGGGCGATGGGCCTGCGCTATGGTCTCCTTTTTCCGGCTCGCCTTAAGGTCTTCTTTCAGGACAGTACCTTCTTCTTTGACAGCCTGCAGGCGGCGTGGACTTGGCTTACGGAGGAGCGCCCACTCCTGGCCAGGCGGGCCCCATCCCCTACCCGGAGACCTTCGACCCACCCACCCCATGGCATGCCCAGGCCGTGGGGGTGCCGCACTGGTTCTTGCAGGAGGGGCCGTTGCCGAGAAGGGACCTCTCGGTAACCGGGGGGGTCTCGACTACCCCAGTCTGCATCCACTTACCATGGTGCTCCCCCCCTCGGCTGCCCCCTCCTCCCTGGTTGTCATCGGCGGGACCCCGGAGTTGGCTGCGGGCCTGCGGAGTGCAAGATCTGACTCTGACTTATCTGGCAGCCCTGTGATCCAAGGAACCATAGACGACGTGGAAGTCTGAATCAACTTCACCGGATACCTGGTCTCGGTGGGTCAGGTCCGATGCATGGGCCCTGCCCGGGCCGGCCTTCCGGGCCTCCCCCGCTACCCGGGGAATCTGGTCGCCCATGGTGTTCCCCGTGGGAGACGGGCCCTGAACTGCACGCGTTCTCAGAGCCGCCGTCCCTGCCCTGTCCATCTCCTGCCAATCACCTCACATCCTGTCAATTATCTGCATAACTGTGGCTAATATCCTGAGCTGTGCTCAGCTCATAAGTTTTCCTTCGGTGTTTAAAGCTGTTGACATTTATCCTGTGATATGGAGGGGGTCCTCCTTAGCAAACTCTTGACTGGTGCTACTGCTCCCTACTAACCATTTTAGTTTAGTGTCGACTGTTTGAAATTTGGGGCGACAGATGCTTCCTGTTTTGAAGTGTAGGGTGGGGGGGTGGGGAGTCCGTTGACTCTCCTTGGTTTGTTATATTTAGCCGCCTACAGGCCGCTTTTTAGTTTAACTCTGTTTAGCCGCTTCTCGGCTTTTGCTGGTGCTGCCTCCGGGTGGCTGGTTGCAGTTCTCCTTACTGACGAAATGGGGTGGGTGGGTCCACGCCTGACACGCATCTCCTATCGCCCACGACTTTATTATTTTCGGCCGCCTACGGACCGTCATGGGGGGCGACCGCGGGCGGCTGCCCCCCTCCCCGACTTCCTGCTCGAGCCCTCAAAGTCCCTGCTCCGCGCATTGCCCCTGGATCAACTGCTCCCGCCTCTGCTGGCGCTGCTGGCCCTCTCTCCCCGGGTGCGCGTCCCGGCGACCCGGAGTCCCCTCATACCTCCTCCTCCCCTGATGGCGTACGCACTGCTTAGGCCCCTCCACATTCTTTCTTGGAATGTCAATGGTCTCTTGGACCGCATTAAGCGCGCAGCTGTCTTCAGGGTGGCCCACCGCCACGCAGCGGACGTCCTTCCCCAAGAAACCCACCTCCTGGGCACGCAATGCAACTTCCTGGCCCGGTATGGCTTCGCGATGGTATGGCATTCTGGGTTCGCGCGCGGGTCCCAAAGAGTGGCGATCCTGCTTAAGAGAGGCCTTCCCTTTACCTTAACTGCCGCTTGCACCGACCCGCAGGGGCGCTACGTAGCGATATCGGGCACGCTGGAGGGTTGCCCCCTAAATATCATGAATCTTTACGTCCCGCCTGCCTCCTGCCCACGACACTTCGATGCCTTACACGGGTCTTCTCCTCCCTCCCGCAGGGCCTCGCGGTGGTTGGGGGTGACTTCAACGCTGTCATGCAACCCCGATGCGACACGACCGGGACCCCGTCCGCAGTCCGGATCTCCTCCGCTGCTGCTCTGTCGAGTTGGGCCTCGGCATTGGGGCTCTGCGACATATGGCGGGTTTGGAATCCCCGCAAGGCACAATATACTCACACATCGGCCTCCCACCACACCCACTCCCGTATTGACCTCTTCCTGCTTCCGGCCACCGACTGCCATCTGGTCTCCGGTGCAGCTATATTGCTCAGGGGCCTGTCCGACCACTCTCCTGTCTCTCTCCGGTTTGGCTCCCCACGGGCGGGCCCGCGAACGGTTTGGCGTCTCAACGCTTGGTTCCTGAAAGACCCTAAACTAGTGGATTCACTAGCACAAGAGCTACAGCAGTACTTCTCTACTAATGAGGGGTCGGTCTCCTCGCCGAGCACCCTGTGGGAAGCTGGCAAGGCTGTGATTCGCGGAGTGGTGAGAGGACTGGTGTATGCCAAGCGTGGTGTTGGAGTCCAAAGCCGCGCGACTGGAGGTGGAGCAGATCATGGCTGGACGCACAGACCCCACCCGCCAGCTGTCGTTGCTGCGGGAGGAAATCCGGCAGGTCTCACTGGACTCGGCCCAAATGTTGTGGCGATCGTCGGGGGCGCGGGTGTATGGCTGGGGAGACAAGAATGACAAACACCTCCACAACCTGGTCTCCTAACCCACCGTCCACCGCATTATTCTGGAGGTCCGCGCACAGGATGGTACCCTCCAGGTAACCTCTGCGACCATAGCTGGAACCTTTGCAAGTTTCTATGCATGCCTCTACGCGGTGCGGCCGTCAGATGCACCCCTGGCCGCTCTGCTGACTGAAGCCGACGACCGGCTCCCCTCTCTCGCTCCCGAGTCCGCGGAGACCCTAGAACGCCCCTTCGCCCTGGACGAGGTCCTGGAGCCATCCCCCTTCTCCATCCCGGGAAAACGCCGGGCCCGGACGGGTACCCGCAGGAGTACTATGCTGTCTTTCGAGACACCTTAGCTCCCCGGCTTCTGGCACTCTTCCGGCACGTGGCGGAGACTGGTTCCTTTCCCCCTGAGTCGGACCTGGCCACAATAGTGGTCATTCCTAAGACCCAGCCGCCCTCCGCGCGCTGCGCAGATTATCGCCCATCTCGCTCATTAATACTGAGATCAAGCTCTTCGCCACAATATTAGCCCAAAGGCTTAAGCCCCACCTTCAAGACCGGGTACATCCCGACCAATTCGGGTTCATGGCGGCCAGGGTCACTCTATAACAACAAAGAATAGCGGTGGGTCAAAAGAACAGGAAAATGACTAACTAAGCAACTGACAACATGTACTACTCGGCAATATTTAGTGACAGAACTTCACTAAAATCCACAGGGTACTTCATTCGTATGAGAAGAAAAATACCCATCAGTAGTCGACCTGTACCGCCCTTTTCATCATCTGGGTTCCTTCTTACCACGAAGGAAAGTAGTTTTCACCAATACTTAGAGTATTAGTCTAAAAAGGAGCCCAGTGACATATGAACAATTTTTATAGGTGGTAGGAGACAACTGTTAAGCAGTGCATGAGCAATAAGTGATAAGTGAAAAAGGTGAACAGGTGCTCTTTAAGGCTAAAATTAGATAGACAGGAGGAAAAAGTATTTTAATCAAGACCTCTCTGCTTCTAAGCCAATAAAAAAGTAGTGCGATTCTAGTAGTTTTAACTAATGGCTACTGTTAAATTCTAAACTGGTCGACATGTTTCTGCAGATTTAAAGGACCCCAGTGGTATCCACTGCTTTCTTCAGGACCGGTAACGCTACTGCTTACAAACAGAGTAAAAAAAGTGTAAAAAATTATAATGAAAATGTATCACCTGGGTATTGTGAAAGAATCATTCTCCCAGCAAATTGACCAGGAGAGTAAAGCCCCACCTCACCTGGCTATGGCCCAGGTAGTTGAAGCACCGCTCTCACCGTCGGTACTCCGGGCGTCCCTCTGGGCCGTTTCAGGGAGGTCAAGGGGCACTCGCCATTGCATCCGACGGCTCCACCTGGCCCTGGCCCATCATGCCCGCCTCTCCCCATACCTGGCCCTCCCCTTCCTCGACTTCGAAAAGGCCTTCGACACGGTCAATTGGGAGTACCTGCAAGATGTGCTGGAGGTGATGGGCTTCGGCCCGACGTTCCGCGGCCTTATCAAGGTCCTTTACGCCAACCATAGGGCCAGATTGCTCGTCAATGGGACGCTCTCTGAGGCCTTTCCGATCCATAGAGGCACACGCCAGGGGTGCCCCCTCTCCCCGCTCCTATTCGCGCTCGCGATGGAGCCCCTGGCGACGCTCATCCGGCGGGACCCCCTCGTCCAGGGATGGGCCTGGAACAGCAGTCACATAGACAAAATAGCCCTCTATGCTGACGACGTGCTCCTCTATTTGGCGGATCCGGCGACCTCAGGCCCCAGGTGCTTACGCATACTTGCTGACTTCGAGAGGGTCTCCGGGCTTCGGCTCAATGCGGCCAAATCCACACTGGTCCCGCTGCATCCCTCCAGGGAGTGCTTTGAATGGCAGTCATCCATTCCCCTCCGACATCACTCAGTTAAATACCTGGGGATATGGATGGCCCTCTTGCCGGACCTTGAATGGGCACTAAATATCGCACCCCGGGTGGCCCGGACGAAGGCAGATCTCAGGAAGTGGCAATCCCTGCCCCTCAACCCCCTGGAGAGAAGCGCCCTCTTCAAAATGATGGTCCTCCCCCGCTTCCTCTACATCCTACAAAACATCTCCATCCCCCTCCCCCGCACTTGGTTTCGCGAACTCGACGGGACTCTGTCCCAATTCCTCTGTAATGGCGGACGGCCGCGGATGTCCCTAGCACACAGTTGCATCCCCCCCTTTGATGGGGGACTAGGGGTGACCCACCTCTACCTCTACTACCTGGCCACCAGATTGATAGTCATCCACGACTGGTATGCGGGTGGCTGGTCCTACCCGGCGTACCGCGTGGAGCTGGAAATTACGGACTTCCCGCAGATCCAGGCATTCCTTTATGGATGCCCAGTGCCACAGACTGTAGCGCCGATCACTAGAACGGTCATCATGGCCTGGCGAACTGCCCTGCGCCATATAGGGTGGGACCAAAAATTACTCGTCAGACGCCGCTCTGGTATGGCACCTGGCTCCGAGAGGTTTCGTCCCTGAACGGGTTCCGCCGCTGGGACTTAATTGGTGTTTCGGTCCTGGGAGACGTCTGGGTGGGAGACCATATCTGGGCCTTTGCGGATCTACAGCGGCGCCATGCCCTTTCCCATGCCCAACACTTCCGCTATCTGCAGCTGCGCCATGCCATTCACACACACCTCCCCTCACCGGCTCCCCTCCCAGAATTCAGCCCACTAGAGGCCCATGTGATGATGGGGGACCTAGGCAAAGGAGGAGTGTCCCGTATCTACCGCTCCCTAGTGAATAATGGCCTGCGTCCCTAGCTAAGGTCCGTGCCTAGTGGGAGGCGTGGGCGGCTCCCCTGACTGGAGGGACGCCCTAATGGCCCCAGAACCCTGACCACGTCTTCCAGGCTACGCCTGGTGCAGACATATTACCTGCACACGGTCTACCTTACCCCTGAGCGGCTCTTCTGTGCCCGCTTGCGACCCTCCCCAGACTGCCCGAAATGCGGCTCGTTCCCCGCTGACTTCTATCACATGGTGTGGCTCTGCCCGTTGTTAGAGAAGCTCTGGAGAGGGGTGCAGAGGGAGCTCACACAAGCCCTGGGATGGGAGCTCCCCCACGACCCACTCCGGATCTTGCTGGGAATCTTTGACGGCCTAGATGGTACCCGAATGGATAAGCGCCTACTGGGAACGGCGGTGGCTGTAGCCAAACGCGACATAGCGATGTATTGGTCGCGTGCCGCTGCACCCACTATGAAGGGGTGGAGGAGGGGGGTGGATTGGTGTGGCGCCCAGGAGGAAGCCATGTTTGAATCCCGAGGCTCTCCAGAATTGTTCCATAAAATTTGGGGGAAATGGTTCAATATGATCCCGCCATAATCCTTGTTGTGTTCAATGTTTCATGTTACACTGTCAATGCAATGCAAGTCGAGATGCTGGGCTGGAATGGACTTACCCTGCATTTTCTAATTTTTTTTTTTTTTCTTCTGATTCCCCTCCAATTTATGAGTTGATTAATGAACTGCAACCAATGAATTCTTCGCTGTCTTATATTCTTAATAAAGTTGATTATCAAAAAAAAAAAGAGAAAGGCGATTAAAGCTGGTCATGTAAGTAATGAGGTCCTTAGAACCCTGTCTCAGATTTAAAAGTTTGTTGTAACTAGCTTGAATGAAAGTATGACGTTCAAAGAGGCGGAACATGGCATCTTTAAAACGAGTGTAGTTGTGTAAAAGGGGATCATCATTTTCTATTAAGGGTATTGTCCAATTTGCAGCTACACCACCTAGGTAAGAAATAATAAATGTTATTGTCTCAGTATCAGACGGGAAAACCTGCAGCGTACATAAGATATGCAACTGACACTGACTCATGAATGAAGCAAACCGGGAAAAATCACCTAAAAAATGTTTAGGGTTAGCCAGGGAAACTGGACTTGGTGTAAACACTGTTAACTGGACATTTTGATCAGGACCTTGAGGACTAAAACCTGTTGCTGCTACAGGACTTTGCCCAAATCTAGTTGGTGCTATGAATGTGCGAGGGTCTGTCTCTTTGGGTTCTCTCCATTGTGTGAAGCTTGCTCTACTCTTTAATAATTCCTCTCTCAGTGTATGATTTTCCTGTTTTATTTGTTGCATTTCTTCTTGTAATTTTCTAATGATGTCTGCTAACTGAGCTGTTGGATCTGGGACTTCCATACTGAATCGTTATCAAGATGAAACAATTGGTGGGCTTGGCCTTCTGTTATGTGGCACTCACCTGTGCTCCAGATTGTTTCACTTTGATGACGATGTGAACAATGAGAAGACAGGTCCCCAATCCCTCTAGAAACTAGCAGTGTGATACCAAGATATAACTTAGGATCAATCCGGTAGTCTCAGGGGGCAAAGGGGTTGGGATGACAAGAGAAGAGAAACAAGAAGATTCCATCTGTCTTCTTTAAGGGGGACCAGGGCTTCTGGGGGCTTGAGTATTCACAGGATCCAATAAACAGGAATGTAAATGGATAGTGGCTTGAGTATTCTATTAGACTCCTAAGGTCAAAACACAAAAGATAAACAATGTGTATATCTGTGAGGCAGTATCTTCTTACAGTTATCATAAACTTGTAACCAAAAGTCTCCAATAATTCTTACCTACAGACTACGTAGGTTTCAACAGAATTTTGGGTTGATCTAACAATCTACTTGTCGATTTATGCAATCTGCAATAAACAATACAACCATTAACATACTTTCAAATAAGTTTAACAATCATGATAGCATTTAATCATGTTCATCAGTATAGGTACCTGAATCCTTATATGCCTAGCTTAGGATCAGATGCCTTGAGTCAACAGAAGTTCAAATGCTGCAAAAACAACCTTGTGCCATAAAGGAACAAAATACTGCATACAAAATAATAGTAGTCAAAACCACCTCTTTGCTGTTGTGATTCTTAAGGCTAACTTTGCTTTGCGAAAACTATTTTTACACTTATAAAAAGGCACAATCTTCTTTGTTTAATAAATGTCAATAGTTTCTGGGTACTGCGGGAAAACTCGCCGTAACACTCAAAATGAAGTGTTCTCCTTCTGTCCAAGAAATATAGTTCTAATGATATGCGCAGTTCAAAGAGCACTGTTCCATGTTCGAAAGCAGATGTTCCAAGTTCTAATGTAAGCAGACTCACCGTGGGATTATTGTCTTCCAAAAAATACCTTAAAGCATGTTTTCTCTGTGCGCTTCTTTTTTAGGGAACACGACGCGGAAGACGACGTCGGACCGGAGACTCAGCCCGGAACCAGGAAGCCTTGAAATTGCTGATGCAAGGCTGTCAAGCAGTAGATGCCGATAGGACAAGCTGGAGCCAGGTAAGTGTGTTGAAGCAACGAGGCCAACCCCTGAATAGTGAAGGGGAGTGATTTAAATAGGGTCCTAAGCAGGTGCTGGGTGTGGTCCTGGGTGTGGCCCAACCGTCTTTCAGGACCAAGGTTTGTGGCAAACCGAGTGTGGCTTCCAACTGTCTTTCAAGCCCAGGGGTTGCTGGGTGTGGTCTTCCCATTTCTCTTCTTCCTTACATGGCCAAGGTGGCAGAAAAGGTGGTCAATTCCCAAATTATGACCTTTGTGGATGAATCCAATCTCCTCCACCCTACGCAGTTTGGATTCCGTCCTCGCCACTCCACGGAGTCTGCGCTGCTTCTGGCCACCGAGACCATCAGGCAAGGAGTTGATGAGGGTCAAACTATGGCACTCATCTTACTTGACCTTAGTGCCGCCTTTGACACTGTAGCACACTCCATCCTGCTACAGTGTCTCAATAAGGGAGGAATCAATGGGAGGGCACTTAGATGGCTACAATCCTTTATGACGGAAAGAGGCTTCCAGGTCAGACAGGGTGAACACTATTCCAAGCTGTTCTATTTTGACCAAGGGGTTCCCCAGGGATCCGCCCTTAGCCCCACCCTGTTCAAACTGTATGCATCTCCTGTAGCCACTATTGTGGAGAGATATGATATCCAACTTGTATCTTATGCGGACGACACGCAGCTGGCCATCTCCCTATCACGGGCGCCCGGCACCGCTGCCGCCAACTTCAGGGCCTGCATGCAGGAGCTAGCCTCCTGGATGTCTAACAACTGCTTGAAGTTGAATGGCTCGAAGACTGAGGTGCTCATGGTGGGGAGGGGGCCATCTGTGTGGTCCTCAGCGTGGTGGCCAGACTGCCTGGGCCCTACACCTATGCCGGTTCAACAGGCCAAAAATCTAGGGGTATTATTTGATTCCGAACTATCATTTACGCCCCAGATCAATCGGGTAGTAGGAATGTGTTTTGGGGTACTCAAAACCTTGCGTAAGGTCCTTGATTTGCTCCCTGTCGGAGACAGACAGACCCTTGTGCATGCCCTGGTAACATCAAGGTTTGATTATGCTAATCTCCTGTACCTGGGTAGTACGGTCAGCAGTACTAACCGCCTCCAGGTATTGCAGAATGTAGCAGCCCGGCTGGTACTAAGGCTCCCGAGGCGAACCTCCTCCAAAGCAGCCCTAAAATCTCTTCACTGGTTGCCAATCTGTGAAAGGATTAAATATAAGGCCCTCTGCGTATGCCAGCGTATCTTGGGAGGCAGAGCACCCGCCCCTCTGAACGGTCTTATCATCCCCTAAAGACCAGCGCGGATGCTCAGATCCTCCGACACTGGCCTGGTCACAGTCCCCAAAATCCGCAGAACCCGCATGGGGGGCAGATCGTTCCGATTTCTTGCAGCCAAGAATTTGAACTTATTGCCAATTGAACTGCGCCTGGAACCTTCTGAGGCCAAATTTCGTAGAGCACTGAAAACACATCTGTTTCGTCTGGCACTGCCCTAAATCCTCCTCCCTTTACTAAAGCAATCTAAGCGCAGGGACACGCCGGTGAGCGTAACTAAGCACTCTATAAAATTCCAAAATAAATTAAAAAATTCCAAAATAAATGGGTGTGGCCCAACTGTCTTTCAGGCCCAGGGTTTGCACAGAATAACTACACATTATTCGATTACTTATGGCATGATGGAGCCACAGTTTAAGAACATGACATAATAAATGAACATAATTTACAGTAAACACATATATGAACCGGATGGCATTCCATGAGTTGAAATGGAAGAATTCCATACATTAACAGGATTTCTTATACACAATACCAGTGTTATATTACCATTTACTCTGTTTCTGCAGATGTGTGTTCATAGCAAGGTGGACAGGGAAGGAGATGTGCATGGGACAATGCACCTGTAACACCTAAACCATTTTTGCCATATTTACTTTGTCCATAGAAATATACTAAGGGCCTAATTATGATGTTGGTGGGCCTGATACCAACCCACTGACATCTCACAAAGCAGTCCGCCTGCCACATTATGATGCAGCGGGTGGAGGGAGCATCCGCTGCACTTTCAATGAGCTCAAGGAGCCCGTTGGAGCATCAGAAGCCGACCATAATCCACATTGATGGCTGAGCTAGGCTCGGCACCGCCGTCGAATTATGATGGCACTTTCCAACAGCAGTTCCATGTCAGCCTTTCCGATATGGAACTGCTGTCAGAAGTGTCCTTGGGGGCCTCTAGCCGGGCCCCATCCCTCCGCGGCGTCCGCTGTGGGGCCTCAACATCTCTTCACCATGTGCTGCGGGCCGTTTCCCCACCATACAAGTTTCCATTGACAAATGGAGGCTTGAGACTGCCCATCGTAGTAGTGTGGTCGGAACTGCTGACCTAAGGTTGGACAGTTCCTTTTCTGCAACGGTGTCATCTGCCCGACATCATAATAAGGCCCTAAATGTTTTTCACTTTGCAAAGGTGAATATGCAAATGTATACATTGAAGCTGTTCCCTCCCTATAATGTGGCAATCTCCAAACCATGATCACATTTTTTCCTGTTGTTCCAACCACATTTATCGCCAAAATAAAAATGTATAGAGGCATCAATAAATGAGGAATTGGAACACTGAAACATCAGCTGTTATCCTGTCATCACAGAATTTGAGCATAATCACCCAATGAATTCCCCATTTGAGCTTTCATTCATACCACAGAAGCTATATTAAATAACTCCCCTCCAACTACTCGCAACCTCATCATGTTGCTAGTTAATAATAACAGAGGGCGGTGGTGCTGTTAGAACACAAAGCATAATCAGTTGGTATGCAATTGGTGGACGGGAAAGGGTGGTGGGTGGAGTTGGAAAGAGTTGTTATATGGGTTGCATAGCTAACTAAATATAGCTGAACGCTGATTAAGTGGTCGCAATATTACATCGTAGAAAGAAATTAATTAACTTCTATCTATGTAATTAATGAAGATATACAAGAAAAATGTCAAGACAAACGTACACTGAATTTTAGAACACCCAATTTTAGCATTGCTGCTATCTGGAGTACATGTATGTAAAATGAAATTTTAAAAATTGAAATAAAATGTGTTTACAAAAATCACAAAATTTAAGTGTCTGTGAACCACAGGGATCCCACCATTCAGACAATATTAACTATTTTTTACCACTCATATGTTATTATTCCTTTACAATCATAACTGACATCATGATGTACTGTTATTGAATCATTATTTCATCAAAACCATGACACTTCACAGAAACTGTTTATTCCCTCGACTTCCAATTACAAAAGCACATTTATACCAATACCCACTCAAATAATGGGGTATAACATGGCCAGCGCTCGTGCAATTGAAAGAAACAGTAGACTTATTTACATAGTGAACATCATTCCTCAAAGGAAGGAGTCTTAGCAATGGCACTAATGTGACATGAAAAACACATTGAGTCATTTCTAGTTTGTACACCATCCATTCTGGTTCAATTAAAAATTAAGAGGATTTCATGAGAAGGGATAATGAGGCACAGGAACTGAAAGCCAAAACTATTGTAGGCTCTCACTTTGTAGCAAATGGATGGAGATGGACAAGGCCTTTTAGACTCAATGATGAGAGAATGTTTTTGTGATGAGAAATTATGTGGTGTCTCCTTTATTTAAAAGAATGGAAAATGTTCATGGGATCTTCAAAGGCAGAGTCTATGAAATACCATAAGGCCTCTTCAGAAACATGAGTTTTGTAGTACACAAAGAGGTACTTCAGTTCACCTCCTTTCTGAACAGCAACACAACAAATATCATAATATCTTTAGGTCTTGAAAAGACTCAATATTAAGATGTAAATTAGGTCCCCATGGCAAGTCAAACAAACCTTTAGCATAGCATGAAAAAAGTATTATTTAAAGTCTGGTAAATTTAGGCCAAATGTGAGACATAAGTGAGACATATGGCAGAACACTCACGTTGACCCCATGTTGAAACTATATTAACCATGTTTAAGCATGAATTGTTTTGATCCCTGAAATTCTGTAACATTCTAAAACAAAAATAAGATCCTCCACATTGTGGTTTAAGTCTCTAGCTAACCACAGGCAATGAGGTAAGGCTACATATCATTCTCTTGTTATGGAAGACTGAGGTCCTCAGGACCCTGTAAGATGGTAACATGTAGACATTAAACACACTAGGTGGCATGGAAATCTAGTAGAATTACCCAGGTCTCTTTGACTGATGCAGCTACTACTTTGACAATCAACACCCATAAAGTATGAATTACCAAGCGGGAATTAGAACTCTTCTGTGATTCATTAGATAGCCATATCACCCAGCCTACCCATCTACAAAGTCTGGAGTCCCAGAGTGATGATGAATTCTGGCACATCTAATATCTCATTAATAGGGTGATTTCACAGAATCAAATTTGTTTCATGGATGTGACTTTGGATCAGCAGGAAACAGTAATGTTATTTTTTCAAAATGGTTCTTAATTGTCCTACTTTCATTCCCTTTTAATGCATCTTAATGATGAACTGCATGTTGAGGCCTCCTTCTATTTCATAAACTCATAAATTCTGGTTGAATGTCTGACAGAATATCGACGGACAGAAAATCGACCTAAAGAAATATCGACACAAGAATATCGAAGGCAAGAATATTGACATCCTATCTACAACATAGTAAGTACAAAAATATCAAAAATAAAATATCTATGTTAAAAATATGGTTATTAAAAATATCATTTTCTTTGTAAAAAAATGTGTAAAATAACCTAAATAATACTAATAAATAAAATAAACATAGTTAAACATATTTAATAATATTTAAAATTAATAAGTATTACATACATAATAATAAAAAATTAATTAAACATATACATAAAATATATAATATAGATACTTACTTAGGGGTCGATTCCGATTCGGGAAGGGAATCTGTACGACGATTCGTACTCGTAGCCGTTTCCATATGAATCGTACGAATCCGTCCCAATCGCGTAGTACGATCCATTCCAAGAAAATCCGTCTGAATCATTCCGTACCATACGAAAATGAAGGGTAAATCCATATGACATAGTCCCGCACAGTGAACCATACTATTCGTAAAAATGCCGTACAACACGCCAAGTACTATCCGGACCGGGGAATGAGCACGCGATTCGTACGGTAAACGTCACGTATGAGCAATTCGAATGGAGGGCAACACTATCACATACGCACCGTACCCCTAAAATCAAGGGGTGTACGCATGGGGTGTACGCACCATACGCCTATGACCCTGGGGTGTACGAACCATACCCCAACGGTACGTACACCTATGATCATGGGGTGTACGCACGGGGACATACGCAGCGTACCCCTGAAATCCAGGGGTGTACTCACCGTACCCAGATGCACCGTACCTCTGCAACCATGGCGTGTACGCACCGTACCCGGGGGGTCCGTTTCGTAAGCATTTTGAGGCGAAATCTGCTTTTACTGACGTTTTAAGCTCCCGTACAAAAAGAGTTGCACAGAGTGTTGTCGATACGATTCGTACTTGCTGTGTTGGAAAATAGAGCTTCGATCCGTACGGACATCGGGTACTGCGCGTTCCGAATGCGATTTGTACGGATTAGTGAGTTGTACGGTCTTCGGTGCGATTCGTATGGAGAACTGCTTTGGGTACACATCGTACTACATCGTACGTACGGGTATGGTTCTGAATACTATTCGTATAGGAAAAACGCTCCGTACGGCTATTAGGAGGGCATTTTACCGAATCGGAATTGGCCCCTAAATAATCAGTTTTAATAATAATTCTAATAACTTATAAATTATATAAAAATATTATGATTTACAAATCCATCTATATCACATAAAACAATAACATAAATAAAAACTAAATAATTAAGTTTATTAAATTTAAAAAAAATTACTTTCAATATTTTTAAAATTAATGATATACTATATTATCTAAAATAATACAACAAATATTAAATAGCTAAAAAAATAAAACTACTATTCAAACTCCCAAAAAAACTACAGTAAGGAGAATGTTGGATAGCATAGGGCTTAAAATTACTATTCCCACTCCAGAAAGTGCAACAGTAGGGAAAGTGTTGGATAGCGTAGATGTTAAATATAACATACTTATACATAATTTTTGTATTTAAAAGAATTTAATTTTAAATCACTCTAAATGATTTATAAATACCCATTAATAATTATTAAAAACATAATTACCATTGAATAATTAATTAACTATAAATTATTAATAAATACCAATAAATATTCATTAATAAATATGAATTGCCAAATAATAAATATGGAACAATAACATATTTTTCACACCAAAAACATGTTAATTATTAAAAATTGATTAACAATTAAAAAATATTGAACTATCAAATGATTTTTTATACCACAAAATAATATGTATTAGCCATTAATTACCTATTAATATTTACGTTTTAATATACTAATTAAAAATATCAATAAATAATATTTAATACAATGTAATTACCAATTAATGATTAATCAACAATAAATTAATTCATAACCCAAAAAAGTTATAGTATAACATATTTACCAATTAATAACTAATGTCCAAAAATTAATTATCAATACCCAACAATAAATGTAATAATTACTTAATTAGATTTTAATTACTTCCAACACGATTGCCCTACAAACGTACAA
This sequence comes from Lissotriton helveticus, assembly GCF_964261635.1. Taxonomy (NCBI): domain Eukaryota; kingdom Metazoa; phylum Chordata; class Amphibia; order Caudata; family Salamandridae; genus Lissotriton; species Lissotriton helveticus. The sequence goes on from NC_136059.1 coordinate 1,198,454,339, forward strand.
CAAAATCCAATAATAACATAATTATCAATTAATCAATTAATAAAAGTGAATTACACATTAATAAAAAATATATCCCAATTAATAAAAATGAATTACCAATTAAAATGATTAATTACCAATTAAAGAAATTATTACCAATCAACATTATGTATTACCGATTAATAATTCATTAAAAATAAAATAATTATCAATACCAATAAATAAAAATAAATCATTACAGAATTACAATTACAATTAAATTACTTCCCACCCACTTCCCCTATAAATCCACAACCCAAAACAGAACTTAAATGCAAAAATTATTTACAATTATTTTATATTTCCTAAAAATGTATTTATTTGCACACTTGTATCGCGCTGGGAATCGACTCCCAAAGGAGTATCTCCGCGCCATTGGCAGCATCTCAGAGCAAAAAAGCCCTATCCTATAATTTATTAATTGTCCAACCAGAGCTAGTAATTAAACAGGAAAGTTTTTAATTTTTTCCTAAAGGGAAAGAGTTCCTTACATGATCTGAGTTCATAAGGAAGTTCATTTCAAGACTTCGGGCCTGCTACTGATAGCGCCCTTCCCCCTTGTCTTGTCTTCCAGAACCTGGGGACAACTAACAATTCACGATCTCCAGATCTCAGAGATCTTGAGGGGATGTAAGGACTAAATTTTTGTGTTAGGTAATGAGGACCATTACCAGTGATGCACTTGTGGATGATGCAACAAGTTTATTTAGTAGTGGTTTAGAGGGAGTACGAGCCGGGGCATTGAGAACAAGGCGGGCAGCCGTGTTCTGCACCACTTGCAGTCTGGCAATGATCCCCTCATTTGCGGCTAGCAGCAAACCATTACAATAATCCAGTCTACTCAACACGAGCGACTGAACTAGTGTTTTCCTGGTGGTATCAGGTAGCAGGGGGAATACCCGTCGGAGAAGCACAATTACATGGAAACAGGAGCTCACCACTTGATTAGCATGATGTTTAAGGTTGAGCTCCTGATCCAGTTTAACTCCTAGATCTTTCACAACCACTTTGGGTTCGGGGACTGGGCCTAGATCTTGAGGCCACCAGTCAGGAGTCCACAAGCGTTTGGCTTCCCCAAAGAGCATCACCTCAGTCTTGGAGACGTTGCACTGGAGAAAGTTTGCTGCCATCCAGTGTGCCACTTCTTTCATCCCTTGGGAAAAGGAGCTACGTACTTCCGGAGTCATGATTTTAAACGGGAAAAGGAGTTGGGTATCGTCTGCATACGATACGGGAATAAACCCGTGGGATCTCATGATGTTGGCTAGGGGTGCCACGTAGATGGGGGGGCACCCCCTTAGAGATCTCCACCTCCTCAGACTGGTAGGGACCCAGTATGACTCTTTGGGTACGTTTGGTGAAAAAACTCCTTAACCAGGCCAGCGCCTTGCCTCCCAGACCGATGTCAACTAGTCTGGAGGTCATGATCTCATGTGACACAGTGTCAAACGCCGCTGACAGATCTAAAAGCACCAGGATAACGGAATAACCCTTATCCTGTAGCATATGAAGATCGTCAGCGACAGACAGCAAGGCGGTCTCAGTGCTGTGCCTTGGCCTAAACCCTGATTGGGAGGGATCTAGTCCCCCCGTACTTTCAATATATTTGGATAAATGCTGGTTTACAAACTTCTCAGTAAGCTTCCCTAAGAAAGGGAGGAGAGAAATGGGTCTCAAGTTTGTCAGGTCGGTCCACGGAATGGAATTGTTTTTCCGTAAAGGCCTCACCAGAGCATGTTTCCAGTCAAGGGGAACTACCCCTGTACTCAAGGATAGATTAACGACCTGCTGAATTCCAACACCCAGATCGTCACTCAAAAGTGACATGACCTGTGCAGGAATAATATCTGAAGGGCACCCACTTTTTATTTGAGTGATTAGAATGGTTATCTCCTTCAAAGATATTGGCGGGAATTCTACAAGTCTGTTAGCCTTGTTATCTGCTGTGCTAAGGTGTGGATGAACCAAACTGTTAACAGTTCCAATGTTGTTGGGGATGGTTTTCGAGGTCAAGATCTTAGTATAAATACCTTCAATTTTTCTGACAAAGAACTGTGAGATGTTATTACAGAGTTCCTGGGACTCAATCCCCTCAGTTTCACAGGCTATGGGCTTAATAAACGTTTGTAAAATTTGATAGAGGACTTTAGCATTTTTACCGGCTGCTGATAATTGGGCTGCTATATGGTGTTTCCGAGCAGTCCGAATAGCTTTGTGGTAGCTTTTTAGGGAAGTCCTGTAATTATCTCTATCCTCTACCTTGCGTGTGACTCTCCATCGTTTTTCTAACTTCCTCGCAGTTAGCTTTAATTGTCTGAGATCGTCTGTGAACCAGACTTCTTGTTTAGGGGCAGGCCGTGGTTTATATGTCTTAAGAGGAACAACATGATTTATAGTTGTGATTACAGCTTCATTAAAACTGGCTAATGCAGTGGTGACATTGTCCCCACATTCAACCCAATTGGGTTCTATATATTTCCCCCTAAAACTCTCTGGAGTTAGTTTGCTCCAGGGTCTTCTGACATCCGCCATAGTCCTCTGAATGCCCTTAACCCTCTGATTAGAACGAGTATAGAACTCTATGATGGAGTGGTCAGTCCAGTCCACTTGAATGGTAGGCAGACATTTTATCACTGTAGAAGTATATAACACAAGATCCAGTGTATGGCCAGCTATGTGTGTGGGTCCCTGATTCATTTGGTTAAAGCCAAGAGTGGCCAGATCCGCCAATAATGTCTGTGCCTCCACACAGGTATCTATTTTGCTGTGGACATTAAAATCCCCTACCAGAATAAAATCTGAGTTCACCTGCATATGGGGAGCTAAAGCTTCAACAAGATGAATGGAGAAATTCCCAGGGGGACCTGGGGGTCGATAGACCAATGCTCCCTTCCTGGTTTCCCTGGAACTAGGGTTAATAGTGAAAATTAGGAGCTCCATTTGTGGGTTACACACCGTCTCGGTAACCACCACCTCCATTTCCTGTCTGAAAATAATGGCTAGCCCACCTCCAGTTTTAATAGGGCGGTCCAACCTTACCATTTTGTATCCTGACGGCACCCCCAGTGTTATAGCCTGAACAGTGTGGGGCTTAAGCCAAGTCTCAGTTAAAAAACAAAGATGTGGGTTCTCTGATGTTAGGAGATCCCAAACCTGAGTGGAATGAGTAACCAAGGAGCGAACATTACACAATAGGCTCTTACAATTTAAAAGAGGATCGTTAGGAGGGCTGATAGTCGACTTGATAGGGTCTTTAGCAGTGACAGATAAAGTAGATCTTAACTGACACGGAGTGATTACAGCGCTGATGGTAAATTGTGTTAAACATTCCCTGCAGGTAAACGGTCCCTCCGGGTTACTCCCTACCTTATGGGAGCACAATGTTATAACATCCCTGCCCATGTCCATTAGGGTCTGGCTGGTATACGAGGGAGCGAGGCGCCGGAATGACTCCGAGCACATGGTAGTACCCGCCATAGCCCCCTGCCCCTAGCCCCGTCCTGTTGCGGATGGGCGCAGACGGGCTGGTCTTTGGCTCGTCTTAGGCGCAGGATTAGGCGCCACACTGCGCGTCAACACTGCGCGTTGAGCCGACGAGTTGCTTTATAGCCCTTGAGTCTGGGAGAGCTAGAGCGCTAACCGCTCGCCTCCCTGGATGTTCCTGGCTCTGCCCCGCCTTCCGCACCCGTGATTGGCTTGAGGGTCGGACTGGGCGTGCAGGCACAGGTCGAACAACAACAGGAGCTGGTCCCTCAGTGCGTGTGGGTAAGCGGAATTATTTTAACAATGTGCAACTAGTAATCAGTATAATTAATTTAGTATAAATAAATTACTTCCCACCATATTCCCCCATAAACCCACAACCCGCTCCAGCACTAAAACACAAAATTGACTTAAAAGAACATTATTAACATATAAAAATAGTATACATATAATTTAAAACCAGTAGAATACTTAACAAAAAACACTACATAACAATAATATAAATATCGATATTAGTAACATTGAGATTAGTAACATCGATATATTTGATATCGATATTACTAACTTCAATATTACTTACATCGATATAAATAATTCGATATTACTAACCTTAGGGTCGAAATTCTGTCCAACGATATTTTCGACCTCGATATTTTATGCCTTCAATATTACCAACTCGATATTTCTGTAGGTCGATATTTAGGATTCGGTATTTAGACTGTGCACCTTCTGGTTACGTCTATGGATCTGGATAGTGTATTCTACCTTAGATCTCCCCCATTTTATCTCTAGTGATCAGAATGAAGATGAATTAAAGACATTTACTCGCTACCCTGATCTGTGTTTTGCACTTGCAATAGTTACAGTTTTTCAACTCTATAAATGGTATAAAATAAGCTCAGCTTGTATTTACATGTAGTGCTCTCCTATATTTATGCGGCTGAATATTTCTCATTTTAGGCCATATGTGTCAAAAAGTCATTTTGCGATTCTCAAATAGCGATTTTTGTGAATCGCTATTTGAGAATCGCAAAATGCTATGTATGAAGGATTAGCAAATACTTATTTCGAATCCTACATATTCCTTAATTGCGAATTGCAAATTGCGATTCACAATTAAGGAATACCTCCCCATTCATTCCTATGGGCCTGAATGAATGAGGAGATATTCGCAATTTGCGATTCTCAATTGGAGAATCGCCAATTGCGAATGCAAATTCAAGGGTGCCAGGGAGCCAAAAGGACACCCTATTGCACCCCTGAAATGTACATGTGAGCAATTTGCGATTCCTTAAATGCAATCACAAAATAGGGAATCACTATTTTGCGATTCCTTATTTTGCGAGGCTGTTACATCCCACTTACCTGAATTGCGATCGCAAACGCCGAAATTCTGCGAGTTTTTCAAATTTATTCACTATGCCCAGTATTATTTTACTCAGATTTATTTTTTCTACCTAACTTCTTTGCCTTTCTGTCTGCCTTTTACCTGTTGTCAGTTAATTTTGAAACTAAATATTTGACATTGAATCGCGAAGTAGCACTCTCTGTAGTAGGAGTACTTCCTCCTCCATTGTCACATGCATGGCTAAAATAAGTTATTTACGTTCCCTTGGTTGTGGATTTTTCTCCTCCGTACAGGGTCTTTTATTTTCTTTGGTCTGGCCAACAAAGACATGACTTGGATGTGTGATGTGTGACATGTTGACGATCTTTCCAGTGTTCTAAGTCGGGGCCTCTGTTGGTGTTTGGAAATTGTCTGTTTTGGCATGTCCTGTCATTGCCGATAAGCATGCTGCTGCTTATTCCCCCACCTCACGCTCATTTTTCTCTCAACCTCTTCGTTTTTAACAGTATTATCTTGTGAAGAGGGGAGTTTACAGTTCAGGTAAGTTGCTCTTGGCTAGCAGTGCCATCAAGCATGCCACTGTCTAAAGACTTCTGCTTGGAACCAAAGTTCAGCTTGAGCGTGACTGTCTACTCGCATCCTTGTAATGAATGTTTTACTGTCCAATGCCAATGAACCACTGTTAGGATAAGTACTCCACAGAAACACCATCAATCAATCAATCAATCAATCATATTTATAAAGCGCGCTACTCACCGCTAGGGTCTCAGGGCGCTGGGAGGGGAGGGGTCCGTCACTGCTCGAAAAGCCAGGTCTTGAGTTGCTTCCTGAAGGAGAGGTGGTCCTGGGTCAGTCGTAGGTGGATGGGGAGGGAGTTCCATGTCTTGGCCGCCAGGTAGGAGAAGGATCTTCCTCTGGCGGTGGCTCTGCGGATGCCTGGGACGGTGGCGAGGGCGAGGCTGGTCGATCGCAGCTGGCGGGTGGGCGTGTAGAAAGTGAGGCGGTTGTTGAGGTACTTGGGGCCCAGGTCGTGGAGAGCCTTGTGTGCGTGGGTGAGGAGTCTGAACATGATTCTTTTGCTGATGCAGAGCCAGTGCAGGTCTCTCAAGTGGGCAGAGATGTGGTTGTGGTGGGGGATGTCCAGGATGAGTCGTGCGGAGGCGTTCTGTATGCGCTGGAGTCTTTTCTGTAGTTTGGCTGTGGTTCCAGCATAGAGGGTGTTCCCGTAGTCCAGTCGGCTGGTGACGAGTGCCTGGGTGACCGTCTTCCTGGTTTCGGTGGGGATCCATCGGAAGATCTTTCGGAGCATGCGCAGGGTGTTGAAACAGGATGACGAGACGGAGTTGACTTGTTTGGTCATCGAGAGGGAGGAGCCCAGGATGAAACCCAGGTTTCGTGCGTGGTCCACCGGCTTGGGGGTGGTGCCCAGGGCAGGGGGCCACCAGGAGTCGTCCCAGGCGGAGGGGGATGAACCCAGGATGAGGACTTCCGTCTTGTCTGAGTTCAGTTTCAGGCGGCTGTTCTTCATCCATTCGGCGACGTCTTTCATTCCTTCGTGTAGGCTGGCTCTGGCGGTGGAGGGGTCGTTGGTGAGGGAGAGGATCAGCTGGGTGTCGTCGGTGTAGGAAATGACGTTCAGGTTGTGTTGGCGTGTGATGGCTGCGAGGGGGCTCATGTAGACGTTGAAGAGGGTAGGGCTGAGCGAGGATCCTTGGGGTACGTTCCAGATGACTTCGGTGGCTGCGGATAGGAACCATGAAATGTGAATTCCATATATTTATAGCCCACTCTACTTAGTCACATCTCCTCACATTTCAGGTCCTAACTGACCACTGGAGTCATTATCGAATCCTGAGTCCGAAAGAGAAGACTAGCATTAGGAAGGCGCGAGCACTCATCTAAACACATTATTATACTTACACTATTAGCATATATATACAAATTCAACATCTCCTTTGTTTACATAAAACAAAACAACGACAAAAAACTCCTAAAGATACACTGTACATAGCAATATGAAATACATTTAAAAGTCAAAATGAAAAATTATACTTCAAACTCACTTAAATATTTTGGCATTTTAGAAACACGTCCACACCAAGCGGCAACACTACCAGCATTCAGATCGTCATTAGCTTTCAAATCAGTGTCCTCTCTATCTTCACTCATTCTAGACCAATTCTGCTTCAGATTGCTTAAAGACAAGTTCTATCCACTTGTGATCTCATTTACATCAGTCTCATCATCATTCTTTACTATGTCAGGAACAAAATGATGTATCAGCCCAGCTGTTCTTTGCAACCTATTCTCAAAGAAATTACATTGCACCTCATCCACTAATACGAGGCCACGTTTAGACCACCATCTAGCACCCTCTAGTTTGACAGTACTATTAGCAACATAAACAATTTTGAAGGGTCATACAAACTTAAAGTTTAACTTGGGCATCCTGTGCCACATAACTTTCAATATAACCCAACAACCCACTTCCAACTCTTTCGACTTCAATCTAAATTTCGAATCAAAATATTCCTTAATTTTATTTTGGTATATGGTTTACCCTGGAAACAATTTTTACCGGTGACACATTTTCCACCATGCTACCATTCTTCTCTTTCACCCATCCGGGAACCAGCTCTGTTCTAGCCTCCTATCCCCTCTATAAAGAAAAAGGAGATGCTCTTGTGCCACTGTGCGGTGTGTTATGATACCCCCAAATCTTGTTCCTTAAGAACTCTGCAAAATCTACACCACACTACAAAGTAGTTAGGATGCCCTCTTTAAGAATTCTGTTACTTGTCTCCAAAGCTCTGTTACTTTGAGGACTATTCAAAGTTTCTGAATAGTGTTTTATGTTACTTAGTTTAAGAAAGTTTTCCATTTTGTCTGAAACCAGCTGTACCCCATTATGGGTAACCAACTCCAGAGGATTACCTTCAAAGGCAAATCATTTAGCTAAAAAACATAAGGTAACCTCTGTGGTCATGTGCTCAAGCAGTTTGGATGCCCTCCTTAAGAATTCTGTTACTGCGCTCCACTGCTCTGTTATTTTGTTGACTATATAAAGCTGCAGTATAGTGTTTTATGTTTTTTATTTTAAGAATGTTTCTATTTTGTCTTAACCAGTTGCACCCCATTATCGGTAACCGACTCCAGAGGATTACCTTTGATGGCAAATAATTTAGCTAAAAATAGAAGGTAATCCCTGCGCTCATGTGCTCCACAAATTCGTACCAGATCCTTTTAAAAAGGGACATCAGTAAGTACAGTCATATAAACGCATACTTAGGGGCAACTGACACACAGTTCCTACAAAGTGAAACAGCACCATATGGAACATGCTGCAAAGGAGTATCTTGCAAAAGGCAATACTGAGAAGACAACACACAAACTTCAAATGTATCAACCGTATTATCCACTAATTGATCCACAGCAGGCCATCAAAATGATTTTCTCAGCATTTTTTTGTTGAAGTCATTCCAAGATGCCCAGAATGGGCCTGGTTCACAATGTGTTGATGCAGTCCGCATGAAAGAACACATTTCCCACTCATTAATAAAATGATATTTCCACAGATAACTCTGCAGAAACATGATGCAAATTCAATGCTGGACCACTGAAGTTTTTATCCGTTGGCCAACCAGAACACATATATTACTTAGTCTTAATAATAGATGTGTACTTCTCACATTCACGTAGCCATTCTCTGAAATACCACTTTGACAATACTTTACTACATCCACAACATAGCATGTTCTTTGTCAAACAAAGAACATTGTCACTTTCACAAACAAGAGGCTACCTAAATAAACAGTCAGTTTGCACACGTGTCTCACCCACAATGTACTGTAATTCAAAGTCAAATTCCTGCAACTTGGATGAAATTTGTATCAACCTGGAAGAGGCATTTCCAGTGCCTTTATTTCCTAACAGATACATTAGTGGTTTGTAGTCTGTACACAAGATAAACTTTGCTACCCATGTGTACGTCTTAAACATTTCAATACCCTGCATGCATGCAAGAGCTCCTCTATTAATAGTGCTATATTTTTATTTTGTATTAATATTGTATTTCTATTTTTTCTTTCAATATCATTCAGGGTTCTTGACTCAAATGCTACTGTGTTAAAATACTTGCCCACTCTTTGACACAGCACTGCCCCAATACCCACACCACTCGCATCAATAGTAATTGTACACTGATGTCCTGCTATGGAGGTTTGTAAAACCAGAACTTTCGATAACAATTTTTTGCCACTTGCAAAAACATTTTGGGACATATTATCAAGGGATTTATCTCTCTTTTTTGGCTTTAAAAGCCAAGAAACCGAAGATAAAATTATCTCCCTATCAGCAACAGGGTGCAAACACGCAAATTCGCATGTTAGCACCCTTTTTCTCTACGCTTCCCCTTGCATCTCTAATGAGATGCAAAGGGGGCGTTCCAGAGAAAAATAATAGGAGAAATGTTGTTAAGCAACATTTCTCCTATTATCAAGGATTTCGCTAACCCTGTTAGTGATAAAAAAAAGCAGCGCTAACCGCGGTTAGCGCAGCTTTTATTACACCTGGTATTTTCCTGACTTAGCCATGATATCCTATGGAAGGTGGATATCATGGCTAAGTTTGTGAGCCCCTATCATCAAGCTAATGCCAAACTTCAAGAGATTATCGTTGGTTTTCCAGCGATAATCTCTCATTTGGCAGTTAGCGCGGGGATTTTTATCACTTCTGAGATAAACCTTGCTAATAGCAAGTTATCTCTGCGATAATTTCCGGCGATGCTTAGCGTTTAAAAATTTGTTGCTAAACCTCGTTAGCGATAAATATCGCTAATCGTTGGTAATATGCCCCCTTGTTCCTTAGCTGTTCAGACACATGGTTCTATTTTCCTTAACATTTTTTTAATGGTTCCAGAAGAGTTGTGTAACCTTGTACAAATCTAGAATAAAATCACTAAATTCTATTAATCATTTAATGTGGTCCTTATCTTCAGGACGTGGCAATTCCTTCAAAGCCCTTAATAGATTATCCTTTTGTTTATACCCTCTGCAGTAATTCTATGCCTTAAATAATCAACGGAATTCATTAAGAATCTGCACTTCTCTTTTGCACAGTCATACCTTGTTCTTCCAAAATACACCACACTTTGTTTAATATGGAATTATGTTCACTTACATATTTGGCAAACATTAATGCATCATACTGGAATGCCTGCACTCCAGGAACCTCCTTTTTTTTAATTTTTATTTTTTTAATTTTTTATTTCATTTGAGCAAGGAATACAGAATAACGAAGAAAAGAGAACAAAAAACAAAACAATCACTAACACAAAGAAACTAGAAAAACACAAATATGACAAACTATGAAAAAAGATCAGCAGCAATAAATTTTGACTTAAATCCAGTCAGCAATAGGGGTCCAAATCTTTGCGCCCAGTGCCCTCTTTCTTCTTCCCTTAGTTTTATAAATAGCCATTTCCAAATTATACATCGCTAATAAGCGGCCACGCCAACTAAGAAAAGAGGGTGGATCTGGATTGATCCAATCGTTTGTAATACATGCACGTATCACAGCCATACAAATAAATACAAAATGTTCAGTGGCCTCAGAGCTAAGTTGGATGGACACCTCTGCGCTAATACCAATCAATACTAGTTCAGCAGTTATAATGACTGAAGTTCCCAATATCAGATTTAAAAATTGTTCAATTGAGGCAAGGAAAACCGATAACTTAGGACATATAAAAAACATATAAATATCATCAGCAGCATAATGACCACATCTATTGCATTTACTCCCTACGGTAGTGCTCCATTTAGCTACCTTTTTTGGTGTGTAATACAGATCAAAAATAGCCATGTAGTGCTGAGCCCGCATCCTCCCTGTCAATAATACCAAGTTTGCAAGCCTCACTGACTCAGTCATATTAACTGCTGCAACCCCCAGCTTATTTGCCCATGTAAGCTGCCAACTCTCCAGATCATCTGGAAGTGCTATAATGAGACAGGAATAGTAATCCCCAATAGAAGTCTTATTCCCCATACTATCAACAATGGGAAATTTCCTCCATTGCTGTTCAGATCCTGAGGCCACAGCATTCATAAAACTACGAATCTGCAGGAACTTAAAAAAAATCATGCGTTGCTTTGCGGTACATCTTTTGTAACTCACTGAACGTAGCTATTTGACACTCTTGTAGTAGATCACCCAGACACAGGATCCCCTTATACTTCCAACCACTTGCAATTTGATCTCGAAAGATATATGGCAATATCTCAGCTGCAGAAAATTTCGTATACCTATTTCCTTTCGGGATCGCCAACAAGCGTTTAATTGATTTCCATACCACATACGCAGAGTTTAGAATTTTAAATCTTATTTTTTTAAATAGCTGGGTTCAGTTATTGAGACCAGACATCCTTTGATTGATTCACCCATACCGATTTCAAAAATAGATGGGGTGTGGCAGGGCAGAATACGCGCTCTGTCGCCCACTACTAGCGGACTGATATATTGCAGTACTGCGGCCATATAATATTAAACAAAATACGGTATCCCCCACCCACCTCGATCTTTCGTCAGAACTAACTTTTTATACGCTCTTCTTGACCTTTTATATCCCCAGAGAAATCTGGACGACATCCTTTTGAGTCTCCTAAAGCAAATCATAGGAAATGTGATAGGAATTGTACGAAACATATAGAGAAATTTTGGCAACACCAACATTTTTCAAACATTTGCTCTACCATACAGCGAAAGGTGCAAATGAGCCAGTCTCTCTAGGGTTGTATTCATTTTTACTAAGATCTCATTCATGTTATTTTCTGGGATATTGCAGACCGGTAAGGAAATCCTAAAACCTAAATAAGTCACTTCCGACACAGTGGGTATATTTGCAGGGAGTCTTATCTCCAACATACAAAATTTGAGTTTTAGCAATGTTTCATTTATACCCAGAAAAAGAGCAAAATTGAGATGCTAATTCGTTAATGGCAGGAAATGCTGTACTGATATCACTAGTAATGACAACAATATCGTCAGCGTATGCGAGAGCATGGTAATTTGTGTGGCTTACGAAAATAGGTTTAATATTGTCATTTACATTTAGTTTATTCAAAAAAAGATCACTATATAAAGCAAATAAAAGTGGGGAACAGGGACACCCCTGCCGTGTCCCGCGGGAAATTGAGAATGGAACATATTTTAAACCATCCACCCGAATTCAGGCAGTTGGTGAACGATACAGGGCCTTCAAAGCAGATAATATTCCGGACCCAAATCCCTTCAATTCTAAAATGTCCCACAAATGTGACCAGGAACCCCTGTTGAATGCCTTTTCGGCATCCAACAGGGTTACTCCCATCACAGAATTAGTGGCTTGCGCCCAATCAATAAGAGCAATTATTCGCCGGACATGATCGGCTGTATCTCGCTCCAGAATAAAGCCATGCTGATAACTTGAGACTAGTGAAGCAATTATCCCCGACATTCTTGTTGCTAAAATTTTGGAGTATAATTTGCTATCAGCATTTATCAAGGATATAGGCCAATACGAGGAAGGTATCAGAGGTGGTTTACCTTTTTTCAGAAAAATAGTGATTATAGATTCAGACCAGGACGGTGGGGTATTCCCCTTTTGACCTTCTAAAATAATCGCTAATAATTCATCCTTGAGTACTGGTTGGAAAACTTAAAAAAATTCCAGAGGAATGCCGTCCGGGCCTACAGCCTTACCGACGGCTAATGAACTCAGGTAAGCTTCCACTTCCTCCCATATAAAAGCACTATCCAATTCCTCCCTCTCGCTAGCTAGTAATGAGGATATATCCATGTCTGCCCTGAAATCTACTAAATTATCTTTACCTCCATTTACCCCCTCATCAGCATAAAGTAAACTATAAAACTGACGAAAAACCTCAAGAACTTCTGGCGGATTATCATGAACTAATCCAGCTTCATCCTGTATACTATTAATCCTGTTCCGCACTTCTCTCTGACGCAGCCTTTTGGCCAGGATTCTCCCAGAATTCGAAATAACCTCAAACATCTCTGTTTTATAAATTGCGTTTTTTGAGGCTAATTTGGAAGCAAAATTCTGATAAAGGCCCATCTTCTGAGCTATTAATTTCTTCATTATCAAATCGGTATCCAATCCACCAATAATTGCTGACATAAGTAAAATTTCAGTACCTCGAAGATTCTTCACTTCTGTATCAAATGAAACACGGATTTTCCGTTGTTAGTTAATTGAAAAACTTAAAGTTTCTCCGCCTTGCCAGCTTTGAAGTCGTCCCACACCATAGGGGTAGAGGACGAAAACCGATTAATTTCGAAAAATTCAGCGATCCATTTCCCCATATAATCAATATATTGTTGATCAAATAACAGTTCACGCTCAAAGGTCCAGGAACGCGGAGGAAGAGAAAGATTGGCTTCTACCTCTAAAATAATCGGATTATGATCGCCAATTATTTTAGGCAAAATCTCAAACTTGGCTTTATTAGCTAATCCTAGGGTGATAAAAAAATAGTCTAATCGAAGAAACTTTTGGTCAGGTATAGAAAAGAAAGTACTTCCTGAACTTCCCATCCCCTTTAAGTTGCCCATATCACATAACCCAAATTCGTTAATGAGCCCCCTTGTCGCTTTAAACACTTTATTTTTCCTCCCTTGATATACAAAATCGCTAGATATATCCACCGCTCCATCCAAGTGAAGATTAAAATCCCCACATATAATTAATGGGGAGGGCCAGGTTGCTAACTCAATACTGAGATGGGTCAGCATATCTGGGTCATCTAAATTAGGGCCATATAATGTACAAATTGTCCAAGAAGAACTTTCCGGACATAGCTCTATAATAACCCAGCGACCAAAAATATCTTCTTTTAAACGTATGCATTTACCCCAACCAAATCTTCTAAGAATGGCAACCCCTCTTGTCCTGGTCCCTTGTATTGTGCATCCAACTAAATCCAATCCCTATTCTTTAAGCCAATTTCTATCATTCCACGGAATATGCGTCTCTTGTACACACAATAGATCCACTCGCATTGATCTCAATAATTGAGCCATTATTCCTTTTTTTTTTTGTCGTTAAGCCCACCAATATTCCAAGAACAAAAGCGTATTCTACTCATTCTCAAAAACCAATTGTCCTAGCATAAGTAACTTGAGTTTGCCAGCTCTACTAATCACTATATGCCACAACAAAATACTTTCACACTTTTTATTCAATACATTTTGATTTTCATTTGCATTTAAAGCAGTATTTCTGCTATTCCTTGTTCCCCTCACCCCCCACACCACCCCCCCACACCTACCCAATAGCCCACCCTCACCCACCCACCAAACCACCCAAAAGAGGCATAGGGACTGAGCAGTCCCCATTGGTGATGAAGAGAAAGGTCGAACAAAGAAATCTATGCCCTTACCCTTTCTTTTTCGGTCTGGCCTAGCTAAATCGTACAAAGCTTCACGCGCCCAAAAATTATTTAAACAAATTAATATAGCCCTTGGTTTCCCATCTGGTTGCCTGATGCTACTTGGCTTATGAAAGGGGAATCGATGTACTCGCTGCAGTTCCACTTCCCAACTCCGTTGTGTCAGTTCCGGGAAAGCTTCAGAGAACAGTTCCTGAATACATTTTCTAATGTCACTGCCTTCACTTCCCTCTGGGATACCAAGCACTCGGAGGTTGTTTCTTCTTGAACGGTTATCAAGGTCGGTCAACTTCCAATTGATGTAGCCTCTGAGAGCATTCAAAGAGGAAACTTCGGTTTTCTGTTGGGCCAACTCATCCTCAACTGAAGAAATTCTGGCTTCTGCCTCATCAATTCGGCCAGACATCTCGTTAGAAGTTTTCATAACCTTGTGTACAGTATTTTGCAACTTGCGCACTGCCCCGCGCATACGCAAGGCTTCTGCTCTAGACTCTTCCTGATGAAGCATTACTGCGTGGTAGATGGTGGCTAAAGTAATCTCAGTGCCTTCACGCTCCTCACTGCGTGTAAAGGACTCGCCGCCAAGATTCCCTGTGGCCAGAGTAGCAGAGTCAGACTCAATAGAAAAAGGGCCTACGGTCGGAGATCCTTCATTCTCAGGATGGCCTCTTGGGGGTGTGCAGATTGGTACTCAATCCTCTCTAACTTTCCGCACAGTACTTACCCCACCAATGATTGATAAGCTACTGTCTTCATCCTCCAAAAGTCCAGAGCTAGTTAAGCTTTTGTCGTCTGGCCAATCCCCCACAGTACTGTCAGCATCGGATGTATTTGATAGATCAGACATTGAGTAAAATTTCCAGCGGAATCACCAGAATCTACCTCCATCATTCCTTCAGTCATAGGGCAAATATTGTGATGACTTACATTAATGTTATCCATGCAGCCTGCTGATGATGACAGAGGCCCTACCTGCAGATTGGTGGCGGAGACCGTTCTACCCTCAGTGGTTAGATCCTCTCCAGAGCAGCCTCGGGTACCTCCTACTATTGCTACATCCTGACTGAAAACAGCATCATGACATGACTCCCCAGGCTGAAGAATGTGGCTTGGCGCCGTCACTGCTTTACCATTCTCAATACTGACTGGAGGGGCATCCGTTGAAGAACTTATTGCTACCAGTAATTTAGTTTTATCTGTCATAGAGTCCAGCAGAGTACCATCAGTAGTGCTAACATTGCTCTCAATAGTTACATTATTTTT